>NC_064913.1:14745848-15995848 GCF_929443795.1 Astur gentilis
TCCCAGTGGGGCTGCCTAAGTGATCATTAAAGATGTAAGCAGAGAGAGAGTTCTTAGAGTCTTATTGCCAGTTATGATCCACTGATTATGTGGATAGGGTGAAGTGGCATGTGAGGTTTTTTTTAAGGGGTGTTTGTTTGAACACTGAATTATTAACTTTAAAAATAGTAATGATAGACATGTTAGAGTTTGAGACAGATATTTGAGGTACTGCATTTACTAGAAATAATTTTTAGTTCTTTAATTATACTAAAACTTTCCTGTATACCTTAGATTGCTCTTTTAAATATGCAATATTTTAAATTTTTTTTTGTATTAACAGTGCTAGCTGCCGTCGACCAATCAAAGGAGCTGCTAGCCGGCCTATAGAGCCCAGTGACTTCAGAATGGAGGAAAGTTACTCTAAGTATGCTCCAAAATATGGTACCTCAACTGACATCAAGTCGGAGAAGCCACCAACAAAAAAAGAACGCTCCATTCCCCTGTGGATAAAAGTTCTTCTCTTTGTTGTTGTTTCAGTCTTTTTGTTTTTGGTTTATCAGTCTATGGAAACTAACCAAGGAAATCCTTTCTCTAAATATCTTAATATTGGCTCTCCGGGTGGTGCCAAATGAGTATCTTTCTGAAAGGCACACCCTATTGATCTCCTGTTTTTAATTGTAGAGATCTCTTCTGCCCTCTCATCGGCTCAAGGACTTCTTACAAATAATGTGATTGGATCCTGATAAATTGGATAAATGAAGAAAGATAATATTAAATGGACATCGGTAACTTTCTGGACTTTGGACTAGTAGGAGATCACTTTGCCATAGGAGTAACATTTTTTTAGATCTTTGAACTTTTTGTAGGCTTTATTTTTTTAATGTGGACATCTTTTAAATTCATTTTTGAGAAACTATATTTGTTTTTGCAAGAACTTGGAAGCTGAGAAGGGCAAAAATGTAGTAAAATGTGAAGCTGTGTTTTTAAAGCTTTTCCTTTGTACAGAAAAGAAGTTGTACTTTTGTCTCTATAAGATTATTGTGGAGGAGGATTTTAACACAGGTGATAAAGGGAAATGCATTTTTGTATGGATTTTTTCCAGTAACAATGTAACTGAATTTGATCCCTTTTAGGATGTTGGGAGAGTACAAGGACAACCTTTTCTGTAGATTTACTGTAACTTTTTAGTAAATGTAACTGTAAACCTGTTCACATTTCTGTAAGAGTCTTAGTATCATATTAGTAACTCTGTTTAAGCGTAACATCATTTAAATGTATCCCTTCATTTTAGTGCTTAGTGTTGTAGGAGCAGGATACGAATCTAATTGGCAAGGGATGTCTTAGAGGAACTTATTTATTAGTAATATGTGTGGAAGATTAAAATTGCATCAATATAATTTGCTACTAAAATACTTTTTTGGGTCAAGGTTGTTATCTGAAGTAGTCTAAATTCTGACTTTAGCAGTGGTCTTTTTTCTTTTTTAAAAAAGCGAGGTCTTTCCAACACAGCTTTATGTGATTATCTTTGAATGTTCATGTAGAGAAGTATTCTCAAAACGTGAAAATTCCATATGAAGTTTTATTCTTGTATGAAGAGGGCATTGCTGCATTTTCTGCTACAGTTTCATCTTCTAAGGTGAGATTTACTACTTTCATGCAGTTGAATATTTTTCTCAGTGGAAGCATGCTGAAACACTCTATATTGTGTAACTTAGTTGAGCAGGCAGCTGACTTCACTACTACCAATGAAGAGTGATAAGCAACAATTTTTTAAAGTGAATGTATACATTTTGGTGTGCTTAAATCTGCAGCATACAGATGTTCAGTCTTACTGCTTGGTACCAGATCGCAATAAATCATACTACTTATTCTTAAAGTGCTACTTATAAAAAGCTCAGAACATTAGCTAATAGTCAATATCTTTTTACTCTAGGTACAATTATTGTGTAGACTATAGCTATGGGGAAGCTTTATTTTCCATGAACTTTGGGACAAAAATGGTAATTTGTAGCAAAGCAATAGGTCTTTTTTTCTGTTAAGATTAATGTTTATTTTCCTTTTAATCTGCTTTTTTGAGTAATCCAAATAGCTAAACTTGTGTCCATCCTATAGAAAACTGTAACATAAGACATTCACTTTTGGTGTCAAAATGCAGAAAAATAAAAATGATTTTAATGTGTGTGGATTTTCCTTATCAAAATAAATGCATTGCTGAAAAGCAGCAAAAGCAAGACAACTGATGTATCAGTGGTGTCATTTTGTGCTGCTAAGTATTCCATGTTTAAAAAACCAAACAAATCTGATAGTAAAACCAGAGCAGTTCATGTCAACACTTGGTGGGAGGGATATTCATCATAGTTGCACTATAACAATAGTTTAAAACCATATTCCTTTAGCCTATGTTAAGCCTTTAATTCGGATGGGAGGAGAAGTTAGTCTTCATTTGCTTTTCAGTGCTTAAGGAACTTCCTTTTCACTTTGAATTATTTTTCACCCCGCTTTGCTATATGTTTTAACATGAAATATATCTTTCTCTTCTAGTTACATGAAATACTTTCAGTTGACCTCCTTCAGGGATACTGTTAGCATCAAAAAAACCCAAACCAAACAAACAAACTCCAAACTGAACTGCAATGCAATTAAATGTCGTCATTCTTTCATTTATGCACTGTTTTGGAGAATCCTCTCAACTTCAGTGTTACTTCACAGAAGGTAAAGACTTTTCTATGTAAGTCCTCAAAGTAACCTACGTGTAGCTCAGTTGCAGTTGGAAGACAATGCGTCTTCAATAAATGAATGAGCTTCTTGTACTTGAGGCATTTAATGGTGTGAGATAGCCCCGAGAGTAATCTCTTCCTTCTTTATTCCCTCTCTTCCTTCCTCCCCCAGCCCCAAATATGGATTTACCAGCATTCCTAAAGCTATTCATGTTAGTTAAGAGTAACACATGTAGTAATAGTGCTACTAGCTGAACAGTTGCATGTGCTTAAAGCCTTCTAAATACTGCTGTATAAGTTACACTGAAGTATACTATAGTCTTTGTATCAAAGTGCTGAAGCAACAGGAACTGGTGTTCTTTTTCTTTTTCTTTTTTTGGGTAAATAATCTCACTTTTGTTCCATTAGTTTATCTTGGCTTCTAGACAGAGCCAGGTTAAACTTCCAGAACCAATCACAAAATAGAGCAATTTTATGGACTTGGTATTAGTATCTGAATTCCAGTTGCAAAAGTTAGTTTAGTTCTGACGTAGTAAATACAGCTTAAGTCCCTTTTAAGGCAAGGGCTACAAGAAGTCTGGAAAAAGGCCTGTGTAAGTTAATAAGCACAACAATGTTTTTTTGGTTTTGATTGGTTTTGTTCTCATGATTGGTCATACTGCTTAGAATGCTGTGCTTGAAAACATGGCAGATCTTGATTTGCCTGTCTGAATGAGAGCTTTCTAACACAGAGCTTGTGCTTTTCCCTTTAAATTTTGTGCTAATCTTTTATCATGCACCCAGTCTTAGGAGTCTGGCATTGGGCTGAGTCACTAGAGGATATCACTTGCAGTGTTGAGACTTAATTTTATGGCACCTGATCCATGGTGAGGCTGTGAAAGCTTACCTAGTATCTGAGACAAGCTCTCAAGGAGGATCTTAAATTTAAATTCTGTGTGTGTTTTGAAACCTTGCTTTGTATTTAAGTAGGAAACAGTGTGAAGGAACTTTTTCTTCTCCAAGTTTACTTGCTAGCAGTATGCTCAGTACTGCCCTGCACAATGCTTTCAGGTCCTTCCTAGGCTTGATCTATGTGTGTTTTAGTTTGTTTCTTGTGGCACAACTTACAAAAATCTTCATGGTATTAAAATCCTCAGTTCCTGCTAATTACCTTCTCAGATGGTTCTGTGGACAAAATATCTTTAAAAAAAAAAAAAAGGCATTAACAAGTTTGTGCAGAGTTAAACTAGAAAAGCTGAGTACAAAAAGAATGCCTTTAAATAACAGAGCTCCAAAAGGAGACTGGTCAGTGGTGAAAAATGCATAATTGCAAATGAAGCTTGTAAAACTGTGTGGCATGTCTTGTGTGTGGTATATTTGGCTTGCTTTGATAAGGCTGAAGTTGCATATTGGGCCGAACAGATTTTTAAAAAATTTTAAGAACTTCATCTGGCTGATCAAAATAGACACAGGGTGGATTGTGATGTGTAATTTTAAATTTTGTGCTTACAAACTTGGGAGTTTCAGCATACCCTTTGTTGTCTGTTAATATAGCTTTTACTGTATGTTTGGTAAGTCTACCTACCTTTGTCTAAAACTTTCCTATGACTTTTGCTTTTCTTTTTCCTTAGGGAGTATACCAGGCTGCTTTGCATCAGTGCAACAGCAAGCTACGACAAGTGTATACATGCATGCATGTGTTCATACAGCATAGGGTCTACAAGTTAATTCAACTTGCAAAATAGTCCAAAGGTGGCATATACACTTCTAAGTACTATGTATATATCAATATCAAAAAGAATGATTCCTCAGATTTTCTGTCCCACCTCACTTTGAAATTTTTTGTCAGTATTGGTAGTTTGTGGTTAAAAATTGCATCTGCATTGCTGCCTTTATTTGTTATTTAGGGGAAAAAATGTTGTGTTTTATGGAGGAAACACATGTAATGTCTGGGGAGAATTTAGCTTTAAAAAGATTATCAGGTGAGGACACTTACAGCAGTGACTAATAAGAATAGGAGAGGTTTCGCTGCTTCCTGTGTTCAGAGGATGTGATGGCTGTCATTCAACCTAGCTAGCTAGGATTCTGTTGAAGGAGATGCTGCGGTGTTAAAGCTTCCCTTAGGCTGTGAAACCTACTTAAGCTTGAATTGATCTGTTACTGATTCTCTACAAACACGGTCTAGTAGTTCTGGTGTTGATACAGTAAATGAGTATGTAAAATACATGCTTACAACAGGAGCAGATGCTACTTGTGCTAACCTGATTATCGAAGGTGTAGGATGGTTGTTTCACTATCTCATTGTATATTTCTGAAAACAATAAGTCACCTGGAGAACAAGCTTGTAGAGCTTTGATTTTACTTACAGGCTTCACCGAAGTCTTCAAACTTTAAAGTTATTGCAAGACAGGACCTAGTCTACAATTTCTTGACTGTATGCTGCTTGGGGTGGGGGAAATGGAGGGGGTGTGTGGTGGGTGTTAATAACAGAAGGAGAGATGTAATTACATAAAACTTTGGAGTTGCCAAACTGACATTTTCCTAAACTTCCCAAATTTGAAAAGCTACTGATTAAAAAGGTGGATTGAATTTACAATAGCTCTTTTTACTGTGAATCTGACAGGTGGACACCAAAAGGTAATGTCTTGCAAGCCTTCATCTGTTACTACCCTCAGAGTGTGTCAGGAGTCAGATTAATCTAGATGGTTCAAATTACAGGCTACTGCTATTTTATTCTTTCACATCTGGGAAAAGTTGAAGAGATTTTCTATGTAAAATGATACGCGTTCAGCAAGAACATATGTTATCCCTGTATTTTCACCGGGATATGTTAGGCTCTGCTGTTTAATAGTACTTGTTAATAGCACAGCTGTTAGAAGTTAATTGTCAGCTAAAACCAAAGAAACTGATTGTTCCACAGACTGTAACTCCAAGTGTCAGTACTAGTTTTGCACACAGATTGCTATCAGATGTATAAAAATATAGTCACATGTTCATCCTTCATAATTGGAAGGAGCAGAGGTTTTCTATATGTTAAAAATCAGAAAAATCTGCAAGAATTGCCATTATTTGTATGTAATTTCAAGATAAAAGCCCAAGTCTCAGTCATGCTTAGAAGTTACTAGTTAATGAAGAAAAAAGTATCAGTGTTTGGCTTTTAAATAAAAGTGCCACCAACCATTGTTTAGATGCAAGTGGGTAGAGCAGAACAAGTAATGGCAAAATGAACAATTCTGGCCTGTTTTCGTTGCTGCCAGCGGCAGTGAAGTGAACAGTGCTTCAGGCTCTTAGCTGGTTGCTAAATGAAAGTATTTAAAGAATGCAAGTTTCAGCTGACCTTTTCCTACTTGGCAGCTGGAGTCTAGTTTACTCAAGAGGGATTTAGCCAACCTAGACTTCTATGACAGTGCTATTAGGCATGTGTCATTTTGCCTGTGTGTGACAGTCTGCCTGGATCAACTCGGTTGTGAAATAGAGCAAGTAGAGCCAAGTCCTAAGGTTGGTGTGGTAGGGAAGTTCGATGGGAGCCGCTGAGCTGACTGAAGGGGTCTGTCTTCAGAGTGGCCGTGCAGGTGTGCTAGCAGTCGCATTATGGCTCTGCCCAGAAGTAATAGCTGGGGTACTCCGTGCGTGCCTCCTGCTTTGCTGTCCTCTGTGCTTACCTTGTTACAAAGCACTGTAGCGGACGGGATGGTGATCAAGATGGTGAAAACATGGGGTTCTTATCTCTTCAGTAGAGCTGAACTGTGCTGTGCCAGTTCTGTACTTATGTAAATCCACTAAATGGACTGGTATCCCACTCTGTTAGAAAAGGCATAGTTTAAGGTAGTTAAGGCCAAGCATGTGTGCTGTGCTAAACAACACTCTACTTTTAACAAACCAGTAGCTGGCAATTCTTCCGTAAGTGGCTGCAGCCGTTGTAGCACAGGCCTTGTCACGCTGCCTTGCCAGCTTGTCCTCCAGCGGTGAAATGCAGCTTCGGCAGCCTGCCTCCTGACCTTGCTTCGTCTGGAACCGTGCTGCGGGAGGGCCGAACCTTCTGCTACGAGAGCAGTCTTGCATTTACCAGGCTGTGATTAGAAAGCATTCCCAGACGCAAACTGGAACGTGGGGCGACGCAGAGGACTTCTTCAAACTCCTCTTAAAACCGGGGTGTGAGGCAAAAGCGCTGGAGAGCACGGTGGGGTGAGGTCGAGCAGGAGTTTGGGGGGTTTTGACATTGCCTCGGGCTGTAGCCCAGCTCCCTGAAGCCTGCGGGAAGGAAGGTGCAGGAGTTCTGTCAGGGGCTTTGAAGCGGGGCGGGTGCCCAAGAAGAAACGTCTCCCTCCAGGCAGACCGCGGTTCTCAGGCCTGTCGCAGCTGCGGCGCACAGCCGAAAGGGCAAGGGCAGCCGTGGGACGCAGGCAGCCGTCCCGGTCCCGGCCGCGGGGGCTATGCCAGCCGAAGCGCCCGGGCGGCGGCCCGGCGGCCCCCGGTTTGACAGGCGCTGACCGCCCTCCCTCAGGGCGGAGGCGCGGGACGCGGTGCGCAGGCGTAAAGGCGGGAAGGGCGAAGGCCTGTGCTGCGCATGCGCGGCGGTGCCGGCTGACAGCGCGCCTCCGCCAATCGCCCCGCAGCTTTTGGGGGTTCTGGCCCCGCCCCTTGCGTCGGCGAAGGACAAAGTGACGGAGCCGGCCGCCCGGGCAGCCTCTAGCGCCGAGCAGCGGTCCGCGCGCTGCCGCCATCTTAGGAGGTGAGTCGGGGCGGCGAGGGGGCGACCGACCGATCGACCGACCGCCGGCACCCGCTGCTTCGCCCCGGGGCGACGGGCCGCCCGGCGGGTTGCGGGACCGTCGCGGCGGAGCCCGTGGCGGGCCCCCTTGTGCCAACGCCGCTCTGCTCTTCTCGCCCGCCTCAGGTCGCCATGTTCTCGTCCATCGCGCCGCTCGCCCGGCTCAATCCCTTCTACGCGCCGCATTTCCAGCTGGTCCAGGATGGCGTGAGGAAACGCGCGGAGCCGGCGGAGGCGCCGACCGCTCGGCGGGGCCTGGCGGCCGCATCCGCCGCCGAAGGTGAGGGGGGGGGGGACGCGGTGGGGAGGGGGGTTTGTGTGTGTGTGTGGGGGGGGGGGGGTTGCGGTGGAGGCTCCTGTGGCCGTCGGGATGGCGGAGGGAGGGTTAGCGCTGAGGGGGGGGCTCGGCCGGGCCGGCGAGGAGCCGGCGCTGGGCCTTGAGCGCCCGTTTGGAGGACGAGGAAGGGCACGGGCGGGGGAGGCGCTGGCAGCCTCTAACGCTCCCCGTGCGGTGTGCGCCGGGTGGCGGCCGGGATCCGGTGGGACCGGAGAAGGAGGCGGGAAGGTTCTAATTCGGAGTAACTGCAGAGACCCCCCTCCGGTGGAGGCAGTCGGGGGGGGAAGAGAGGGCTTTTTCTGGCTCTGCTGGGCCTGCAGCCTCGCGGGCGGAGGCTGTAGGCCCGTAGTTCTTCCTTCCGTGGAGGGGAGCAGCGTGTCAGTCTGGATGGATTTGAAAGACCATCTCGCCCAGCCTTTTTTTTTTTTCCTTTTCTCCTTATTTTTTATTCCCCTGTTTAGTCGCAGCTGGACATCTGAACATCCAGACATGTTAGAGGTGCCTGCAGCTGTTCTAGTTTCTTTTTGAGTGTTGTGGTTTTGGTTGGTTTTTTTTTTTTTTTTCTTTTCCTTTTTTTCTTCCCTCCTTTGTGGTTGTGGGGAATACACCAGATAGCTCTGGTGTCTAAGATACAGTAATGCATTTTACATTTAAGTGCAGGGTCTTCCTGTATGTTTCTTGATCACTTTTGTGACTTCCAAAGGTCAGACCTTGATACTTTTAATAGTAGTGGTAGATGTAAAAATTCTAATTCTCTTAAGCTGTTAAGAACTTAAAAGCATCTTTGCCTTTATTTTAAAAAAATGTAGTAAGAAGTACTTTCAGTAAGATACCTCTTCTGAAGTACAATGATAATTGAAGTATGTTAGTGCTCTTCCATGAGCATTCATGTAATATGTGAAAGAGAGACAGAACTTGGGTGTTAGCTTTTATTAAGTTTTCAAGAAAGTACCTCTGGTTATCAGTGTAGTAATCTTGTTGCTAGCTATCTAAAGCCTTAAATCGCTCTTTGGTATGCTAAATATATTCAGTAGGTGCACTTATTTCTTAAAAGCATTATGCTTAATCTTCATCCTGTGTTTAGGCAGATACAGTCAGAGGTGACTAGAGTTTCTTAGTCTTTGTAGTCTTTTCAGCTGTGTTCATTATTTCACGTACCAGTTGGCTCTTTGGCCTTTGTGTTGGGAGAGTAACACGTTGCAGAAGATATCTGAGCTTATGCAAGGTCACACAAAGTCAGTACAAACCACAAGACCTTTTGAGTTCAGCTCAGGGCATCAACCATAACACAACTTGGAGACAAAGTGTTTTGTGGCCAGCTCTTGGAAATTGTCCTTTGTTAACATGTCAGATCAGAAGCAGAGAAATGAAATGGTTACAATGTAGCTGTCTTAATAGAGTAGATATGTTTTTTGTGCTATATGTTTATATTTGAGTAGCTTCAGGGTGTTTGTTTAAGCCAGTGTCTAGATACATTAGAATAACTTTCTTGCCTTCTGTACTACGTGTTTAGCCAGTTCTCTTTTCAGGTAACAGTTTCTAGGAAATTTGACTCTACTTCTGAAATAGAAAGTCTGGGATCTACTATGGCTTTTTTTCCCTAATACTGCTATACCACTATGAACTTAGATACCTGTAAAGACCTCAAGCCTAATTGGTACTGGCTTGCTTTTCTTAATTATTGATTTGACACCTAGGTGACAAGTCAGACTGAATAGCATTGTAATAAAGCAGATACATAAAACTGTACTTTTTTTGTGGCTTCTACAAATGTCTGTCTCTGTCAGTTGAAGAGTATGACTTCTAACAGTAAATTTTTGTGAAAAAGGGAGTGTGAACAAACACTTCTGGTGTCTGGGCAGCATGGTAACTACTGCAGTACTGTTGTGCTGTAGGCCAAAGATACAGCTAGACAGAGCTGCCCCGTAATATGGACCCTGAGCCTGTTCTCTGATTACACCTGCATGGAAAGCCTTGTTTGTGTTTGTTTAACCAGTTATTCTGACAAGTTGTAAACAGAGTATTACTGCTGTCTGCAAATCTGCTAGCATAACCAAGCTATTCTAGAGGTATGTGTAAGTCCCGCACCAGCATATTTACAGTCTTGAGCAGTAGCTCAATTAAAAAAATTCTCATAGGTTATGCATTATTCTGACTGTGAACTGATTTCTTGCTTTAAGTTTAGGCTTAATATGGTATCTGTGATTTGGTATTTGTAATTTTAGAATAAAGAAAAAATGACATTTTTATTGTCTTGGTGATTAATTTTGAAGAGTAAGGTGACAAATATGAATGTAAAATATAATGTAAACCCTGGAACATTTCAGGGAAGAAGTTCCCTTATAATAGTGAAGTTAAGAGCAGTATAAGCCTGCTAGTGTTAACTGGTGCTCTGTTGATGCTGTTGAACGTAATTGTAAATTTTTGTTGATGTTCATAAAGTAATTCATTTCAGAAGCAAAAAGGGCAAAGAAGCTCTGAATAAAAGGGGGTTTTGCTGTCTTTTGATTTTCATTAGTGTTTCTCTGGAGATAGTTCTTATTAAGTTGGTGTGACACTTTAATGTCTATTCCATTATATTGAAGTAACACCACTAGATTTAATAGCAAAAGAACCTAGATTATCCCTTTCTAGTCTGGGGAATATTTTCTATATAGTGTATTGTTTTCTCTATGCTTTTTCAGTGTATTAGTTTTGCTTATATATTTAAAATGCTAAGCATAGTAGCAGAACTGTGCTGCTACCTTATGCTTATTTCATACTGTTAATTGTAAACTTGGGTGTTTTCTGGTTGTAGATAATCATACCCTCTGTAGCTTCTTCAAAAAATGGAAGAGGGAAACTAATTCTTGTTTTTCAGCCTGAGTAACTCTGCTCTATTGGAATTTGTGAAAATTAATAACTTGTTCTTTTAAGACTGGATGGTTTTATACACAGTACTGTATGGAACACTGCAAATGAAGTATCCCTTGATTAAATGTGATCTGAAAGATTCTGTACTGAACCTTGTTTATGAGCATTGAATGTGATGATTAATTTAATAATATTCTGCAATTTCATTAAACAGAAGCTGTAAAATCTGAGATACTGTATTTGAAAGAAAATTTTAAAAAAATCTGTATAGAGAATCTGAAAAATATATCTGCATAAAGAAAAATCCAATGCTGATCTCATAGATCTGTATAGTCTCTACTTAAATAAAGAAGTTGAACTATCACAGAATATTTAACCAAAGCAGCTTTGTCTCCAGAATACTAGAGAAACACTATTCTTGTTTAATTCCTTGATACAAGAGAATGTTGGACATTGCAACTTTGAGTCATAATTTCTACTAGCAGCTTCTGGGATTAATTTCTATGGTTTAAGTATGCTGTGAGCTAAAGCTTAACTGTTTCTTCCGTTGCTTTTTTAAAGGAACAAACTCAGTTTGGAAGGCCTAGAATCAAATCTTGTCAGTCTAAAAGTGTTAATTTAAAGCATAGGAATTACTTTTGAGTATAACCCTACAGTTGAATAATACAGCATGGGAGATTATTTCAGTTTAATACTTTTGAGAAGGTAGCACTGAGTCAATCTTGTTTCTTTTCTGATCTTTGTTTCCATTTATGATTGACCATATATATGTACTTTTTTTTCAATTAACTAGAATACAGCTGTGCATATGGCTCGGGCAGATTCTTTATGCTTTGTGGCTTTGGTGGGATTATTAGCTGTGGAACAACACATACAGCACTGGTTCCTCTAGACCTGGTTAAATGCAGAATGCAGGTTTGTTCTGCATGTTGGTATGTGGTGACATTGACAAAGCATGTTTAGTGTGGTATACTTAATCTACTAATGAATTGGAGGCATAAACTATCCCCTGGACATAATTGTCCAACAGTGCATGAAGTTTATGTAAAAGCATGGTGTGTCTTTATTTTTTGCTGCAGAATACAGTTGTGAATATGGCTCGCTCAAGTTTTATGCTCTCTGTGGCGTTGGTGGGGTCCTAAGTTGTGGCCTGACACACACTGCTGTTGTACCTCTGGATTTAGTGAAATGTCGTATGCAGGTTTGTATTATCTTAAACATCTCTTAAACTTTTTCCTCTGTGTAGCCAGCATATTAAGAGTTTACAGTAGGGATGCAGTTTTTTCTGGATGACAGGAAGTGAGTAAACTTCATTGCTGCTTTATCAAGTCTACTGCTGTAAGACTGACAAAACACCACTTTCAAGAGAAGCAGAGGTATTTAGGATAATCTGGATGAATTATTTTCGACTACATGTAAGGCACATTTAACTGACTATATTTGCTAAAAGGCATCCACCACAATATTACTCTTTGCTGGCTGGTAGGCTATCTAGCACTATTCGTGTGCTTTTGGAGAAAGGAAGTAGTATCTTTGGTGTTTTGAAGGTCTACTGTTTTTAGCCTGGAGCAACATGCATGTATAATTTGATCCATTAACATTGTGGATATCAATGCATGGCTTATGGACTGAATACTTCCTAATGATGCCACTTTGAATAGAATGGGTAAAACTTGAAATGGTATTGGTAAGGCTATCAGTGCTTGGGGCTAATTTCCTTGAAGTGGTTCTTGATTGAACTGAGTGTCATCATGTTGCACTTAATTTGTGATACCAGCTTTGGCATTAAAATCATCTAGTGAACAGCCATTGACAAAAACATACTAATGGATTTATTCAGGCAAATCTGTGCCTCAAGAAAGAAGCAAATTAAAGCACACTTCTAAATTTCTGGAAATATAGTAGTTAATGACTTCCCCGTTGCATAGGCTGACATTGATTATAAAGGTGGCAATTTTGTAATGATAGAACTCCTGAAATGAGGCGAGAACTATGAATTAGTTAGACCTACTAGTCACACTAGGAGTACTGCATGTGATATTCTTAAAAATTGTGTTCTTCTGGAAGGCCTTTATTTAGCATTCTTTACAATAGAGGCTTTTTCATATACTTGAGAGCATGTGCAATTGTGGTCTCAAACTAGTAATTCTGTAACACACTGGACAAACACAGGGTGCATCAAATGAGGGTAACATCCTGCTTTCTACAAAATTTGCATTGAGACCAGGCTAACTGTGTAAGAATTCCCTATTCCTACTCATAAGGAATAGCTGTAGCTGAGTATGTGTTCTATTTCTGAAAATGCAGCTTAAGTGCACTCTTCTAATTGTTCTTCAAAATCCAAGATCAGTAGCTTGACTACCTATGCCTAAGGTTGAATTTTCTGAGAAGGAGATTGATCACGGGTAAAGAGTATGTAGCATCTCACACAGTTGTTAATCTGACTGCAAATTGGGTTAATGGGCAGAAGGCCTGAGAGCTATACAATGCTTCATGTACAACTGGGGAGCAAGGCCTCATACTTCCCAGGCTTCAACTGCTTGGTAGGTATGCTCGGCTTGGGCTATCAGTCCTGGGCTTCTTACGTGCTAAGGGTGATGATACTTGCTCCTCCTTCTCCAGCACTTCAAGGAAGGTGCAAGAGGAGTGTTCCATGTGGATTCCAGGTGTGACCTTGTAAAACCTGTCAGCATTTATCTCTTTACAGATCCAGTACAGAGCATGTTACTAATCCGTCCTAGATTCTCCAGGAAGAAACCTGTTGCCTGCCCTCTCATGTCTTTTTAAAAAGAGGTCACCTTTTATGTAGATGATAAGTAAGCATGGTTCTGACACGAACAGAGTCTCATTTTACAGTGACCAATTAAATATCCAATTTTCTGAAATTCTGAATCTTTTAAAATTGACATGTTTAGGTGAACTAGTTCCCAACTAGGTTGTTGCTGGACTGCAAGACAAAATATCAGTCACTGCAGGTTGGCATGCATGTCCCATAGCTCTTACTGAAAGCTTTGGTTGACTTCTCATTTGGTATCTTCCTTCTTGCCCTCTGAGGAAATGTTGGATGACATCAAATATGAAAAGTAACAGTGTGATTTGACTTAAAATTTGTCAGAATGACCTGTTTAAGAATTTGTGTTAAATGGTTTCTTTCCTTTCACATGAAACAAAATTATTCAGGTTGGTCTTTTTTTTAATTTCTGATAAGTTTATAATGTAATCTCACTCAAAGTTTGTGTGCAGAAAATAATTTACATGTAGCTTTTACTGTGAAGTCAAAGTACAAGTGTAGAAGTTCTTGAGTACTCTATTTGATCTGCTTTGCTCCATCTGTCTTTGACTGTGTGGAAGGATCAAACTAACAGTGGACAAATAACCTTTTCTGATTAAGATTTGGGTGAATCATCAGGCTTGCTTTGTGGTGACGCTTGAGGGTACATAGGTGTGATGTGTAGAGTGGATGAGATTGCTGACAGAAGCTGTTAAATTTTTAAAGACACTGATCTAAACATAATTATACCAATATACTGCTGATGGTGTTAGTGATTTCAGTAAATCCTTTTGATACAGAAAGTCATATTGTTGATTCAGAGAATAAATGTAAAGCAAAATTCAGACAGTTCGGTGGTTTCTGAGTACTGAGGAATATACTGGCTGTTTAAGTTAGGGTTTGAGACTAGCAAGTAACCATTATGGTTACATTAGTGTAACTTTTGTATGGTCTGTCCAGGGTACCTTAGGCAGCCAGCTGTATGAGGAATTTGAGAATTTTATATTTCGGGTGGGGGTGTAAGAAGGGAAATAGTAAGCTATGTCAAGCACTTAACTGCCTATTTCATTTAGGTTGATCCACAAAAATACAAGAGCATCTTCAATGGATTTTCAGTGACAGTCAAAGAAGATGGTGTTCGTGGCTTGGCTAAGGGATGGGCTCCAACCTTTATTGGATATTCCATGCAGGGGCTTTGTAAATTTGGTTTCTATGAAGTTTTCAAAATCCTATATGGCAACATGCTGGGAGAGGTAAGCCGTAAGTGGTTTATATGAGGCTACATATCTGCAACATAATGGTATTAGTAATGTAGAGTAATCACAAAAGCACAATTCATTAATAAAAATGTGTGTTTAAATTCGCTTCAGGAAAATGCATATTTGTGGCGTACTTCGCTATATTTAGCCGCATCTGCCAGTGCGGAGTTTTTTGCTGACATTGCTCTGGCTCCAATGGAAGCTGCTAAAGTTCGTATTCAGACACAGCCTGGATATGCTAACACTCTGCGGCAGGCTGTACCGAAAATGTTTGGAGAAGAAGGCATCTGGGCGTAAGTATCTCTTGATTTTAATTTTTATTCAGGTTCTTGATGTTGAGTATGTTTTCCTAATGAAAAACTGTTGCTAAAACTAATTGTGGCTTTAGCTTATAGTACTTTTTGGTCTTTGTATTTTAAGATAACAACTGAACACACTTCAGGGGATCTGTGCTAAACTGGCTGTTAATTCCACATGCTCCTTAGATCCATCTTTGTGAGTATCTTTGTGCTGAGTTCTGCTGGATAACTTCAGTTTCTAGCAGTTCCAGTCAGAGATACTCAGCAACTTTTTGGTTGTACAGTCAAAGATGCTTGAGTCATTGGCATGTAAGAGTAATATAACTGCATGTTAGCTTTCTGTTCTGATAGAAGTGGCTGTAAATGTACAAGTCATTTATCACTATCGGGACTTGGCTGGTATGCAGACATGAGCGTTACTGCACTTGTAGTATCAGTACTACATTACTGCAGTGCGTTGTAATCTGAAAAGTGACTACAAAAAGAGCTGTGCAGTTTAGGGGTCAGGTAGACTCTAATTTGTGTTGCTGTTCCCACGTTAGCACTTGGGAAGTAATAAAACTTAAATTTCTGCTCTGTAGGTATTGAGACACTTAAGCCTTACAGTGTCAGTGTTTAGAAGTTGTATTCTCGATAGTAACAATAAGCTAACTAATTTTTTTCAAGTCAGAAATGTACTTTAAATACTGCAGAAAATGAAACCGAGTTTGTCTCTTCTCTGGTTAAGTTTCTATAAAGGTGTTGCTCCACTATGGATGAGACAGATTCCATACACAATGATGAAATTTGCCTGCTTTGAACGTACTGTTGAAGCTCTCTACAAGTACGTCGTTCCCAAGCCACGAAGTGAATGTACAAAAGCAGAACAGCTGGTAGTCACGTTTATTGCAGGCTATATTGGTAAGGATTCTTTAAGTCCTAGACTTTGTTAAAGGACTACCACAACTTTAGAAACTTATCCCTTTTCAGAATATCAAATAGATGTAACTAGAATGGGAGAATTACTTGTAACTTTAAAATGTTCAGGGGAAAAAAACTATATTCAATCTGTCAGTGGAAAATGGGTAGGACAATGCTCTTTAATTGTTCCTATGTATTACCAATGTTAATATCCAAGTTTAGGAACTGCAGATGATTTAACTGGAAAAAAACTTGCCTCTTTGCTAGGGTGGGGAAGGGGAGAGAAATCTGGATGGAAGGGGCATTTTCAATATGCAAAGATTCGGAAGGAGTTTTGTTTTATCAGAACAGGTGCTGCAAGAGCAGAACCGAGGTGTTCTCTAAGTATTCATGTACATGCTGTCCTCTTAGGATACCAGGTGGCTTGTCATAACTTCTGTGCAATTTATTAGCAGTTTATTAGAAGGTGTGGTTTCAGTTGGGTGTATGTAGTAATGGTACAGCTAAAACACCACAGAACTAATGTCAAATTATTCTTTCAGCCGGTGTGTTCTGTGCAATTGTTTCCCATCCTGCTGACTCCGTGGTGTCTGTGCTGAACAAAGAAAAGGGCAGTTCTGCCTCACAGGTTCTTATGAGGCTTGGATTCAAAGGTATATACAGCCTTACTTTCATGTATTTTGGATCAAGTGTTTGTGGTGTTTTGGGGAGGATTTCTTTTTTTCCTGGCTGCTTAATGCTACTCATGCTTTATGTTTTGCTCTACAGGTGTATGGAAAGGTCTGTTTGCTCGTATCATTATGATTGGTACCCTGACTGCACTACAGTGGTTCATCTACGATTCTGTGAAGGTTTATTTCAGACTTCCTCGTCCACCTCCACCTGAAATGCCAGAATCTCTGAAGAAGAAGCTTGGTCTAACTGAATAGACAGCTCATGGACTGACTATGCTGGCTGTCCCAGTGATGAGTTTCATGAAACTTTTATATATTTCACTATGTAGAAAACAAACTCTATATGATGTCGTTATTGGCTGTGCCCTCATCCCACATGAGGGTTTAAATTCTATCACTGTCATTGCCTGAAATAAATGAGAAACAGAGCTCTTAGTGTCTGTTTACTACTGCGTATGTAAGCTTCATTTCATAGCAGCAAATACCTCAAATACTCTTCCCCCCACCCCCCAAAAAATAATATATAAATTAACCTGTTCTCCACTTTAGGAACTAGGGAATTGTGAAACAATCATACTAAAAATAGGCTTTCCCGGTTTCCAGAGAAGTGCCAAGAACCTATCCTTGCAGAACCACAGCAACTAACTGCGGTTCTATGCACTTTGAGTCCACTGTTTTATTTGCCTATAATAAGCTGTTACAGCAGGACAGCTGAACTCCCAAATGGCTGAGATGAGACTGCAGTCCGATAGGGCATCCTGCTCATGATATAGAGGTTGTCCAAAGGAACCATATACATAGTAGTCCTGTTTCTGCTTTGGGGTGGTCATCCCAACATAACTAACTTATGCCTACTTGACTAATTTCTGCTTCTGTTGGTTTTGAACCACACCAAAGAACTCAGTCCTTTTGGTTGTACTGTGGAATTAAACAGTAGTTGCTACCTTAACAAAAGAAAAGCTGATGTCAATAAGATTCTCAAATATATGTGACCACTAAAAGCTTACTACAGCCTTACAGTAAAATAAAAATGGCTTGCCTCTTACTGCAGAGTTTGACAAACTTGCTAGCTATTCCCTAGACTTGGTACTCCTGTAGTTTGATTTTTTGGGGGGTTGTTTGTGGTTTTTGTTTTGTTTTGTTTTTTTTTTTCTAAATTAGATTAACTGTAGTGCTGAGTTTTGGTTGAACCCTGCACTTCTGCAGTGCAAGAAGCCATACCAATTTTTTTTTTGGACCTTACTTGATGTGAAGAAATCTAGGCTCCTAGGCCTGCAAGAGGAGACACTCGCACAATGTTTTGTTAAGGCAATGAATTTGTTTTTCCAGTCTTTTACAGAAAGACGACTATGCTGCCTTCCTGTGTTTTGCCTGTTCAGGAATCCACAGTTGATAATCGCATTGAGAAAATCCAGAAAATGCCTAACGGTATATAAAGGGTTCACCGTATCCAGTACTACTTTGCTTACTTAGTAGAGCTGGAGCTTAAGTGTCTTTTGTCACTGTTTGGATATGCTGCCTTTCAGCATGTGAGCTGATGATATTGAATTTAGCTTGGCATTCACGTATGTTGTACGCCTCCTTCCTCTTTCCTTGTGTCCCTTGGAGTTAAAAGAACAATTAAAGCAGGCATCGTTGGAGTAGCATAACTATACTGATTGCTGCATCTTACTGGAGTCTGATGTTCCTGCTACAATTTTAGGTAACACTGAGCTTCTCACCCCCTGGGAAAACCTTCCAACTTCCAAGGTTTTGGATGGTTATGCTAAATAAGCAAGCTGAGCCTTATTTTGAATTGCTGCCTTTCAAAATGAGGAGTAAAATCTAAAACTGCTCTATTTCCCTGTTACCATGACAGTAAACGTGTTCTTAGAGTGGTTGGTATCTAACTGCATTATACAGCAAAGTCAAATTCTGTAAGTCTAAATGAAACATTTGTAGAAGTAGTTTGGTGTTGAATTAAATATATTTCATGATATAAGTGCATACATCTTGTTGCCCCATTGTGAGTAGGAAGCTTTGAAATTATTTAACAAATCATTAATTGCTCCTAAGAGCTTCCTTGGAGAACAGTATTAACTATGACTTCATCTTGTTTCAAGACCACTGAGGTTAAATCAGCTTTT
The DNA here is from genome assembly GCF_929443795.1 of Astur gentilis. NCBI lineage: Eukaryota > Metazoa > Chordata > Aves > Accipitriformes > Accipitridae > Astur > Astur gentilis. The sequence goes on from NC_064913.1 coordinate 14,764,516, forward strand.
GAAGTTAACTTTTTTATGTGGTTCAACTTGTTAGAAAAACAGTATCACTCTTGTGTACTGAACATCATTGTTTCTTCAAAGGTGTGTTTTAACTCATTAGACTTTTCTTTGCTGGAAAATATCTCAAGTTCCTTCTAATACTGGAAAAATGAAGCAAATTTTAAGGCTGGCAGAAGAGTGAGACAAACTTGGCTTGTGCAGGGAGGTAGCCTGATTGTCAAGTAATCCGATGATAAGCTAAATTTCTCAAGACTGTTTCTTGTCGTTCTATGTTTGGAGCAAAATCGTGCAATTTTTCTCTAGAATTGGGTCACCTCTGTGCAGCCGTTGTAAATATGTGCACTAATAAGAGAGTCTTAAATCTATTTTCTCATTGCTTACGGGCAGACCTGAAACTTAACTTTTTAAAGATGCTCAGATAATTTTATCATGGTAAATCTGAGATAAGACTAGAAGGGCAGCTAGCTGTTTCCCCTTTTCTTCTGTAACTGAGAAAGGGAAGATATACTTAGTGCTACTTCTCGTGTTATGTTTCAGTGGAAAACTCGAGAGGGGGAGAGAATTGCCTTGCAGCTGCTGACTTCATTGACATTCAGCCGTAGGCTTGTTTGGGTGCTTGAGATGAAGGGGTTTAATGTATAAAACGCCATTGCTTAAAGGGTCACCCGCTGATATTTTAAATAAACTTCAGTGGGAAAACTGTAGTATTAAAATGGATTTAAAAGGTCGACTTTGTCACTGATAAATGCTTTATAGCATAATGTATAGTACGTTTTCCAGAATTCGAGAAGGTGGGGCAGGGGGGCAGTGATGCTTTTGATGGACTTGTGCTTTCATTGCAAGGAAAGTCCTGTACCGAAAAGGAGCACGCCGTTTTGAACTTAGGTCATTACTCCAGACCAGTCACTAAACCCCAAAGTGCTTTGTAAAACATGGATTATGTATATGCTGCTTGTGTGTATTGTTTTATGAAGGAGAGAACTTCCTTTCTTGCTATTACTGGAGCTGAGATCTGCTTTCTGGTTTAAAGCATACTGTCTATATAAATTTGGAATAACAACTCCATTCACACCCTGTGTATCAGGTTGTACTACAGATCAAATGTGCTGATACTTGCTGAAATGTTTGTTGCATATCATTTTAAAATGGGCTGTAATAATACAAATAGTTGTAATTAATTTACATTTCTACATAGAAATGATGTAGTTCACAGTGAAAACAATAAACATCTTGCTTTTTTATAGCAAATACGAGTACTTTGGATAGCTGAGCTTAGTAGCTACATGGCCTTGTTACAGAATACGATTTTTGAAACTCCGAGTGATGTGGGAGGAGGATATCGCTCGCAGAACGCAGAAACTTCTTTCCTGAGCTGATGTTCTGGGGTATAAAAGTAGATTTTAATGTGTTGGGATTACTTTGCTCATGTCACTTTTCAGCATTAATCACTTAATGCTGTTGCTGGTTCATTTGTTTGTTTTTCCCCTGTGAGTTGCTAGCTAGAATATAATTAGCCAGTTCTGTACCTGCATACTAAGTTAAAAGCAAAGATGTCCTGAGGATCACTGCAGGTTGGGCTGCATGGGATGATATGTTTTAAGTAGCATAGCTGTGAATTTCATTACTACCCAAATCTCTCAATCGCTGAATAAAATTGCAGAGCATCACTGAGTGCCCCTAGAAGTGAACTAAGTAAGAGGTAGTAGTTTTGCTGAGCTGATACCTTCCCCGACACTGACAGTACTGGACCAAGGAGGCGAGGTTAGTAGTCTGCTTTAAATTTATGGAAAAATACCTCACCCTCTGCCTCATCTTTTCCACTGCAGAAAAGAGCTTTGCCTCTGACCTTAGACTGGTGTAATTACAAAGCTATGCTCAAACTTTAATTTCATTTTTTAGTACAGTGGAGGTGTGTGCTTGAAGGGCAAACAAAGATTTTTTTCCCCCATACCTGTGCAGGTTATGGGGGAATCGCTGACGACTCGCCTTCCTTCTGAGGACAATACAGTGGGTGCGTAAACTTTAGATCCAGATTTTTTTTTTCCCCAGTAAACTTTACCTCTGTGACTTAAACTTTTTGTCTCTTGCTTGTAGCAACAAAGTTTCTGAAAGGATCATAATGCTTTGGACCTGCACTTCCTGGGAAGGAAGGGTGGGTGGTCTGCATACATCTATAGATAAAGTGAAATTGATGGTTCTGTAAGAATTTTTGCATACTTAACTTCCCACGGAGACCATGAACAGGACTGTATACTTGGCTTTTCACTCGTAGATGTGTTGTAAGATTTGGAGGTTATTCATTTGGGGGTTGAAAGTGAAACCGACAGTTGTTTACCCTGGCTTATTTTCTGTTACTGTTCCAAAGAGAGGGTGTGCTCTTTTCATCCAGAAAGACTTCTTTGCTGTTAAGACTTCTCTGATTAACTGCGCAGCTGGAGCATGCTTTCCATTTCTTTTCACTCACGTAGATAGTGCTCTTCTGGTTCTCCAGTTCCTCCTCCCCAAATTTTTACTGGCTACTGACCACAAATTATTTCTTCATGAAGTTGAAACCAGGATAAATAAAATTACTACAGCCCGTGATGCAGTTAACAGTTACCAGTGGATTAACTGCATCATATGGGCCATAGCGAAAGACACTCAGGATAGATTCCTCACGCCGCTGCATCGATGTTCTGGTAGCCATGTCCGTTGTGCCAAGCGCTCTCCTTGACAGGACTGACGTGAGCTTGTACACACACAAAAAAACCCAGGGTTGGTGGATTCAGTGAATATCAGGCTTTAATATACAAATGAGATATAAAAGCATTTGAAGTTGACTGAGGGCAATGAAGCAAGGAAGGTACGGAAGACCAGCAACATGGAAAGAGATGGAATGCTGAATGAGGAGAACAGTGAGGCAGAGGAATGGTTCTCTCTTCCGTACAATCAAGAGTCTGGTAGTTGCAAGGTGTTCAGGTATGACCAACTAAACAACTGAGAAGTTATAAAGGCCTTGCTGTATGCTTATACTTATTGATGTAATTTCATTTGTAGAGATTTTCTGAATTGCTGTATCTCTCCCAATTGCTTTTTATGGTAATTTTTATTCCTATTTAATGCACTTTTCCCCCTTTCCTCTGCTAAACCCATTTCCATTATCTTGTTCCTTCAGTCTACCGCATTTTCCAATGTCTCAGATATTTTAAACTCTTGCTCTTCACCACAGAAATACTGCCAGTGGCTCTTACCAGTCTAACCTTTTGGGACCCGAGAAACTTCTCTTCGTGAATTCTGCTGCTCCCTGTAGTATTTTACAGGCTGAGAAACAATGAATAACACTGTTAGGATTCCTGAACGCATACCGTGACACTGGGAGAAAGCCATCGGAGGGTTAGTAGGTCTTTCAAAGCACTGTCCCCAAACAGAGTTCTGTGTTTTTTTAAAGAGTTAACAATGCTGCACAGTAATTGCGATTTACAATTGCAAAGCCTCACACAAAACCAAATTATTCCATTTAAGTGTGTGACACACTGTTTGCAAGGCATCAGCAATATTTCTGGGCATTGCTTGCTTCACTGCATTTGCCTCTTTAAACATTGTTCATTTAAAAGAAAAGGGAAAGTGCTACGCTTTACAAAAATCATAGAGTGAATATATTGAGATAAATATTAAATCGCTACTGCAGTTTGACTAACTCTTGTTTAACTCCATCTGGAAACCACAATTTTATTTCTTCCTTTGGAGCAGGAAAGGAAAGCTGAAGCTCTGTCAGTCTTAGGTCCTGCTTTCTTCATGAAAGCAAACTAAAGGCAAGAACAACATTTTATGCTTTAACGCTGTTTTATTGTACAAAACAAGGAATTTATTAAATATAGCACCTGTCATCCTTCAGAAAGACAAATACATGCACAGAGACGTGTTTTTTGTTCACTTTATAGTTTGTCCCTTGAAATCAGTGTGACTTTTTTTTCTGTCCTTTTCAAAGGAAGAGGACAAATCTCTAGTTAAGTTTTGGTGTGCTTCTAAATGAAGCCTTTAAATACTGTGTTTCTTCTCAGTACTACACCTGATGGAGTTAACACTCCTCAAACACTACTGTTCTTTAGGCAGTGGCATTTCACAGTGATCAATTCATGTCTGAAATCTTGGTAATTTCATCTTTCGTATCTTTGATCTCAGTTTGAACTCTTGTTAGATTGGCCAATTTCTCATTCAGTAAAGCAATTTCCTTCTCCCGTCGTAATACATCCTCCACTAATCTTCCTATTCTCAGTGTTAGGTCATTTATTAATGGCTCCAAGATAGCAAAATCCTTTTTAAGCTTGTACATCTTGGGTTTTAAATCATTTGCAAATGTTACCGTCTTCAGAACTTTTGCTCTGTCACCTTCGAGGTTCAAAAGTCTATCCGAATGCTTGTTAAAATCACTCCTTAACTCAGATAATGCTGTCTTAATTTCCTCAATCTTCCTTGTGTTACTGGATGCCAAGCTCTGTAGTTTTGTACTTCGGTCAATACTACTGCTAAGCAGGTCACCTATATTTTTTACTGTCTTCTTTTCACCTTTTTCTACTTTATCTTCTAGTGTTTGCAAAGAATCTGTCAACGCAGTCATATCTGAGACTAGGCCTGAAATGCGCCTTATGTCAGTTTTTACTGTCACAATCATCAAAGTTATGGTTTTTGCTACAGAAGCTGCATTCTGTTCAGCACTTGACAGTGCATGAGAAAGAGTTGTTAAATTCTTCTGCAATTCTTCTTGTTTTTTAATTATGCTGCTAGACTGTGTTTTCATTGTATAAATATCTTCCTGCAGATGCTTAATGTGAGATATTATCTGAAGGTCTTCCAGATGGTCCATTAAGTTCCACGTCTTTTCACACTACGGGGATACAAAGAAAAATATTTGACAAGATTTCTAGCTTAACAACTCGCATCAAAACTAAAGCTATAGTCTAATGAAATATCTCACTAGTCTGATAATTGAGTGCAAATCCTCTCTTTAGGAAATAAACTTCTGTTGCAACACACACAAAAACATACTTTTTTTTCTCTTCAGTATACGTAACAAATTCCAGTGTTACTACTTTTTCTATATACAACAAAAATTACAGGAAGGTGCTATACAACTTTCCAGCATGACCTCTGAAAACACAAGTCATCAAATGCAATCTTCTGATTTACAGAAATTTTTGTATTAAGCCTATAATTTGTGTGAGCAAGAAACACACATGTAGAAAGATATTCAGAAATGTTTTAGAAAGATGCCTACTTTAAAATTCTCTTATCCAAAAATCATGGACCATTTTATTTTGGTAATCATAATACGTATTTTGAATATGTTGTTCACAAAAGAAAAAGCCAAAGGAATTAGGCATGCTTCCCTTTTGTTTAATGTTTTTCCTGTGAAGTATTTTGGTGGCTATTTAAACAGCCTACCTCCATAAAAGCTGCATTACTGAGGGAGCACTCGAACTACTGTTGGATTTTTGGCTGAATTTGCTAGTTCACTTTTTCTGGTTTTTTAACAATTGATTCTTGGTTTTCAAATTTGAGAGGAAGAAAGGAAAATACCTGCGTGATGCTATCCTGTTCAATCCCCAATAAGTCAGTGTAGAACATGGAGAGAAAAAAAAAACACCAAATGGGCAGGTAAAACACATTCTAAGAGGCTATAATTAGTTTCATACTAATCCTTTTCTTGACGCTAGTAGTAAAAATATCACCAAAGAAACAAGTATTTTAAACTTTTTGATAGCATTGGTCAGTCCTTGCTAGCACAGAACTGTATGCTTAAAAACAAAATACCAAAATTTAGGTTGTGGGGAGTTGTGGTGGTTTTCTAGTTAATGCCTTCTAAGGATGAGAATTTCCTGTTTGATCTCATGTACATTTGGCTTTCAATAGGGTTGAGGTTGATGAAAGACATTAAATTGGAGAGCATACCACTGGTAATTTAGCCACCCTTCCCCAAAAATATATGAAGTAGAAACACCCTGGAACACACTTCTGAAAGGTATTTAAAAAACACTTCTGTACAGAATAGTATTTCTTAATGGAACACTGAAGTATTTATTCTGTACCCTTTCTGGAAGAGCAATTTATTTTGAAATAGATTATGTACCAGGACAATCCATTACATCATATTTTTATTGAATATTACTAAACAGAAATCTATACATAAGTAATAAACATATGAAACTGACAGACTTTATAACATTGAGAAATGCTGGTTTAAAAGTCTCTTGACTGGGCAGCATTAACTGTTTAGTGAAGACTTCAGCAGAGTTCTAGGTAAGTGAATGTACAAAACCAGGATAATTTAACTCAAGCCTGATTAAGTCATAAATGTTGTGGGTTCATACTGCCTCCTAAGCCATCTGCTTTCCTGAGTTCAGAAATAAGAAATTATCAAGACATTAAGTCCATAGACACAAATTTATGGTGGTCCTGAGATCCAAATTTCAATGAACAGTGATCAGGCCTATTAGGTAGGACTACATCCTGTGTAAACAGCTCTATTAGATCTCAGGATAAATTAGATATTCCCTGCCGTCAAGTACATAACTCCATGGCTGTCATTAATTGCTTTTGCAGCTCTTGGTTCACCAAACTTTTGGAAACAATGTCCATGACACTGTAAAGTGGGGTTTTTTTCCCCTTTGAAATGCAAAGCAATACCAGACCTGTCATGTAATGGCTAGCAGAGAACATTCTATAGAAAAGGTTAAAACTTGTTTCTAACAGCACCAAAACAAACAAAATAAAAACCCAAACCCCAGACTAATACAGTGACTGATCGCACCAAACTTGCAAGTTAAATGACAGAAGAATAATCTAGCTGTTAATAAGAACTTCAGTCTATGCGTAGTCCAGCGATTTCAATGGCAGAACAAAACTATGCCTGTGATTTTAGGAAGTTTGAGAAGGCTGGAAATGAGGTCTAAGGGGGCTACTTGCATGGGGTCAAAGAAATAAAAGATAATAACCAGCTGATATGTAAGCCCCTGCTTATAAATACCAGTACAAGAGAAGGCTCTCAGTAAGGGGTACTTTACTAGTGTTTTCTGTAATGTTGTTGTATCTCAGCTTCAGCTGTTAAAAATGTCCTTGTGGCTTTCTTGCACATAATAAAATATGTAGATCCCAGTACTACCTCCGACATTGAGAAGACTGTACCGCAAGCACAAAAACATTATGGTATATAATACGTTAAAAGCGAGGTACATATATATATCTGCCTAGAGATAAGAACTTCATTGTGTTACAAGTCCATAGAATATAATGCAATGAGTAACAATATAAAAAAGAAGTAGTGAAAACTAAATATAAATTGTCATCTCATGTCTCTGGTTTTGACTTTTTTTTTTTTTTTAAAATCGACATACTTTGCTTCAAATTCCTTTTTAATAAAAAAATGAACTTTTAATAAATAAGCTGAAAATAATCCTTAATTTAAGAAAGTACTCTCCTCCTTCAACACAGTACTTCTTGCTCTCTAACCTCTTTATTATAAGTTTGCCTTTCAGTCTGATCCAGTGTCTATTTAAATTAATGAGAATATTTCAGCTATCCTTAACATACATTGGAGTCACATGTATAATAAATTAAAGTGCTCTTTCATCAGTGAAAGCCCCAAGTCCAAATTTAGTTATCACCATTCTGGTCAATTTCAAAGTTATAGCTTTCTAAAGTGATTTCTTTTGCTTTTGAAGGCACTTTTATGTCATGCAGTACTTCTTTTAAAACCACTACTTCATTGTGCACTTTCAATATGCTGTCATTGTACTGTATGCCTTCAAGAACCTTTTGCATTGCCATTGTATCAGAAACAGTTTTCAACATATCCTTTTCCACAGTATATAGCTGTGTTGTCAAGTCCTCTATCTTTTTCTCCATACTTAGCAATTCACTTGATAATCTAAGAATAGAGTGAATAGCGTTTTCAATTGTTGGCAAACGGGTCTTGCACTCCTCAATTTTAGGTTCATAGTTCGCAAGTTTCTGATTCAGGTCTGTGTCCTTGGCTACCAGACTATTCTGTTCTTCTTCTAGTTTTTCAACTGCCTTTGCATGCAAGCCCAACTTTTGTTCAACTCTAGAGAATTCATCATCTTCTTGCCTTTTTAATGTTTTAATATTTCTGGCTGTACTGTCTTCCAAATCTCTTACTCTTTCTGAAAGGGATTTAATTCTTTGTTCAACTTCATTAATTTGGGAAGTAACTTCTGCATGTACGAACTTTGCTTCAGATTTTAAGCCACCAGTGTTTGTGTTCATTTCATCCAAGCTTCTTCTCCAGGAATTTGTAACATTTTGGAACTTCTCATTAATATTCTGCATCTTTATAGAGAGAGTCTGTTCATTGTTCTGAATATCATTTATGATGTTATGAAGAGAAGGTATTTCCTGTTCAAATTCAGTCATCACAGAGATGGATGAGGCAGCTTCTTGTAGGATACTTTCAGAAGACTCAAGCTGCATTTATAACACAAAACAATGTCCATGTCTGCTTAACAAAAGTAAAACTAGAAAACCATTTGCTTTTATTTAACAGAGAATAAAGTCCCTTAGAAGCCACTTCACTTGTTACAAAGCTCCTATAGGATTTGTTTTCACATTTCATTTTTAAAATATTGTTGATTAACCTAGCATGAAGAAGTCACAGAAAAGGGTATGTTTGTTGTTGAAATTCTATAGAGTACATGCCATTTTCTTTATTGCCAACCCCTCATTTTCCATGGTGGTTTGTTGGGGTTTTTTGTTTGTTTGTTTGTTTTGTAAAATGTATCACACTACCTAAATCCCATGCAACATTTTGCAATCTGAACTGTAGTATATAAATATGCAAATTACATCATGTATAAATGACATCATTATGAGATCAGTGCTAAAACAACATCACTGCCTAAGCCATGCTGTACCTCCATCACCATCTGTAAGATAGAAGGGATAATTCAGCAGCCAGCCCAAGTTTTCTACTTGATAATGTCACACGCAGATAAGAAAATAAAATAGCAATGAAAAAATATTACTATCACTTCATTATGTCTTCATGTTATTAGAACAGGTCTACTACATAAAAATGCCTGTAAATTTTCTTCAAATCAATGTGTATTAGAATTGTACACAGAACAGTACTGGTAGAATGAAGTATGTGCACAAATGTACTTTTTTAAAAATAGTTTAGTGTCTAAAAAATAATGCTGAGATACAACTGCTATATTCACATACTTGAACAATGGTGTGGATTGACATGTTTAGTCACATGAAATATTCCCCAAAGGCCTATTCAGAGGCAAGTACAACACAGTATGAAAATGTATTTTAAAACAGTCAATTAAATTTAACTAAATAACAACAAAGTAAAACAACAGCAAATGTTCACCAGAGATTATCCAATTAAGATGTTGATGATTACCTTTTCAGAAATTAAGTTAACTTTATTTTCCACATCCAGGAATTTTTCAGCTTCTTGCTGTAAGAAATTGTACTTTTTTTCCATATCAGCAAATTGACCTGACTGCTGAAATAGGAACCTGCAAATTGCAAGTAAATAAACAGTAAACACAACTAGATAATTAGCATATATTAAGTATTCCAGGACCTTATTCACAGCAGTCTGTTTATCTAGAAAAATAGAGTTTATTTAAAACACTTGTGCTTTCATAAATTGATATTTATTAATATATTGAATAGCAATAAGAAGTTTCAAAAGATCTGCAATATTCCATACAGATTAAGTTAGGCAATAAAAGCTGAAATGCTAGCTATAGATAGATGATAGATAAATGCAAACCAGACTTAAACAGATATACACAGAACAGTAAGCAGAAGCATCACTAATTTTATTCTACTATGTCATTCTGTTTCTCAAAGATTTAGATAATAAAATCTGGGTGATGTTAAATAAGAACAAATTTTACCTTAATTTTCAGATTGATGTCTGGACTATAAGATTTTAGACTAATTTCTTGCACTAGAGTTCTGAGAATTTCATCATCTCATTTCTGCATGAAGCTCAGTTTCTGATGGAACTAAGGTACTGATGCTGCCAAGATATTCTAAAACATCTTTTACAAATATATTTGACCTTTACTTGAAGACTCCACCTGATGAACAATTTACCATGCGGCTGAACAAGTTATTTACAGAAAACTCCACTTCTACTGTTGTGAATTATTTATTACCAGCCAAATGAGCCTTGTTGTACTTATTGTGAGATTAAGTTGCTCTTCACAGTTAGATGTAGTCTCCAAAGCAGGTACTTAGAATTCGTGAGGAACGCCCCTTTTAAACTTTCAACCTGATAGAACAGATCAAGCTTCTATAATCCCTCACTGCATACCAATGTTTCCACGCTTGTGAATACTGCTATTCTCTCTTTGATTGTTCTAGATTTAAAAAGTTTCTACAGTCACTGAACCCATCACTATATTCAAATGTAACTAATCATATTGCCTGTGGCTGAATACAGTATGGAATACAAAAGAAAATATTAAAATCCACTTTAGAGGGTTACTTACCAGGTCAGCACCAGGCAAAAAGCAAGGGAAATTATGCTCAAGCTTGTCCGTGAATCCGTCCAAAAGGAACTCCAATTATTGCTGGTCCTGGGACTTACCAGCTTCGCACAATTACTGTGCTTCTCAACCTTTTGTGAACCATCACTGGTCTTGGATGAAGAAATACCTTTTTTCCTCTGCTTAACTTCAGACATTTTGTGTTTTTAAAAAGCAGAAGCAAAAGAGAGAGCTAGGAAAAAAACCAACCAAACAAAAAGGACTAGTTACTTTTGAGTATCTTCAAATATAATCTCTTGCCCTTTAGTTACGCAAATACACCCCCAAAAATGTTTCCTTCAGCACTTACTATGTTTTCTAGTTATGTGAACTTTTGTAAAGTCTCGTAAGACTGTGAAAATTTGTTTTCTATACCACAGAGCACTGCTTTCATGTTTTCTCAAACTGAACTGACTTTTGAAACGTTACCTAATTTCACCTTTCCAGAAATATTTCATCTGTTGTACAATAAGCCATTTTGAAGATATGTTTAAAATCACAAGGACTGAAAGCATGGTATTTCTTTTTATAGTTGATTACTGTCACAATTTCATCAGCAGTTCCACTGTCCTCCGGTTTTACTTGTAGATCTAGAAAAAAAGTTACCTACTCCACATTAAAGGGGAAAATGAATCTTCTCATTTTTAAAAAAGAGATTGCAAATCAAGCTTTAATTTAGAAATAGTTCTGTTGCAATCATTTCATGTCATCTGTAAAACCACGGACACCAGTTAATAGCCATTAATAGAAAAATACAGAATATTAATGAAATATGCATCCAGATAAAAGCCATAATTTCCTTTTTGCTAAAGTTAAGGTCCGCATAGATGCGGGCAATATGAATCTCCAGTTTCGAAGAACGCAAAAGCTCACATTCTAACCAACCCAGTGGAAGCGCAGAGTGGAATTTTTAAGCCTAAAGTCTTCCAGCACACTGCTCAAAATAGACTAGATCCTTGGTGGGTTTGGTTTAGCGCAAGTTGAGACAAAAATGTTGTGCTTCCTTCTGGATCATTCTGCAGTATTGCCGCTTAGCTACATGTCAATATATAAATATTTAAATATTAGAGATACTTACATTGTCTCATACGTGCATAAAGGGCGTTGTTTTGTTTAAAATCCGAATCTGTCACAAGAGCGTGAAGCTTAGAGATGTTTTGAGTTGCAGTACTGGGAAGCGTGCTCTGAGTTTGAGGTAGGTAGGGAAAAACCACCTCTGGCTCCCCCAAAACCCAGCAAAACCGCTACTTTGTACCTTTTAAAACACCTTTGGGATTGAAAACACGCATTACGAAGTTAAAATGAAGAGATCTGAACGGTAGTTAGGGAAATGGTTGAGTTCAGGGACAACAACTCGGCTTTACAGGACAACTTCGCAGCGCGGGGCTGAGGCGGACGAGCCCCTCTCCTCACAGCGACCCTTCCCGCCGCCCCCCCCCCCCCCGGGCCACCGAAAGCCACCGGCTGCCCCCTCCGCCCTCAGGGAGAACCCCCCCCCCCCAGCCCAGGAGCCCGCGGAGACGCCGTCCAGCCCCGGCCACAGCCTTCCTCCCTCAGCTCTTCGGGTCTCCTTTCCCTCAGCGGCCGGGCACCCCCTCTCCGTACCCTCGACGCCCTCAGCCGAGGGCGGGCGGGCCGTCGCCCCCCGCCGTTACCTCAGACCGCGGCGGGAGCCACGTCAGGCGCGCACGGCCGCCCTCCCCCGCCGAAGCCTGGCTCCCGCTACGCCGAGTCTCCGCGGCTCTGCGCCGGCGCGGGGTGAACGGGGCTTTGTTCCGTGAAGGGGGCCGGGTTACTGCCGGGGAGGGAAGCGGGCTGGGCCGGCTCGGCGCTCCATCCCACCCGCCGGGCCCGGAAGGAGGAAGCGTTCGCGGTGCGGGTTGTTCTCCCCCCCCGCGGTGCGGGGTAACGGCTTTCCTCTCAGGGTGAGGCGGGAACTTGTTGCCCGCCCGGTGGAGCGGCGGTGGGGGAGAGGGAGGTAAGGCGGGACGGGCCGTTGCCTGGAAGGTTTCGGTTTCACCACAGCCCGCCCTGAGGCTGACTCCAGCTCACGGTGCCGGAGCCGTCCGCTGTGGAGGCGGCTTGGCCCCCCCGCCCCTGCCTCAGGGGAGGTGGCCGGGGAGAGACACCCCCCCCCCCCCCCGGCCCGGCGGGGCTGGGGGTGTGAGGCGGGCGGGTTTTTGAGCGCTCCGGTTTCTGTTTCGTTCGCCCTGCGGCTGGTAACGGCGGCTCCGGTGAGGCGTTGTCTGGGTGTGAGGTAACCCTTTGTTTTGTGTGGTTGTGGGGTGCTTTCTTTTGGTATTTGCTTCACGGGTGGACTGATTATTATTATTATTTTTTTATAACCTGGGCGTTTTTCGACTGGGGAGTTTTCACGTCCCCTTCCCGAAGCGGTGTGGTGGGGTAAAGGTAGGGCGCAAGACTTTCTAACCGCATAATTTTCAGTGAAAATAGGAAATTTTGTCAGTACGGCGGAAGAAACACTCCATCGGGTTATCCAGAGGCAGCTGTTCTGCATCTACCCTGCTCCCGAAGGAGGGACTGAAGGAAAAGGTGAGCTTTTCTGCAGGCAGCTGCGTGGCTGCACCGTGGAGGAGCTTGCAATCGCCTTCGGTTTTATTTTCTGTTGTAGTTCTGCCCAGTGCTGTCAGCTGTGAGACCAGTCCTGTTTCTCATCCTGTTGTCCCAGTCATATGATCCAAGGATTTAAAAAATTTGAGGGATGTAGTGAGTGAGGAGGAGACCTTTTTGAAGAGACTTTTAGCAAGTTCCTAGTATATGAGAAGCTTGCACAGACTGTGATTCTTTAGTTCTGCAAGTGTTCATAAACAAGTTCAGAGGAATGTGGAAAAATACTCAGGGTTTTTTTTTCCTTTTTTCAGAATTAGCAGCATAACATCTGCTTTTTTTAATGAAAACTTTCATTCACATGAGCACAGAAGTTTTACTACAAGTGTAGTTAATTGCTAAGGATTGAAATCCTTTTTCTACCTGCTTTGTATGCCTCCAGGTGGAGCAATCAGAGAAATACTGTAGTCAGATTAAGTATAATAATGCTCAGCTGGAGGTTTTTATTAAACATAATAGTATATGGCATCTAAACAATACTTCAAGAATACTATTCATATTCACAGTAGCTTATGAACTATTACAACTTAACTAAATATATGCCTTTTTTTACTCTGTTGAAAAGGAATATTTGATTTCCCCAGTGTTTTCTTGATGCTACTGTACTGTCCAGCCAAGCTAGACTAGTGAGTCGTAAACAGTATAATTAAATTCATAGAACAGTGGTATGAAAGTCTCTTTATCACAACAGAAAGTAAAAAACCAACTAAATAGTTTACCTTTCTGCAGTTTGTAATATGAGCTTGCCTGAAGATTCATTGTATTTTCCATTAATGCAACTGCTCTGCTCCTTTTTCTGACTTTAAAACCAAAACTGTACTTGGAAGTAATGCTCTGGTTCTGACTTGACCCCCCCCCCCCCCCCCCCCCCCCCCCCTCTTTTTCACATTGAAGAAATATGGACGTCAAGAGTAGAAATTATTTACTTATGAATCGCCAAGCATTGGAAAAAGACATCAAGACATCTTACATTATGGATCATATGATTTCTGATGAAGTACTAACATTACAGGAGGAGGAGAAAGTGAAACAACAGGTAGACTTGTCTCTCACTTATTTATCTTCCTAGTCAACTGATATATTTTATCATCCATTTTAATAATAGTCATTTCAGTCTATCTCATTCCTGGATTCAGCAAATTCTTAAGTGTATGCCTAGCATGCAGTTTTTATTGCACTTTATAAGGTTGAGTTAAGGGCTTGGTCAAGTTGAAGGCTAACTATAAACAGTTTATAATTGACAGAGTGATAGATTAGGTGGTTTCTAAGGTCTCTCAGTTCTGTATAATATCTCTTAATGTTTTTTCTAGAATACACAGAAGGAGCGAGCAGCTATGCTAATAAACATTATTCTTACAAAAGATAATAATTCATATAGATCCTTTTATAATGCACTACTTCACGAAGGGTACAGAGATCTTGCAGCGCTTCTTCAGGATGGCATCCCTGCCATCTCGTCTGGTAACGGAAGGAGTTCAATGGATGGAATGACTTCATACGGTCAGTGTAACTACAGCAATCCCTGTGCTTGAAAGTAAAGACAAGTTGCCTTTTTTTATTCCTTTCTAAGTGGCTATAATACCTGTTCCAATGAAAAAGGAGTATTTGGTACATTCACTTGTTTTGGTAGTGTAGTAGTCAGTATCTTTGTATTTCACGTAATTAATATGGCAAGAGAGTTACAATAATTGTGACTTTTGTAGGTCACCTTGAAAATGTTTATGTTAAGTAATGTCTATTTTAAAAGATGGGAAACCTGAAGCTCTCATATTTTTCTCTAAATAGTAACATTTTTGTTGTATGTGAAAGAAAGACTTTTATTTGTATATATTAAAGAAGTTGAATCTAACATGAAAAGTTGTAGCCTCCAAAAATTCTGACGTTTATCTTGAAGAGTAATCTGTAATCTCTCAGCCTACATTCCAATAGTTGATCTTGTTCTTATGTTGCTTAATTCTCTCCACCAGATCTTTTAGTTACCCTACATAAATTCCTGACTTTTACCTATATTGTCATCAGTATCATCTTTAATTGACATGAAAAAAATGGGTAGTTTTTAATGGGAAGAACCTTCTAACTGCATATGACTAACTGCCATATTTACTGGCACTTCATTTAAGAAGTGTTGTAGGCATGTGGAATTTTGATTACCTGAGTAAGATTTCCCAAAGCTTATTACTATTTTAGGGCACTGCATATGGCCACTTAGTGGCCAGCAGTGGACAGATAAAGCGCGTGTTTCCTTTCCTGCTATGCTTTACTTGCTCTATTGCAAGTCGTGCTATCTTAGCTTGAATCAAAGGGAGTCTTTCTTGGACCAAAATGCTGTGCTGTTAACTGCAAAGTAAAAGCCTTACACAGCATGCTTTCTTTTCTGCTGTATCCATGGGGTGGTAACTTCTGGCTGAGAAAGTGACTTGATAGTTGGGTATAGTAATGTTGAGCTCCTGTCTTTGCCACTGTTTCTACTGGAGCTGTTAATTATTTTTCCCTTCTAGGGATTGCTGTAACTAGCTTGCCTCATAGGTATTCCATTAGCTGGAACACTATTGTAGGTGGGAGGCTAGTTACTTGTTAAGTAATTTATTTCTAAAAGGCAGTACTTTTTCACTATTTGGTGTTGTGAGTCCAGTAGTTTTTAGAGCATTTGTGTGGGACGTGAGGTGGGAGGGCAGCCCACTAGTTATCTGGGGTAGGGAATCGTTTGCTTTGAAGAGGCATCACATTTAGAAGTCACTTTTTATTTTCATGTTTCTTGTTTTTAACCTTAGTTAAGACAGTTCTCTGTGAAGGAGGTGTACCACAGAGACCAGTTGTGTTTGTCACTCGGCCAAAACTGGTAGATGCTATTAAAGAGAAACTGTGCTGCCTGGGAAGTGATCCAGGCTGGGTCACAGTTTATGGAATGGCAGGTTGTGGGAAGACTGTTTTAACAGCAGAAGCTTTAAGGGATCATCAGCTCTTGGAAGGTACGTTTAGAAAAACATCTATATTTTTATAAAAATTACTACAGGTATATGCATATTGGACATATACGGCAAAGTATCTTATGTCATCTTGAAAGTAATTTAGGATTTAGGTTTCTGAATTCCTTAGGTGCTTCTGAAATATTTGCTTGCAACTTAGCTTTCAGAACCCTTTAGTGCTCTAGGACCACTAAGTATTTTATTATTTTATGGGAAAAGATTCTGAATAGCTTTTCACCTTGGAATCTGCTTTGGTTTATGAGAGTAGATGCATCCTTAATTACACTAGTATCACATTAGTTTAAAGCAGATCATAAGTTAAAACATTTAATGATTTTTTTTTTTTTTTTCCTTACATAGGACACTTGGAGGAGAAAGTGGGACTCAGACTGTAGAAAACATGATGTAGGGATAGAGACTACAGCATCCTCTGCTATACCTGACTCTTCTAGATGCCGCCTTGTTCACTGTTTTGGGATAACTTTCATATCCCAAACTCTGAACTCCTGCAGTAGTACAGGGTTAAAAAAGTAAATGCTAAGTCAGACTAGCAGGAAGGTGGATGCAGAAGGGATTGTTAAGGGACAGGCAAGAAGGCATGTAGAGAAGAGGGATGACGGCATCAGTGGCACTGTGAATTCTTTGTGGGAACTTGCCCTATAGAGCCTGTTCCTTTAAAAATAAAAAGTAGTGGTCTTGTAGAACCATCCTTCTGTGTTAGTGGTTGCAAGGCTGGCTTGCAATAGACTTTACAGTTTTATATTTTAATTGAAATTGAGTTATTGATCACTATTGTAAGCGGCTATTAAATATTTACACTTTTAAATGTATAGCATGATTAATATTGCTTTTCTTGTTAGATTACTTTCCAGGAGGAGTTCACTGGATCTCTGTTGGAAAACAGGACAAAGCAGGGCTCCTAATAAAACTTCAGAATCTCTGTAGTAGATTAGAACATGACTCTACTCTTTCACAAAGGCCACCACTCAACATTGAAGAGGCTAAAGATCGTCTTCGTTTGCTGATGCTACGCAAATATCCCAGGTGATGTCAGTAAAATGAAACACTTATTTTAATGGAAGACTTTGCAGAGTAACTTTGGTCTAATTGTCTAAGGTGTCTGTGTTGTGGTTACATGTCTCTGGTGTGTTGTGGTTTTTTTTTTCTTTTTAAACCAACTTCCTAACTCTTCCGCTTTTTCTGTTTTACTGTAGATAATTAGGAAGAGTTATTCAAGGTGTAGCTAACGATACTTCTAGAATTTTAATTCTTGTGTAGAGGTTCCTGTTAAAATTTTCTAAATTACTACCTTACATATGATAAAAGAATAAGTACGTCCAGATAAGTGTACAAAAGCTGAAAGGTAAACAGATGCTAGAGGCAGATGTATAATATACGTAGTATAACTGTTCCTGTTTAGAGATTTTTAAATTTTTTTTTAATGGCGTAACTTAAGGGATACATTGTAGGCTTGTCCTGGGTATGAATATATTTAGTAGGCTAATAAGGCTTCTGTTAACAAAATATGTTAACCAGCTGTGCAGGAGTCACATTCGCTTGAAAAATTATTAGTCATTGAATAATGAAAGTTGGGAACAAACAGTTGGAAATAAGAATTGCTCTAACTTTCAGTGTTCTCATTGTGTATGTAGAGTGCTTCACTGATGTGTGAGGATCATACAGCAGTAAAAGGGTGTGTATCACTCCAGAAAATTTTTCCTTTAAAAAGCCATCAACTGTTCCAGAAAGTGTTTGGTCTAGTTACCAAAGTGAAAGCATGTTTTCATATGATCAGTTATCGCCAAGAAACCAGTTGCTTTCAAACTTCAGGATAAGTGACTTGATTTAATCAAGCAGCGCCTCAGTCACTGCACTTTTTGTTTTTCATCTGTGGGTAATAGATTATGCTATTTGTTGAGGATTTCATTACTGTCTGGGAAAATCTGTACTAAACTAAACAAGACTGCACTTGAGTGAGATATCCCAAGAATAATACTCCGACCTTGTGATCTTTATAGATGACAAAGACTAGAAGAATATTGCCATTTTTGTACAGGAAGAAAATAATCTTTCTTCCAAAGAAAAAATTTGAAAAACACTGCCAGGTCCTCCACGAGAAATCTTTCTTTTTTTTTTTTTTTTTTTTTTTTGTGGAAGTCTTATATGAAAAGTGCAAACAAGACACTTTCAACTGAAAGTGCAGGTTTCCCTGAAGTATGTTAAGTCGTTTTCTCCATTGACGCAATTCCTGTTATTTCTTGTTTATTAACAAACAAAACAAAACTCTTCAATACAGAAGAATCTGGATGTTTAATTGATGCACAACATCACAGTCTCTTCTGAGTAGAAGGGAGAACTCTGTGTTACTTTCCTGTTCGATGTATCCCTATGGCATCATGGACTGTTCCAGAAGTTGGCAGCTACTGTACAGCCAAGTGACATGACAGCCTAACATGGTTGATATACTATGCTGCGCTATATTGTTTGTAGTGCACAAAGTGACTCATTTAAGATGTACTTACTGTGTTTTGTCAAAGGAGCATCTTTATGCTGAGGAAACTAAGGGGAAAAGAGAAAATGCCAGCTTTGGAAACAATTAGGCACTTGGTTTTATTTAAGGGCATATCAATGCCAGCTGTGGCAGTGCCTTCCTTATAGACTGTCAGGTATCTCATGTAGGATGCGGTTGACCTGGCAATGTTCATTAATCTGTTTCAAGATAAAGTAACAGATGTTAGGTAGGAGTATTGCAGAGGATGACTGCACCTCAAGGAAAAGGGACAAGAATTGATTATAAAACTTTTCTAGTCTGACTTTCAGACTAAGCGTTTCACCATTTAGAAACCGTGTTAATGGGATCACACTGTTCACCTTAGTCCTGTTTACCCTTTCCCTTCTCCTTCTCTATCCTAAACACTCGGAGCATATTGCCAGAGTTGACTCTAAAGGTAGGAACTTTGTATCTTGGAAAATTCTGTAAGTTTATGAAAATTGACAGTTGCATAAAGAAGAGAAATCCAAGTAGGTGCCTTCAGTTGTGAAAAGGGGTATACAGAATTAATTGAAGGGAAACAAATTTTGTTGACTTGCTAACTGACTAGCTTGGACACATGAGCTGGGAACAGGCTACAGCCTGTGCTGCATCCTGCGCAGTTAGAGATATGTGAGAATGTTGTAAGAACAAACTAAAAGCCTTGCTGATGATGGGTTATCTGGGAAGTCATAGTGGGCATGGGAGGAGGTAGGGGGGAGTGAGGTTCATAGGGTGCAGGTGTATTGGAAACCAAGCTTCACTAGTTCTGTGGCTTGTGGGGGAGCTTGCTCTGCACTGGAATTCTCTCTGATGACAAAAAGTCACTTCAGCTATTTCTGGTTTCAAATAGTCAACCCAGTATATGTCTTGTGAATGAGGTGTTAGTCAAAGATTTCAAATTGTGAATCCAGTACATTTCTTGGGACTAAAGTATTAGTCAAAGGAAAGCTTTTTGAGCAACACGGCATTATTTATTTTGTTGGATTGTGGTTGAAGAAATTGAAGCTATGATATTCTTTAAAGAAAGAAGTTTCAGTATTAAATGCCCTGTGATTGTTATCACAGTGCATTGGGTTTTTGTTTCTTGGTTTTGTTTTTTTTTTAATTTTTTTTTTTTATAATCCTAGTTAGGATTTAAGGTTTGTTGGTATGGTTGGAGAAGAAAGTCACTGGTACCAAAAGATTGGGAGGACTTTTAAGTTCTCAGATTAGTTAAAAAAATAAAATCAGGCTGTAATTCATGCTGCCCAGCATATTTTCAAGTGTGAAAGTACCACAGAATTAGTCATTTATGGCTGTGATAGTATTCTTGTAAACCCTCTGATTTATCAAAAGAGTTTTAGTAGAGAAATTGTATAAAAATGAGGTATGGTTATCCAAGACTTTTATGTAACTTTGAAAATGGGCTATAATGTGTATGTGCTTGTTTATGAAGGATAAAATCTTTATTTATAAGCATTGATTGCATAAGTGTCATTTAGCTGAAGAAAAATGCGGAAGTCTTCATACGCTTCAGTGGCAATTGGACAATATAACCAGTGACTTGTGTAGCTGAAAATTCCATCCTTAAAAAAAAAAAAACCCAAACCCAAAAAAACCCCAAACAAGGCAGTAAATGTAAACAGTTTGTAGAATTTGGTTTTAATAACTTTCTTTCCACCACAAAACACACAGAATGCAAATAACTGGTATTTTTTTCATAAATCTACTTGCTAGCCAATCTTTTTAACTTCTTGCTCTCTTGGAACCAACCTTTTAAGAACAGTTTTCACTAACAACTTTGTCAGATACAGGCAGGTACAGGGAAGTCTACAAACGTCACTAGCCACAGGATTTGAATACGCAGTCACTATAAAATGTTGTTTATGTGAAAAGAGCCTCATCATCCAAGGCACTTCCTTCACAAGAGGATTAGTGTCATATAGCTTTCTGAAGATAAGAGAACAAAACTGAAAACTCTCCAGTTAAAGGGATACTGACATGGTTTCTCCCACAAAGCTTATCACTAGCCTGTGTCAAGCAGAGTTGTTACCTAGTTGTATACAACTTTTTTGTTTATTTGTGATACCACATGACTTGAAAAACAGAGTAAATATTTCTGGATTTCCTGATATCTACTAATGGAAATATTTTTCAAAACTTTATTGTTTACACTTCAATTGTAACTATAAAGCAATAAAAGGTAAAAACTTTTTTTAGACACTTGCATTCAACTTTCTTGCACAGTGTTTAGTGCCCTCTTAAGATATTTTACATATTAATATAAAAAATTATGCAGTGATACATTGTAAATTCTTAAAAATGTTCTTTCATTATTAAAATGCAAAACTATTTTAGCACTAATAGTTGATCTTTAATCTGCAATATTTCTTCTTGCACTAGATCTCTTTTGATCCTGGATGACATTTGGGATTCCTGGGTATTAAAAGCATTTGATAATCAATGTCAGGTTCTTATCACCAGCAGGGACAGGAGTGTAACAGATGCTGTAGCTGGTAAGGAGCAATTTCCTCTCCTGCACCACAAATTGTGTGTGTATATGTATGCAATTTGTTCTTGTGAACTTTTAAAAGAATCTGATACAATCTATGTCTATCAACTTGTGCACAAGTGGCAAAGTTTTAGAATTCTGCTCTGTGAGACTTTATGCTCTTTGTGAAATAAATATTATATGTTATCCTGAAGGTTATATGTCTACATTAAAGAGTGCAATGATTCTCAACCTCTGTTACACCGCTGCTGTTAGACTGATTATTGCTACGCTATTACCGCTGCTGTTAGACTGATTATCTGTACGCTATTAAGCAGTCACTGCTGCGACATGCCCATAATGCATTTGCAACTATTAGATTATAGTTTTAATTTTTTTGTCTCTCTAATGCAAACTTGACTCTGATAAGTAGAATTTATACTTTTCTTAGTACTAAGCATATAAAATACTATGCAAAAAATCATGAACCAGGTCCTTTGCTCCAGATTTTGCTTGGAAAATAATCTCCATTTCCTTAGGATTTTTTACATTCTTTTAATTTTTTTCCATGTTTCAATGTCTAGGCAATAAATATGAGGTTCATGTGGAAAGTGGACTAGCACATGAGAAAGGACTGGAGATTTTATCCCTGTTTGTGAATATGAAAATATCAGAACTGCCAGAACAAGCTAACTGCCTTGTAAGAGAATGCAAAGGTATACTTGCTGCTCTTTAACATACAGTTTACCACTGAATGTCTTTTTTTCTTCTAGGTTTTGACTTACAAATAGAGGAAGGAACATTCTTTAATACTGTATGCCTTAAGTAAAACAAAAGTGCTTGTTAAAGGCTTTTTGTTTTTTTAAACTAAATAGAAGTGTCTCATGTTGGTTTTCAAGTAGTTTTCTTCAGCATATCTTCCCCCTGCCCCACTATTCCACTTAAATTTGGTGAGTTTGCAGATGTCTACATGGATGACATGTTTTGTTTGTCTGTTCTCCACACCTCAAGAATTTAATCAATGTATTGGTAAAATTACCTGATTTAGTCAACCACTTGACTGAATTATTGGATTGTGTTCCTTGAAAACCTCTAAGATTAAATTAATCTTTTCTTTCAGGTTCTCCTCTTGTGATATCCTTGATAGGTGCATTATTACGAGACTTCCCCAGTCGTTGGGAATACTATCTCAAACAGCTGCAGAATAAACAGTTTAAAAGAATAAGAAAATCATCTTCTTATGATTATGAAGCCCTTGATGAAGCGATGTCCATAAGTGTTGAGCAACTGAATGACAATTATAAAGACTACTATAAAGACCTCTCTGTCCTCCCAAAAGATGTTAAAGTACCTACTAAGGTAATAACAGCAATGCAGAGATCTCATTGTTTTTAGTGAGATATAAACAATAACTTTAAAGAATTCATAAAACTTATAATTGTTGCGTATAACTTGCACTGTATGTAACTTAACGGTAATTGCCAGATCGGGTAGGTCAGGTCCATTATTGTGTCATGACTTTTATTATCAGTAATGAAACTAAAAAATTGTAACTGAATAAATGTATTCATAATGTTTAAGTTTAATGTGCATTCCATATATAACTTTTTAATTATATTGTAATTGAGCTCTTTGAAGGCTCTAAAACTGTTATGTGAAATTTGTCCCGTTTAAGAAAAAGATACGATCACAATAAATCAGCACAAATAGACAAAAGATGGGATAACTTGTATTATCTGTCCTGTAGTCTGCTATGGAAGAATTGGTAACTTACTGAATTTATTACCATTTGTAATATGTCTATATTTGTTAGCATGTGTTTTGTTGTCAGTTAATTGGTAGCCTTTTATGATATTCACACAAGTCATATTACCCCTTAGTTCTGACTCTTAATGTATTTTTTTAGGTTCTCTGTATTCTTTGGGATATGGAAACTGAAGAAGTTGAAGATATTCTACAGGAATTTGTTAACAAATCGCTGTTGTTCTGTGATCGTAATGGGAAATCATTCCATTATTATTTACATGATCTTCAACTTGACTTTCTTATAGAGAAGAATCGCAACCAGCTTCAGGTAGGGTATTGACTAATCGACTTCCTTTTAACTTTGTTCTCCAAAGCTGGGCATTCTTCAGAAAATGTTCCTTAAATGGTATCCAGAGTAGCTTTGAGAATAGGTCCACAATGCAGTTAAACTTAATGCTGACTAATTAAAAACATTTATTTTCAACTTGAAACTGTGGAGTGATTTCACAGTGGTTCCATTTGGAGCTAAGAAACTGAACAGAGAGAAGACTCTATATCCATTATTTCTCTGTCAAAGACATTTCCAGCAGGAGATGGAATGTTCCACTGATGGTTCCAAAGGCATCAAGACCCTACCAGAAGAGGAAGTTTCTTTTTTAATACAGAGAAGTGCTTTTTACTCTTTTTTTTTTAATTTAAGGCAATACTTGCAGGGAGAGGACCTGTAAGTCGGGCCCAATAAATTTATCAGTTCTGAAGGACAAGGCAGAAAGAGTAGATACGAAGAAAAGATAAGTTTTTAGGCTTGCTTTAGATCCACTTATGTAAGAGTCTTTTTTTATTGGCTACCCACATTTAATGTGCAGAGTGATTTAATAGCTGTTCTCAGCTGAAGAAGGAAGGTTAACAGCTTGCTTTTCTGTTTTTTTAATATCCAGAGAATGTTCTGGAGAAGTCTTAAGCAATAAATTAGGTTAAATGTACAGTTTTGGAAGGTAAGCTTTTCTTATTTTTCTTGACGTATTACAATTGAGAAATAATAATATTATTCCTCAATACTATATACAATGTAATATTAATAATAATTCTAATTCCTCCATGCTGAAAACAACCCATACTTTGGTATAGTATTAACTGAAAGTGTGTTTTGATTCACATTGCAGGAGCTACATAAAAACATAGTAAATCAGTACAAGAAATATTACAAACTTAATACTCCTGTTCCATCTCAAGAGGATTGCATGTACTGGTATAACTTTCTAGCGTATCACATGGCTGGTGCCAACATGCAGAAGGTGAGTTCTGACAAGTGTCCTCTGTTTCCCTTCTTGACCCGCCCTTACCCCCGCCTTTCCCCCCAGGCTTTTTCCCACTTGAACCTCTCTTCTCCCAGGCTTTTGTGCAGATGGGTAAACAGTAAACATAGAGTTCTTTAGGGACTCCACTGATAATCACTGTCTGTTATGAAAACTACTTTATTTCTACCCTTTGTGTCTTGTCTTTTTCAACCAGTTCTCGAGAAGATTTCTTATTTTTTATCATAATAGCTTGTGTTTTTCTTTTCCTTTTTAAGAAGCTTTGATAAAAAATCTTCTCTGAACCTTTTTGAAAACCCAGGCTCGCTTTATTGTATAATACAAAAAAATTGATTTCTTCAGAGAATTTGATTAGATTATTTACTTTTTTTTCTACAGAAGTCTTGTTTGTTTTTTCTTCTTATATCATACTGATTTTTGTGTAAAAGTTCATCTCCGTATTGCCAGATTTCAACAGCCACAAAAAATCCAGCAACAGTTAGATGGGCAAATTTCTTGTTCCCAGGATTGCCTTGGCACATCTAAAAAATTGCTGTCATTTTTGCCACCTACTGTTCTTTAGGTACTGAGCTAATATAAGATGCAAGTCATGCAGGAAGATCAGTATTTCAGTAGTTTCACTTGAGTATCTTTAGAATTCTTGCCTTGAATAGCATTTGGTCCTGGTGGCTAATTGCTTTATTTCACATGTACTCAAACCTTTTCAGTTGAACCTCTTTTGAGATGGTTCATCTGATTCATCACATAAAATACACTTTGTGTAGTTATATTTTATAGGAACCTTCATAATTAATGTGAGCTACAAATCTAGTTTTTTTGGATCATACTTATTTCATTATCTCAGTCTCTTTAATTTCAATGTGTTGGAAAAAATGTTTTTATTTGTTTTGTAGAATTAGCTTCTCAGAGTTCTTTAGCCTGTCTCATTACGACTGTATGCTTCTCAGAGTTTACACTGTTTATATTACTTGTTTCTCAATATTTAGACATGACTTCTATTTGTTGGAAGGCTAATAAAGATGGGTGGTGTTCTTTTTCTTTGTTTAACCACAATAAGCTTTTAATCCTTGCGGTATTTACTGATTTTAAATTGGAACATATTTTGAGCCTGTGCAGTGTTGTCTCTAAGCAGTTTTTCCGATCCCAGCAAGTATGTTTTTTTTAACAAGAAGGGCTTTTTTAAGTATGTTAGTAACAAGAGGAGGTCTAAAGAAAACATTGGACCGATAATTGTTGGAGATAGTCATCTGCCTAGCAGGGATAAAGAAAAAGTGGAAGCATTCAATGCTTTTTTTGCCTCAGTATTTAATAATACTGACAGACCGATGCTGAAATTGTAAGGGACTGGCTGTATCAGCTGGATGTTCACAAGTCCATGGGGCCTGATGGGATTCATCCCAGAGTATGGAAGGAGCCATCGGATGTTGCAGCAGGACCCCTCTCGATCGTCTAGCAAAGTTCTTGGGAGGTCTCTGCTGACTGGAAGCTAGCCAATGTTATTCCAAACCACAAAAAGGGCATGAGGGAAGACCCAGGGAACTACAGAACTGTTAGTCTAACCTCACTTCCTGGAAAAATTACGGAAATTATACTGCATGCTGTTGAAAGGCATTTAAAGAATAATACAATCATCAGGCACAGTCAACATGGGTTCACAAAGGGAAAGTCCTGTTAAACTGATTTGATATCCTTCTATGGTAAAGTCATCTGCCTAGTGGATGAAGGGAAGGTGGTGGATGTAGTTTTTCTGGATTTTAGTAAGGCTTTTGATACTGTCCCTCACAGTGTCCTTCTGGATAAGTTGTCCAACTGTGAGCTGAACAGATACCTGGTGTGCTGGGTGAAGAACTGGCTGAAGGGCAGGGCTCAAAGGGTTTTAGCGATTGGGGCTGCATCTGGCTGGCGACCGGTCACCAGCGGTGTTCCTCAGGGTTCAATTTTAGGGCCAGTCCTGTTCAATATAGTTATTGATGATCTGGATGCAGGAGTTGAATGCCCCATTAGCAAGTTTGCTGATGATACCAAACTAGAGGTGCTGTTGACTCTCTTGAGGGGCAAGAGGCCTTGCAGAGGGATCTAGATAGATTGGAGTGTTGGGCAGTGATTAATGGGATGAAATTTAACAAGTCCAAATGCCAGATTCTGCACCTAGGATGGAGTAATGCCGCACACAACTATAAACTGGGGGAGGAGTGGCTGGAGAGCAGCCTTGCAGAAAGGGATCTAGAGGTGCTGGTTGACAGCAAGGTCAGTATGAGCCAGCAGTGTGCCCTGGCAGCCAGGAGGGCAAACCCCATCCTGGGGTGCATCAAACACAGCATGACCAGTCGGTCAGAAGGTGATTATCCTACTGTATTCAGTGTTCATGCAGCCTCACCTCGAGTACTGTGTGCAGTTCTGGGCCCCACAATTTAAAAAGGATCTTGAATGTGTCCAGAGGAGAGCAACAAAACTGGTGGCAGAACTGGAAGGCATGTCCTAGGAGGAGCAGATGAGGACGCTGGGTTTGTCCGGTTTGGAGAAAAGGAGGCTGAGGGGCAACCTCATCGCTCTCTGCAGCTTTCTGAGGAGGGGACCTGGAGAGGGAGGTGCTGAGCTCTGTTCCCTGGTATCCAGTAATGGGACACATGTGAATGGTGCAAAGCTGCACCAGGGGAGGTTTAGACTGGATGTTAGGAAGCATTTCTTTACCGAGAGGGCATTCAAACACTGGAACAGGCTTCCTAGAGAGGTGGTCGATGCCCCAAGTCTGTCAGTGTTTAAGAGGCGTTTGGAGAATGCCCTTAATAATTTCCTTTAGCTTTTGGTCAGCCCTGAATTGGTCAGGCAGTTGAACTAGATGATTGTTGTATGTCCCTTCTAACTGAAATTATTCTATTATATTCTATAATTTCAAGTAGCTTTCTCATTTTTAAGTTAAATGCAATTACAACAGATGGTTTTGCTCTCATTCAAATTCAGCATCTGTTAGGAAGAACAACAGATCACTATTAGCAGAGTGATCTTTGCTAGACTGGACTAGAAGAAGGTTTTTCAGAATTGTATCTTAAACCAGGTCTTGTGTGCTACAGAAGCCAAGGTTTGCTTTGTACCCCAATCCCTTTGACTAGCTGTATCAAAAAGCAGTCCTTTGCATTAAAATAACAAGCTTAGCCTTCTATACCCAGAATTTTAAAACAGGAAATTGCCTAAGTTTTTAACTAGACACAATTGTACAGAGGCGTATTAAATACCTAATGTATTTCCTTTGCTTTTCTTTTTCCCCTTTTTATGCTCTGAACTTAGATTTGTATTTCTTGTAGGAGCTCCGTGATCTTATGTTTTCTTTAGACTGGATTAAAGCTAAAACAGAATTGGTAGGGCCTGCTCATCTGATTCATGAATACGTAGAATATAGTTCACTCCTGGATCAAAAGGTATGGTACTAAAAGGTAAATGATCAGTCCGTTTGAAATATATTTTTTTACTTTATAATTGCGTTTTGTTGGATGTATGTGTATATGGGAGATACATAGAAAGCTTAAAAACCTGAAACATAAAAACAGTACTAAGTTAAACTTTATCTTGGAGAAGAGAAAAGTGAAGAAAACTTACTTTTCAGTTTAAGTTGCAACTTCAGCGTGTGCCCAAGTAACTGACCATGGAACTCAATAACTAGGGTTAACAACAGTACCTCGTGGTTGGTAGATATGGTACTCTGCTTTTGAGGAGGTGTAGAATTTTGTTGGCCATTTGGAATAGTCTTTCTGATATTTCACATTGACTGCTTATTGAGTAAATCACTGTTGCCAATATTCTTTATTTGAAAAATAAGCATAATATGCTTTCCTGAATAGGATAATGAAATATTTCAGTCTATTGTATGTACTTGCTAATAGAACTAAACAGAAAAATAGAACTAAGTGCTTTTGTAAGAATATTAGCTGTTACAGAAAATTTAAAAAGCAAAGGGCACTTAGGAAATAAATCCACTTTCTGTGTTACCAAATATTATCTGCTCTGTACATAGGATAGCACAGTGCGTGAGAACTTCCAGGAATTTCTGTCTTTAAATGGGCACCTTCTTGGACGGCAGCCGTTTCCTGACATTATACAGCTGGGTCTTTGCCAACCAGAGACATCAGAGGTGTATCAACAAGCCAAGCTATATGCGCAAAGAGAAACAGGAACACTTTATTTGGAATGGATGTAAGTAGATGCAGTCCATCTGCTGATATGCTGATCCCTTGATCCAAAGAAATAATTTAATGTACAACTAAATACAATGTATGGCTAATATAAGGACCTTTTTAAGATCTGCTGTGTTTTTTTATGGGGAAAGAAAGTGAAATAATTTTCATGAACTTGTGGGAGGAGGAAAACTCTGGATATATAAGGCTACAGATAAGTAATAATTACGTAGAAATAAATAGAGGAATATATTTACTTCTGAACTCAATGATTGTTCCTTTTAAATAACGGTACAAAGATGAAAATAAGATACTCTGAAACTTCTCTAAATACTGGTGATTTTTTAAAGTTAGAGTCATAGTGCAGGTATTGAGTATGTTACAGTATGGTTTTAGGTTTTCTAGTAAAATGTATACTTTAAAAAGGAGAGCATTTGTGTTAACTTGCAAACTTTTTGAAAGCAGCGAGATGGAAAATACTGAAAGGCTTGGTAATCTCTACGCAATCTTGAAATTTCTCCTATTTAAATAATTCTTTGCTGTTTTCATATTTTTGGAAGTTGTTTAAGGAAAAAGTATACTTATCTAAACATTTTCCCACCACAGTCCAGTAGTCATCTGACCATCTAACTGTCTGTTAGATTCTTCTGTTTGATGTTTCTGTTCTGGTATCTGCAGTACTTGGTAGTTACAAAACAGAATGACTCTATGTCAGGTGATTATGGTAATAACCAGGCAGGTTGATCCAGGCATGCTTGAATTCAGGTCTTTTCTTTGAATATTTGGTTATTTCATTTTGCGTAGCTAACAGAATTCTAACAGAAATGCTTGGAAGTTGAAACAATTCGGAAGAGTTAATCTCCAGGTAGTTCAGGGCTTTCACCTTGGATGTGGGAGGCTTATGCCGAAGAACATGACTGAAATCAACAGAACACAGACAGATGTTTTTGTCTGCTGTCCTAGGGCAAGGTTCTAAAAATGGTTTGTAGGATATGTAAGTGAATACACTGCTCTCTTGACCAGCAATTTTAGCTTTATTAAAATACTCTTAAAAAAAAAAAAAAAAAAAAAAAGTCAGCTTAGGTGAGTCAGTATTTTGCAGTGAAAAATTGCTTTCATTCTATAGTGCAGCTACTTTGTTTGAGATATTTTACCCATTATTTAAATGCTAAGTCTAATGATTGAAACTGGTAATGATAAAAATTTGAAATACATTGATTCATTTTGACTCTAGAAAAAAAATTAATCTTGTAATAATCTATTCATTAGCAAAAATCACCTTATTACAGTGACAGCTTTCTGTATTAAGATCTGGCTAAACAGGATGATTTTGATTGCTACTAATTCTAAGTTTTTGTTAAAGTAAGGTGAGAGTCATCTAAGGTGTGTTAGATTCTGTACATAATCTCTGATTGAAATGCAGTGATAGTCATAGATGTTATTTAAATATCTAGTGATAAGAGTTGAGTCATTGCTGTGAAAATAGAGTAAATTTACTAAGATCTAAGCAAATTTTCAAATGTTTTTGAATAAGCTTGAAAAGGAGCTGCAGTACAACAAATTCTCAGGAATAAATTTCTATTTAGAAATAGCACATACCAGATCATAAAAATGTCATTAGGAAGGCTGTGTCTTGCACTGTAACAGCTTTGCCCATGAAGTAGCATGTGAATTTCTTGTGCATGTATTATCTTTCTTGATCTCTAAGCTGTAACTATTGGAGGGCAATAAAAACTCTGAGTGAATGTTGGAATTTGTGTTTCCCTTATTACTTCAGCGTGAAGGCTGAGAGGTAAGGTATAGTGGGTTGGTTGGTTTGTTTGTTATAAAGCTTGCTGCTCAAGATGTGTGAAAAAGTGTTATCTTTTTTTAGAGAGGATTTTGAATAATAAAAAGGCACTAGGAAATCCTACTCATCTAAAATCAACTGTCTTACCCTGTAGAAATAAAAAATCCTTGAAAAACCTCTATCGTCTGGTTGTTCGTCCACATAGAGATGCAGTTTACCATGCCTGCTTTTCTAAGGATAGACAAAGAATAGCATCGTGTGGAGCTGATAAAACACTTCAGGTAAGATACCTATACATGAGTGAAAAGAGATGCTGTGTACATTTTGATAACATTTGCTAACAGTCCTGTCACTTTTCTTTCGCTATTATGTGGAGAAGTTAGGGGTTTAGAACATATTGCAAACAAATGATTGAAAATGATGTATTATTACATAAACATCAATTTGCATGTTTAGAATAGTAAGCCTCATCCTCTAGTTTGAAAGCTAAATGGTGTGATTTCAGGGTTTTTACCCTCACCACTGTAATACCTGAATGTGAGACACCTTTTAATGATACGGAAAAGCTCATAGCTTAAGTAATGCACCCCAGCATATTTAATACTTGCTTACAAAAATGTTATTTCCTGTCAGAGTAGACCTTCTACAGAACTGAGAAACAGTAAGATGTTTTAGTTACAGCTTTACTATTTCTATGGGATGGTAATGGACATTATGCTACTTTGGTGCTTAATTAGTAAATTGTCTTATGCAAAAGAAATAAATCTGGGGAGAAAAATGAACCCCTGAAGCTGAGGACAGTATTAGATTGGAAACAGGCCCAAAGTGTTTAGGAAGTGGATTAGGGGAGAGAGAGGAAAGTGACTAATACAAATTTGCCAGCAGTCTGCCTGCAGGGGAGCCAGCCAGCTCTCGAGAAAACTAGCAATCAGCCAGCCAGTAACCTGGTAAAGTGTCCATATTCCAGACAGCCAAAGGTAAGGGAAAAGAACAACTTTTCTGCAAGCCTTTGGTATTGTTTTGGATGCTTGATAAGTTGAGTACTAAAGTAATAATATTAGTGGTGCTTAGTTGCTGTTCATTTGGCTACTTAATGTGTTGTTACTGTGTTTTTATTTATTTTATTTGCTGGCTTCTACAATATTATGATCATGGCATCCACTTGAGGAGATGCCTGGTGGATGTACTCATTTTATGCTGTGCTGAAGTTGCTGTGCTGGGCTTCTGTACTTAATGGCCTCATTATTGAGACTGCAGATTGCTTATTTTTCTCTTCATTTTTTACTAAAAAAAGTAAAATCTGTGGATTGCGATTGCATTTAAACTAAACTTTTGTTGGAGATGTAACAGAAAAATTAGTAATAATCCTTTTTCATTTTTAACTTTGAACTTACTCATGTTTTTTCTAATAGTGGCCTAAGCTTTTCAGTTTTCAAGGCTACTTCTGCTGTTTCTGTAAAATAAAAAAAAGAATGATTGCTAAATTAAGAACAAGTATTCTGCAGAATTTACTGTAAATGTAGATTTCCTGTTACTTCAGTACTTATGTTCTTATTTGGACAAATACCAACCATTTCATTGTCATTGATGTGCCATTCAATGAAAAAGTAAAGGACAAAACGGGGATTTCACAACTGTAGTATCCTGAATGTTGCTGTAAAGAACACTGTGATTTGTTTGAATAATTAAGAATATGTAACCTAAGGAGGAAAGGGAGACCTGATTATTTCCTCCCCCCTCACTGCCCCCATTGTAAAGTTAAATCCCAGAATTTTTGGAGATTAATTAATGTGACCCTTTTCCCCAACTGTCTTTTTATTGCTTATGACTAGCTCAAGACTGAGACTTGTGTCATCCTGTATGACTTTTCACTACTTACATTTTCTTGTTTGTTCCGCAAATCATCATTGCTGCTGAAATTCTTACTTTCCACAGAAGGATATCATATATTTATTTTTTTATATATATATATATTTTATATGTATATATTTATATAAAAACATAAACCCTGGAATTTGTAGCTTTAAGAAAAGTTTACATTTTGCTAATAGATACAACATTTTGCAGTTACTGTTAAAAAATACTGAGAAAGGACGTGGATTTAGGCTTAAAGAGTGAGGATAGAAAAAGTCATTAATGAAACACAAATTACATACAAAAATCTTTTTT
This sequence comes from Astur gentilis, assembly GCF_929443795.1. Classification (NCBI taxonomy): domain Eukaryota; kingdom Metazoa; phylum Chordata; class Aves; order Accipitriformes; family Accipitridae; genus Astur; species Astur gentilis. Next base: position 14,796,846 of record NC_064913.1, read on the forward strand.
AAAATCATTTTTCACCGTTTCTCTCCCTAACAATTTCTACCATCCTTACAAAATTGAAGCTCAAATTAAATTAAATATTTTTATAAATATTATGTTAATTTCCCTGAAATTATAAATGCTTTCAAAAATAAACCAATTTTATGAAAAGCTTATAGAAAGAGAGCTGTTTGAGAGAAATCAAGCTTATATTTGTGTTTTAAAATTGTATGTGAGTTGTAAGATTTTATTGTTTATTGTTTTAGGTGTTTAAAGCAGAAAGTGGAGAGAGACTCCTGGAGATTAGTGCCCATGATGACGAAATACTATGTTGTGCTTTCTCTGCCGATGGTGAATTTGTAGCAACTTGTTCAGCTGATAAAAAAGTGAAGGTAAGGAAATGGAGAGCAGAATTTTTTTTTTTCAAATTAATAATTCTAATTTCAGATTTAACCAACTCGGGAAGAGCAGATTCTTAAGACTAAAGGGTTTTTTAACTGTCTTAAATCTTTTGTGGATAATTCACTACTTAACAAACAGACAAACAGAGAAGTCCCACTTGTTACATGATGTAAAAGATGCTTAATGTTAACATCACGCTTACAGAATTACCACTTATTTTACTTGTATTATCAGATGATTCTTTTTAAGTAGAAAATAATGTGTGAGTCCAATCCTATAGATAACTTGAGATGAATGTATTCCTAATTCCTTTTTTCATGGTTTTTTTTCCTGTTACACGTGAATTATTTGGAATGTTTAATTCCTCAGTATTGTACAAAACCTTGGTGAAATGCCAGTGTTTATCAGATTCCAATCTGAATTATTACCTTTCATTTCACAACTTGTTTCTAATCATAAATATATATGCCTTCCCTTTATCCTCAAAACATTTTTGAGGTGTTATTAAGAATGTTTTAGGGCTTTATCTGTATTTCAGCATAGTTTACAGATATTTTTTTTTAATATGAAGTACTTTAAATATATTTAAAAGTATTTTTCATCCTTCAATTCTGTCTAGATCTGGAATTCAAGAACAGGCCAGTGTAAATGTGTGTATGAAGAACACTCAGAGCAGGTCAATTGCTGCCAGTTCAATAACAGAAGTGGTCAGTATCTTTTAGCCACCTGCTCGAATGACACTTACATCAAAGTAAGTGGAAAACGTTCATATTATTCTCATGCTGCTTATCATAACAGGATGATTACTGATGTATAAATATATTTAAATGCTATAAATTAAGGGGGTTTTATGAGCCTGGTAGAAGAGAGATGGCAACAGGGTACTGACTACAGCTCTGTAGTTGGTTTTCAACAAGGCAGGAGTGTTTATGCTCAGTAAAGGAGAATTGGTAAGCCCTGTATTAGTAGGGCATGAAGGTGGGGGCTTTGGCAAGACTTCTAGAGGGTGGGATGGGAATGGTAGAGTATGGGAGTGAAATACCTGATTAAAAACAGCATAAGAAAAATGAAGGCAGAAATTTAGGATTGAAAACATTAATAATGTAAAAAAGTGATGCTGAAAGATTAAAAAAAAGACATTATGGAAGTGTAGCAGGTACATTTTTTGATTAAATTTATTTGGAATAGTAAAGAAATGAAGGTAGAAGCCAACAAAATAACACTAATCAAAGCAAGAGGTTTGTCAGGTTAACCAGCTGGCATTGTTCAGATTAGGAGACAGTGTGTATACACAGAAAGAGCAGAAACTGGACAACTGAAGTCTGTGTCTGAGGGAAGGGGGAAATCAGAAGAATCAAGTAAGACCCAGACTGTGGCAAATAAGAGTGCAATTTCACAGTAGCCCTAAGCAAATCACATAGTTAACCTGCACTGAAGATGCCCTGGCTGTGTATCCTTGCCTTTGTTGCGGTGCATGTGCCGATCTTGTTCTGCAGTGGTATGGTTCAAGGACCCAACTCTGCAAAAATCTCTGTTTGGTGGGATTGGTTTTCTGCTCGTTTAGTTCCCTGTAAGGCTGAATTGCCCAGTTCCAGTGCAAGAGAACTGTTGGCAGTAACTGACAGCAAGGAGTGAGGTTGTTTGTGTGGGGGACAACTGTCACTTCCAGCTATAGCTAGCAGGATGTGAGGTGTTGTAATGGTAATGTGAAGTCTAATCTGAAGAGTTCCTGCAAGAGCTTGTGTTTGTGTAAATTAGAGGTAAAATACAGTTAGGATCTGATGTCAAGGTAGAAAGAATAGGCTTTTGTTCTGACCTCCTGGATGTCTCAGGAGGTGCATTTGCTGTCTAAGGCTGACACCTTGGAACAGGTAGATTTAGAAGGGGCTTGTTTAAAATGACCTTTTTTATACTCTAAATGTGTTTAAGATTTTAGTGTTTGACACTTTCCTGAGTGAATAACAGAAGTATGCACCTTAATCAAAAGGGCCTCATTTTTTTTCAGAGAACGCTGTACAAAGTGACTGTTCTTGTTTTGAGCTCTCACTTGAACACTCAAATGCGTGATTTTTTATTTATTTTTTTTTTAAATCTAGGAGAAAGGGAATAAATTTGGAAATGGAAAAAGGAAGTGTGGACTATAGGCTTGGAAAACTGTGTGTGAGAGGGGTGGGGAGGAGGATCCCTAAACAAAAAAACATATGGAATGTTCTTTTAGCTTTGTTAGTATGGATGTGGCAAGGATGATATTCAGACTGTCCAAGACTAACCTAAGAAATTTCATTTTTGTTATTGTGTTTAAGCTATATAATTCTGAACTTCAAAGTTGAAAGAGAGAGAGGCAAGAGGAAGCTTCTTCCTCAGTCTGAGGAAACTTTCAGTAACTTTGTGCTGTTTAAGGGCCTTGTCTGCACTGTACAGAAAATTTAACTACTTCTATGTAATTCTGATATTAATAGTTTTCATGCGCGTTAGCAGATGGAGGTAAATTGTGGGGTAGCCCAGACCATAGCATTGAGTCCATGAGCATGCGGGTAAAACTAAGGAAAAAAAATTGTCGTTTTGATTGCCAGTGCATGATTTTGAGAACAGCATGAACAATCTGTTATTCAGTAATTCATGAATACGATGATATTTATATGTTTATTTCTTATGCAGCTCTGGGATTTGAACAAAAAGTATTGTAGAAATACGATGATTGGTCATGAAAATTCTGTCAATCACTGTAGATTTTCACCAAATGATGAATACGTTGCTAGCTGCTCAACAGATGGAACAGTAAAGGTACACAGTGTATTTTTAAAGCAACTGTTTGTTTCGATGATGGATTTTTTTTTTAATAAAATGCAAAATAGGTATGAGAAAACTTTGTCTCTGCATGATCAGCTTTAATGAATTAAATCCTGAAACAATTGATTATTGGTCTTATTTTTAATGCAAGATTTTGAAATGGCTTGTCAGTACCAGGAAAGAAAACTTGGGTGCCTGTAGTTGTAAATAAATTCCTAGCTAGCCTCATTTTGAATCCTTTACTTTTCACCATTTTTTTTTTCTCCTCCTAATGTTAAGAAAACTTGAGGGGGGAGGTGAAACTTTTGGTTTTTTAAAAAAAAGTAGTTTAAGTTTTTAAATTGATTGAAAATTCTGTCATCTCTGAAAATGAATCATCAATAGACATAAAAATTAAAAGCCATTTCTGTGTGCTGTTTTTCATGTATGCACTAGAAGAGAATTGAGGGGTTAATAATGTGTTTTCCCTCAGAATCTAAGTATTATTTTTATTGCATTTGGTTGCAACAGAACTATGCTATTTCAGAACTGCAATTTTTAAAACACTGTTGTCTTTCTATAGAGTGGCTAAATAAGGACAGAAGGGTTGCTGTAGCTGTTGTCATTCAGAAGAAAAATTGTGGTGGAGGGAACAGAAATATTCAGTAGTTTTTTGACAGGTCCCTCAATGAATTTAAAGTGCACAGCTAGATGTATACCAGATTTCTCTTGGTGAGTGGACTTTTAATAGCATTGCAGAGCAGGTATCATTTTTGTTTCTATTCTTCTGTTAAGTAGAAGTTGAGACAGCATTGTAGCTTGAATGATATGAGGGAAGATCCCAGGGAGAGGGTTCTGCTATAGTGTAATCATATTTTTTGTGTGTGTGTTTGTTTGTTTGTTTTGGTGTTTTTTTTTCTTTGATTCCCCCCACCCCCCTTAAGCAATCTGGGCTTCTGAGTATTTTAATGCTATTACCTCTGCCCCTCTTCTTTCCTAGAAGTGATTGGGAGTTAGCTCTTTCCTGTTGTATTCCGTATCCACATCAGTAAAAAAAGGTTTTGTGTATTTCCTTTACTTTTTATTGCAGCTTTGGGCAGCGCGCTCAGGAAATGAACTGAAAAGTATCGAGATAAAAGATTTCTTCAAAAATGCAGATGAGCAACCAGATGATGTGGAGGTTTTAGTAAAATGTTGCTCTTGGTCCAGAAATGGTGACATGATTTTGGTAGTAGCCAAAAATAAGCTTTTGGTAAGTACCTTACTTTAATAATTTTCTGGAGGCACTATATTGCAATGCAGGTAGAAATTGTGATTAAAGATAAAATTCCAGCCCATTAAGATGTCACAGATACAAGGTGCCTGGTTTCAAGTGTGTGTGAAGTAAAAATATGTGGGCAACAAACTTGTTGACTGAGAGAAATACCTTCTAAATTCAAGAATGTACGCTGTTGAGCATATAAGTTATTTGTCTATAATGAAGTCATTCAGACTGGGTGCTGACTATTGTAATTATGTGTTCACAGCTTTTTGATGTTAAAACATGTGGTTTACTATCGCAAGTCATCGTAAGTCACCACAGTACAATCCAATACTGTGACTTTTGTCCTGGTGATGAGTTAGTAGCAGTTGCTTTGTCTCACTGTTCGGTTGAGGTAAGTGAGTGTCTTTCTTACAGTATACTAGGAAAGACTGCTTGTAATATAAAACGTCACATTTGTCTTAATAGTTTCTTGCATGCAGAGGTAAAACAAATGTGGCTACTTTAGCAGGCTTTCAATGTTCTTCATTCTTTTTTAATTTTCATTCAGTTCTGAAATGTAAAATATCAATTGGGAAATAACATTTTAAAGTTACATGTTCGTTTTGGACAACAGAACTCATGTTTATATTAAAAGACTAGTTACTAAATTCATTTAAAGTTATTGTTGTCACTCTCAGGAGTATTGCTTAAAACAAACCAAACCCTCTCTCCTATGCTGCTACAGAACGTGGCAGCTCACCAAAAAGGAATGAAACAGCTAGAGTAACTTTGGGACTGGCATGGCTGGAGTAAGCCTGTACAAATATCCGTATTGGGGTTGGCTTTTTTGTTGTTTGGGGTTTTTTGGTTTTGCAACCTACGTGGTCAAGTTGAACTTGTATTTCTTTAAACTGTGAGTGATTTTTTTGGTTTATATTCTTCTTTTTTTTTCCCTCTTGTCTTACAAAATTCCAGCAGTCAAAGGGGCTGCTGATTCAATTTCCCTGACCATTGAAATGTGATAAGCAGACACAGTTCTTGTTACGTCTGATTTCAGAATGAGAAGTAAGAAAATCATAGAAGAAATAGTAATTAAGTATGCTGCTTCTTGTTTTGCAAAGTTTTCCCTGTAAATGCAATCTAAATCACTTGAGTTCTTTTTTCATATTTTTATTGTAGTTATGGAATATTAAATCTTTATCAAAAGTGGCATATTGCAGGGGGCACATGAGCTGGGTTCACTGTGTGGCATTTTCGCCAGATGGATCTTTATTTCTGACATCGTCTGATGACCAGACAATACGTGTAAGATGACATCTTTCTTTTTTGAAAAATGTGAATTTTTATATATATATATATATATATTCATTTAAGAAAGTGTTCATTATAAAATTATACATCATATACAATATATACATAATCTATTTATATTATGTATTTAGTCTTTAGGTATGTTTATAACCAATAAAAATTTGAATATTTGTTACAAAATTATTCAGATACACATTAAATGAGCGAGCTTTTTTACTGTTTATCTAAATTTACTGTGTATCTATATGATTTTTTAAGTCTGGCTGCTCAAGAGTAATTGTAACCTTCTGTTTTGCTTTAGATTTTATCTGAATCAGGAATTGTGAAGTTTTTTGAGGATCCTAGCAGACATGATATTACTTTCATTGTTAGATTTATTTGCATGTCAATATTTAGGATAGACTTCTGTAGTTGTAATGCCTCATTAAAACCTGTGAAAGTAGAACTATAGTTTACCAAAGTAACCTTTCCTTTTTTCCCAAGTTAACACTTACATTCTTGAAATTTTGAAAGCAACTGAAGAATAGAAATCTGTACTTGGTGTTTTTTTGTAACTGGATTTCAACATTCTTCTTTGGATTAGAAAATTGTGGACTTTATAGCTATGCCTCTAAACACAGGGAGTCTACTAGTCAGCTTGGAGAAAATTAGTTCTGTTTCATCTGTTGGAATCACTGTAGTAATTGCACGATGTTCCTTAGTAAATAAAAATAGCAGAAGCATAATTTTCACTGTTTTAAAAAAATCAGTGTTACTTGCAAGTTTGTAAGACTTTGGTTTACAGGTACTCTTACTTAGCAAGTTTTATACCTTGTCCTTATAAAACTAATGAAATACTGTGTTCTTCAACAGATTTGGGAAACAAAGAAGGTGTGCAAGTCTTCTGATGCTGTGCTAAAAAGTGAACTAGATGTTGTATTTCACAATGGTGAAGTGATGATTTTAGCAATTTACAATCAGAAGCATTTGCAAGTAAGCTGTGTTTCTCAATATGTTAGTACATTTGAATGTTATCTACACATCTCAGTAGGAAATGGAGGAAGAACTGAAAGAACTGCTTGTTCACGGCTTTCAGCAGTTGAATCTGTAGCAGAAGACTGTATGTATGATAACATTTTTATGCCTAGAAACTCTGCCTAGTTTAGTAAGGAAAAAATGAAGTTTGAGGGGGAATTTCCATACTGATGTTGAAACTGAAGCTGGATGCAGAGGAACAAAACTGTTTTCTCTTCATGACTGGGAGGCTGTGGGCCCTCCAGGCGGCTTAGACGTGCGCAGCAATGTGTAATGTGTGCAGCAGGTATAGACCAGGTGTTCCACAGCACATGTATGTAGTGCATCAGAACTACTGCGTAACAGCTGAAGCAATCATCTCAAATTGGGGGAGTGCAAGTTGCGAGCCCAGGTCTGCCTGTAGCCTTAGGAGAGCATGGGGTCTTTTATGTCCTAAAGAAAATATTAATAGTGGATACACTTTTATGGACCCCCCCACCAAGTAGTAAGTACACCAACATCCAAAATATATTTTTCCATTCCATGATAGCAAATGCATGCACATCTTTTTTAATCATGATTCTCTAATAAATCAAATAGAGTCAGTTGATAGGACTTTTCTTTGAAATGAAGGCAATACAGTTCATTTAGATTATGCTTCTACTTGATTGTAACTGTTCAAACATGGAAGCACTTTCATATTTGTTCCAAAATACTGCATACGCAAACCGATTGTGTGTTAACCCACAAAACAGGCAATGCCATATCTTCGTTCATGAGAGAGCTATTTCAGGTGTTTAGCCTAAAGCAGCATCTGAATAGGAATGAACCTTTGTTGTGGACTGTGAAAGCAGTGAATTCTTATTGCTGGGTGTATAGGTAGGTGAGTGTTGGCTAGATTCTGTGCAGGTAATCTTTTTGTGTAGGGTCATGTCCTTTCTCATAATTTGGCTGAAGGCAAACATGTAAGCTATGTAATCCTGGCTGATCAGCATGACCATTGCCTTTATTTCTAGTCCTAGAGATGCTCAGCTTTTCCTAGGCTGCTACTAGAACGAGAGCTTTCTTTGCAGAAACTTTTCTTCTTGTTTGCTCTGTACTTCCTGTTTCACTCTTCCTGATTATTTTCTGTCCTCCTTCTTTTGTCTGTCCTGTCAACAAGTTAGCCATTTCTTACTTTACTTAAAAATCCTATTAAAAAAACCTTAAGTGGGATGATGGTGATATTTGAATAGTGGGGAGTATAGATGTGGAAATAGCTAAAATGTCTCCAATGGGGCCTTGGCAATAAAAAGATTTCAGACTTTGAGCCAACAGAAAGCAGTCAATGTTGAAACTAAAATTTATGTGAGCAAATAATGTGCGAGAAAAGAGAAGCTGCACCTGTTGCAGTGAAGAAATGGGAGAAACCAAAACGAATGGAGTTATACCTATTTATGTGGGGAGCAGTTCAGGATAATCGCTACGTTTTAATCTTCCCGAATTGTAAAATCTGTAGCGCCTACTATGTAATGGTGTAGTTTGGCTCTCATTTGAATTAGTAGACCTGATCTATTTATTTATGATTCGTATACTTCTGTTGTAACTTTACTTTAACCATTTCCTAGAGAAAAATGCTTAGATTTTCTGCCCTAAATACAATATCCTGACATCCTGTAGAGGTGACAGAAATCTCCGCTGTAGAAAGAGAATAGATTTTTTTCACCCTTACACAAGAAGAGAAATTGACTCAGAAGACAAATTGCAGTTAAACATCTGTACTGTAATTTAACAGTATATCTCTGCTATCACATCTCTAAAAGTAGTTTTTCTTGCAACCGTGATGTTTTACCCTTTGTAGGCTGTAATCTCTCAGAATTGGGGTCCTAGTCACCTTTTGATGTGCAGTATGCTCATTTTTAAACACTTCACACCTGTAGCTTTCTATGTTAAACTTTGTAAATCATTGGATTCTAAAGATTGGGGGTTTTTTTCCCCCTTCCCCTGGGGAATTGATCTGAGGGTGATACTGAGTTGAGATTTGCTGTATTGTGTGTGCTAATAAGTTTAAAGTCATGCTTAGAGGATGCACTTGAACTATTTTATGATCCATTTGGCCTGAGCTGTAAAATCTGGCTGGCAAGGTAAATTTGAGCATGGAGCTCACTATATGGCTTTTGAAATTTGGGAGTCACATCTTGAGTTAGAGGTAGTCAGACAAACTCTAGAAAGCCTTCTAATACTGAGATGAGTTTCCTGCTGCAAACTTGTTCTGTTCAGAGAGCATTCTATGAAGATAGTTACACTGACCTTAAAAGCAATTGGTTTTTGAAGTAACTGATCCTTATAATTCAAAGTCTGAAACTGGTACACTGTTCCTTTAGCGTTCTTAGCTCTGTTTTGTAATCTATTTAAGTTTAAATTTTAAAGTATTGTAATAACTTAATTAACTTCTTATCTTGCAGCTTATAAATGGAAATACAGACAGTGTTATTATGCAGACAGCAGCTCCAGAAGCCCCCATTTCCTGCTGTTGCTTAAGTGAAGATCTTAAATTTGCAGCTTTTGGACAGGAGAGTGGAACAATAAAGGTATTAAATCCTGAATTTGATTTTGAAAGTAGCAGGAACACACCCTTCTCGGTGCTTTTTCCTTTTAAAGAAGTGCAATTTGAATGACTTTGTACAATAATATTCTTCAACATAGTACTTTAAAGTGTTTACATTTGCGAGTGATGCCTAAATGAGAATAATTTAAAGGCAGTGCTTAATAACATAGCTCTGAATGTCATTTTACCAAGGACTAAGCTAATATGAATTTTTGGTTGTTCCAATCCATTGACTGAGAATCATGTATTTACAATCTCATGTTGTTTAAAAAAGAATTTGCATGGTTTTTTCTTCCATTTCCTCAAGTATGTAAAATAAATATAATTATTGCATTCTTCATTGTAAAGGTATTACACTTGTTGGATGGGAAAGTTCTGAAGTCCCAGGAGGCCTACAGGACATCTGTGCAGCATTGTCGATTTACCTCTGATTGTCAGACTCTCATTTCAAGTGCTCATGATTCAGTTATACAGGTTTGGAAGATATTTTAAAATATTATCTTGTAATTTATTTATAATGTATTTAAAAAGATCTCTTACACTATAGATAATGTAAACTCAGTAAATGACTACTGTATTTTGTATTGCTCTATCTTGGGGCAAGAGACTGTAGAAACTGTAGCCTCTATTTATACCTTATATGATAACCAATATTACACAACTTCCATTTTTAATGCTGTTGATGGTAGAAGGGCAACAACTCCTTTAAGACGGGTGAAAGGAACATTAATTTTCAAACCAGATAACTCAACAGTTCTGATTACATTAAGTGAAGGGTTTGGGACACGACCCAGAACTGGTTATATGTGGTAGGTCTGTCAGTGGGTTTGCTTATAGTGTCTGAAGGAAGGAGGTAGAGACCTGTCTCTGAGAGGGCTAGTGTGTCCACCTAGTCCAGTACAGTGCTGAATACAGATACTAGCTAGAAATAGAATGGCTGCACTAATGTGGTCTCGAATTAATAAGCTCTGCCTCTCAGCAAGGTAGATTTGCTCTGGAGAAGCATGTTGGTGTGTCTATATGGGCATTTTAGCTCAGCTCAGGGATGCACTTTTGAAGTAAATATCCTGGTCATTTATGCTTAGTGTGCTTTAGTTTGCACTGCAGAGCAGTTGCAGGCATGCTGATGGGATTCTTAAAGCAGAGCATGTGCTCCAGCTACTAATGAGCATTCAGCCCACACAACCAAACTTGAGCTGGTTTGAAGTAAAACCTCCAAACCACAAATGAGTGCTGGTCCTCAGCGCTGTTTTGCTCACCAAATCTGTTCTGACATCAGTGTTCTACCTACTTGCTGATATACATGTAACCTATGCAGCATCCCGCTTTGGTGTTTGTTCTGATCTGAAGCTAGCCTGAGTGCCGTCACTGGTCAATTAAGCAGTACAGACAGCTCACCAGTTTATCGGCTTTTGGATCCTTCTTTCAGGTCTTACGTGGGTAGTTTTTCTTCTGGGTCCTCGGCTCGCTCTAGTGGACAGTGCCTCAGTTAAACCTCCAGAACTGTCATCTGAACAACTCTGCTTCCTGTCCTTTCTTTGATGCAGAAAACCTATTAATTTGAAAACTATTAAATCATTGTCATTTAAATTAAATTGATGCTTAATAACTTCTGTAAAATAAAATTACACTTCTTCAGTTTTCAGTGAAGAGTTGAATTAAAAATAGAAGTGTCATTTTGATATAGAAATGCAAAGCAAAATGGCATTTCATTAAAAATATGCTTTAAAAATGAAGTTAATTTAAGTATGGAAAATATGAGGTCTGCCAGATGATGGAAGTTTATTTGTTGCAATAATCAAAGGTTTAAAACACAAAACTTCTGGGGTGCCTAGAAAATTATTGTTTTGCTATTTCTTTTTAAATTACCAGTGAATTTTAAGCATCAAATTCACTTTGAAAATCAGATTGTGTGTTATAGGGAGCTCTCTCGTAGGTTGACTATTAAATACTGTGGCATCCTCAATCTTCCGCATCTCTACTATGGATAACTTCAATATATCTAAGCTTTTAAGTAGTTGCTATCTCTATAAGAACTTTCTACGATTCCTGTGACTTAAACAGTTAGTTCATTTGTAACTTACGTTTGCCATTAAAATGTTTTTTTTAAAAAGTATTTCATCTTTATGATCAGGTATGGAACTGGCAGTTGAGTGAATGTGTATTTCTGAGAGGGCACAAGGAAGCAATCAAGGATTTTAGACTTCTGGAAAATTCAAAACTTCTTTCATGGTCATTTGATGGAACTGTTAAGGTAAATAAAAGGCTGTCGTTGATCCTAAAGTGTAAGCTGACTTCTAAGACACAACTTTGCGTTTTCTATTTCTAGTAACATTTATACTCTTCTTGTATTTTAACTATACCAGTAAGTATAACAAAATGTTGGCCATATTAGAACTAGGTAGCTGAGTTTTATTTCTTAATATATTGTCGTGTAAGATGCAGGTGTTTTAACCTTCTTGTAGTGTTACAGAATTAAACTGGTTTTCCTGTGTATTTGGTAGGTTTGGGATATCACTACTGGAAACACAGAAAAAGATTTTGCTTGCCATGGAGGTGCTGTTCTTTCCTGTGCTGTTTCACCTGATGGTAGTAAATTTTCATCTACCTCTGCGGACAAAACTGCAAAGGTTGGTTACTTTCTGTACAAAGATAAAAATGATGCCTTATTTGTCCTGAAATGTAGGCTATATTTTTTTTATTCCAAGGTAACTTGCAATTATTTAAGTTATCCTGTTGTATTTCTAGTATTAAATTTCCTGTATCCATGAATATGTTTCTAAAGCTGTTATACAGTCATTCACAATTGATCTTGGACATAACTTGAGGCTGTCCTGGTGACTTCTGTACAAATAAAATGCATGTTTAATGTACAAGTTTGTGCAGAACACTTTGTTTAGTTTTCTGTATTGATTTGTTAATAGCCTAACATTCTTAATTTGGAAACTTAACTTAAGAAAAATTTCTGAAACTTCCAGTGAAAGTGCTGTCCATAGGTTCTGGTATTCCTGTTCAGAAGCAAGTGAACTGTTCAATATTCTGGGGCTGTCCCATTAGATTTTTAAAATACAGCTTTAAACTGGTTGATGAATCCTTTTTCTATGAACAGATTTAAACTTCTTTGTAAAACAGTTTCGTTAAAGAGTATATTCCAAGGAAAAAAAATATACTGGCAGTTGTTTCAGTAATTTGTAGCAAATGCATTCTTACATGATTCAGGTAATAAAAACAGACTACAGTATAATACATACATAAATGCACACATGTATATGCATATATACAAAAAGTCTTATGTACATTTGATTACTAATGTCTTTTTAGAAAAAAGTAATAATTGGTTTTGAACTTATCTTTTTCACTCATCTTTAATGTTTTCTGTTTAGATATGGAGCTTTGAAAGTTCATCTGTTCTTCATGAGCTGAAAAGTCATGAAGCCTGTGTGCGGTGCTGTGCTTTCTCTCCTAACAACAAATTATTGGCCACTGGAGATGACAAAGGAGAAATAAGGGTACTGCTTTAACTTTACTGTTATTTTATTATTCAATCGGTAGTCAGTTCACAGAAGAGTTCTCATAGCTTGTGTTTGCATGACTAATTTGTTAGCATTGTGTTGAACATCGGAGAGTTGAAAAAAGCAAAGTTTGCCACATGAGACAGTAGTTTGTAACCATATTGATGGACTTATGTTCCATGAATGCTGAGGAACCAATTCACATGATTTACTAATAATTCTACAGTGAATTGCATGTGTGATTAAATCTTCCATATATGATACAGTTCTAAGAGGAGAATTCACTTTTTGGGTGATACTGACAGTTCAAGTAGAATGCTTATTTACAAGGTTTTTTTCCTCTAATATAGAAAAATATGTTTCGGCTTTCCTTACTTGAGATTTTTTTTTTCCCCCATTCGGTTTATTTATATACATAATCTTCCCTCTCTTTTAGATCTGGGACATTTTAACAGGCACATTACTTCATTTCTGCTCCCCAGTTACTGTAGATGAAGGAGAACCAACACATGGTGGTTGGGTAACAGACCTCTCATTTTCTCCTGACAGTAAAATGCTTGTGTCATCTGGAGGCTTTCTTAAGGTAAGCCACGAAATACTAAAATATCCTAACATACCTAATTAAATGCAATGCCCTCATAATTCTAAAGGAAAGTGCAGACTAATTCAAAGAAACAAACCTGAAACATTTTACTTAACGCAAAGCTGCTTCATTTTCATGACTGTCTAGCACTCTTCACTTTTCTTCTCAAATCTGAAAGCCCCCTGAAAAGGTCTCTTAAGAATTCAGACTGCAGACTTGGAGTTTGTTTTCAGACTACATATATTCCATTTTTACTAGCTTCAGATTTTTATTATCAACGTCTTTCATTAACATCTTTAATATTAAAGATCCCGGTAATTTTTCTCTGCCTTAATATCCACTCAATTTTAGCAGCAGTTGTGTTCTTTATAATGAGCAGAAAAATGCTCTATGTCAGGCTTTTTGGTTTTGTTATTGTTTTTTTAAAGATACTGAGTTTTAAATTTTTTCATAAACAGAAATTCAGAAGGAATTACAAGTGATAATTTGCTGCCTTGAAAGACATTCTATAAGTAATCTTTGGAAGAGGGCATGTTGAAACTGAGAAAATTAGTCTTTTCATCAGTCTTTCATTGGTTCAGACATCTACTGAGCATACGTTTTTTGGGAAGGGGAAGAGGTGATCTGTCTTTCAGTCTGTGAATTGATTCTTTGTAATTGTGATCTGTTTTTTCAGTCTGTGAATTGGTTCTTCATAATTGCAAATTTCTCATGAGGTTTTTGTTTGGTTTTTTTCCTCATGTGACAGCTAATACCTGTTAGTAGAAACTGTGTGTGTATATGAAATGACAGGTTGTGGAGTTCTCATCTCACAGAATGCTGGAGGTTAGTTGATTGTTGGTCAGTGTTTAGCTGTTGGACACGCTACCAGACTAATTCTTTGAAGTCAGTCAGTAACCATTTAACAGAGACCATTGAATTTTCTAATTTAGCATTGAAAACATCTCCTGACGTTCACTTCATATTAAAGAACAAGGCATGCATCCTGTTTCTAGCTTCCTTCCCATTTTGTCTTGTGGTTACACAGTATGGTGGTGTGATGCTTCTTAAACCATTCTATGACTCTAGGATGTTAGGAACTTCTGGAACTCATCTAGTCCAGCCCCTTGCTAGAAGTAGTTTGTAGAGTTAGGTAAAGTTGCTTAGGGCCTTGCCCTGTCAAGTTTTGTCCCCCACTCCAGCAAGGGTGCCTCTGGGCCCTGAGAGGAGAGTCTGACTCGGTCATCTGTAACCCTCTTTTTGGTAGTTGAAGACAGCAGTTAGCCGCCTTCTCCTCAGGCTAAACAAATTCAGTGCTCTGTCTCTGTTCTATGACATCTGTTCTAGGTGTCCAGCCATCTCAGTGACCATGTGCTGGATTTAGTCCAGTTTGTTAGTGTCCTTCTTGTACTAGGCTGGGGCTCAACACACAGTGACTGAACTGCTGACAACTACTCTTTGAATCTAGCAGTCCGCCCATCTTGTCATCTATGTTGTATTCCAGCCATCAGTCTTTGTCTCTCCAGTTTGACTATTAGGGAGACCATGGGAGACCATGTTGAAAGCTTGGCTAAAGTCAAGGTTAATCACATCCACTGCTCTTGCCATGCAGAGCCACCATTATTGTCAATAGAAGTCAGTTGGGTGGTTCAGCATGATTTATCTTTGGTAAATCTGTGCTAGTTGTTCATGATCACTTCTTGTCCTGCATGTGACTTGAAATGGCTTCCAGAAATCTTGTTCCATAATAATCACGGACACTGGAGTGAAGACTACTGCCCTGCTGTTCCCAGCATCTTCTTTGCCCTTTGTGAAAATGGGTATGCATTTGCCTTTTTCCAGTCATTGGGACCAGATTCAATCACTATGTCTTCTCAAAGTACTGTTTTCCTACTTTTCTTTCAAGATCTACAGATGGATGTGTATGATGTGCATGAAAACACATAGAGACGCATCTTTTTTGTAGGGAGATACGAGTCAGTGAAAGTCTAAAACACTTGAGAAGTTTGGACCTCTAAGAACTGGACTGGGTTGGATTGTAGAATTACACAGAAGACACTTTTAAACAAATAAGTCATCTTATTCATAGATGAGGTGCATCCAGCTATGTACTGTTGAACTTGCTGTGTGAGTGGTACCCACTGGCCCAGCACCTGATCACTTATCCACCAACAAAGGTTCAAGAGCTAATTAAGATCCGGTTCGCGGTTTGTTTGGTTTTTTTTTTTTTTTTTTCCTGGGTCTCATTCAAATAACAGACACTTTAGGAAAGGTGTTTTTAATCAGAACATTATAGCTGTGTAGTTGCAAATCTGTATTGTGCACACAACTATAATGTTACGTATTTCATGGGATGAGTAAGCTAAAAAGTAGTAGTACCACCTGCTTTTATAGATGATCAAAGCTGAAGGTAATCTGTTTTAGTTTTTTGCTACTGCACTCAAATGTTGCAAGAATAGAAGGTAGACTTCTTATTGGAACAATCAAGTAACAGCTTTGTGCTGGATTGCGTTTGGTTCAATTTTGCAATGGTCTACAGTTTTCCTGAGAAATGTGAAATTTCAGTCTACATTCATGGAGTAAACTGATGGTTGAAGGTTTCTCTGTAGCATTGTTATTAGTGCTTCCTTTATATTCTAGAAAAAAAAAAATTAATCTCACTGAAAAAAACTCTGTCCTGCTAACAAAATTGCAAATGGTTTGAAATGTGTACATGATTGATCCTCTTGAAAGTCCAGCTAAGGTTTTTTTTGTTTTGGTTTGGTTTTTGTTTTGGGTTTTTTTTGGTTTTGTTTTGTTTTTGTTTTTTTTTTTATCCAGCTATCGTTTCAATTATATTGTCTGGCAATGTCTCACGTATTTGTTTGGTTATATAAAAATACATAATCTTTTATATTTTGGACATGTTACAGTTTACATCTATTGATTGCATTTTGTGATGGGGTAAAGGGCAGTACCTGAATTTATTATTTCGTGTGCTTTCCTGAAATTAAACAGCTTCAGTCTTTTTGAAGTTTCTTTTTATCTGAAAGTCTTATACCCCTAGTAACTTACACTCTAGTAAACATTTACTACTTAAGATTGCTTGTATTTTTATTTTTCATTCTACCTCTTTGGGGAAAGCAGTCAATTGGGCTTGCCATGCGAAGCCTGTTTATTGAATTTATTCTAAGCTTTCTTCAACTAACCGAAAGTGTGTTGGTTTGTTTTTTGTTTTTTTTTTTTTTTTTTTTGTTGTTGTTGTTTTTTTTCTTTTTTTTTTTTTTTTTTTTTATAGTGGTGGAATGTAACTACTGGAGAATCCTTACAAACCTTCTACACGAACGGAACAAACCTCAAGTCAATACATGTGTCCCCTAATTTCAAAGTGTATGTGACTGTTGATAATCTTGGTATTCTTTATGTATTACAGAAGTTGTGATTAATGTGCTGAAAACTGCAAAGATAATTCATTTTTTTTAAGCTGGAGACAAAATTCTGCTAAATGATTGTCTGACACTCGCTAAGCTGTGAATTATATTTCATTGTTGTATTCATGATGTTTTCAGGTATATTAATGTACATTTATGCATGTTTTTTCAAATGAACTTGCATTTAATCTTGTTTTTAATAAGAATTATTATAATTCTTAAGTCTTGATTTGCATCTTAAGTATGTTGCTTCCAATTTTGTAAGGAAATTTATATTAAGATTATTCAAATGAGTTGACATTAATATTAATAGCGAAAAAAATACTAGGAATCTAATACTTTGAAATTGTATTTTGTGCTAAGGCTGATGGCTAAATGCTCTCTAGCCATGAACACAACTGTGTAAGATGCAAAAAAATTTTTTTTTTACTGTGATGTAAGGATTTTCATTTAGTACAGAATGGAAAGAATCAGGGACATCCTTCATTTGAAAAATGAAACTAGCTATCTTGGTGCTTGACGTTCAAAACAAATCAAGTAGCTGTTCAGTTTACAGCAGCAGTGCTTCCCACTTGTGGTAAGAACCTTCATGCTTCTAATCTTGTGGAGATAAAGTGCATTGTAACACATATGAGCTATTCCTATTAAGGGGAGCACCCTGAGTCTTGTGTTCTCAAGGCAAAATCTGAAAGGATATTACAATTTAAATGGAAGAGATTGTGCCGCATTTCCAGTCAAAGGGTGAATACAGCTAACCAGCTAAACTGAGAATGGAAATGGTTTAAAAGGTATATATTGAAAAATATAAGGAGGTGTGAATTTTAGTTATTTTGCCTTTCAGAATTAGAATTCAGTTCATACTATGGAGACATTTTACTGTTGTCAGCTTTGTTTACATGGGATTCTATGCACAGGGATCTCTTGCCTGGTAATATGTGATTTCCTTATGTGATTTTCTGGGGTTTTGTTTGTTGGGGTTTTTTTTTGTTTTTTTGTTTTGTTTTTTTTTTTACAGTTTATTTATAGATTCAATTTAGGGTAGAAATGTTGATGTTTTGTACTAATTATACTTGACATATCTTTTGTGAATAATTAGATAACAATTTTTCTTAGGTGCCTAGTAAACCTTGTTTAGTAAATTCTCTCTCAACTGCTATGAGCAACTGCACAAGCATTAATATGATTTTCATATTTTTGTAGTTGGCAGTAGAACACTATCTAAGTACTTGATTGTAAAAAGTACATTAGCAAGTGTCTCAACTGGTACTGAACAATGAAATTCTCACTTTTATTATTTTTTTGTGTGCATTTCAGAAGATTTAATGTACATTCTTAGTATTTTCCTGGCTTTGACAATCACCAGTTTCTCCTCTTTTTTAACTTAAAATTCCACCATTTCTAAGGTGCTACTGAATACGGGTCAGTATAATTAAAGTACTGCTGGCAGAAATTTAAAGAGAAGAAGTTCAACAGAAAAAACATGATGTTTTGTATTCTGAGTATTTACAGCATTCAATAAAGATAATCCAGGCAATATTGGCCAAGTTGTAAATTAATTTGAATTCCTAAGTGTTGTTTGGGTTTTTTGTTTGTTTGTTTTTAATAGGGTAGGAGGGAGGGGGAGCAATGCCTCTTTTATTGTGGTTTTATTTTCAATCTAAAAATAATGATGCTTTACAACCTACATCAAAAAATACTTTGGCAGGTAAGCAACAGTATTAAATACAAGGACAGAGGAAAAAGTGGACAAAGGGAAACTGAAGTCTTGGAACACATCCTGCAACGTTCGGGACAGATTTGCTTCTACTGTCTGCTTTGCACAGACCTCATCAGTTCCCTCCCCGAATATCTGAAGATTCAAGGAGCAGGAAGCTCCACTTAGCCAGCGTCCCTTGATTGCGTAGGCTGTGCTGTCCTTATTGTACAGGACTGCGTCGGGCTGAACTCGGAGACCCAATGAGGTAAAAAGGTAACAGGATAAATGTTTCACATGAGGAGCCAGGACAGAAAGTTGTCTTTTGTGGCAATGCTAATGAAACTCTGATGATAGGAAAAACCAATCATGGTTTAACAAAGAAAGTGAATGGTGTATGAGTGGAGTTCATAGACGATTTCAATTTTGAAGCGAGTAGGAAGCAAGTAGCACAGAAGCTTGAAGTGTGAGATAAATAGTGCATTCTTGAATTCTTCTGCAAAAATGACAACAAAGCAGCATTATACTTGTTGCTGGAACTGAGGAACCTGTGCTTCATAGAGGTAGTGTTGATAGAGTCAGGATGGTTGCGTTCATGTGCAAATGTATGGAGTGGGCTGTAAATCTTTGTAGCTGAGGTGGAAGAAGAGAAATAGCAATGAGAAGGTCTGAAGAGCCGAAGAATAGATACGATTCGCAGGAAGAGGATGACAAATTTTAAATGAGAAATTGTTAAAAGAGGCCAACCGAGACAGCAACTTCTTCAGTTTAGAATATTTAAGAAGGTTAAGGCAGTTTACTGTAATAAAAAATAAAGTCCTGCTGCGTCATCAGATTTAGCTGTTCTCTTTGATGTTAGATGTATTTTAAAGCAAACAAGAGAAAGTTTGGCCAGAAGCAATTTTTATGTAGATTGAACATTAGTGCTTCCATGATCTCTTGTAATTCAGATCAAATTGAATCAGTCTGCATTCAGATTTAACTAATGAGCATTGCCAATTTTTATCTAGTACTTTAACTGAAATTATAATATGCTTTTGTGTAAACAATTTTTAGGTACACTTTCTATGAATGATGCCTATCAGTTTCTATATAAGTTTTGAGTGTCTTCACTTTGGCGATTAGATCTACAGCTCCTTCATAAATCTCTTTTTTCTCTTTCCTTTATTAACAAGGAATTGTACTCACATGAAATACAGCTGCTCAAGAGATTGCTTTATATTGCCTTGAACTATACCATTCCTTTAACTACAGTGTCCCTTTCCCCCTCTCATCTTACATAGCTGTTTGGAATGGAACTGTGCCATTATTGCCTGAGGCTTTTCCATGTAAAGGTTTATAGCTCTCTTGTAGTGCTGGAGTGCGTGGGTAGAGCTGGAACTGGTAACCTGTTGCCAGTAGAGGAACACCCTCCACCCCAAAATTATTCTACCTCCCCTAGAAAATGATGCAGTTAAACTCCCTATTACAGAATGCTGTGTAAATTGCTGATTTTTTTTTTTCTCCCCAATTTTTTATTTAGTGAAGTGTCTATGAGGGGCCCATTTCCCCAGGTTGTGTCTGGTTAACTGTGTCCTTGTGTCTGCGCTCCTGAGGTGTTTTACAGAAGCTGATGCTTTTTGCAGGTTTCAGGGGAAAGCCAGGCTGAGAAAGCAGTCTGACTCGGGTGGTTTCTTCTGCCCTCCTGGGACAGAACATTGCAGGGAGGCCCCTCTGCCCCATCTTCAAGAAGCCAGTAAATCCAGAATGCCAGTAGGTCACAGAGAATTCAGGTATGTTCTTGCACTTGCCAGTAGAACATGACCCCCCCTACCAAACTGTTTGGTTGCCCTTTCTCCTTCGTAGCAAGTACAGATGCCATGGCAGTGCCAGGGGGGCACAGAAGTCAGCCTTGGAGCTGAGAGAAGATTTCTGGTGTTTCCCTCTGATAGCACACTCTGGTGTGTTTGTCTGCATTTTGCTTTCCTCCTCCTTCTGGCTGCTATGAAGACACAAATTTATTTGGGTTCATAGATGGTGATGATGCCCAAGAGCTCCGGCCACCTTATTTCTGTTGTGATTTCAAGAAGAGCGGAGGCCAAATAGAGAACAGGCAGTGTGCCAGATAGCTAGAACATTTTCTGTGTGATTTTTGTGCTCAATTCACTTTGCTCTTTCAAGCTAGGAACGGTGGGACACAATCACTGGCTCTGCTGATATGCAAGAAGATGTTAAGCTGAGACTAGGCTTGTTTGTGGCATGAACTCTGCAGTAGGTTGACCTCTCTTTTTCAGCACTTCCAAAGCTGCTGTGCAGTGTGCTGCTATCCACATCTTTGCATGTTGGAGTGGGTTTGGTTTTGGGTGGGGGGAGCTGTGGGTTTGGAGGAGGCATGTTGGGTTTTCTTGGGTTTGGAGGGGTTTTTTCCATATTAACTTACTGGGCACCTTTCTTCTAAGGGGACTTTTTGTGAGAAACCTTGCAACTGGGTTTAACAGATGCCTAAGCTGGGCTGTTAGGGTGCATCCTAAAAGATCCAGTGAGTATAAAGGAGTAAGATTTTCAGTCTGGTTGTGTTATTGACAACTTCAGCACTTTCTGTGTCATACCCTGCAGTCACACTTATGGGACATAGCACAACTGTGTGATTGTTGGACGAGTTGAACTCTAAGTGGCATGCATGTGTTTATTCAGGATGAGAAAGCTAAAATATCTTCCAAGTGTTTCAGTAGGCAGTTTCTCTCTTGGGGCCTGACTGTTAACAGAACAAATTAGCTATGCTTGTTTCCATTTAACAAACCATACGTTGTATGTATAACATGTGCTCCAAGAATGGTTAGGTTCAAGTCCTTCAGGCTAGAGAGGATTCTTGTTCTGTACTCAAGAGGGATCATCTTGGTACTTCCGTAGGATGCCACTATTAGACTCTGTGTGTTTATGTGTGTGGTATTTTTCATTTCTTCTATTTACTACTTTCAGTTTATTTGTGTCCCTCTTTTTTTTTTTTTTTTTTTTTTAGCTTTGTTCAGTTTCTCTAATAACATATGAACTCAGGTGAACTTTGAAAATCATGTTGTTTGAAATTACTCAAAATGAGGCAAAGACAAATTTACCCAATCCAGCTGTGTAAAAGTAAATATGATGCTGTTTAGATAAAGCTCATGTTATTTCTAATGCATAAATGCACACAAAGTGTGCATTAGGCTCTTTTAATTGTTCTCTATATATTTGTTCTCTATAGCAAATTTCATTTCTTTAGATAACCAGTGTTTTCTAGCAAATGAGAGCAGAGTTTTCCTGTAGTTCTAAAAATCACATTATTTGTCTGTAATATTCTCCAAAGATAGTAATAACTGTCCATACTCCTCTTCCTCACTAGAGTAAATGTTCAGCTTTATGTGTATTAAGACTTAATAGCCTGCTGGTTCAAACTCATATTCCAGTGCTGAGAAATCTTAGTCTTGTCATGTCCTGAGAGCAAGTTTTCTGGTCCCAGAGAAACAATGAAAGGGACATTTCTTTCTGTGCTTCCCAGTTAGAACCACTTAAATTCATCTTTTAATAGTATGATCAGTATCGGTTGTTGTTTATAAGCTCCTTAGCAGAAAATATACTTTTGGTTTAACAGCATTGCAGTAATGCATGAGAGGAATGTTGTATTTTCAGTGTGAGATTTGGAAATGCTTAGTTCTGTCTTTTTAACACTTCTTGGTTTGTGGTGTGGGTTTGGGTTTTTTCATGGGTTTTTTTTGGTGTGGGGGGTATTTTAGTAGAGAATAGATGAATGAACAGACATAGGCATAGGTCAGTGAAAATCTGTCTCTAAATACAGATCAAACATTTTGCTTTAAAGAATCCAACCCAAAGCCGATAGTCATGTCTTGATGGTTAAGCACTCAGCACCTAGATAGTAATGTAAGATACACTTATGCAAGTTGGTAGCTCCTACATTTCTCAATGTATTTGCATGATTTCTTACAATGTGCTGTACACATATTCAGTACAGGATAGCAATTATGTGTTTTATACTTCCACCTGTACAAAGGAGACTGAAGAAGTTGTGTGGAAGGGGTCTTATCAATATGTGACTTAAACTTCAGAACTGAGAAATGTGAGGAGGAACAGTTTAAAGAGTTTGAACATATTAAATGTTGGTTAAAATTTACCTCTATTTGAGTATATATTAAACAGTAGCATGAAAAGAGGTCATCTGAGTGCATCTGAATTTTCAAAGCATTTAAAGAAATATTTTGAACATCTTGCAGATGTTGCACTCTCAGTTTCTCAAACCCAAACAGTTGTGGGTTTGTCCACTCTAAAAATTATAGAGCAGATAGTAATTTTTTTTCTTTCTACAGTATCAGCTATTAAATTGCTGTTCTGACTCAGCAGCTGGTTTTTCATAATCTGGAGTACTGGGTTTGAGGTACATCTTCTGGGTACACGTTCATTCAAAAAGAGCGGTAAGTGGCCAAACTGAATCTGTGGAAGAATAGTTTTTCACTGCAAGATGGTAGCAGTGAATACCTGTCAGAGACAGGCACAGTTCAACTGAACTACATATGACCTGGAATTTTCTCCATAGCATATCTTGAGCATTTAAATTTGGTTAAAAATATATTAAACACAGTAGATGTCAATAAGCTAAAAGCCTACCAATTTGATTGTTTTATCTCCGTTTTCCAGAAATATCTGTTCAAAGGGTTAACCTTTTGGTTATGTTAGACATGGAAAAAAGTCTATTCCTTGAAGTTATGGTCTATTTTTCCTCTTAAACCTCTACTAGCTGTAGAGCTCTTTACACTTTGCAGTTTCTCAAGCTGCTTTACCCCTCATTACATCTCATATTTAGTCCTCAGTTCCTGTTGTCAACCTGCTTTCAAGGGAGGGGTTCCACTGTTCAGGGTTCCAGTATTGGTAATGTTAGGGGAAGATTTGCTGGAACAATGTTGTACTTCGCTCTCCTTTATCACAAAATGGCTTTGTGGAATGGAGCATTTTCTCAGTTTGTTTTCTGGATCTTTCTGGTTTCTTCAGCACGTATTAGTGGAAAAAAAAGAATGATCTTTAACAAGCTGTTAGCTAAGTGTATTATGCATCATACTGCTTTTTTTTGCTAAAATGAATCTAGGAAATTAAGATCACCTTCTCTGAAAATGATAATCCTTCCTATATTTTTTTAGTATTAGTTTGCATCACATTACATTTTCTGCTTTTCAAAAATTAAACCGCAGTGCCTCCAGCTCATGCAGTTTGTACCTCCATTACTCCATTACTTATTTTGCTCTTTATTTGAGTTCTGTCATGGGTTAGAAATCATTTTAGGATAATACTATGTATCTGTCCGTGTGTTTGTTTTGTTAAGCAGGAACCTATCTGGAAAATGAGAATTTGGTCACAGTGATACTCTGAGCAGTTAGCAGCAAATACAAGAGGTCTTAACTTTGATATATTCTTCTTTCTCACAAAAGCGAAGTTTGGGTATCTAAATTGGAATGGATAACTATGACAAGTAGTGAGGGGCTTTGAGCTTGTGTGCCTTCTGGTTTGAATGTGTTTTGTGCAACTTCTGAGTTCTAACAAAGTGGTTTTCCCTATTGAAATGACCGCACTGAGATATTTTTTGCTATTTCTAAGGTGACTGTCCATTCATGGCTGTTGAGAGTCCTTGAAGGGAAATATTGGAAGTTCCTAAACACAGTCAAAACTTCAAAGCGAGAACAGCTGAATTGGGTATAGTAACCCAAGGACTGACTTGGTCCGAATGGGAGGACTGCAAAAATTCTTCCCCAGAGGAAGCAAAGGCAAAATTTAAGTGACTGCAGTCGGAGATCAGTAGCACAGATAATCCAGTAGCAGTGGCACGTTAAAGGTGTAGCTGTGATGGTGGTGTTTGTGCAGTGGCTGACAGAAGCAGTACTTTTTTTAACAGTTAAGTGCTTTTTGCTTTCCATTTGAAATACAAGTTTTGCTCTTGCAGATTCTTGGACTTGCTTTTTCTTCCTCTAAGCCAGTTCTAGAGGCTATTTTGAAGAGGATATTCAACTAATTCTGGCATTTTTCCTTAAGAACAGAGTAGAGATTGAAAACTGGGTACCTTAACCTATCCTTCCCTTTCAGAGTTGTTTTTCCCGACAGATTCTTGCTGCATTAAACAAGTGAAGCCATATAACAAACATTTTGGTAATCAGGCCAACATAAAGTACTCATAAATTATCACCAGGCAGCTCTAAATCTGTCATAAGTTCTTACTGACTTGCTCACAGGAATGTTTATGTAATTGAAAGAAAATATAGAGAGGAAGTTAAGTCTCCTTTTTACAAGTTAAATCAACTACAGCGAGATGAAAAACACCCACACGCTTGGCTTTGGATCAGCAGAGACGTTCTTGAAAAGCAAACCTTTATGAAATCTTTATTATGAAATCAAATGATGATATCAAATTCAAAGTGTAAAAATTAGCAGTTTTCTAGGTGTCGCTGATTGTACTCTGCTTGCATAATCCGTGTATAACAGGGTATCACCTTGACCAGGGAGTTACAGGTTTGGACTCATTCCAGCAAAACAATTTTTGGCATAGCTGGGAACAGAGATGTAATGTAGGATGTGTTAAAGCTGGGAATCATTGAAAGTCATCCAAGGAGTCACAGTTCTGCAGATGTGAGAGGAAAAAAAAAAAAAGGAAACCACCACAAAACCCGCTGAATGAGATGCTATCTTACGTGACATCCCTTAAAAAGAGGTGTAGAAGCTGCAGTGAAACACAGATAAATATATTAGATGTTTATGATACTTTAGAGTGTAATTTACAAATTACAAAGTAAAGTATAGGAGCATCTGGTAGGGATTTGTTTGATCATTTGTCCATGATCTATAAAACATTTGATGATAACACTGCAGATGATATAAATTGGCCAAAGACTGAATTGCAAGAATAAGTAGCTATCACGATATGATGCGTGTCTGCTTTCAACATCCAACAGCATGTTTTTGTTACCTTATGGACAAAGTATAGCTTTGTCGTATGTAGTAGACTGAAGAATGCCAGTGAGACAGCTTTGAAAATGGTGGTGTGGAGTCGCAAGTGGATGGTGTCATCCACACGAACTCCAAAGCGTCTGCAGTGGTACGTAAACAGGGCTTGTGGGCACATAAAGAGGGTCTGTTGTGAAGGAGTGAGGAAGTGATCTATGTGCTTCATTAATAAGACATCAGCTGGAGTAGTGCCTATAGCTCCAGTATTTGTATTTCAGGGACAAAATGGATTCAACCGAAATTTAGACGAGGACCACAAAAAGTGATCCATGGGCTGGGCAAAAGTCTTGCAGTATAAAGTTTGAGTTGAATTTGTTTTGTTGAATTGGAGAGATGGCTGAGAAGTCACCTGTTAGTGAGGTGTGGGGGAGAGGCAGGACATTTCAGCCTTGCTGACAAAAGAATAACAAGGTCTATAGGTTGGAACTAAGAAAAACCACCTTGGAAAATCATGTAAAGCAAGGGAATTATTAATTTCTACTTCTTTACACAAAACTGAGTCTAAACAAACATCTCAAAAATACTCACTCTACTTAAATGCTCCCAGCTGTTCATATGCTTCAAATGTTATGGATTATTATAAAGCTAAGATCTCTATTCCCTTGCTCTGCATGTCTCACCTAAAAATAGATACAGAGAGGAACTTAAGAGACCCTCTGATAAAGTTCCTTGTTCTCAGGTCTGCATGGTCTGTGCTAGGAGAGCGATTGTAATGAAATACCAAGATTCCGGGTTTTTGGTCATCTGTGGATCAGAAAAAACTTCAGTATTGTAAAGGCTAAATTATACAGTACATCTTTTCACCTTCCTTTGAGATTGGCCACTTTAGGAAGTGCAGTTTTGAACACAGGTGAGGTGTGCCTTCAGGTGCGACAGGTATTCACTCATCTTTTTGTTTTCCTAGTGCAGTTTCTTTGCAGACTGCAATCACATAATGACTAGACTGCTGGTTGGGAAACAGATTTCCCCAAAGTCAGATTGGCAGGGATAGCTTTCCCCCTCTTTTTTCTGTAGTATAGGGTGCAGGCTATGCGTTATCACCAGCTGGAATGACTTGGGTACTTCTCACTAAGGGCTTTCCTGCCATGTCAGGGGCTGTGGATAATGATGGCACTTCAGTAGTTTCTTTTCTTTACTTCTTGTAGCAATCGGTTTAATTTTCTAGGTTTGAGGTAGTTCTTGAAGCTGTACAATATATAGCTGAGTGAAATGTAATGGCTGTGACAGAGAAACGGCTGTGGTGAATGACCTAACATCTTTTCATATTAACCTCCACTCGTGCACAGCGTTCCCAGATACTTGAAGGTTTCAGTAGATTCACTCAATTCCAATGCAGAATTTTTTATCTGATCCGTCACTTCCAGACAGTATATAACAATGTAAGTACACAAGGCTAAATTAACAACAAAAAAAAATTAATCTTCTTTGCTACATAAACCCAAGAAATAAGTAGTGCTAGCCTCAATTATACATATTTTTGCTTAGGCCACGCCCAAGCCCTTGATTTGCCAGCCTATCAATTATCATTATCCAATAATCACAGGCAGAAGAACGAAGACTGCACTGCATCTAATGCATTTTTTAAATTTGTGTAGTCTATTTCTTTTTTCCTCATGGTGTCACTATAGGATAAAGTTAATGCTCTTTGGATATTCTCTATACTGGAGCATATTTCCATTTCCTTTGTCTCCGACTTTCTGGGTTTTCTATTACATGTTTAGAAAAGATGACAACAAATATATTGCCTTCAAATTTGGACATGTTCTCTCAGGCATTGACCATCCTTAACATTGTGTGTGAATTTTTCATTTTGTTTTTTAAAAGGATTTAATATTGGAATAAATTCAGCTCTCGATAAGGACCTGGAGAATTTGAACTGTTCTTCTAGCGACTTGAAGGTAGGAATTGCCATGTTTAAAAAAAAAAAAAAAAAGACAAAAAGACATGTGTCTTACAGTTAAGTGAGCTTATGATGTTAAATCTGTGTACATTTTCTGTGTGTGAAGAAGTAGTCTAAGGCCCTCAGTTTCTGTCTAAGCTTCACTTTTTCTTACGTGATTGCAAAGTGTTTTGAATTCAGCTTTCTTGATTGATAGAAAAAGTAGTTTTCTTTTCCAAGCTCTTGGTGGCAAGAGCAGAGGGAGAGAATTTTGTTTCATTTACATAACGATAGCATTTTTGTCCCCCTTGTTGTTACCACTTTACCGAGACCCACATTCTCACAGATATCTAGGTACCTTGACCTCCACAGCAGAAAGGTGAAGGATGTGGCACTACCAAATGCATGTAAACGTTAGGTAGGACTGAAGAGAAATTTTCTTGCGGTATTGTGTAAGAGCGGGAGCCAGGCATGGAGGTGCCGTTTTCCATTCCGGCATTTGGAGCATACCCTCCCTGAAAGGCAAGGACTGTAGGCCATTTCCCTGATTTCCCTTTTCTGCCTCTTCACGGTGCGTAGGCTGGTTGCATTCAGGATCGTAACGAGGATAAGTGTGACCATCTAGTCAGTAGGAAGGAAATCATCCACCAGTTCCACAAAATCTACGTCCTAGTGTGAACTCTGGCTGCAAGTGAATCTTGTACGTTTGTCTGTTAGCTGGGCTTGTGGTCAGCCTCGGACTAGCTTGGGTTATCAGCTCACAGGTGTGAAAGTTAACTAGAACCAGTGTATTCAAGGGTGGACTCGATAGCAGTATGGTCAGTGTGCTAGTTTAGCAAAGAAGTTGGTTCACCTAAAGAAGTTATAGGGCTCTGAACAGTTAACAGAGCTTTTCAGCAGCAGCTTAAGTGTTATCCCCCTGTGCTTTCCAGTGAGCTGAAAATCCCATCAATATTTCCAGCAAGAGTCCTTTTCTCTCCCACTCTCTTCAGCTGGTCTTTTTACATGAGATAATGGATATCTCTCTTAGATAAGTGCCCACACCTAAATATTGTCTCTAATCCTTATGCCACGTCTTTCACTTCCATGCTCATCACTGCCACACTGTTCCTCTGTAGAGTCAATTGCTCTTTGGGCTGGTAGTTTGGAGACAGTTGAAGTTACTATTTCTAGACTGTTGCCTTGATGACATCCTAGACCTATCATCCTCCAGTGAAGTGTGAAGTGAGACAGCTGAACAGCACACAGTTGAAAGAATCTAGGGCAAAATTAAATGAGAGTTCTGCACGTGGCACAAACTGCCTGGTTTGATCTAGAATGGAAGCTATGAACTATTTCACAGTGGGATGTGAAAGTTTATTAGTTGTCTAGCATGCTGCTTTCTTTTCCAAAGGACTGACACAGCCTTCTTTGTGACCTGCTAATTCTCTTCCCAATGGTCACCACTTCATGGCTGTGCTAGTTTTTGATGCTGAGATGTTGGCTTCAAGCTGCAGGGCATGTGGAACATCTGAGGTTCTGCAGGAGAAGCAGCCTCTCATAAACTTCCTGGCACAATACCAGAACCAGATACACTGAGTGTCTCCTCCTGCCAGCTGCGAGCGGTAGCTCCTCTGGCTTTTAATAAACACCAGGCCAGGTTGGAGGAGTCACCATGTCCAGCCTGAAATGCAACGTCTGCTTTAGGAACCCCTCCACCTCCACCACACAGAATTTCCCTGTTGTTTTCCTCAGGAGTTTTTCCAGTCTTTAAGCCTTTTCCCAGCAGCAGCTTTTTTTACCTTGCATTATTAGAGAGCTCACTACCCAAATAATTCTCAAAATCCTTTGTCACCCACACTTACCTCACTTGGATTCCAATTTCCTTAACTTCTCATGTCAAATGCAGTCTACTCCCATATCATCTCTCTTCTTTTGCCTGTTCTCCACCCTCCCACTGTAAGGCAGTTGTTACAATTAACTCCTGGTTTTGTAACATCCAAATGCTCCAATTTCTTCACATACTCTCCTTGACTGCCCCTGCTTCCCTCTTACCTTGAGTAGAGGTCAAGAATAGAAATTTTCTTCGCTTTCTGATCTTTTGGAGGTGTCTGGGTTTTTCCCTACCTTCACTTTTAAGACTGACCATTGTCCCCTATGGCCTATACACTTCCAGCATACTAGGACTTGAATGCAAAGTCACCTTGACCAAAAAAGGACTAAAGACCAAGTGGTAACTGCTTTGGGTTAGTGCAGGTTTGTAGAAGTCTCTTTGGATCTGACAAAAGGAATGCTGAACCACTGTTCCATGCTGGGGGGGACCCCATGGACTTCGCTCCAACTGGCTTACACGAGTATCAGTTAGTGAGGGAAACGTTTCCCTCCAAATCCCAGGCTTCTGCAAATACAGAAGTGCCTTATGCCTTCCACTTTCAATTTGTCTGCTGTGGGGTCTCCAATTGTTCACTGCCCCATTGTGCCCCAAAACTTTTCACACTCACTCCCTGCCCCACGTGTCTCCTCTTTCATCAGTCTTGCTAGCCATCCTCAGCCTCTTTTGCCCCAATTATCTCTGCCAAACAAGTTCAGCTGCTTACTGTGCTGCCTTACCTGCTTGACATCTCTTTGAACCCAGATCAAATTCTTCCTGCAAGTTGCCTGTTCTTCCCGTTGTTTCACTCCTTTCCCTTACATCTGCTTTGAGTTGTGCTGTCTCATCCTTTAATTTTAGGGGTCACTAAGCTACAGAAGAGGTGCCCCAGTTTTATAGCCTGAAAATCTGTCTACTTTGTACTTTTGGTGCCTGAAGTGAACGTGTTTTACCATAACTCCCTGTGCGAGTCTTTACGGGGTGCGATTAAATATGGGAAGTCAGCAGATCAGTAGTGCCCTGAAGAACCAGTTAATTAAGGACTTTAAAGTATTCACCATCTGTAAACAAAATCTGTATTTGAAACCAAAACTGTCTCCACAGCAGTGCCTGGGTTTGTGTGGGACAAGATCCAAAGCCCAGTGAACTTGGGGAAAGGGGAGCGGAGGACCCTTCACTGATTTCCATACCCTTTGGATCAGGCCCCGTATTTCCTTTAGCAGTGATAAAAGGATGCACAAAGCACTGGGACTGTACAACTTCATTTTATTTTGTGTGCTTTTATAGGATATAAATAAATGACAAAATTACAAAATTTATAACTGGAAGCCCAAGCATATTTACATAAGTATTTGTTGCAGTGAGGCTACTATTTACTGTTCTCCTATACAATTTTCCTTTTGGTACCATATTTTTAGTGTTATTTTTTTACTGTCA
Organism: Astur gentilis; assembly: GCF_929443795.1. Classification (NCBI taxonomy): domain Eukaryota; kingdom Metazoa; phylum Chordata; class Aves; order Accipitriformes; family Accipitridae; genus Astur; species Astur gentilis. The sequence goes on from NC_064913.1 coordinate 14,827,483, forward strand.
GTTGACTACGTACATATCAACAGTGAATAGGCAAAAATATGTACAAGGAACTATTTTGTTCAAGTAAATTGAATACTGTATTAAAAGTATGTCATCACTCAGCGCTATGATTAGGTTTAACTGAACCATATACAATTATCAGGTTTAAACCAAGTTCAATTATCCATTTTTTTTGGAATTTACCAACTGATGATTCTAACTGAAAACCTCAGCTGGATATGAAATAATAATTAAAAAAAACATTAAGACAACCACACAATTTATCAATATCTCTATAATGAACTTCAAAATGATTCACAATTTGACTGGATAGAACAATATACGTTAAAATGTCATTTTTCTCCTATAGTGATATTTGTACTGTTATAATTTCAGTTCTACATAAATATACATCATGGTATTATACAAATACTCCACAGACATTAAAAAAATTAAAACACTTCAAAGAAAATGTAAGTAAATCTTATTTAATCAAATCTTAAGCAAATGCTTAACTATTTTGTTCCATGAAAACATTTTTATTACTTTGGAATTTTTTTCTTTTTCTCGCTATTTTTATTTAGAAAATGTTTTGCAGTAGAATTTTATCAACACTCTTCCAAACAAGCTTTCTGTGACAGAAATCTTGATAGCAAAATCCATGGTTTTGACTTTTTTTAGAACCACTGAGATTATTTTTTAAAAATACTATTAGAATTCATGGCTATAGCAATGCTGAACTGCATAAACTGTATGTAGGTGTAGTAGAATGACCATTCCACTTTCATTCCAGACTGATCACACAGAACATCCAGTGCACTGATGCTACAACTCTCATAATTTCCATAATGCTGCAATAGCAGTGGTTTACTTAACTTTAAAATAAACACTATTTGTCATAATTAATCTGGCTTCCTTCCATAAATATTCATATGTTTTCCTATAGTACTTCTCTTCCATAAAAATATCTAATAAATGTTTTCTGTGCATTATTAATAACTTTTTCTAACCATTCATAAAACTCTGATCCTTTGTTACAATGCAAGAGGTTCCTATTTCTGTAGAGGATCAAAGGACACCAATGATTACATATAAAACCAGCGCACACAGAAATCAGGGTGCCTAATTTCTTGTCACTTTAATGAGTTCTTTATTCAACACAGTAATTATTAATGAATTCAGTGGTTTCACAAATACTCTATTAATTCTGGTTCTACTTCAATTAAAAACTGCCAAGATTTAAATAAAAAACCAATCAAATATTCTACTCGTAGGCAGCATTAGTGTTAGTTTAGAGACCTTTTGTTTTTCTTAAAAAGTAGAATTCTAAAATAAGAAATCAAAGAAAGCACTGTGGCAGAGTCACAAGGGAGAACTGCGCGAAAAATAAGGTTTCTCACTCCTCTTGTGGACTGTAATTTGAAAAGTCTTCGTATAGTGTCATTCTTCTGTCAGTGCTGCAGGAAGAAGAACATCACCAGAAATGACCGTCAGCCTTTTTTGTTAGTTACAAGGCCACTCATATACAGTGCAGTCTTCCTCTCTGCTGGATTGAAACGTTGCCATAAAGGAAAGGCTGTGCTGTGACTGCTTGGCGTGCAAGGCACAACAAGGAACAGGGGGACAGTTTTGTATCAGAAAATGGTAGTTTCATACTTGGTATTAATGCCTCTTTTGGCTTCTTGTCCAGGTTCAACAATCCATGGTAGGTTCGCCAGAGTCTTTTGTTCAGAGGGATCTATCTGCTTTAAGACAAACGCAAACATACAGACGGGTTACCATCTCTGGGCACAGCATCGCTAGCAGAAGTTTTTTCTTTAAACGAATAGAACACAGAACACATCCTGTATCGACAACGTCCTACAGCAGCGAGTGCGGTGGTCTACGCTCCCACGTACCCACGGTTGCCCTCTTTTTGCGGTTTAGATCAGAGCTGTGTCCACCCCCAAGCTATAGGGCATCATAGTTCGTTAAAGCCATCCTTGATCCTACGAAGTCCTTTTGCTACCGAGACAGACGATGGCATCAGGAAATGTTCTTGCTTAAAATTTTATGGAGGAAGATTCTGTGGCAATGGATGACAAAGTGTACAGTCATACATTTTTTTCCCTTCCTCTCATCCAAGAATTAAATATCACAGACTATGGCTCTCACTTTATAGCCAGTGAATATGATACAGTGTGCAGTCATTTTTTCCCCTTTCCCTCCCAGATCACTTGTTTTAAAATAGTTTTCATAATTTTTTTAAAACCTCTACCATAAAAGAGTATTTCTGTCACCTATGCACTTCAGGAGGGCACTTTAAAGACAATCAATATGAAAGTTCCAATGAGCTTGGATTCTCAGGCATTTGGGATTCCAAAGAAAATACTGAATCCCAGTTTTAGAACAGGAGGGTCTGCTGAGGGTCAGGAAAAAAAAAAAAAGGGAGGTAAGAAAAGAAGTTGCTTGGTGTGACAAGACAATTGTAAATTGATTTGGATTTGTAATTTGATTGGGATACATATGTAGTGATTGTGTACTGAAGAAGTTTGGGAATTTTATTTCTCAACAGGAGATCAAGAAAGTCCATGGAACCGCAGAGTTTTAGAGGTCTGCATTGGCTGTGACCCTCAGCACTTAAAAACTGGATTTAGACCGAATCAATTAAAGCTCTGCAATTACTATAAAAGATACATGCACAACACTAGCCAAGCAACTTCTTAAACTGGAGGAATCTGAAATGAGCAGTTGTTTGAAACGGCTGCCCATGCTGCAGGGACACAACTTATACCGGCTGATGAGCAGCGGTGGCACGACTGAGACACGGAGCGTATCTGACTCGAAAGGTATATTTATTTATACAGCTTCTAGTGTATCAACTCTTAACTTTATAGCTGAATTTCATTCTTTTTGCATGCATGACTACCTTCTACTTACCACTGACTTCCGAATACTAACACGTGGTTTGGGAATAGGTTTGGAGGGTTTGTTTTCAAAGCTTTCTGGGAGGGTTGAAGAATGGCCCCCTTTTCGTGCTTGTAGTGCAAGCTGATAGGCCACCTCAAATGCTTGTCCTAGTGTAAGAATGATTTCGTAAGCTAAATTCTGGAAAAAAAAACCAAAAACAGTTAAAATTGGAGTGAGGTTGAAGTACTGTCAGATACATGCAGTGGGGTAGTACTGGCTACAGAAGTGATTTGTAATGTAAATAATTAAAATAACCTGGGTAATAACTTCCTAAGCCTCCGCAATATTTACATGTCATTTGATTTCTCATTGATGAAAACCAATCTAAATGTAATCTATTGTACTGAAAGTCATTACTTCTAAAAACCTTGAAAAACATTGTCTCACTAAACATGAAACCAGGAGCGGGTGAGTGTGTGTTGTCTCTTTTTAGAACAAGTACGTTAACCCCCCCCAGCTCCCACCCATCTTGCACTAGTGCACCACTCTGACGTTCAGCCTGGCTCTATTTCAGAACTCCTCTGCTGACCCGTCCTCCTCCAGCGCTGGCAGCCCGACGCGGGTGCCTCGGGATGCTCTGTGCTCCCACCGATTGGCCCGGGAAGTGGATGCAGCGTTGGTGCGACGCTTCCAAAAGGACAAAAATCAAATGTCGCGAGCGCACGCTCTGCTTCACAGATGCAGGGCACCTATGCATGCATGAAAGTCACTTCTCTGCTTCGGATGCGCATTTCCAGTGCTGGGGAAACCTTCTTGTGCTTTTGATTTCTAGAACTAGAAATGTTTGAGCTTAAACCGGCACGTCAGAAGACTCTTGTAAGTAGGGGCAAGGGGGTTAGTGTGTATCTCCAAAGAAGTCAGGCTCTTAAGACTAAGACCAGTTTGGCGGTACAGGTAGAATACTTTAAGTTCTCATTACATAGGTGGAAAAAAACCTGTTGAAAGGTTTATAAAGCATGAATGAGGAACCAGGGGCTTGGTATAAATATTTTTTCAGTACAGTTTACATCTGAAAAAGCAGCTCTGAGTTTCAAACTTGACCTTGTCTAAACTGCAAGTGAATTTTGATGGTAGTTTTTCTTCAGGTTTGTGGGTTTGTTTTGGTGTATTTATTTCTAGGTTCCTACTAGAGCCTATTTCTAGGCTACTAACTTTGCAATAATGTTTTGAAGCCCTGCAGAGCAAATGCAAGCCTGCAGGCTTGCCTCCTTACGTCCTACAGTCTCCTCAGAATAATTCATAAATCTTCGCTGTAATTCACAAGTTACCCTCTGCTTCCTCAATCTCTGTAGCCCGTAGTTGGAAGCAACCCTGCATTGCTTTGAAACTTACGTGATCCCTTAAAATTCCCACATTTCTGATGTAATTTTAAATGAGATGATATCTCTTTAGCTAGTCTAATTTTGAGTTTGCAATAAGCCAGAAAGCAATGTAGGACACTTGGAAGGACACTTTCTGCCCTTCCATCGTTAAACCACAGTTAAAAGGATAAGCGTTTTATTTCATGCCCTACACTAACTTCACTGTGGTCATGAAGAAATTCCATCCCTTTGTTATCACACATGTATACTGAGATAGTATAGGCTAAATTCAGCATTTTTAGCTCGTTAGAAGAGCTGCTTATAAAGGTGCCAGGTCTGGTCTTTGTTAGGTCATACAGAAAACAATTGTACTCCTCCACTGGGATATGCTCTCAGCTGTTACCACTGCAGTCACAACAGCAAGTTAGCGAAAGTTTCATCGCTTCCCAAATAAAAATGTCTGCCTGATTTGATAGCAGTAGTCTCCCACTTGTCTCCCCTTTAACTTAAGGGAACTGGCCAGGACCAAGAAACACTGAGGATGCAGTTTGCCAGTGCAGTAATAGACTAAAATGACTATTAGCGTGCCCTGCCTTTTAGCAGAATGCTGGCTATGGAATTAAGACCAACAGAGCGTATAATTGTTAAAAATGTACAGAATAATATTATTTGAAATGGAGTACGCCTATGAGTAGGACAAGAATATTATTCTAAAGACATCTTAATCAGCTGTCGTGACAGAAAGATAGTGTACTATATCATCATGGGATTGTCTACAGTGGATATTATTATTGCTAAGGAATACATCAACAGGACAGGGTGTAGTAATGGCTTGGAGAAAAAGCAGACTGTAATACTAGTGGGACTGAAAAAACGCACCATCCAGTGTGGCGTACAAAAGGGTCACAGAGACAGGCCTGAAAAAGCTCTGAGATAAGAGTGGAGACAAGCAGAAAGTTTGCCATGCTGAGCCATAAATCTAGTCTGGGTCCTGCATCTTGTCAGAAGTCACTATGATTTGTTTTCTTTTGTAGTCTGTAAAATGAAAAAATAAGCCTGCCTGGAGCCTGAAAGCCATGGGAAACATGTAACTGTTTCTATGGTTAATAAATATTTGAAATATAGCAAATAAAACAGAACATTCACCGTTCTGTTCAATATTCAAAATGTAAACTGAACCATGACATGTACATGAATTTCATACGTTGTGTATTGTGGTAGAGCCTTGACGGAGAGAAGTCTGCAGATAGAGGCAAGGAGGGCTTTAAGATTGTATCTTGTAAAATTTAAAGTTAGCTGAAAAATTGTATTTTGAAAAAAACAGCAGTAAATAAGTTTGGTTTGAAGAATTTCTCACCTGTAGTACTAGGAGAGGATTATGAGGATTAGAGTTGGTACCGATTCTTGCAGGGGCTATACCGGAGAGGTAAAAGAAGGATTTCCTTGGGGATGGGGTGGAAAACCAAAACCACAAAATCCATTGTGCAGTTTCTTCTGAGAGAGTGAGGAGACTATTTGAATTTTTTACATGTGGCATAAAAGGAAGGAAACAGGTCTGCCTCCCCGAAAGACGCTTACCATGAAAGTTGTAGACCCTGTGCTCACTGCAGAAGATATTGACCCTTACAGCATCCCATCGAGCTCCTTAGGAAGGTGGAAAAAATTTTAGGACCGTGGTGCTTCTGCGGCTGCTACAGTCCTGCTCCTTGCTTGGCACAGCACAGAAGGAACGTGAGTAAGCTAACGCCTTTTAAGCAACAATTTCTGGGAGATGAGAAATTGAATTCAATTGCCTTGTTTGCCATGTAATGTTACAATTCAATGCCCCAGCGCAAGCCTGAGTCAGGATTCTTCAGCCGCTTTAACTCAGCCAACCTATTACAACGGCTAATTGTTTTCTTACATTTTAACTGGCTTTTTTACTGTGTTAAGTTGCAGCAGGCACTGCTTCTTCATTGCATTGTAATGCTTCTATAAAGCTATGTTGAGGCTTTGAGAATATTTTAAGAAAGAGTAAGATCTATGCCTTCTGAGCTATAAAAACTTAAAATGTCACTTGCAAAGGAATTTTTGGAAAAACTAACATTTTGCCTTTTTTGGGCTAGCACTTTTGATGTAATGAGGATTTTATGGGTTTTTGCTTTTAAGTGATTTTTTTTCTTCTTTAAGATCAATTATGGGTTTTTGCTTTTAAGTGATTTTTTTTTTTTTTTTTTTTCTTCTTTAAGATCAATGACAAATCTGATCTTTTTTGAAGATTGAATTTACTGAAGAAGTTTCCTTTGGAGTTCCGCAGATGATTAGTGTGAGCTACCCATCACATCAGATGTGTAGGAACGTCAATTAGGACACCCTGTGTTCAAGGTACTGAACTTAAAATGGCAGTTGGCAAAATCGAGTAGAACAGAGTATGTGGAATCTTTACTTGAAAAACCTGAAAAATCCCAACCCAGTTCAAAATATCCATCCCTCGGGATGAAATCAGTTGCCTACTTTTTAGTCATACTGGAGTCTTCAAGGCCAAATGTAGAGGAATTCTACTACAAAAGCCTGACAAGAAGGGAAGGTTACTTACTAGTAGCGGGAGTTATGAGTGATGCAGAGCTGACATACCTATACATTAACAGTATTAAGTACACATATGCTTTATCCTTCCAGACCACAGATCTTTTACTTTTGGGTGGCTCTAGAAAGGGCATTTGTCTGCACTTTCCACCATGTCAGCCTTTGTGCATTCGAGAGGAAGAAAGCTCAGCTCGCCAAAGCTGGTGTGATGAGACCAACGTCGTTGGCATTTGCTTGCGATAGCTGTGCGCTCCTGGGCTGCATGAGGCTTTTGTGATCAGGCACTCCGGCAACTTAAATTCTTGATCCTTTCTCATTTGGGATTTAAAGCAATCATGGATGACAAACTCTTCTGAATCCATCTCTCTCTTTTAATACAGCAGAGAAAGAGATCTTGTATGCAATGGGAGGATGGAAACAGGCCTTCAACGTGGGCCTTCATGCTGTTGCAAAAGCCATCGATGTAGATGAGAGAGGAGCGATTCGTTTGCTCATGAGCTGAAAGCTCCTTGTACCAAAGCATGCTTCATCTCAGGAAGCTTGCCAGGAGCAACTGAAACGTTTCACACATTCCACCTCATATGCCCCAGAGAGGGGGCTGCCCGGGCATGCCGTCTTGGGGTACTGTGAAGGAAAGACGTTTGCTGTTCTGGAGGCATGGGGATGCCGCGCTGATTGTACCCGGATGATCATATGGACAGAGAAAAAGTCCCCTAATCCCCTGGAAGAAGGCAATGAACAGAACTTTGAAACCTGAATGCATGCTTTTTCTTCTCTGCTAAGTATGTATACTAGCAGTTTCCAATTCTTATCCAGCTTAAGTCTATGCAACGAACGAATACAGAAAAGAAGAAAAAAGTCTTTGTGTTATGCAGAGCACCAGTCTAATCCTTGGCACAAGCCAGAGCGGAAATTGTTCCAATTTATGCTGGTTGTCTTCTATTCATAGGTGCGTTGGGCAATGAAGGAATATCTGATGGAAATTACTTTGGATGTCTCCCACATGTGAACCGGAATTCGGTACAGGAACTGTTATGGTTTGTTTCTCCAGAGGAATTCTTCACTGGTAGTTTTAGGGCTGGTTTATAAGTGAATGAGAGTGAAGTAGATTTCAAAGATTGAGCAATAAATCCTCTTCTTCCCCCAAACCTGGTCCCCTTCAATATTCTTTAATCAAGTCTGATGTTTTTTGCAATTTTGATTGTAGAATTTTAACTCTGAGTAGACAAGTTACATGTACAGTCACTCCTAAATAGTATCAGTATCAATGCTGGTAGCTGACGTCACTACACTAAAATACTTTCCTATCTGCAAAAAAATTGTTCTTGCCTGCATTTCCTGAGGAACTGAAGGACTTAAAAGAGTGAAATTTCTTCATATCATTGCAGGTATTGTATTACCATAATAGATATGATTTAAGATGCATCTTTTTTACACCTTAATGTGGATTTCTACCATTTCAAACCTTGTTTTTCTTGATGTGATTGGACTTCTATCCATTGACAAATGGGTAGGATAGTTTCTATTAGCAAACTGGAAGATCAGGCTAATACACATCTTAGACTTTAAATAGAAAATTTAATTTACTGTATGGTTGCATTCTGAATACCTTGCTATTTTTTTTATGGAGCTTGTACTTGCATCAAAAATGCTAGATCCTGAGAAATAAAACAACATAAAAAGAGAATATTTGAGTAGGTAACTCCCCACCCCCACCCCCGATTATGTTGCAGGAGAAAACTAAGTTAAGACAGTTAGACATTAAAATTTCTGTATTGCTTTAAATAGCCATTTAAAGTGCTTGGGGTATTAAATGCTTCTCCTAAGGTATGGGAAGTGAGCAAAATGTTGTACTTATTCCTGGATCGCTATTCTTTCCTTGCCAAGCAAGGAGAAAATGAATTTCATCTGCTCTACCTGGGTCTACGTTTGTGCTTGATTATTAAACCTATAAATGGAACTGCAGTACTTTGAATCCATTAAGAAGTATTTAAATGGATCAGGAGAAATAATAACCTCACTCAATCAGTCTAATTTCAGTTGATTCACTCATTGCTAAAATCTATATAATGTAACATCTTGTTGACCATAGTCTATTTTTAACACAATTTTCAAGTTTTTTCTACTCCCTGTGGACACGAAAATGTCAGCAGAGAATTTCAACAACAGAAGCACTGAAGCAAAACGCTAAAATTCCTCCTAACCTACCTTCCTGTACATCTTGTTATTTTAACTCTCCTACATGCTATCGCTCTGCAGTGACTCTTTCCCCAGTCCCAAACAAAACACCTCAATTCAGACAGCTCTGGGTTTTTTTAGATTCATGTAAGCATGTTTCGAGAATTCATACCCATTATACCATATTAAAATAATTTTTTCTTGAAGGATTTTAAAGTTTTAATAGCACCTCAAATTCCTCTTGAGCTTAACTCAAAGGGTAAGAACTCCTGGAAGTTTTGGACAGTAAGCCCTCTCAGTCCTAAAAATTAGAGCCACTACTCATTTCACCAAATTTAGCTGAAAACAGCATGACTGATTAATTGACATGTGTCCATGATTTTTTGAAACACTAGTAGTCCATGCATCACCATCTGAGAAGCATACATGGAGATTACCGAGGTGAGTTATTTCAGATGGGAAATGAGATAATTTCAGAGAAAATCTTTGCTCTTCTCCAGAAATGTCCTTTTACTATCCCATAGCAGATTAGTCTTTTTATGTGGTAAACAAGTGATACCTTCCATTAATCACCATATACCCTGAAAATGTTTTAACAGAATTAAAGATGTATTACTGTTACAAAGAACCATTAAATGAAGGATATTCTGTAAACTGACCACATCAAATGCAGTGAATACATGGCAGTAGTGGTGATTAGTCTTCAAGTCTTTAGTGATGTACGCAAATGTAGAAAGGTCTTCAGGGTCTTGTGCAGCGCAGGAAATGTTACGGATTTCATGTTCAGCAATAATATTCTGTTTAAAAAAAAAAATTTCAATCAATTTAGGAATTAAGAGAGCCATAAAAGGAGTGGTTTTAGATTTGCATTTTGCTGTGCTGAAGTATTTCAGAAGTTTCTTAGTAAGACAAGTCAACACACCCCACGTGTGAGATTACAGAGGTCATTGGAATTTTGACCCTCTCCAATGATGCCTAAAACTGCCAATAATCTGGTAGGAAACAATTACGTTCTAGCGTCTTCCCTACGAGTCTGCTTGAGTTCTGTACAGTTTATTCAGTTTATTCAGTGTCCTATGACAAAGGGACACCTTTCCTGGCATACAGCTGTAAATGCAGTTTTAAAACACTACACAAGCATCTTATGATGCTGCTGGTTTTCCGTATAATGATCACTACATGACACTGGTTCAATCTACTGCTGGACAGGATCTGGTGAAACCCGACAGGCTCAATATCCAGGTTTTTGCACTTGGTTGACAAATTTCAGCTATACTTTTTCAAGAGGAAAAAACGAACCACCAAACATCACTTATAACTGAAACCCTGAGCTCTTGAAAGGCTTCTGCTTAGTAAAAAGATAACTAGAGGAGGATCTGGCAACTTTTCTCCATTTACTGACAACAGCATCCTGTAAGAGAGATGTAGAAAAATTAAACCATTCATGCACCGAGCAACACTACTTGCAACAGCCAATGTAAGCTATAGCATACTATTGAGATAAAGGTGGGGCATGGCTGTCCGATGAAATAAAAAAAAGCTGTCTTAAAGCTTTGGAGAAAACTATGAATATTCATTACATAAATTGCTGATATGTAATTATTGTGTTCAGGCCAAAGGAACCATGAAGCCAGAGAAGAAGATACTGCAGAGCGGCTTATGATTAGGCCTTGCTTCAGCAACACACGCATTTCCAATGATTTACTGAAACAGAAGGAGGATTTATTGAATATGAACTTAGCCGTTCGTTAGTTTATACGCTTTTTAGAATTGTGGCCCTGCTGGCTGTAGCTCTGGCTTTGCCACAAGACCCCAAAGTGAACAAGCCTGCTGCAGCATGACCTCGCTACTGCACCACAGAACGTGGGACGTCCGCAGTGTCCCGGTCCCCGCAGAGCCGCCTTTTGCTGCTGTCCAAGTTAAAACAATCTCTCAGCATCTGTGGTTTTCCCTCACCCCTCTCTTTTCCTCCCCACCTCCTTCCCGTCTCTTTTTTTTTTTTTTTTTTTTTTAAGGAACAGGAAATACATGCAGCTAAGTCACTGAAGGTGCTTTGCCATATCTTCTTTCATTTGCTAAGTGGCAACCTTCCCCCTTGCATGTAGGTGTCAAGTTCTCAAAAAGACACATTAATATATCTAATTGAAGGAATGGCTTAGGAAAAATCTTAATGAAAAGCATTCCAAATTTCAAATTATGGGAAAAAAAGAGATAAGGAAACCATTACTGAAGAAATGAAATAATCCTCTTAATCTTAAATTGTTGCAACATACTTGATTATTTCTCTTTAATACATTATTCATAAAAATGACAAAACCAGTACTTATGTTTCAATATATGCCAATTTATAATGACATGTGTAAGCTCTGCCTAACAATCACTGGCTTTTTATGTTACTTTAAGCATTTTATTTGCTTTTTTCTCAAATTGATAACTTTTACCCTCAGTAAAGATTTTGATGAGAATTACAATTATGCGAAACCCAGGGATTTATTTAGATAGCCACAGATATACTTGTAATACACTGTCATTGATGTTGTATTGGCAACATTGTAGTTTAGAAGGCAGAAGAATTAAAGCTTGGAAGGTCTTAAAATCATGTAAAATATTTATGCCAAATCATGAGCCACAAAGTAATCAGCTAAGTTACTCAGGGTATGGGGAGAGCTCTGCTATGCTGAAACTTTTCTGAGGTGACCTCGGGTTGACACAGGGCTTTGCTCTTTAGTCAAAACTCATTTTAGTCAAAGATTATTTTAATGTTTTAACTTTAAGCCAAGTTAAGTTTGGATACATATCCACATCATGTTTGTTTCGAATAAAATAAGCTATACCAAAAATAAATCTTCTGGATGAAAATCAGTAGTAAAATTGAGCTTTTTCCCTAGCTTCTATAGGATATCCTCTGTGATCGCTTTTCAAAATTAAACATGCTTTCAGTGCACGCGTTTACTGTTTCCTGGGGTCACTACTCCAGTCGACCCATGGTCTTATTCTGTGGAAATGACAAGGCTGTGAACCAGCTCGCTGCTCTGGGTACACTCCTCAGGCTTTGACCGACACTGTTACAGTCGTCATTCTAAAAACTGTCACTCCGTTGGGCAAGAGAAACCTCCGGCGCTTCTCAAAAAGCAGGGAGGCTGAAAGTCGGCTCTGGTTCTGCCAAGGAAATACCTTGGAGAGATGATCAGGTTTTTGCTAAGCAGCCTTTCTTTTGCTTGCCTACCTCCTGTCAGGCAATCCCCCTCCTGGCAGAAACCACCCAGAAGTTAGGGTTAGCTGTGACCCACGAGCACATTCTGCAAGCCTGCTTTTTTCCTAAGCAGCAATTTCTTTCTGGCCTCACTCGCAAAGAAATGGTGTCATGTCAAAGTGGTGTCATGCCAAGCTTCAAGGCGCCACTGAAATAGCTGTCGTGGAATGAGGTCAGGGCCCCTTTGTCACCTGAAGCTTTGCCTGCTACGACTCGGAATACAAATTCTTAGCTTGGTGGCGTAAAGGAAAAGGATGAACAGCCATGAGAGCTGGGTTTTCAAGCACATAACTGCTAGCTATTTTTGTCATTAAAAAGTATGCATTTATTGCTAAGTGGTGCCCAGCGCTATCAACTATAAGCTCGTATGGAAGCGGTACAAGTCTGAATAGGATCTCACCTTAGTGCTAATCTGTTTTGGGTCTTGAAGGAATTGGGTACAGCACACTGTGGACCAGGATGACAACAACGCTCCTGGGAGAGTTGCAGGCTATTACCTGGTTTTTACAGAAGGGAAAGGCAGTGCAGATTTTGAACTGGAGAGAAAGCAATCTACCACTTGAGAAAAAACACAGGACCGTGGCATTATTTACCTCCGTCAAATACATCTATTGCACTACTAGGCACAAGATTTCAGTGGGACTGGTCTAGAGCCACCTAATGTAATTTGCTGAACTTCTTTCAAGTTTCCGTCCTACGGAAAGTTATATATACTGTGCAAATTGATACTGGAAGCTCCTTTTGTTCTCCTGATGTTTTTTGTAAACCTAAGGACATTGCAGTTAGTTACATCCTTTACACTACAGAGGAGATTTAAGAGCTGAAAACAGCCTTATCCAAGTTAGAGTTAATGGCGTTACAATGTCCTGATTTATGCCCTGCACATCAGAGAACATAAAGGAAATGAGGGTTGTAGAAGCTCAGTTTTGAATCAATGGAAGAAAAAGGAGCTGACAGGAATCCCTGGCCTCTCTCTCTGGCAAATTTGCCAGACTTTACCTAACAGTAATTTTATCTCTGTTTTTCTTTCATGCCATCTTCTAACCCTAGGTATGGCTTCCAAACTCTAGCAGAAGTTCACAAATCTGCTTTTGCTCCTTCATCTAAATGCCAGTTCTAGTTAAACACCTTTAACAACTGATCGATCTGGCAAGTTTGACAGGTACTGGGCTAGATGTATCGTGTGGTCTGAATGTTCAACAACACAAAGCCGTTATATACATTATTAACCTGGTCAGGTAGCTGGGGTATCAGACATTTTTTATATTGCTTACTGAGTTTTAGTCACGTAACAGAAAAGATAATTTCTTTTCCATTAATACGCAACCATCAGTATGGATTGCATTTTCTTGCCATTTTAGACACCTGAAGAAGAGAAATTCATGCATTACTTTACTCCTACTTACAGAGCTTGTACATTTTACTTTGGCTAAGCAATAACCCATTGCTCTATCCATCACTGAGTTCTCTGATCTCTCAATTTCGGCCTTTTTCTGTAGAAGACGTTGGATGTATTTTAAAATGTAAGAAACAAAGCACAGGGGCATTGCCACACAGGAAGATGAAAAAATATGGAATAACAACTGTTAAGAAGCTGCTGCAGTTCAGGGAGTCAAATGGCTAGTACCAGGAAAACAGTCCTCAGAGAGGCTCTGACATTTGAAAAGGACATTCACGGCTCGTATTTCTTATTCTTACAATGGCTGGCCCTCGATAAAACCTTGCATCTTTATTCTTCATCAAGACATCTTTTTTTTCCCCCAAATTATATTAATGAACAAAAATATATTTTTTTTCCTGCATATTTAAGGAACTGTATAGGGAAGAACATGGTAAAGGATTCCACAGAGGCTTCCTGCCAAATGCCTTTTGTGATAAGCTTGCCTTTTAATGGAAGAAGGTTGGACACAATGTTCCATGGGCCATTAAATGAGCCATTAAAGCTGCTTCACTTGTCCTCCAGACTGGGTTTCTGGAGAATGACAATGAGATTACACCCATTTTGGAGAGAAGAGAAAAAAAGAGAGGAAAACACAAAGTGCAACTGTCCTCTCTCTGGCCTGGTGCTCTTGCAGAACGAGCCTCATAGGTATTCCTATTTGTAAGAAATACAGGCTAATAATGAACAATTGCACAATTACACATACCTTATTTGTTGCATCAATAAATTTGACTCCCTTGTAAGAGACAGACAGGACAATGGTTGGTACTTTCTTCATCTGTTCTGTAGACTTCTGAAATCAAAATGAAGATGTTGTTAGAGTTGTGTTGCGTTGCAAGAACAGTGCTCTTTCTTCTTTCTGACAAAATATGTAAGTTAAACAAAAGGTACTTATCCAAATATTTGACTTTTTCTTGAGCTGACTATGCTCCAGGCTTTTGAAAAAGCTGCCTTGCAGTTACAAAACTAAAAAGAGCCTTACAGTTTGTTGCGAGGATGGTAAAAATTCTTTTTTCCTAGCACAATAGAAATAGAATGAAGTAAGTTTGCCAGGCTTAAAATGACCAGACATGCAATCAGGGGTTTCCCAAAACATGCGTGTTTAAGCCGTCTGATACACCTCATTCATCGCTGCCTCTCCTCCCCTCTTTCTGCCCTTCCCAGCTATAAAACCGACAGCACGGTACTTCTCATAGTACTGTTTCTTTGCTGCAATTAGTTCTTATTTAGAAATGTTTCACACTCTTGCCTCCTTGCAGTTGTATTTGTGGCATGAGGTAGCCCTGTAGCCCTCTAGGCCTGCCAGTCAATCTGTCAGTCCAACGCCGTATCTTGTCACGTCTGACCGTCTGCACTTCCTCGAGTACAGCTGCTACTGGATGCTGCTTTACACATGAATTAGCACGGAGGCTTATTCTGCATTCCCTCCGTGCCAGGTTCTCCTACTTACAGTTCATGTCTTCCTATAAGGCTATTTTTTCTTTTATGCTAGCCTACTTCTGTGTGCCTTCAATGTGACACACACAGCAAAGATATTTCCTCCTAAACAGATTAGACAAATATTTGGGATAGGTTTAAGTTCTCTGCAGAAAAACCTGTTAATTAGTTTACAGATTAATTTTACTAAAACAGCCCCAAAACCAACCAAACAAAACCCCAAATATGGCATAATAGTTTATAGCTGATTTGAATTCTTTTAAGGTGGAAGGCAATAACAGACTACTGTAGAGAAATAAATTAGATAAAGTTCAGAGAACACTCACTCATGGGAGTATCTGCAAACAATCACAGAGACCAGTTGAACATTTTCTTGAAAGGCAAGAGTAAGTTCAGTTACAGCTAAACATTAAGAAACATCAGCACACAGAATGAGAGTGTAAAGATATTGAAAGGTCTAGAATTGGCGCCTAGAAAGATCTTTAGAGCAGCTGAACAAAAGTAGCAGCCGTAGTTTTGTATTCTTCAAGATAAACAAAACAGCATCGATATAAGCTTGAAAACAGACTGTATCTGAAAAAAATATGTCAAAAACAGGTGATGCTAACACCAGAGAGCAAAACAAACAAAAGCTTAAAAGAAAAAAAAACCTGTAATCAAGTCCCCTTATCAGATCTTGTTCCTTCCAGAATCAAGTGATGTTCCATTTTTGCCAGCATAAAATTCAAAGCTACAGATCCAGCTACGTTCTGCAATTCTTGTCTGTGCCATGAAGGCTAAAACCTCTAATTAAAGTTTCAAGGAGAGCCCCACCCATCTGTGTAATAGAGAAGACTGTTGCATCTCTCAGTATCAAATGACAAGAGACTCAAGATGACAATCAAGTGTCAATTTATCCTTGAGAAAGCTTCTTTCATCCAGAAGGCTAGGCACTTTTAAAAAATAAAAGCTTAAATGGTAAAACATCCTGAAGAATCTAACAAAATCTGAAGGAAGACACTAATCTGATTTGCATGTTTCTGAACTGAGTGCAGAAAGAAACGGTACCCCTGCCAAAAAGCAGAGCAAGTACATACCTGTGTGTGTCTGTCTATAACAGATCTCGAATGACCCTTTTCAATTCAATTTCAATGCACAGAAAGCACAACAGTGACTGTACAGAAGCTGCAGTACCCACATCTATCAGAATAACAAGCAAAATACCCTGAATATGCTCATAAACAGACAAAATATTCATAAATATGACAACCCCACTTTAATCATCTGGCAACCCAGCAATCATCCAACTTTTGTCCCTTCTTTCTATCCCGACAGCTACACTCAGGAGCTCTTTGTCTCCCATTTTGATCATTGTAATTATCTCCTTCCTCACCTCCTTAGCAGCAAAATTCCTCTTCTCCTCCAACACGCTATACAAACATGGCTACTAAGTTCATTTATTTTAGCTTTTTGGTGTAATTTGCACTATCTTCCATTTGCCATAGAGGTTAAGCTTCCTGTTGGCAAGGCCACGTTGTACTAACAGTCTGGGAGTCCTCTTTCATCTAGACCCGTAGTTTGTAATTTAATTATCTTCCTTATCTGTTCCACATTCACCTGGGTTTGTCTAGAGCAGACCTGATCTTTAGTATTTAATCAAGGTCGTGAACTGCCAGAAGACTGTATCTGAGTGAAATAGCTCATCAAGATACTATTAAATTATAGCTGGCAAATTAGGAAATGAATCAGAGACTGATGGACACTTGTAATTTATTAAGCCAAACTGTCTCAGCTGGTAAGGAGCAGCAGATGTCCCTTATCAGCTTGCAAACTATACGAACCCCAGGATTTGTGCAAAGGTGTTCTGGAAGACCATAGTCCAGTGTAGAAACATGATTTTGGGAAACTATTCTGCACTTGTACCCTCATTGCAACAAAGAGCTGGGCAGTGGTGTTAACATCCTTCATTATTATGACAGTATTATCATGAAAAACACAGCACTATTCCCCCCTGCTCAGCTCCCAGTGATAGAGTAACTGAAGTCCACCATGTCATTACTATTTCCAAGCACCCTCCAGACTTCCACAGTTCTGAGTTGTCATGGAGAGCTCATACTATACGCTTGTTGTTCCTTTCTTTTTAATGGAGGAGGTGGCTGCCAGGATGTGTAATGTGAGTTTTCAGAGGTACAGTATGAATATCATTCGCTCAGGCACTGTAACTGCTTTGGCTCTAAATTCTAGGATGTTGAGATGAAGCCCCACAGCTTTCATGGTCAGACATTTCACACCTCTCTGCAGGCCAAGTGGGCATCTCTGCCCAGAATCCATGAAGAAGGGGGGATGCAGGAGTTACTATTCCTTTTCCTTGGGCTTTTCAGGTTCTAGCCACCGTATCAACTCTGTGAGGACATGATGAGATGGCAAAATATTCTTGTCCATCTGGTGCCTCTATGGGAAGCAGATGGACCTGAGCCAAAGTTAGAGGAGCCACAGCTGAAGGCTGGCATTGGATGTCATGTGCATGTTGACATATGGTCTAATGCTCCAAGGCACGTTCATACCATGGTAGCAGGATTAGATTTTAGCTCATGTAGAAGCAATCATAGTGACAGGACCCTGTCTTTGGGCAAGTGCTCACTAGCCTGGAACTGGTCATAGTCCCTACAAACTCCATGGCTGGTGACTGCAACTTTGGCTCTTTGTTTTAATACACTTCTTTAGGAGAATCATCTGGATGAACAGCAAGCACCTTCTAGGCTCATTGCCACCGCCTGTCTCCGATCAGCTGGTCGTCTCCGTAAGGACAGATGTGCGTGCCCCGTCTCTGCAGGTGCACTGCTCCTGCAGCGAGGAGTCTCAGTGTTGCAGTCTCCGTGCCAGAGACTGAGCTTTGGTCCCACTTTGGAAATGCTTCCTACGGGACAGGTAGGTGACTACGTGGAGGCAGGCCACGTGTAACTCAAGAACCATAAAAGCAGGCTTGACTGCAGGCGCAGGAAGATGGAAGAAAACATCACCATCCTAAAGCTGATGTGACATTTGTTCACATAGAGCCTCTTTTTCTTCAGAATAAAGAGTATCAGGAATAGCAGCCTCTCCTGTATTTTGATGCAGCTGCTGCAATGAAGCTGCTTCATCCCCTTAACACCCAGAACAGAGATCTGTCCAGTGGAAGGAGGTAGAAGGCCTCTTCTGCAAAATTGCCTAGTTACTACAGTGCTTGCTCTTACAATAAAGGTCTGGATTTACGACCCTTCTGAGTTTGCATCTGAACCCGCTGCTGCCATTACGCAGGACAGTGCCAAAACCTTGAATAGCCTTGGAGAAGACTGGTCCCAATTCCTCCTTTTGAAACTGGTCATCAAAGGGTGCAAGAGCAATGGCACCAGAGGGAGAGAGCTAGAAAACAAGCTTCCTTCTGATCTTGTTCATGAATTTTCTTTAGTTTCACTGAAAAAAACCCACCATACTGACAAGCAGACTCTAAACAGATTTCTGTAGTATAGTACTACAAATTGTCTTAAGTGGGTAAAGCATTTCCACCTGTATTTTGATTTGGAGTTAAATGCTGTGCAGAACTGCTAGACATTTATTTAGAATATAAACTAAACTCCAAAGAGTTTGAGATCCACCCAGCAGTGTACCTAATAAATCAAGATAACGATGGCTTAAGAGGCAGAAGACTTTGTTCTAGGAATAAAGCAATATAAACTAGCTGTTTATTTTTAAAAAGGCCATACATGCAACTATAAAACATATAACCTAAAGGGCCTTTAATCCTTTCAAGACAGGATTGTACTGCAATACCTTGTTCTGGGCAGAACTGAGAGCACTAATCCAACACTTTTGAATACTCCCGTGGTGTACAAAACACGGTACCTCTGCGCACACACACACACAAAGCAGCTGAATGAGAAATTCAGGAGCACACGTAGAACGGTGTCCGAGTAAGATGCTCACGCATTCACTTGATATACTGTAGCACATGGTGTAATCCAGCGCACACACACAATGCTTTCATCTCATCTATTTATTTCCTGCCACGTGGAAACAGGATACACTGGTACTTCTACTTTGTCACGTTGACCACTTTCATGTACTTATATATACGTTTATAACTGGATTACTCAGCTTTCATACAGCAGCCAAAATGAAACCACGTTCATTTGTAGGTTTTCCTGCATATGCAATTATACTCGATCTTGCAAATACACAGTAAAACGACATTATTCAACTATGCCAAGTCACTAACAATTCCATACATAAATTTAGAGTACAAGTTTGAAAGCCTGTAAAATCTTAAGATTTCATCTTGGCTTTTTACTTTTGCAAATGAATCTGCTAATTCTGTCTTATATTGTTTTTTAATAGCTATCCGAAGACTGTAGCTGGCAATTTTACTATTCAATTATGTACAGGAATCCACTTCACTAAGAATCTGAACATTTTCCCATACTGGTAGCAACTATTAATTCCAAATGGCATCAAAATGCACATTTCAAAATATGTATTGGTACCACCTACTGTCCTACCTATATAAGCCTGTTACTTATGAAGCCTCATGAAACTTCCTTTTGAGTGAATCCCTTTGACAATATCATACATGAGATTAAACTGAACTAAAAAGTTGAAGTTCACTTTTGCCCAGTTAGTTTTGAAGCCAATTTTGAAACTACAGTCTGCCTTGTAACAAAGATTTACTAACTTCTCTCGGTTCAAAAGGCTTAAAAATGCATCACTGATGTAATTTAATACCTCTTGGAATAAGATAGCATCTGTAATCCCTGTGGTACAAGACTGTTTACTTCTCTACAATTAGTGGATGCCTCCAAGCTACATTATTAATATGAACATGGCACTGGGAATGCACCTGCAACTCATCTGCTTGAGAATGAGAAGTTCTTTGCTTTTACAGTATTTGTACGCTGAAAGGGCAGCGCATCCCTCTCGCACCTCGGACTCCTCTCAGCCACAGAGTTCAAGGACATACAATCCTCTGAAGGAAGATTTGATGCCATGGATGCTGAATCAAACGGATCCTATCCCATGGGATGGCATGATGTGGCTGTGCATAACATCTTTAAGACTTCCCACCACTTCTTTTTTCCTTTCGAGTAATACCCATGTGCCTGTTCCACTGCAGGCCGTCCCAAAGCAGTAGCCACACAAGAGAGACAAAGCTGCAAGCCTTAAGAAAGCAGAGACCAAATAATCTAAATTCTCATATACAGTATTTGATCCTGACATGATCATTTGCCTGCCTAGTTTCACTATGGAGGACACTTCCACTTCAGGGGGAGAAATCAAGACTGAAAAGTAGAAAGGGATTAGCAGAAACAAGGAGACTACTATCTATATCCAGCTCCTCCTTCTTTAAGAAGAAATGAGGAAGGAACGCCCCAGACCCTGCCTGTTTTCAGAGAGAGAATCAACTCTGCTTCATCTTCCTCTCCAGAGACAGCAGAAGCAGATTTTGTAACAATTCCAACTTTGACATTTTGGTCTTAAGTCAGCAAGATATTTTTAAACACCTGCTTTGTGAATAGAATTATGTTGCTGGTTCCCCAGAACTTTGAACGTGAAATGTAAGAGCCTCTTCTCCAGCAAGAAAACACTTAAGAAAGGCACATAATATTCAGGAAGGTGGCAGGATTCAAGAACAAAATCGAAGTTCCGTACTGCTGCAGTAAGTATCTGGTTGGTTCAGACTGTGCAACTGGTGTATGCAACGTTAGTGACTTAACAATACTGCAAGGAAACCTTGCAGATACTACCTTGCTGCTGTGCTCATGCCAGTAAGTATAAAACTGTCCTCTTCCTATCTGGTCAGGGAATCCAGATGTGTAAATGCCAGATGGGGTCTACTGTAGACAACAAGTCTCCTCCTAGCTCAAATTAAACTTTATTCCTTTTCTTTATTTTGATGTAAACACATTTATTCTCGCTTCATGTTCCTATGGTGATTTGAAGAGAAGGCAGTAATCTGATTGAAAACAGAACTTGTAATATTTCCTATTCCATGCTGAGAAGGATGAAAGCTCTTAAGTTCTTGAAGGCATCTCTCAAACATAATTAATAAATCTATTCTGGCCAGGACAGCAAGATTTAATCTCCAAGTAGCAAAGGTCAGTTTACAGCAGGTGGGAAGCGGAGATAAGGAGACAGGGCTGTTGACTGCAGAGGGAGTTTGTGAGAGAAAATAGCTGGAAACAAATAGGAAACTATAAAATATAAATCCATCCTTGGGAGTGCAAATATGTGAATGGAAAAAGAAAGTATAATCCCTTTAATAGGCACAGTTCTTGCCAAATATCCATAATTTTGGATGGCTGCAAGAGTCTGCAATTTGGGTGGGGGAAAAAAAGCATGTATAACCTTGACCCCCATGCTGAGCTCAATCTATTGCATCTGCATGATTTTCCCCAAACAAATCCATCATCTGCGCTGCTGGAGCACACTGCTGCACAATGCTGAGAAGTACAGTGGAGAGCCAAGAAGAGTTATTAAGGCAGAGGTTCCCAGTTGTTTTTTTGCTGGCTTGGGGTTTTGGGGTTTGGTTG
The DNA here is from genome assembly GCF_929443795.1 of Astur gentilis. Taxonomy (NCBI): domain Eukaryota; kingdom Metazoa; phylum Chordata; class Aves; order Accipitriformes; family Accipitridae; genus Astur; species Astur gentilis. Next base: position 14,849,128 of record NC_064913.1, read on the forward strand.
TTGGGTTTTTTTTTTACATTATAGAAGATTTAGGATCTCCCTTCACTCTTAAGGGAAGGAGGCTGCTGTAAGCGCCTCTGCAGAGTGATGTGAGGGATATCAGCATGATACGTCCCTTGAGAACCAAACCCATCAATTGCAATAATTGAAAGTACAGGAGGCATCTCTAGCTAACAGGGAGGGATCTGCAGTCAGTGAACAGGTCATTTTGGTTGTTTCTCTGGATCTATGAATGATTAAGGAAGATTGAGACACTTTTTTTACTGATAGGCTTCTTTTGTCCTTGTGCCTCTGCTGACTGGAAGGCATCCAGTGAATATCAACACTTTTTTTGAGCAGCATTAGGTTAAAGATGGAGAAGCTAAAGCCACATTGACAGAAAAATTAGCTACCTAATTTTCATACATTCTCCTTAAAAACTATTGTGCGGCTGACTCCAGAAAGATTAAAAACCTGTGGGGAAGGACCTCAACATGGTACAAGGTTATATGTGATGCACTCCCCCCCCAGCGTGTTTCAGATTACAGCATGTGACAGATTTGAAATATATAAATGGAAAAGAAAATAAATACTAAAATTAAAAATGTTGCTCTGTCATGTTAGTCCAACCCTATATAAAAATCTTACTGACTCTTAAAGAGACTGGACAGAATTCAGTACCTGAGAAGCAAATAATATATCTAGGTTTTCACTTCTTTTTTGTAAGTGAAATGTCCCTTCCAGTACATTTAAAGTAAAATGTAACTATAAAAGAAGCCACATTTTCAATGACAACCCAGTAGTACTTAAATACAATAATGAACAGCACATGAGAACTTCAGGATGGTTTAGGACAACCTGGACTCCCAAGTCATAGAAACCAACTTTCAGAACACAACCAGAGGGAGAAAGTTTTGGAAAAAGATACATTTTTCTCACTGGGAAGCTCATGCTAAAATAATAATCTGTTCCCATTAAGTCAATGTTTTTTTGCTTCTGACTTGAATAGGAATATGATTAAAAGGAGTACACCGAAGGAATAGATGAAATCCTGACTAAAAACTGTTTTACTCAAACCTCTTTGCAATAAAAAACTCTCAAACCAGAAAATAAACGTTCTCACAGCACAATGGTTTCAAAAGGGAAAGTAAAAAAAAGAATTTATATAAACGCCATCACTGTACTATATAAGTGCCCTGTATGGCACTATAGACTACTAATGCAATGCCATTATTTTTATAGAAAAACTATATTTTAAATTAAATTTGTTTTCAAACACTTAATTTTTCAGGTATATGACTTAAATTTGCCACATGTACTACTTAAAAAAAAAAAAATCTTACCATGGCTATAAATTATTTAGCATGACTGTTTTGATGTTAAGCTTTCTAGTTCAGTCAAATAACTTACTGAAGTTGTCATATGCTACTATGGTGTCAAATTCTGCCCTAAGATCTGCACAGGCATATGCCTAAAAAATTGAACTGCTAAGTCTGACAGTTTGAAAACTGGATGGTATGCTTGCAGCCTGAATTAATTCCCCAGAACACACGTATGTAACTGTAGATCCCTCTGTGTCAAGTTGTTGGATTTTTTTTTAGAGGAGTTTAAGCCCAGGTAAGGAATGATTAGCATGTAATTAGCTGAAAACCCACAGATCTTCAGGCAATCTAGTAAGCATGAATTACTGCCAGCCCTTAGCTAAAACAGCTTGTACAAAAGTCTGTGTGCTGCAGATATGTAACCAACAGGAAATAGTTGTCTGATGGCATGAATTTTAGACATCTTCCAGCTTTCTAATTGATCCGAATGCTACGTCTAGTGCTCAGAGGCATCTTCCGTAAAAGACTTACGATCCACAGAAGAAAGGATTTCACTCACTCACCTAAGTAATTTTACACATTTAGTTACCAAACTATTATATTCTTTATTAATTAATCATGCTAGATATGATATGTTCGCCATCTCTATGAACAGGTGCGTTCTTGTTACAACTACAGTTGGAAATAGATGTTGTAGTTGGCCTGTGGCTTGTTTTGAGTTTCCAGCAGCAGTATGTTTCTTGGAGAAAGACTGAGCCTCATTGTAATTTTCTACAAACCATTAACAGGCCAAAGAGCCACAGGAAAACATATTCTTACCAGTTTGAAGGAAACCTAACTGCTTTTCAACCATCAGGTGACACTGAATTAGATCCCTATTTGTCCCTCAGTCAGTATGCATGTAAATAACTCAAAATTAATGGGAATACTTGTATGAGTAAAAGCATCCGTAGGATTATGTGACTGTAGGATTAGACCATACGTAAAAACAATGGCTTTGGTAACGTGTCAATATATTTACTAGTACGTACTTTCACATAGTAAATTCAATCTAGACTATCACATACGAGCTATAAATTCTGTTTATAAAAGCAATGTGATATGGGCACATTTAAAGTGTGGTTGAAAGTACTTTGAAACATACTCAAAGATTCAAGAGAAAACGCGTAATTTGTTTTTCTCTTAGATATAACATGCAAAATAAAAATCTACCTTTAAATTTTGGAATTTCTTGAATACAGAACAGAATTCCTACTGAACACCAATATAAATGCAAGGGAAATGGAAAACAAATGGGTAGCAGAACATTACAAAAGCAAAAAGGGCACAGTACAGGTAATCACAAGCTGATACCATTTAATATTATCATGCTAGAGAAAGGAGTAGATTTACTAACTTACCCTCATCTTTGCACATGCATCTTGTGTTGACTCTGTGCCTCTTAACTCTTTCACCAGCATAGAACCTAAATACTAAAACAAAAACCCATTAAACTTAATTTAACTAATATTCCAGAACAAACATCTGCAGAAATGCACTGAAAGTGCCTAAAACACCCATAGTAGTAGCAGTCAATATATTGCTTTAGAGTTTTTTTACTCTGCATCTCTCTGATAAATCACTTAAACCAGTGTGTTAATCAACGTCTGAAACAGGAATGCACAGCAACAAGTGTATGGAATTGGATGGAGCCCTTTGAAATGGTATCTGAAAGTCTTCTAGCTTATCACCTCAGTCACTCAAACGACAAGCAAATACTACAGATTCCATTTTAAAAAAGCCATTTGATTAAAAAATGGGGAATCTGCTTTTTTTAGCTGCCATCTGCCCAACTCATATTGCTATGTGTGCAATCACGTGGACGTGAAGGCCAGCAGCGATGTTAACCTTTGTGTACACAATCTGTAACTAATTTATGTGCAAATAGCAGAGCCCGATGTCAGCAAACAGAGGAAATAAATCTGAACTGAAAACTGGTTCAAACCATTATTTCTGCCTAAGAAAAGGTTGACCCTGAACGATTATTTTGAGGCCTTTACTGATCTGAAGGAGGGCTGGGTGAGAAGAAGCAGCAGGGAGCTGGTGCTGGGTCCTGGCTCGGCTCGCTGAAAGCCGCCGTGCTCTCGGAGCAGCCTGCTCATCTCCGAGGATACACAAGGCAGCGAGTGCCTCACTGACATGTCCCCTTCCCTACCGGACTCTTCCTCGCTATATTTTCTGGCACATGCAGTTTGAGCCCTCGCGTACCCCGAGAGCAGGCAGCGAGCAGCCTCATTACTGCCAACAGGGCTGTGTGAGAGCCGCGCTCTGCGTTTCTCCTGGAGATGCTACAGGCGTGTGCATTTGTGGACGTGCACAGGTTCGTAGAGCTCTCTGCAAACGGGATGTTTCTGTATTTCTGTATGGTGTCACATGCAAGTCTCGCTTAACTGGGAAAAGAGGACAGCAAGCCACCCCTCCTCTTCACCTCCTCAGGCAGAGAGCTGTCTCTCTTTGCATTCTCACTGCAGTGCAATGCCACGGCTTCTCTTAAGGCTTCAGCCCTAAGAGAGCAGCACAGGAGTTGAAGAGAAGTCGTGCCACTGGTGAGAACAGGAGCCTCTTCCCCGGGGGTGCTGCAGCCCACCACCGCTGCCCGAGCCCTTTCGTTCTACCACACTGACTCCCCTTGAAAATAGCCCAAGCTGAGCCAACCAGACAGTGAACCAGCTTCATCTTAAACAAGAACCTATCAAACATAACTTAATTTACAGCTAAACGCAAGCTGGAACTGAACAGAAAGTGTACTGGTTCAGCTTTCTGGTCTCCTGACCTAAACGGAGATATTTCCTTTAAAGCCTTCAGTTCACACTGTGTACCGCAGGAGTCTCTGACCTGCAAGAAAATGCATAAATATTTCAACGTAGACAGTAGCCAACATGGTGATTAGTGAGAAACACTTTACAGGGCATTATAAATGGAAGGGTGAGCAACACCAACACTACCAGATAAGCACAAGCAGAAAGGAACGAATGAAGGGCATTCCTGGGGGCCTGCAGATGTGAAAGATTCATAAACCAAGCAGCTGCGAGTCCAGCTGGGGGCTCGATGCTGACATGAATAGGGCTTTGGGCACTAATTTGATGGGACGGCTTGAGATTGCCCTTGCAGAAGAACAACAAATTTAAAGCAAGCTCTGAAATTAGAAAATTAAATAAAAGCATATTCAGTTGAACTGTATCTTTCTCCGGATCCTGCTGACACTTTTGGCATTCTTAGCCTTCTCTGGGAAGGATGCAATAAATTTCTTCAATTTTTTAATTTTATTATTTTTTTATAGACTATGGTATGACAAATTGTTATTTCCTTGAAAGCTACCAGTTGGTCAGGCACCAGGGAAAAAAAGCAGTGCTTTTGAGCTCACGGCAGAACAAGAGGAAGAAAGAGAAGAGAAAGGCAGCTCCTGTCCCATCTGCACAACAGCAAAAAGCCTCAGCTGCAGGCATTCAGAAATGCTTCCCATGGTGGACTGTGGAATAGACAAACAAATCACAGAAGTACTGTCCAATTTAGTTGTCAGAAAAATCTGAAATTCTAGGAGGCTTTTGCTTTCCTTTGACTTGCTGTACTTTTGGAAATGTTCCCTCTCAAACACCCAGAGCATGCAGGAGCAACACAGAGGACATCCAACAGTTCAACTGAGTGATGTGACATACAATGAAAGCTGCCCTTGTTATAACTTCCAAGCCAGGGTTTTACTCCATAAGGCTGAGTTCATTACAGCTCAGAGAGCCAAGACAGTGCAGTGATGCACAATCCTTAATTAATCACCAATAACTTGGATATTGTGATTTGGTGATTCCTTAATCACCAGGAACTTGGATATTCCTGGTCATCCCAACTTCATTTCTTTAATGATCCACATGCCTTCCAATCTACTACAAAGATTACATCTGATTATGAATTTACTGCTGGATCAAGTAATGAGATAAGAGGCAGTCTTGAGATAAAACTGTTCACTTTCACTTTTCACTGAAAACTATGAAAAATATTTAAAGAAGTAGAAGTCACTGAGCTTCCTTTTCGATTTGAGGTGCTGCATAGGAGAGAAGCAAGACCGAGAGGAGGAGAGCTGGACCTTGACTGTGACTTGCTGAGGAAGGCAGAGGTTCGAGTTCCTGTCCAAGGACAATCACTGCATTCATGGCAGTTTCTACCCCACGAAGGTCTGATGGAAGCTACAGACATGCTCAAGGCCTGTGACACCCCTTCTGCCCTTCCTCAGTGGGAGCCACACTCTTGTCTTACCTGAATTCCTACCTTTCCAGATATGCTTTAAATCAGATCCAGCAGCCCCCAACTCTCCCCCAAAATGCTCCAGTGTTTGGTGAACAGAGCATTACCCTAAAAAGGACTGAGGAGTCAAGCTCCTTCAGGTGAAGAGGATCTAAACCCCCTGCCCTGGACAAGTGGTTAACCCCCCAGCTATCATGCTAAAGGCACTACAACTACTGAGCCCCTTTCCTTTGTAAAATAAGTCAGCCTTGTTTCATTCGGTGGCCACCTCCGAAGAGGACATGGTGGTCTGGGAAGCACCTTCAGCAACTTTAACAGTGTTTTCCAGCAAAGTCGGAAGGGGAGATGACAGAGTTTAAAGAGGTGGGCTGAGGCACCCCTTCAGCTCCCCAGAAGCACCAGCCACCCCGACCTGTTGATGGGGAGCTCAAGGCTTCAGAAAAGTGTTTTTCATTTAAAACCCAAAGTCTTCCAATATGACTTTCTGTACTTCAGGAGACCTTCCTCTCTCCTTCACAAGCATTTATACCAGCCAAAGAACACTAATTGTCTTTAGCTGTAGAGGGAAGCTCCATTTCTCCAGGAATGGGAAGTGGGAATCAGTTACAGCTATCGGGAGGTAAAAATAAACACTCCCTGCCCTGAAGGAACTGACTGCTACTGGTACTTGAGGTAGTCATCATTTTGGGAGAGGTCTGAATGTGCCCTTGTCCCATGGATGGAAAACACTGCTTCAGGACCCCGATCTCCATCTTCCTCAGCTCCCTTCCCCCAAACCAGCTGTACAAAATTCAGGCAAGGCAATACTTACTTTAACTGCTGTGCACACAGCATTAAGGTAGGCATGAGGATCCCATATTATGTTTTATTATTTTTCCATAAGTACTAGACAGGGATTTGTGACAGATGAGAAGTAGGGCTGTTTGCTCTCACTGTCACTTCTACAGTACTTAGCCACTTATTCATAATGTCATTTCTCTAACACTGTTGCTACATGGACTGCGATATATCACAAAATTCATAGCAAAAAGTACTGTGCATCCTTGTTTCTCATTTATTACAATTACAGTATTTCAGAGGAAGTGGCATGTCTCATTAAAAGTGACTGAAAAAATATTATAAATTAAAAAAACCCAACAGTCTATCAAAATCTAAGATTAATATATCTACCCCAAATGAAACCAATAATTTATCAACACTTACAAATGCTTTATAATCACATGACTGGAAGATGAGTTTCTCTGGATGATGCTGCCAATATTGCACAGGCGTTGATGCTGTGGCTTCATTTGGAGGTCGCAAGGTAATTGAAGGCTCTCCCCAGTCTCCTGTCTGAAAATCACAGTTCGAGATGTAAGATAAGTTGCAGGCAAATTCACTATAACGTAGCCCTCCATTGTGCTCAATTAACAATAATTTATTTTCTACACTTAGAGCCATGTTACTAAAATAAGTGAATACAACTCCTACAACATTCTTCATTATTTAATTTATAATCCAAAGTCATCTACTGTAGTGTTTAATGAGACTTTAATTAAATCTATTTGCTTTGAGAATAAAATCATTAAGCACCGGAAATGTTCCTTAAAAATAACTGTTTACAATACATATATGAGGATGAGAGCACTTGAAAAAAAACCCACAAGATGCACAAAAATGCCATTCACAAATTCCACTGCATGTTTTACAAGCTTTTCTACACAGTTAATAAGTCTTCCGTTATCCAGCACATATAATCACTAACTAACTTTCCTAAACGGCTAAACAACTGGGACTTTGCTTTGATCTGAAGACTTATATGTTCTTCAAACATATGAGGCATTCTTTAATCTCTTCACGATTATTTACTTTGATCACCCTCTCTTGATGTCTCGTTGCAGAGTTACTAACATTGCCCTTCCACATCCATCAGTCTCACTGATATCGGTGATCGCCTTCCTGAGCTGTCATCTCCCCTCTTTCCTCAAAGCCCTCAGAGAACATGGATAGGATGGCAGTTTGCTGCCAAATCCCTTCGCAGGACACTCTTCTCTCTTCCAAAAAGAGCCAACGCAGGCAGTACAGGAACACCCCCAGCACGGCAGTGCCGGTCTGGGTCTCACCTGCCATTGTGCATTTTCGGACACAGCTTTACTGGACCTTGACAGAGCTCTGGGCCTTTGCGGGCTCCTTCCACCTTGCAGGCCCATGCAAAAAAAAAATCATTATTTGAGGTTATTTATTTTTTTAACTGTGATCTCTCTTACTTTTGGTTCACATGTGCCCACACTGCCCATGTCCTTGACACCAGGGTCGCTGCCAAACCAGTGTCAGCTCACTCTAACTGAAAAAGACCCATGGATGGATCCTTCTGCTCTTCCCAAGCCCTCTTGCCCCCCTTCTCCCCTACCCTGTCCAGTCTGATCTGTCTCTGACTTCTCCTCTCTTGCCCACTCTGTCTTTTGGGGATCAGATTTCTCCTTCCTGATTCTCCTTCCTCCCCTGCTTGCTCTCTCTCAAACTATTTTACACTCACCTATACAATTATTTCAGTTTGGATTATGCTACTTCTTTCTTTACCTGCACTTATCTGTGTATTTTCCATGCATGTCATACTGTTTAAAATATGTGTGGAAGCTGGCAAGGAATTGTCACCAGCGTTTCACACAAAATATGGCTAGAAGTTAAGACTTTTAAAGCAAAAAGAAGTTAAGCATCAAAAACACATGAAAAAATTCTTATCAAAGACATTCAAAAGTCTGGCAAACTATCACATCCTACTAATTAAATCAGGACAGAGTAAACAAAACAAGTACATCATTTTCATGTGTCACAAAATAATGAAATGACACACATTTGCACAACTCCGCAATGAAAAGCAAGAGATAAATCTGGAAACATCAACATTACGCTGCCGATATGGTAACTTCAAGCAAGTGAACATCATAAAACAAGTCGAACCTAGTTCATCTTGGCACTATTAGCACATCTACAAATTATACAGTACTGTAATTTCTGTTTTGCCTAGTTAAGTTGCCTATATGCTATGGATATGACTGCTACCTCAAATTTTGAAAGGAAAGCAGCAGGACCAATTCCTCCAATTTTTGGCATTCTGTATCCACAGAAATGAATCCTTCTGACCACTAATGTATAAAAACCTTCTATCATATTTAATCTGAAGTGGGAATTTGATTTCTCTAAGAAGGAGTTCTCCTTATAAAATAAGGTTTCAATCATATTACAAGGGGTAAGGATCCACGTCCTTATTAATGGAGTTTGTATGTAACTACAAGAGAAGATGGATTGCACCCATCACAAATTCTCACAGTGTGCTCAACTGTCTCTCATGAGCTGTTCAAGGCCATAGCTACCACCTGAAACAGTCCTTTTTTTTTTTTTCTTTTTTTTTTTTCCCCCCTAATAAAGATATACTCCTGCATGTTCTGTGTAAGGAAGCAGACCTCGGGAGGTACATCTTATCCATTTAGCAAAAGGTTACTATGATGGAACAGGAGTAAATCCATGACAGAGAAGCTATAAAAGTACATCTTTTGACCACTGGTCTTTCCACTGAGAAAGCATGGGGATGGCCATGAATTTTTATGGAGTAAGTGACCCTGGGTAGTGCTCCAAACCCTTTTGCTGCGCTGGTCTGCAGGTGACTTTCCTCGCATGCAGAAAATGGACAGTACTGACAAATTAAGCAGGGTACCTAAGAAATGAAATGAGCACATCATTTTACGGTTTGACTCCCTTTTGCATGAAAGATTAAAAAAAATGCAGAATCACATTGTTTCTGTCTGCAAATGAAGGGCAGTTAACAAGAGGAACAGTGATTACTGCTCATATTAGTTCAGTTTTATAAAGGAGCCTAGGAAGCAATAATCACGAGGAAATGAGAAATAATCTTCAACCAGGCTAATAAAGCTAGACCCTTAGACAGGGACTGTGTGGAGACCATTCGTCTGTATCCATTAATTGCTCTATAAATATATACAATCATCCTAGTACCTACTCCTTTTAAATTAGACAAACCAGAATTGACCAGATTGCTGTACATGTCTCTAGGATGATCTAAGCATGCAATACGGCTGAGGTAAAGGGAATGCAGAGATACAGGATTTCTGCTGTTCCTGACAGACCACTGCACCTGAAGACCTTTCATGTCATTTCAGTGTGTCTTGTAGAGGGAGCAGCTACTAAGAAAAGCTGCATAAAACAAAACATCATAAGGTATAAATTATTTTGATGGATGAAGAAGATGTTATACATAGTCATAACATTTTCTTTTGTAACTGTATTGTAAGTGTTTTTTTAATATTCAGCAGAAGTGGCTTCTGGTCTCCTTTCCTTCTGTTTCTTACCAAACTCCTTAGATTTTTAAACCATACTATCGCTAGTATTCATTACCTATTTAGACTCAGCTGTACCAGGGTAGTCTCCAAAGCCCAGATCCATGAAGATGTTTAGAAGTGTAATTCCTATTACATATTCCACATGCAATTTCCTTTCCTTTCTTTTTTTTTAAAGGGAAAAAAGGCTTTTAAACAAGATTTAGACAGCTAAATACTTTCATAAATCTGGGCCTAAAACCTCTACAGGAAGAAAAGGCACTCCTCAGCTGACTCTAGTCAGATACTGAAATTCTGAGATTTAGGATGTGATGATGGCAATTAACTTCAGGTAAAACACAAAGTAGGAACATCTTTGACCTAGAGAAGACTTGAAATGACAAGTCTCAAGTCTGGGGTAGAAAAACATGAATTACTAGTTGTTATAAATCTGAGGAATTGGTGTGGAAGAACTCATAGGTGATGTATTGAGATTCAGGACCTTCATAAGCACCTAAACCGCTTCCAAGTAGTATAGAAATGTTCACAAATTGCCGTGAAGGACCAACTATGATGTTTGATCTCATTTTTAAAATAGATATGATAGGATAAGGATTTTCTGGTTTGAATATTTAATTTGCAATTATGAGAAATAATCAAACATTTAAGCTTATGTATTTTTTATGACACAATATACGTATGGAGATTTTTATCTCTGATGAAGTAGAAAGGCAAGAGATAATTTATTCCTCATCTAACTTTACAGCTCATCAGACAGCTGTGCAATTTATCACATGGTTTTCACTGTACTGCCTGTGTTTTAGTATTTTAACCTCCCCATGCCTTTAACCAGTGCCTTTCCTCTCTCTGGCCTCAGTCACCTTGAGAAAGAAGATTTTTTTGCTCCACATTTTGCAGATAAAGAATTTACAACCACAGAACCATCTCAAGTCAGGTGCCAGAGTGGTAAAGATTCAATCCTTTTACAGTGACGAGTTTTAACCATAAAGGTCATAGCCTTAAAGACCAGTATCTCGTGCTCTTGCAGCGCTTCATAACCCTGAAAATGGGCAGATGTGCACTTCTCAGGGCTCTAGAAAGGGTCAGATGCTTGATGTCAAATGAGCTACAGAAGCAGATTACCGCTATTAGGTAATTTTTTACAATCATTGCACATTTTTCTATCTCATCCCATTCTCTGAGAACTGTATCTGACTCACATTAAAGGCACCTGGATGCAGAGGCAGTCACAGGTAAGAAGTAATCTCAATACAACTTCTATAAAATCTAACACCTGCCTCATCTTTTTATAAAAATGTCAAGTTAAAAACCATTCATGCTGGGGGGGGAGAGGGGGGAGGAGGAAGGGACTGGTTTTGAGTGGCTTAAATGTAGTAATTTTTAACAAGGACCATGTGTTACAACTTTTCACCTGTTAAAGCCTCATGCCTAGTTACGGTAACAAGCATTAGTCACCATGACAACAATAAATTTGAGCACACATAGATAGAATGCTTCTGGCTGAAAAATTAATGATTTTCACCCTGTCAGAATTTTCAGTGGACCAGCCAAATCCTCATTTGCTTACTTTTTAATTCCTAAAGCAAGAGAATTTTTTTTAGCTCCTTATATCTGGCGTTTGAAATAATGGAAACAGGTTTGTGGCGTATTTACATTTTAAAAGCTTCTAAAGCTCGGTAGCCAAAATGGCCCTCTGGCAGAAATGCTCCGAGGAGGCAGTTGTATGACAGAAATGAGGAGAAATCTACAGCTCCTCTGAAATACGAGGCTTAGTGAAACCTGAACGACTGGCTGTCATCCATACCACGCTGCAATACGGATCACCATGTTTGCTCTCATGGGCACAGCACGTGTGCCTCTGTCCCAGAAGTGATGAAAATTCAGAGCACCGTCAGCGTTACCTCTAATTCCCCAAAAGCGCCTCTGCAAACACGGCGTGCTCCTCCGCTAGGCAAAGCCTACAGATTAACACAGAAAGGGCAGCACAACACATTGGGGGGTGTGTGGGGGGGGTGAAACTGTGCAAACCGAGGTGTTTACACGGTTTCTCGCTTTGGAAAAGTGAGCAAACAAAAACATCAGGAACAGAAGTCAAAGCTCCCCCCCAGCGAGACTGCTGCTGGCACTCCCCCCCGTCCTGTATGTACACCATACAGCCAACAGATGCTAACCACACGGCACGATACACCAATGCGCGCACACATGGTCCCCAAAGAGGGCGGACAAGTTACGGACTTTTGTTTGTCATTTCAGCGACATGACACCCGTAGATAACACCACGGCAACAGACTGTACATCCATAGAGTGACAACATAGCCATTTATCACTATATCTTACATTATGAACCTGATGAATCGATGAGAAAGGATATCCTGCATTCTGGTTGGTCCAGATCTCACAGACAGAGGACTGCTAATATAAACAGAAAACTACATCTCATCTTGTAAATATTAATGCACCGCAACTGCCAAAAGGCAAGAATAATTAAGAGAAGGCTTGTAATATCATTAAAGAAGGAAGTAAAACAGCTGTTAAAAGTAATTTTTTATTTATTTGCTGGCAAAATATTTTTGGACTGACTGGAAGGAAACATAGCTTATTCAGAGACTTTAGACGAGGTTTCAAACTGTGAGTACAAGAAAACAGTTTAGTCAGAAGCGCTGGTGATGTAAAGACATAAAGTTATGCAGGCTTATAAACAGCAAATGCAGAAAGCACAAGAAATATTGGTTACTTTCAGTTTTTGGCAGGGAAGAAGTTTGAAGTCAACATCCCAATTAAGTTCTGAGATTTGAATCTCTCTCTCTGTTGGAGACTTCAACAGGGAGAGAGGAAGGGAAAAAATCTGGCAACACAGCCAACAGGAAAAATACATTTTCTTTTTAACAATTACCAGGAAAGAATGCATTGCAATTAAGTGAAGCAGTTGCCCACCATCTCCTTCCAACAACAGTTCCTTTGCACACAAAGATACAGATAATATTACCTTTGGTATTGACCATGACCCCACTGTCTAAATGAAAGGTTTCACAGTCTACCTTCTATGTTATTGTACAGATAGTCTGTAGTAGCAAAGCAAAGTAAGCATACTGTAGCATCTCTAGCAAAAGCAACAGAACCAGGCAAGCATAGCATTCGCCAGCATCTTTTACATATTTCCTTGTTTGGACACTCATCAAGAAAGCATCTGTGACACCTCAGCAAAAGCTAAGATAACATTTTACAGTAGCCAGGCAACTAAAACAAAGCATCAGACGTAGGATCTGCCCACAGTATCTTCGGCAGGCAGCAACAAAAGGCAATAAACACACATCAAAAATGCAACTGCGGCATCCAGAATAGATAGCAATTAATATATCAGTATTTTAAGAACAGCAGGAATGTGCATTGCTGGTTCTCGTCAGCAGCAGCACCAATGCTCAAAACAATCCAAAGAAGTGCAAATCTTCTTAGAAATATGGCTCTTGCTCTTACCTTTTGTAGCCTGAAACCTGGCTGCCTGGCAGGTGACAGACTAGGTTATCGCTTCTGGTTACTGTCAGGGCAGGCTGGCATCCTCTGGACTGACTATCGAGCACTGCCAGACAGGCTGCTGGCTGCCTAATGTTGTTAATTGTCTCTTATTTCCTTCATGATTTGAAATGCATGTGCACACATCCCTTCCCCCAGCTTCAGTAATTCTTAAACTTCCCTGTATCTGGTTAATTTCTTCTCCCTCATCTTGTTTTCCAAGATATTTGCTTCTCCTTCGTGATGTGCAGGGCTCTACATTTTGATAGCATTAGCTAATAAAAACTTCAACTTTGGTTCACCATCTTCTACCTCATCCTCTGCAACCGGCTACAGAACTGTCCTCCTCCATGTGATGGACACACACTCTCAGTGCAAGGCCAGTAGCAAACACTGCTCCAGCTACTTCTGCTGGACATTAGAATTAGGGCACTGCTCCAGCTACTTCTGCTGGACATTAGAATTAGGGCATTTCACTGGTTGGCACTAATGACCTTTTTTTCCATGTGTCAAGCAAACTGACTTCTGGATGCTCCAGCCATGCCCATCACAGCGATGCTTATGTTTTTTTGCCTGGAGGTATTCCTGAATGCGAATCCATGGCAGGAGGTTGTGCCTCTGCTTCGCAAGAGAAGAGTAAAAGAGAAGGCATTTCCGTGCCAGGTGCAGCATCCCCAAGCATCTGGTAATCAAGAAAACATACTGCAGGGCTATTTGGACACACACACTGAGGTCCTGAAAGGAGGAAGGTAAAGCAGCATGGTACCGTATGCTAGCAGGCATCTTATTTCTCCCTGGCACTCGCAGTGCTGGCACGGGGTTGCCGTGATGCCATCATGTCGTACAGCCGGTTCTCACCATCTTGCTATTCTGGAGACAAAGGGCCATCCTTAAATCCTGCCCTTCCCGAGGACTTGCCCTTAGGGAGTGGTGCGGTGCCTCGGCCGGATCAGCCAGGAGCCGGTGCCTGTCCCCACGCAGCAGAGGTGTGCAGGGCAATCCCGGCAGAGCTGCTGCACTGACACAGCGATGCTGTGATAGTGGCCCTACCGTGCTGCAGCGTGTAAATGCAGAAATACACCAGATACATCTCTCGGCTGCTTTGGCACTAACTCAGGAACACCTATCACGACAATCGCGACACTGCAGTAAGTGTGTATGCAAGCGTTAAGTTGCTCCATTTAAAAAGAGGGCAGGAAATCAATCCTTTCTTATCCATGCTGATGGTACCCACCCTGCCCCTCCCTCCCCAGCTCATCTCCTCCCAAACACAAACCTGGGGGTTAGCACCCTTCCCCCAAGAGTTAGGAGCTCTCAATGTGATGCCCTTCTGACACACCTACGTATTTCACCTTCCTCTTTCACAGGTTAAAGCAGCAGATGATAGGCTGTCTGCAACCCCTTCTATAAACAAAGGAAGCCCTTCTTATACTTCTAACTCTTTCAAGAAAGAAGAGGGCATAAAAGCAGATGTCTGGAGTACTCACCTGCAAGAAACAAGTTCTGGGTCCAGGTCTCTGCTCCAAGGACCATTCAAGTGAACTGACCCCATCACACAGACCTACCTCCAGAATTAAAGGTTTGGGGGATCTAGGCTTAAGCTAAATCATCTTTAAATACAGGTGACTGAATTTATTAAATCAGTAATACATCAAGGAGACCAGCAGAGACCAAGAATTTCCCATGACTGTATGAATGCCCAGGCAGAAGGGCAGCAGTGCAAAACTCATTACTCAGTTCTGCACTCATTAATGTTTGAATGACTAAGGTACTGAAATGCAGTACAGAAGGAACATTAATTTCACAGAAGGTAATGAATTCAAATTCAGAAACCAACCTTTTCCTTGCACCACTGTAAAAATATTTAGCATTTACTATCTACATATTTTATGTCTTCAAAGTGCTGAAATTTTTTAATGAATTATGAAATCCCCAGGAGAAGTACTTAAAGTTGCATATGCTTGCGCTGCAGAGGAAGGAACCAAGGAAAGGAAAAAGGTTAAGTGAGTATCTGAGGCCAGAAAATAGGCAGTAGGCGGGAGAATTGGGATTAGGCTTCAAACACTTGTAATTTTCAGCTCCCAATACATATGGCCTCAAAAAGAAGGAAATGAATTGAATCTGTGCATGCACCTCCACCATAATAAACACAAATACACTTGGGCACTTAATACCACTGACACAGAGGTTCTGTGAAAAAGAGTTTAACAAAGAACATTTTCTTAAGTAATAGGCTAAAGAGCAGCAACAAAATAGCATCACCTATTGCCTGATTAGTATCAAACATATGTTTATCTTATTCTTCCCAAAAGATAAATGCTTACAAGTAATATTGCGACAAGACTCTGCTATCACAATACTATTTTTGTGATAGCTATAGACGTCCCATGCATAAAAGATTTCCCTGCCCAGTCACCGTGGGACACACCTCTGACGGGCAGGAGGGGTGAAGGAATGGGGAAAGGGACCGGCCAGCCCTGCACAGCTCCTGCCGTCTGCTACCCGGGGTACAGGTGGCCGGTTAACGGTGTGAGAGGGACGGAGGAAGGTGAGGCTCCGCGTTACCTGCTCTCCACTCGTTCAGCTCCCTCCCCTTCCCAGCAATCGCAGTTGTGATGTGGTCTCCTCATATCACTTTATGATTGTGTTTTAATAAAGACATTTTAACTTCTCCTGTTAATCCTGCTTGGTTTGAAGAAAATACGTTCACATAAGAAATAATATTTCTTACTGTTCTCGCTGCCTCCACAACAGAAGACAATAGGGCATAATTACTTCAGATGCCTGTAGTAAAGTCAGTAGCCAATCATGTTACAAAGTATTTGCATATTTCCATCTGCTTCAAGTCTTTCTAATTACTCCTATATTTACTGGGAAAGCTGTAGGATGGTACATATACAGGTCTTCAAGGTCATGGGCTGTGTTGGAGACAACTTAGTGTTTCATAAGGTGAACAAAATTAGCTAAGGAGAACTCTAGGCTTCATCCCTATAGACAAGGAAGGCTTGGTTGATAATCTGAAGACAGAAAGTAACTGTCACTGATCACTGAAAGTGATCACAAACCAGTAATATACTGGTGTGTATATACTTATATACTTTCTAAGGAGAGGAAAGCAACAGAAAAGAATACCTGGACAGCATATGCAGAAGAAGCAGGAGCTGGGTGGAAGGCAGTCCTGATGTATTCAGCACAGGTCAGTGAACTTCACTCGATGGCACTTTAGGAAGCGCTAAAGATTTACCTAAACTAGGAGCAATTACCTTCAGAGTGTCACAGAAGATACTGAAAGGACAAAGAAAGGCTAAAAGAGTATTTAAGATGGGAGAAAAGGAAGATTCAGAAAGTTATAGCCAGCCTAACTGCAGGGACCAGCAAGTTACTAGAAATGTTGTTTAAAAAGCCAATCAATATCCCCTGGTGCTAGTGGCCTATGGGACCTTCCAATGTTGCTCCTGGCCACCTGAAATAAATGCTTAGGAAAATATGCACGTACGTGCATCTATCTAAATCTATGTATATATTATTGAGAATAACAAAGAAAAAGCATAATATTGCCTGCCATGGGTTACCTGAAACAGCTTCTATGGGCCAAGAAAAAGTCAAGATGTTTATAATGAGGTTGTTCAATATCAATCATCTCAGATCAAATTTCCTTCCTTTGCTGGAAAACTGGCTGACTGAGCCAGCAGCAGGGAGAAGCAGCACAGTGGGACTCGGACACTGCCTGCGTGACTCCTGATGTGGCAACATACAGGACACATGCCCTATACACAAACTAGCCTGAGTCAAAATGCAGAGGCTGCACAAGAAGTTGAAATGCTCTTTCACAGAATAATTATCAGTATTTAAGCACAACTGGACTGGAAGATGCCAAGGCAATCTGCAATGATCTGCTCCATGCCGTGGCTTGGAGGAGTGCTCCGGCTCTCTGGGGAGGATCCAGAAGTAAGGGACTTCCCAGAATGGGGTAAGAACTGAAAATGGATTTGATGAAATACAGAAATCAGTCAGATGAAATTCAGTAAAATAAGAGTATTCCTTGGGAATGTAAGATTAAATACACAAATAAAATAGCAAATAAATTAGCAGAGCGATTTAACAGGCAGGTGGGAAGAGGACACAAAAAAGATCTGGAAGTTTTAGTATACTCAAATTAAATACATCAGTCTTGCAAAAGAATAAGCAAATAAATTACAGGATAATTCAGGCTGCAAGGGAGCTCAGGAAGATTTCCTTTCCAACTCCAGCTCAAAGCAGGAGCAGCTGTGAGATGGGACCAGGTTGCTCAGGGCTTCATCCAGTCAGGCCTTGAAAACCTCCAAGGGCAGAGACCGGACAGCCTCTGTGAACAACCTGTGCCCCTGCTTGCCTCTCCTCATGGGGAGGAACGTTCTCTTGGCTCCTCTGGGCCTCGCTGCAGGGCTGAGCCTCGGGATACGGCTCCGGTCTCCTGGCACTGCAGCCCCAGCGAGGCGCCGCGGGGAGGAGAGAAACAGCGGCAAAATCCGCTCCCTCCGATGCACGTTATTCTAGCAGTGACTCGCTAACTATAATTCAGTCTAGCTCCAGAAACGAGGAGAATTTTGGATCACATCCCAGAAAGATCACTCTCGGCATGGCAAACAATCTTTAAAGGTGCAACAGCTGAAAGAAACAAATGAAAATTGGATGAATGGGGCTGTCTGGCCCCTTTTGTAATCGTCGCTCAGGGCCGTGGGAGAGCAGTTGTGCCGTCTCAGTAGATGCTGCTTCCCTGAATGTTCCCAAAGCTCTGGGGAGAGCCTGTCTTACCGGCAGGAATAATTGCAGATCCTCCTTCGAAAACGAGATCTTCAGAGACGGAGAGTAAAATCTGAAATCAGTATTTCTTTTAGAGAAGCAGAAACTAGCAGTAACACTTCTTGTTAGAATAAGTCTATATGTTTTGCATTGCTGTATTTCTTTTGCTTCTCCTGAAAACACTTCACCTGAAGATTTCCAGAAAATCGCCAGCTGTTTTGGAACGGCGTTCTTGCAGGCAGGCAGCGGGTGAGAGGCGTGCGCACACACTCCGGGTCAGTGCCCGCAGCGAGGTTTCAGAAGAAGGTGGGTGCCACAGCCTGCACACCCTGCGAAGGGAGACGACCGGCCCAGCACCACAGACTGTCCCCTTGAGCCCCGCGGCAGGGCGAGAAGCAAACCCTCCTCCCATGCCAGGGTCGGTGCTGTAGGTCTCACACGCCTCCACCTCCGGCTTCACTCAGGGCCGTACACCTTGCACGTTTTTTTTCCGAAAAGACTAATAACGCAGCCGCGCTTCCCTCTCAACCGGCCGGCACCCTCCGTCACGTGATGGCGATCTTCTTTGGTAGGCAGGCAGTTTTCATTTGACTTCCATCCAGCAACCCAGAATTTGGGTTCCTGCTGGGAAGGACCCACTGAGGGTCTTCCTAAGGATTTTCCAAGGCTACGGCTGCCCTGCCTGGCTCCTGGAAGGTCCAGCTTTACAGCCACCACTCCAGCCCCGCCATTGGGGCTGAGCAGGCAAGCCTCCTACGACGGACAAAAGCCCTTCTGCTGGTGCTGCCGGAGCCTTTTAGCCTCGCACGGAGGACACAAGCTTCTGGACAAATACCACCAATGAAGATTATGAGGCTGTGGTCCCTGAACATTAGGTAACGGTATCTACATTTTAGTGAAAAGTAACAACAAACCAACAACAAAAAAAAAGCAGGCGCTTTCAGAAGAGCGCCCCAATCTCCAAATACAACTCTTTTTCCAGCAGCTCAAAAATGTAAAATGTTAGATATTAAAATGCAGCTCTGACTCTGAAATATTCAAGTTTTCAGTAACAACAGTTTATTTGACAGTAGAAACTACCTCATCTTCTCCATTTTTCATACAATCCTCCTCCATTTTTCATACAGTCTTTCCAAGGTTGAGCTTCTAGCTCACAAAACTGAGTGTGAAAACCAGTAAATTAATAAAGAACATCTGTCCCCATCTTGAAAGAACATCTGTCCCCTTCTTGGTGTAGTATTTATGGCTTTAGTTTGGATCATTAATACCAAATATAGAAGCGTTTTCCTTAATTCCATATGCTGAAGCAGCATGTAGGTATGATCCACATCCCACGACTTTATTTCTAAAATGCTAGCTTCTGTAACATTCTTGAAAAAATTGTATCTTTCTATTCAGGCAGAAATTACTTAGATTTTTCACAATGTCTTTAACTGTTTACTCGTCCATTAAATACACAATAGTCAAGGGACTTACAGATGAAACTTTGCTGAAATTTACAGTTCAAGATAGAGCCCTCTATGGCATTCATATCTGTCTGAATTAAAAAGGCAACTGTCAGTAACACCTATACCAGGCAATAAAAATAGATTCAGTTAAGCATTTTTCTTTTGATGTTAAATTGAAGGTCTTTATAGTTCAGTCATCCTTCCATATTAAAAATAAAAAGCACCTAAAAATATGAACCTTAGAGCATTTTGTTTGGGTTTTACACACTTGTCTTTAAAATGGCTGTCTGTTCACGCCCACAACATATACTAGTTTATGCTTATAAAAAATGGAAGAAACCTTAGAAATAACAACAGAATGAAATAATCTAGACAACCGTATTTCTGTATTTATTGCTTCTTAAATCTACTAGTAAAGAATTCTGCTATTTCACCAGCAATTTCAACCATTGATAAAACCCATTCTTCATTGCTTCTTAGATTATCTCATTTTACACACCAGTATTCTCCCGGGCATATTTTACTTCATTCACCGTAATCTTTAAATCCTTCCAAAGCAGAGAAGGAGACAGGAAAACAAACAGGAAACAAGCAAATAAAAAAAGTCATACTGTGGTTAAAAAACTGAAGGTCTTATGAGGCAAGAGTTTTATTTTTGGCTCCTTCAAATTTTCAGTGTCATCTTAGCCAACCTGCAACATCCCTGTACCCCAGTTTTCTTACCTGTACAACGGAAAAACATGATTTTAAACCACATAGCCCCACACTGCACTGGAAATATGAACGCATTAGTATCTGTGAAGTATTTGGAAGGTATTATTGAGTTGAAGGTATCATTTCAGAAAGCAGCAAAATTATTTCACAATTTTCATATAAACCTGCCTTCACGAATTCTGTCTCTTCTTTTTATTACACTTTTCCCCTGTTGTAGATAAAGTATCTCTGGTACTAACTCCATTTAAATGACCGTCTCCTGCACATCAATCCTAATCCTGCAATGAATTATTATATCTGACAAAATAACATTACAAGGCAGAATCCCAACAATCAGGGTAGCTTTACTTCAAACTTACTACCCAGTCATTACAATGACCTTACATTTAACTTGCATTTTAGGAAAAAAAAAAAAAAAAAAAAAAAAAAAAGAAAATAAAATAGTAAGAGCCCTCAGACCATGGGACCAAAGAACGCCAAAAGGCTTTCCAAATTAAGTCTGGGTTCAGTATCTCTGGGAAAGAACCTCTCCTGCCGGCCTTTGTGAATAATTTTTCCAACCCTCTGAGATCTTAAAGGATTCTCTTCCTTCCATCATAGCCCACCAGAGTGCCTCCCATACGGGCCACAACTAGCTTTATCCTACCAGAAAGCTTACTCTGACTCACGACCAGTTTTTTCTCCCAGAGGCAGACACAGCCCAGAGCTTTCCCCGGAGCCCTGAGGAGGCATCCACGCACCACCTCCCGAAAGGAGAGACCTGTCCCGTCTCAGGGTGCAGCACGATGCCTGACCCAGCTGGGCTTCTGCAAGGAACAGCGTGGATGCTTTTCGGCTTGGGGCAGGATGCAGCACACTGACCACTGCGGCGACAGGTCTTATGGACCACAGTGGCTAAAAACACTGTATGCCATCGGCTGGAGCAATAAATAGCAACAACCTCGGGGCTGGCAGCCCAGGATATGCTTGCAGCTAGTACCTAAAGCTTCTCTGCTGCCTGGAGAATTGCAAATCCTAAAGACCTGACATTTTAACTGGTGTATTTTAATGAACTTAGCGATGCATCCTTCTAACCTCCAAAGCTCTTCCCTGCAAATATATATTTGCAACCCCGCCCCATGATTTCAAGGGTGAATGAAGAGCCCAATCCCTCCAATGGGACTCCTCCTATTGATTTTGGTTCCAAAGCCCTTAGGCTTTGCTTGTATGATTTCAATTCTATTTTAAAGGTTTAGGCAATCTTAAGAAAAGCTTCAGCTATTTTAAACTACAGTAATTTGGTCATATTAATATACAGTTTGTAGGCTCAGAATTCAACATCCACAAAGATGATTCAGACTACTCAACCCTTTCTGGATTTTTTTTTTTTTTCCTTTTTAATTGGAAAACAAACCATCTCAAAACCTTCTGTATTACCTTTTTGGCAGTTGTGATTTATCCAACCAGACGTCAAAGACTTTCAAAGTTGGACAAACAACTGGAGAGTTGGATGACCAAACCTATTCCTGCGGGGAATCCAAATTGGTTAGACTCATTGTTTATATTAGGATTTTCCCCTCTCAGGTCACAAACAGTCTGCTAGGGAACTGTGAATGAAGGTACATGCTGGCCTTGAGACAAAACCACCCACATTAAGTAAATTTAAATCAGTGCTTCCTCCAGGAAACAAAGTGTTGTATTAATTACAAGCAGGTTTGATTATGGTTTAGAGAACTGTTTAAACCCATTTAGCAGATCAAAGGCAAACAAATTTAAGTTGATATGCTCACTTTTAACAAACACTGGTTGATATCTGATCAAAGATCAACATGCTTGATGACTCCCATGTAAAAGTTTAGTGAAAAGACAGGCCATAGTAAAGATGGAAACATCAGAGCTCACCATTTTCTCAAAATATCTTCAGGTTTTAGATTTTAAATTGAGACTAAAAATAGTCTTAGATCCTAACATTTCTGAATTAATATCAAGTTCATGAAAGCAATACCATGAATAAGCTCTCAATACTGTGTTGGCCTCTCTCTTCAAGGCTATAAAAATACCTATTAATCTCATCGTCAAGAACATACCTAAAACCATTTTAAAAAATCACAGCTTCAAAGATGTCTTTATGCACATCCGTCTACTATAGCATCCAGTAAACATGCAGATTCATAGAGCGGCATGCAAGCAGCCTAGCAAAGAAAGGGTTAAAACAAAGAATATCCTCAAAGCAATTCCAGTAATCCCTCTAGATCATTCTGCTTGTGAGAAGTATTCTGGCTGGAAAGCTGGACTGGTATCAGCTCAGAAGTTGTTGTTGATCTGACATAGCCAAAGGAACCTGCAAACTGCAAGGAGGAAGTTGCTAGGTAAAAAAAAAAAAAACAAAAAAAAAAACACCAACAAAAAAACCAACCACGGAGCAGAAGGCTGATGTTAAGAATCAGTTAGATCTCCTTTATCTTCCAGAAACAATTATTTTACCTTTAATTTCAAAGGGGCTTTGGGGGAAAAGAGTGAAGGAAATATAGTTCATTTTAGCAAAGACCATATTGCAAAAAATAAATTTAAAAATCTATTTTTGGGCTAGAATGGTTGAAGAAATCCCTGATTAGCCTCTTAATGGGGTGAGTCCAATTTAGTGAGAATGATCACCAGAGGGAGTCATTGACTTTCCCATTAAAGTCAAAGGGAATTTTACATACATTAGGAGCACAGAATTTGGGGGCACAGCTGAGAAAGACTCCAAACAGATTGGAGTTCAGGGACTAACACAAAACACTGTTTTATGGATTTCATCTGAATCCATTTTCCTCTTTGGAGTCCCAAAGGATGACTGCTATATTCCACAGTGAAAGTTAGAGAGAAGGCACTGAAGTCATACATTCAGTGGGTAAACGCTCCCACAAAAAAAAAAAAAAAAATAAAAAAAAAAATCCCAGCACTTAATTGGTTTTAAAGTGGTTTGGAGTGGTGTAAGTAAGTACTGCTCAGTTTTCTCTTTGGATATGCGACATACCACAGTCCTTCTGGAAAAGCCATTTTTAACAGCCCAAAGAAAATCTCCAGGTGCCATATATGAGAGTGTGTCATACCTCTTGGGAATACCAGAACTTCAAACAGGAAAAGAAAAGAGTGAAAAGGAGACAGCTAGTATGCTTTTTGGGGTTGGGTTGGTTTGGTTTTTTTTTTTTTTTCTTCAATGTTAGTGACTAAAAGAGGAAGTGAGAATAGGGATTTGTGAACCAAGTGATAAAATGAACTAAGTAGATGAAGCAGCCTACTCAGCCATGAGCAAGTGTGTATTTCATGCTCAAACACCTAAATTTCACGACCTTCAAAGAAATATTTTCGTGTTCAGGACTGGGCTTTTCCTTGCTGGACTTCAGCTCAATCTTGTTCTTGCCACAAAAGCCCAGCACTTTGGTTTGAAAACAAGCTCATTCACTAGGCAACTTTCCCCTTAATTCTGTACAATAACATTATACAGCAGAGAATTAGGAGATTAAAAAAAGGCAAGGAAACAGCCCCACCCAACTAAATGCAATTTCACTTCCCCAGAAATGTCCTCTGAACAAATGGAATTCAATTTGTTTCTGTGTGACCAGGTAACGGCAGCACCTTGTTTTGCTTGTTTACTTTATCACTTCTTGTTCATGCAATTAGCTGAGAGATTGCAGCCTTTTGTTCATTATGTTAACCATAACACTGTTATTTGCATAGCTGTTTCCATTTTGAGGCTGAATTTTGGATAGAGGCTCTACTTTGGGCTGTGGCAGGCAGAGAATGGCTGGGAAGCCTCACACAGAGCAGCATGCAGCAACCTGCTCCTTTTTGGGGTGAGTCGCTCCAGGAACCGCACTGGCTGCCCATCTGCTTCTGACAGCAAATCAAAGTCCTATTTCCAACACGTGCTGCAAAGACCTGGCTGTCTTTCTCATACGTACCACCAAAAACCAGCTGAGTTCATCTAAAGCACTTTTGCCAACAGGCTGCCCAAGCTTAACTTTACAGCCCTTTAGAATGGTACAAGACATCACCCTGGTCAACGTATGCTTGATTTAAAATTATCAGTACTCTTACTGTGGTTGGGTGAAAACATCTTGAGAGGGAGGCTACTTTAGGCTTTCTTTCATGAACAATTTGATTTAAGATCCAGTTGAGTCTAGTACTGTTGCAATGCTCAAATGAGTTGTTGCGCAGTTAAATTTTTTTTTTTTTTAAACACTCAAGATATATCCCCAGATCACAGAATTTAGCAGAATGCTGACCCTCTCCATTAATAAATGCAGCAATCACCAGCCCCCAAGTCCTCTGAGCTGCTGGCAGTGAACTGATGTCAGCTTGTTTTTATCTATATTGCTCAGAAATTGAGGAATCTGAACCTTCTTACAGCAACGAGAGGCAGAGTCAGTGCCGTTGGGAGACTGCATGCTCTGGTGCGCAGGAGGCACCTTCATCTCAGCCTCCAGGCACCTAAACACCCCCAAAACTCTACCTCTCAGGGGAAACTGCACACCAACTTACACTAGTTGAAATAGAGAGAACTGGAACATACAGCTTGGAAAAATTGTCAATCTTTGTAGTTTACAATTCAAGCCTTCATATATGACCCACAGCTATGGTTAGGATTACTTCTGTAACAAACTGCAGCAAGGAACAGCCTTTTAATGGCATCGTTTTAACCCTACCTGTGCCATCTGCCTCTCCAGCTTTGACCGGGGAATGTCATCAAAATAGTTTTCATTTCTTCTTCTCCTCGCATCGCCCTGCATGATAATGTGGGGAACGTCCAGGGACCCACCAGTAGTGAAAGTGCTTTGGCTAAGTGATGGAGACAACTGAGGAGGAGTGTGGTTACCGCTGGGTTCCTGGACAGAGAGGAGAAAAATGCAGCATAAGAACAGCAGCGTATTGCTGACTTCAAACCACACATTTAAAAGTGTATTTGAATTATTCATACTAAAAAAATTAAGGAACAATTCCTGAAGTAGAGGTTGCTGTAGATGAACTTTTGAGATTTGCTACCTAAGGCGCAGAGCCCATGTGGAAGGAAAAATAATTCACTATTTACATGAACTAGTAGCAAATTCCCTCTCCAAAACCTCCTTGTGTAATATATGCTCCCTTCTAGGACTGCTAGAGAGATAAAACAGTGAGTTACTTCTTGTCAAGGCCCAAATAAAGCCATGATTTAGGGCTAGCTATTTGTAAGATGAAATACATTCTCACCGCTTCTGAGCAGCCACTCTGAGCTGTGAAAGTGATTTGAAAGTGATTTGAACTCTAGCAACATCTCTTGCTGAAAAAAAGGAATGCACGAATGTTTACAAAATATAGACACTTTGTTTGCAGTTTTTATAGGTCTTGCAGAACATCCGTTTAACTTGAAGTACTGGATATCAGAAACAAGCTAAATAGCAATTCCTAGACTGCATGAAAGCATCAGAGTACAAATATTTTATCAGGCTTTTCTTGTAATCTGTGCTGAACTGTGACCTTGTGTCAGTCAGTGTGCAAATACCACAGCAAATTGACACATGAACTCTATCTAATAAGCATCTAAACACGTCCTCCTGATCATACATTTTACCGGGATCTGCCACCACACCGCTCACAGCCAGCCACCGTATGTATGTTTGGAAACACCTATTCTCACGCACATCACATCACTTGTTCAAACACCAGTTGCAAACACTGGTGCCCAGCTCCACCATCCGACACTCTCTTGGCAATGGGAATCAGCAGGAGCAGAGCTACAGTGTACTGGCCAGCCGTACCACCCCAGTGCGGGCTGCAAACCACTGTCACAGCAACTGGGTGGAGAAATGTGTTCCTCTCTCATGATGTAGCTTACTGGGCTCAATTTATCTGACACTAGAGATTTCTCTGATAGTAAGTTCTTTGGAGGCAGAACAAACCCGGGAGTGTGGTTGCACAGTGCAGACCTTGTCTAAATTACCTATTGCTGTAATACTCTATTTCAATGCTGAACAAGAAAAAGGGACCTGAAGATATTAGAGGAAGCAAAGACCTGCTCCAGTGTACATGGAGGGTAAAAAACCCTGCCTTTTTATTTAAAGAAAGAATTAAAGTGGATATTTCATGCACGATTACATTGAAGCAAACCTAATGCTGAAAAGCATCAAGGTACTTTACTCCATGCTGTTAAGAAACAAGGTCTGGTGTAAGAAATCAGAGAGCTGTAATCTCTTCCAAATGGAAAGGAAAGTTGCAATTCTCTGTATGTGTTCAAGCAATAGCAACATCTGATGCTAGTATTTGAAACGTAGGAGTCTAAGTGACGTTATTCCTTGCAATCACAATAACGGATTAATATCTTCCAGGTTGGTTGACTAAAACCAGGGATACACAGCTGTTTAGCAACTTTTAATTAACTGGGATTTTTTTTTGTTTTTTTAGTTCTCTAGCTTTCCTATGATCTGAGACAAGCACTTGACATTTCCCAGGGCAAAGAAAGGAGTGTTTTCCTCTTAGGAATAGTCTTTTTCCCTCCTTCACAAAAATCCACCTACATTTGGCCCAGTTAAAAGCTTCTGAAAAGCTGTAATCTGCACACACTCAGAAGGTTTGGTGAGGCATAATGTCTAAAGCCTCCCTCCGATTCTTCCACGGGCCCAATTCTGACTAGATGCTGCAGGCACCTCTGCCTTGAAAATAAGCTGAGTAGAGAGGCACCAAACGAGATCCTTGCTAATGACCGGTACCTGCCCCTCCAGCAACCTCTCTCTGACCCGAATCCTGGTTCACTCACTGTTAGCAGACTGATAAGGCCATCAGCGCATCAAAGCGACAGATGACCGTGCAACGGACATACAGATTCCAGCTCTCATCGAGCTCTTCATATTTTATCAAACTGCATATAAGGAGGAAAGTCACTCAGAGATCTATTATTGGAAGATTGCTGGCAAGGCAATACAGGCAAGAATTACAAAGTCAAGGAATAAAAGAATTACGGTGCTGCTGCATTATGGAACAGTATGTAATTGTATGATTTTATGCTATTTTCTCAAAGTTGTCCTTCACAGCACAGATGGATCCTCTACTGTGCAGCATGTTGTCATATACTCAGCACTGTGTTATCATTAGTTATCGTGTAGTCAGTATTTTATTCTCACCTCGTTTCATGGCCCCGAACCCCTTCCCTAAACTCTATTCAATTCCTGCTCTGAAGATAGGATGACTAATATTGTCATTTTCATGATGCTCCTAAGTGCTTTACAAATGTCAATCAATTTATTTTCACAACACCCTGTGACTTCTGGCATTTTATAATCACCACTTTAGTGTGGGGGACCCGAGACACACAGACAAAGGTTAAAAAATATCAGTCACTTTGGATGTCCAATTACAATATCTATTGCCTGATTTTCCAAGTGCTTGTATTCAAAACTCCACTTCTATTGATCTAATTTGCAGCACTGTGTGCTCAGCACTTGTATAAATCAGACTCCAGACTCCAGTCAAATATGCAGAATGCCAGTAACATACAATTAGTGACTGTTTATGAGGCAATTACCTAAATAACTTACCAAGCATTATCCAAGGGCTTTGTGGCAAAAGCAGGCGTAAATCTGTATTTTCATAGCTACAGCTATTCCTCTAATCACAAGTCTCTCTCCCATTCTTCCTTCATTCCTCTTCCTCACTCCATACCCACTTTCTCATCTCCATAACAGATCTGCAGACCAGGCACGGATGCCTGTGCAGGTGCTGTCATGTCCTCAGTACCGTGCTACTCTTAGTCACCAGATATTCCTATCATGTTTCCACCTTGTTGTGAATGCATGGATACGTGCCCTGCAGGGACGCCTGATCATACATTTCACTATTAAAATCTGCTTCTTCCCCACTTCTCAGTCCTGCCGGTCACGTAAAGCTGGAACCACGCAGGTTGGGGCTGGAAGGGAGCTTAAGAGATCTTCCCCAGGCTGCCTAGGTGCACCCCATGCCCTGCAGGTGTTTGTCTAACCCGTTCCTAAAACCAGGAATTCTCTCTAGTGGATTAATTCTTCTGTTAAAATCCAAATTTTCAGTCTAAATTTTTATTCCTTCAGTTCAAATTCCAGCCTCCAGTGCTGAGCAGGTAAGGATGGGGTTCCATGAATAACATGGAAACTGGTCCTGTAATTAAAGATTATAAAGCACTCAAGGAAGGAAAGCAAGATTGCATAGGTAGCCTGAGATCCAGCATTTTCTAACTTTTGAGTTTGAAATCAAAATAACTTTTCCTTAGTAAACAGTTATTGTGGGAATAATGTATTTTGTGGATACTTTTAATGTTTGTTGCTTTTCCTCAATATTTAACCATTCTTTCCTTTGAAATATTTTAAAAGCTAATACAAAAAGAGTAGAAAAAGATCGACTGTTAGCCATGCTTAGGCTGACCTTGGGACCTTAAAAGTAGACTCTTTAAACAACAAACTATCTTTTCTACTGATCCAGAGCAACCTGGTCTAGTGGAAGGTGTCCCTGTCCATGGCAGGGCACTTGGAACTAGATGATCTTTAAGGTCCCTTCCAACCCAAACCATTCTCTGATTCTATATAAATCAATCTTCCAGGAGCAGCAGGCAGTTTATTTAAACCATTTTTCAAGCTAAAAATTATTGCAAACTACAGACTAAATACTATGTCCTCATTTCATGTGAAATGGCACAGTAGCAGTTGATGGGAAAGGAAAGCTTAATACAAACTGATGTCCTCCTCTTTAGGATTCTGTGTGAAGACTCCAACACCACGAAGTGATGAATGACATTTAGCACTTGCCCATATCAGTAGCTCTAGCTGTGGAGCAGCAGACTACTTTTTATCATTTTGACTGCAGATGGAGGACATCCAGTTTTCTCTTCACTATTGACTGAGAATATATAGTCCTAACCAATAACATGGGCTGTGGAAACTTTCCCACCTGCTGAAGAGGAACTAATTCCTCAGTGCAGAGCATTGAAAGTATTGAGCAAAAATGTGCGACTTTCAAATAATTCCTCTTTCCTGGGAGTATTTTAACACCTGCCATGCATCAGGAATCATTCACATAATACATAAAAAAATAAAATACAAGAAAAATACCCACACGTTTGTGCAACGTGCCTTAGAGCAGGACGTTGAAGACTTGTGACGATGAAGACCTTTTTCAACATGGTGTTAGGAATAGGTTGAATTTGGGGTGGGGGTGTGTGTCTAAAACGTCTATATGTGGCATCTGAGAATGAGCGTGGTGAAAACAGACTGGTCACAGAAATTGTAAGTGTATGTAAAAATGAGCCCTCATTCTGTCTTTCTCTATTTCTCTTTACACCAGGAAATTTAACTGGGGAGCACGGACACTCTCTGACATTTGGAAATTTAGTCCCAAATGCTATTCCAGTCAGAAATGCAGCCCCTTGAAAATAATCAGATCCAATCAAATGCAAAAGGTGTGACCTAAAATATCAAAATGCAAAGTGTTGATATGAGCTCCCTTGGAGAGAACACAGTAGGAACAGATCATCAGACCACAACTCGATAAGGGTAACAGACAGCAAGGAAGCAAAGGCATTGGATAGGAGAAACCAAGTGAAGGTGTTGTAACAAGAGGAGATTAAAACTGGTCAAGTGTGGAAAAACCCCAGGGACATTGCAACAGGGTTTCTGGAAGAGGGAACACAAATGAAAATTAAAGACGAGGGAACTTTTGATACACAGAAACATCTTAATGGCATTTGTAGCTCAACAATTTCAAGAGTCTCTCTTTAAAGAAAGCATAAAGCATATCTCTGAAAAGTAAGTGCAAGCATTTGAAAACATGAAAGGAAAACGGTAACTCTCCTTCAGCAATATCGATCGGCTGGGCTGGGATTCCTGTGGGCAAATGTGGTTGTGCAGCTTGTACACACCTGGTCCTGAGCTAGTTCCTTGAGCAAAGAAGATAAGCTGGTACTTCTAAGATACTGATCTCATCCTAAGGTAGACATCTGAAACAGATCAGACAAATCACCCTGCAAAAACGTCCATTTATATCCACTGCCCATACAGGGAGGCACGACTGAGCAGGTCACCCTAAGGCATCTAGAACCCCACTGAAAGCAGCCACTGATTTCATGTGAATGTTACGAAATGCTTGCTGACTTTTTGAGAAATACAAACAAATTTTCATGGGGACTCACCCTGAGGGTTATTGACCGAGGTGGTTTCTGAGGAGGGTCTTCGTGAAGCCTGTCTCCCAAAGATGCCAGAACGCGCTTCCGGTGGCCAATCAAGCTGATTTTTAAGACCTGAAATAATGACAAAAATACCTCATTAAAGAGAACACATTGCAATCATTAAATGAAGAGACATTCAGAGTGAAGCCATTTTCTCTTTAAACCTTTTAGCAAGTTAGTCCACTACACAGGCTACGCAGACAGAGAGCAGTGCGAGGCAAACAATCAGCAGAGAAAAAATGAGAGGCGAGATCAAACAGAGGAAAAACCCTGTAAAATGAAGGAAGAAACCAAAGCAGGTACAGATGTGCAAAACTGAAAAAAAAAAAGTAGGCTCAAAAATTAATAAGAAGGAAAGGAAAATGAAATAGGAAGAGAAGGCAGCAGACTGGGAGCAAAAACAAGGGAAGGGGAGGAAGAGACTGGAGAAGGAAATGTAGAGTTGCAGTGAAACAGCAAGTGATGAGGATTAAAGGGATTCACGGGATGGATGAGGAAGAGAGTGAGGAACAGCCACTGAATGCTTAGAGAGGGCAAGAAGGAAAAAAAAGAAACCACACAATGAATTAACGTTATCACTTGTAGATCTATTCACCATGCCTTTCACCGGTAATCTCCAAATGACACACACAGTTTGCATTATCGTGTAGAATCATCCTTGCATAAGAAACACAGGACGGACAAACTTTGTCCTGGAGGTCTACTACTTTTAT
The DNA here is from genome assembly GCF_929443795.1 of Astur gentilis. Taxonomy (NCBI): domain Eukaryota; kingdom Metazoa; phylum Chordata; class Aves; order Accipitriformes; family Accipitridae; genus Astur; species Astur gentilis. The sequence goes on from NC_064913.1 coordinate 14,880,388, forward strand.
CAGATGCAGTGAAAAAAAATCTCTGTTGCACACAAATGTGACTATCAGTGGATAGGTTCAAATACCTTGCGTCTGTCCAAATTCCAAGGACGCTGCCAAAAAGGTGTTCCAAATTTACTGCAACCACTCCCCACTTGTATCTTTCTGTGTCCCTGCCACACAGAGAACCACAGGATAACAGAGAGGGCAGGAGCAGCAAGTTGGAAACTTAAGCATCAGTGGAAAAATAATCTTATTTCGATGCTATGCTTTAATGACTACAATGGCTTCAAAGTGTAAAGCAGCTCTAATTGTAGAAGCAAGCCTCTGCTCTGCAAACAGCAGTGTCCTCGTGTAACTCTTCCAGACTGTATATACGGCTTTATAAACCAGAGCTGCCTCCATTCCCTCTCAGAAGACAGTACTTCCCACTATATTTAGGACCACCGTGTGTCAACACCCTTCAGTTGAGAGGAATTTCTCACTCAACCTAGAAAAAGTAATAGTCCCCAAAAAACCCTGAAAATGCTACCTCTTAATTGAAAAATTACCTTGGTTTAATTAAGTACCACTAAGAGCTACCACTCATGAGAACAAGCAAACAAAACCCAAACGCCAGCAACTCCCCCACTCCATCTCAGATCTGCTATCTCAGGATACGGTACAGCAACACGCCATCATTCTTCTGGTGGGTGAACTCCTGCCTACCCATGGGCACGTGAATTCGTCCACACTTCCTCTCTTGGATGTCTCTGCGCTATCTGATATTGTAGAACATCAGGAACATCTTGTTTGCCCGCATCTACAAAGCGATGGGCTATGACATGAAACAGATGGAGGCCTTCCTCCGAGAGGCAGATTACAGGGATGCTGCAGTCCCTGCAGCTCAAGAGCAGACCCAAGCTGCAGAGTCCCACAAGCCTGAGACGTGCTCTCCTGTGAGTCTAAATCTGGAGAAGCACAAGTGAAGCTGAGATAGTGCAGCATGTGCCAGCGGCATGCAGGAGACTTAGTTATGTATTCAGTCTACATTGAATGTTAAACAGAAGGGTGCACAGTTTATCTCCGTATTTAACTATACGAAACACGTGAGTGAACTACAGCTGCTTTAAGCGTTACTCAGGTAACGCACTTCAGTGAACTTGCTTCTTTCATAATGCTGCCCCGTCACCAAGAGCATTTACCCAGAGATTTTTTAAGTCAAGCTACAGTTCTGGGGTTGTTTCGAGGTCCTCAGTGCTCTGAGTGCCTTCTTAGCTATATCAAACCACACACAGCAATTCTCTTTGACTTCACAGAGCTGTTGAACAACAGAGAAAAGGACACGAGTCTTGAGGGACTTTGCACATAAGAGATCAGCAGATGGGTCTAAATGGTTATTATTATTTCAAAAACTGTGCTCAATTTGAAAGAAATACAGATCTTTAAACACCATAAGCACTGCTAAGCTTATTCCACATTTTGTTTTTCCATTACAATAGTGGTCACCCCAAATCTGAAGTGGTAGGATTTAAAGATGCAACCTACAGAAACATATGGTCCTCAGCCAACAGGCAGCTGGAGCCCAGGCTCACCTGGACCATGTACCCTGTTACCTGAAGATGGCTGTATTCTTCTGGAAATGGACTCCATAGTGATTTTCTCACTTGGAAAACCTGTTACTCAACTTACAAACATAAAATGCTGTTTTCTGAAACATTTCTGTATTTGAGTTAGGAGAGTTTAACAAACACCCTGAAACCTTGGTCTGTGATGGATTATCCTTGACAGTATTTATCAAAAATGTCAAATATCATAAATATAGGTCAATGGTGTGCAATGGCAAAGTTGCCTAAAGCAGTATCTCAGAAACATCTTAAAGTTATGTATCAGGTAACTGTTAAAAGTCTTGCACTTCTTTAGCCCCCAAGTTAATTCCCCATGAATATTTTCTATATACCAGGTAACGGTGAACACAGTAACAGTGAGCTATAGGGACAGTCAATACAATGCACGTAAGTGCTATGCAGTGAAGCATTTTGTCAGCTGGATTGTAGCCTACTTAATACAGGACAGTGAAATGAGCTTTGCAGCGTGGCTACAGGAATCAGCTACAACATGTCATGAAACTGTTCAGAGTAGCTTGAGGTCCTCCACAGCCTGTTATTTTGTTACTGTGACAAAAAAAAAAAAAGAGGCATGTATATGACATGCCTCTTTCCACACCGACAGCAGGATACCCGAGACAAAAATAATACAGCTCCATCTCATATATTTGCTTATATTTGATGCTGTAGTACGATGAAAGGCGAATGAATGGGGCAAGTCATTTGTCCAAAGAAATTACACATGCACACAAACTTAATCGTATTTTTACCTCCATATTCTCCAATGATTAGCATAAAAAATGAAATTCCACTAGGAAATGTAAGAAATCCACAAATGTAACCAATGTAACACTTTGCGTTTAGATTTCTGACTTAGTTGACAGATGTTTTAAAAAACAAACACATGTAGCCCAGTAACTCCCTGATGACTGTGTATGTGCGGATGCTGGAATTAACAAGTAATTCCATTTAAAATTGAGCATCATTTTTGTAATGTTCCTCTGCTTGATCTTTTCTTCTGATTGAATAATACGATCCAATACTGTATTTTATAATTATCCTACTTGGTTGGGGTTTTTTTTAAATAGTATTATAAAGATTACTGAAATTAAAGACATCAATTCCCTTTCTCTTGGAATAATCTGGAAAGTTCCTGTATGCGCTAAAATTAGTACCCTAATAGCGCAAGCAGTTTGGACTAAACACGTATCAGCAATCAGACACTAGGAACTAGCTACAAAGTGGAAAACTAGAGAGTGATCAGAATAGTACTAGTGATTCTCTGGTAGCAGCATCAGACACGTCAGAATTTAAGAAGAAAAATGGTAAATACAAGCCAAACAGGTGTGCTCTTCCTATGTCTGCACGTAAACAGCCCAAAACACTAGCTAAATTCAATTTTATTAACCAGTTTACTGCTGGTTATATTGGAATAAACTCCAGGCTATCTGGAATTGAGGGTGAAGGATACACTGAGTATTACCACAAGTGCTGCCCCACAGGGCTAATCCGAAATCACGGCAGTGCTCAGAATACCCAGGAAGGGGGCCCAGACTAACCAGTACAGCTCACCTGATCACCATGACTGGTTTAACTGTAAATTTGAAAAAGCATTTAAATACACTTGCTATCTAAATTCCCAGCATGGACAACTGTTCAAAATTTTACAAATCCTGTTCACAGAACTGCTGTTAGTGATAAACAGTTAAAGCAAAAAAAACCCAAACCAACCAAATAAACAAAAAAGCGAAAAAAAAAAAACCCATACCACCCATGCTGACCAAGATTACATGGTGTAATAATGGGCATATTTTGAAAGATAAATATGCCTGAGTCAGCTGCGATATTGAATGCCCGTTGGCTTACCAATACCAGACACAGCCAAACCCAGTCCCAACCATATTAAACTTCTGCTGCATTTTTCACGTCGGGATACTTTATGCTCTTTCTCATCCTGACTGCAACTGCCGATTCCTTCCAACCCTAAATTATCACAAACCCTTGCCATTTTTTAACAGTGCAGGGATTTTCCTATAGAGCCTTGACCGCCCAGCAAAGCTCAGGCAGGTGAGAACCAAGCAGCTCCAAATGACCCTGCAGACCAGAGACCTGGTGCAAGGCATCTCTGGTTTCCACGACTGCACTGGAAGCAATTGTTTATCACGCCTCTAAAGAGGCTGGTAAGAGACTTATGATTTCGTATCATAATGACATGAAATATTCTCTAAATAAAGGTAATTTTGGACCCCGGGTTGTTACACTCCTCTGAGCTGCAGTGCTGCACATTGCTTGCTGCCAGAGCAGGGGTGTTACCATGCTGTTCAGCTGTCGCCATCCCAGTCAGATTCAGGCGGGCGAGATTTATTATTTTTTGCAGAAGTTCTCAGGACAGCCTTTGGTACTACCGAGGCTGCTGGAACTTTTGTCCTGACTTCACCAGACAAGCCTTTTTTGTCATTAAACAAACGTTTTCTGAATTCTCATTAGTTCAAGAATTGGCTGACTGAAAATACTAGGTGCTAGTACTTTTGGCTCCACTAGAGATAAAAAAAAGTAATAGTAATTTTGGGCTTGTAATCGATAACCCTTAGTATTTCAGTGGGAAAATATTAATTTAATTTTTCATTAATAAAAATCAGGAAAATACAATGAAACAAGACCTGGCCAACACTGAGACATGGTCACTTTACCTCCTGCAGATGTGTCTCAGGCTACCTGCTGAACTGCTTTTTAAAAACAATTTTTTAATAAAAAAAGAAGTTAAATCCATGACCTTCAAAAATAAAGTTAAATCACAGTTTAATGATTCTATAAGCTTCAGATGTAAGGACAAACATTACATATGTGCATTTTTATTACATGAGGCTCAAAACCCCATAAATCAGAAATCCTAAAAGTCTATTATACATACAGACAAACACAAAGATTATTACGATAATGATTACCTATTCCAAGAGACAAGGCTGCAAATATTATTTATGTGAAAAATACCAAGCACTAAGCAGGTCTGTACATAAAGCGAAAACAAGCCTTCTGTTTTCACAGGCAGTAAGTGGAAAAAGTATTGGACAGTTTGAAAGCTGGAATACATTCCTAAACTGAATCCTAGAAGACAGACACGTCATTCTGTTCCCTCTGCTGATGACTTGCATTTCCACCTCTGTGCTGAACTAATGTCCAGTCACTGGTTCAGATTGGATTTGGAATATGTGTGGTCACAGAGACCAGGGGTATTATTGCCGGCCAACCTCCTTGAGGTCTTCAGTGTTACTCATCTAGCACTATGAGAGAGCAACTGCAATACCAATATGTTATCCCACAATATTTTGCAGGATCACTTACATAGCAGATAAATTATAATTAAAGTTACTGGTACTACAACACATTTCATAATGAGCTAATCATTTATTTATCTATTTTTAATACGCAATTATCAGCAAAGCACATTAATCTGTACACAAGCATGAAATATAGCTAGTGTAACAAGAAATAGGAGATAAAATACAAATCTCCATAGAAAATTTTAAAAGCTCTAGAACTGATCCTTTTTCTGATCTTGATTCAATTTCATCACGGACTTAATTCCAAGCAAAAGGAAAAAATACGCATTCAAGTCCCTTTAAAGAATGGGGCACATTTGTCTACTAAATAAATAGCTTTTTTATTTATTTTTTTTTAACGCACTCAAGGTTTCTAATAACATACAGTAATGAATGGCTTCATAATACCAGAAGCGGCAAACAGCTATTTGCTGCTTGGAATAAAAATGCAGATTACTTTAGCTCACAGTTATAACTAATGCAGTCATTAAAAGGCAAGCTCTGTAATATGAGAGTACAATCAGTTAATTACACAGATATTAATATCTTAGAATTGAAAATTGATTGTTTATTTCTATATCTTGCAATTATATACTCTCATAAAAATGGTAGTAAAAATAATGAAAAAAACCTAAGATGGTGTTAAGTATCTCCTTCTAACAGTACAATTTAATGGAGGTTCTTCTACGCATTTTGGAATTTTAATCATCATCTTGTAGATACACAACAACTACAGAAAGGATGTCTTCAACATACAGAAAGAAAAGCCAAACACTGGACAGGAGCACCTGCACCACACATCAGAACAAATGTTGTTAAGAGATGATATTTAGCACACATTCAGTTTCACGGTATACTTGCAAGCTACCAGCTGTATGTGTGAAGATCTAATTATTATTGTATTAAAGCATTTTCAGTTTAATAAAATTATTCTGCTGTATTGTAAAACGCTCATAGTAAAAGCATGGGTTCCACCCTTGAACACCTAGTTCAAGCCAAACCGATGCACCAAGGCTACCTCCGGCTTGCATCCAGGCTGTGCTACGGAGCGGTTTGCACAGAACTCCGCACACAGCGGTCCAGAACACACTTATCCCCTAAAGTATTAAATAGCCCAGAGTTACAAACTTGACCATGCGTTCTTGTCCTGCTGCTAGCATTAATATTTATCCAATTTTTTCAGGGAAGAGCTGTAAAAGAATCGTAAAGATAAAAATGCGAAAAGCTTTTGATCCCATCTGCCTTACGAAGGGACCTGGGAGCTGGGTGGAAGCAGTTCTTTGCACGGCCAGCTCCTCATCCGCTTCTTTACTTGGCCACAGAAGAGCTAACACTGGTACAAATAAACGGGCAGGAAAGTACGACCGAGGATGGGGGTAGAGGAAGGGGTGGAAATCTCCTCTTCAGCAGCTGCTTCTGCTTACAGAGGTGCAACCCAAACGTGAGACACATCCACCACAGGGAGATCTCAGCTTCTTTCAAACTGGACCACCCGAAAGAAGAGACCAGCTAACACACACACACACACAAAAATAAAAATAAATTTGTAAAGAACCCTAATGCCAAAGTTTTAACAGAAACCACGGTCTATGAGCCTATGCTTTTTAGTATTCAGCAGTTACTAAATTTAGTTTTCTAGCTTGTCTGTCAGGTGTCTGCCATCTTCCCCCTGAGGACTGGAACAAACCTGTCAGAGACAGGGTAGTCATTTCATGAAGAATGTTTTTGTTTCTCATAACTGTTTCCATCTTATCAGTAACCAGTGGACTCACCCTACTGCAGAGTGGCTGCTCAGCCTCGGCCCCACTGCTTCCTTTGACAGCACTCGGCACACTGGATGTAATAAAACTCGTTTTGTGATGTGCTAATACAGGTGCCATTGACTCTCTTTTGGGTACCATGTGTTATGCTGCCCAGGGATGTCACCTCTGTCAAGATCTTAATTTCATGACTTTACAGGAAACAGGCACCTACATACACGACATGATGGAAAGAGGGTCCTCAATTATCGCTCCATCTGCTCTGCAGCAACAGCCAGCTGACCAATTTCATCGCTTTTCTTTCAGCAAGGACACTCCCCAAAAGAATAAACTTTGAATGACTGATAACCTCAGGATAGGTTATGACATGACATACAACCTTTGCATAAAAATAAAAAATCCTCTACCAACTTATCTTCCCAATTGTCTTACGCTATCCTGGTTTGCAATCCTTGCTCATTACGTAATTATTTAAACTCATTAAAACAATTACTACAGGTTCTGGCTTGAAATAAATCGTACCAGTCCCTCTCCCCGGGTTTCACACCTCCCTCCACCTTTATCAACCAATCTCATCCTTTAACACCAAATGGAAGAAGCCACTACATCTCAACTGCAGCTGTCGTAATCTACCATTTTCTTTAAGGCAGTCTAACTGATTAGCATAATTAAAATAAATTAAGACCAATTTTGTCTAACCTACATTTGGCTTGGATTGTGACGCTGCTTGTCAGATTCTGAACCCCAAACCTTGTCCATTTTCCAACTAGATGATACAGCTTTAAAAAAAGCTATCAGTTCTCCCTTATATCCTTGCTTCGTTTATATCCTTTATGCTATCATAACTGTAGCAACACTACTACTATCTTAAAACAAGGCAACGGCCACCATGGCAGAGCAGAATCATACATCATAGCCAGAGCCGGCATCATGCTGTACTTTGACTCTTAATCTGTGAGGAGGAAGCACCGTGGGTGGGAGAGAACAGGCTCTATGAGCACAGCAGGACTGCTGGATTAACTCTGCCAGGGGCAGCAAGGGGACAGCAAATCATTTCTCAAAATATCTTTTTCTTTCATGCCTTGAGGTAAGAGCAGGAAGGAACACCATCAAAAAGTGGGGTTACAAAAGGATACAAACAAAGTGGCAAAAATATTCATCCGTCAATAGCTCAAGTAAGTTCTTCCCTTGTGGCTCCGAGCAACACGACAAATTCCAACATAAAAGATTATTGTCTGCACGATCCGAGATAAATTGAAACCGCAAGGCCGTTCAGATCATACCCATCTTCTTATGCAGATTCCTTCATTAAACATTCAACATTAGTCTGGCTTAAGGAAGAAACATTTTTGTACATAACCAAATTAGAACAAAGCAAGTGGGCAAGCTGTACTGAAGAGCTCTCCAAACAGGAGGCTGATTTTGTAATACAGTTTTAAAAAAAAAAAAAAGATAAACTGAGCTTCATATTAACACTGAAAACCAGCAAAACTCTGGTCATCTCAAACTTCTTATTTTATAAATTAAAAAGAATACAGATGTGTGTATCCTTTTGAATTCCACAGTTTGGGCAGATACATTATTAATGAAGCATTCTGGCAAAACCCACCAGTGAATGGGTTATCATGGGAAAGGCTTTCTTGCTATAAATTCTATTTGAATTTTCTCAGTGAGAAGGGCTGCACAGGACTCCTCATACAGGGTAGTGTAGCATGTTTTCTTCACCTCTGGTCTTTCTCTCTTTTTTCTTCAGCCTTATCAAAAGTTCCTGAAAAAGGAAAGTTCTCTTCAAAGGGAGTGTCAAAAAGAGGATAAACCTAATCTTCACAGCTCAGGCTTTGCTCTTCTGGTTCTTTACCTTAGGCCCAATCCAACCCATGCAACAATTTGAGAGAAGGAAAGACAGTGCCAAGGAGTTCATTCCCCGCTTCTCCCATCAGCAGTAGTAACACCAGCAGTAGTAAGACTCGCAGTCTTTATTTTGCAGAGAGTGTTCCGTTAGGGGATTTTTGGACCTGCATGAAACCAAAATGACTTAGCAGACCTGTGGATGCAGCCAAGTGCAGGACAGCAGCCCCACGTTGGAAGAAGTGAGAGGCCCCAAATCATGTCTATAATGATTCCCAAACCACTCTTAATGCTGTCAAGAATCTCCCCAATGTCTTGTCATGCCTTTTAATAATCCTAAATATGGTAATTTCACAAAATATCCTTAACCCAACGATTAACCATTCTGATTCTTGAATTATGTTTTCGTTAATATTTAACTTAAATTGTCTCTTCTCTAGCTCTTGTTCTGTCCTCACTGATTTATGAAAATAATTCATCATTATCTCCTTTATAACATCCACTTACATGTTGGCAGAAAGTTATGTTTGCCCTCAATCTTGTTCCCACTGGAAGGAACATGCTCAATACACCAGCTATCTGGTTACAGGGTGAGACACAGCCATGATTTCTAACATACAACACGAGCAGAAAAAAGCCAGCAATCCCTCTTCCCCTCATCTAAACCACAATATAAACACATAAAAATTTTACTTTAAAAATAAAAAATATAAACCAGAAAAAAAACCAGTTTGCCTTTCTTTTGCAAGTCATGTATCATAACACACGCAATTTCGCAAAACTCTTGTACCAAGAATAACTCTCCCTCCTAAATTTGTTTTTACTGGACATAAGGAATCCAACGTATAAGCACATTATCCCAGCTGAAACATAGAGGGAACCACACCAGGGGACAGAAATCTCCAGGTTTTTATACACACCCCTCTTGTTAGCATGCACAACATACATTCATATATCACTGTCCTTTTTTTGTGATATGCTGTTGACTAATGTTCAATCAAATACCCAGTAGCTCTACTCCTGCCCAGATTATTCCCCCACTACTGCTGTTCAGTAACATACTCAGAGCTCGTTATATTCTCTCATGTGATCTGTACTTCCAAAATAAATCACTTTCACATTTCTTCAATTAAACCTTACATAACTGATTCAGCCCATTTATGCATTATGAAGATTATACTCTCTTTTAATCCTATTTTACAAATGTTACTACAATGTTAAATAATCACCCTTCAGATCAGAAATAATGCCATGAAAATCCACCTTCGTTTGGGACGACAAGTTTGCAGACCTTTAATTTTGATAGAGCTTGAAATGTTAAAGCAGAGAAAAGACTAGTTTATATGAATATTTATACCTACCAATTTACAGTATTGGGTATAATAGCCAGTGGTATTATTGTGAAGCCGAGTAAGTTTCTACATCATCTTGTCACAGATGTGCACTACAGTACAGATCACATTAAGTCACTATAACATAAGAAATCCTGTCATGAACATTTCACACCAAATCACCACATGAACTATGATTAATAATGAATCAGAAGAGTAGATTTATATGAATAACAAGCAAAGAGAAAAAACCCTCTTATTACAGACAATTAGATGATAACGTAACTCACATATTTGCTATGTTCTAATACGTAGCCACTTGGGATATCTTCAATGACTGACTTAGACTTAACATGTATTTCTGAGTTGTACTAAAGAATTAACTAACATTTTGGGTTTTTCAAAAGAATAAGTAAGCCTAAATTTAGTCACTGTTAATTAAATATAGTTTTAGAAACTCTACTCTTCAAGTACACATCTCATTTATGTGGGGTTTTTTTTAATTGTCCCCGTATTCGTGATGCAGAAAAGTGTAAGGTTTTTCTTATTTTAAGAACCCTGACATTTCAACTTACTTGTTTCTGCTGTAATATGAAGCTTTGAATCATAAAATATTTTCCATTCATGATTTGTGTTCATATTTTCTTATCAACAGATTTCTCACAGATACTCAACAGCGTAAGCAAACCAAATTTCTGCACAGAACTGAAAGTAAATGACTGTGTTACTTAGTAGTAGGAATGAAAAATACTGATGGAAAAGGTTAAAATATGCTTTTGAAATGTTATGTTTCTATATCACATACAACGGGCTTATTCAGCTGCAGGCAATTTCTTAATTTTCAGGAACTCATTCCGTGTTTTACCCTAATTTGGTCCGAGACAGGTACAGCTGATCTTTTGTGAATTAATACCTATTACAAGGAATTTACCAAGTGCTGATGCTCCCTCTGAGCCCCCAGGACTCGGGTGCACTCCCCGGCCCTGAGCCCAGAGGACAGAACCAGCACGAGAGCAGTGCAGCCAGGTTTTCCCATGCAAGTGCAGCACGGATGGATCAGGAAAAATTCTCCAGATTCTTTGCGCTTGAAGACTTGGAACAATAATGTAAAGCTAACAAAACTTTTTAAAAGAAAACACTAGAGGTACTGGCAATTCAGAGCTGCCAGGAAGTAAAAATCTGTAATTCAGTTTGGAAAACAGTGGGAGCAGGGCGTGGTGTGCCCACTCACCCCCTGAAATTTCGAAATGTATTCCCAGAAAACAGCTCTCCACTGGCAGAGCCCGCTGGGGGTGGACACAGAATCCCCAGTTCACAACCAGCATGCTGGGATGCCGCAGGACAGAGGAGTTCGAAGCACAGTAGGATGCTTTAACAGGCGCGTTTCCCCATCACCGTCCCGCTGCAAACCAGCGCTGCTCGGGGGCACGCTGAACGTGTCACTGCGTGCTTTGTCACCGGGACGCATGGGCGGCACTGAACACCTTCCAAGAGAGCTACAACTATATAATATTACCATCTAAATTCGTGTTACAGACCAACGTGAACTAAGGTGTCGCGCAGGCCGGGAATTCCTCTGCATCCGTGGTCAGGGAGCAAAGGGGAAGGCAAATAAATGACAAAACACGGTGTGCAAATCATCAACCAAAAGGCGGCAAGAGACACGATGAGCTACAACTAAGTCTTAACTGTACAAGGAATTATATCTGTTGAGAACTGAAAATGCAAATGTTAAGTTTTATTAATCTACTTCTTAACTGCAGATATAACCAACGCAAGCTCCTTGAATAATAAGGTAAAATGGGAATTTGGAACCTAAGAGAGAGAAAATGAGTGCCAGAAATTTTAAGATGATGAATAACGCAGGAGAAGAATTGGAAGACCAGAAAATGGGTCATTATAGTAATCAGGTGAGAAATAGCTAATAGAAGGATTTACATGTTACAATAAAATTAAAAGGTAACTATTCGAAGCATACCAGTAGGTGACATCACAAGGCACTTGTGAAAAACCAGACTACATGATTTTATTTGTTTGTTTTGGCTGTTCAGATAACTTTCCTGTTTTCTTCTTTGCAAATTCAACTTCCTTCCCTCTCGTCCATCAAACCTCCCTCTCTCTTTTCACATCTTATTTTCAGCTCAACAGACCCCAAATTTCTTTTCCCATTGCACCTTTGCTCCAGGTCCCCTTTATTTCTTTATCACCCTCCACTCAGCTCAGCAATTTAATCTGCATTTGCAACCATATCCCCACCTCATCCAGCTGACCACTACAGAGGTGACAGGGAGAAACAACAACAAAAGGATGAGCAAAAACTGCTGACCAACAAGCAAGGTAAAAAGCCCGGGGAGAAATGGAAAGGAAGCTGCTGGATTAATAATATCAGATTTGATTTAATGGCATCTGCTCTCCTCCATAAGCAGCAAAATAACCATGTAATAAACATTTTTAATGTATGTTTAATGTCTATTATAGATGTCATTTATGGGATAACCACCCAAGCTTGCAGAAAGACACCGCCTCATCCTTCAGCAATCTCTGTCCTTATTTTGCACCTCTAGGATACCGTTGAAATGGAGAGAACAAACACCCACATACGTTTCTATTCTTTCGTAGTCTGTACAGTGAGTCTTCTGTACAAGCGGTGCTGCTAGGAGCACTGCAACGAGCTCCCCTCATCAGCTGTGACCTAGGACGACTTAGTATACTACCAGGCATAGTATGACTGTTTAATTATTTATTGAGATAAAACATATAGAGAAAACAATGTTTTACCAACAGGAAGTATTTTGCAGAATGGCTATTCAATAATGTTTTGAAGAAGTGATTTTGTGAACATGGGCTCCTGCTATGGGATTCTTTTTTTTTAAATTGTGCATCTAATTTTTAGCTATCTAAAAATCTTGTTAAATCTCTTCACTAGGATACATTTTCTTACCGTCTCAACCAAAAATGATTACAATGTCACTATGCAAATAATATTTGGAAAATATCAAATTTTACTTCTTATGTTACCATTGTGTTATTTTGCTAATAAATTTTGTAAGCCCCCAGGAATTGGCATATATGTTAAAATCATCTAGGGTCAGCTTTAGCAATTTACAAGCTTCAGTGGTTCAGAATGTCATATTTTTAAGAAAACATGGCATGTGTTTGTATCAGCAAGTTTCATCCGTCATTATCCATCTCCCTCCTACACCTTTCTAGTATAAAAACCCCTTCTGCTTGCTGACAGAATACTAATTTGGCTTCATTTAAATGCTAAAGCAGCATAGTCCAGCTATCTCATTTAAAATATGTGTAAAGCTGTGAAACAATTGACAAGCACAATGAAGAGCGTCTACCCTAAGATCTGCATGGAATTATTTTTCAATAGACACTAAAAAGCCAAAAGCCTAGACTAGCCAAATTTTTCTTCCACACATCAGGGAAGGGAAAAGGGCAATATTTACCTAGCAGCTCACCACTTCATACCACCTGTTAAGATTAAAGGTCAGGTGATGTATACCCAGAAAATATGTATATGCTTCTATTTGTGCAAGGGCAGTCACTCATTCTTGTAACTTCAAGCACATATTTATTCTGCGTGTGCAATAAGAAAATGTGCATTAACAAGGCCTGCATCAAATATAAATTAAGGCCAAGAGGAATTTCCATATATTAATAGTACAAAACCCCTAAATACAGAGCGTTCTATGGACAACAACTGGGCTGGTATCCCTCAGCAGTACCGTCCAGTGACCTGCGTTGACGAGTCTCCCAGACTTCTCTCCTTGCAAAGGTGTAGTTTTAAGGCTTAAAATGGAGAGTATAATGAAACTTGAATTGGCATGATTCATCGAGCTGATTCCAAATACTGGGTGTGCAAGTACACGGAAGTGTGCACATGGGGTTTAAAGAAATACACACAGCTTTATGTAAAAGTGCGTGACGTGTGCTACCATCTTTGTACACCCACACACGAATAGAAAGCAGGAAAGAAAACTGTGCAAGGGACCCCTCACACCACGGCTAGCCACAGCATGCCTGAGAAACAGTGACCACCAAGGCCTGGATTTGATTAGCATCAAACTGCTCCACGTCAGAGCAAACTGGGAGCCGAGCCTCGTATTTCTAGGGTGCACAGCTGAAGAATTATTCACTCGGATGGTCTCACACAGTCTATTTCAAGTTCCAAATCAAGGCAGCTTAGCTTCCCTCCCACAAGCGAAAATGCAGACACAAGCTAGCGTGCTAAAATTTTCCTCACAATGGCAGAGAAGGTACATGGGCAAATGAGATAGCAAAACCTGTTAAACTTTACAAATGAGACTAAGATGAGAAGAAAGCAACCGTCTTTTCTCTTTAAACTCTCTAATTCCTGAGAAGCTAAAAAACCGCAGAGATTTAGCAGCAGAAGAGTCACTAATAAAATAGTTTGTTTCAGAGGGTAAACATAACTTTTGTTGTGCTGACTGCAAGAAGACAGTAACTGCCGTTGGACACATCTATATTCTAGATACAACCATCTCATTTACAGTTCAGTATTTAAAGAAATGAAAACATGGAAGACCTGACCATAGTTCTAAACCTGCTTTGTACAACAAGACTAATACAGGACTGAGTTAAGGAGCTGACCCATATACTGAAAAATAGGATCTAAAATTAAATAGGAAAACGTACATCATTATTTTAACTTAGCTCAAAGTTGCACAGCTAAATCTCTGTGCAGCAAACTGAAAAGTTATCTATACGCTGCAGATTATTATGCACTCAGTGAACACCCAACATTTATATCATTTTTGCTATGTTAGTGGTATTGAATTTTTCATGCATTTTAAAGTTGGATAAATGGTTAGGAAAATAATTCAATAGGTCAGACATTTCATTAACTTAAATATTAACAACAAAATCCTCCAAGGAGAATAAAAATGCTCTTGCCTGTGGACCTATGTACTTGTCCGGGGCAGCAGAACCCACTGAGAATCCTTCTCAGCTTGCCAGAAGGACCAGGGTGCCAGACACCTGGGGCTGCACAACCTACATTCCCTGTTCAAATTGCTTGTGTTTAGTTCCTAGCTAACACTTTACTTTTCGTCTAGATTTACACTGACGTTCTTGGTCCAAGGGGGCTTGCTCCCAAAGGAACCTTTGCTTTGCTTTAATTTCTGAATGGACACTGAATATCAGCTTAACACTGTTTAATAACTTAATCAAGCATACATACATTAGGACTTTGATAGTATCTAAAATATTTTCAAAAAATTTATAAATTACCTGTCTGCAATGATCTAATGCCAGTGAAAGAGTCTCTTTCAAACACCACTTATTGGTAAACAAGGATGAGAACCTGGTTGTCTTATGTCAATGGCAAAATACCATTGACTGCAATGAAGCCAGTGTCTCACTTGGACATGCTGTATTCCGATAAAACGGGGATTACACTGCATTGCAGAACTGAAAAGGATGGGTATAGTTAAAATGAAATGCTAGAATGAAAGCTGACTGTGTAAAAATAGTATTTTCTTATTCAGCAGACCTACCCTACAAATATATTCAATCTCATAGCTGCTTATACTCACGGCTAGAAAAAAACCCTAGGATTACTTTTTATTTCCATTTCAGAGATGGCACATTTATGGTGAGAGTAAGCAGATTCTGTTTATATTGTCTCTCACTCTTGTGATTTCATCACGAGTCTCACCAAAGTCTGTCTTCCTCCCCAAACCACAAACTTCTGAATCTCAGCTTTTGTTAGGAAGACAAACGCACAAGTCCCATGACTGCATAGAAAGATGTGAATTACTGTAACGGGGGGGGGCGGGGGGGGGGGTACCCCCCCCCATCTTAATTTTCCTATGATATCTGAAGCCCTGAGGTTGACTAGCTTTTCATCATCTGTATAATCCCTAATTAAGGACAACTGAACTTCCAAATTCTACACGCAGGCAGAGCCTGCGCAAGCTGGAGCCCTACTGTAAATATTGCCTGCAGAATCCTTATTACCATGTAAAAGCGAGAAAGACAGCCTTTCAGACACCAAATTAGACTTGCAGGCAACATGCACAGCGTAGTTAGGAGAAACCGTTTATTTCCAAACTTGACAATTTTTACCTTGTGGTCCCCAAGACAAAACGAACACGGCACTTTGTTACCCTTCAATAAATCTTCAGCTTTTCACAGTGCTGGGTTATGAAAGGTTCTAAGTTACACTTAGGTAAAAGGAATTCATAATCTCTCAGGGATGCAAAGAAAAGCTTGGACACAACCCAAGTGTAATCAAACTACTAAAACAAAAACCACATGCAAAAGCGAACAAGAGCAGTTGTATGGCAATATTTCTAGCTGGCTGTGCTCCGTAAAGGGCTGTTGAAACTCAGGTGTAAAGGACACTGTTGTTAGTGCTAATCATCTCTTCCCAACCCACTGATATAGCATGTAAAACTAAGGCAGATCCAAGACAATCTGGGAACAACCTGCAGCTTTGACATGTCTCTCCTTCCTCTTGACCCTAGAGGAACCTCTCCCAGCTGTTGGTTTCGGCAGGTAAGCAAGAGCCACGCATCAGCTCTTCCCAGTCACAACGTTAGTGACTTACTAGTATAAGATGCAGATGATAGCAGCTCTTGCTAATAGCTGCTCTGGATCCTATATTGTCAGCTCTCAACTCTTCTAGCCTGCTTTGTTAACACCTGTGGTTTACTGCAGCAGAAGCCTACAAGGAACTAAAGCAGCCCAGGTCTCAAGAAGAGCGATACCCATGATGGAATGAAGGGAACGGGATGCATCCGATTTGGTAAGACTTGCCCTTGCATCTCAGGCACCCAAGACTTCTATCACTCTATGGCAAAGTACGAGAGAAGATACAGCCTAGCAAGATGAAATGAAAAAGGGCTGTAAACTGAACATCAAGTGAGTTTGGAACTGGAGAGAGCAGGGAGCAAAGTACACGTGCTCAGACATGGCCTCCTGCTTCACTAGATAAGTAAGAATAGGGTGAGCAATGTGATTCAAGAAGAAAATTACATGACACAGTATGTTTTATTTCACAGCATGCTGAAAAATGATTAAAGAAATGTGAAGAAGAGTAAAAGACTTGCTCTTTTAGCTTTACTTTCAAATACAGCAATATAACACAGAACCATCCTGATATGCTGCTGTATGCATCACTTCTATGCCTATTATCCAGCTTCTTAGAAAAATGAAATCCAAACCTACACATTTTATCTTAGAGCAGCAGCACAGGTTTTGTAGAGTGAGAGCTTATGAATGGTAAAACAGGAATTTAGTGCAGTGAAAACACAGTCCAAGCTCAGGGGTCTATTCTCTTCTGATTGCTTTTATATACTTCCAGCATTCAGGAAAATTACGCAGAAGCATTAGGAGTAGAATAGACTCCTGTGAAATGAGCTCACAAATGAAATTAAGAGAGGGAGAGAGCAGTGAATAACTGAATCCCCTGAGCCAGAACAATGCCACGCTGGAGTCTCACAGGAGGATATGCAACACGTGCTGCTGTGCACCTACTTTTCAGTGGACCCGTGTAATTTATGAACCTGACAGCAATGCCATACATACCCACAGGCTCTTCCTAACCTCCCTCCCGCCCATCAGCATGCTTCCACAGAGAACTGCCAAGGAGACTGACACAATGAAAATGCAGTGGTTTGGCTGCCTTTCAACCTTCTATATACCCTGGAGACAGAAGGATTACTTATTATTAGCAATTATGAAATTTAATCCACTATACTGCATTGCATATGATCAAGCTTTATTGTACTCTAGTGAGTCTTACCCTAGTATAAACACCAGATTATAAACCTATTTTTTAATGCATTGACTTTAATTTTATATGGAGTCAACCTTCCCTGTTGCAATGTGGTCACTTCATTCTGTACTTCTGATAGTGTGGCTCCTGAGTCTGTGAACAATTTAAGTGTATGCTTCTATCAGCACAAAGGAGAAAAAAAAAACCACTAACTTGATTTTTCTTTCCTACCTTCTTTTTAACAAATGAAAACCTGAAGAACAGGTGGATTAGCTGATAAACTTAAGGCTGCAGATGAAACTTGGCATACTAATAGGAATGAAAACCACTTCTCCTAAATCCTAATGCCACGCTATATTCACAAAATCATCCTGGCCTTACTTGCTGTATCCACACAACCTGAATGGGTGAAATAAGAGCCATAAAAAACATCCACACTGTGTGGAGTCTGGGCAGGCACTCTAAGAAGTGGTTCACAGTCTTCACTCTCTGCAAGTCCAAAATCAGATGTACCACACTGTTTTCTTATAATGCTCTTTGTTCTCATAAACTAGTGATGGTATTTATGAGAATCACAACACCCTTTCTCACAGACCGCTAGTTTAAGTGAAAAATGGTTATGATTACATAAGTGACATTGCATTTACTGATCACAGTTATGAAGGAAAAAACGTTATAAAAACATGTACTTTTTGCCCAATCAAGGGTTAGCAAATATTAATCCTTGTAAAACAGTAAGATATCTAATTAAAAGGAGAGAGAAAGCAAAAATGAATTTTTAATGTAGCCATCTATCACGACACACCGCTACCTTCCATCCCGGGTGGAAAGTGTGTTTATCTGCCTTTGCTTTCCCTACCCACTACATAACAACACATTTTGCTAAATCCAGCTACCCTGTGGCATAGGCTTTTCCCCTGGGCAGCAGACAGGAGTACTTGGTGCTCCTTGCCCTTATCAGTCACGCCGTGCTACCAGAGGGCACTTGGCACAGTGAGGAGAGTGGTACAAGTTGCTACTCCCAACTGAGCGAGTACTTCTACTTAAGCCAATATGCCACTCAACACACAGTGACTTATTTTAAAGAGGCATCTGGTGATTGACAAGTGCCACCAGGAGCGTAAGTAACAGTACACTTTCCTATGGATTTTCACTTATGTCTCCACAATCCTTCCCTTGACCCAGACCAAGAACTCCACCTTTCTCTGTACCTCTTTCTCCTCTGTATTATTTCCAGCTTCCCCAATCCTCGCAGTAATTTCAGCTTTCCACCATGGCTCTACTACTCCTTACCTGCAGTTTTTCCCACTCCAGCACTGCAAGTCACAATATCCTCGCCACAACGAGGATATTAAAAGGGTTCCCTCTACTCATTTTCATGACAGTTGTGGGAACTTAATACCTCTGAAATATTCTTCCAGCTCAAATGCCCAATCAGTTTGAAAGTTCAAAAGACTGACAGCATAATGCCAAAACCATACTTCTTTAGGTTAAAAAGTATTCCCCAAAAGGAAACTTCAGTGGAGTAAATTGGTGACCAAAAATTCTAAAATACATGTCTTCTAATAATAATTACAGGTCAGAGCAAGAACCTCAGATCTTGTTTCTTATGTAACTACAACATAACCACAGTTAATCATCGTTCACCTCAAAATAAAAGGAGCGTGATACTCTTAGTACTCTTTTGCTACAAACAGAAAAGTTAAAGCACCCCAAACTTAGACTAAATTCTGTCCTTCAGCAGTGATAAAACACAACTCGGCGAAACAAACCAACGCTGTGCATTTGTGTCTACATGAATGACATGATGTTCATGTAGAGTGAATGTCATTCCACACTCATGTCAGAACAGTGATTAATTAAGCAAGTGTCTTCAGTGATTTCTCTCACCTGAGCATGCACATCCAGAATTTCTACGCAGGATTCTTTCAACTGAGATTGGAAAGAGAGGTCTGCTGCTTAGGACAAGCAAGCAACAGATTGATTTCTAAGCTTATAACATGCTCATATAATCACATTAAAAGCATTTTGAAATTAGAAACAATCCAGTTCTTTGATGATTATCCACTAAGGAAAGCATTTTTATCAAAATAGCCATACAGATAACCTTCTATTCAGGGAAGAACCAAGTTGTGAACCTGACTGTTCAAATAATGAAAACATCAAGGAGGCAAATGTTGTCCTCTACAAGAGTCAGATTATTAAGACTGGGGAATTTAAATAGCAGGGAAGTGAATTACACAAAGTTCACTAAATCTGGGGAGTTAAGGGAGTCTTACAGTCCAGGTTAGCATGCCTCTGTGTGATGATAATGATCCAAAGACTCTCTAGACGCTCCCGCTACCGCACACCAAGCACCGACGAGCTGCAACTAGGCGTTGCAGCCGTTGTCGTAAGAGATGAAACTTCTGGAAGTGAAGGCGAGGATGAGCAGACAGGTGGTGACCGACCCTGGATGCAAAAGTTTCCTTAATGCACAGCCTTCACTTGATAGTACAGGAAAAAATACAAAAATTATTTCCTCTAACTTCAAGACAATAGAGTTGTATATTCTGAATGCCTCATCCTGCAATGGCTCCAAATACCTTGCTTTTGATGATTCACAGAAGAGTACCATCCTCGTGTGTCCTTTTGACTCATGCTGAAGCATAATTGCTGCTCTTTTTCTATTGCTGCACCTATTTTCTATCATCTGTCCTTTCTGTTTTCCTTTTATTTCTTTTAATCTTCTAAATTTATAGATATAGAAATAGTTTTCTAACTTTTATTCTTTTTAACCCTCTTGTACTTTGGCTCTCCTTTCTTTTCTGCAACTTTTCAGGAAGCCAGATACTGTCAAGAGTGCCATTTTGCCTCTTTTTATTCAATCTACTAATTTCTTTTGCTGAAATGAAAGTCAAAGGATCAGGAATACTTTAGTTCTTAAGATACTGTCCAAGCCTGCAGCTATTTAATTACGAACTAATTATGTGAATGACTGTGTTAGAAGTTATTAGAGGTCTAAGGGATAATGTCATGTATGATAGACTATAAAAGCTACAAATAGGTTTTCAAGCAGCAACACAGTATGTTACCCACAGCTGCAAATGCTTGTTAGCACAGGTGAGGCACGTCAAGACCAACTTTGCCATCTATACTACACTGGTTTTGCCTGCCCATCAACTGTCACTTGTAGACTAATTTTGCTCTCCATCACAGACGCATAAACATCACTTTAATTCTGCTTAAATAAAGCAGGATCTTGCTTTGTAAAAAAACCAAACCAAATGATCAGGACTATAGGTAAAGGACTATAGCCTTTTGAAAGGTAAATCCACCAGGATAAGAAAATCTGTATAAGGAATAACTCCTGAGTGGAGCTGAACTGTAGCTTTCTGGAGCAACGTGTGAAAGTCTGAGAACCAAGTTCAGAGTCCAACAGGTGAGCTTGAGGGTTAAAATTATTTGCAACTGCTAAAAACTGACTGATGGGGGGGAAAAAGGTCAATGTTTGCTCTAAAAATAGCAGAATTATACATGTGATTTATTCTTAAACTTCTGTCCTTGC
Organism: Astur gentilis; assembly: GCF_929443795.1. NCBI lineage: Eukaryota > Metazoa > Chordata > Aves > Accipitriformes > Accipitridae > Astur > Astur gentilis. Next base: position 14,901,509 of record NC_064913.1, read on the forward strand.
AAGGAGGAAAGGTGTCAAAAATTTAGGCAAGGGTGACTTGTACCATGCTAAAAAAATGCTCAGCCGTACTACATTCACTAATTTGGCAAACGCCAAAGACAACTTTCTTCTAAGTCAATATGGCTTCCATCATGCTGAAAGAACAATTGTTCTTCTTCAGTGTGACCACAGAAATCCTACTCCATGCACTCAGACGTAGTCTTCCTGGATCCATGAACAGCTGCGAGACCTGGTTAATACATCTCACCTAACAGACAGGCGTGAAGGAAGGTGTTACCTGGCTTAAGAGGAACATCAAGATGATCAAGAACCTAAGAGAAGCACCAAGACGATGGGCAATCCACTAGGACCGTATACGCTTCCCTCTCCCAAATAACAGCAAAACCGAACAAGATGAACAGCAGTGACATTTTTGGTCCTGCATACAGCACCCAGCACCACCCAGCCAGTCACTGGGCCAGCCCTGGATGCAGGTGGCATTAGCATTTGCCCTGAAGGCAGCTCTGGCCATTCTGAATTTCCAGAGCCGTGTGAGAAAGGAGATGGTGGAGTGGCCTGCAGATCACCTGCTGGGTCTTCTTGGAGGCAGAACCGAGATGGCAGCCTGCCACCGGGAAAAAGCCAACTTCTGCCCTGGTGACTGACAGGTTTGGTCTTGATCCCTGGAGGAAAATGTATTGCTGCTGGAAAAGCGAGCCTGTCTGTGAAAGGCCCAAAAAAAGTATGAATGGACAATTTAGGGAAATAACTACTCCTTATAACTCCCCTTTTTTCGTTAACACTTTACTTCTTGCTTTGTTTTTGAAATAACGCATTTTAAGACATTAAATAAACGATACAGATTCCGCCGTTTCACTAAATAACTGGACATTCTTAGTAATTAAGCAGGTTTTCTACGCAGCGGAAGGAAATATTCTAATGAACTGATTATATTTTTTTTTTCCATGGCATGGAGCACAAAAATAAGCATTTTCAATAATCATTATTACTGCTACAGTATATATTAATACATTTCAGATAAATCACTGCCTCTACTATCAACTCAGCTACTGCTCCTGCAAATAAAGCAATACCTTGTTACCTAGCAACTGAGCAAGTCCCTGCTACACTGCAAAAAAAAAAAAAAAAAAAAAAAAAAAAAAGGAAATATATATATATTTATATATCCCCTTGGTTTCACGTTGAGAGAACATCCATAAAGAACAAAGAATAATCCACTCAAATGCCCTGAAATTCAATATTTAAATAAAATGTTTGATCCTCCACGTTTCATGAGTATCTTCAGAAGCTAGGTCTAGATTAAACATGCATTACCTCTTACTGACAATGTTCTTGCTATGCATTTCTTGGAATATTTTATTAATGCATATATAAGTACACAGACATTACACGTATAAGTCATGACAGGCTCTTAATGCTACATCTGATCTGTATTAGAATAGGAACAGCTATCACAGGGCTTTTCTGAAGTCCGTTTGCTTATGCTAAATCAGTTCCTTTCCCGTTTAACATAGCAAGGCACAGTATCACCTCTTACTGACGCAATGTCTCTTTTTAGGGTATTGTCATTTGTACCAATTATTCTGTGCCTTGCATAAAAAACCCAAACCCCATATGTACTACAAAACCCATCACTTTGTTGCTTTATATTTCATGTTTGTTTGTGACAGATAGCCAACACTGCGTGGGTCAAAAACGAACAAGGGTACCTCAGGAGTCCTACTTGCGCAGACGAGCTACTGTCCCGGGCAACACACAAATTCGGCAGCAGCCTCTGAACCCCCTGGTTACCAGCATGTGCCTGCTCCACACTTTACGCTGAGTTGCAAAAGGCAGCAGAAGTATTCACGGCCCCATGACTGCACAGTATGATAACATACCCTTCACTGCGACAAGGACTGCCAATAAACTTGTGCAACAGAGAGAATACAGAGTCATGAAAATTGCTGTGCTGAAGGCCCACAGTTTCATCAGTAGGTAACTGTTCTCACATTCAACGTTGTCTAGGTCATCCTGCTGCCCCCAGATCCAATATGAAATACATCTGAAGACAGTGCAAATTTCACCTCAAATTTAGTGGTTCATCACAAACCACCACTGCTAATCACAAATTAGATGATCACTAAACACCATGCAAAGATTTTGAATGCTGCTCCCAGTAGCAACATCTGTAGCGAAAGTACTCCTGAAACATGCTATTAATGTTCTCTTGAAACTTTCTGAAGTCAGGTATCTCTTAGTATACAAGGATATTGGCTCAGTTAATCGTAACAGGAAAGTATACACAATCTATATCATGCTGCCTCAAACATCTGCTGCTGCTATAATCCTTGATAATTCATAGCAAAAATATTCAGAAAATGACATGCTTGCACCCAAAGGCACCTCATTTTGCATTGCTCTTACCATTACTACTTTGAAATCTTTTGCAGCTTGGTTTTGCCCATTTGTTTAACATTCTTGCAGCCTTTAACAACTAGGTACCATAGTTCACCTCCCAGATGAATGTGTGGAGTTCAGTAAAATGCATGATGCATATGGACGGGCAAGGATGAAGTATCAGCTACCATGGCATTCAGAAGCCTCTTGCAATAACAATTTTAGAACTTACTGAAACACTACAACTTATACATCTCACAAGGATAAAGCAAACATCAGAGACCATACCCTACAGGCTTTGCATGATGAAGTCTGTGCATATTGTCTCTCCCTCTGGAACACAGTCTTTAGTGACAGATGGCACAACCACTACCTACAGATGGCTCAAATAGGGGCTCCATAGCTTTGATAAATACTGCAATCAACTCCTAGGATAGGTACGGTTCAGGCAGCAGAGCAAACACAGGGAATAAATCCCTCAAAAACTTCTTAACTGTTGAATAATCACACACATAGTATTATCCTAAACAGACAGATGAAAGTCCTGGGCTCTTACTGAGCTGACAGAAACTCACGACTACTTAAGAGGAGGTCAGTAGTTTAGGATAAAATTGTTTGAAACGAGCATCACTCCATTTCTTATCTACTTCATCCAGAAAACCATTTCCACTTTCATCATGGACCAAGTGCTCCTGGTGAAAGTATTCTTGCTTTCCAGTGGGATTTGTTATACTTTGGAGAAGCAATCAACCCTATCACTGACAGGGCCTTGGTTTGGTTGGTAGAAAACATCCTTGCCTCAGACGGATGATTCACTACAGTGAGCAGAAGTATTTGAATCACTACTCTAAGAAAATCAAAACTCATGGACCGATACCGGGGCTATTTGTAGCAGACTAGCATAATCTTTTCTAATCTTCTATAGAAAGCTGGGAATAAGAGCAACTGGAGTGATTTCATAAAGGAGCATTTGCTTTAGTTGAGCACACATCTCGGAGACCCTGCTCTCTCATTCCCTACTGCTGAAAAAACAAATATGACTTTGCAATGCCTTTTGTAGCAACACAGGGCTAGCAATGGGCCACGTTTGCTACGTATCTTCAGCCACTCATGCTCTGTGCCATTTGGGCAAGTTTTTCCACCAAGTGGCATCTACCAGAAGGTTCTCATTGACCAAGCACTGCAATGCTATGGGCAGCACGTACACAACACAAAATACACCAGTTCCAGAAATTTGTGGATGTTCAGCTAAATAATAGGAATATTGCATTTTCAAGTTGATGTCAGGACACAGAAGGGATGCACTCTGATAAAACTAACATGCCCCTTGCTCTAATATACACACTCCCTGTTATGTAGAAGTATCTTACGTATCCAAGATAAACATACATAGGCATAAAAATATCTCCCAGATACATTAGGGAGGGAGGACTAAAGCTCCATTCAGAGTCCTTGGATTACATGACAAATTCCCTGGCCCGCACCTGGAGTATAATAGAAAATAATTATCTTTGCAGAATCTTCACAAATACAGGTCAGTAAGTTTTGTATCCCAAAGAGTAAAACAACTCCACCCCACCACTAACAGGCAACATGACGTCTCAAAGCAGCCCTTCCGAAATCTAAATTAGAATATGCCTACTGGATTCTTGTCTGTGGAAGAAGATACCAGAAGACAAATAAAACTGTAATCATTTAAACCTTGATTACAGTCCAATTACTACAGTATCTAGAATCTCTCCTGCAGACCTGAAGTTTCTATTCCCTTCTGCCATCACTATCTTTTCCAGAATACAAACAGACAACATTAAAATTGCCTGTTTTCAACTACCCCTGTCGACAATTTAACAAGTTTACTATCCCTGACTTCCAAGTTTCACAGCCTGAAAATGTACTGTAGAATTAGGAGGGAGTCCACTTTGTCAGAGCTTCAGGAAACAAACTGTATCAAAATTTTTCATTTATGATGAACTACCTCAACTTTTACCCCTTTTTCAGATTATAGAAAACCATGACTGACATTCTTCTTTTTGAGGAACTACCATGTAGAGAAGGGAGACAGATATTGCTATAGTGTCAATGTAATTTCTGAATGCATCACACAATCTTTTGTAGTATGTCAAAAGTATAAACAAAAACACTCCATGTGTCATAGTCTACAAAAGGTATCAGGTTTTATAGCGTAATAATGCATGACAGCTCTCTTAATACTTCTGATAATTCAGTAATTATGCAAATACCTTCAAATTTGATTACACACCCCCTCCCCCCCATTAAAGTTGGAGCCAAACTCCAACTGCTTTACATGTGAATGTCGCAACATGAAAACCTTTAGACTGAACGCGGTTACATCAATTTTCATATTGCTGGACTTGACCCTCTCTCTGCTTACTGCAACAATGTGTGACAAAGAGTGACCTGACGTTACACTATGATCCCCTAATCCTCAGTTTGACGGGGTAGAACATGGGGATACCTCAAGGCTGAGCTAAGCTTCAACCACCCACTCCCTCCCATGGGCAGGGAGATCCAGACCATCGTCTCGTCCTCCAGCGGGACCCTGTGTTGAGGTGGGAGGGCAGGAACCGGAGGAATGACGGTAAGCTGGATGGCGAGATCCACCTTGGAGACCATCAGTCAAGAGGATTCTCCACACATGCTCCAGTAGGGCAGTTCCACCTCTCCTTTGCCCATGGAGAAGCACAAAGGCACCAGGGCAAAAGGCTAGGATTTGGGTTTTGGAAATGGTAGATGTGAATAATGAAGTATAAGATGCATAATATGTGAAAGTATAAACTTCAGACTCAAGAACCAAGGGGGAGGCAAGTGGCAGAAGAATGTAAGATAAACCAAAAGTGCTAAATTCCACTTAATTTACATGTTTGAATCAACCATTTTCCTGCTATTACCACCTCTTTAGGAGCACCTGACTTGTAAGGATCTCCTACAGTCCTAATAAATTAAAGTAATACTTCAGGGACATTACTAGTTTTTAACTAGCTCCCTCACCCTCTTAGTTATGTCATCGCTGCATCAGGATCAACATAACAGGCTTTTAACCAGAACAGGTTGTGGTGGCTGAAATAAGATACTCTAAAAATAAGATTTTTATAAATGTGACACATCAGCCCCTAGCAATAGCAACAATACCAGATATAGCTTCTGTATAATGCACGAACACAGGCTTACTTCCATGAATCAACAGTTTTGCACTAAAGTATAAATCATCATCATATACAGATAACTAAAAGTGAAGATTGGTCAGAAAAGAAATTTTATTTTACATGAGTATTTGTACCTCCAGTGATATAATGCGATTATGGAGGTCAAATAACAATTCTATTACTTAAGTTACATAACTCAACATAGGGTGCATGTCAATGCACGAACAACATGGAAAGACGGCTGCTGTTTCCTATTTATTCACTGCTGCTAATTCAGATTGTTTCTTTTACAGTACTTCTGTTCTGAACTGCCTTTGCAAAAGAAATTTTCTTACAAAAAGTCCAAGTTCTTATACCATAAGGCACGAAAGACTTTTTTTCAAAACCAATTCTATGCTATGCTCTGTAGCTAAAAAGGGATTCTTCTCTTGCAAAGGTCCCAGCATAGACTACCAACCTCGGACACCAAAGAGCAAGCAAGCTGGGGAATCACTTCCCAGTCTGACCCAAGTTACTGTCCTCAGCTGGTGTGGTCCCACTGCTACAGGGCATTACCAAGTCCTCCAGTACCGCACATGCACAATGCTGCACCACACCAAGAGTCAGCAGAAGCATGTGGTAGCTTTTCTTTACTTGTGAAAATAATTAGGAAACTGTCTGTTCAAAAGTAAAGAAGCTTCCCAACTTTCTGTTGACTGGAGTGGTCTTTGGTATACATAGCAACAAAGAAAATAGAATCTGAATGCAATCAACTATTTAAACAGGAAAAATTGCTATTTTGGGGGATATGACTTGCTCTTCAGCTTATGTTTTAAATTGCATTTATTTTTTAATGAACATTACCAATACTCTTATTACAGAAGCATAGTCCGGCAGTACTATCCTTAAATAGCAAGACCAAAGGACTTCAACAAAATTTTTGACCTAGGAAGGTCACTTGCTTGTTTATATAGTAGAACATGGCACCTCTAACGAAATAGAGTTCAAAGTGAAACTTAACACCCTACAGCCAAGCTTTCCAGATTAGGACTCCCTAACGTCAGTTTCCTATTTCCACAACTAGGCATTTCCAAAGAATATCAACTACACTAATGCTTCCTCTAAAGGCACCTTTCCTTTTGAAAACCACATAGTGAATTATAAAGTTTAGAGCCTAATTTTTAGGCCACAAAGATGGAAAATATTGGCCTCAAGCTTTCCTCTTCAACGTTTCATTTTGTCTGAAGTTTTAGCCAATCAACTGGTCAATGCAAATGAATCAAGAAGTAAATAAAATCATATTAAAAGATGGCATCTTTAGCAAGAGTCCATGGGGCTTGTATCAGTGTTGGGGATCTCATGACAGCAACAGCAATAGGGGGGTGCTTACTATCTTCAGAGAGCTATGTCAGGAGCTGCCCAAACATTGCTTCACTGCAGTTACAACTGAATGTTATTCTAGTGCTTGTCCTTCTTCCTAGCACCCAGGAAGATTACTCCTGACAAAGTACAGGAGACATGATCTTCGGTCTATGCAGTCACTGAAAGCAATGGTGCTATGACAATTTACACCAGCTGAGAACCTTGTTCAAAATCTCTGAGTGCAACTCCTCAGGGTATGTGATGCTTTCTTCTCCTGCCCTACGCTTCCTTGCTCATATCGTCACTGCAAAGCTACCGCTTTAGTCCCACGCAACTCTGTAAAGAACAAAAATGGTGACAGCAAGCCTTAGAGAGGGAGCAGTAAAGGGCACAGCCAAGTGCTAGAGGTGGGAAGGGACTATTTCATCCAGGTCGACGCCAAAGATTGTCCTGTGCTGGCTGATGGATGCTTATGAAATGAGCACTAAATAAATACTTGTTATTACGGTGCTGTAATACCATGACTAACACATACACAAAGTATTTACAGGCCAAGTATGGAGCTGTTTGGCAGTGTGCTGAGATGGTTGGGTGCAGACACCAGTTTGGAAGCGCTCAAGTCACAGCAACACATGATGACCCCAAAATTAATATCTTGTGCTAAGGCAAATGCCCTGTTAATGTCTCACACACGTCATAAAGGTTCTTTCAATATCAACAGCATACAAGCAGAAAATGATAGTCACAATTTTTAGTGCTTTTCCCATACTTTCATGCTTAAAGAAGTACAACTTTGCAGGATTCAGACAATATTAAAGATGTATTGCCATTTTGCACAAGTACATAAAAATCACATGGACAGTCAATTAACTCAATCAATAAGCAGTGGTGAAACCCCTAGGAAAAGGTTAGTGCAACAGGTTTTTAATCCTGTGAGCACCTATTAAACTTAATACTTGTACTGTGAGTTTTTAAATGAAGATGAGGTTTGGAAGTCTTTTTATAATATGCCTCCTGTAAACACCTGAGCTGGGCATAACCTGGATGAAGATTAAGAAGTACTCACAAAGGTCTGTGAAAATCCTTGAATTCTTGTCTTGCTAGTGCTAAGAGCAGGAACACCACCACATTCAGGTTTTAAAGAAAAATAATAACTTGCATTCAGTTTTGTAATGGCTTCAGTAAAAATACAAATGAGTCATACAATACTTCCCTTAGATTTTGCTGAAGTATTTTTCTGTGTGAGAGTTCACTCCAATATCCACTTACCTCTGTGGTGGTTTATAAATATTAGTACAGAAAGTTGAAGTTCTGTGTATTTTTATCATATAATAATAATGCAGGTGTTCACAAACCAATTGGGTACTCATTGATAATGAGCTTTCCAGGTGACTGCACTATTAACAAAGTAACACTTTTCCTACATGTTAGAATTACCTCTGAAAATATACCTGGAAAATAAAAGCATTAACAAAGCATCACAATGGTATAACAGCTCTTTGGTTACGGGATCCTGAAGGAGATAATTAGACAGTTTTCAGTTATCTTAAATTTTAAGTGTTTTAACTATTTGCAAACTGACACCTACCCAGCATATTTATTTATGCAATAAGTGCCATTATCTAAGACTTTATAAAACAGTAAGAAGTTGCTAGATTATTTCTACAAGCACTTTTTATGAAGCAATTTAAAATTATGAGTGCCTTAATACCAATTTCAAGGGGGTAAGATGAAGCCTAAAAAAGTCAGATGATCATGCATTACAGCAATTAAAACTTTTATAATTAAAGTTACTCCTATTATACATGTATATACACACACCTATACATACACATTTCAGTATTATATAATAAATCTGAATGAACACTGGAATTGACTTTGCATTTTCCTGTATTTGGAATAATTACATCCAACCATATTTGTGGCTTACCCATTTACCAGTGGCTTTCACCATCATTCACCATACTTAGAAATAAAAAGGTAAGTGTAATAGTGTTCTTCACTGAACAGAGATACACGAAGAAGAAAGAAATTATCTTCAGTATACCCTTGGTAAATGAGATATATATTCTCACTGACATCTTTGCAAAAGCTTTACTTTAAAGTATACGGGACCAGCCAAGGCGGCATACATGCTAATACCCAGGAGCGTCGAAGGTCTGACTCCACTCTGCAGTCTGGAGGACCAGTCAACTAAATGAAGATGCTCATCCACAGCTGGACAAGCAAAACAAGTGTTTATCACCTTCATGTTTCACTATGTTTAAATGTATTGAAAAACTAAATGTTTATTCTCCACTGTAGAGAAGTGCTTTCTGGAAAAAAGTTCTTCAGAAATTAAAAAACAGGCTAAAAATCTGCTGTCAAACAGGCAAAACTCTCTGCTGACTTCATCTGCTATTACTGCAGCTACTATTAAATTTACCCTTTCTACAGCATCAGATCTTAAAACATTCTAAATAAGAGAAAAATCTCTTTGGATGCTTGCTGACTGTAGGAACCAGGGACAACATGAAGAAGAACAAACCAATTACATGTAACAAACCTCATACAAATCACCTTGGATTTCCTGCATCAAAAAGCTGGAAAAACATAAGCAAAGAGATATACCCTTCCTTAACACATCCCAGTTCCATGTTTCCAGTAAGAGCACACTCCAAAGGCAAAGTCCTGAGAGAAAGAACTTCCATCTCAAGCTTCCTAAGGCCTTTTTTCCCCACCATACACTTATGTCGGGCACTGCTGATAAGCATATAGCATGGGTGATAGGCTTAGAAAAAACAGGATGGTTGCAATTACTTTGTTCTGGACCAGCTGGAATTTCCAATTGGTTTTCCTGAAGGAAAACTGCCCTTCTTCTTGGTTGTTTAGCGAGGGATCACGCAAGTCTTGGAAACAAGTCAAGATATGAATATCTGCAAGGGGAAAAAAAAAGTACAAATCTTAACCATCCGCAGAGTGAGCATGTCCCAGTGTTGAAGACCACTTTATAATGTCGAGCAAGTGCCCTCAAGTGATAGAACAGCCAGAGACTTTAGAAGATCCTCAAATACACTGTCCTTGCTCACTACCTCTTCTCTTGATCAAGCTGCATTTCAGCCATTTGACTTTAACCCAATCTCAGTTCTCGGTGCAGAGATATATTGGGATACGAGTCCTAACGAAAGAAAGACAAATGCTGGGTATCGTCATTATACTGATAACACAGCAGCCTGTATGTTCTTGTGATTTCTCTAGAGGTATCACAAAGATCCTGTCCAACCCCACAGAAGTGCGCCAAGCAAGGACTATGCAAATATTATCTGTCTTTTAAGAAAGGTATTGCAAAACTCTCTTAAGATGTTCCTCAGTCAGCTGTGTTAGAAGTATCCCTCTAGTAGGAGGTTGAAGGCAGTAAGGAATGGAGAAAGACCAGAGATGGTCCTGGATTTTCTCCTTTGTGCTTGAACATTTCCATGACAATCAGAACCTGTTTCGCCCTGTGATCCAAGGACAGAGAGAGTCTCCAGGAGGCCTGCCAGCACTTCTCAACCCAGAATCACTAATCTTTTACCAAGGAAGAAAGGCTAGCTCTCTGATGATTTTCCTTTGGTTAAGGCTTGTTCAACACCAGTATCATCGCTCCCTTACACCAGGCATAATGATCGTTATCCGCAGCTAACATGAAGTTGGGCACAAATGCCATTTGCAATATTGCAAGATACTTCAGAAAAATTCATTGGAGGGGGGACAATGTCAACAAGACCCTTTCTTTTCTTTAACGCTATGCTCAAGATTGTGAGAGTGAATCCAGCCCAAATTTGAGAGTTTTTTTAAATGAAGAATCTCTGTAGAGCGGAAGAAATGTTTCCCAGTTGACTGAAGGACCTTTAAAAAAAAAAAAAAAATCTATTGCCCCAGAGTCTGTAAACAAAAGGCAGGAAAAAAAACCCAAACACCAGGTATCTCCTCTTCTTTTCCCAGACTACTGAGAAGTATATAACTCCATGTCAAAAGCAACACGACCACTGAAACTCTCCCCAAAAATGCCCCACTGTCTTTACATGTAATCCATAAAGAGGATCTCTGAGAGGAATTCAAACAAGGGAGCAGACTGATAACATATAGAGCTAAATTGTTAAGAATAAGGTATGAGAAGACCTGCGCCTTTGACTCTCAATGCTCAAAATACTCAATTTAACATGCTCAAAGACTCTACTGAAATTACCAGATTTTGACACTTTTCTTTTCAAAGGCAAAAAAAATACAGAAAGACTATGGATAGAGACAGCAATCAAACTATGACAATGAAATGCTTTCCTTAGCTTGATTACCTTGTCAAAGCCAGGTTTATCTAAAGCATAACCCCTTGATACTTGGAACCAAGACTACTGTCTTGTAGACAAGCTGGCATAGTTGGCACATGGACTAAGAGATCAAGTACAAGCAGCCCTCTGTTATTGCCTACACAAAGGGAAAAATTACATTGGATTGTGAAGAGTGCCAGGCTGGTACAATTTTCTGAAGGTGTTATTCTCCAAAATTTGACTGTGATTTCTTAAAAATAAGCTTGTAGCTCATATAACTGTGAAGACAACATTGAAAATGTGAACTAGTATAAAACATCATGTTCCCAAATGTGAAAACAATCCCAAATCGTACCTCTCAGAGTAAAAACTGGCCAGTTCATCATGACGATTGTTGATTTGGAAGACTAATATAAATTTTCAACGTTTAGTAAGCAAAGCATTGTGATAATAGGATCATCAGGAAAAAAGTCCAGTCTTATAAATGTAATACAGTCATGCTTGGCATTTGGCAAATGAATAAGATTGGACCCAGAACGATACCATTCACTCTCATGTCTGCTGTAACTTCCAGTCTGCATGCAGAGCAGGTCTCTCAGGACCAAGAGCCAAGACAGCTCAAGTCCAAGGCTTGGCAGATTCTCAGTCTGCTGAAAGCAAGGTGGAAGTCTACTATTTGTGAAGAATATTATACATTATGCCTATCACTAACATTTAACAAATAAATACAAAATCCTTACCAAAACACGAGCTGTTCAATGTTAAAACAAAGCAAAATTTGCACCCTCCCGATTGATGGAAATAAATTAAAATGAGCATTTGCAACACGGAATTCTGATTCCTCCGACACTGAAATGTCTTACTTCTTGGAATGTAAGTCAAATCACGACTGAGCTGGGTCACAGCTCCGTCCTCAAGTTCCTCAGTAGCAAAACTCTTACCTAGAGCCGATCTGCTTTAGTTTCTTAGTTCAGTGCAGCCTTCTTTGATGGCAGCTTCATTGACAGCTCTGTTCCTAATTTTCACATCTTCTACCCTCCCTTTTTAACTCCCTGTGCCCACTTCCAGTTAGAGGTGTCATTCCCCCCCAGAGAAAAACGCTAAGAGAAAAAGCATCAGGCCCTCAGCTTTCTGAATTAATTTTGGGGTACTGCATTTAAATGCCTTCCAAGTAGAATGAATATGTATAGTATATTTTAATTTGCCTTCTTACTGGATTAATTTATCTCTTCCTGACTATCATATCTCCTTTCTCTAGGAAAAAAAAAATAGAAAGGAGCTCACCAGCATTACAGAAAGCAGAGGTTATTTTGAATACATCAGCGAGTTCTTCCAATTCTCATCTGTCAACCATTTGCACAAATTCTTGAAATGGAACTTCTCAGGTGTGGAAGGTTAAGAGGGTCTGTGAGTGACCACACAACCACGGCTTGTGTGAGTTATATACAGATATCAAAAAGAACAGATCTCGTAGTGAACAAGTTGTCGTCAGACCAAAATCCATCAGCTAAAATACCTTAGTCTCCATTCCTTTCAGAGTATCACTGAAATTTTTAGGATGCCATCAGAATGGAGTTTTAGCTCGTTATGGTAATTACACACTGTAGGATCAAGGTTTTGTACTTGGCAAACAAGAATCCACTTTACATGAATGCTTACAATTTGTATTCATATTTATTCAGGAGAAAATGTCCCCATTATCATGCGACAACCTTCCACTGAGGGTTTTTTTTAGCAGATTATTATATTTTATATTTTGGCATATACAGAAGATGACACAAATTGGTTCCTCGTGCGCATTCAAATGAGAAGTTACTATCCATCACGTCAGGGTCTACTTCAACACTAGTTTGTGTCTCATTAACGGAGTAAGTTAAAATGTTCTTTAAGGAGCCATTACGATACGTTCTATCACTAATCCTGCCACAGACGGACACTCTAGTTTTCCTCATTGATGCCGCTGCTGTTGAGAACAGCATGGAGCACACCTTGATTTCGTGCGTGTGGGCATGCATTGCCACTGCTCACGAAGCAGAAGGAATTTTGCAAGGCATATGGCAACATGCATCGGTCCACATGCTAAAGATCCTCAGGAAAACCGTTACTGCACGTGTGCAGCAAATTGAGTTCCAAATGAAATTCTCGGGTATCATTTTCTTCTCACCCAATACCAACACTGCCTTCTTGCCACAAGGTAAAATAACTGTTTGTTAAGATGTGTTTTTTCGAATACGAGCCTTTTCTGAGACAACCGAAGCATAAGCCATCATTCTGATCTCTACACACTTCTGCTTTTCATCTCCCCCCCCCCCCCTTTTTTTTTTTTTCTTTTTCTCTCCTAAACAACCGTACCACTTCGCTCAACGAACCTTCCTTAAACCACCGAAAGGACAAACGGCGGTGCCTGGAAGCCGAGACCTCCCTCGCTCGCCAAGTTTCAGACCAGGGCACACCGCGGCCAAGTTACAAAGACCGAAGAAAACCCACGTCGGCAATGCCAACACTGACACAACACCCCCCCGATACCCCTTCCCCACCCCGAAATCAGCAGCTACCGGCTCTGCCCTCCGTCCCACCTCTCCCCCCACCGGGGTGCAGCATCACCGGGGGTGGGTGGGATGCCCACCTTCTCCCACCCCCAGGATTAGCCATTACTCGGTAACGCGGGGCCGGAGCACACCGGGGCTCCCCCCCCACCACCACCACCACACCACACCGGCCCGCTCAAAACTCACCAACCGAGAGCACCGTCTCCGCTGAAACAACTCCGCCCGCTCCGCTGCCCACCGCCGACCCCCGCCCGCCCCGGGAACGCGGCGCCCCGCAGCGCCGCCGGGAGACGGAGGAGGAACGGCGGGGGGGTGGGGGGGGGAAGAACCGCCGCCCGCCCCAGCGCCGGCGGAGGGGGCACCGGCGAGGCAAGGGCTGACATAATCCTGCGAAAGCGGTAACCGCAGGCGCCGCCGGCTCCCGCCCGCCTCCCGGGGGTCCGCCGCCGGATTTTCCCCTCACCGTGGCGGCGGAGGGGGTGGGGGGACACAGACCCCGCGCCGTGTCCCCCGCTCCGGGCTGTACAGCGGGGCGGGGGTGGTGCCCGGCTTCCCCCCCCCCCCCTCCTCACAGCCTCCCCCTCACCGCGTTCTCCCAGCCCTCCGGTCTCACCTAGGAGCGGCGGCGGCGGGCTGAGCTGCCGAGCCCGGCGGGGGCGGGGAGGGAAGGGAAAAGGGGTGGAAGGGGGAAGGGGAAGGGGGGGGGGGGGGGGGAACGAAGGGCGGCCAACGTCTGCTCCGCAGCCGCTACCCCTCCGCGCTGAGCATCTTCCCCGCGGTGAGTCAGTCAGTCAGTCAGGGAGGGAGGGAGAACGCCGCCAAGCCGCGCACACCGGAGCCCCCCCGCCGTCCTCCCCGTCCAGCCGCCGCCGCCGCCGGGCGCTTCTCTCTCTCTCTCTCTTCCCCCCCCCCCCCCCCCCCCACTTCTCCTCACAACTCCCCGCCTTCCGCGGGGGCGCGCCTCGCGCGCGCTGCCCGCGGCGGTCTAGGGGGGGGGGGGGGAAGGGAGCGGGGGCGCGCGCGGGCGCGCTCACCGGTGCGGTTGCCGGCGTTTGCGCGGGTCGCTGCGGAACGGAACGGAACGAACGGAGCGGAGCTACCGCGGCACCTCCTTCCCCTCCCCTGCCCCCCCCCCCCCCCCCCCCGCCGTTACTATGGATATAGGCCCCTACCGCTCCTCCGCGCCCACCCGCGCGGGCGGAACGGCTAAAACGCGCCCGGAGGGGGGAAACGCTGCCCCGGGGCCGCGGTGGTGGGGGTCGGGGGGGGGGTGTCCGCGGTGAGGAGCCGGGGGGGGGGTCTCCGGGGCCCGGTGGAAGTCCGTCCCCGCCGGCGGCTGGCGAACAGCTTGGCTTGCTCCCTCGGCAAAACCGCTTTTTTGGGTGGTTTTTTTGGGTTTGGGTGTTTTTTGGGGTTGGTGGTTTTTTTTTTTTTTTCGACACCAGCGTCTAAATAAATCTCGGCAGAGCTCGAATTCCTGCGTTAATACGAGCAAATAAGCATCCCACGGGACTGCTTACTTCAGCGCCTGCATCCCATTAAGCGGCACCCGCGCCGGCTAATAAGGGAAATAAAATACAAAAGATAACGCCCCTGTAATTTAACTTTACAAAATGTCAGAGGACAGAGTTGCACTTTCAGTCCCCCATGGCGGCTCTTATCTCTGACTCCGCTTCCCCGAGGAAGTTACACATTTGATGGCTGAGCACATTATCTGACAGGCTCAGCCGGCGGAGGCTGGAAGAAACATTTTAACCGAGTCAAAAAATTGGACTCCGCTCCGGCAGGTGAAGCGATGGGGAGTACGGGGTTTGTAACGCGGGCTGCGTTCCGCTGGCCCGCTCCCAGCAGACTTGTCCCAGACGCCGGCCCCGGGCCCTTGAGCTTGCCTTTGGAGCTACCAAGTCTCCAGGAGGAGCGGCTTTTCCGTGGAATAAAAAGCTTAATAAAAAAAAAAAAAAGCGAAGGAAAAAATTAAGCGTCGCTCTGCGGGCGCGGTTTGACGCAGCCGATTCACGGCGCTGAAAATTTGCCGTCGGTTTCAGCCTCTGCAAAGACGAAGAACACGGACGAATGATGTAGAAGCTGCAGACCCGGTGCGCCAGCACGGCAAACTTTCCAAGCACATGTACAAGTCCACAGTCTGAATTTCTCAGCGACCTCACATTGACTAAATGTAGAAACCTAATTCACGAGCCCTTTTGTTTGGCATGTCCAAACGCATGCGCTTATCTAGAACTTGGAAGCGTAGACGGCTTTGAGCACCTAAATAAATCCTATTTGGGGCTCTATGTCCCTCAGAGCATCAATTAGGTCTTAAACGAGTGCTAAGCTGCATTTTTTCAAAAGGAAATCTTTCAAGAAGTGAACGATCGTGTTCATAAATAGTTCTATTGGTTATTAACAGTGTTGATTAACACCCTTTCTCCCCAAAAAGCACTGCTGTGGCATGCGCGCAGCCCGCGAGCTCGGCGACGTGTAACGGGTCAACTGGAGTGACTCAACTCAATGCGGTGCCGACTTCAAATGCAGGAGTCCGCGTGTGAGGGAAGGCAGGGTAAGCTTTGCTACGAACCTCTAAGAGCAACTCTTGATTATTTAAGAGCTGAAAGGAATGCTTAAAGTAGTGATCCAAACTCCTAGAGATAGAGATTTCTATACCATAACAGATTTTAGTTAATTAGCCCTGCCAAATCAATGTCGGGGAACCCCAAGCATTAATTCAAAAGCACGTCTTAGGATGAGGTTCGGAAAGTTATTTTGATTTTAACTGAATACTCTCTGCTTCTTCGCATAGCTCCCATTTTTTTCAATGAAATCTTATAGATGCAGCCTGGTGTTTACATAGATTTGATGTAGCCCATACAGAGAAGGACTGAACGGAACACCGAAGTTTCATTTCATCCTGAATCAGGAGAAAACATAAACACCTCGCAACGTTTCCTGAATACAATTCCAAAGGTTTAGACTGTAAATATGAAAATGACCATTTCGAAACATTTCTTTTTCATCTTTTCAAAACATGTTGATGCAGTATAAAATATTACGTCTGAATTGTCAGTGTCATTTTTGTTCTGACGTGAACAGGTCTTTTCAAAGCAGGCGTTTGGGCAGCATTTCCTTAAAATGTCGAATGATGTTTATGGATTTGTCGAAACTTTTCCAATACCTCGGATCTCTATCCCTCCAGCTAACAAGACTTTCTGCACAGTTCCAACTGACTTTGTCCTGGATTTTGTGATCTGCATCTATAAATTGAAATCAGATCTTTAGTGGAGGTGGGATGTGATCCATTAACAGCTTTCTGGGTTAGGAGCAATGCTTTAATGGACTTGCTAAGCCGGAGGAGGAACAAGTTAAGGATGCCAGCGTGAGCCCGATGTGATGACGGCAGAGCGCGGTAGAAGTGCCGGCCGTTTTCTATACCTGCCATAAACTTCATTACTTCCACTGATTGTAACATATTGCAGACTATAGCAGCTCTGCATGAAGGAAGCAAGCATGTTAACAGCCAGCAAGTCCTGGGGAAGGATGAAGGTTTCTAGCGAGGTGGTGAAAGAAAGGGCATTTTTTTTTAGAAATTCAGAGGCTCGGTGAGGAGCTCATACGTGAACGCAGACTGTTGTACTATTCTGACGGGGGAGATCTGCGTGATTTCAGCACGAGGCACAGCTCCCAGTCCGACCGTCTCACCTTCACCTCGCCTGGGTGCCTTTCCAGCCAGCAGGTCTTTCTCCAAGGTCTGACCGCCCGTAGCGGTCAGGGCTGCGTCAGCGGCGAGTGTGACATGTCTGCACCTGCATGACGTCATCAGCCCAGACAGTTGTACCTGATGATGTCACCCGCCTCTCGTTTCGGAACTGAAGACAAGGTTGCCTACCCTGACAGGACCAGATTGGGGAAGATAAAACTAAACGAAGCGCGGGACCGTTCACCTCTGTCAGAGCAGGAATGCGCGGTGGGATGCTCCACCGTCTGTTCTGTAGGGGAGATCTGTTACTATAAAGAGAAAAATTTTGCCTCCCTCATAGCTGTGAACGGGCCATTTCTTCAGCTAATGTTCTCGTGGAGGTCACGGCTTGTGCAGAAATGGGGGAGGGGAGAAGTGGGGACTGGCTCGAGGGCTGTGTGGGCCACTGCGTGTTTCAAGAAGCGTGGCGAGTTGTCTTTTCCTGAAGGCAGATTAACAACTTATTTTAGTAATGGGGATCTAGTTAGAAGGGACAGGGATCCATTTAATGAGTTTGAGCAACTATTTTTCGAAGCTCCAAAATCTTAGATGTGTACGTTGAGGCCAAACTCGATCAGTGACGGTATGGGTGGATCTGATTAGATCAGAAATAGAATTTTCTTTTCTTAAAACTTCCCTGTGTTTTTCATTGAACTGATCAGCGAAGTATGCTGATGTGCTGAGCACAGCGATCAAAGCTTGGTCCAACATTTCATTTATCAGTTGGTCTGTAGATCACTATGAGGAGCTGCTCTGGTGGCCATGATTCTTCTTGTAAAGAACTGGGCAGCTTGCTTTCTCTTTTACAGCCATGGGACGATCCTGTCAGATTGTTCTTGTGAGTGGCTTCAGAATTTTGGGAGTGCCATTACACATTTCAGCAAGCTTCATCCATTGCGGTTGATTTGTGGACCTGGTTCTCTTAGCTGACGTGATGCTAGAAGGAAACTCGTAACTCCGAAAAGTTGGAGACCGGTAGACACCATGGGATTCTCCTAACGTGGCAGTGGCTTAGGCTGAGCAGCAGTGATTCAACGAGGGTGTGTTCAGGAATTTCAGATGAGGATTTCAGGAAAAGATTACCGTTACCATATTTGTCTGAATCAAAAAAATATCTGAGCAGTGGGGCAGTAGGACGAGGAGGTCTCCATTCCTAAAGGATGGCTAGAACTGGATCTGGTTTCCTATACTTGTATTTGTACCTATATGTACCTTAAAATCAGGTACTTTGGGGCATTTGTCATCATTGTGGAAACCGCTTGTAGGCAGAAACATTCATGACCGCAGACTCCAGACCTGAGTCGCCTCCATGTGAAAGGAACAGAAATGTCTCACACAACTGACATTCCAGAAATTGGAGGGTTAGATCATTTCTGGAATAGGATCATCTTAATCTAGAGCATAAAAGACCATTTTAAATAAAGAAACCAGTTATCACATCCATAGAGTTAACTACATCCCAGATTTCCCAGGCTCAAACCACAAGTATCACCGCACTGCTCTTTGATGAACAAGTCAAAATAGACCTAGATTTTTAACAAAATGGCCCCGAACAGTTACTCGTCCTACTGACAAACAACGTCACGCATATTTTCAGGGAAAATGATATCTGTCAGAACAAAGGGAGGAAATTCGTTTTCTACTTAAACTTCATTGTTAATAAACAATTAGCTTCATGCTGGGAATTTTTAGTCATAGAACATTATTGTCCTTTACCAAGAAAGTTTATTTCTGAAAATAAGCTGAAGCAGCTTCTTTTTAGTAAAATTTAAAAAATATTATATCCTGATTGTTCGAATAACTTGTCCAAAAGTTTGTGCTAATTTTTTTTCTTTCAACAGGGCTGAAAAGTTCTGTATTATAATAACTTGACTCTTTGTTACAGATAAGTATTTGCTAATTTGAATGGCTTTGCTGATATCCATACCCTTACTGGCTGATACTCTATCAAGGGATCTAGAAAGTCAGAGCAAGATAAAATTAATTCTTGTTTGCAAGTAGGGAAGCGATCTTTAATAAAAAGCAAGATAAAATGATTTAAAATACTTAACTGGACTGCTTTTATAATCCTTTCTCAGAGCCAAATACATTCATTTTGAATTGCCCGAATAGGGACCGAACAGACTGACTCCATACCATAGGTTATTATAAATACACATAAACGTTATAATATGCTGATAGCGAGGTAAAATAATTGTTTAGGTATGTTTACTGAGCAAGCAAAATCATATTGTGAATCCAGTAGACAAACAAAAAAGGTATTAGGAATTTTTCCTAGTAAACTATACTTGCCAAAAATGACCCTATAGCTGGCTCAGGGTGAGTATACAGGGGGGGAGGGATGCAGGGGAGAGGGAGAGCTGCAAACAAGAGTCACAGAAGTCTATTATCGGAATTGTGTGCTATGCACGGTCCCTAAAGTTAAGTACGCAATGAAGAGTATGCACTTGGTAAAATATATGTACGTAATTCTCAGGGGGTCAGCACTCAGAGGATGGGATCTTGCTGTATCCGACAAACACTTCTGATAGCTTAAATATTCTAGAGGAGAAAAGTTAAGAACTAGAAGGAAATCTAGCTATTTTCCTCAACCCAGAGTTGTCTTTATACCTTTGTTTTAACTCCAATCTCAGAAGCTCAAGTGCGTATGTTTCAGAATAATTCAGAATTAATTTTGATTTTTATTCTTAAAATTGTCCAGTGTTGGAGAGAAGTCCAAAGAAGCTGATAAATTTGGGCTATACCTTCTCTCTGGAAACAGCAAGTCCAAATAAAGTTGTGTGGGCATGCAGTTATTGTGGGACCCACACCCAAAGAGGTAACTGGAGCTGTCTTCTGGAACCACTGGAGTCTCTGCAGGGGCTGGTGCTGCGGTGGGGTTTGGGGAGGAATTCTCACTGGCAAACACAGATTGTGCTCTTTGTTTTGGTTTGGTTTGGTTTTTCCCCCAGGACAATCTCATGGATCTATAAAAAAAATTAAACGTCAATCAAACAAGAAATTTAATATCTGAAGATCACCTGACTGGGCAAAGAGAGATGTCTCGTTCATGCAGGCTCACCCATCTGGTTCTTGCTTGCTGAGAACTAACCGGTACCTGAGTGCCAAAGGAATGGAGTAACTACAAACCACCTTAACCCGCCGCTGAATACGGTGTCAAGAAATGAACCGGGCAATTACTGCTGGCGGTGGTGGTTATATACATGAAATATTTGTAAAGACAGTTTCTCTGAGAGCAGAAGGCAGCACAAGGGAGTTCCTGAGATAGTACAGGTTTGAGGCTTTTCGGTTTGATTTTCCTGTAACAGTACTATCTTGAAAACTTCTAAGTCACAGAGGAAGGAATGAATGGTTCACAGAGAGTTAGAGAGAGAAGGCTAGTTGAGAAAATTAATTTTGAGCTGGACAGTATAGTTAGTCCAAAAATACCATGAGATGATCAGCTCTGAAGAGAAAAGAAACTTCCCTTGACTTTAGAAATGCATGTGTATGCATGCAGAATGTATATCAACACTAAATATATGGCTTCCAATGTGTATTTAATGGCACCATAAGATGCATATGCGTGTTTTAAAAACCCCCTAAATACTGAATATAAGTATTGGTGTCAAAGGCCATGCTGCAGATAATTACTGTATTGTAATGGTGGCCATAATATATTGGCACTCTTCAAATATTAGATACAAATGGTCTATTTCTGAGACTCTGCAGTGTAAAATTTGTCAACATATTATTAACAGATTGATAGATGGATTATAAAGTAGACTGATCAGAAAAAAGTCAGAAGAGAATCAAAAGATACACAGTATCATTACTAGGTAGCCTATTTCGTTCTCCTAATTTACTGATAGATGTAGATTCTTCATAATTAACATATGCCATTAAAAATACTGCATTTTCATTTGGAAAAGCTAATCGAAGCATTTCTTCCTGGAATGGTGTGTTTTGAATAAGTAAAACAAAATGAAATATTCCATTTGAATAACTTTTTTTTTCCCAAGTCAAAAAAACGTTGACTAACTTTCCAAATCAGTGACTTTCTCACGGGATCTATAGTTAAGATTTCTACTTTTTCCCAGAAGGGCAGAGTCCTTCAAGGTCTGTCTTCCACTACAGTACGACATTCCTTCTGAACAAGTACCATGGTGAAAAGGAGGAGGCACTAGGCTACGGACTGTTATGAAGTACGTCTATGAAGAGTGATCCCACATGAAAATGAATGCAGTAGGCTTTTAAACTAAAATGCTACTATTTTATTTAGACTGAAAATTAAAAAATAAAAATAAAAATCTGGCTATGTCCAAATTAAACTTTTCCAGACTATTTTCTGCATTCAACATTTTGTGACTTCAGTTTCTTGAATAATAAGAAGAATGAATCAAAGAAATTTGAAAGTTATAGAATATTCACTGGATGAAAAATCTTGATCATTTTAAGAAAAAAATCTATTCAAGTTTTAGGAAGTAATCAAAAACAAAACATATGTTGTAAAAATACAAACCCACATGAATGATTCAGAAAATGCCTATCTTCTAGGGCCAGATGGGATTGCTACATAACAAATGCAAAGCAAAGGTACAATGACCTTTAATTCTCTCCCCAGGATCAAACATAAATTGATCCTACGTTAATATTCCACACTGCTGCAAAGGAGAGAAATGTGTTGGTTTGCTGTATTAAGATACTGGAATGTCAGACCATAAGACAATTTACGGCAAAGGGGCTGATCTAAGGAACCCGTCTCCGCTCGTGGGAACACTTGCGTTGCAGAAGGGCGATAACACCCCCCCTCCTCCTGGGCTCATCAGCACAACATCATGTTCTGTGGGCACACCTGACGGACACGGGTAAACCAGGAGAGAGCATGTCCGGACTCTCCCGGCTCCTGCCCCTCTCAACATCACCCCTAATTTTCCCCTTAAATTGGCCTTTTCCTCTTCCCTGTCTGTAGGGTTCCCTTTAGGCTCGGATGGTTTTTTTCCTGCACGCTGGAAAACCACAACCCAAAAACTGCGCAAGATGGCTATGCAGTACTCGACAGTGATTAAAGATCAGAGAATTGTCTAAGGACGCGGTATTTAAAAGGATGCGCTCTGGCCAAGGAAGCTGGATAGACTGTAGCTGAACGGAGATGTTTGGGAAACAAGATCTACGTGGGATTATAGAGTTAAGCAAGTGCCATCCGGAGGAAAATGACATAACAGGAACTGTCTACAAATAATTAAAGGCATGTCATAAAGTAGGCCATTTTTTGGATTAATCAAAGACGACCGAGGAACTCATTTAACATGTAGAAGGGAAAATTTAGGTTACACGTTAGGAAAGACTGTATAATATCTGAACAAATAAGAGTTCATATACAAAACGCAGTGTGCTGTCGCTAGCTTAAAGTGAAAAACTGTTCAAGCAGTCTTTCATTTCTTGGGGTGATTTAGAAATAATTAAATAAACCCCGTGCTTTTTAAGAGAAAGTATCAGATGACCTCTAGAGGTCATCTCAAGCCCAAGCAACTCTGCAGCTACAACAACCTATGGCTTTTGGTAAAAGGCACCAAAAATGTAAGACCGATTTACACCTTTGTACTGTACACAATTAGACTGTGTTTTAACCACCCTCTGGGTACTTTAGACATTTACCACTATGTATGCAAACCATTCATTTTCATAAATGTTTTGCTTCAAATCCTGTTACATTAACGGCATTAGTGTAACCTTATAATATGAACAGAAAAAGGTGACTTACGGGCATAAGTGAATGAAAAGCAGACTGAAAAGCCACATTATGAAAGAATACGGGTTTGTAAATTACAACTTTTGCAAGGCTGTGTAAATTAAATAAAAACTGCTATGACATTGAATTGTGCATGACAGTAACTACTTAGTCCCCAATCTCATAATATGCATTGCAGTGAGACAATCACCCCCAGCATGCCGCAAAGCCCAGTCCCTGGCAACTGGCACTGGATGTTGCGTCTTTTCATCCATTAAAAAAGATTTCTAAGAAATTACTTTTTTCCCTCTTCCATTTCATATTCTTTTCTTTGGAGCCCTTACAAATTTCTTTCTCATTTCTAATGAGCTTTTTTGGACAATGGGAATACACTTTTTTTTCCTTTTAAATGCTGCCTATTCCTCCCAAATATGTATTAGTCAGTGACAATTTTAGCGATCACATCTTTGTCAAGGTAAAATCTTGTAGATGCTTCAACTCATTATTTTTAAATAGCATTCATAATTACCTACCCAAATTATTTCTTGTATTAGGCACAGTATTAACTACAAAGGCCAGAAGGGCTGTTAATTAGCTGTTAATTAAATCGGAAGGTCTGATAGTTCTTATGAATATGGTTCCAGCATTACATCAGCACTCCACAACGTGCATGGCAGTAGGAATGTAGAAAGGGTCTCAAAGACAAAAATCTCTCAGAAGATGAATACGGGACAGAATTCTCTATCCGTTCATTTGTGATGGGGCAAATGGACGTATGGGAGGGTGGAGTTTTTAGAAGATGGCTTTGCCTGCCTGGAAGGAGGCATAAGCAAGGCAGCCAGGTCAATTCAGATTTTTGCTATCAAAATTCTGCCAGATGATAAAGTATCGTCCCCACAGTTAGAAAGAAAATAGAAAGGAGTTTGGCTGGCTGTGTGACTTAGCTTGAGTCACCTGTTTTATGCCAGTTTTTAATGGTACCAGTATCTAGATTAATGACACGAGTGCATAACAAACCTCAAACACCAAGTATAAGCACAGAAAAATGAAACTCTGGTAATCCATCTTCCAGGGCAGCTTAGTTTGAAAGATTTTTTGTGCAACAGCCTGAAATCTGCCCACACTTTTGTGGTCCAATACAGCCTCACCTACAGCAATCAAAGGGGTTTGAGTTCCTTTTTTGTCAAAGGTTTGCTCAGCCGTTCTGTTGCTTTCCTGCTGTTTCAGGCAAAATGGGGCAAAACAGCAGTAAGGTTGAGCCTGTTCCTGAATAGATACTGGTTTTGTTGCACTCAGGTGAATCTGGACATGCCAGAAAGAAACCTGGCACTTTTTTTTTTTGTATTTTTTTTTTTTTTTCCTTCAGTAGTGCATGATTTTGATAGTTATTTTTTCATTAGAATATGGGAAGATTCACTGGTTACAATTTTCATCTTCACCTACGATCTATAATAGCAATGGCAGGTGGTGATAATGAAACAAGAGCTTTCAGGGTGTCAGAGAAGGTAGCTCTGGGATAATCAGCATTTTGAAGTTGTTTTCCAATCTGGAGCATGAAATCAAGCTGCTTCTGTTTACCATTGATACAGGCAGTTTTGTTGTTGATAAATAAATATAATGTGTATAACCTTTTGCAGCATTTAAATAATGGCTATATCAACTGGTATTTACTCAAGTAAAGCACCACATCTTATCAAATAAGTGACATCTTTTAGACGCCAAATCACTAAAGCCAATTATAACATGAAATCAATTTTAACAATATATTTACTTCTGCTAAAATAACCTAACAAAAGACAATCTTAAATAAACATATTGAGCTCAAATAGAAAATCTTAATGATATTTGTATTACTTTCAAATTTGGAACCAATTTTTTCTCTTTCATAGTACCTTGCATTTTTGCCACATGCACACCACTACAGATCTTAGCAAATAAAGAATAATGGAATTACAGGACAGAATAAAATTACTCTTTACCAATCTAGAGTGTAGTAGAGTGATTAAAGCAAGTGGGCCATGCCACTGGAGCAACCTATCACAACTATAAGATTAGCCAAAAGCAAAACACTTTCCTTAAGTCTGAGCCGAGAGAGGAGCTGAGGCTTCCTGGATAAAAATAGAAGGAAAAATATGCTAATAGCTCGGTAAAGATGCTCAGTCTGGTTTTGGTAGACAATTCAGGTGAAGACAACTTGTTCCTGCAAAACTCTTTCTTTTCTTTTTAACTCTTATTTAGAAGTTACTGCTTTCTTGGGATTTATGTAGAAATTAATTCAGCTTTACTATGTTTGTATACCATTTTATAAAAATACAAATTGTTATCTGTAATTATTTTTTGCTATCTGCTGTTGCGTAATCAACAGTGGATAATCAACATCTCTAAATTTTCTCTTCCCTATGTTAGCAGCAGCTGAAATAGTGATTAGTGGAATGAAATAACATATATATTACTGGGTGAAGACTTATCTAGCTTCTGCCACCGATATGCTCAGACCTAACTATAATAGCTGGTTTCCAGCATTACCGTTCTCATATGAAAAACTTTTGCTGATATTTTAGAGATATAAAAGTGCATTTCCTTACCTCTTTTAGCAGAACGGAAGCCCAGTAAACTTTCAAACTTGAAAAAGTGATTTGCTGCTCTGTATTTTTCATATTCCAGGACAAAAATTAAGTTCCTTTTCCACCTCTCCCCATATTCTTCGTTACCTGTCTAGTGGCAGACTTCTCTAGCTAGGCCTATTGCCAAACATGCGACCCCCCCCAAACCTGTAACCAAATAACGAACGTAGCCTTGTGGATTTCAGGGATGCTACAAGTGTCTTTACAGTTATGCGCTTATCTGATGTATTGGGTAAAAAAAAAAAAAAAAGAGGAAAAGGATGACAGCATCAGGGCAAGATTCTATCTTAATGAAAAATGTGTGGTCAGTAAGGGATACTTTAAATTAGGTCTTATGCAATGACAGTTATTAGCAAAGGCTAATAACATTGCCTGACTCCAAGATCTGAGCAAAGAGTTGCCAAGAGCAAGAAGTCCAGGCTGGGGCCGGGGTGGTCTTCGTGAAGCAGAAGATTGCCTTTCCAGGAAGATAATAATTCAGTTAGAGGGAGAAATTGGATGATTCATTTTCATGGAAATACTTTGGTTTATCAGGTTTGGATAAATGAAGGCAATCACCAGAAATATTTACTGTTCTTATTCTCCGGGCAGGACTGCTGAGGAAAAAAGGCCTCAGATCAGTTAACTAATTGCTGCTATGGTTCTCCAATGAAAGCCAGTTTTGAGAGAAGAAAGGGAGAAAATCATCCAGTGAGAATGAACTTCCAGTGAGACGTTTCCCTGAAAAAGACGTTCCTGATCCCGATGGAAAGACTGGATTAATAAGACAGCTTAAATACTACTGTAAGACATTTTGGGTGTGTTAAATGACAAGGAACTCCCCAGCCCAGCTAAACGAGCATTGGCCGAGCATCATCTCCTTACAGGGCCGTCAGCTGCGCAACGCTTTTGCCTCTCTGTGCTGAAAATGTCACTTGGCTTGTAGGTATCTGACCACGGCTCGTCCTGGAAATGGTGACTCAGTCTGAGGCCACAGTCGCATATTTCTGAAGGCTGTGGAGCATTGATTTAATGACACAACCCGCCCCCCAAAACCACGAGTGGCGAAGTCATTAAAAACCAACTAATGCCGACTTCATACGCGACAGACTTTTTCCATATCCTTGCCTCAGTTTTTTACAGGAGCTTTTTTTCTGAGCATCAGAGAAACGGGTGCTAGGACTGGCCAAGCTGACAGCCTACACCCTGCTGCAGCATGAGTAAGGAGATTTCACAGTGCAGAACAAAAATTTTCTTTTTTTTGATATTATATTTCTCCCCCTCGGGTCCCCTCCCTTATGGAGCAGCTGTCCCTTGCTGCACTTCGACAAAAATAAGAAACTGAGAAATGTATCACACGTTTTCTGGGTAATATTTACCTTCCTGATAGGCCTCTCAAAATTTCTGAAAAGCCCCATGCACTCAGAACTGACCATACAGGATGAAAATGTTGAACCGCTTTATATTTTTAGAGATTATTGCAGGTTGCAGTCTGCGGGAATCATAGTTAAACAGCTTTTAAATTTATCATTTGGACTGTGTAGATGTCAGATCTTAATAATTGCAGTCCTCTGTATTGCGATGGATCTCGTGTAAGGAAAACCCATAACACTGCACACAATGCTTCTGGGGGTTTAACGAATGGTGCTCTTCCTTGTGAGTAAATAACAAATTAGTATACAAACCGCAGGCCATGTTACATAAACATTATACCTAATTACTTGCAGTTGTAAGGGGAGAAATACTTTTTAAAAGTTTCCCAGAAAACAGATAAATTTTGCTGACTGACTCTTATTTTGGATAATTTGCTTCACTTTACTCAATAAATTACCTAAATTGTGTAATTCTCATACTTTTTTCATTTGATGCATCACACTCTGATCATTATCAATTTTTTTCTGTTACCTCCCCTTCTTTTTCTGCCTATTCTCCACATTTATTTTATGCATCTTGCAGTCTCTGATCTGCACTTCAAACTTTTATAAAAAAGCTATTTCAATTAAAAGAAAAACCACATTTGCAGTAATGTTAAAATACATATGAAGTAAGTACATTCCAGATAACTGAATGAAACACTTGATCTTAATTACAAGCCAGAATTTACTAAACTTCCTAATGAGATATCATGAAGTTTGGTGAAAATGTACTAATATTTTACCAGTTCTACTAATTTACTAGAATTTTAATTATTACCTTTATCTAGAAGCATTTTAGTAAAGGAACACGGACACTCACAGGCAGTTATTCTATCATGTTAATCAAAGGGTTTG
Source organism: Astur gentilis (assembly GCF_929443795.1). Taxonomy (NCBI): domain Eukaryota; kingdom Metazoa; phylum Chordata; class Aves; order Accipitriformes; family Accipitridae; genus Astur; species Astur gentilis. Next base: position 14,929,541 of record NC_064913.1, read on the forward strand.
AGATTCAATTTCAGTACTGATAATACACAAAAATACTGCTAAAAAGATCAGAGCATCTAAATTAAAAAGATTAGAGAAAAATCAGCAGCAACGAGACCCTACTTTACAGATTTTCTGGGAATAAGCACTGACATAAACAGGACTGATTCTGCGCGTGGTTGCAGGACAGAAGCTTGAAGTGGTGAAAAAGTACCAGCAGTAAAGGGCAAACTGAATCTGTAGGAAATATTGCTGGGAACTCTGTATTAGTCTGAAATGAGTTTTTATTACATCTTCCAAACTATTAGAAGGTTTAACCTCTTGGGAAATTTTCATTAGTTGTAGAAAAAAATGCCGTCAGCCAGCTTCTCTTTTCCAGTCAGGGATTCCTCTCAAGAAACACTGTGTAGCTGCTGGCTTTGATCTTTGTCCCATTATTTCAGTCTCATGCTTCCTCTCAAAGAGTCTGATAATATCCACTTTATGATAAAAATAATTTAACTGCCAAATGAGAACTCCCCTGATAAATGCAGAGTTTCTGGATGTTATTAAAAACATGATAGAATACAGTAAAAATTACAATAAAACACACCCTTTTAATGTCTGAAATAAGCAAGATGAATTCTATTACAAAATAAAGGACTAAAAAAGGGGTCTGGGACAAAAAAGCAATCATGGTAAATATGAGCAAGAGTTACAGTAACATCACCTTTGGAACAGCATCTCAAGATTTGGTGGTATAAATTGGAAATGTGAAAAGGAGTTTGTTAACAGTGAGGAAGCCTGGTATCCAGGATGCTTCTACATCCAAGATACTGTCCTAAATTTCATGGTAGGAACCCTAAAAAGGTGATGGTCATGGAAACCCAAGCAGCAGACATTTGAGGTCCATAAACGAGTGTCCCAAATGGAGACTTGACTTTCAAAATAAGACATTTAAGAGACAAATTTTGTGAACCGGAATTGAACGTGCTTACATTTTTAGTATAAAAATCTTATAATGGGGAATCTTATTAAACTTTTTTTTCTAAGGAACATCAGCATAACAACAATGTCCTCGTAGGTAAGGGCTTGCTCACCTTTACAAGCCTAATTTCTGTCTATAGTTAGTGCCACTGGCCAAGCAAAGTACTTTAGGAATGTCTTACTGAATCTCTGTGTAGTGGTTTCTTCTGGTTATTGCGCTTGTGCTCTGCTGACACGTCCCTGTCATTCATTTACTTTCCTAACCACTGAGAGATACTGCGTCAATGGCTTGAAGTTTCCATCCAGCATCAACTTTTAAATTTTTTTTTATGATCAGTGTCCATATCTGACCATTTGAAGCATAATCTCTTTTGTCATTTTCTGTCTTTGACATCAACATTTTGAGGTTTCCTGCATTAAATTCACTCATAGAAGTTAGAGCTGGAGAAAATCTTTATTAATGTCCCATTAACTCTCTGCAAATACAAGCCTATTCCCTATATTTTCTAGTTTTTGTCCAGTCTAGATTAAAAGGTCCCAAATGAGAAAGTTTTGACTACTTCCACAATAGTCTTATACACTGGATCTCAGTGATGTTTTACCTCACTGATACTGAACTCTAAGGTTTTTTTTCTCTTTTACTAATCTTATGCTTTTGCAGCCATTTTTTCTCTTGTGAATAAAATTCTTCTCCTTCTTTGGTATGTCAGTCATTTGCAGACTAGTATGTTACTGCTCATGTATGAAAAGTTACGCAAATATTCCTAAAATCCGCAAATATTCCTGTTCCCTTAGTTGAACCAGATCTATTTAATGCTTTATAATTTTTGTATTTAGTCTCTCAAGCCCAAGGTTTATTTGCTCCACTGTAGTTTTTGTTATTTCCCTGTCAATGTTGTTCTCATAATAAAGCTTGATATTATTTTTTGCGCCCTTTTTCTATAAAGATGGTTCAAAGTAAGACAGTGGCCATCCTAGAGCCTAATAAAATTTTCAGTTTGGTTTAAATAAAGCATTTACAAAGCCGAGTGAAACCACTGTTTTCTCAGATTGACCAATAAATACAACAACGTAAGGAAAAAAAGACAAAACCTAGCACCTAGCCAACCACTAGAGCCACTGAGAATTACCACTGAAGAAATTTCAGAAGAACTATGGCAGAGGAGAGACTGCAAAGTGAACACAACCAGCCGCTTCCAATGCAAATCGGTATGTTAGATGTGGAGCAGGAAGAAAGAAAGAAAGAAGTAGACAATAATCCCTAAAAAGTGTGCTATACATACTAGGATCATATCAATTCCTGATACTCATCTCTGCAGTAGGAAAAGCAGACATTTAAATAAAATCACGTTGCACGCTATCTGTTGAGGATTTCCTGAACACAGATGGCTGAGCCCTGTCATGGCCGTTCTCCTCAAAGTCCCATATTCATTTACGTGTCCCCTTCCCCGTTCTATTCCCCTTTCCTCTTCTCTGTTTTCCTTCCTCTTCCCCGCAAACCTTTTGCTTGTGAGCAAAGAGAGATTCTCTTTGCCCAGGGTAAACTCTGGCTGCACGGAGGGCAAAGCAGAAAATTTCTGTCATTGTGAAATGGGGTGGGTTTAGTGTTCTGAAAAAGAAGGCAAAAAAGAGAATTGGCACAAATTAGCTAGCTTGGATGATAATAACAATAATAATGACGGTTAATAGAGTAGTCCAAAAGTGACAGTTATTTTTGACATGTAGTGGACAGTTGAGGAAAAGCAAATGAGGAAGGAAGTGCAGACCCAGCAATTTGCTACTTTGTGGTGCTTAATTGCTCCTCCCAGCTTGTTTCCTGCCAGAACAGGGAGGAATCGTGCTGCTGCTCACGGCAGAGGCTGCTGTTTGACAACACCACGTGGAGCAGCCACTTTTGACAAGTCTTGTAACTTCTTTCTGAGAAGTTTTTATACTTCTGCCAGACACTTTGCATAATCTGAGTAAGTTGCTTCCCTCCCTATGCTCGCTACAGAAGGGAAGGAATGGTATTCACCTGTCCGTCACATTGAAGAAAACACTTGGGATTTCCCCCAAATTGAGGATGACACAGAAAGACAAAGTGCTGGAAGTATTTACCAAAAAAGTCACAATCTAGTCTTGTGAGGGAATTGTACGAGAAAGCATCCTGGGGTTTTGTAGAATAAATCTTGACTGAAAACTTAATTCCTTTCTTGCTAAGGTACTAGGAGAAATAAAAGCACAACATTTTCCCTGAGCCTTTGCTCAAGTCATTGGAAAGATTGCAGGAAAAAAAAAAAAATTGTCTTTGGAGCAGATCTGCTTCCAATACCGTATTTGCTGTATTGTTTATGTTCCTGCTGTGGTGGGGTCAGATGGACAGACAGCTACACAAACCACCCATGAGCACAGATTTCTGTGGTAGCCCAAAACTAACTGAAGAAAGTTGAGCAGAAACAATATCCTCCAGCAGATACCTGTAAATTTCTGACCAGAGAGCAGAGCTGCAGGAGACGTTGCTGAGAAGAGTTTTACCACCCAAGCACACAAACTGCTCGACTTAAGCTTTTAAATTAGATTACATCTCTTCACGCTACTGCATGGATAGCATAGTAATGCGCTGGTTTTTAAATGCTTAGGCAAAAGTCTGATATATTTGTGAAACTGTACGCTGGATCAAAAAAGGGGTTTTTGGTCTTTCTTTATGAAGGAAGTAGTCTCTTTTAATGTGAAGAGGTTGTTTTATGGTAAAAGGAGTGTACCATTGAATATAAATGGTGCAGTGACACGTAAAACCTCAGGTTCTAACGTATATTCCCAGTTGTATCTGAGGACTTTAGTATTGGAAAACATAATTTTTCTGGTCCTGTTTCCTTCTGGGCCTCTCAACCAACATAGCTGAGAAGGAGGGAGGTGGACAGTGTCCGCTCTTGGGAGCTGTTAGTAAAGCTGTATGAGCAGTTACTCGATGAGAGTAGAGAAATACTGGAATGGTTACCCAGAGAAGCTGTTGAATCTCCATCCTCGGAGTTATTTCTACTTGACTGGACGAGGCCCTGAGCAAGCTGACCTAACCTGGCTCTGCTCTGAGCAGGCGTTTGGCCCAGCTGGCTCCCAGAGGTCGCCTCCAACTTAAATTACTTGTGATCCTAGGAAAGAGACAGGGCAGGACAGCAGTCAAAGCAAATAAGACCTGCCGATACTTTGGTGTTAATTATCTGTTAAAAAAGAAACTCTAGCTTCAGTGTTCACAGCTGGCATTTAGAAAAAAATGTCTCTATTTGAATGATGAATTTATATGAGCTAAGTTCTGCCCTGAGTTACCCAGGTACCTTCCCACTGACTCCCTCGGACACTGGAACTTGTTTAAGCAGGATATAAATTAGTTCGGTAAACATGGATGCCACCGGGCCAATTCATTCTGGGGTATTCATATAGTGTCTTTTAATAAGGAAATGATTTGGGGTCAGGCACTGATACATTTACGTTGAAGGCTTTCAGTGACATTACCACTGAAAGAGAAACTCAGCTCACCGTAACCAAGAAAGGGAGAAGGTAACTTTGAAAGACTTTTCAAAATAGCAAAAAATAAGAGTTCAGAAAAGTAATCTTCTTCGTAACTTCATGTAAAAATCTTATCTGACAATTAGCAATCATATTATTCTCTAATTGCTGTTCCTTGTAATATTTCCAATTAGATGTGAGCATTATACAATACATTTATGTTTATTATATTATAATTTCTATATGAACTTGTGAAGGTTTGCCTATCAGTAAGTTATACAACATCTCAAGCAAACTGTAATATGCAATAACAACTACCCTAGTTAAATGACAAAATATTTGCCGCATTGAATTGTTATTGCATGATAATTACCAGAAATTAATATAACTCATTTAAGATGCTATTCTTTCACTATAAATCACTCTGAGAATGGCTACAGCACATTTCTAATCAGCACGCTTCGTCTTGTGAAAATTCTGCTGAATGTATTACTTGGCCTGAGGCATTAAGGCAGGGATGCCTCAAGGACTCAAGCCCAAACGGCAGGCGGGGTGTTTGGATCGAAGCAGGGACGGCGACCAGGTCTGTTACAGAATGAAAACTCCCCACATTCAACACGACAAACCCCACAAATCCAAGGGATTTGCCTTTGCCGGTGACCTTTAGCCAAGTCCTGGATATGTCAGAATAAATTATTAAAGGCCAAATGCTCCTATCTGAATAGATAACTCTCTCTTTTTTCCCCTCATTTCAGTAATGTATATCAAATTTACTGTGATAATTCTACCAGTGTGTGTAATTCAAACTACTTTCATGGCAGCAAAGATATTTGGGGAAAATACCTTGACTGTTCCAGTCTCTATCCATAGGGAAACAAAGTAACGTGATAACTTTCAGCAGAAAGTACTCTTAAATTATGTCCATGGGTGGGTGTTCTCTGTCCTCTGCCAATTAGCACTGCTCTACCTTTTCCCCAATAAGGCTCACAGGGTTTGCTGGACTTTACTTCATTCCTTTTGAGTGACAGTAAAAAGCAGTAGCAACTCCTAAGTCCAAACTCCCATACCGACGATGAGCTGCTGTTCAGGATAAGATTTGTAACCTTCACGTTTTATTCCTTCACTTCCTTTTTTCCTCATTTGACGGAGTTAAATGCTGAGGCAAACTGCTATTCATAACTCTTAAACCTTAAAATCAAGAACTTCTTTTAAGTACTCTGTGCAAACGTGGGTAGACTTGCTGCATTGTTTTGCTTATATTTCACATATTTGCTTTTCCACACAGCTTTTAGGCTTTGTGAAATAAAATTCAAGTTCTGGAAAAGAAGAGCTGTTCAGAAGAAATACTAATTTAGCCAATGACCATAACCACCTTAAAAATCAAGTTGAAAAAAATCACTGCATCCAGTGGCACAAATTTACAAGTTCTGTGAAATGCAAATTTAAAGATGCTAGAAGTTATTTCTGTTGCGTCCACTAGCATGCCACAATGACTGTATTTTGTAAACTGCTATATATAAAGTGTTACTATTTGATCCTTCAGTGAACGCATTAATCAATGATAACCTACATATAATCACAAACACCTGGCATTTATGCTGCCAAACGCATAGGGAGTAAGCAATGCCCTTGCAACCCAAATACATCCCATAAAAGGGAAGCAGTCAAAACACCAGGACACCTACTAAATATAAAACATACCAAGTAAGCCAGATAATTTCCTACAGCAGAAAGCATTATCAGTTCCTCTCCACACTCTATTTAGCAGTCACTTTTTCTTATTCTCTGTCTTTTACAGTCCCGGTTTCAGCAGGGGTGCAGTATCTCTCTCTGGGTTTATGCCTCTGAGTGTGGTGACCCAAAGCGAGCCCATGGGAGCCACAGGTACTCGGGAAATTGCTTCGCATTTTGCAGAACTGAAATCATTAAAGAGTTCCCAGGCAGGCACTCCGACAGCATGAAGTACGGGTGATCATCCCTACAGAGTACATCTGCGCTGCCGACAGCGATACGTGGCATACTTAGTCGAAATCAATCTGGTTTTGATCGTTTGGTTTTTGTTGTAGCTGGGTTTTGAATTTCTGCCACATTCGCTCTCTTTACTATAGGAAATGTTTATTCTTACATAACTGTCAAAGGAAAACAGCAGTATTTTGTGGGAAAATAGTGATTTAAATGCCTAGGGAACCCACCTCCCACCAGACTAGAACACAAGGTCTAGACCCCCTCCATCGATGTCCGTGGAGAAGCCAGTGACCCTGAATTCCTCCCTTTTGGACCAAATTCTAATAATCTTAGTTTTATCAAGTTACTGCTCTTAAAAAGGATGGTCAGTGAGGTCTGATTCATTATGTTTCAATGACACTTGTTCATACCTGGACTGGACATCCCAAGAGCAAGGCTCCTCCAAAATACCTTAAATTGAGCAGCAGCCTTCTAAAATATAAGATCAATGGCTTTAGTTTGGTAACATTTTTGAACAAATGAAAATCTCCAAGCTACTGTTTGCTTTTATCCGAAACCATGCACATGCCATTAAAAAAAAAAAAAAAAAAAAAAAAAAGAAAAAGGTTGACAGTTGCTCCTATAGCCCACTGATAATTACTTTCCTTGCCTTATCATGAAGAAGATTTAGCATCAACCTCATGCCCAGGTTTCTCAATTTAAGCATGAATGGGTCTGCAGGTGCCGAGTGCTTAATCCCTACAGGTGAGGAGGTGTCTGTATTGCCCAGCAGTAATTCTTTCAGGTAACTACATGGTGTTAATGGGTTCTCAAGAGAATCCCGTTTTCCTAGATCAGGAGTCAGTGATCAACATTAAAAAGTTATTTAGGGTCTTGTCCACAACAGCAGAAAGACGAAGCAAGAATTTTAAATTGGGAACTTGAGAAGCTCTTCTGAGGCACATTTTATTACCCATATATTCTGAAAAATACTCTGCTCAAGTTTTCCTTGAACTTCAGGGGATTATGGATAAATCATGAGGAGAACACAAATGTTGCTTTAGCTTTTTCAAAGAACGAAAGCATAAATGAAAAGTTCTGTCACTGGGGGAGGAGAGGAAGGGGAAGAGATGACTAAGCCCTGCAGTTCTGGCACATTAAGGGGAGGGGAGGACTGTCCTGAAGCAGGAAAACAATAACCTAAAAAATAAGAAGAAAAGAAAAGTTATTAAAGCAGGCAGAAGAATTCTTCTTTATTTGACTGTTAGTTCAGTTCATAATCAGATTTTTTTTTCTATTTAATACTGATTTTTAAGAACAACTGTGTTTTTTATGGATTTAGAATAACAGTAATATTTCAGTGGGTCTTTTTCTAATTCCAAAGAGAGTTCCAGGGCACACACTGGGCAGAATGTCACCGGAAAGGACTTCAATAGTTTCAGCTGTTAGCTCAAGGTCCAGGCATAGCAGCCTTTCGTAATAAAATATACACTACCATGCCTTCTTGCAGAAATTTCAGCAATAAGGAATGTCTTTGAAAAGAAACATTCAGCTGCTAGCATGACAAGAGTTAGTTAAGAAACTAGACAGAGCACGCTAACAAGAGACTAATTTACAAAAAGATGGATGATGTACAAAGAATAAACTGACCTTTTTTCTTCAGAAAAGCTTTTCTAATTAAAAGTAAACAAACTTGCATTTGATAAAGCAGACCAATTTCTTTAACAGCTATATTTATTATCACCCTCACTTCATGCTTGCAATAGAAAACTCAGTAGAAAGCGGTTCAGATGTCATCTCCAGGGAGACTAATTCCATAATGAGCTGATGGATTTCAGGAGGATACCATTACTTTTCCTTCCTGTTGCCATGGGCTTTGGATGATGCCCATATTGAATTATGAAAAAACACAACGGTGATACTTATTGCTGAAAATTTTCCTATTATTTGATTAACTACTGGAATAAAGAACTGTACAGTTAACAGTTTTTCTGCTAATAAGATAGTATGTCCAGTGTGAGGAAGGAGGAACTATTTTAAAGTGCTCTGAAGTGAAACATTATCTTCTATTTGGATTATGTTTTGAATTGATGGTATTTTGTTGCTGGCTGACACTCTGAGAGAGCCAGTTCCTCCAGATTTAAGAGATGCTTTTGATTTTTTTGCTGGCTTCTCCTGAACTATTATACTGAATTGTGAAGTTTTAACAAAAACTGAAAGTCTGTTATGCACAACAATTAAATGTATATATTTGATTATGTGAAATTCATAGAGAGTTTTTTTTCCTGAAAAGTTAAAAGTCAGCCTTTCGGCAAACGGAGTCTTTTCTATCAAAATGCAGCTCTTCTCTATACATTGAAGATTTTCATAAAACAAAGTGATCATTTTCACCCTATGTAAAATTGTGCCCTACGTGGGTCTATTTCATCCTGAGTTAGGTTGTTACAACTATTTCAATTATGTCTTCAAGCAGTCCTCGCCACTATTAACACAAACTGCATTGCTCTACATCTGGTCTTCTCTGCCTAGAGAACTACGCGTTCTCTTCCATTCTACGATCCCTGTCACCCCATTTATTTAGATGCAGACGTGTTCAAAACTCGGCAGTTGGCAATTCCAGCTCATGACGAGGTCTTGGAGGGTGAATCAGCTGCATGCAGAAGTCCTGTGCTTCTGAACAGCCATGACACACAAGACCCGGGTGTTTCATGCCTTTGGGAAGAGGCACGACTTTAACTCTGCTTCGTGTATGTCCCAGCACATTCCAGCTAACGGAGCAAGCACAGAAATCCTGTTTCCAAGGGGCAAGTTCCTTGTCAAAGTGCTCAGGGCAAATTACCAAGCACCAAAGGAAAAACAACCTTTCTCAATGCACCAGTATATTTCCATTCACACTGCACGAGAAGCTGGACCAGATTTTTACCTGGCAGTCACCACAGAACCGTGATGTGCTCTGAATATTTTGGGTCTGAGCTGCAGTACATCAAACATTTCTCTGAGACCACGTAAGCCCTCAGAGAGTCCAGCCAAGAGAAATATCTGCTTTCAGCTGTCTTCAGCCTGTTATCTACCCAGTGAGAGTCCCGACATCAGATAGCCTATGAGCACGCCAAGTAACAATACTGCACAAAGTCTCTAATCCAGTAGGTACAAACTGCTTTAAAATAATTCGGTGTCCCATTAGTGCTTCTTGAACAGGATTTGAAAACTTCTGTGCTACCTCCGTGTTTTGTAAGTAACGACAGGACAGAAGACGTATATCCAAGACTCCAATGCCCTTACGTCCTCCAGCTGCTTAGATTTTTTTCTCATGCTATAGCACATTCGGAGTATTACTCAAGCAAGAAAACAGAGCAGTAAAAATGGTGACATTTTTTTCCCCACTACGTACTTTAATCCGTTATCTGTAAATCAAAATTTACTACTTCTCCCTCCTTTTCTGATTTGCTTGACTATTTCCTATCTTATGACTGCTTCTGATCCTCATTTTTCCACTTGGCAATGCAACACCTTCAGAAATAAATATTAGTGCCCTTGAACTTACCATGGCCGTATATTAAAACAAAAGAAAAGACGTCCAGGAAATATACCAGTAGAAAATTAACAAAAGGTCACAAATTTGGTGCTGTCCTGAACTTTCAGAAATAATAAGATAATAAAATGAAATAAAACCACACACTTGAGGTTAAATTATTTTAAGCTTTCTTTTAAAAACCATATAAGTGCTGTAAGATATTATTCTAGCAAGGATTATAAATGTTTTTTCAACAAACATTCACTTGTAAATAACATTTAAATTTGTGCCAGGATATATACACCACGATAACTAAATAATCGCTACAGATATTACTACTTCACTTTGCTTTGGAGCTGGGGTTATAAAAGAAAAGTTCAAGCAAAGAGATCTAGAGGCTTGGCTGCATGTTGCGTAGGTAGACTTTCCCCTACTTCATCACCATCTTGTGAAAATGGAGGTTGCCCGTGCAGTGTTAAATCAGAGTTAAGAGAGAGGCCAAAGTTTCATACTCTGCCCAGGCTTCCTTTTTACAGCCTCGTGTGCCCCCATTAGCCCCCTGCCCCGAATTCATGCCTATCGTGAAAGCCAGGCCACTAAGGGAAGGCCACGCTATTTCCAATGTGTCAGCTCTTTTTTTCTCTGCCAGCTTGTGGACCTCTCTTGACCTGATTGACGTTCTGGCCAGAATCCCTTTCCCTCCCACCCAAAAAAGATAAGGCGAGTGGAACCTGAAAGTACATGAATATGTCACATCCACTCCGTCTTCAGGTGTTCTCTCCATACACCGCCAGTCCCAGTATATTTCAATCATTGTTGAACGGGTATTGAAATACTGTTCTGCCAAACTAAGCAGCTGACCTAGAAGCCAGATCTAATTAATACTGGTTTGTATAGTATGAATAGAGATCCTTCAAGAACAGGAATATGCCAGAGACATGCTAACTATATGTCCACTGCTGCTGTCATCAATTTAATCCAAATTCTCAGGGAAGGAAGAAGTGCTACTGCCCTGTATCTCTTTTCTATATCCTGACTAATCCACCTATATAATGACCGAGAAATAATGTCTTTCTACAGTTGTCATAAAAAGAGGAGATAAAACATAATCATAAGAAATACAGGTCTAGGTTGTTTTAGAAACTTCTCTTATTCATATTGTAAATTAACTGTTGATTAACCTGAAATGTGTATTTATATTCTCCCTTATGAGTAGGCGGTCTTAGAAAGACAAATAGATAAGACTAATATGATAGTCAGATCCTGCTTTATCAAAAGGATTCTAGGGAAGGTTAACTTTTTGTAAAAGAGCATCTGCCACCATAGCTAGCAAATTCCTCTAACCTTGCAGATGTCATGGGTCTTACAAAAGCTGTTGAAAAGTAGGTATATGAAATAAAAAATAATCCACCATATTTCCAAATGGTTCCAAGGCTATATCCTTGCCAAATTAAGTTCCCATGACAGAACTTCATCTTTTACTGGTAGCACAAATTAACAAGACCTTTCATACATTTTTAAACTATATCACGTGCAAAAGCAAATTTATTGTCTGCAGGGATTTAATGTGCTGCAGCTGCTCAGTGACATTCTGACAGAAGACAGAAATTTGTCTAGACCCTTTAAATAGAGTAAATATGCAAAAATGCATTGTACTGGCACTCACACCGGATCAAGGTGCCGGTCAGGGTCTAGTTTAAACATTTAGTTCCATGATACCTTCCTGGAATTAATCATTCTACATCTCAAAGAGAAAGGATTTTCAAGGACCATTTAAATACTTTCTCTCCTGTATAATAAGAAAGCCTGGGTGATAAATGTTCTTGTCCTGTTTATGAACTGCATCTGGTATCACTGGCAGAACACTGCTGGAGAAATGAAGAAACTTCACGTATCTTTTATCTTGTTCACAGAAAATCAATTAGTAATGCTGTAAGTTATATCTTAATCATGTGTTGTTTAAAAGGAAAGGGCATTTCTCCAGTGTCATGTATTTTTTCCCCCAGTTCAGAAGAATCAGATAATGGCAGCTTATCTTTGCCAGTTTGGGGCTGAAGAAAAGGTTAAATATATCTCATTGAACTAGATCTCTTTAAGCCTATTCATGTATATGTGTTGCTCCCTGCTGACTTGATCCTCTATGTCATTATCCTTGCCTACAAAAAGCAGGAAAAAGTTGTTTAAGGCTCATTGGTCACTCTCAGGTTTTAGGCCATTTGCTAAATCCTTGTTCTCAGGACACCGAGGAACTATAAAGGAAGAGCTGGCAAGGATTCGTAGGAACTAATAGAGTAATTTTCTAATGGTGCATCCCATGGTCATTATTGTGCAGAGGACATTCAAACAGTACAAACGCAGTGCATCTTTCCAATTTTTGCTTTTTTGATTAAGAGCATACTTTAATTCTGGAGGTGTGCGGGCAGGTACTATCTTCAATGTAAGGACAGCCTGTCTTGGATGGGTTAAAATGAAGTTACTAGTCTTACTACTTTTCAGTCCTTTGCCTCTGTTTAGGAAGATGTGCGGTAGTCATTGAAAGGCTATTGTTAGACTGTATTGTAGGGAAAACATACTAGAAGAAAAAAACACCTTTAAAATCTTACTCTTCTTCCTGGAAAATACCCTACAGAAAGGGAATAAAAAATGTTTCTTTTTTTAGCACCAATCACAGCACAACATGAGGGGAAAAAACTGGTATCAGTAGTTAATACCTTGCTACATCTCTCAGGGATGAGAAAGGGAATGAAGGAGGAGAATTGTATTGCTTTAACAAAACCCAGCTGTGCCTCCAAGTCAGCAGCTGAACAATAGCAGAAAAGACAAGTTATATTAGAAGAGAAGAACGAGAGAGAGGAACTAGAAAAATGCCAGAAATAGTCAAGAAAAGGAAGACTGGACAGAAAAAGGTGTATTCCGGAGCGGAGGCTAGATATGGTGCGGAAGAGGTGAGCTCAGTGAAGAGCAGTGATTGACAATGCCTAAGTGTATTGGCCTATCTACGCCTGTCCCGAAGCCTACTGAGAACACAGACCGCTGAAAACTTTTTCGTTCTTCTAGTTGCACGGGACAGACAGACCCTCTCCATGTTAAGAATCACGACATGAGCAGCTATGGTCCCTCCTACAAATTGTTGTGGTCCACAGTTGTACAAGTATGCATTCATCCTGCACATTGACTATTTCTATGTTACTTCAGTTTTCCAGCCTACTATGTTGTTATACATCAAAGCTTTAGTTTTATTACTCTAGAACTACATTTAACTGAAGAATGCCATTAAGTTGCATATCTCCCTAATAATGTATTTTACTAACAAAATCAAAGTACTAGATAATTTCTAATGAGAAGAGGAGAAATGCCTGCAAAAGTTGAAACTTGGTAAAATTAGTTCATTTGGGGGGAAAAAAAAAGTAATCTTGCTGGATATCCCCTAAATAAACTATTGCTGATTTTAAGTGTGAGTTTCTGTACAAGTGAAATTTTTTTTTATAATATGAAACTTGATCTACCTTTACTAATGGAAAAAGTAATGTCCCATACTAGGATCTTATCATCAGCTATCACTTTATCACTATCACCTTATCAATAGCTTCAAAAATATGCAAACAGGCTTTTGTGGCCAGAAAAGATACCTTTTTAAAAATTATTTTTGGTCATCAATAAGAGGAAAATGAAAAAACTACCTTTAATAATTACAATATACTTGAAATGTATTTTGCCAGGTACCATAAAAATGCAAACCAGATGATCCAGCTATCTAGGTATACAGTATCTGTCAGTAACAAGCTTAGAGAAAAAAAACAGAGTTAAAAATAATCTTCTTTCAGGGGTGTAATAGCAATTAATTATATAGTAATTTTCAGATTTTCTCCCTTTTGATCCTATTCATTATTCATTGTCCTGTGAATTGTTCTAATTTTCCCTATAGTAATTATTATTCAGATTATTACTATATTTTCTTTTTCTGTTTGTGTTCACACTTAACTCAGCTTTTCTCTTTTAACTGCTTCCAACTGTCTATGTATTTCTTCAAACCTTTCTTGGTCATTTTGCTCATTCTTTCAAGTTCACAGTCCCCCACCAGATAAGCATATCAGTTCCCATTGCAAACTTCCCCACAGCCCTGCCAGCACTCTTCAAACCATTTTTGGAAGCATCAGCTCCACAGACATGCGAATAATTTTGCCTTTGAGTACACATAGTCTTTAACCAGCAACACTGACAATTTGTGACAAATATAGAAGCTAGAATGGCAGCCATGAAATACATTTCACGTAGTCCACTCCAGAGTCATCAAATGGCACTATTAACAACTCAGTATTAACAGCTTGTGTCAGCTTTGAAGGATTTCAGATCCAAAAAGAAAGAACAGGCTCCATATGATGCTCCTAATTCCTCAGCTTATCTAGCTGCAAGAAAATGTGGATGTGTATGTATGACCTGAAAGGAGTTCACTCTTTCTTGCTACTCAAAACCCCAATATCCTCATCAGCGCAGACATAGTATCACCATATATGACCATACTACACAACCAAAACCACTGAGATTTTAAGAGGAAGCAATACTAAACCGTACCAGAATTATTAGGCGCCGATGCTACTGTAGCATCGTGGTCACCGCAACGTGAATCTTGTTCCCGGTTCTGTACAGGACTCCCAACACTGTTCATCTGCTTTTGCTCCCTGGACCTCTTAACACAATTTTTTTTCCTGAAAGCTGGAGAGATGCCACCTCCATAGTTACCCTCCAGAGGGGATGTAAGATGCCTGAAACACGTCATTCCCCACAGCCTGCAGCGTTCCTCCCTCTCCCTCCCAAGCACTTGAGCTGATAATAGCGGTGAGCTGGTGGTGTAACGCCCCAGGAGAGAGGGGGGGAGAGTGACAAACGGTCGGGAGCCCATATCCCAGGGAAGGAGTCTAGGAGGAGACCAATGGGACAGCATACAAACATCATGAACCTTAGCCTTCACCATTCGGTCAAATTCCTCCGTGACCTTAGTCCACCGGGACCAGACTGGCTGGACAGGAGGAGAGGGAGAGAGCGAGAAAAATCCCACCTATGGCCCCTGAAGCCTTGGTGACTCTGGCCAAAGATTTAATAGAACTCGGATAACTTAAGGCTACCATGATTCACTTTTGTTACCATCTTTATCAAGACAGCATCGAGTTATATAGTTCGTTACTAATCCCATGATGCTCTTCTAAGATACTAATGCTTATCTGCTGTGCTGTGCCCCATGAGCCGTTTGCCACAATTATATATCGTATCGGAGTATCTTGCTACAAGTCCTAAGCATTAAAAAGGGAATGGAAACAGGAGTAGCACCCTAACATTAAGCAACTCTTTTATAAGTAGACGCAGTGCCAAGGCCTAAGCAGTGGAATAGATGGAGGTTTTACTGCGGATGTTTTGTCGGACCTCATGGCGATTCCTACTGCCACTTCTCCTCTCCCTCTTGAAATCTTTTTTTGCTTATCTTTATCTATTTTTACTTTACGCTTTTATTTCTCAGATGTTCAGCATACCGCCGTTCTTCCTACAGCTTCTCAAGTGACAGCAGAAGTAAAGCTATTTGGGTTCTGCTCCTGTACGACAGCACTTTCCCTTTGGCAAAGAGACGGCGATAAAGAAAGGCGCTCATCAGCATCACAGCATTGCTACCGTGCCATCAAGCGCGCCTTTAAAAGTCTGAGGTCGGTTATCGCGCCCAAGAGAAAAAACACACGTGCCCCACTGTATACCTGGCAGTATTTATACTCATTTCATTACTTCTTGATTACTTTTTTTCCTGGTGAAACTCTACGCCCCTGAAAGAAAGAGGATGGTATGATTTCTCCCATGAAAACAAACAAAAAATGTTCTCTCTTTCCTTTCTAATGAACATTTTTTAGTAAGCTTAGAGTTTTACTGAACTTGTTTTCTTTTCTTGTATGTCCCTACAATTAGGCAATAGTGATTTATGATTTCTTTTCTTGCCAGTCCAGTCCCTAAGGAACAAAGCCTTTCAAACTTCTCATTTTAAAAACTTTACTGTTTTTTATCAGTGCAAGGAAGTCTAAAATGTAGCCTTGCAATGTGAATCCATCAAAATTACTGCCACCTCAAATAAAAGGAAATGACAGAACATTCAGAGTACTTATAAAATAATTTCAGATATATTTTTGGAGTCATCTGGGAAAAAGTGGCACTACAGTATCTAAAAATACCAATTTTTACCCTGAGGCAGACTACCTATTGCAAATGAGAGACTTTTACTTTGCGAATGATTTTGTATTTTTACAGTAACTGTATTGACTAATTCTGAGCCTTAGTTGAAGAGAAATGGAGGGAAAAACAGGAAGGAATAACATAAACAGTCCAACTGAGTAGCAGAAATCCTAAGATGAGAAAAGGAAATGTGTGCCATCTGGAAGAGAAGTTTCTAAACATAGACTATTAGGTTATATGGTTCATGATTAAGATCTGGCAAAAGCCTTCTTTTCTCTGGCAGAACAGACAGTATCTTGACTCTTGAATAATAATCATGATACTGCTGCAGAACAGAGAAGAATATTAGCTTCTAGGGATATGAAGTTCTGGATCCCCTGGGAAGAGGCCAGTCTCTTCTTTGAGTTGAATACATTTCACAGATGAAGAGGAGGAAGAAGAGAGAAAAAGATCTTGCCTATTTCCCCTGGATGTTATCAGTTGAGGAAAGCAGTTTGGCATAGCTCCTTACAGTGGGCTGACATCTCCGGGCTAGCAAGTATTGTTGTATTTCTTTGGTCAAAAGGACATGACTACCTGAGTCTGCCCTATAAATTATTTGAATTTGTAATTAATCAATATCTATAGTCCAAACTGGAGCAAAGAAAAAACTGCTTGAAATGTATTAAAAAAAATATAAACTTACGGCTAATTTTTTTTAGCTGTGTTCTGTAGGCAGCTGTCCCTTATTAGTGGATTTATGCAAGATAATCTCAAGAAATCTTCTGGGTGTCACAGAGGATTCGAGAATGATGACACCTGACAAATCATTTTCCTGGGCACGACACCAGAATTTCCTCTATGTGAGGAAAAAAGGAGACTAGAATGAGGAACAGGTAATATCAGTCAGAATAATGTATGGAAGGTGAAAATCTTTTATGATTGCTTATCTTCACATTTTTATCTGAGAAGAAAACTTTTCAGTTACGGCTGTGCAGCACAATCCAGCACACAGTAGATGGGTAATTAGCAGCATCATAGTCACACCGGAGCGGGGATGTGCCTGGTCCAACATACACAGCTCCTTGGCAGAACAAATTAAAGCAAGCAGAGTGCAATAGTGCAGCTATATTGCTTCTTGCTAGGGAAGTTGCCACTGTCTCTTGTAAATACCCTCGAGGTTAAGGCTTCACAAAGCCATCTACGTCAGGGACTGCAGCTCCCTTTAAGGTTATGTTCCAGGTTTAATTATTACCTTGATTAATCAAGAAACAGAAGTACTGAACTTAGGGAAGTGCACATATTCTTCTATCTAATTCTTTTATTTGTATAGATATTTTTGCAATAATAATGTCCATTCTTTTTTGAGATCATTCTCAGTTCACAAATTTAAAGTATGAAAGATAAGACACTCTCGCTATGTTTTACAATCTCATCCTCAGATTCTAAATAAGTTACTTATGGTGGCAATATTTTCCATTAAATGAATATCTTGTCTTCCTTAATCAGTCTCCATGTGCACAATAAAATATGACCATAAAGTGGATAAAAAAGGTGCATGTGGGACAGTTTATTCACCTTGGAGACATTCGGACAAGATCTCTTTTAATACTTAACTATTTTCTTGAATTTCCCAGAGGCTGCAGGATATTCAGGGTCACCTTGCCTTTACAAAGCGAACAAGCAGGCCAGGAACTATCACGAATGAAGATTCTTATTCTAAAACTGATGTGAAAAAAAGATAAACCACAACTAATGCAACAGTGCAGTAGTCTAAAGTTTCCAGCATGCAGGCTGCATGCAGGAATTTTCAGATCATGCATCTGTTTAAGAATCAGAGGAATTAGTTCCATGAATTATAAGAGATGGTTGGATAGATTAGATAGCATAACTGTTAAGTAAAATTTGATGAAAATAATTTAGGAAGATTTCATGAGCAGATTGGTGTCTGTTAAGAATGCCAGTAATGTTTTCTTCAGCCAGAGTACGGAAGCTTTTTCCCTTTCGAGAAGAAATGCTGGAGGTTTCTGATTTACGGCAGGCCAGCTGGGTGCAGGAGGCACCTTGCTCTGGAAGGCTGCAGAAAGTCATTTTTCACTGTAGGCCTTGGGCAGCTGATTTAGCAGGGAAGTGAAGAGAATGAAGGTAAAATGAGCTAAAATAGCTAGGAAAGTAGCTTCTGGTGTTTGAATGCAGAGATACATATACTGCAGCTGCGGCATTACAGAGGCAATTAAATGGGTGTTCCATAATCTTCGCTTGACTCACAAGCCGAATGGGACGTACCATTTTAAAATTCTGCCTTCATGCACTACATACGTGAATAAGTGCTGTATAATAATGTTCTAGCTCCAGATTAGTGGATACAACATGACTAAGTGTGCTATTTTAATCACCTTTGCAATGATGATTACTCTACTGTAAGACAGTTTTGAGAATCTTTAATCTAAGACGAGTCATTCATCTCCATTTCTTCCTTGTCACAATCCACCCAGATGCTAACGTGACCTTTCTGCTCTTATTTCACCATGCTGTTTGCCAGAAGATTATTTTTAATCTGTATGCTCCTTCATAACAAATATGCCTTATCTCTCTCTTTAAATAGACTGAAAAAGAGAGTGGTTATCGTGATATCTATGATAAACTGTTTGAAGTAGTACAGTGAAAGGGACTGCACAGGAAATATTTTTATGTCATTTCATTCCGCCTCTTCTATCCGCTCCACCTTTGTTTTTAAAGAAGGGGGAAAAAAAGGAGGCACAGGGTATTTTTGTGGAAGGCCAGGAATATTGGATAAAGCTGCTCTGTTCGTTAAAGGATCGTCAGTGGGATACTATCTCTGCAAAGCCATTCGCTGAGGAAATAACCTTTACATTCTTTTTGTGCTACCAAATTTGTACACTGATAAATAACGATGATCTTTAGCTATTGTCTGAGGATATGAAGCTCATACATGAAAAAAAAATATTGCAAAACCTGCGTTCATTTGGTGCCAGTTAGTTTGCTCCGTCTTCACTACTTCATTTTTACTTAATGGAATAAAATAATGATGACCACAGACTGGTCATCTCAGAGGGCCTCAGGTAAGCCAGCGACATCCTTGTATAAGAATTATGTTAAAGGGGCTTACCCAAAATTCAAATGGAGGGCTGTGTGTTATCTTCTGTTCTTTACAGAAAGTGTAGAAGAGGTGATGGACCAAAACCTCCTACATATGTGGGAGCTCCCATTCTGCTATGCTCCAACAGGTGGCAGGGCTTCCAGGAATTTCTAGGGTTTTTCCTGCTGGGATCCTATGTAAGGTATGGTTGTCCCTCTGCGTGAAAAAAAGGCAGAAGAACAAGCCATCATAAAACATAAGGGGTAGCCTTGTGTTTATTTTCTTAAATGAATTTACATAGTTAGAGAAGGAGAAAGCTATAATTACTCTTTTTGGGTGCTAGATAGCATTGCTGATTTTTTAAGCACGTCTCTACAAAGGGCAAAATACAAAAGTTCATCTTGTTCCAAAGATAGTGTTTGTTGTCAGAGCATTACCTGTTTTAAGTGGTGGAATAGCTCTGGAAAAATAACATGCATTTAATTGTGTCTATTGGGTATTCAAGACAGTAATTTATTTACCGGGAACAGCTTCATAGTTTTGTGTAAGGTTGCCAGAAGGAGCATCTGCTAACTACTTGAAATAAAACCCAGGCAATTAAGATACACAGATAGGAGAGGGATAGTGGTTTGTGGAAGCTCTGGCCGTACTCTGCCCTCAGTTACCTTTCTGTAGTTCCAGAATAACTCTTCAGAAAGTTAATAGCTACTTTGAAATGAGAATATATAACTGAAAGCAGGATTTGCTATATGGTTTGGAAACACAGTGTTAATTTCTACCTGAGACTACAGAGGTGAACGAAAATGGAGGTTAAAATATACCAACTTCAGTAAACCTGACCGGTATTATTTAAGACCCCACTTTACTATTTGTCTTGCTGATAACCGTAGCCCTAGAAATGCTACTTGAAGAGTCTTTAAGATCATTGGCAATTAAGACGTATGAATAAACGTTTCTGATGTAGCAAACTTACAGAATATTGGAAAGGGTTGAAGGAACTCCATGGAACACTTAAAGCTTGCTGTAAAATATATGTCATTTCTTCTGGTTAGACTAGTATATGCTTGGTTTTAGTTACAACAGAGCAGGAAGAGCCATAGTGGAAATCATAGAGCATTTGCAATTCTTATACGTTACAAGTCTACAAAGAATTTAAGCATATTCTGAATTTTGAATTAGTCTCACTGAAGTCTTTTTTATAAATGTAATTACTTATGGTTAAAGTACATGATATTAAATGCCATTCTGGATGTGACCCTAATGACATCAGGGGTATGAGTCTATACTGATGAGCATATTCTCACGCATAACTTTCTTTTTAGATTATACTACCCACTACACAACTGTGGAGTATGTAATCAATAGATTTTGTTTGTTTCTATCTCTTCCACAAATTATTAGAGGTAAAGGGCAGGTCAACCAAAATGTAATAAAGTATTTCATTCCACTGGGGAGTATGTGAATTAGGTAAGCAGGCCAAAAGTGACCGGCTTAATTCAGCATGATGTATCAGCAAAACAGAACAGCTGCCTTGGGGTATTAGTAGGTCAGAGCTTTAATTTTTAATCACGACATGTAATTACTCATATGTCAGAAATACACTTTTAATTTAGTTATAGAACTTAAAGTAAGGGAAACGTATATACCTCTTAACCCTACTGTAGAATCAAATATTAGTTCAAGGGCTAGTTCTTTTAGCAGTATCAGAGTAGGCAAACTGGGAATGCAAAAATGAGTGTATAGTTGCATCCAGACATTTTGGGCTAGTATTCAGCGTTGAGTATATGAACTCAGACACTAAGGAACACTAAATACCTTTCCTTAACCACAGCATAAAATACGTAAGAATTGCAAATGACCTGTTCTACCCTCCCTCCTCCCCCCAGTTTTCAAGATCCAAATACTCCAGTCATAAAGTCACTTCAAACCAAGTATGTCAAAGCACATTTGAAATGGCCAGTTGATGAGAGATATATATACCTGAGTAGAATTTCCAGAAATATTTACTTGGAAAAATGCTGACTCTACTGTGGCTATGTTCGGACTCATTTTGAGTATAATTTTGTGTGCCGATTCAGGCAAAGGAGTCAAAGAGCAGAAGAGTTCACAGAGAAGGACCTTTTAAAATGAATATTAGAGAATAAGAACACAGCAAATTTTGAACTTGTGAAAGCGACTAGTCATAAAAATTTATAAGTTTCTTTTAACCAGTCCTGGAACAGAAAAATACTATGTGACTCATACATCCAATGAAAGCTCTTTAAAACATCTTAGATGTTGAATTTCAAATATTTGCACTTGTGAACAATATATACACTAAAACTTACTCAGAGAAATTATCTCATGAATACATTTGAGAAAATTATAAGATGTTCATGACAAAATCACATGCAGAAACAGAGCTAAAACTAATTAAATCCATTATTCACCATGAATTATTTGAAACATCTAGTCATCACCAATATCAGATACCAAGCTTGTGAAGCAAGAGTAAAAATACTTTAAAGCAAGAATAGTATCATTCATAGTAGCCAGCATTCACACCTTTCCTCACGATTATATTATTTACATGTATTTTTAGGTATGACAGAATACGATCAGTCATTTTTACATAGTCTTCCATTTTTATTAAAATCTTTTTTGAAAGAGCTCAGCACTGTTACAACTGCTGGAAGCATGCTGCATGACTTACAGTACAAACAGAAGAAGATTAACTTTATGCCAATGAGTTTATTGTAAGAATGTTTTTGCTTCAGCTTTCTGGCAATTTCTTGTAAAGAAGAAAAGACAAAGTGGTTGATTATTTGCATATAATCAATAGGCATTATATATTTGGATAAACAGGCTTCTGTGCAAACAGATCACGAAGCACCAAAACTTAATATGTTGAATTCGATAACGTGCAGAATAGTTACTTGTAACCTTTAAAACCGTTAATTTAGCATGAAGCCTTAAATCTTAACGTAAGCCCAAGCAGATACGCTCCATCAACCCAACGGCTTTAAACCTACAATCAGTGAAGTGGTCTGATGGATCACTTAACCTCCACTAAAACTGTCTCCTGTTGCTGGGTAGTCACTAGAGACAGAAAGAAACCTGAGAAAAGCAACCTTTAAATTGGAGATGTGCTAATATTTCCGCACCTAATCAATAACAAATGGCTAACGTGACAGTGCTTAGAGAAGGAGCTGTGAATTCCCCCCAAAGAAATCTATTTAGGATGTGCTCCAGAGGAAGGAGGAAAGTTGTTGCGAGAGTCAGGACCTCGGTTTGAACTTTGGGAATAATGGCCCACAGTAGGGCTTCTGAATGTTTTCTCTCTCTACCCAAGAAACTGTGAGGAGACCGCTCTCCCTCAAGTCTACAAACCACAATTACATACAGTTGCAAGGTGGAACAACTGGATTAGTAGTCCTTAAAATCAATTTATCCGAGTAATCTTTACTTCAGTGCTGCAATTTTTAAATTCACATTCATAATTCCAGTAGATGACTCAAAGGATGGCCTGAGAGACACAGTAATGGGGGAAGGAGAGGAGACATGATACCAGGGATCTCATACAGGTGGGACCTTTTGGGAGTAAAAGGTAAAGAGAGAGAGAAAGAGAGGGCAGTGTAATGCACTGCAAAGACAGCACTTATTAACGGACTAAATTATTAAAATGGATGTTAATTGTTGCAAAATGTGAAAATGGATTATTTCTATAATTCAGGGCTCTCCTGTAATTCAGCCTCATGATTCACCAAAGGACATAAACAATAACATGAAAATTTGCCAATAGGTTACTTGTCCTCATTCACCCTTACTTCTCCAAGACAGAAGGATAATATGAAAGGCAAGCAGTCTATGGAAATAAAGAATGGATTTCAGAGAAAAACTAGTTGTTGCTCACTAGCAGCAAAACTGTGATTGCCTCTTCATGTTTTGTTACAGTGCTGACATAACTCAGACAAAAAGAGCGAGTCTCTGCTTACCTTTCTTATAGTCATAGGTGAATGAGGTTACCAAGAATAGAAAGTTCAGGATATCTTGAAAGACTTACTTTTATTCCCTGAAGAAAGGCCAGCCACACTATGCTGGATACATGGTAAACAGGCAGGCGTCTGCCACTTCAGACTGGCATGTTGGCAGAAAAGCAAAGTGTGGAGACAAACATGGATACCGTTCTCTGAAGAGCAAAAATCTAGATATATTACAGCAGCTTGAACGTCTCAAAATACAGACACCTATGTTTGTATGACAGCAGGAAAGAAAGAAGAAGTTTGTTGCTTGTATTTTTGTTTCTAATGAGAGAAGCCAATAAGGAAGTGTTACAGGAGCTCGGAAGACTTTGCCTTCTGGAGGGCACAGATTCCTCCAGAAGGTTCTCAGAGCTTTTTAGTTTCAAAAAGCAGAACCAGGATACACATGGAATATCACGTGTTGCAGAAGAAATGACTGTTTCGCATGTTATTTTGGCATATTTGGTTGGATAACAGGCACTTTGGTTTTAAAAAAATCTTTTTCCACGTTTGCTTTTTTTTCTTTTTCCCCTACTGCTTTTACAGGGGACAGAGTGTTCTGCTTCTCTGCTAATTCAGATTTGATATACAATGCACTTGACCAGGGACATTGACAATACAAGAAAATTGGCTAAGTATTTTGCTAAGTGTCTTCATTCTTCAAAAAACCAATGCTAGGAGATTATTTTCTCTTTCTATCTTACTTTCTTCTGCAGTATTTCTTTTTGTTGTTATTGATCCCCCCTTTTTTTTCAGTACTGGTTCAATATGCTGATCATGCAATCATTATGGAAAGTCAAAGGGGTTCACATCCTATTCTTGCTTACTCTCTTTCCCTTCCTTATTCTCCCGGGCTTTTGCTATTCGGGCTATCTTCATGATTCCTTGCATAAAAGGAGGAAGACATGGTCCCTCAGTCTTCTTTTCTTCCAAAACTTCAGTTGCTATGCAGCTGACCTCTCCTCTGGCCTCTTTCTGTTGTTGATTGACCATATGTAATGTCTTCTCACTCTCAACTGCAACATCTTGAAAGAAAATGAAAGGTACGAGGGGGTTAGTAGTAATATTGTGTACTCCATTTCTCATCAAGTTTTAGATATGCAATATGTGAAAGGTAAGTCGGCAGTGAAGCAACACTAATTCAGATCCTCTGAGGACCTCAAGCTTAGTATTGATAAATCCCCTCTATTAAAGGATCAAATCAGAGTACAGCAGTAGCTACTGCAAACCTGCACGCTCAGTCCTAATCCAGAAGGTCCTGTTTGCACTGGTCAGTATCAGTTACAGAAGATGTGGAAGACCTCTTGGCTTTAGCTTTCAGTATTAGTAAATTCAGCAAACAAAAGTCAAACTTACTAAACCAGCGCAATGAAAAAATCTGGATAATGTGAAGCAGCCAACTAAGCAATTACAGACTGAAAACTGGATAGGCAGCCATTCCAGTGCCATCATCTACACATGTTGGTCAACTCATTAATAGTAAGTCGTAGATAGGCAACAAGTAACTAAGTAGGCCAGTTGCTTTCTAGTAAATGGATTTAATGTTTCCATTTCCTCTCTGCAATACTGACATTCTGCAAGGCATGTATCTTTTACAGTAACAATGAGATTCGACTTTCACTTTGGGGGCCAGCATACTTCTTACATCAGAAGTGCATATTAAAAACCCAGCAGCTTCTTAAAGTGAAATGTAAAGCTAAGAAATAGTCTATAAAATATATTGCGATTGACTTATGCGGGTGGTTGGTAGACACATTAGCAAAAGAATATACCATGTCCTGGATGCTGTCTGCTGAAGTTATAAAACATGGCATCCATTCCCACAAAAAACACACACCCATAAGAGCTGTGACATTAAAAAGCAAAATACCTTGTCTGGTGGCTTCATTTTTTTCGACAGCTCTCTGTTTCACTTCTTATAGTAAGCTCTCCTGCAGGTCCAGAGAGGTGCTTTCCCTTCCAGAACAGGTGTGCTCTTTTTCTTGATCACATTTTGAATGTTTTCTGTAATACCTGCCCTCCCCTCATTATACAGCAGATTGTTCTTTGGTGCTGCTCAATAACATGGTAGGCTCTGCAAATGCAAAATACTTCACAATCTATTCCAAATCATTTAGGAAGAAGCAGATCTATCACCCTACCACAGATATTCATTTGTTTTCCAAACTGAGAAAGACAGGGCTTAGTATTTGGTCCCACGACTCCTTGTTGCTGTGACCAACTTCTGAGTGATACCTGAGGAATGCTTAGAATAATCAAAATGAGAAGTTGTGAGTGTTTCTTAATGCTCCTCCAAGATGCGAGAGCCACCGCATCTTCTGGTTGGTTGAGGATTTTAGTAAAACCAGCTTATATTGTCATTACTGACATGTAAATAGGCCTTTTGGTCAAAAGGAAACAATCTCACCTACAAATACTGATAATACAGGTTGCAGAACCCAAGTAAGTAATTAGAATGAGTTCATTAAGCCCCAAGAGGTAAGCATTTGCCTCCTCCTGGCTCAGGAAGGACCTGTTGCTGTAAACCATCCAGACGCAAGAAGAGTCATACCGTCCTGGAACTCCTACTATGACACAGGAGAGCGAACTGGGGCAGAGTCTGAACAAAAGCTAAAGTCTGGGACTACAGCTTCATATTTTCCTGGTATTTTTCTCTAAGCTCTTCTGGGAAAATAGTCTTTTTTTGTGCAGCAGGGAAAGAAAGAATTATAGTTCTCATAAAAACAAATACAGACTGCTGCAAATCTAATTCACCCATTGCACCCAAGAGAAAAAGATCAGAGATCTGGATTTGATAAGCTGCTGTATATGTATTCAAATATTTAATTTTTTTTTTTTTCTTCCTGTAGAATAAGACCTGTGACTGTGTGCCAGGTCATTTTTTTTGCTGTACACACAGAACCAGATTACTTGGCTAGGTTGCTCAGAAGTTGTCTTTATCTTGTAACAAAAATGCTGTAAGACTGCATGAAAGAGAATGAGGTATAAACTGGCACTTATGCTATCTCAGGCACCAAGTTCTGCCAATGCTCCAACAGAGGGGCTCCCATCGATTTGTGTTATACGGCGAAGCAAGAGAAGCAGACCAACAACCCACCGAACGAGACTAAATCACAACTTGCCTTTGGATCAATCAGCAGTGCCCATTAGCGAGCCTGAAGCCTGCAGAGAAAAGCTGCTCGCTCCAGAAAGGATACCTCTGCTTATGGCTAAACTGCTCAGTGGAACGGAGCCAGGGAGTGAGCCCAGGCACCATACTGCTGATCATCCACGTTAATTAACTGATAACCTTCTCCCTGGGATGGCCAATTAGCACTCTCTGAGGTATAGTTCACAGGACAGCCTGCTCCAGGGACCATTCTCGCTAGCTAGTTAAGACACGATCACCTGGTTTTGGGGGGGTAAGAATGATATTTTTGCTGAACATACAGCAGTCAGCTCATGCCACTTAATTTCAGAGCCCACAAACAGTCCCTAACCATGTTTAGTTGGCAATCTAACTCAGCCTCCATAACACCAGCCCTCTCAAAAATCTTCCTTTAAATAATCTCTGACTTTACCAGTACCTACCTTACCCTAGCTAACTCCATCAGCCGAGAATGGCCTTGACAGTTCTAATACCGATACACTGTTGCATCACACACAGGACTTAACTGCTTTCCTTAAAAAGCTCGTATGCTCTGCTAGTCTCCCAGTGTTCTTAAGGCAGCTGAAAATAGGAAGGAAGGAAGAAAATTCAAGCTTCCAAGCTGTAAATACAACTCAATAGTAAGAAGCGTTGACCAGAGGATTCCCACAAACCTGTTACATACTGTCAGCATGAAAGTTGCAGAAATATCAAACAGTATTACATTTTTTGGAATATGTATCAATTCTCAAATTCAGATAGATCTCCACAACTATAGCGTACATGACTCTTTCCTGAGCGGAAGTATTTTGCTTCAGAAATAAGTTGTTTTCAAATCTTTTTAGAAGGAACTTCCTGCCCTCTGAATTACCCCCCAAACCGAAATCCTTGCAAAACTCGACCTCAAAAAGCATACAGGTCCTGACTCCTCTGGCTGTTGCTTGCTTCTGTTAGTGAGTAAAAACATTTCTTTGCTCAACATATATAATGTATTTGATGTAGTAGAAACTTGATTACAAAAAGCTCCTGGGTCACTTCAAGATGATTATAGGAATGATCAGAAACGTTCCGAAATGCTTCCTGCCCTCCCCTCCAAATGAGCCCAGAGGATCTCCACACCACTCAGGTTTGGTGACTCACAAAGCTCAGAGGTTTTCTGGCATATTACTCAACACTTAGTCACTGCTATGATGCAAACATTGCTCTCATCCCCAGCCACTGCAGAAGTGATCACTATCCAGGGATAACGAGGTAACTTTTCTTTGGGACAGAGCTCAGTAACACAGAATCTGGATATTTTCTTAGCACATTTTTCATTCCCCATCACAGTAGAGGTCAAAAGCACCATCTCAAAATAAACCAACAGTTTAGCATAGGATAATTAGTCACGGGAGGTACCTATTTCCCTCCACCGACCTTGGAGAGTGCCTACAACGTAGTGAGCATAGGAAACTAATACACTTATGTCAAAGAGTAAAACCACCAAATCATCAATCTACACTTTCACAAACTTAAATATTACAATAACTAACAAATATCTTTCTTTGTTAATAATAAACACGGAAGTTCATCTAACGTAGCTTATCTTCTCATCCTTCAAACTGAAAAAGAACGAAATGGTAAGGATATGATGTTTTGTGGAAAGTGTCAGCTTTCTACCAGCAAGCATAGTCTGATGAACTTATTACCTAGAAACCTATGACTAAGTTTGAAATTAATTTGCAGAAATGCAGACAGAACAAACAAGAACAAAATCACCATGCAGCTCAATTAAAAGAGCCAGACTGTCACACACAAAGAAAAGACAAATAAAAGTCAGATAACCTAGAAATGACTCTTGAGTAGAAACACTTAAAATGTTCCTGTATCATTACTTATACCCTCAAGAGTTTCTCAACAGAAAAAGGTAACCTGCTACATCTACGCACCAGTGATCCTCAGTAAAGTAATCTGTGCTATACCCAGATTTTGTCAGAAAGGATATAAGCAAGTGGAGCACTGCCTCCAACTCCATGAACTTGTCAGAAGATCTAAACCACCTGGCATGGCCAATAAAAAATTACCGATATGTCGTAAACTGTATAAGCAGCGAGGTTATCGCATTCTGGAGGATTCTGGTGAGGACGCAGAGCATGTCCCCTCCGGTGCCCACGTGAGACCCCCAGACAGGGCTGCGAGGAGGCCCTGGACGACCATCTTGGGGCCACCTCTGACCCCCGTCCCCCCACCGCGCCTGATCCTGACACCCACCCGTGGGACGACGTCCCAGTCCAGCCTCCAACCTGTCCCCATCCCCAGGGAGGTTCCCGATGGCCGGGGTCCTGCCGGAGCCCCTGGCCCTGTGGGACCCTGATGCCTCTTGCTAAATCTTGTTCCTCCATCTACCCTCAAAATCCGTTCTTTCCTTTTCACCACCGACGGTAAAACATTGCTTTAGATCTTCTGTGAAGTGACTCCACAGACCACATTGTGGATCTCTGTGGTGTGCATTACGCCTCGCCTCGGTTCGGCTTTGAAATGCTACGATTCGAAACAACAGCGCTCGAGGCTTCCGTCCACATCGTACCGAAAAGTTGAGTCGTTTCTGGCTCAGGCGCTGCCCGAAACAGGGAAAACCGCGGCGGCCGCACGAGAGGGTTGTCTGCAACCCCAGCACCCCGCCTGCGGGGACCGTCCGACGCGGCGTCGGGGTCCCCCAGGACGTTCCTGCCGTACCGCGGGACGGGTGGAAGATTCCCGAAGGAATCAAGTCCTGGGTCGAGATCTACACAAACATGAATTTAACAGCTACCCGGACGCGTCACCCTGGCCGTGCCGATAGCCGGGTAGCGCGGCTACTGACAGCACCGTGCCCCTGATACCGTGGATTTCAACAGGTATCCCCCTGGATAAAACCTGGGATTGAACAATTCAGTTGCAAAGGATCAGCCAGGATGTACGAGACCTCTGAAATCACGCCTTCGCGCTGCAGTGCAGATAATCAGAGCCACCCTGTTGATGCAGAACAGCAGGGAGAGTCTGGTTCGCTTGCTTTTTACCTGATCGAATGGAAATAAAATTAAAATTACCCATTATAAAGGAGGGATATAGCTAATTTTTCTTCTGCTAGAGTGCATAGAAACACTGATCGCGAGTCAGGAGGTGACTGTGTGAAGCACCGCGCGGACAACAAGGTGATCCTTGCTCTGAGGAGTTTACAATATTAATGTAGTAATGTCTACAGAGTGAGCAATGGAAGAAGTAGCGGGCTTTAATTTACGGTTGATGTTAGAAAGCCATCCAAAAACCTCGGTATTGTAGAACGTGAAATTGCTGAAAAACAGAGAAAAAATATTGGAAAGAAGCAAGATGATAATGGAAGATGTATCACAGCAAATACCTAGATTATTCTCACCTGTACTTTGTATCAACTTTTAAAGTAATTTTTTTAAAGTTATGTATAGTAATAAAGTAAAACACAGTAATAAGAGCAGGCTGCCAAATAGTATTTACAACACAAATCAAAGGGGTATGCTGGAGTACGCATTAAAATTTAAACCTCTCATCTGCTGCTTGTACGACAGTATTGCGAGAAAGACAGAAATGGAATACTTTTGGCACTAATTAAAAATCCCCGTTGAGATCCAAGTCGTTAGAATTTCATATAAAGTGTTGTTATAGCAAGACAGTAATCAAGATGAGTTTTGGTATAACTGAGACAAAAAGGACTGGGAGTTAAATATACGTTTGTCATTGCAGATAGCACAGGAGATTTTTAAGGTGGTTTAGTGCATGTATATAAAAACCATGCTGAGGGCACAAATGCTCCTGCCTTTTCTGAAATTCTAGGATGCAACGCAACGAGTGGACAAATAGAGGAAGCAGCAAAAAAGAATCTTCATTTTTTTCAAGCAGCTCTTCTTAAAAAATATTCTAAGAAGGACTAGGCATGAGAGGACTGTAAAGAGGAGAAGTGTAGTTGTTTGGTGTAATTTTGACCCTTCCTAATAAATTGCTGGTACTTAATTATTTTTAAATACCTACTTTATGTTAGCAATTTTATGGCTTCTCTATGGTGGCCTAAAAACATTTAGGAAACTGTTAAAAAATGATATAGCATGAAGCAAAAAATTACAGTCAAATAAACTAAAAAAGGGCAATATTCTAAAACCAGACAGTTGAAAAATATAATATTCAGGTTGACACTGTCCATGTAAGTTCATAACAGTGTCTGGGTTGAGATCCACTCTGAGTCTGAAGTGTGGATCTGTAGCCACAGCAATAAAGTAAATATGCCTGAGAACATTCTTGGGCATCAAGGGAAAATTGTATGGAATGGTCTGCACCTGTGTTAGTAAATGCTGACTCTGCAGAGCCGAGGGACAGCATGGCTGCTGGGAATGGCCTCTAAAACATCCCAGCTCCGGATCTGTGCCTGGGAATAGCTGGGGAGAATGCTAGGTGGTATACGCTAAAAGGGTACCTGGGTCCTTCCGAACATTGTTTAATTTACTAATACAGACGTAGCTGGGGAATTCATTGTCCTAAAGTCACAACTAATTTGATAAGGTACCATAAGCCAGAGAGGCTATGTCAGTTGCTTGCTTATTATTGCAGCTGGTACAAATCCATCAGGAATAACAGAAGCTTACATGGAATTTAAGAGGTAATATCCTGGGTGGTCCTGATGGAAGTGCGTGCAATAATGGCTTTGCAAAACACGGGTGAAATCAGAATTCTAATCAAAACCAGTCTTCACAGTTTTCTGGCTCTAGTGGTGTGCTAAGGTGTCTCGGTGGGTCAAGAACAACAAAGAAAATTTAAAATCTGCCAGGCTGATCCGTGCCATTTTATGTGCTCTCCCGAGAAACAACATACCATGAGAGGTTACTCTAGAAATAAAGTGCACAATGACAAACACCGTTTAAGAGCTAATAGAAATATTCTTTTGAAATACCAAGAGAAAAGAAATATACTTGCAGGCTTCTGAGTTTGAGGTCAATTCTGGTACTACCGATTATGAACCATATGAAATAGTTGTTCATGCCAACATGACTCACCTCTGTGTTCTTTATGTCAAGGAGTAAGACAAGACTGAAATGTCCAAATATTGTCAGAAAGTTATTTTGTTTTCACATAACACATACATTTTGTGGATCATGAATAATGGCATTCTAGAGGTATGTTGTGTTCTTTTGTTTAAGGTAGGGCTTGTGGGCAGAACTGAAGCACAGCGGTGTTGCTTCACCTACTGTACTGCGTAGAAAAAAAAAAAAAAGAAAAAAAAAAAAAGAGAATGCTCCTTGCTAGTTCTTCACACCCACAAATGCCTTAGTATTGGTTACAATGATAGTCCCTGGATATGTCAAGCCACAGTAGTCAAAATATTTGAGAAGTAAACTTCCACTGCTTGTTAACTCAGGAGCTTCTGGGTTTTAGTCATAAAGACTGAGTAGTTTTTTTGTATTTCAAAGGCACGTCTGTTCCAACTTCACTAACAAAACTCTGGCAGAAATAAATATTGCGAATCCACGCATTCCTGCACCCAGAACTGGCTACTGAGTGCTTAATTACATTACACTAAATGTTTGGGTACAAAGAGAATTAATTTCTCTCCATACACACATTTCTGTGTTGTAATATCTAGTTCTAAGTGGTCTTACATCTTTCTAGAATAACAGAGGTCACAAGGGTATATCACAACCCATTGCACGTTTGATCTTCTATTTATGTGGCATTTTTAGGTGAGCTTTCTAGAGCTTAGACAGCATTTACGTCGCACCTTTACAGTACTTCTGTTATGGGTGGTTGGCTAAGGCAAGATGAAAGAATGAGTATGAGTTTTAGAAAAAGTGTACCACCTTTTCTGATAAGCATTTTCCTAAGGTAGCTTCTCCCTTTGTATAGAAAGATGGAGCTTTCTTTGTCTGCCAGCCAAATCAGAGCACTTTTAAATGTCATAACACTTTTCAGACTGGTTTACTCTTCTTGATGTATGTTTTCTGGATGTCTTTGCTGTTGCAATGGTTTGAGATCCTTGTGTACCTCTAGTTCTAGTCCTGTTCAATGACAAGTAGCTCTCCATTCTAACCCTATCATGAAAAGAAGAAAGAAGGTTATTCTGGTAAGGTGAGGTACCAATCCAGTTTAAATTCCCTGCATAGGTTGTGCAGCGTGGCATCAGATGAATGGAGCTGAGGAGTAGATGTTCTGCAACTTTATATTTAATAGCTAATGCACAGCCTGATTTTACAAGCTTTCTTAACAGTGGGTTAAAGAAATAAAAACATCACCTGTAGAAAGCATCCACAAGTTCTGGAGATGATGATTATGTTACTTACAGGAATACTGTCAAACCCTAGTACAAACCAGCACAAACACGAGCTCAGAAAAGTGTGGCCCCAAGCACAAATGAGCAGTGATTGTGTTATACAAACTGTTTGTAAAATGGACAAGCTCTTCCAAAAGGTTGGTTCAAGAACTAGAAAGGGCAGAAAAAATGGAAGAATTTATGAAATGTGCTTGCTTTTTGCTTCCTACTTCTTGTGAAGTTTGATCCAGGGGCTTTTTGAAAGTCTCATTTGCGACTACTCTATTTGAATTGGAAAACTAATGGCAGATGAATTGTAATTGCCTGTGGTACGTGATATGAGCCCTCACTTCTGGCGTGACCGGAGTTTGTGCCGCATTGTGCAGCTCTGTGGGTCTGTCAATGATTTCTACTGGCTCGGCAGGGTTATTGTCAATAGGCTTATATTTGCTGCATACGAGCCTACGTGTCCACCAGAAAAAGATATAAAAGCACGTATACTGAAGTAGTTTAAAAAACATTAGTTATCAGAATTGGTTTTCTGGTGTGCAGACTTGGAATTTATCATATCAGTTCTGTTGTATTCTTTGTAATATTCTCCATAATATTCTGTAAATTTCTCCCATGAACACTGCTATGAACCTCATTAATTAGCATATTAGGAAAATGCAAACACAGCTGAAGCGAACTAAGTTCTGTAGGCTGTCTGTGGAAATATTTGCAGTAGTTACCTAGCATTAATGACGTGTGCCATGGTAGCAAAAATAACCAACTGTGTAACATCAGAAATGCCAAAAGAGACAGAAAACTTTTCATACTATTTTTTAAAATCAAGCCCCCCCCCCCTTTTGTAGAACCAGCAACACACTCTAAGCCTACTCAAAAGGGCAAGATTTCTAGTAATGAATAACACCTTTTACTAGACCAGATTGACACGTTTGGGAGATACAGGCGTTGGGGCACAAAGGCCTTTCTTCAGGTCTCAGACAGCAACAGCAGCCTTTAAAGATGAACACAAGCTAAGAATATGCAAGCTGCCTATCTGAAGTTGCATATCTCAGGCATATCTGAGAGAAAAAGTAGTTGGTATTTGTGAAACAGAGGAATTGCAAAGGGAAAAGGTGACAAGTATAAGCTGATTTGAATAAAAATGCAAGAGTGGCTGCGCTGGGCCATAGCAGAGCTCTAGATGCAGAGATATGTTTACATCAATATCCCACCTTAAGGAATGGCCCATACAAAAAGAAAGTTCCTGTGATTGCACAGTTGTTCCAGTTCTGTTGTCACATACCACCGTAGCTGATGGCAATGTTTTACATGCAATAAACACGCTCATTTAAAGTTCTACAAGATTGATGATACCTCACATAAAAACCCCCCTAATTACAAGTCCATTGTGATTACAGTTGAAGAAGGTAGTTTTGAAGGCTGAAGTAAAACATAGCTCTAGCAGTTGAACTGATAAATACTACCTCCCTACCAAAGGAATTTCACAATATTAACACCTCACACCTTGGTCTTATTTGACCAAGGGTATTTTATCCTGAAACAAGAAATATATTATTAATACCACCACTCAGAATAGAAGTAAATGTTTGGATTCTGACATACTCAGAATAGTTAGGAAACAATACAGCAAAAAAGACCAGAGAATTGCTGTGCACCGACAGTCTCGATCCTGGTTAGAAGAACACCAGAACCACCTAGTGGAATTTTCCTTTATTACAATGGCTCTAACATGCCATCTTGTAAGCGGTATAGCAATATATGCTGTTCTGTGGGAAAGTTCCTATGTGGTCTCACCACTGAATGATGGACGTTAGGGCTGAGGAGACCCCTACGAGGTTTCCAACCCACCTTCTTGTCATGCAGGGCTATTACTCTGTTGTACACTGGTTTTCACCCACTCTAAATGTATCAAAGGCTGATGTTTACGCTGCTCATTCGGAGAGACAGGTTTCTAACATTTCATGTCATAAACCATTTTTTTCTTTTAATTAATTTAAAAGTGTCTTTTTTATGTAATCTTATTTTTAAAAAATATGAATACATTACTCTGACACCTTGCTGGTTTTACACTTCAAACCCGTAAAGTTCTGTCATGTCCCTTCTGTAGTCCATAGCAGTATTGGTAAGAGTATTAAACCCTTTTACCGATATTTCTAAATTGGCTTTGTCAACTATCTGGTGGGCTTTGTGTTTCAGTTCCCAGAAGCGCATCTTAGTATCTTTTTGTTGATGTGTGCAAAACCATACAAAAATGAAGCACAGAAATACCAAGGGCAATTTAAAATATATTTTGATAACATGTCTTTTTATAACTTATACACGTTTTTGTATTCTAAACTAATCTCAGGGATATGGGCAGGACTTGATGATTCTACATGTATGGCTCCTCTGTCTTCGGTGAGCAGGAAAGTACAATCAAATTTCTTTCCTTCTTTGCCATATATGTACACATTTTCTAAGAGACCACTAGAAAAATGTTTGTGAAATTTTTCTAGGTCTCAAATGTAAAGCAGATATATTAGTTGAACCTGGGAGAGATGCAGAGCTATACTTTCAGCAAGTGCTTGGTTTAACTGCCAAACACAGAATTAATTTTTATTATCTTGCAATGAAGTTTACAAAGTTTCATTTTATATAAAACTTATTCTTAGGAAGTGCCTACAGGTTCAAATCTGTAGGCATAGCTATAAAGAGCTCAGCCCTTAGAAAATCAGGGTCTGTGCTATTTGAATGGGACTTACCTTGCCTGAATAAGAAACACAGGTCCTGGATAGAACACAGGATTTTAAAAAGAGAATCTGAAAATCTGTTTTACATGGGATTATTCTACACTTTTTCCGCAAAAATGGCATGTCAGAAAAATGAGATTATTTACTTTGGCTACTCTTTCCATATATAACTAAGAGTGCGGGTTTTGAAAGACATGGTGAAAGTTGTTCTGTTTTGTGATACAAATGCCATAGAAGTAAATGAGGCGTATAGCTGCAGGACTGAAAAACCCCAGCGGTATGATACACGACGTTCCTAAGGAGTAGGCAGTACTCAGCACTCTGGTACATCCAGTGGTTGTTAAGGATAAAATGTGTTGGTTTACAATGGTGTGCTACAATAACTTTCTCAGAACATACCAAGACTTTCCAGTAGGTTTCCACAGCTGAGAAACAGGCTTCTATGGGAAACAGGTTTCATCTCAGAAGTTTTGATACTGGGACTATTTTATTTTCTGATAATAGCTTATTATTTTCCTGGATATCACATTTTTAGTCAATAATTTCTATTGTATTTTCTCGTGTATGAGGCCATGTTCAGATTTAGAGTGATACTCATCTTAGGGAATGTAAATAAGCACAGTAGGGACCCCAGTACTCACATAAGGGTCCCTTTAATTTAGCAGAGAGAAACAGGCACCTTTAAGGCATGACTCATTTAAATTTAAGCATTTGCTTAAGGGTGAGATGAATCATATCAAAGAAATGACTGTATATCTTCCATGATTATAGCAAGAAACTAGACATGTATCTTCTATGACTACGTCTGAGTTGTAAATATGAATTTCACTGATATAGCCAGCAACGGACATTTTATCCTTCGTAGGTGCCTCTTTTGCTAAAGCAGAATATGACCTAGCATTTTCAACACAGGTCAAAGAAACACTAATGACTTCTTTCCAATTGTCTGAAATTTCAAGTGATCACCTAGCTACATGAAATATATTTTCAAGATTACAATTTTGTTTACTTTAGATTTTTAAATGTAATTTTAAAAAAACCTGTATATTTTAAATAAATTTTAAAATTTTCTTTTCAGAACTGTGATGCTGTTATGAAAAACATTGTCTGTTTCTTAAACTGATTTGTTTTAGCAGAAATAAAATAATCTGGAAAGTTTCCAGTATATCCATGACTGAATACTGTAGAACCAATCATTGCAAGGAACTTAAAAATTAACACATGTATGTGAAAAGCATAGGATTCTCCAACAATGCGATGTCTTGCTACACTTCCACCCACTTAATGAGTGAAATATGTAAAATGAGTAATTAATATAATGCACAGATGAAAGACACAGTTATGAATTTTGCCCAACATTGTCCTTTTTTGGGCATAATTTAGTAAAGAGGTGCTTTAAACCCCTTTTCAGAAACTTGAAGCATTTTGGGAATGGCTGGTTAGCTGATGCACTCTAAAATACTGAACAATGTAACTGAGGTTCCTTCTGTTTATCCGTGAGAAGAGAGAGACTGGTTCAGTCAAACCACAGTGAGAATATCATTGGTCTTGGTTTTTATGGCTCGTGCTGCAATACCATATGAAGGCTGGTAAAGGAAAAGTCTTAGAAAATAAAAGCCAGGGGAGGGAGGACATGAGCAAGTTAAACATAGCACAAGAAGCAGATTGGATAAATATATATTAAATTATATCACCCTATTAAATGATTGTGTAATACTTCTTTTTTTTATATTACTATGTATACAGATTTACATATGATTTAAATACCTCATGGTACCTTACTGCAACAGTCACATCAGTCCACACGTTTAAAACGTTCTCAAGAGCCTCATGGCAAACAACGCACTGAATAAGCACGCCGAGTTACTAAACTATCGATAAGCTTTATGAGGAGATACAGAAGAACTCCAGAACTCTAGACACACGCACAACGACATATGTACCGCCAAGCCAAGACTTCAGCTGCCTGCAAGACTGCTTTGGTGGAAGCTCCGAAGGTACGAACCCACCAGATACGTCCCGGAACGGACATCGCACCGACCAGCGTTTGCTCTTCATATAGCATGACAACTTACTTTCAGCATGTCAGCTAAACAGGATTAGGAACTCAGGTGGGAAACTCACAGTGAGAGCAAACAGAGCTCCAAAACATTTTCTTGGAGACTGCCCTTGAGATAAAAAGGATCAAGCAGAAAACAAAATGACCAATAAAAAGAATTGATTCCACACGGTATTTTTCAAAGCCAAGTGTCAGCTAGCTTCTGAAATATATAAAGCATGCTACATTCTTATTACTATTTTATTAGTTGCACGTAAAAATTGACCATGGGTATTGTCAGTAACACTCACGTCTCTTGCAATTCACTAAAATGATTTCTTATACAGATATCTCCTTTACTGCATCATCCTACACTCACTTCGACAGATAACTGGGAAAGTTGTTTTTTTTTAAAATAATTTTGCCACTTTCAAGACATCAGTAGGACGTGACAAAGATTGAATCTGAGTACAAGATTTCAGATACTCAGAATTATGTCTGTTGTGATTCTGATGACAGATTTCTGCGGTATCAGTAAACACATTTCTGGCTGTCTTATTCATTTAAACTTACCTTGACATTCTCCCATCAGAAGATTTATATTTCAGACCCTCTGTGTATATTTACTGTCTTGATAATTGCTACATGCACAGTCAAACCAAATAAGTGAGTTTCAGGACCAAATAAATTTCTTTACTGCCCTATTAATGGGTCTGTACTGAATTATATAAGTAATATCTTCTTTGATTCTCAGAAGAAAAAGAGAGTAGCTTGTTGCATACTTGTACAGAAAAAAATACTTAGGAGAAGAAAACCAAGTGGAATGCTAAAATGCTGTCGCTTATGGAAATATAACAAATTGTCAGCAATAAACACAAAATCTCAGCCATTTTGCTTAACAGCACCTCCTGCAAAACAGTGAGGGGGTTTTATCCTTGACACATTGGAATAATCTGTGTTAAATCCCTGGGGAAATGCAGAGACGATAGCAGCCAGTTTGCTTCTCTTCCTTATCTGAATTCCAGAGACCATTAGAAATCTTATGCTGAAAAGCTGAAGTACATTATATCAAAATCCACAGGAAAATGTTTTGCCCAGAACCTTAGCTTAAATGAAACACCTTCAAAGAATCTTTTTTAAACTCTTTCTCATGTCAAGGTATTCTTGACACAAATCTTACTTGAAACACTACCCAATGTTTTATTTCTTCTATAATAAATAAGACGTGTGGTCATCTTTCACATTTTCTGTAAATCATCATTTCAATATCCTATAATTGCTTATTAATAACAGTAGTAAAAACACTGAGAGAAACTGTAATTGTAGATCATATTTTAGAGAGTGTTCTAGGAGCCCTCTGTCAATCCCTGAAGATGATTCCCTGCTGCAAAGAGCCAGCAAGCTAAATTGAAGACTAAAGGAAAACAGAAAACCTAATTGTGAAAATAATTTTGAATGTTTGAAACTCTCTGTATAGCTGTGTCCTCATTTATTTACATTTTAGATAGACATAAAGTAAGGACTTTAACTTAATCTTTTTCTGTTTTATATGATACTTACATACCCTGTGGAGGTGACTTCAGTATGTATTGCTAACCTTTCTCGCTAAGCCCATTAGCATCTAATGGCAGTTGTTTCCCACTCTTGACATCTCATCCTTGCACAGAACTCCCTCATTTACTACTAACTCTCTTCAGTTCTCAGCTTCCTCTTTCCCACGCTTCAGTTCTAGAGAATTTCCAAAGCCAACCACTCCATATGCTTAGAGGCTTATTAAACTTCTGTCATTTTTTTTTTTTTCCTCTCACATTAAGTCACATCTTATGTTTCTGCTTCCCAGGGAGCCACAAATTAACAAAAAAAAAATGTTCACAGATCAGAGCAGATAACCCAAGATAATGAACTTTTTTGGTGGATGTCATGTGCTAGTGCTACTGTACACTTTGCTATTAAAAGCAGGCAAGAAAAATTATTTCTGCTTGCAAATTGTTGCTCAGCTTCAACAAAAGAAGCAGCGTAGATCTATCACTGCTCTTTAATAATGTAAATTTATGAACTAGCCCGGTGTTTAGCCATCCATCCTCCTTCGCTACGGCTCTGACGCTTATCTATTGCTTATATAAATCTTACATAAATTTAACTCATCAGACAGGAAGCACAAACTACCTTGTGTTTGGTTACGTTCACTGCAGACACAGTAGAACCATATTGCGTGTGGGAACACAAATGTCTAAAATACTTAGCTCTGCGTAATTCTTGTTCTTTCGCTTCATGTGTCCATGCGAGCGCATATGCATTTCTTTGTGGCATAGTGGAGGGATAAGTGTTTTAAAGGAAGACATTATGACTTCATTTTCCATCTTCAAGTAGATCATGCATGTGGAAGAGAGGACGATGAGAAAACCTGTTTGATGATAGACTGCCAGACAGTCATTAGCAGCTCATCTGCCACTCCCCAGTATTATTATTATTATTATTGAATTTGGTGCTTAAAATGGTAGCATGGAGTCTAGACCCTGAGAAAATCCGGATGGCTGGGAGCTTGGGCTGACTCCTCCAGAGTGATAAAAAATTGCTATTTGGAAAACTGATGTATGTCCTTTCCTGATGAGTGTGTTCGTGTAACCTAACTCTGAGTCACACAGGTTCTGATCCAGCTCTCAGTACCTGAACAAAAGTATAAGTAAGGTCTAACTATATTTTTTCCAGTAGCTTCTGTCATTCCTGCATCTGAATCAGGTGCTTAATTCATGGATGAAAAAACCACAGGAAAAACCCTGTAAGAGATTTTAGAACTGACTTTCTGGTTTGAACCCCATAAAACTAGAAGGATCTCTGATTTTCTATTACCAGAGTAACAGATTTGCAACAGCTATATTGTAATTCATTATCTGAATATCATTTTGAATATCATTGCAGAGAGAAACATGTTGAACTGCATTTTCTCAAATTCTTTTTCAAATTATGGCAGTGAATTCAAATCCATACCACATACTACTTTTGGATGAATACTGCATTTTAAGATCTCTACATGATCTGAAGAACATTCTTTAGAATAAGCAATGAGTAAGTACAAACTGAGGTAGGAATATAAATTGGGAGTTAAATGTACTTAACCTTGCAATGACTTGATCATTATGAAAGAGGTCACAAATACCTGCCAATAACTATTTCAAGGGTGTAAACATTGGGGCTGCCAATATGTTATTTACATCTGTAGAAAATTGATAACTGGAGATAAAGGTATGTAATTTTGAAAGAATACAGACCAAATATGAAACGTTTCTCGGCACCACCAGCTATTAGAATGTTGAATTGCCCTTTATGGAAAGTGACTGAAATCTTATTCCTTTGAAAGTTAAAAACAATGAAGGACAAAATCCTTGAAGATGACTTTGAGGACTCAAGCCCGGTTGGCTGTAGGCTGCAACAGAACCTTTTATAGCTAAGTGAACACTTCCCTGACCCTCATCTTTACTGTGTTGAAAAATTCTGACCTTACTTCTATTAATAATCTCGGTATAATACTTTTCACTCTTTTCTAAAAATCCAGGACTGCGTCTGTATGATACAAATGCAGTGGATTGCAGGGATATCCAGGCTAGCTCTGAACAACGTGAGAAGGGAGAATCAGGCAGAAGACCCAGGATAATGCTGCTGTCCTATTTCTGGCACATTGATCACTCTGATAGGTCTATATGGCACAGCACTGCATTTGCGCCTACACCTTGGAATGTTAACAAAATCTGCTGTACAGGGAAAATATTTCTAAAATGTTTCTGATCTTC
Source organism: Astur gentilis (assembly GCF_929443795.1). NCBI lineage: Eukaryota > Metazoa > Chordata > Aves > Accipitriformes > Accipitridae > Astur > Astur gentilis. The sequence goes on from NC_064913.1 coordinate 14,970,694, forward strand.
AACATCCTTATAGCTAAAATGACTGTCATTCAGTCCTCTTTACCTTTAACTATTAAAACCTGTCGTGAGCAGAAGACAAATGATGATAGTCGAGATCTGATAGACTCTTAGGAATTTTTGTTGGAAATATCAACTCCTTACAATATCCTATAAAGCAATGAAGAAGCAGAAAAAAAAAAATAAAACATTTTAAGGAGGAATTATTTCTCCTTTGCACACTGCTGAATGGGAGAGTGAGTTGAAAAAACACAGTGGTCTTTTAAAAGCATCAAAATAGTACTGCAGTCCTTGAAAACATTATGTAATAAATCCTGCAGCTTTATTTCTTTGCAAACAGCGGATACTTCTTTTTTATCACTGCAAATTTCTTCAAAGTAAAGGCAGAAGTATTATTGCTTTAGAACATTAACATTACTGTGTTCTTGTTTGCTTTTATCTACCATGAACTTCAAGTATTTTAAACTGACCTTCAATCAACATAATCTGTTTTAAAATGCCATAAACTAGAACTATGAGAGGTAGGTTTTGGGGGCAGCAAATGCAAACATTCGAAACAAGCAATTTATTCCAGCAAAACTAGCACAAATATTGTCTAGAAAAGAAAATTTAAATACTCATACTGAAATTATTTTAGAGGAACTACCTTTTACTACAGTCTACAGTTATTATTGTAATGAAGGATGCTATCCTAAGACTGCACATTTGGGAGGCCAAATTCAAAATAGGATGTGTCTAAAATTTCTAAATTACTATCAGATTAAAGGATCTGAAAAAGGACATTATTTTAAAATAGAAATGGAGTTTTCTCGCTGGCTCACCAACACTGAAATGTTAAGCTGGTAAAATATAACTCTTTATCCAGGGCTCTTCTAAGCTACTGAAGGGAGAACAAGTTGTTGCCTAGGACAACAAAATATTTAGTGACTATTTATTTTATCTGTTTTTGTAGAGAACTTGTGGGCTAGGAGGAGAGGTTATTTTCTCGGTTTTTTTAAAGGGAATAAGAAGTCTTGGGTTGGGCTGCTTCTGCTGTGCTCCCTGGAAAGGAGATCACATTCTAAAACTTGAAATAGAAACCTTCTTATAGAACACTAAGATTTTAGACAGAAAATCAGATGATAAGGCAATTTATTTGCTGCCTGAATGGAGACAGATTTTGTTAGGGTACTTCAGAGACAGTACCCTCTCTGGCACTAAGCAGAGTAGGTTGCTTTAATAAAAAAATTATCTTGCATTATAAATCAATCATTTGTGCTACCTAGTGTGTTACAGGACAAGAAAATGATCCTGCAGGTGGAACACAATAGGTGCTAAAATTGCTCAGCTTTGATTATTAGTGCTAAAAATTGCTGCCAATCACCACCTGATTATAATTTGTTTTGAAGAGAGCGTGGGGCAGAAGGAAAGAAAAAAAGAGAAAAAGGAAAAAAACCTCTGGTTTTAAGAGTCCTAATAAAAGAGTAAAGATTTACCTCAGAAAAGAGGTAAAAGTGATTGTTTAAAAATTATACCATTTTGATATGACTAAAATCCTTACATTTAAAAATAAATGCAGGAAATGGCAAACTTATTCAAAGAAATCTGCAAATTTCAATGGTTAGATTTACTGATCAAACATGGTTATTTTACTATCATTTTTTACTCAGAAAACGTAATTTTTTTATTATTGCCACAATATAAGGAACTATAAATACAGAATTAGGGAAATTATTTCAAAGTATTTATATAATGTCTTCTATTTAAATAACCTCCAGTGCAAAATGACACCAGATGGACTGCAAAAGAATCATTATACTACCAAAAAATAAATGCCATGAAAACGTTCACAGTGCAAATGTTTTCTCTTTCTTTCTTTACCATGTTGTACTGTAAATTGAATAAAGCACTGTATTTGAACTAAAAGAAGTGTTTTTCCTCCCACTTCTCCTGAGTCTGAGCACTGCCGTGATACAAGGTGGGAGTGGGAAGAGGTAAACAGTGGATGGTTTGAAGAAATTGCCATAGTTTATGTTGTCTCCTGATCTTTTGCAAGTAACAGTATACAGGAAAGAGGACGACGTCTTTAAAAAGTATTTTGCATTACCATGAGGAACAGATGGAAGTTTGCACATCAAATCCCTCAAAGGCTACAAGATCGCTACCTATGCAAAATGTTACATGCAAAAACTGTACATAAGAGTTAAACATGTTATGAAGTTACAATATTGGCACATGGATTTGTTGAGGATAAAGAACTTCCTACAAGATTTCTAGAAACAGCCACTGCAATACTACCAGATAACAACAGTTTCTAAATGATCAGTAACATCCACAATCATTTAGGAACTGAGTGACTGATGGAGCTGCTGCCAGTAGTCAAAGCAGAAAGAATCTGACTGCAGAAAGAATCATTTTCAAATGCAAGATCCAATGGAACAAACTTACTATATGATTGCAATTGGTAAGTATTTCATTCTTGCAAAAGAAACAAAGACGTGCATTATTAAAACCATTTTGAGACCTCTGTGAGTGCCCTGGATTAAAAAAAAATCTACACAACTATTGTGTATGGAAAAAAAATTGCTATTTGTACAATATCTCATAACTTTTTGCAATGCAATGAACCTACTGATTCCATTTCAAAGGGAAATAGGGTAATTCAGAGAGTTATCCTTTGTATTTACAACTGCAGCATTGTTCTACTAATGTAGGAGCAACTGAGTGAATCCATATATGTCTTACCTCATGAAGAAATAATGCATCACGGTGAAAGCTATTCAGTTCTAGACCCATCTTCAGAGTATTTGATTTGAACCATACAAGCAATTACCCTGTTGTCAAAAAAATGCTTAGTATTTGGTCCTATTATTTATAGTAATTAGGATAGTTTTGCAAACAGATGAGCCAAAGAATTTGAAAGGATATTGAAAGTTTCCTTCATATTTCCTCAAACCAACCAAGGTTGTGCATTAACCATTTCAAAATTGGAGTTACTTAATACAAACCCACCACAAATGTAGTAGAAAAGAGTTTCTTAAATGTCTTAATGCATCTTAGACATAGACTACTACTTTACACTAAAGAGTGAGAAGACCCAACGTTTAGTCTGCCTGGCAGAGAATTTGAAAGATTCCCATAAAACTTCCAAACGCTAGAAATATCTGTTCCTCAGTACAACAGACACATTTGTTTTTGCAGGATGTCAGAGACATATTCAAGCATTTTATGCTACCTAGAAACTTTGAAATACAAGACTTCTGGTTTTGCACCAGTACATCAACGTGGTTGTCTCCACAGAAGTGGCATTTGCATTTGAAATGTAATAGTCCATCATCTGGCTTGCTGGAGAGTTCGTTACTTTCAATTATATACATTTATATATAGATACATACATACACACATATATGTGTCTGTGCATAGCTGTTTTAAAAGTATTGGTTCACATAAATTAACTTCAAGTACTTTATTAATCAAGTACACTAGTAATATGCTCCTGAATGTTTGGAAATAGTGAACAAAGAAAAAGTCACTCAGGGAATTTTCTAAACTCAACAACTACCGAAGTTATTTTTAATAACAAAATACCTAATAATTTGAGATCCCACAGCCTATTGCTAATGCAGACTCACGGTCTTGAAAGCTCTTCTGATTATCAACATTGTTGGAGCCACTTCGAAAGCCACTGCAGGAAGAGCTATGGGCATTTTTATCAGTCAGCAGTGTCTCCGAGAGATCAGAAAGGACTTTGGTCCAAACACTCTTAATTCTTTTCAGTGATCTGAAATCGGCCACAGGGCTCTGAGGTAGAGCGGAAAAGGAACAGGAATTGTAGATCTGCAGTCGCAATGCCTGAGAATATGTTCCTGAGATGTAATGTTTCATTCCTCTTCAAAAACTGCCTCTGCAGAGTGGCACGCTTGGGAACTTAAGTAATGACAAGAGAAGAGTTGTCACAGGGTCAGATGGCAAGCAGAATCTGAAGGACAGCCCCCCTAAGAAAAAGGCATCGTTTGATGCTATGGAGCACAGGAAATTAAGCTGCCAAGCGAGCAAGGTACAAAATCCACCCGTTTGGTGTGTATTACCCAATCAAGCTGTGGGGTTGCTCTCGACTTTGCTGGAGTAGATGGGGAGGATGCTAAATGAGACACTAACCCGGTCAAGGAGTCTGAATGCGTTACGTGGTCCATTTTCAGGTTCTTTAAGCAGAGACTATAAGTTGCGCCGACATTGTAAGTGTGTTAGTCAGGTAAGGCCTCATGAGAGCTTTGACAACTAAGTTCAACACAGTGGTTTCTATCACTTAGAGCTATAGGCTCAAGCTAAATTTGTATAAAGCAATTCTGACTTTGAAATTAGACATGTATAGCTGGCATTCTGCATATTGGAGCTGTACAGAGAAGGACTAGAAGGATACAGTACAAGGATTTCTGGAAGTATGAAATGGCTAAATGGACTAAGACTCTTTGGTTTGTGAATGAGATGGCTGAAAGGAGAAATGATAGAACCATGTAAAATGAACCACAGCACAGCAAAGATAAATGCATAAGGAATTCAAGGATGAACTTCCTGAATTGCCAGCAAGGGAGTGCAACTTTTCCCTTCTTGTTATCTGAGGACTGGAGAGTGACAAAATTGATGCCAATTTTTGAAAAGAGTTTCATGGTTCATGGAAATACTGGCCTCCAAGCCTGTCCCAGGTGAATTAGTAGGAATTTAATAGTGCATACAAGTAGTGGACACATAGATAAATACAATCAAGAAGAGATAAAGTGACTGCATGTAAAGGCACTGCATATTTCAAAAGCCTATTGGTGTTCTTTGAAACAGTCAAAAAACATGTAGAGAAGGTTGATGATCTGTTTGATCTGCTTGTTTGCTTGGACTTCTAAAGTCTTTTGATGAAGCCACTCTTAAATGGCTTTTAAGAAAAAAAAAACCAAACAACAAAACCAGTCATGGCATTAAGCCATAAGAAGAGGTTCTTTCATGGATAAATAGCTGGTTAAACCAGGAAACTGCAGGAGAAAATGCAGTTTTCAGAGTAGAAGAAGGTTCCTAGTGAATTCCTGAAGAGATCTGTGAATGGACCTCTGCTGTTCAATATATTTATAAATTCCACAGCAAAGAAGACTAGCAGTTAGATCACAAAACTTGATGATGATAACAACTCATTCAAGGTAAAAAAGACAAGGACCAGTTAGGAAGAACTGGACCAATTCCAGAAGTCCCTGAGATGAAAATTATTAATGATTAGAAGAAGGCTACACAGATTATTCATAATATGCTTGTCCTACCCATGTAGCCCTCCCTGGCCACCTGTTCATGGCCATTTTTATAGACAGCACAGTGGGTTAGGCAGAGCCGTTGATCTGTTTCAGTATGGCCATTTTCATGCTCTTTCATTCCTACAGTATAAAACCTAGTGGGCTGCAGTGACATGATCACGTAGCAGCTTTAAATAAAACTAAAGAATCGCTTGTTCACACAGTACCTAATTAAATTAAATGGTGGAACTTGTCAGCGATGTTGTGGAAGGTCCAAAGCATTTAGCAATGAAACTAATGGAAGGCAGTCCATTGGTAGCTATTTTCTCTCTCTAGTATCTTTGATCCGATCCTGAACAGCAATCATTATATCCTGATGTTAACCAGGAATGCAATTTGTGAGAGAGTATCAAGAACACCTCCCCAAAACCTTAAAATCTGGACAATAATTGAGTTTAAAAACTCATTTGGTAAACAGTAATTTTACAGAAGACAAAGGCTGAATCACCCATGTGAAAGATGGATGTACAAAAATAGAAGCTTACAGTGCAAGATGAACTAATTGAGAAGAAATGTAAACCAGGCCGCTTCCATGTAACCCTCCTCCCAGGAGTTCAGCGATCTGTGATTCAAGGCCTACTTTCCGTACAGCGCAGCTGTGCAACCGTTCTCGGTTTTCTTCTGACAAAACTGCTAAGGTGTGAGAAGGAGCTGTGAGAGAGCGCGCAGGCTAGAAGAATGCGAGGTAAGAAAGGTAAACATGCAGGCATAACTAAAATTGTCGAGACAGGGGAAACTGGCACCTCAAGGAGTCAAGGATAACACCACTCATATGAAAAGGTATAAAATGCCAAGGGAAAAAAGGGAAATCAGAAGACAGCAACTCAGCAACATCACAGATCAGCCTGTTCCAGGGAGCAACAGAGGCCAGCCCTCCCCTACCTGAGTGATGACTACTTGCCCATTAGACTTAGTGACTCATTTGGTGGGGGTTGATTTAATGCCTAGTTCATTAGTTCTACAATATATTTTGTGTGTTAGATGATAAATAACTTGCTTTATGCTTTTAAGCTGTTTATATCTTGCCTGAAGATGTCTTTGGTAAAAGTTCCCTGAAGAGAGTGACTCCCCGAGGGGGAGGGTTACGTAAGTAATCTAGAATAACAGACAAGAATAATGTGATTAGTCATGTAGAAGAGCATTTATACTTTAAAGCACAGGTGCACACTTTAGATGGGCTAGGGGATTTCAGAACACAGTGGACTTTTTTTCAGGAGATCATATATATTTCAGAAAAGTTCCATGTAGCTACAGCATCAAATAAATGATACCTGAATCTGGGTACAGAATCCGACCTCTCTAATGAGCCAAGAAACCTGGCAGACAAAACCAGAAGCTTTGGGAAAGCCCATGCTGGGAGAAGGCATTCTGAACACTTACAATCCCAGGATGAGGAAATTGGAACAATGCTTCCCAGGAAGCACATACCTGAGAAAGTAATGAAGCAAATGGATCTGGGAAAATTCTTGATCTAAATGACAAATGAGTTAGTGAAACAGAATCCAAATTTCAAAGTCTGGCTTGTGGAAAAAAGACTGCGGATGCTGGTGGGAGCTCGCAAGAAACACAAATTAATAACTTTTAAAATTACTCTTCTGATTCAAATGCTTTAAGTAGTTGTGCTTGATGGGGCTTGAAGACACACATATACTATATATGTATACCTAAAAGTCTGAAAGAAACTAGCATGTAAGTTAAAGCAGACATTACCTTGCTGGAATAATTTGCAATAAAATGCAGGAAGCTGCATACTAAATTTGTTTCTTAATGCCAATGAGGTAGCTGGAGAACCAGAGAAGCTGAGGGAAGATGGCCTTTGCCACCGTGTCTCAGACCTGCTCCCTCTCTCACGTGCTTGGCAGTTTTTTGCAGTTTTTTTTTGAAATGTCCTTGCCTAGATGGTAACTTCCAAGGATGGCAAGACACTGTTGGAAACAGAGTAAGAACTGTTCTGTTTAGGAAGCTAAGAAGATTCAAAGCTCTGATCATTCCAGCATTCTTTGGGAGTAAGGGGTAACTCACAAAGGTTAACTTTAATCATAGAGTCATTTAGGTTGGAAAAGACCTTTAGGATCATTGAGTCTACCTGTAAATCTATCACTGCCAAGTGCCACTAAACCATGTCCCCGAGCGCCACGTCTACACATCTTCGAAATACCTCCAGGTATGGTGACTCAACCACTTCCCTGGGCAGCCTGTTCCAGGGCTTCATAACCCTTCCAGTGAAGATGTTTTTCCTAATATCCAATCTAAACCTCCCCTGGTGGAACTTGAGGATATCTCCTCTCGTCCTATCACCAGTTACTTGATAGAAGAGACCAGCACCCACCTCACTACACCCTCCTTTCAGGCAGTTGTAGAGAGCAATAAGGTCTCCCCTCGGCCTCCTTTTCTCCAGACTAAACAACCCCAGTTCCCTCAGCCGCTCCTCATCAGACTTGTGCTCCAGGTCCCTCACCAGCTCGGTTGCCCTTCTCTGGACACGCTCCAGCCCCTCCATGTCTTTCCTGCAGCGAGGGGCCCAAAACTGAACACGGGACTCGAGGTGCGGCCTCACCAGTGCCCAGTACAGGGGGACGATCACCTCCCTGCTCCTGCTGGCCACACTCTTTCTGATACAGGCCAGGATGCTGATGGCTGCCTCGGCCACCTGGGCACACTGCTGGCTCATGTTCAGCCAGCCGTCGATGAATACCACCAGGTCTTTTTCCGCCGGGCAGCTTTCCAGCCGCTCTTCCCCAAGCCTGTAGCGCTGCGTGGGGTTGTTGTGACCCAAGTGCAGGACGCAGCACTCAGCCTTGTTGAACCTCATACAGTTTTCCCTGGCCCATCGATCCAGCCTGTCCAGACCCCTCTGCAGAGCCTTCCTACCCTCCAGCAGATCAACGCTTGTCCTAAAGCTAATCTTCTTAGCATCTCTGTATGTCAGCAGGGAGAGGCAAACTCCCCTAGGAAGCAATCCAGATAATTAACCATAATTTAACCACCCTGAATCATCCTCTGGATGACCCTTTCTTTCACCATCCTTTATAGTTTATAAAGGGAATTTAGGGAGGCTAGCTTCATTCAGCTGCAGGGAGACTTTCAAAATATGCTTTCTTCTTTCTGTCTTTCAAAAAATGAACTGTATGCTTTAATAACTTAATTGAATAGATTTATGTCCTGAAGTAGAAGAAAAGTATCTTGGTCAGCATCACACATGGAAGATCAGAGGCATGTGATAAGTAAAACTCACAATAGTATATTGAGAAGCATTATGATAAGGGATGGCCTTATTAGTAGTTTAGATCCCAGAAAAAAAAATCTAAAACTTCATGAACCTCATCCACAGGCATGTGAGTTGATGATCACAAAAAAGGTAGAAAGAAGACAATAAAGAGTTTTCATTTTTTAAGATGTAAAGAAGGGCTTGTGAAAAATTAAACGACCCCTTCTCTCCTCCATTTTTTCCGCTACGCTGGTTTACCTAATAGAAGATATTATCTCTACCTTAATCTGTTTCTACACCTCCAGAAGCCGTGGATGATTTCACATTGGTGTAATGGAAAAAAGCACCAAATATGGACTAAGAGGTTCCTTGCACCAAACCAGGAATGGCTTTTACGTCAAATTCAGTGGCTGCAACTGTTTAAACTGATGACTAAAATGAAAAAGTTACCATATCTGTAGCCCTTGATACATTTTTATTGCATAGGTGGTGCAAGAGGAAATGAAACTTCTAGCTCCATCTACAGCTGAAGCACCAAGAGCCACCAAACCAAGGGTACTCCGAGTTCTTTTCGGGATGTTGAGTCTGTTTTTTCTCTTATTTTTCAAGTGCCTGGATTCTGACCTACTCCGGTCAGGAGTCCTATCCCAGAGCTAGTGTCTTTGACCTTTACGCATTCCTTTATGAAAAACTTTCTGTAATAAGCTCTTGTTTGCCATTGCCTGAATGGGAAGTGAGACCTTTGAAATTGATTTCAGACAGCAGGCCTGCTGGTCAGAGATAAGTATCTTGTTCTGCCAGACTGTACAATGCTTCAAACCAATTTTGTGTCCATTTCTGAAAGATTCCCCTCAATTGAAACAGAAAAATAACAGTAAATACTTTTCTAAGCTACAGATTTTCTCAGTGAACATTATATCATTACAGTTAGCTGCTATTGATTGGTGGGAATCAAATATATACTGACTGGACTAAAATGGAAATTCTGTTTTATTTACTATGCTCTTGAGTAACATAATCCAATATTATATCAGGTGGGAGGAATGTTTATCTGTATAGGTACCTATATCTATACAAATACTTAAACAACTGTCTAACAGCTTCTTCTTGCAACTCGTGGCAAAAGGGAGTGTTTTCCCAAGAAGTACAGGCCTTCAAAAAGAACATGATGTTAAGCTTTAAAATTAGAGGGCTATACACTGGTCTGGTTTATACTGATATTACAGAAGTGTATTCCTGTTAACTTCAGTGCAGGTACTTCCCTTTTCATCAGTTTAAGCAAGTTTGAAATCAAACCACAAGCCTTTAATGAGGTTTTAATGATCCACTTGGGGGAGCTAAAGGGTAATTTGTTTCCAAATTGATTATGGCAAAATGTTTGGGATGCAAAATTAAGTTACAGCAGACAATGTGAGTGGAGTCTTCCACTTCTTTCAACTCAGTGCTGGCTGTTAATCTATATTAGCTTCTGGAGCAAAGGGGCCCCAGTTCTTATTAAAATTCCAGCCCCTTATAGAAAAAAAGAACCGCAGTTATAAATAGCTTAGCAGCAGACACCCATAATAGTATCAATCATATCCTGACTTCAGCTATACACCTACAACATACATTGAATGCAACAGACATAACATGTAAGGCAGAGTTTGGTCCTTACTCTTCCTTGACATTTTTATGCTAGTTAACATTAACTGTAATGCAACAGCAATTAGAGGCAGAGATGCAGTACCTCCCATATTGGAAGGAAGAGCACAGCCTTTTGCCTGCGAAGAGCCAATAAAATATGATGTTTGGCTTTTCTCCATGTAGGGATTTCCCTAAAGTTCAGATAAACTGACAATATAGTTGGTTTCAAATGCCACAGCAGATCCAAAGCTATAATCATCTACCTTTCATAAAAGGAAACACCACCATTTCAGACACATGAAAATTCCATTGGCAAAACTGTACTGTCGATGTCTTCACTGTAACAGTACAAACTTCACCTCACTCCAAATTACTCTGCAGTGCAGTTCACATTAAAGCTTATGGTAACCATATGTGGGCATCTAATTTAACTGACTCATGTAAATAAAGTTTCAAGTAAAAGTGATAATTAAATAAAATATTTTGTTCCTCTAGCGTACCTTATTAACTATAGTTAAGGTTTCCTTATTTTATGTTTAATTTAGCCAGAGCTTGTGGAAAAAGTAGACTTTACAAAAAGTACTGTTGCTAGGCACTTTAAAAGCAAAAAGACTTATGCTTTGTAGCTATGAACTACCAAAATATATTTTTAAATGTCATTCAGCATCCTGAAGGCAGACACAATCCTGCTGATTGAATACCATACTAAAGACAATGGCAAAGCAAATGGAAGCAAAGGGTACAGTCAACCCAGGTATAGGCATGAAAGCTGTAATCAGTAACAGTACTTGATGACAGTATTTGTAGTGCAATTTGCTTTTGTGCTTTCTCTTTCATATGTAAGGACAAGTACTAGAACGTATTTAGGAGGAACTACTGCTATAAATTGATCAACTTACATTAATTAATTCAATCTCCCAGATTTTTTTCACAAGGTCCATCGATGTATAGCCATTAATTAGAAAGGATTTGGTATAGTCACCCAGTTCAATGGAATCCAGCCATTCAGCTACAGAGGTGGGGTTGTAGCCATCGTGACCGATCTGCTTCATCTGAAAACCAGAATGAATAAGAATTACTGATGATACTCATTAAGCATCTTCCAGAACAGCAGTTATGTGTATTATTTTCTTTGGGTCAGAGTTATCTTATTCTCTGATCAACATTCTTTTAATGATTAGTACAACACGAAACAATTTTGTGAGCAAAAGCACTAATAAAACTTAGTGGATCCTTTTCTCATGGCTGCTTGCCTTTGAAGCCAGAGTATACTAAGACTGTAGCTGGAGTTCAATTCTTACTAGACATCAGAGAATCCATAAGTGAGGGAAGGCAAAAGGCTGAAAGAGACATTATTACTATCCTGACTGCACAAATGTGTCAGATTTGCACCTAAGATTTCATAGAAGGGGAAGAAATGAGGCTGAGTAATGGATCTTCCGGTATCACACTGCAAATGAAATATATTGCCCTGGTTATATTATTCCTAATTTATTTCTCCTACTAGGTTATTGGATATTTTATAACGGTTGAATCTGCACTGTATTTTTCCACCTCCAGGGGAGGTTTAAAAAAGTCTCTTTCCTCTACCTGGTCACATTTTTCATGGAACTCCTGGGAATTTTACATATTTTAGATTGCTCTCTGTCTGTAAAGTTGCTTGAGATTGGACAATCGAACCAAATATTATTGGAATGGAATTGACAGAATGATGTACGCAGAAGGGCACCGCCTGCATTTATATAGCAACACAGGCACAGAAAGCATAATCACATATATCTTGTTTTCATAACTAAGAAATACCACTGGCATCTTATTTTTTTCTGAATTTTGTTAAGTTACTAAGAAGTAAAGAGCTTCGATTTCTCTTTCACAATTGTCTCTCACTGAAACAAGTGAAGATTTTCAAGCTAGCCATTAAAGATAAAAAAGTGTAAAGCCTCTACCTGTGCAGGTTGTTATGCCATGCTGTTTTTGTGATTTTTAAAGTAATTTGCAATAGTGGCAGAAGTAGAACAAAGTAGAAAAAATTATGCAATAGCCTCAATTTTCAACAACATTATACGCATATCATCTTTCTGTAGCAGTGTAACTATTGCTAACTTGATAATACACTGAACTGGCAAACTGTTAAGAAGCTTTAGAGGTTTAGACAGCTCATGTTTTGCATGGGATCTCCCGACTGTGCAGGGGTGACACTGCACATGGTGAAAGCCAGTCTCCCATTTCTGCCTGCTTATGTATATTCCTACTTTCTGAGAAACAAGGGAAGTGTGACGGAAACATAATGCTTTGAGCTTAAGTTTGAAGTGAGTGACAAAGTAATTTAAAAGGAGAGAATACTGATCTTAATATCTTGCCTGAACCAATTTATTTCTCACAGTTTATTTGAAATACAACTTGAATTCAAAGCAGAGAAAGAAATGAAAGTCTCCATTTGAAAGCCGCAGTACTGTTCGTTGATCTGTCTGTTCAAATGCAGAAAGCCAGCATGTCATGATCTTGATCTTGATTTCCTGCAGTATCAGAGAGGAGTGATGCAGGCACACTGCATCGTGGATATGAGTTTACGCTTTGGTCTTTTGCTGCAGATGTTGGATATAAAATATTAATGGAAATATTTAAATGATGTAGTGAAATCATTATCTTAAATCATAAGAGCGAGACAAGAGAAATCACATAATTAACTATGGGAATCATAGCCTTTCAGGTCACTTCTGTAACAAAGGAGTCATCTTAGAAAGAGAAAGCCCAGTTTTGTTGTTGAACTTGACATTTTGGAATTTAGTTTCATCCTAATTTAGAATGAAACTCTTTGATGTCAAAAGCATGGCAAATTCTTCTTTCATTGTCATTCAGATTTACTTCAAATCTTAGATTGACAGTAGTCTGTCCAGCAGATGGCAAAAACATTGGCGGACCCAGGGAGCTCTGACTCCTGGGAAGCTTATTTTAAGAGCTAATTTGAACGAGGTGCGCTTAAACAACTGACACTTGAAAAGAAAGGACCCAATAAACTGAAGGAGAAAAACCTAATACAGAGAAGACATGAAGAAGATGTACAGGGCCCACAGGGAACACATGACTTTTGAAAGATATAAGGTATTTTTGTTTCCTTTCACTAACAAAGAAAAGCAAAGCACCTTTGAAACAATTTTCAACGTATCCAGATGGGGCACATTATGCAAATTATTTCTTTTGTTTATTACTATTTGATCTTTATGTTTAATAAATCCTGATTTTAACATGATTTTTTTTTTTTTTTGACCTGCTGATTGAGAAAACTTATGCAGTCTGGTCCGTAATTCTGGTAACTCATCAGCCTCTATGAAAAGCAAACACAGCATGGGAAGTTTCTGAATTCTCAGTTCCCCCTGGAGATCTCCATCAACAGCGTTGTTAAAATAGATATCGCTCTACTACGGTGCGTTGCAAGGGGCTGCAGGCAAGCAAACACAGGCGAACAATCCAATAAGCAAGAGGCTGAGAACAACTGAAACGTATGCAACGATTTCACCCTTTGGATTTGGTGCCAATAGACAAAATCACCATTGGGTCACTCTAGCCTACCTGAAAATACCCCCAGCTATGCCACAGGTACGCCCGTGCCCGGCCGTGCACCTTGCTGATCCCCCCCCACCGACTTGCCCTCCCGAAGCGACCTTGTCCCATCCTCTTCCCCGTGGATTCGCCCTGGGACGTGGCTGTTGGCGGTCACTGCCGCCGTCCCTGCCCCTCTCGCCTTGTGCTGGTGCTCCCTGCCTGCTCCTATTGCAGAAAATTCATCTCACACTAGAATATTTGCCAGCAGCTTCAGCACGAATGCAGTATTTTGTTTTGTTGTGAACCAAGAACGGCTCTCTTATCTAAAACATTTTCTAAAATGTGTCTAATACACAAGAATTAATAAACCTTCAGTATCTGTCCTCTTGTATGGAAAGTTTTGTTCTGTCTGTTAATAACATCAACTAGCTTATTAACTGTCATTCATAGCTGGCTGTTTTTCTTTCAACTATCTATTGACAGACAGATTGGTTATCTAGATGTGACAGTATCATTAATAGTATCTGCTTTTCATATAAAATGTTATGGAGTTTTTAAATAAAAAAGAAAATACTTTGAAATATCTGTCTGGAAGTGCTGCCCCTTTACTTTATTGGATCTCCAGTTTAGCTGCATCTTATCCCAGTCCTCGTTAATAGGTCATGGCTCTTGGACTGTTAGTATTTTTTTTTTCTATATTGCACTATGATGTTAACCTCTCACAGATCATTTACACGCTGTAGATTTCCTTGCTGATGCTATTTGCTGATTGATTTTATTTTTTTTTTAAAGAAAAAACCCCTCCTACCTACTGACTGTATTTCCATGTGTAATATTTCAATCATTTCACACCAGCTACAACGCATGCACCGGTGGCGTCAAACACCTAAGCAGCTATTGGCATACTGTTTGACTCAGAGCAGTATAAAATCTCTAAGCTTCAGGTCATGACAGCCTTTCAAATATTAACTGCTCATAAATAGGGGCAGTGTTGTTCTTCCGCAGACACTGCCACTAGTTCATTTGGTTGTTATCTTTAAAGAATAAAATCAATGTTAGCTGTTTCACTGCAGAGGATTTTAGCATGCTGACTATGGAAAAGGCCAGGAATGAAGCCCATAATTTAGAGAAAAAGAAATGCTTAAGAAAATATGATATAAATGAAGCATGGAAAAAGACACAAACCATAGATTTCTCTCCCAGGTCCTACTGATCTATCACTAGTATCGCTTCCTTTGAAATGAATAGAAAGCGGAAATCAGAAAAAGCTGTTTCTCATAATAAAATAGTAGTATCAAGTAGCATCCTAGTGGGTTGAGAAATCCTGTACAAGAGACTACGTCAGTCTTTTTACAGGTGCATCACTGCTATATCTATATAGTATTTTACATTAGGATAGAAAGTACTTGAGTTTTTCCTCCGAAGGGTAGCCAAATAAACATGAAGTAATCACATATGCACCAGAAGCATCAAGGTGAATTCAGTAACATGGACTATTACCAGTTTTCTCTGATCTTCTCAACACTGTGTGTGTTAAAATCAAGCTTTTTATCTGCTATATAAGGAGAAAGAGATGACTTGACTTTCACAGCTTTTTAAATGATGGCTGTGATTACAGTGAATTCGCGCTTGTGTTGGTTTGCAAGAAAGATCTTTTTAGCAAGCACATAATGCTTTCTTTTAAACTGCTGGCCTATCTGAGAGATTTAAGCAGCACTTTTGGGAACTTGTATGAAATTATCAACTACCAATCTGAGTACTTCTGGGTGCTTGTAATGGGGCAGGGGGTTCGGGTCTTTTCTTCCTGTCTTAGTGACTTGTCTGTTGTACATTATGTACTTTACGAACGTGATCGGTTGGACTTATGTTGTTGGAAGAGGAAAGCATTCCTCCTCTGGAGCGATGAAAGAAAAGGCTCAGGAGAGTGACGCTCCTGAAGACCCCAGGGCTTGGCTGGCCTGGGGCAGCACGTGGAGCTGGGGGACAGGCACAACTCCCTAAGAACCTGAGAAGACTTTGCCTTTGCTGCTCTTGAGAAAGGCACGGAGTGAAAATAGGGACCTGCCTGCAAAGACACAGTGGGTGAGGAAGGGCTGTGTCTAAAGCTTTTGGTTTTCTATTCTGTCTACCTTGTCACATATTTAAAAAGTTGCCTATTCGAGCTTGTGTTCTATTAATGTTTGACTTTTCTTTCCGCTAATCAAAAGCCTCCTGTCTTCTTGTGGAGCTTACTATAAAAAGACAGTACAGGCACGTTCACTTCACAGCGCTGCCTGATTCAGGATCCTGCCCCAATGGCAAATCCAGAAGACCACAAACTGAGTTCAGAGTTTCCTACCTAAGATCGCCAGCATTGCAAGAGGAACCCTTTCTATAGTTTTTGCAGTTGGAATCTGTCTTCTGAATTTAAAGTAAAACAGATGCACACACATATTTTTTTTCTGGAAAAATTTAAACAGAGCCACATCCAGAAGACTGAAAAGACCTCCTAGTTCTTCATCAGACACAATGCCTGGGAGAAGGGAGGAGCAGGTCTCATTCAGTGTTACTGAAGATGTTGTACGCAACAGTTCAGGACATTTCCATTGCATATAATGTAATCTTAATAAGACCTAAATCTGGGATTTGTGGACTAAGTGGAAGCTATGGCCTTTGATCTCATGAGTTTCTATGAGTATAATTTCTAAAAGCACTCAGGAGTGGAACTCTGGTGACCTTTTTGGCCCAACAGTACTATGGTTTGGTGCCACAGATTTAAAGTAATCTGATGATTGTCTCTCCTTCGCATTGGTTTGCTTTGTAGAATAGTCTGGGTACACACTATCCAGCTTTCTGTTTGGAGGAAAGTAAACTGGAAGATCGGCACCAGTGATGCACCAAATGCATTTCAACCCCTAACAGGGACACAAAGGTCTGAATGGAGTGGTTGATAACCTTATCACCAAGTCCTTCAATGGGAGAGAACACACATGTGCACATGGACCAAATGGTGGAAGTATACCCTTGTATTTGCTGTCAACTGCCCTTAACTCTTCATTGCTTGTATGTCGTACAAATAGGCACTCTTATGTATCTCATTTTTGCAGACCCTTTCTAGGTGTTCGAGTTGCAACAGACCGTGGTGACTGCTGGAACCTCTTCTGTTCTTCCTACAACTGCAAGTGCTGCTCCTGCCTGTTTCGTTAGGCCACACCGACCAGTTTCTGTCCTTGCTAGTCCACGGTGGGCTGTGCCAGCCCTCAGAAAAATGTTTGCGTCATTAGTGACTACGATTTTTAGCTTTTGCTTAATGCTGGATGTCTTCCTAGCGAGTGTGTTCTCTGGGGCTGAGCAGCAGCGATCGTGAGCCCTGGGCTGTTCACGACACCTCCGGAGGCCACCTTGGTGCCTCTCTGGAGACCTCCGAACCTCTGCATGTGAGACAGCTGTGGAGACCGTGGCCATGGCATGCTGTGCAGGCAGAGATGTTTCTGAGACTGAAGAGGTCCGGCTGGGAACCCTCTGGGGCACAACGCCTTGAATACTATGTACTAACAGCCCGTTATAAGACCAAAAGAGGAGTCCTTCTCTGAATGGAGTGTTTCAACCAACTGCATAGGCACAGGGGAGATGAATCATTGGGAAAAAAGCTCTTATCTCACTGGAGGAGGGGGAGGAGGACATAGAGAAGGGTTTCTTGGTGAGAGGGAACATAGAAAAGTACCCTCCGACCTAGCCAGCCCTGACTCTCTAGCGGTCTTCGCGTCTCGCTCCTCCTCCTTCCCCGAGTCACGGCAGTCACTTACAGAGGCCATGTTAGCCTTTCAGTCCTCCCACCTCGCCGACCATCTCCTAGCAGCTCCAACGGGAATGTTTTTATAGTGAAATGGCCTGCAGAGTTTCCAGATGGCACTGGAGACAGCAGTTAGCAGCCACGCACCAGTAGGCAGAATAAACATATCTATCAACCCGGTGCCATTGAGGAGTGAACGGGTGAAGCGAGGAAGCCTCAGGGGCCATAAAGACATCTCCACTCCCTTTGTGTGGACGTGGGAGTGGGGATAGAAATTCAGTGGCACAAGGAAACAGAGATCCATTTCTTTGCAATCTTTCCATTACATTTGAAACACTGCAAAAGACGTTCAGTGTTAATCACATTTTGCTTGTCTTACTCCAGTCACTCCTGGTTGGTCTTCCCTTCATCTGAGAAGGTGCAGCGACCTGAGGACAAGCACCATCCTTGATGCTCTGAGAAGATTCAAAGAGAACAGAGGGCCGTGCTTATAGGTGTTGAAGAAACTGGTCTTTGCTCTTTCAGTCTGTTAAAAAGTTTAAAAGACTTAACTGTGTCCTCGCAGGGGCTGCGCAGAACACAGCCCAGACCTCTAGTTTGGGAAACTCTGGAAATGTTTGTGACCAGTCTGTCATGCAGCCTGCTATCTTGCAGGCAGATGGCGAAAGCCATAGTCTCCTTTTACACAGCATGTGACAGAATTACAGTTAAACTGGGTACTTGCTCCATTTCTGGGTATGTATGGTGTCACGACGTGGTGATGCAGAGGGTGCATAGCATTTCCCATGAGGCAGGCAGTATCCAGATGCTGCAGTACTATTGCTGCCTGTAGAGAAGGTGCTGGTGCTCCCTCTGAATCCTGTGCTGGAATTACAGACCGTATGGATATCAGAAGTCCTTTTGATGACTTGAAAATACGTTCATAAATATGCCTCAGTGAGTAAAGGTGTGGGACAGCTGAGTGGCAGTCTCTGTAGCTTATAGCTGCCTGCGGACAGGTTGCAGATGGGAATGTGGATCCCATCAGTGGCCCTTATGGAGCTCATGAATGAATACATGAAGGGAGAAGGTCTGGGGCGGAACAGCCACACCAGCAAAGACTCCCAGAAAGAAATTGTCCATGTCTTCCTTCTCAGAAAATAAGATGTCCAGAAAGTCAAAGTCAGCTCATTCAGGCTGTCATCCCAGTCTAGTTGCCATAAAAAGAGAATAACGTTTCGTCTCGTATAGCATATTTCTTTGCCTGCTGACTATTCTCAGAGCAGTCAGTAGGCACTGTGGAGTCAACCACAAATAAGAAAGTATAAAAGAAGCAGGAAGGGAAATAAGAGTTAGTGTATGGGCAATGGTGGCAGGACCAGTGACACGCTACTGTTATCTACATGATACAGATAAATGACAGCGTGCCATGTCTAGAGTGGCTCACCGATAGGCTCAGTTAGGAAGGAAAATGTTTGTGAGACTGCTTTCATCACACAGTTTTGAAGCACATGCATGGAGGGGATATTTGGTCTATGGGACCAGTCTAAAGCCAGTGTGAAGCAAACACCCTGACCTATAGCATGGATGTATCTAACTGCCTTGTTTTACTGATCCCTTCCTACTGTGCTGCATTACTTAAATAATGTAGACTACACATTTGGGTTTCAGACTTAAAAAATTCATGTGTTATGCTGGATTTTAACACTTTTTTTCTGTCCTTATGGCTAAAGGTCTTATAAGCAGTGTAAGGAGCAGCTGAGTGGCCTCCTTCCAAACCAGGAAAGTAATTCCCAGAGGCATTAGAAGGAGGAAAACCAGCACGGTAGAAAGCACTTCCTCTGACTCCTGTTTTTCATCTTCACTTCCAGAAGAGCAGACCCAAACAGTCACAGCCAGAAAGGGTCATAAATGTTATGATACCATTTTGCAGCATCTCCTAATTTGGACACTGTCTTTAGGAATGGAAGTTGGAGCGATCTACCTTTTAGCTGTGCTAAATGGAGAGAATTAACCACCAGATTCAAATCAGCTTGCTAAGATCTGCGATGTCTAAGCCAATAGCAACATAGCAATAGCAAACAGATGATGTGGTCTTTCTCCCTTACATACACAGCACAGTTAATGTGCATATGCACAGTAGTTCTGTTTTCCTAAATGCCAGACTTACTGTGCTTGCACAAAAGAGTGTTACATATGAGTAATAGATCCAGCACTTTTTGGAAGCACAGCTTTACTGCTCATATAACACTGCTCACAGAGAGCATGTGCTCATAGCCTGCTCATCTCCTACTTCTTGTCTGGTTCTGCAAAGCACCCAGGAAAGAGTCTTGGCTGCCTGCACACCACTGCTATGAGATTCCCAAACTTGCTTTGTGCCGAGACCTCTCCGTGCAGGAAGGAACAAGCTGCATACTTTTCGAATAGCTCTGAAGCCAGGAGAAAGCTGCTTTCAGCTAACATCTTTTTTCCATCTGTCAAATGAGAGAACATGTTCCCATTATGCGCTGGGAGAAGGAGCCATACACTGAGCATCCCACACAAAACCAATCCTTTTTCTTATCTAAGTTCTCAGATAAGCTAGGATAATTCTTATTTTCAAAAACATTTTAGCTTTGGGGAATTCATTGAGAAGTCACTTGCACATAGGTTTTGGATGACGAAATAACTTGACAATGCTCCTTAGGTTTCCCATGTCACTTAAGTGTGGCTAAAGTTTTATGTCATGCCTACTACGATTTTCTTAGTCAATTAAGAATATCCTGCACACAATTCTTTTCTCAGTATTAATTTTTTTTCTCAAGTCCTTCTACTTGCAACTTCAGTATCTTTTTAGACATTGTGTCTACCTCTTGACATGTCTGAACTGCCTTTTAATAAAACATATAAAATCCTTCTCCAAACATCTATTGATTTCATTCTTTTCACAGAAAAAAATATTAAATGCAATATCAAACTCTGCTACGAAAGTTGCTCTAAAAATGGTGTCATGTATAAAATATTTCCATTTCAAGAATTAATTTTACAAATGATATTTCTACTGGAGTGTCTTAACCTTATCTAATAATAATAAGCCATAAAGTACTTTAGTTAATATTAATGTGAAACTTGAATAACTTAAATTACATCAGTGCAAGATGAGAATTTGGGCTACTAGCTCTAACCCAACAAAAAAAAAGGGTATTTTGAAAAGCAAAACTCTAAGTGAAAGATTTCAACTCTACCTATCTCTTACAAACATACCAGTTTACCCTCTTTGGAAATGTTCTCCTCAAATTCAGAATCATTAGAGAAAAAATATTTTGATAAATCTGGGTAAACATATGTTTTTATACTGGTTAAAGACTGCATAAGAAACTACAATGATTAATTCATCTATATTTGGACAGATATGTGGGTTTTTTTCCTATTTAAAACAACTTCAGGCTCTAGAAAGTGGTTCCTAAACAGGCTATTGGTGTTGGAAATCTAGAAATTCATTCTCCAGGAAGCCAGCAATTATGAGTGAAACCAGACAGTGTTTCTTTTCAGCCACTAAATGCCTGTTGCATTTTCTGGCTGCAGAGATGAATATTGATGAGAATAACAAAAAGACCTTTAAAAAAAGAGTATTTATACTTATATAAGGGACAAAACCTTGAGAATAGATTTGTTGCTTGATTTTTGCCCTGTAAGCTTATTCAATACTGCCTGCGTATATGGCTCTAAGGAAATGCTGTTCCATAGATGTTTTTTAAAGCACTTAACTTCCATCTCAAAATCTGAGTTCAAAAGTATCACAAGACAGGAAATATTAATAGTGAAACTAAAAATAACATAAACAGCAATGCTATTAAGTACTAAAACAGAAGGAGTCATCAAATTTTAAATTAAATGAGGAACAGAAAAGAGGTATGTGTTCAAAACAAACAAACTAAAAGAATTTTTATCTAATGAGATTCAAATTAGCGAGACTCCAATTACGGTTTGAGATCTTAAAATATTTAGACGGTATGCCCTGTTTTGAATGTATGATGACAGAGCTGAACTTATCAACAAACAAATAGATGTACAGAAATGTTTCACGGTTCCTTGCAGGATGTGAAAGTTTTTTAGATCTTCAGCAAGCTGTTGTGAATACAGCAAGGGTGGGGTTACATTAGATAAAACTTACCATGATCCCAATTTTGGGGCCCCATAACTATTCTGACAGCTGTGCCTTGAAAAGAACTTGGTTTTGAATAGGAAATTAAGTATTTCTACTATGTAAGCTCTCTTGCGTTGCTGAGTCATTTAAGTGAAGAAATGTGAGGCACAGCTTCAGCTTTCGACTGCCTTTGTTTTGGCGTAACAGTCTTGCATCAAAGACAGGTTAAAAACGTGGTCCCTGAGGACTGTTTTTTCTAGCTCAACAGGGAAGCTGCTAAAGACTACCTCACTGTGCTTAAAGCCGTTCTGTGTTACTTAATTATCTTTGGTTCAGAAGATGTTGATTCTTCCAAGTAACTGCATAACCATCTTGTTCTCAACTGGTTTCAAGAATATCTCTAGATCTTGATTCTGTCCTCCTTTGTCACATCAAGCACATTTTAAAAAGACCTCAAGTTGGAGTTTTTTGACAGAATCTGTTCTCAGCATTAGTATAGTCTCCAGAAGCAGACATTATTAACAATGTTTTCATAAGCACCAGTTACTGAGTGCAGGTAGCGCTAAAATGACGATATATTAACAATCCATTCATTAATTTTGAAAAACTTAATTAAAAATACAAGAAAGCTGATCTAAGAAGTATGAAAACCAGAAAAAATATTTCATCAGCTAAGAGTGGGGATTAAGATTACAAAATTTTGTTTCAATGATAGCATTGCTGAAAAATTCATAAATTCATAGTTAAACCTTAAATATCTATTGTAATACACCACCTGCTACTTTTACACACCCTACTACTTGTATCATTTATCTCACTTGTCTAATATGGTATGTGGAACATTATTGCCTTTAATAATCTTTGGAGTTTCAGTGCACAGACTAATATTGTAGGATATAGGGATTGACTTACACATCCAGATACAGAAATTGTTCACAACTTCTGATTTTTCCGCATACAGAAGAAACCCTTGTTCGCTTTTACAAGTGATCCATCCCGTAAGTTTTGATGCATGAAAAAGCCTCTTCCAGCAATGTCAGCCTCATGCTCTAGACTGAGCAGTCGTTTAATGACTCTTCTCATTCTCCAACATTATCAAACTGCAAGCAGACTAATCTCTATTTACCTCAATTATTCTACACATGCTGGTCCCAGGACACTCCATGCAATTTACACTAGGTTTTATTCCTGCCCTGATACCTTGCACTAAGTATCTGCATCACATGTAGCAGCCTTCTGAGCCTTACTGGTGTCTACTTCTCCTCATTCATCCTCCTTATACAGCTTTCCAAAATCAAATAGTAAGTTTTCACGCTAGGCCCACTATCTCTCTTGTTTGGAATGCTAGTTGAAGCCTCCACTGATATATTCTGGTACGCAAAATATAAGAAGAATCCCTTTCTATCACTGATTTTAAACTCCATAGTTTAAATCAGCTAGCACCAAAAATGATTGGAGAAATGACTGCAAGCTATTCACTCTGCAGCTGAGAAGCAAGATTCACGTACACAGCAGCAAATCAAATATGAAGCCTGCAGGAAGTCTCCATATCTTACATGAAAGGCAGGTATTAGGAAAGCTGTGTTTCATCCAAGGCTTTTAAGAATACTTATATAAGGGGCAAAGTATTTCCAGGCCAACTGCTATGTGAAGACAGGCATCTGGGATTCAGTGACAGCCTTATTTACACATATGTAATGACAATCTATAAACAGATTGAAAAGCCAAAAATAATCAAAATACCTTCTAAACAGCCATCACTTCAAATGACAGATTTTACTCTCCTTTGCTTTGTTTCTCAATTACATCTATACAAAGTGAGTTCAATGCAATGACATTACTTTATGTCACATTTGCATATGCAAAAAACATGTCTACAAAACCAACAGAGTTATGTTTATCTCCATTCAAAGAAGTGTTTTAAATAATGTGAAAGCTGTAGGTGTTAGTTCCCCTGCTTGGATAATAACAGAAACTGTACCTTTGGGAGGAGCTGGATTGCTTGAAGTATTCTCTGTCTGTGTCCAGAGTTAAGGATTCCTATTTCCAAGAGATCCTGGTCCTCCATCACATTGCTTCCCTAAAAATGAAAAAAAAAGGTGGAATAAAAATGAAAAAATAGCAGATGCCTTTAGTAGCCTGAAACAAGACCTTCTGTTGCACTTAAAAAAGAACACTTTGCTTCACTTATAGTACCTGACAAGAATCATCAATTACTGATGATTGCATTCATTTTCGTGATGACAAAACATGGTGGAAGGTGATTGAACTCCTGGACAACTACTATACTGCTGGCAGCATTGCCAGTGGAGAAATTGTAGCTCTCACTCAAGCTAAATACCAGATGTGAACCTTCCTTCATTTGACTGGAACCAAAGACATGACTACAGGTATGTTCAGAAACTTCATTTTTCAATTCCCCTCCTACCTCACCCAGCTATACATGATGTTCATTTTTCTCCAGACTGGAAAATACTTAACACAGAATAAGATGAGCAGAGAGGTTGAGGATAAAATTATTGATAGTAAAATGGTGAAGAAAGGGAGTGGTATCAACAAACCCCATACAGTCCCCATCCCCCTAAATTTAACTGTGCCAGTGCAATCCTAACTTTACCTGTCACTGTTCTTATCTCCCTGCTCGTGGGCAGGTCAAATAATTCCTAACATGCAAATAGCTGAAGAAGACCATCTGTTCAAACAATACACAAAACAATTGCCCCCAAAAGTCCATAAAATAAGCCTCCAAAATTCGAGCCTTGATTCTTGGGAGCTGCTAGCAGTAGGAGAGGACATCTAGCTACACAAACAGGATAACGCGTCTCCTAAGTTGAAGGAGCCTGACGCAACCTAGAGAGTAAGTTCAGCATCGGAAGGTTAAGGTACTCAATCGGCTGGCGGTGACTATCTGGAATCACAGGAGGCACAACAGTAGCTCAGAAAGGGACTTGCAGTCACAGATCAAATCAAGATGGTCCAAAGTAAGCTGGCAAGCTTGTAGTCCTTTTTTAGACCACCTTGTTTCGGACAAAACCTCAGCTTTTTTGAAATTTATTTTATTTTTAAAAAGCTTCTAACTATTACAGTTGCAAACAAAACCTGCAAAAACCAGATGACCTGTCTTGAACTCTTACCCCCGTTGGAGTCTCGTGACACTAATTTGTTAGAAGCAAGAATCCTTATTATTCATACTCATTTAACATCATCATGAAATAGGCTTTATGTGAGCAAATCCGTGAAAACTTCATCTCCCCCTTTCCATTTGGCTTGCTGCTTCTGACTCAGTAGAGCTTTTAAGCAGCAGCCAAATGAAAAGCTAATAGGCGCACAACAGAACATGCTTAAATACTTTGCTGAATCAGGGCTTAATAATGGATATGAATTCTTTCTGAGTATCAAAGCTCCTGTCCCCCAGCAATACAGCTTTCTTTCAAAGAGCACACTGGAATATGCAATACTTCACCCTGCTCAGCTGCTGAATCTTCACTCTTTTCAGATGGACTGATTAGTTTACAGATGTACTCTTGAGGACTCTCAAGTGCTACTCTGCAGAGTATCCTGCAAAATCTAGGGGAGGTCTTTTTAAGGCAATCATGGAAACTTTGCAAGCTATTACATTTGAAATTATATTTCATAGTAAGTGGTATGATTTAGGGCTACAAGTCTGCAAATCATATCCTGGAAGTTTTTGTGTGCAGCATTCCGAGCAGGGGCAGGCAGCGACCTGCTCCAAAGGGAGAAGCTGTGCAATCGTTCCGGTTTCAGTGGATCACGCGGTGTAAGAGTGCACGCAGCACAGGCTGTGCAAACAGTGATAGTGATGAGGTGGGTTAATACCCCCTTCAGCTCCCTGGTAAACAAATACAACATCTAATTTCCCCTTTCTTCCTTTCTCCTTTAAATAACCTAAAGGAGGCTGTAAACTTATGGGAAGAACTGAGGGAAAAAACCTTCCAGTTTGGGCTGGATTCTCCAGCTGCTGGAAATAGCTAGAATGAATGGATTTAAGGGAACTGAGCCAACCGAGGATCCAGTCCAAAACAAAGGCTATACATCTTCATTCATTTTAATAAATGAGGCTATTTTTTTTTTACAACTTTCACTTCCTTTCACTCTTTTTCAGATTTCACCTTTCATTGCTGGATAACGTTGCCCAATCATGGTGTACTCGTCACTGAGCTACTACCCACTGTTTACTGGTGTCAGTCACCTTGGCATCCAGCTTCAAATATTGCAATGTTTAAAACCCAAATCAACACAGGAAAGTTGGCACAGGAAAAATCCTGTCTATTTGAACATAGTTGCTGCATAGCAGAGAAAGCATTATTTTATTAATTCTTTACTACTGGTTTTTCCTTATATATTAGTTCATATATTTTGTTTCTTTGCAGCTGGTATTGTACATTTTTTAAAGTATGTCAAGGTTACAAAATCAAATATTTAAAACTCAGGAAAGCCTGGAATTCATGTTGCCTCCTTGTCCCCAGTCTAAGATGGCAAGAACCTGGTCTCTCAATGTGCTCAGGTTTTGGAGCTTTTGCTGTGTGTTACCATCAGTGCCAACAGTAGCAGAGACTCATCTCTCCTGTAAAACAGATTTCATTGTCTCCTGCCATGGAGCTAAACCAGCTCTTCATCTTTCCACAAGAGCAAACCAGGAAACTTTAGATAGTCAGCATGAGCCACTATTGCTTAACATAGAGGAATAAAACTGATAGTAATAGGAAGCTGCTGTCTGCTTTGCAGGCATACCTGTGAAGAGAAAGAAAGTGTTCCCCATATTCCTGTCTCCCTGGTGTCTGCTCCCATTCTCCCTTTAATCCCAGTCCCTGATTCTTTTTTTACCTGGTTACTCTTCTTGCACTCGTCCAGTCACCTTCCACAGGCTCCTGTGTTGAGAGTGAGGAAAACCTAACGTCCTTCTGCAGCAGATCAGAGGCAAGAGGAGAAATTCTCCCCCTGCTCTTAGCTGCCATGCACACACTTATTATAGGCTGGGCCAAATTTAACCTCAATTAACTTTACCGAGACGACGTGGTAAATGTAATTAAAATTAATACGAATGCAAGAGTGCCTTTTCACATTACTTCAGCCTTAAAAAGAGCTGAGCTATATTAGCTGAAACATTCACCAAAAAGATTATACTAGTAGACACCTAGAGAATCTGAGTGCAAAGATTTAACTTTGATATGCTTATATACAAAACAGGTTCTTCTAACAGGAAATATGGGACAGCAATCTCTACTGGGGTTATTATGCTTTTATTATGTAATAAAAACATAAGAGGCTTTGTGATATTGTAGTTTCTTAAGTCTATGGGAAAACTTAGTTGGAAGGAAAAACTTACTCCTTGGAATTAAAGCAATAGGAATAAATCAAAATTGCTTATACTAGGACAGATTCAGATCTCATTCACTTCAGCTTACGCTGTTGAAATTCCTGTCTTCTTAATACATAAGAGATAGTCTTACTTACGAATTAGAAAGATCCTGCTTCTGAAGTTCCACTTAGGAAAAAAGTGTGGCTGACATCCCCCCCTCCCCCCAGGATTTGTGGTTCTGCACAACTCTCAGGAATATCAACTTTTTCCCTGTAAGCACATACAGGAAGCCAATCCCTGAGTAAGAAGGCAGTAGTTTCACAGAACAGTTGGGCTCAAGGAGGAAGGAAAAACGACTCTGCATGTGGGAGACTGGAGGCATATGAAAAACAACACAATTTAAAAAACCCAGAAATTTTGCCAAAATCTGAGATAATTCCTATAAATAAGTTCAGAACAAAATACGTAATGGTACAGTATGAGATAAAGATTTTACTGGCATTTATTTGGGTTGTTCCACACAAAATCACCTCTGGCACTCTCTACCTGAAGTTAATACAGTCTTTCCTCTAAATGCTGAATTAGACCTTTATACCAGATTCCAAAAGTATGAAAGTACAGATATATGTACACGGAATCTATTGCAAATAGCCTAATTTTAATACATTAAACAGTTCAAAGAACATCTAAAATCCAATCAAAGCATAAGATTCATGAACTTGTAGACAACTTCATTTACTGTCAAAACAGAACAACTTTCAAGATTCTTAAAAAAAAAAGACCAATTCTACACCCTGAAGGAGCAAAAGCACTTTGAAGATTTGTCCCTGAATATAATAAAATACGGTGATTGGAAGAACGTATCAGGATGACAGGCATGACTGTATGTTTCTCATTGCCCCCTTTTTGTACCTATGTTTTTAATCTTCCCTCATATATTTTCTGTGCTGGAGACCTATGGTGAAAAATTCCAATGTTTGGTTCTGTCACCCGGTGTATGCATATCACAGAGAAGGCCTGGTGGGCGTTCAAAGGGCCTTGCCAAAATCTCTACCGATGCGTATTGCACCGAATCTCACCCTGGCTGACTGAGACTTGACACTGCAGGAGCACAGCCGGGGGGATCTGAATGGAGTTGGGGCAACAGGTCTCATACGTGGGCTTACAAGGCTGCTGGAAATATAACCTGGTGCAGAAAGGGAAAAAGAGAATATGAGAGGCGGTACGCTTAGCTGGAGTATCTGAGAGCACCATCATTCCTGCCACTCAGATAAGAGAGGTGGGAGCAGGGCGGGAGACGCTAGGAATGTTCTTCCATTATACATGCTTGGAGTCTGAGGTCAGAGATCAAAAACTGAGACCAGCAGCACCAAGGAGCTCTATTCTTTCTTACCCCTTCCACCCCAAGTGCGTAACTGGGAAGGAAGGGAGCAGGCATCTGGTATGAATGGGAACGAGGACTGTTAAGAAGCTCATCCTCAACAGCTCACTTAAAACTGCCCTCTCCTCAGTCTGAATGGCTTTGCTTCTCGCCCACCTAATCCTAATATCCTTCCAAAGTGCAGCCCCTTGAAATAGCTGACATCTAAAGTGTCCTCTGTCTGGGAACAAATTCGAGACATCTCATAATGTGGTTAAGGACACATTGAATAACCAGGACTTTTTCATTGTCTAAATCATATGCCAGAAGGTTTATAAATTTTCATCACAACACAGCTTTTCCACAAGTTAAAAGATTTTATTTCTTAGAGACTTGCAAGAAATGACTAGAGAAATGTAGCTTGCAATAATGAACACTGCCTCTTATTAGTGCAGAAATTTCAGGCAATGTGTCACATGTTTCATTTCCAAACAAGAACTGGCAAACGACCAGAATTTAGCAAGCTTCAGTATGAGTGAAAAGGTTGCCTCTCACTAGTATTGCCACTCTTAACAAGAAAACAAGATCTGTAAGTCTGATTATTGAGTGAAACGCCTAACTTGTACTTTCAGGTCAGAACGATTTATCAGACTCCTGGAGATA
This sequence comes from Astur gentilis, assembly GCF_929443795.1. Classification (NCBI taxonomy): domain Eukaryota; kingdom Metazoa; phylum Chordata; class Aves; order Accipitriformes; family Accipitridae; genus Astur; species Astur gentilis. The sequence continues at coordinate 14,999,594 of NC_064913.1, forward strand.
CTGCAGAAATTGTTATTTCACCTACAAACCTGACAAGACTATGTTAGAAAAATCCCCTGCAGCAGCATGAAATTTTGCCTCGGGGGAAGAGATTGATTATAAAATATGTTAGGAAGAAAGGACCAAGCCTGTTGCAAAATAATAATTTGATAATGTTTTTCCAAAATTATTTTGCTTTTAAACTACTGATACTGATACTCCTTCTCAATCCTCACCTTGCTTTATTGTCAGTCTTTACATTTATGACTTCCTTAGTGATTAAAAACCCCACAGAACCAAAGAGAAAACTGGAAGAAAGTTTTCTATGTTACTGTCATTTCATCAGGAAGTAATTATAAACTGCTATTGAAATGAAAAGGCCATTTCACTCGTACCCAAGAGTGGGGTGATAGCAGTTCAGAGCCCTAATTTGCAAACTATGCATAAAGACAGAAGGTGATGTTAAGTAGGGTCAGTTTAAAAAGGAGTCCCAACACACCCGAGCCCCACTCTACCTAAGTTTTAAAGATCTCTGGTTCACACTCAGTTCTTCCAGAAGTGAACCTCAAGTAACCACTGCCATCAAAAGCTCTTCAACTATTGATATTCAAATGAGCATATAGTCACAGACCTTTCACACAACAGTAATAATTAAAGTACAGTGGTAATTAAACTATACTGATAGCTGGGACAAGGATCCTTGTAGGAAGAATTTCTGCTATTTAAATCCCCTCTTCCTTGTAGCACTGATTCATTACAACCAACACAATTGTCACATGCAAATTAGCTGCACAGATAAGGTGGCAATTGAAAAAATTACCTCTGATGTCGCACTTGGCCCACTTAATTACTAACGCTGTTGACCCAACTCTGCCTATTTAGTCATAACAATTCAATAAAATAATTATTAATACTTACCTAAATTACATCTTAATGTCTTGAATGTATATTATGAAGATAATTTCACTTCATTTGAGTAATGAAAATTCCAGAGAGTCTATATTGTACCATTATTCAGATTACTTGAGATAAATGCTAGTTAGCTTAGATGCTAAATTTCTCAAAGGACCTACTTTAAAATCAATATTACTGTGAGCTAATTAACAGACTTCTAAATTCTCGGAAAAATATTCATTTCTCCAATAAGTGTGTAAGTTTGGGGAGTACAGAAGGGGGCAAACACGATATTTTCAGACATAACAAAAACGCTGAATACCTGCTCTGCATGTAACATGGAGTTCTGTTTAACCTTGGAGCTAACACTGGTGGTTTTGTTATAAATGTAAAAACTCTGTTCACCTCCCAAAATGTCTCACAGAAGTATTTCCTTCCTCACATTTTTATCAACCCTAGTCACGTTGTTTAAAATGTGAGCCACCCAAATCAGGCCGGAGAGGACAAAATGCAGAGTCAAAGACTTTGACCGTAAAATTCTGGACAGGATCCACGTCTTAAAAATAGGTTGTTCACAGAAAGGGTCTGTGAAATTGCAGCAAGGAAAACACGCGCTCAAGAAAATACTTAAGCCCTGACACGCTTATGCCCTAAAGTTACAACCGAGGTCTTGGAAGCCCTTGTTCCTCTCCTGCCTGCAGCGAAACCCCGCTCACGTCGGCGGCTTTTCCTTTGGGCCGGCCGGTGTTTGAGCAGACAGAGCAGCTGGGAAACCACGCCAGACCTTCGAGCGAGTCTAGAAAGTAAGACCTCCTCTTAGCTGCCATCAGAGCTTGATCTGGTAGGAAGTCTCAGAGCACGCCCAAGGCAGAAACACAGGAGCACGGTGTGAACTGGCAGCTGCTCTTTCTTAAAAATGTGACGGGAGGAGGAAGAATGGCTTTATCTCTCTTAGCGCACAGCCCAGCCATTAGAGGATTCGTGCAGAAGGCTGGAGATCAGATTCACGTGTCTTTCTGAAACTCGAATTTCCTAAAAAGAGAGCAAGCTATGCAACAGCTGACTCTGGGACTGAGGAGGAATCGTTCACTGGTCCTGCTGAAACTAAATTGCTGTGAAGTTTAGTCAGTAAGCCAGAAAGGAATATTATCCTTTAAACCAGTGACAGCTGCCTGTGGTAAATCAATCTTCTTGCGCTGTTGCTAGAAATGTTTCTGGTTTACATCCAGTGACTGCCAAATATAAAAAAGCAGAGAAAAAGCTAAAAATTCAGGACTTTCTATTTCTTTCAACCAAGTATCCTAACTTCTGAGCTACAGACTCATGCTTCTGGTGCATACTGCTGTTTGAAAGAAAACAGTGAGCCAGCTGTCCCCATTCAAAGGGACGACTTGGGTGTCAAGATCCATGCAGCAGCAGGGGAAATCCAGCCTCCAAATGGCGTCTAACGCAGGGCTGCAAAGGCAGGCAAAACTTTCAGATATAACTCCTGCTTTGGAGTATCTTACTTGCTTCCTCTGCTTGGCATTGCAACCCCCTTTCTTAATTGCCTTTCTCTTCCTATCAAGTTACGCAGGGTCTTGTGGGCCTAATTCAGTTGCAAGGGATCCCGCTCCCGGAGACAGGAACAGTAGAGTCAAGCGTGGCGTTGCTCGCTGTGGCGATTGCTGGGGCTAACTGCGTTTTTACTATCGTCTCGGAGGCCTCACCTGGCTGTTCGGAGTCCACTCTGTGCGCTGCAAAATGAAGGCACTGCCTAACTTTCAGGTGCCCGAACCATTTTCAGGACCTACTTGCTAGTAACTGGAGGCTTTTAGGTCAACTGAGCTTGCTGGTTTGTTCAGTATTACTCAGTATAATGAAATATGAAGCAGCTCCCCCAAATGAGAAATATTGGAAAATGAATGGTGTTTCCTATGCATCACTGATTTGCTACGTTTAAATGCATTTCACGTTCCACCGTGCTGCTTTTGATCTGCAGTGGTGAAGCAAGGGTAAAAGGTAAGAGAGCTTGTAAGCTAATAAGGAACTGGAATACAATAACTTTCTCTAGGTGAAAATTAAAAGGGAGTGGGGAAAATACGCACTCAGGCTTGCCTGCTCAATACAGTCGTTATGTCGAGACCCATTTTAACGTATTCCTACAGATTTTGTTTGCTAAGGCAGGCACAACGAATAGCCGGATTGAATAAGGTATTGTCGTCTCCCACGGCAGGCACACAGATGAGATTTCTGTTACATGTGATATTTCTTATACAAACCGTTGTGATTTATTTCCACGCTATGAGTAGCCAGGCCCCTGAAGCCCAAGAGGTAAGCGGAGAGGGCCTCCATTTTCTTCAAGCCCTTTCTAAAAATAAGAGAACATTTGATGAAGGGCTGACAGTTTTCTTTTCTTCCTTTGCTCGTTCTTGTAATTCGTTTCGCATGGGAAGTGGGCTGTGTTTTTCTTATCCCTTCCAATTCAGCAGCCAGGCGGCTGGATTTGCGGGCCCACTCCCGTCGCCACGGCAACCAGCAGATCGCTGCGACGCCATCCCGGGCGCTTTGTGTCCCCACACGGTGCTATTGTTCTCCGGTAATAACGTGGGAGACGCGTTTCCCTATTCTCATAAAGGAGGATTCAATTATCGTTCCACCGGTCATCCCACGTGTCACACGTGGAACCGCAGCATCGTTTTGGGATGCGTTTCGCTTCACGCGTAGCGACTTCAGGAAGGGCTGGTTTGCACCGCGAAGCCTGTGTGCAGCACCGAGCAGACCCCACTCCTCAGAAACACGCCAGAGAATCTGATCGAGGCTGTGGTTCTCGAGAACCGTCAGTGTGACCATACTAAGTGAGATCAAAGGTCTCTCTAACTCATTGGTTCAGTGTCTCTGCTAGTGGCCAAAACTGCCCAGAAAAGCAAAACACATAAGTAATTTGTCTTATAGAATTTTTTTCTCACTCTCATCTTTGGGCTAATTTAAAGTTAAGATATGGGCATTTAATTACAGTAGAGACTGAGTACTGGATACATAGCACGCAGAAGACCTGATTTTGCTAAATACAAATCGACCGTAGATTTTGACAGGTACGTAAGACTCAGCAGCTCCTCAGTATTTGGAGGAAGCTGATTTACCGTCCCTTTTCTAGATTGCAACAAGTCATCCCTGCACTGCAAAGCTTATTTCTTTTTATGTGTTGCAGAGATGGCAGAAGCCCTGGACTAGCCTTCTTACAAATTAACTTTGGTATGATATATTCCACATGAATCAAAATAAGAGCAGTCCCTTCAAAACTGTGTTACGATGACAGGCCCAAACTTGTCATGTGCATGGAAGAAAGGATACTTGGAATCATAGAATCAGAATCACAGAATGGTTTGGGTCAGAAGGGATCTTCAACGATCACCTAGTCCAACGCCCCTGCCATAGGCAGGGACGTCTTTCATGTTTCTCAAAGCCCCGTCCAACCTGACCTTGAATGTTTCCAGGGACGGGGCATCCACAGCTTCTCTGGGCAACCCGTTCCAGTGTCCCACCACCCTCATCGTAAAAAACCTTCTTCCTCATGTCCAATGTGAATCTACCCTCTTCCAGTTTAAAACCATTCCCCTTGTCCTGCCACTACAGGCTTTAGTAAAAAGTCTTTCTGTCTTTCCTGTAGGCCTCCTTTAGGTACTGGCAGGCTGCTGTAAGGTCTCCCCGCAGCCTTCTCCTCTCCAGGCTGAACAACCCCAACTCTCTCAGCCTGTCCTCACAGGAGAGGTGCTCCAGCCCCCTGATCTTCTTGGTGGCCCTCCTCTGGACCTGCTCCAGCAGGTCCATGTCCTTCTTGTGTTGGTGACCCCAGAGCTGAAGGCAGTACTGCAGGGGGGGGTCTCACCAGAGCAGAATAGAGGGGGAGAATCACCTCCCTCGACCTGCCGGTCACACTTCTTGTGATGCAGCCCAGGATATGGTTGGCTTTCTGGGCTGCAAGCGCACATTGCCCGTTTTTCATCCATCAGTATCCCCAAGTCCTTCTCTGCAGGGCTGCTCTTAATCAGTCCCTCCCCAGTCTGTACTGACATTGGGGATTGCCCTGACCCACGTGCAGGACCTTGCACTTGGCCTTGTTGATCTTCATGAGGTTCGCACGGGCCCACCTCTCAAGGCTGTCCAGGTCCCTCTGGGTGGCATCCCTTCTATGCATAAAGGGGATATTTCACACTCTGTCCTTTACTGATCCCTAAAACACTTGAACAAGGTATAACCGGCCAATGAGTCCAATGAATGAGGGAAAGACATTCCCTTTATGCTAACTTTACCTAAAAACTAAAGGTTCCATTTTGGAAAACAACTAGGTAGCCACTGATAGGTAAGGAGTGCACTCAGGAGTGATTCATTGATCACTACATTTCTTAGTATTTCTTTGCCAACCCATGACAACATATTTTTAATATTAAACAGTAGCATTTCATGGAGCACGGTCTAGCTATGTCACCAATAATACAGTAACTGTCACCCAGAACCTATAAAAAGACCCTGGGTAGCTATTGACTGGATCTCATGTAAAATATTTATTACCACAGGCATCAAAATAGTTTGCCCACAATTTTTAAGTATCTTGCCATTGAACAATAACATTTATAATTCTGAAATGTAAAAAATAAACAAACACATTCAATAAATAAACAAACAAATGCAAAATCAGATTTCTGGCTGTGTGAGCCAGATAGTAAACTGTCTACTTTCTGTTCACTTCCTCCCTTCATATCTGCTTCTTCTCCTTGTGCAACTTATTCCCAGTCCACATATTCAGATATAGTTCTAATACTGTGATCTTTCTTTCCATTCACATTCTCTGCTTTATTTACACATTTTTCACTCTTTTGCAAATATTCTTCTATTGTTTATCTCAGATAAAACACAAAAGCAGTAGTTAGACTACCATAGTTCTGTATTTTCTACCCATCACCGAGTAGTCAGAAGTTACAAATACTCACACAACGTGACACTTTTATACCAATCCATAAATTACTTGCATATATAATGGCAGGCATAATCTTTTATTACCAGTGAATATAAGAAAAAAGCCCATGCATTTGAAGAAGTCTGTTCTCCAAAATTGAACTGTGAAACTTGCCTACAGCCAAAGCAAGTACCAGCTGTGAAACTGAAGTCACATATTGGTTTCATACAGGCAGTCCGAGCATCTTGATATAGCTCTTTGAACTATCCCTCCTGCCTAGCAAATAGTATTTGGTTTCAAGAATCTTCTACGTAAAGGTAAACTTGTTCTGTTTTTTGTCTGAGGGGCTGATTATTCTTCCCATAGACATACTGCATTTTCTTAAAAATCTGAATTAACATGTTCAAAATTAATGAGAAGACAGCTTGATACATTCTTAGGGTAGTCTTACCTGTAGGCAGACTGATCGAGTCCCAAAACACTATGGAAGGGTTCTGCAACGTTGCTACGTAGCTGATTTTCCAAGTACGCATGTTGGGATATCTACTGTCAGAGTCCAGCAAGCTGGCACTCCACTACTTCAATTCCCTCACTCACAAGGAAAACTTCGTGCAAGTCAGTCCACCTCGTCTGGCACCCTTCTGCCTGATGCTACTGTGATGAGCGTTTCCACCAATCCCTTTCCTATACAGGAATACTGCATTCGACAGCTAACATTTAGGGAGTCTTCGGGGCCTCCCCCTATCCAAATTCAAACAGTCTTTTACTGAAGCCTTGCAGATTTCTGAGCAAGGTTTTTCAAATTTAACTTTTGTTTGCGATAAAAAAATGTTCCTAATGGTGCTGGTGAAAACTTGTGAGTCTCACTGGTCCCTTCTGCCTCTAATATCAGATCCAAACCAGACCAGCACTACCAACAAATTGGATAATAGAACTGTACGGTCCTGATCTAGTGACACAAGGTTGTGGGAGGCTGTAACTTCGCTTGATGCAATTTCTAGATTTCAGTGCACCTTCTTAAAAGGAAAAGTTACTGCAATGAATAGAACAGACAAAGTAAGAGCCGCTGATTCCCACTACACATTAAAGGCATGTTGGAAAGTCACAAAGCTGCAAAATACCAGAATGAAGACTGTTCAACACTGGCTAACCACCCTTCACCCCAGGATACATATTCTACATGGCGTCATACACACAGCATAATTATATTTCTGAATAATCCATTAATTTAGTGCAGGGGGATGGGTGGTCCTTACAAAACAAGATAGCTGATATTTCTTTTTTTAGCCTTTATCATTCTCTGTGTGGGTCCATGTCTTATATATAGTTTTCCATTGAAGACCTCACCAGTAAGAATGACTCACTTTCTTCAGACTTTTTTTAGACATTCATTGAAATAATATTAGACAGCTCCAAAGCCAAGAATTAATATATTTTTTAAGACTCCTTCAAGGCAAGGTGGCATTTTTATACCCATTTTACAGATAAAGAATTAAAGTAGGACTAATTAGGGCCAGAATTAAAAAAGAATAAAAATTTAAAAATCTATTAGTTCTCAATGCCTAAATGCAGGGATTGTTTTCTTCCACCTCAATGAGCACTTAGTATCTATCTACATATGTATTCAAAGGACAACTGTAGTCAAATTCCGTTTTAGCCGTGAGCACTCACACTTCAGCAAATCCAAATTCTGCTCCTTCCTTTGCACATGCGTATCAAAGGGCTTTCAGTGCAACAGTTTTATCAGAAAAGCTTGTCACAATTTGTAGCTAACTGTCCAGGTAAATTGGAAGCCTGAGACACCTTGGAAAATGGAAAAATCTGAATAATATGATACTACAAAGCATGCTGGAGAGCACGGCCAACTTTCCACGGGGAGCCAGCTTAAGCCCAGCCAAGCAAACTCGCTCTCGCTTGGCACCAGCTCTGTTGGGCCAGAGCTGTCTCCCAAAGAGTGACAAGAACATCTCTGTGAAAACCATCCAGTTCAATATCCCTCTGCTTTTGTTTCAGGACTCCCTGAAATATTTTAAGTCAGTAAAAGAACTTAGATGTGAAGCAGATATCCTCCGTCTCCCTCTCTGTTTTCTTTTATTCCTCCACTATTTTCCTCTTCCTTCCTCCCTCCTTCCTTCCTTTGATTTGGAGACAAAAAAGACACACAGTAATTTCGACTGAGGAAAGAGGAAATGGAGCAAAGGAGGACATGGGGAGCACAAGAAGAGGCCGGCTTGCAGGGATGGTGAGGCAGGAGGAAAGCTCAGAAAGACAAATGCATTTGGGGGAGAGGGTCAGACACAGAGAATCTCAGAAATAGAGAAAGGAAAAGAGGTACCCGGGTAGCTCCAGGAGAGACAAGAGGAATGCTGAGAAACAGCTTCTGCCATGAGTTTGGCTTATAGAGGTAATAAAATGCACGCCTTGAAGACTAAAGTAATGATAAATTACACCTAACTAGCTTACACACAAAAAATATTCTGGATTAATTTGCTTGGGGCATAAAAAGATTAATAAGTATTAAATACTTGTTTTGGGTTTTTTTCTGCACTGTTTTTAGCTTAAGTCCAATCCTTGCCACTGAATTTATTCAGAACTTACCTGAAGGTACTCAATAAGATTCCTCAGGCAATCTGGTTACCTCTGACTCCCTGCTGAGAGACTGTGCTTTCCAACTACAGGTACTCAGAAACCTGTATTATCAAGGGACAGGCACAAGCAGATAATTGGCCACAAGATAGCTCTTAATATACAGATATTTCTAGCCCAGGATCCTCTCTTGATTTCTTGTACGTGGGCCAGCAATGTTTCATAATTTCCTAGCCAGATAATTAAGGGCATAGAGAAGCATCTTCCGCAAACTCATAATCCAAATGAAAGGCTGACTGCAGAAAAGACCCGTAGACACATTGTCCTATGCATTCTCCATGGAGCAGGCTGCTTCTGCATGTGCTAGCAAGTGTATCCTTTATTCTCTTTTCCCCTGAGTCTTCATTTCTTATTGCTCAAGAAGGAAGGAAATCAGCATGCATTTTAAACAAATACATATATGAAGCAAGATGCTATTATATACGTAGCAGAGTTAAGAGACAGAGAGAAATCAAACCATACAAGCAGGGACAGCAGAATTTGCTGACAATATTGCCTGATATTACAGGGAACCAAAGATGTGTCTGTATGGGGGTTCTTTGGCAGAATATTCCACTCTTGCTGCATAAAGTTATTTTTCTGGGCAGAAAGTGAAGATCTACTCTTTCTACAGGCAATAAAACAAGTACTTAAAAAATCAGAATGTCAGGAAATGAAAAGTTCATGGACAGAATAGACACATTTCCAAATTCCAGGAGGGATGGAAAATGAAATAAAATAACTTGCATTGTCAATTTATAATTCCTTACTGGCAACAAGAGGGATGCCTAGGGAGTTCAGAGAAGCTAACAGAACTATAATATTCATACTATATTTAAAAATGGATCAAGGCTAAAAATCAATTCAGTATTGTGCAATCTTTTATCCTAATGCAGCATAGCAGCTAAGAACTATTATTTCTTAAACTTACTTCAAGAAGTGGGCTTTCTGTGTTATTAAAAGGGGAGCTGTTCAGAGAGAGCATACCTGAAGCAGTGAAAAAGCTGTTAGGTAGTGTGGCTAATGAAGAATAGAAGCTGTCAATCATTTCAGAGATTTTAAGAGCTGTAACCAGCTGCATATATATTTGTTTTTAGTATGAGCTGTAAGATTCCAGTGAGTAAGATGCAGATATTTTCCCGTCTTCCTAATTGCAAAGGGGGGCTGTGCACAGCGGGCCACTCTCTACCAATTCATGGCTGCTAACTAGGCACTCAGAGAAAAGGCTGTTTGGGATGTATATCAGAAAGGTCATTTGCTAGGTGTTTATCCAGCATACTTTTATTCATGGTATTCCAGTTTTTAATATTTAAACTGACTGTTAGCACCTGTATCCACAGTAACCTTATCCCTCCACACCTGCCACCTGAGCAAATACTGTGGCTTTTATAGTTCAAAACTTCCATCTAGATATAGTCTTTGGATCAAAAAAAGTTCAAGGAATTATTATCCAGTCAAAGACTTTCAACACAAATCTAGAGCAGGTATGGTACGTCTTGCAAATTTAACCCATTGTTGTTCCCATCAGTAATGTTATTAAATCATTCCGTTTCCAATAATTCAACAAAATACTGCATTAGTTAATACTAATAAATGTCTGAAACCTGAGGTTTCAGATAAGCCATGGGCTTATGTACAAGTATATGTACCCTCAGTTTCATCAGTACTAGCCAGTCTAAAACAAATACAGTGGATTTTTGCATGGAGATTTTATCCTCTATGCACAGTAATTTGAGCTTAATGAGGGACAGCAAAAGATACAGAATATAATAGGTTCCATAGTGAATAAAATGTTTGAAATGTTTAATGTAGTGTTTTAAAGTCTACAGAAGTAAATTATATGGGGAGTAAAGTAGCATTTGTATTACTTGTTTTCCTGAAAATACATTTCAGTCAGGCGTGAACTAAGAACAAGACCAGAGACCAGGTGTGAATTTCATTGTGTGACCTTGTATTTGCGATGAATAAAAGCTTGTTCTTAATTCAATCAATTATGCTTATGTGGAATAAAATCATAGTTAAGACAAGGCAGTTTGCTTTGTCCGCACTGGGCCTTTACCTTGCTTTCAGCAGTTGAAGAATATATCCTTTTTCCCATTAAAAGTCAAGAACATCAAACTTTCTTAGAACTGAACCCGTGCTTAGACCCATGTAAAACACTTGGGCAAAGTGTTTGGAGGTGACTGCTGATGCACAGTGCTCAGCTTCTGAAAAATCACGACAAAAGTGTCTCTAACTGAATATATTCATTTTTAATCGTCTAAGGTTATAATCTGAAATGTTAACCTTTTATCTTCTCTAACTCTTTATAACCCAGTTTCTAAAACACAAATGCAAATGAGACGCATGTTTGGATGTATAAGTACTTTAGAGTGATAACACAATTCTAATGTTCCAGATGAACAATACTAGACAAGTGTAAATCACTGCTGAATGAGAAGGAACGGCAGTTTGAAGGTCTCATCAGTATTTTAAACAATGATTGGGCTAAGGTTGTAAAATGCAACATTAGAAAAATAAAAACAAGTTTTATTTTTAACCGCTAGTTCTTTGAAATGTGTGCTTGTACGTATTCAAATCTCGGTACATTGAATGAGGAAGGAATTTTGAAGGAAAAAATTAGCGGAGAAACCTGTGATTGAAGACTATCATAAGGCAGATGAATGTGAGGGATGAACTGAGGCTGCACAGCTACTGTAACTCTCCAGTTCTTTATTTCTGAGCATATGGAATTACCTTTATGTGTAACGTGTGTACGTGTGTGTGCACGTGTGCGAGCGAGTGGGTGTGTGAACAGGCAGAACGAACAGCACATTGCGATGGGCCGGCAGAATGGACAACATGTTGATAGGGGCTTTAGGGGTTTCATTGCTTTTTGTCATTACGAAGGTTAAAACTGATGCTGGGGTGTTGGTACCATAAAAAAATATATGGGCACGGTGTGTGGGAGAAGGAAACATTTTCACTAGCGTGTGGGAAAACAGAGATCTCTAAACTGACGGAGAGAAAGTTCAGGTGCCCAGGATGTTTAGAAGCAGTCAGGCAAACTCTGTACCAGGACTGGCTTGCTTGCATGGCAATTCTGGTACATCATTCTAGAAAAGCTTTTAAAAGGTATCTGTAGTTTTACTAGCAAAATTAAGCTTGCCTCCCTTGTCAAAATTTTAATTATTTTTGATGGCAGGAAAGCTTCTCGTCTACATTATAAGAGGCACAATGTGTTGTTCAATACATCTGTTTCTTTACCGGTTTCCTTTAAATACTTCGCTCATCTCCCAGCTGCACAGGTACTACATTGAGCTTCATTCTCTTTCCATTACCTCCCACTGCAATATTCCATTCACTTCCCCATTTTCTCCCCACCAAACTCAGTACTGATGACAGTAACTCTCTGTTGCTAACAACATCACCGTCCTTCTTGAATAAGGCATTAGTTATGTGGTGAAAGGTTGAACACAAAGAGGTCAGGAGTCTGGAAATCTATACTGAGGATGAATCCTGTGATCTAAAATACATATTGGTACTACATTTGTATTCTCTTTGCCCTCTAATAATTCGCTCATTCTCCAGGAGTTCTCAAAGATGACTGGTAAAGGATCTAGTATTTCCTCTTCAGTTTCCTAAGACTCTTCGTCAAACATCACCTAACCTAGATGATTCAGAGATTTTAATTAACAACGTACTCTTTTACCTACTTGCAGAATGATAGCTTGCCGTCTCATTCTCTCCCTCTCTAATATCCCAGTTCTCTTCATTAACACTGTATTTCACTAATTCTCATACTTTTTTCTTTATGCTAAAACTAAAATTACTTTTATCTGACTTCTAGCAATGGTCATAACTTTCTTAATATTCCTTTTAGCTATAGCATATTGATAAAGCCTTTTCTGAATGTATTCTACTCACACAGTTAATGAAATGTCATTTTCTCTCCTAATTTTTTCCTTCTTGTATTTTGGTTATTTATCTATACTTTCATGATGTATTCTCTCATTTCTTTATTTTAGATTGTTTCTATTTTTTTCATCTGCATTAATACTTGTTCATGTAACTACCTGAGCTTTTCTTACATCATCCAGCCTTCCTTCATAAAGGATAACATGTCCAAGAATCTTATGTTTATTTGCAGTTATCTGTTAGTACCCACTAATCTTTACCTGTTAACTCCTTCAGAATGCCACAATGTAATTATCTGGAATCAAGCTCCTCTGTACTGCTGTGTCCTTCAAACATCTTTAACTTAGGGAAGTCTGTCATTGTTTGAGATTAGTTTACCTACTGGTCCAGATTCCATTCAGTTGTTTCTTGTTGGACAATGTTGTTCTAAACCAGTAATATACACAACTGTATACTGTCTTCCTTTAAAAATTCCGTTTAATCTATTTTTTTAAAATTTTATTAAGAAGTATTCCTATATGAAATAACTAAGAATAAGCTGTAACTGTCTATTACAGACAGGCCACAGGTTTTAAGTCTACCATTGCCTTCCATTGCAAAGCTTTCCATTTTTTACCTACAAGGTAAATGCAGCTATAAACTGGTGGTCCTTTGAATCTTCAATTTTTCACTCTGAAGAGAAAAAACTCTTAGACTTTCCACCTCTCAACCTTTAGACTTTCTGTTACTTTTAATGACCTTTACATATTGCCTTGTTTTCCAAACCTTTCATTACTTATGAAGAATAGCATTATATGCATCATTCTATACACAAACATTTCTAATTCTTGAAGTTTTAGAATTGTTCTTTTTGGTAACAAAATGAGCTGGAAGGTTTCGGTCTTAAATAAATACATAGCAATAACACCGTATCGGCATTACATCTCTTATTTTATAAGTTATTCAAATGTCATGCTTTATTCCAATTATTAGAATATTCATCTGCTTTATCAACCTAACTTTCAGATGAGTTATTTGCAACTAGTTTCTAGTAAACTTGTATTCAGGGCCAACAGACAATTCCTCACACATGTAGTCTCAGAATACAGTTCATCGGTGTTTGGACATCAAGATGAAGGCCAGTCTCTGCACTAGGCAGGCTTTTAGCTCAAGCGGAACGTTAACATTTAACATATTATTAGAACAGATGGGACTACTTCCAGCCCTCAGGTACCGTGCTTACAGATGGGTACCCTGAAAAAGTTTCACTTTTAATGGTGACTGGACATGCAATGGCTTTCAATGTCTGGATTTGGCCCTCTATTCTTTGGGAGGGTAAGAGCCCAATACATTGGTATATACATTGGACAAGCTCTTTTCTCTCAGGCTGCTGCAGAGTGAGCTTCCCAAAAAGGGACATGTACACCAGGTGTCACCCACCTGAATGGCAGAGGTGAGTGGAAGGACACGCCACCGCACGTACTGGCACCTGGCCTGTCTCCCCAGTGTACAGCCTGAGGTCTTGTCTGCGTGCCTTCTGTGTACAACCTTGTGTGGAACAACAGTTAAATAGGGAGGGCCAAATATTCCAGAGTGGAGAAACCCTCACCTAAAGGTTAACTTAGCACAACCTAGCAGACAGGCAGATGGACCCATCCCTGATTAAACCTTCAAGATACAACTGTTGAGACAGGTTTGGATGAAAACGTACTCCCTCTGACCCTCAAGGAATCCGCCATACCCAGGATGTCTTAATGAAGTTAACAATCTGTTTGGAGATGGGTGCCTTGTGAATCAATTGTTCAAATGAAAGACACAAAAATTGTCTTGTTTTTCTTTCCTCTGTTGAGCAATCGTTATTGCCAAAATTTTCCTAAAGCCCTTTGTCAAGTGCAGGATCAGTCACCAGCCTGCAGTGCCTGCCTTTTTCACACACACGCATTTCATATATAGATATATAGACATGAAACAGATTCCTCTAAAAGCCCTTTCCACAGGGGAATGAGCACGGGCTCTCCAGATCTGCACGCACTCACACGGGAGGATGAAGAAGGGTCTGAGACCTCAACGCAGAACGACAGTGCTTATTTACAGATGCGATATTGAGGAGTACAATTAATAAGCCCTTCTGTCTCTCAACCAGTTGAGGAATACCATGACAGAAGCATTAACTGGAGCATGTGGAATGGGATTATTTGTTAGACCTGCTGCTGTTGCAGGATGACAGGCGCAATCTTCCTCTCTGGCACCCACCTGAGCTCCAATTTGCAGGTTTTATAGTAAGAATCTCTACTAGGATGAAAAAGAAGATCTTGAAGCCTCAGGGATGGATGTTCTGAGGGAGGAGAAAAAGCGTTAAAAAAATACTTTGTGTTTCCTTTTCAGTGAACCCTGGATGGATTCTAGCCCAAATGGAGCCATCAAAATTTTTGTGTCGACATGATAGCTTAAGGAGACCTAGTGAAAAAAAATCAATACAGCCTAGACAGTGATTCAGCTGACCAGATGAATCTACTTTAATTTATCCTAAAATAAATACCCTAATAGTCAGCCAGTCAGCTAAATTGCATTCTATGCTCCATTGGCTTTAATGGCTGATTAGGTGCTTCACCTAGTTGCCCACAGATACAAATTTAGAGTCATTTGAGGTGCTGCAAATGTACATTGCCTGGAAACCAAGTGAAGCTCCAGACAGGTATGGGTTTTCCATAAATTCTGTACCATATATTCCAGGCCTACGCAGATGTCTCAGACATCTCAAGTGGTTCCAGTACGTGGGCAACCGAACTGAGCCCTAAACATCTACTGACCGGTACACACGTAGATGTTTATACTTGAACTTTTTCTCTGCCCCACTCCGTTTTTGGCTAACAGGTTGGACTAAGGGAAGAGTTGGCCTGCCTCAGGAGCCACAGTTGCAAAGAGTTACCGAGGTGAAGGAGAGGAAGACTCAGAATAGAGCAGGGTGACAAAGAGCCACTTCGCTCAGAGAAGAAGCCAAGGCCACACTGGCACGGAGAGGAGCTCCACAGTTGTAGTGTCAAGTTCTGTAGATTTGCCGTGAAACTAAAAGCGAGTCCTGGGGTTTGCAAGTGAGGTCCAGATGAGGGGACTGAAACTCGTGGCTCCAGGCATATATTCTCAGATTTTACTAGATGTACAGAAAATCTTAAACCACACCTTATTCCAGCATCAGTGGGACTCATATTCCTTCTACTCTGCTAAAAATGTGGCTTGCTGCATATCACTGACTGCCAGTTTTAAGGTTGCCTTAAACAGTTCTTCATTTCTGGGTAAACTACGCACAGACAATGCTCTCTCAATCTTCTTACGCTTCAGATGACACATGAGTGCCCTGATGGGTCCCTGCATAGCCATTATGGGCCTGGAGAGCTCAGAGCCTGATGTTGCAAAGGTTGATCTGCTCTCCTAAGCACATTAGGAGTTGGCTTCTGAAAGTCACTAAAGTCACTACAGACTAGAACCCTTGTCAAACATTGGCCTCTTTTTCATCATCTGTAGCACGGCTAATTTAAGAAAGGTGTTGGCAGACTGACTCACTCTTTCAAGCTTTCATCTAATGCCCAAATCATCAATCTCTGCACCAGGTATTTTTGGATAAAAGCTGTGGTGGTCTCTACAAGTGCAGGACTTGGAGCCAATGCACATAGACTATTTCTTTCAGGTGCATTTCACTCTAAAGAAATAAAATTGCTTCTGTCCTTTATACTCGATACAGAGTTTAAGATCCTCCAGAGAGATTAAAGGCAAGAAGAATTACTGGGTATTCCAGGACAGCAAATCCCAGGAATGACACCTGAGAGAGGGTAGTCTCCAGACAAACTTCAGCTGACTAATAAACCTCCAGACCTAGTACAAAATGAAAGAAAAGCAAAAAAAGAAAGAGAGAGAGGAAGGGAAAAAGAAAAGTCAAAGCTTAACTCAGAACTAAATCCAAAAGGATTTAGGCAGCTGAGGAGAACTGAGAAGGTAGTCCATGCCTAGCACTGTGAAACCAGGTAACTACTTGTGCAGGTAAGTTCACTGGATGACTACAAATGCAGAAAATTGTCAGAAGGAAAAGAAATGCATATGCAGCTAAGATACTAGGTGGAAACTCCAGGCAGCTATATTCAGTTCCTAGACAAGCTCCTAGACCTACAACATTAAAGATTCATTTCAGCTGCATAAGCATCGTAAGTCATCGCAGATGACTCCAGAGCCATCTGAGATGCTCAGTGGTATCCCACCTAGACTCCAGCTGCTAAGCATGAAGGACCTGCCTGTCTCTTGCCCTCCGTAATACCTGTCAGCCCTGTCTGGATCTCCTGGATCCCCTACAGTATCTCAGCTGGTACCAGATACCTATGTTTAAGCAACTGAATTGATCTGTTAAACATTATGTTAGTAGCTATTTTAAGAACTAGTGCCTCTTATCTCAAATGTATAAGCAATTTTAAATTCCAGCCTGCGGTCACTCTATGCCTCAGTTTCCCAACAGTGAAAAAGAGAGAATTTAAAAAAATACTTAGGCAATACTTAGATCCTCAGGCAATGCAAGCCATTTAAGTACTTGAGGGGGTAGAAGTGCATGTCTGTAAGTGCACAGCAGCAATGAAAGTCTAGCGTCTAATGCCAACTCAAGTTATTAACTGTTACCAGTGAACAATATTTTAGAATGTCAAAAAATATAACAAAATGCTTCATATTTTTCTGTTAACTCATTTTGTTTGCCTGGTCTCTGTTTCTCTCGTGAAGTATTTTACAAATCTTTTTAAGATATATTATCTTCATCAAATTGCAATATTAAGCAAATGATAAAATTTCAGGATATCTTAAACGATTAGAACGACCTATAAACAGAGAGTCATATGCAGTCCTTAACCAGAACTAGTCCCCACTGGGCAGTGATTTGATTGAACCTCTTTTACCTCCGTGAATCCAGAATGGAGTCTTTGATGAAGCTCCAGAGTTGTAGAAAGCTGCATGCAAAGATCTAGTGACCTCGCGTTTGTGTATTTTCATCTGTTTCTCTGCAATTTAACTGTTTTTTCTCAGCATACTAAGTGATGAAGGCCTACAAGTCTGCATAAAGATTATAGCGTGTCCCAGGGATAACCATGGGACCTATGCATCAAAAAGATGTTGACTGATTCATTAGGTTTCCTTATTGTTTATACCTAGTTCATACACTGCAATTTACGACTGATCTAATTGTTTTCTTGCACTTTAGAATTAGTTTAACTGCAAAATAGCCTTCACATTATGAAACTGCAGTATCATCTGCATCTTCAAACGTAGAGCATCTCTGCACAAAGTCACTACAAATTTTTACATCTGAAGGACAGTGCAGCCCATTACACAACAAATTACCAAAGTTAATAATGATTGCATATATATACACACACACATATTCAAGTATAATTCTACTCCTACAAGCACATATGAACCAAGTCTTGGGACTGAATCTGCCTTGGGCCTGCTAAGTATTATGCGAGTGTCATTCCTGCATGACTCTAATAGTAGGTAGGAATTGCACTTGCTGTGTGTGCAAGTACGCTGTAAGTAGAAATAAAGTAGTTCATGACAACACAAATAAAATTTTAATACTATGTTTCAACATATTTTAAAAACATATATATTGATGAACTATGGAAGAGTATTCATTCTGTAAAGTTAATAGGAAACCGGCTGTTTCTTACGATGAAGTCCACACACTTCAGGTAACATAAACAAATCGTCCTAATTCTAAGCCCGGTCTAGTGAATAACTTTCCTAATGCCCAAGGGGGACTAAACACAAGGAGTTAATTTCAGTGATCTAATGAATGATTAACCATGAAATCTTTTATCTGAAAACCACCTTTTTATTAGCATGCTAATTTAATTAATAGAATTTTGCTGTTGAGAGTAGTATAAATAGGATATATTTGTACTCCGATGCATGTTATTCCATGGACATTAATTATAACATTGTGATATTCCCTCTCCTGTTCTGAACATCTAGTAAGACCTGTACTACTAAATCATACTTAATAGGAGTGTGATGGTTGTTGCTTAGGCAACAGAATGAATAAATGCAGGTCAGAATGTGCTTCCAGAAAAACAAAAGCAGGAATATGATAGAGAATGAAAAAGAAATATGTCTAATTGACTTTTTACTGCATTGAAGTATTGGAGTTCTTCAATGTAAAGTAGCTAACCTACCTGAAACGCCTAATTTAGTAAGATTATAAAACATAGCTTGATATGTAAACCACTTTAATAAAGGTAAAGCAGTTCTCTCATATTAAGGAAGACTACAACACATCTAAGTTTGGAGTAATCTGAATTTTTGTCTTAGCATAGCAGGTCTTTCTTTCATTTTCCTATATACTTTCCAAGTTTAATTTTCTCTTTAACATTTTGGCTAGAATGGAAAATATTTTTAAAAACACTCATTTAAATTTTCAGGAGAGCCTGTCCTTACATAATGCTGATATATTCAGAACAATAATATAAAAATAAATTTGTGTTTTCTGATCATTTTTGTTTCCGATAAGATATGGGAACTATTCACGTTCTGGTACAAACAAAAACTGAAATCTGTAACAGCATGATGAACAGTGTGAAATCAATAAATTAGGAATTATTAAATGACTGAAATTATATATTTTTTATTACGAGGCAATTTTCCAGCTTTTTGCTTAATCACTGGATTTCAGAGTCTAATCTTCCATTCACATATGCATGCTACCCCAACTAACATTAAGAGTAATTATGTATTTTACCTACAATATGTATTTAAAAACAAACCACTTCAGAAAAGGCTTAAATTAAAATGAAATTACATTAAAACATTAGCTAACACACAAGTATGCAGGTATAAGTTAATCTGCCTGATACCTGAAAACTTTGATTTGCATATTGAATACGAGAATCTCGTATATAATTTGTATGTTTACGTAAGCATACTAAGAAGAGACGTAGGAAATGAAAGTCTTATAAATTCCCCCCGAGTGTGGTTCAGGCCCCTCCAGAGCCAGGGGACGACTGGAAAACCCTCCGGGGTAGGTTTTTTGGCTCCTCTGGAGCTCATCAGTTACCTGTGGTAGGTGCACCCCTCGGCATTTGTTATGCCACCTACAGCCTCTTGTGAACAATTTCCTTCTGTAATCTCTTTAATACTAAATGATCATCTACTTATGTAACTAAGACTACAACATATAGAAGAATATGTAGTTACATTTTGATTTTGGGAAACTGTAGCTTGAAAGGTATTTGGATTTTTTTTTATTTTTTTTTACATTGCTAGGCTGACAGCACACCCTTGCAGCTTTGTTTTCAAGAATATTTAAAGGTAAAGATTCTCATGATTTTTACTGATATAAGCAAAAGATCACATGGCAGCCATGTAAAAGCAGGAAGAAACCTCTACACTATTATAGTGTGGAAATGGCAGAGATCTGTGCCTTAATTTTCTAATCAGTAACCCAAAGGCATATAATGATGCTGGCAGAAGAAGTTAAACAGGAAAACCACAACTCGTGCTGGTTTTATAGCCCTAATCTTCATGCTGTTTCACTTCTGTTTCTTATATGCCAGGTGTAAGTTATGAAAAGTTAGAACTGTTCCAAGATACTCATGGTTACTAAAAATATCTTTTAAAGGGGCTGATTAATAATATTTTAAGCTGTGATACTTTATAAGAAATGTAGGCAGGATTTTTGCAAGAGGTTCGAGTGATGGGAATACCGAAGCAGGTAAAAAAGCGATTATGTAAGAACCTTCCAAGTAAGCTTCTCCCTTTACTGTCAATATTCATTTCAATGGAAAGTTTGTGCGTGACAGGTCTCTGTTACTTTACACCACATGGCAATACTGTAAATCCTGAAGTACATAACATTTTATTGCATTCATATGTTCCTGATAAACGCCTAGAGTTAAAACATGAAAATGGAACTATTCGAAGGAATGCATTACTTTTCCACACAGGGAAAGTTTCAACAAGTGAATCCCACAGCCTGATTATCTAAGATGCAAAAACATGTAACTGAGACATCCAGAATCACTTGCATAGAGAGCACACTTCATTAAATAATTTTCTGTTATTAAAATACCTCTCAATGCAAGAATAGCATTGCATGTTATTTAATTATTATTACAATGATGTTAATGTTTAAAGAAAAGCAATAAAGTGATGTATTGCAGATAGGGGTGTTTACAGCTTTTACATACTGTGAAAATCCTGCGATGGATTAAAAGAACGGTGCATTTTTCCTTTTTAATCTCAAGATTGATGAGGGGGAGAAAGAACCTTGATATTCAGTTTTTCTTTTACCATATCTCTGGCTAGAATATTTTGTAACGGGTACAGCTTGGAAGTTTACACAAGGACAGCTTATATATTAATTTAGCTAGACATAGAAAAGTGAAACACTGAACAGATTTTCTTAGTGCAATGCAGAATAGCTCTAAGGTTTTTATGAGCACAGAAGAGACAGACAAAAAAGGCAGCTACAGTGTATAGACAGAGCTATGCACGGAAGATTTCTTACCATAAATTGCACATTGTCAAATCCATTAGCCAGCAAGTGGTTTTCATACTGAGGTAGCCCAATATTTTCCAACCATTGTCCCACTGTCTGGACAGGGCATCGGGGTCCTGTAGGAGGGTGAAGAGGGAGGCGTTTAAGCAACGAATAACCATCCACCGGATAATAGCGGTAGTCCTGGGCTGAGAGGTGGCATTGCCACATCGTGTTCCTGGGAAAGTTGGTATCAAAGGAGCCCGCCAGCTTGACAGATTAATGTTTTCAGCAAGCAGAAAAGTCAGAAGTAAAACATAGTTTACAGGGCAGTATATAGCGTAAGATCTGATCCTAGCTCTACATTTCTTAGTTATTAATCTTTACTACAGACCAGTACGTCATACAGTAGGGAAAAAAAAAAAAAAAAGCAAGCATATCAAGCTGTCAGCTAAGCTGTTCTCCGTTATATGTGATTGTTGGAATACTCCACAATGAGCAATGCACTGCCAGCAGCAAGAATTCTTTTTATCAAGTACTCCTACACTCATCAGTATGCAGCTCCATGCTTCTTGCTCCCCCTCGCTCGCTCCCCTTCATTACCCAGCCTAGGCTACACCTCGCATTTTCAATAATAGCCATCAGATAAGGCAGATTTTTTTTTTGTCTGCAAGCTGTAAGCCTGCTGCTGCTGCCTCCTCCTACACACCCATCCAAGCGTCAATCTTGAATGATGAGAGCAGTCAAAACAAATGCAGAAAATAGCAAGATTCAAAAGCAACCTAGAGCACTTAAATCTGAATAGAATCTTCATACCGGTTACGCTTTACATATCTGTTTGTTGTAGATTTTTACGTTTCACAAGACATTAAGAAATGCAATACATAAACCATAGCCTATGGCGTGGTTTGCTGTGCCTTCCCCTTTCCCCTTTTAATACAAGCTAGGTAGTGGTCTGCATCTCTGCTTATATAATAGCAAAAGCCTTTAATGAATCGATAATGAATACGTTTCACAGTTTCTCTCCTGTAGTACAGCAAAAGACATAAACGGCACAACAATTTTAGTCAAAGTAATTAGATTATCTGCATGATTTCTTCAACCGTAAAATATTATAAGACACAAGAAAACCTTCATGCCAACATATAATAATTCAACTTGAAAAGGTCACCATTTCATATGAATAATTAAAAGAATATTTTTACTAAGTAAAATTTTAAGTTTATGTCCTTTTCTTACAAAAATGTGAATGATAGCAGGCAGACATATAAGATTTGCATTATTTCTAGAGAGGATGCATATTTTATCAACTGTAACTGGAAAAAATTTAATAAAAGATGATGAATTTAAAATGAAAGCAAAGTTCATTTTCTGCACAAGAAACCAAATACCTCACGATGTAGTTTCCATCCATGTTCCATTTTTGAGACAGTTTCTCTCAAGATGGAAGGAAATATTTAACACCTTTGCTCTGAGAGGAATGTTTACTAAACTTTTACTTTTCATAACAGGATCAAAGGACTTAGTAAAAAAGGCAGAAAATGGGTATATTCAGGGTGCAATTGTAAGAAGAATCCTGTCCAGCAGAACTTCATTCATTGAACACATTAATTACTTTTCTTTGTTTTTCTTGTCCATTGTGAATCTCAAGCAATGACCATCTCCAAGGAGGAATTTAATTCCAGGCATAAGGAAATTACAGCTATCTGTCAAGGGCGTCATCTGGGATTGATGACACTATGGCAGAAAACTGCTTCATAGAAATCCAAACCTACAGTCTGACCGACACGTTATAACACAAAGTCTCTGCAAGTGATGTGCAGAGGCTCCCTGAGCAGTCGCAGAACAGACTGAACTTAGCAGGGTATTTAAAATCAAGAATATTACAAGAGTTTCAACTCCAACCTGACTAGTCCTTGGACTAAAGCAGGATGACCTTTCACTCCGATATTGCTGCTTGGATTTGTGGAACGACTCACGCAAACTGAAGTCCATAGTGATTTTGTAGAATAATTTTAGTTGAGCCACAGAAGATCTTTCATGAGGTTGGAAAGCTGCCTAAGACAGGTCTGTAAGGAGATCTTATATTACTCCAGGTCTTCTTACTGATTTGATACATTACTACCTGAAGTATGAAAGGTTCATTAGGTGTCTCAAAAAAGTACTGAAGGCTTATCAGGCACTGGTAAATCTGTAATTGCTGAAGAAACTTTTAGGAGTTTTCTCAAGTATTTAGTAACAATAGCATGTGAATATATGCAATATAGAGCATATATTTTTGGTAAGAGTACGCTGTGCACAAATAGCTTAACGTACTTCAAACAGATTAATGGATAATGCATTTTTTTCTCAGAGAAAGTAGATATACCAAATTGATGGGAATCTAGGTCTCATGGAAATATAAATGCATTTGTTCACACCTGTCTGTAAATCTTCCCTATTTTGCAGAGTTTTTTCTACTGTGAATCAATATCTTTGTACATAGATGGAGTATAATCCCTTCAGGGTTGTACCCAGTTAGTAGCAAGGCTGTAAGGAGAAGGGTAGGCTATGTTGAGCTGAAATATACTGGACTTCCCTTGGGTAAGCCAAATTGAAAGGCTGGGCAAACTCTTCAGAGAACCAATTGAGAAGAAAATTATCTTAAACAAGCTGAGAATTAAATCCTTGCTGAATTTTTCTCAGTTGACTGAGAAGTCATGAATTTCTTTGGAAAGGATTCCTGACATTGTCTTCCCCTTTCCCCCATAAGCAGAAAAATTGATACTGGAAAGAGACCTAGTGAAGCATAATCCCACTCTTTGAAAGGATTGTGCATGATTGGCTCCTCTATTTCCCATACATGCACAGACGCAAATGTCTCTGCATCCAGCGTCCCCCACCAACAAAAATATTCTGCCCACAATAAGGCACAGCCAATAATCCATGTACCAGTTTCATGGTTGAACTGCTTCTTCCTTACCTTACGATAAGCAGCGTGGAAGTTATGCTGCCAGTGATGAGAAGTGCTTGGCTCAACGCCTAGCAACAGTGTAGGCAAAATTCAGCTTTTGAGTGGCTCCCCAGACACATTTCCTCATGTAGCCGTTGGTACTGTGTCTAACTATCTCCACAGCCCCAGTACTGGATGATTATAGCACTGCTGGTCCCACTGCGCCCTCTCCTCCAACTCTGTCCTCTGCTGGTATAACTACAGGTCTGGACCCATCAACACAACATAAGGTTGCTCAGCAAGGGGAAAGAAAATAAGCAGAAACACAGCCAGCTTGCCGCCTTGTCCTCATCCCTGACTATCGCCTCGTTGCTAAAGTATCCCGTTATCTGCAAGACTTTTGCCTCTCTCTTCTGCCAAAGATAGTACTAAGGCAAAGGCGAAGGCAGGCACAGAGCAGAGCCAGGAACGCGGGGATTAGGGTCAAGTCTTTCGTTACGGGAACGTGCAGCTCTTTAGATCTCCCTGTTCTTTGCCGGCCCAAGAGACTTATCTTAGGGGGGCTGCTTGGACAGTTTTTCTGAGCCAGTGCAAGTGGAACCTGGAGCAGGTGTTATTGCTTTGAAACTAGAAGGCTCTCTCTTCATTTTGCGAGCCTGTGATTCGGTGCCAGCCCCACCAGTGTGCCGCCGCGGGCAGTGCCTGCTTTGGCTGTGCCTAAAGCTGGTCCTGATATTGAAAAACGCCAGGCAGACTGTACGAGATGGTCTCACCTGCAACACATTTACATACTACTGTGTCTTCCTACGATTTCAAAGAACATAAATCCCACGAAAATCCTTCTGCGATACCACAATCAAAAAAGATGTACCTATTCCTGCATGGGAAAACTGACGCATAAGTCTCTTACGGGGATAGCAATACTTGGTTCTTTCTTCTCCAAGGCAATAGAAGAAGCACATTGAAGTGATGTCTGCAAGAAAGATGCCATCTGGTATGCTATACGGTAATTTCTACAAGACGTCTCGTTCCCAATGAGACTCGGAATATCTTTATTATGGGGCTTGGAATTGACTGAATCTGTGATATCAAAGAGCACATGGTTTCAAACATGTAAGGCAGATTTGCTCTAAAAGCAAAGGAATTTAAGGTCTCCTCTATTTTATTGTCTCTACTGTTGACAATGTGGATTTTTCTTTCTTGATTTTTCTTCCTTTATTTTTCGACTGAGGAAAAGAAAGAAATGTAGTGATTATTTGTAGAGGAGGTACTCCCCAGTCATCATGAAGAGATTATTATAAACCATTTTCTTAGGTAGGTCAATACCTGTCAAACATTGGTAAACACTTGTGGTGTTAAGCAATCAAAACCTGAAGAATTTTAGTAGCTACTGACCAAGAAATTTCTGAGTGGAGACTATACCAAAATATGAAAGGATGAATTGTTTAAGTTGGCAGCCAGTTTAGCAGAGCTGGAGAAGAAATTGATGCTAGAGTAAGTACTGTAACTTTTTTTTATTATTTTTAATTAAAGCTTTCAGCCTTATCCAACACTAAATGGGATATCATTTTCCTTTTTGTATTTATGATTTCAGCCGGATAAAAAAGTTATCTCTCGACAGTGCGACAGAACTTGTGCTACAGCAGAGTTAGTGTGACAGGGTGTTCCAGTGAATAAACTAATCTAACAACACGTATTCCTGGAGAGGAGATAAGAATAGCTAGGAACAGGATGTTGTATGAGAAAAACTATGCCTAACATCCAGCAGACCAATATAATTAAAGAAAGTTTATTATGGGAGAAGTACAGTAGGTTCCAAGAAGTGTACGCAAGGTTCTGCTTTATCTTATGCATTTCAGTTAGGCTACTCAAAATGCTGAGATTTAAATGATTTTTTTCCATAAAACTCTGAAAACCTGGATGCCTTATATAAAAATCTAACTTCTGTCAGCAGCCTAGCTATTCGGATGATGATGCCACTTTAGATGATCGTGTCTGGTGATGCCGAGTATTTTCCTGAAAGTACTTTTAGAAACATTTTTCATGGCATATACAGAAACAAAACAAAATCAATAGAAACAGCTTGAATTTAAATAACACTATCTAGTATCTATAATCTAAAGGTTACATTCCATTGCTTATGTGTGGCTCATAACGCGCAAAAATAATTCTTAGACCACAGCTAATGCAAGCTAATGGAACAACCCTCATTGACTAGGAAAATCATCCTCACAAGTTCTTTTCTGAATTTTATACCAACATTTATTATAACTCTCCATTACCACTATGTAAGTACAATAACTGTACTTACAATAACTGTAACTACAAAGTCAGCAAAGACAATTCGTTTTACTTGACAGATGATTTGTCAACAGTGAACTGTACTTTGTGAACCCCACTGGCCTTTCTTCGAGTTTGTGTTTCTGACTGGTGATGTATTATTTACCCAGGAATAGCTCGGTCGAAGCACTCCACTCCATCATCAAACATATATTTATTACAGACACTTCAAAGTTAGGATATTTTTCATGTTCAGTTGATTGCTTTGGCAACTTTGATTTAGCCTCCTTCAGAACCCATCCTGTACAGTGAACGAGGGACAGATCTTACTGGAAAATTAAAAGATCTGTTTTCTAGAGTATGGCCGCTAGACTAGGACGCAGGGCACCTTCTTCTATTCGAGACTGCCATTACTATGATGCTGAGCAATATATATATGGTGTATGGTAACATATCACCATACAGCAAGATTGCATGAGATACAGTTAGTCTTTCTAGATTCTGATTTTATATTTTAAATGAATAAATTTAGGGGATAATTTCTTTCTAAAGACAACAGGAAAATCAAACTCTATTATATAGCATTGCAATAGCCAGGACTTACGTCAGATTTATATCCTTGTCCTACAGAACGGAAATACAAGATGCAACCTACTGAATTGCAAGAATTCGTTAAGAACAGACAGATGTTTCACTGTGAGACCACAGGATCAGCTGCATTGGATCATACCACACCTCCATCTACCTTCATCTGGTTTCAGCCATTCACCAGCTTCACCTACTATTAGATGCCTACAGAAGAGCATAAGAATAAGACGGACGCGCAGTGATCCTTTCCTAGCATTTTCCCAGTTTCCAGCAATTTGCAGCAAAATGATTTCCTGAACGAGAAATGGTGTCTATGCTTAATAGTCCTTCATGGATTTTTCTGCCTGTTTGGTGGTTGATGGAATATGCTGGGAGAAAAAGGGTTGCAGGGAGAGCTGGATTCATCTCCCACCCTCCCTCTGGAACTCTGTTCCATGGGAAAAGGAGGGAATGTCTCTCTGCATTTTGGATGCCACCACAAGGGTAATAGGTTACTGCAACCTTGTATTGCACTTAGAAAAGTTATAGTTAAGATGCAATTAGAATTCAGCTGCTTTTTTTTCCTTTCTTCATGAGCACTGGAGGAGCTTCTACTGCTGGAGGCAGTGTTGAGCAGGTGATATGAATCCAAACCTCAGTGGATCCCCACTATACTATGAAATAATTCTATCTAACACAAATTCCTTTGGTAGGACAAAGAGCTTTCAGCTGCCTGGCATTTTTTCAGGAATCATATTCACATCCAAAGGGTAAATGTGTACATCCTTATTCTGGCTTCAATGAAAGTTAATAACATTTTCTGAAAAAAGGGGTTAGTTTCTTAGAGCAATTTCTATGCTTGCCTCAGGAACTTTTACAGGGTAATAGTAACACTACATTCACCACCTATGAGTAATCATTTTCACTGTTTTCGTCTCGCAGGAAAAAAAAATCTTGAAAATTTACATGGGACCATGACCAATCAAAATATTTTATTTAATTCAGTAAAGATTTTAGACTACTGTTAAAAACTAGTATACTAAGTGTGTATATATATACATGTATACTCACAGTCTTGCTAAAAATACTACGCAAGCCCAACCCTTTATGCTACAATTCCTGGCATCATAAAAACAAATTTACGTAATTTTAAATTTGAGAACATCTTTGTACAGCTCTGTGCTAAGCAACACTGGACTAGCAAACAAGTAGATCTAGGTAAGAGAGAAAAATTTGAAGAAAATGTTCAAAAAAGGTTTGAAAGAACACTGGCTGCACAGACCTTTCTCAAGAAGTTCAAATACAGCCATTAAAAAATGATAACCGTAATTTCATAGATTTGGTAACTGCTGCAAGGTCCTGTGGAGAGCTGTGGAAATGAGATGCCTGTACTGACACTGCAGTAAACTATCATATCTTTGAAATTAGGAATCTTGAAAGTACACATGATGGAAGGTTAAGGATTTCTCCTGGCGTTATTTTACAAATCAGATTCAACCTGAGACAATGCGGTACTTTGTCTTCTCTTTTCTTTTGCCTAGTCGGGCTCAGAGGCTCCCCTGCCCCCAGCGCACCAGATTTTAGCGTGAACTCCTCCTTTGAACAGCTGATCAGGTGAATTCCCTTCTCTCCTTCCTGTTCTTTCTAGCTCCATTTTATAATTCCTTTTCTACACTCCCTGTTTATCTCACTTCTACTTATTCTCCTTGTAATTTAGGATCACTTGCTCTTTTGTCACCCTTCATCTGCAGCTACAACAATCTGTTGTTTTGTTTCACATCTGCCTTTTTCCTTTTACTTATTTTTTTTCTCCCATTTCCCCTTACAAGCCTTTTAAAACAGGTAAAAAATGTTCATTTAAAAATTAAATTACTTACCTAAGATTAAATTACCCCCTGAGATTTGTCTAGAGTTGAGACTAGGTTGGATTTAGGTATTTGAGGTAATCCTATCTTAACATCAGCACTTTTATAGATTAGATACAGGGCAGTATCTGCTACTTGCATTAGCTCTTCAATGTTAACCAGCAGCTAATTGTAAAGATGATACTCTAAATCCGTACTGGAAAAAGTGTGTTTAAATGGGAGCAAAGGTAACTTGAAGCTCTTTACTAAAAAAATAACACTAAACTTCCTCTCACCTCTTTCTTTCCTAGAACATTCAAAACCTCAGAAAAGACTAATAATATATAAATCAGACACCACTCACCCCATTTCACTGATAAGACGAAATGATAATAATGAATAAAACCCAGAGGTGTCAGAGCTCTGAGGGCACCAAAGGGCCATGCTGTCCATGCCCAGCGCCTCCCCCACCCTGCCCAAGACTCCCTTTCAGCTTTATTACATAAAAACTCTATAACCACCTTCTGTAATATTTATCCCTTGCTAGCACAGGCTCTGCAACACCAAAAGAAAACTGCGGCATCTTTCAATGAATAATAAAGACGTTACTTGAGTGGGTGGCGTGCTGGCACAGCTCTGGCAACTCACTGGACCGTTTGCATATGGATGAGGTTTACATAAACGCGGATCGTCCTGTCTGCGAGAGCTCCCGCGCGCCGACTGCTCGACTCTCGCTCTCCCACCTCCGGAGCAAGAACTCTCGACTGGCCTCCCCTACCACAGACGGAGCCCAGGATCCCGTTCCAGGAATCGGTGTTGGTGCCTACAGGCAGCGCAAACGCCTCTCGTGGCATCGTACTTGGTCCGGTATGGCTTTTTGGTTTAGAAATTGGGGTGATAGAAATGCAGCTCTCCAGACAAGTTTAATAAACCATACTCCGGGCGCCATTCCTTCCATCCTTCCTTTGTCAAGGCTAATGGATCGCCGCAAGAGCTCAAGTGGTCCTACAGGTACAGGTTACCTGAAGATGTACTCGTCAGACTGGTTTTGCTAATGTTTTGTAACATGTTAACGATTATTTCCTATACTACAAACAAAATCAAAACTAGAGCTGGTTCAATAAACCAAACCAACACCAACAGTTATTCTCTTAAATCCTGGTCTAGAGCTGTTTGGCTACATTCCTTGCTATTCGCTGTTTGAAAACTTTCGCGAACATGGATTTTTGCTTGCATAAATTTGAGAAGAATGGCTGGTGCCTATATGAATGCCATATTCATACACAAATAAGGGCATTTGTGTACCGACAAGATAATTTATTCTTTGGAATTATGCTCTATAAAACATTTCAAATAGCCTACCAGAAAACAGAAGTAGCAATAAGTAACTGAGATGGTCCATCACATCCCATAAATAGAAAAACAGTCAAATTGCAGAGTTCATAAAAAATATTTATCTAAACTCACACATGAAGTCATGAATAATAAATATACTTTAGAAATAGATACCACAACAATTCACAACTTTACACTAAATGCTATTATTAGCATTTAATTGAAAATTCATATTAGCAATCAATAATTCAACCTCAGCCATCTCAGATTTGTAATAAAGCAATAATCTAAAATAAAGAGCTAAAGGCAGTACTGGGTAAAAATAGAAAAGCAGTTTTGGGAAGCTCCTTGTATCATGGATTATGAAGTAGGGGTGGTAAGTAATAAATAGTAAATAATTTTTGAAGGATTTGATGGCATTCAAATACAATATCTTCCTGACTATAGGGCAATGAAAGAAGAAAATACTGATTCTAGTGTTACGGTCATGAATCCAGGTTAACAGTCTGGGTTGGAAAGCAAATGAATACACTTTAGTTAGTTTGATATTCTAAATTACTTCATTTTCTGTAGGTGGAACTAAAAGTAGAAACAATTCTGCGTGCTGTAAATCCTATAATAAGCCAAAGATTTTTAACTAGCATGTGATGTTCTTGTGACTACTAGAAATGTGAATTCCCAAGGATTCATATCTATTTAAATCTAAAGACTACTAGATTAAGAAGGAAACACGAGTGAATCAAGTGAACTTTCAAAAACCTGTTATTAATTCAGTTTTAGTAGACTTAGATCTCTATATAGTTTATGAAAGATAAACTTCATCATAGTATCACTGGCCACAACATCTCTAATCCCTAACATATTTGTAAGAGTATTACCCATATCATCTCATGCAACAGACCACCAAAGATACTGAACAAAGAGATTTGCCCTCAGTAATCACTTGAAGGTTTTCATACAGTCTCTTTTAGAAGTTAGGAATATTCTGTTCTCTTTAAAGTATTTCCTGGCCACAGGTTGTGAAAGCCTCATTTTTGATCAGATACTTTTAACTTCACTAAGGTGCTAATTCCTATTCTGCATACATTGTTAACCTGGTATTGAACTTAATTCTGCTTTAAGGAATAAATGCTGTTCAATTTAGTGACATCAACTGAATTAAATATTAATATACATGGGTGTAAATGATTACATAGTTGCAAGGTTCAGATTAAACTGCAAGGAAAAAGCTGAACCTAAGCAAGTGACTTATAAAACACTCAAGCAATCCAATCACTCTTTTCATGTCATTTTTCACGGCTTGAAAAAAAATATCACTTAACCTCTGGAATTACAGTAGGATAACTATGAGAACATTATGGAATGAGGGCACCATTAACTTCTCACTTTTTAGGCACATCAACAAACTCTCTGGCATTAACTTTGTGAAATCCAACCAAACTGTCCTCGTGGAGATGACACAGATTATTAGTACTCCCCTGGACTGTCATGGTTCAGTGGAGAAACAGGTAAGACCGCAGTCCTACAGGAAATAACTTTGAAAAATGTTTTAATCTATTTTTTTCAAGTTCTGAAGTCTGCAATCTGCCTTTGTTGATCCTTTTATCTCTTATCTAGATGGGCATAGCTCAGCAATATTCAACCCCATGGTGCAAAAAGATACAGTATGTACAGCTCAGTGAGTTCGGGGATGGGTCTGACAGAGGGGACAATTGACCAGGAACGGGAGGTGGCAGCATCAGCATCCCCAGAAATGATTTCAGATCCACTTAAGATTGTAGCATTAACGTTATCATCCCCAGAAATGTTTTCAAATCCACTTAAGAATTAGGGACCCATTTACTATCAATAGAATCCAGGAGGGAATGTGAGTAATGTTGGTTTTAAGCAACTTTCACAACCAATTACTGGGTTTTTTTGTATCAGTGCAATTTTGTAAGACTAGGACATAGGCAGGTATACCCAAACTTTTAAAGTGAGAATAACTTTTATTCACTTAATTTGATTTTCTTAATTTGATTTCTTAGCATTGTTCCCCAAACATGCTTATGCATCATACTACTTCACTCTCCATTTTACTATTAGTTGTCAGTATTTCTGAGCTTCATGCCCTTGGAAGTAAATGAAAATCTGATTTTCTGAGTTTTGCAGTCTGTGTATTCACATCGTTTTGCACTCTGTCTCAAAACAAATATTATGGGTGTATATTAATATGGTACAGCTCTACCTCATGCCTTATGTATGTAATGTACTTATTAACATGCATATCTTCTTTATAATTCAATATTATTTAATATAACTCAAAATTATTTAATTTGAGAATATTTTAAAAATACTCAAACAAGGCTCCAAGAACAGTGGTAAGTACACTATTTGAATTTTCAGAGATTTGAGTAGTATATTCAAACTGCACGTAAATTGTTCATGTCTGTGGTCAGATAGACTTCTGTTCTAACCATATTTAACAGTGGAATGTAAGGATCAGATATTAAGTTAAAAACAAAATGAGAGAAGAGATGGTAGGGATTTGGTTTACATTACTCCTCTTTCTCAGTTTAAGTCTACAAAATAGAAAACAAGTATCTTTAGGTCTGACAAACGTTTTACTATATGCTCTCCAAGGAAGAAAACATATTTTGCATTAATTCTGTGAGAAAAAAAATACAGTTTGGTTACTCAGAAATAACAGTACAGCTGATCAGACTGTGAAGGTTTGAACCTTTTCCAAAGGAGAAGACATCAGTACTGGAACAGGGTCTGAATCTCCTATGCTATTTCACTAAAACATTACATCTGATGTGGGGAAAAACCCTCTGAAAAGTCTCAGTATCTTAAGTCAGTCAAAATGACGTATAAATCCTCCAATTAAAAGAGAGTTTGTAGAAGATTCCTTTGCTCAAGCAGTCCTATTGCAGAGTATCTAAATTTAGCATGACAAGATCTGATGGTCACAAGCAGACTACAAACAAAATTGAGAAGAATTAAGCTATACATTTACTCACTGACAAATGTCAATATTTATGATATTACAGTTCCATTTTCTTAAGTTTCTCTGTTTGCTGCCAATCTTCACTATTCCTTCGAGAAGACATATGCCAGAAATCATTTATTCAAGTCTGTGACTATAATGATTGAATTGCTTTGCAAACAGTTTTGGAAAAAGAAGCCTGACATTGAGCACAAAAAGCATGGACAGAGATAAAGGGTATATGTTGATAGGCACTTATAGAGAGAGTGGAAATGGGGGAAAAAAAAAAGCAACAGAGTTAGAGACTACATGCATAAATACGGTCTGATGACTTACATTTTTACTGTATTTTCAGCTTAGCCTGTGTCTTCATTTGTAGTAGGCTGTTTCAAAACCAGCTCTGATTAATTGGTGTATGAAGAGCATATAGCTGAATATTATGTTTATGAGACTACAGGGTAAAACTGCCAATATAATAGGAATACATCAATAACAGAAAATAAAAGAAATGCTTGCAGCTTTTTGCATCCAACTCCCATTGCATTTACTATAAAACATAGCTAAAAGCTCTACAATTATCCTGCAGTTTGCCCAGTCTTCTGTAAAGTTTGTCTGGGGATTCAATGGATCATTAAAACAGATGCATCTTTATCTCTTGTTTAGGTTTTTACAATGTAGAAGTCAACAAAACATTAATCCAATTATTTGTTATTTCTTCTGTAGAATTTATGTGATCTTTGGGTAAGTTCAGTGGCATGCAATGCATTATGACTATCATGTCCTCAGTAAATAAATGCCCCAAATGTTTCTTCTCTATATTTTACAGCTATAAGGCTTCTGTTCTCCAATATTTTATAATCTAGTCTATTACATACCCTTAAATCACCAGTCAAATACTTTGAAATGCAGAGATTTGTAAAAGAAGTATGACTGTTGGTATGAATAATGCATTAATAGAAACGCGTGTGTGAAAGAACCAGAAAGAAAAGTACTACGAAGGGTTACAGGTGTGGTCTGTATTGACAGCCAAGGACACAGCTGACAGTGGTAAAACACTAAGGAATGTATTACTGTCAAGACAAGGACTGTGCTCTGATAAAAAACCAGCACAGATGATTTCTCAGCAGAAGACCCTACGCTACATAGGAGGACAGCAACAACATTACAGCACATTGCGCGTGATGTTCATCCTCGTGTTATTCCAAAAGGAAGACAGCCTCTAGCCTTAAAATATCCGAGATAAGGAAGCAAATCCAACGAGCACCACTGAAGTAAACAAAATTTTGGATCCAAAGGACCGTACCACAGCAACTGTTGACTCCTAAAGATTTATCCAAAAACCAGTTTGCTACCGCTAATCAAAAGGAACCCAACAGATGCAATGAGGTCAGCCTTCCACGGCACACGTAAGTGACCACGGACAGGCAACCCGGACACACACACGTGCACACCTTGATGCTTTTGAATATTGAGTGTGAGACTGAGCGACATTCGTAAGAGAATGCGAGTGACTAAACAGGTTTGCCTGAAACAAGAATCACCTTCGCCTTCCGTAACATTTCATATTGACTTTAGCTGCACGAATTCCCCCCAGCAGTTCTGCCATTGCGACTTAAAATTCCACGTTCGCTTTGCAGTTGTTAATAATATACAAGGAAGTGCAGAATCATCCCCAAATGTGCGGCTCTGTTCCCTACAGTGCAGTCCTATAATTGATGGTAAAGAGTTCATAGACTTGCAGTTTAAAAATTTCAAACTGCATATGCATTTCCGATTGAGGAGGCATCAAACAGCACTGGGAGCAGAGACCAGCTGCTGGAGCTGTCTCCTCTCATCATGTCCCTCTTCTATCAGCTAGAGTCAGGTTCCCTCTGCCTTTTCTTTTTTTTTTCGTCTTTATGATGCGACAGATATTTTGGTCTTTTTGCACAGCCTATCAGCTTCAAAGGGAAGGTGGAAGTTGGGAGGGAAGTGATGTTATCCTTATTTTACAGTCTGGTTGTTGTGGTTGGCTACTGCAAAATTAGAGTTGTGGGTTCGAAACTGTAAGCTTAAGATGTCTCCCACTTTGCGAGAGGGCGCGTGGCTCATTTTATTAAAATCTATGAATTAAATCCACTTTATCAAAGTGCTTAGTTTAACTGCACAGAGATTTAAAAGGGGAAGTAACTGCTGCAAAACAGACAGTAAATTACAATTAAGGTATATACTTTCAAGTATATAACTTACCACTTTGAAAACTGCCTTATGCCAACATGCCTACACATAACTAATTAAAATTCTGCCTTAATTAAGTACTTATATCTGTTTTCTGCCCTTGGAGGAGGG
Organism: Astur gentilis; assembly: GCF_929443795.1. Lineage (NCBI taxonomy): Eukaryota > Metazoa > Chordata > Aves > Accipitriformes > Accipitridae > Astur > Astur gentilis. The sequence goes on from NC_064913.1 coordinate 15,034,664, forward strand.
AGGATATTAACAGCTTTGGAGGAAGACCACTTTGCCAAAACTGCAACCATATGGCAGCAAACAGAAAAGGACCAGCCTAACAAGGTTTCATCTACTAAAAGAAAGTTTGACTTCTGAGTGAAATTTTAGCTTTTATAGGCAGAATCGTACTAGGGAAGATGAAGGCTTCATGTCTGAGTAGCGGCAGTGGAGCAGATGGAAGAAAGAGAAGAAACCGAGCGTGTAGCTTCTGGCAGTCAAAGTGCTGCGCAATTTCCATTACGTGTTGCAGCTGTACGGGGCATAACGTGAACTCTCCCTCCTCTCGTTCAGCTTTTCTGGCTATGGCCCCACCCGATTCCATCTTTTCCTAGTCTGCTTTACTTTCCCAACCTTTGTGCTCAAAATCACGTCTCTCACAAATCTGAAGAGTAAAATTTCTTGCAATATTCCCCACACTGTGAAGGAGGAGGCATTGATGACAATAGCCTTGGTCATATCAGTAGAGAAGGCGAAATAAACAAAGAAAATAACTTTTGTATGATGACTGCCTACAACTTTCATCCTGATATTGAAAGATCAGAAAAAATACACTACAAAATGCACTCTAATACAGTCCTCAATGACTACTATCATTCCCTGGCATTAAATATGTACTACATGCACTAGAAACATGCATCTGTAGTGGGCACACCCAGAAGCAATAAAGTCTTGCTTGCGGAAAAACTTGATGCAAACTGTAGTTTGCAGGGTTTCTCCTGAACAGAGCACAACCCACTGCAGCTCTGCTACTTTCAGATGAGCTATGGTTCACGTGCAGTGAACTCGGGCATATCTGTCAGTGTCCCAGAGTCCTTCTGGTTTTAAAGTAGCTCTAGAAGAGCCAACTCATGGGTTTCTCTGAAGTTGTAGATGTGGTAATACATACTCCTAAAGTAAATATTTTAGAAAATTTGCTGCTCTGTTCAAAGTGATTTTTTTAGTCTGGTATAATTCAGTTGCATACACCTCTTCCAGTAACAAGCAGCATTAATCTTTGAAAGGCGCTCACTCAGGTAGCCTCAGTGAGCAAAGTTTGGAGCCTTGATATCGATGCTTAGATCTAGATGCTGAATGTGATGCTAGGATCACCTCCAAGCATAAGGAAAAGCACTGTTCTCACAAAAGGGCAACAAATAAACTTTGTAAAAACCAAACTTGCTAAATGTACTAAGAAATTTGCTTGTTTCAGCTGTAAGACAAAGGCTTGCCGGTATATTATGTTCGAAGCCAAAACTGTAGATCAAGAAACAGAAGATAATTCAGTAAATTGCACCCTGTATGCCTCCGGGTGGAACAATGAGGGCGTTCGGGGGTGGGTGCACGCTCAGCTGACCAGAGAAATCCTGACTACAGTCACTTGTGTGCACGCAGCAACTGGATAGTGCTTTTATGGACAGCATCCAAACAAAAGGATTCACGATGAGCAGAACTATAAAATCATAAATCACCCTCCATGTGCTAGAACATATTTGACAGAAGCGATTCTCTCAAAAGCCCAGCAGAATCCTAAACTGATTGTAGTTTATTTTGATACAGAATGACCTTCAACAATTATTTTCCTTGTCATTATTTTCATTGCTCTGACTTGAAACAATTCTTGCTTTAATCATGATGATATGATATCCATTACCCATGTTAAAAAAAAAATTCTCTGAAGTAGATAATTTCTTGATTATTCCCTTTCAAGTGACTTGCAAATGTAAATAAACTGAATCACACACCTCCGAACAGCTACTGAACTCCAACTAACACGGAAATATTGCTATGCATGCCTTGAAAGACTTTATTGTATAAAAAATTGTTTATAATGAGGCAAAGAAAATATGAAATTGAAGTGTTTCTTCTTTTTGCTTTACCTTGTAGACAGGTTCCGTCTAAATCATGTTATCACAGTGGTCACAGAATCATTACAAAATAGACTCAGAGTGACTGAAAACAGTGACCTAATCCATTCAAATGTGTCCCCTCAAGGGACACAAGGTCAGCAAGGTCAGTTATAGCCCAACCATTTTTTTTAATTATTTTTTTTTTTAATTCTAGCAAATATCCAGAAGTCTTTAAGACTCTGCTGAAGGTAACAGAGGTTATAATCTCCCTAATAATTTATTTGGATGCTTCACTACATTGTCTTTATAATTTTGTCCTGGGGAGAAGAGGACGAGATTCATTTCAGCTAGTTTTAGACAGCTACATCTGAGGAGATCCTCTAGGCTCTCTTTATAGATACTTGTAGTGCCATTTCCCATGCTTCAGACATTAGATATGATGAACAATACCGAAGAAGTGCTGGCTTATCTAACTCAGTATTAGTGGCTCAGACGTACTCAATGCAGCCTACACTGCAGAAGTCTGAATTTAGACATTAAGAATAAGATTCATCTGTCTGACCTACCATTATTTTCATCAAGCCCACGTTTCCTTAACTTGCTTACAAGAAAAACACGAGAGAATGTCAAAACCTTAACTGAAGTCCAAATACTGGGCATCTGCTGCTCCTTCCTTACCTACAAATTCTGCTATCTGGTCCCAGCAGGGAATTAGATTTCTTTGATAGATTTGCTCTTGGCAAATCCATGTTGTCTCTTACTTACTTCTTTGCTATTTTCTAGCTACTTTAATAGTTTATCTGTCCAGTGACTTTTCCATGAACTGAAAATAATTCCCCACATTCTCCTTACTTTCCCCCTTTAAAGATAAGTTTTGCCTCATTCTCTTTTAGTCTGCTGGTACCTCATCCATTCTGCAAGAATTCTCACAGAAACCCACTAACAGATCTAAGTTTTTCAGACAGCTATACAACACAAAATGAAGTTCATTAAATCAATTTTAAGATACCTAACCTATAGAACCTGATCTTTCCTTATCTACAACTGGGGTGCTCACCCTAGGATTAGCTGGGCACGTCACATGCTCACCAATGACCTTTTCAGTAAACACGTGTGATAGAAAGTCATTGTACATTTTTTGCCTTCTCTGCACCTACTGTGAGCAGCTTTTCCTCTCATGCAGTACCCCTCTTAGTTGCCAAAGATTTCTTTGTTCTTCTTCTCCCTATTAATGGACTAATATAATTATTTTATATTCAAGATTCATTTCTCTTGCTAGTTGCATCTCACTGAGTGTTTTGGCACTTCTGACTTGTCTCTACATGCACGTGTTATTCTACCACGCTTCGTAAATAGAGAAATTCTCCTCATTATGTCTAAGGCAAAAGAAAAGATGACAATTTAGCCAAGCTGGTCTTCTACAGTTTCTTTTCTTCACATTGGTGAAGCTTGTATTATGGTCTTTAGTAGTGTTTTGTTGAAGAACTGTCCTGGCTTCAGCTGGGATAGAGTTCATTTTCACAAGAAGCTGGGAGGGGACACAGCCAGGACAGCTGACCAAACTGGTCAAGGGGACATTCCACGCCACACGACCTCACGCTCAGTGCGCAGACTGGGGGAGCTGGCCGGAGAAGGAGGAGGCATCGCAGCTCGGGAACAGGCTGAGCATCAGGTTCCAGGCGGTGAGCAATTGCGTCATGCCTCACTCGCTTTACATACTCTTTCATTAGTATTACTGTTATTATTATTATTCTCCTTGTGTTGTACTATTAAACTGTCCTTGTCTCAACCAATGAGTTTTTACCTTTTTCTTCCAGTTCTCCTCCCCATCCCACCGGGGGTGGTGCTTAGTCGCCAGCTGGGCCTAAACCGCAACAAGAACCCACAGATTTCTCTTTAACTTGCACCCTAAAGAGTTTTAAAAATAAATTCTCTGAATTTATTGACATCTACCTTCTTGAGACTTTTTTTCCTGGGCAGTCTGTCGCTGTAATTTCTTTCCCAACACGTGCTGTGGTATATATATTTGAAATACAAGCCAACATTTCCTCCCTTCTTCCCTTCTTACTGAAGAAGTTATGTTCTCTGTATGACTGGACTACTGGTGTAATACATATGATAAGTTCTCTACAATGCCAATTTTTTCATAGTCTTCAATTAATTCTTGTCTATTCCTCATTAATTCTTCTGTTAATTCTTCTCTACTCCACTTTCTTCTACCATTAGCATACAAACAGTTAAGATACCTGGCAAACTGACCCATGAGTCTTTGTCTAGTCACTTCTTTAATCCTGTTTTAAATAATCCTGTCTTTCTCAGAGGTTAGACCTACGTCCAATTTGCATTATTTAAGATGAAGATTTTTGTCCTTGCCACATGGTTCTTAACTTAAAGTTCTCTTCTCTCAGAATAGAAGCCATGTAGTTATATTTAGGGTGTATCTGACTGATGCTTGACTTGGACGTGAGAGGAGAGAAAATAATGTCTCTTGAATCTTCAACCTCTTTATCCACTGCCACAGAGCCTTATAAGAGCTTTTGATTTGCTCAGAAGTATCCTTGGCAGTATCATTAGTATTCTTTATCACGCACCAGTGATCGGTAGAATCCTTTGCAACCTGGCAAATTTGGAATCTTGTGAAGAAACACGCCAGCCATGATGTAAAATGTAAGTGCCAGGTGGTGCAGATGTCTCCACATCACCTTGAGCAGAAGGTCACTGGCCAGCACCGTCTTTTATTTCCTCTTGGTAACAGAGGTTTTGTACTCTGTGGGCTAGTGGGAGGGGTTGTTGTTGTTTTGGTTTTTTGGGGGGTTGGTTTGGTTTTCTTGTGGTTTTTTTTGTTGTTGGGTTTTTTGGTGGGTTTTGTTTGTTTGTTTGTTTTTAATCATTGAGATCAGTTCTTACTTGCCCCCTGGTCAGCACTCCTGCTTTTGATTTCAGCAGTAAGCTATTCAGATGTTGAGTGCTACATGCCCTCAGAGAACATTGGCAGCCATCTTCCTCTCTGTAGTTTCGAGTTTACTCCTCCAGTACCTGCACTGCTACCTAACTCAAAGCTCTGCTTTAATTTTTTTGTTTCTAAATGCATACTGTGGATGAAGTCTTCACAACCATACTCAGCCATTTTTGATTCTCTCCTTTCACTGCTCCTCTAATTGCTTTTTAAGAGATTCCCCTGGAGATCTAAAGAAGTCTTTCCAGATTTCACCAGTAGGAAAATATAGGCCAAAATTCCTGTAAATCCATTCAAGGATTTCATCACAAGATGTCATCATTGTCTAATTTTAAATATAGCTATTGAATTATCAGCGTATGATATATTTCCTTTCAAATATTTTTCACTGAGCATGAGATACTATGTAGTATAAAAAGCTCTTCATGCCTGGTAGATTAAGAATATTTGTGCTTGAATTTAATATATTTTTGTTTTTACTAACAGTTCATAAAAACACAGAAGTATTATAAGAAGTACAAGACTAAGTAAATACTAAAATGAAGGATACCATATCAAGCTACATTTGGTCTTCAGTATTAGGAGAAACTTTACTGTTTGCTAAAAAGTTATTAGGCAAGAAAAGTGAAGTTTCCTGAATATACTGCTCAATAATCTAGATTTTTTCAGTTCAACCCTAAGAGAAATCTCTTTGACTTGTACACACTGAACGTTAAATACATTAATTTTAATCAATACTGGATAATCTTTTTTACACATATATTCAATTAAAACTAACAAAACTTATATTTATATATAAACTGACAAAGTATTTCAAAATGATATTGCTTGATACCATACTACTAAATTTTTATTCCTAAGCAAAAGCCAGATCTTTACATTTGGCTGTGTTATGCTTGGCACAGAGCCAGGAAGGAGAAGAGAGAAGGTGAACGAGAAGTTCTGGGATGGAATTTAGATCCTCAGTACTCCCACACTTGGACAGATAAAACCCTAAGTAAAACACATAGGGATTCAGATAATCCTAGCATCTGTAAGTAATTAGAGAGGGACTATGCAAGGCACCTCTGAGGAACACCAAGGCACCTGAGACGCTTCTTGCCAATAAACTATAGGAGCTTAAATAGAAGAAGCACACACACAAAAAGTTGATTTGCTGCAGAAAACTTCAAAGCAACCCCTTCACTGGGGCCAAAGACCTATCAAAAAATCTCTTAGGTTGTATTATCAGTAGAGAAAAACTTGTGTATTGCCTTGTGGTAGTTAATAAATGGTAATTAACACAAGCGAAAACCTTAACCTGTTGTTAAATATATAAATATCACTGCAACATGTCTCCGCTTGATTGATTACTTCAGTCTAATGGTGAGAAATAAAGACACCTTATTTTCTGCTAGAAAACCCTATTATTTTGTTAATAAAACAATAAGAATATACTTGAAATATAACATTTTGGTCTAATGCATTTGATGCATTTGATATTGTAATAGTTCCCTTTGCTGCCTGATCTGTGACTGAACCTGGAAAATGCATAAAGGAATGAGTAGTGGAAAACATACATGTGAACCTGCATATACACCAGCTCTATAGCAGAAAGCAACGTCTTTAGTCCAGTTTGTATGTACAGCAAAATTGATTTAAAGAAAACTAGTCGTATTTTGATTAAGAGTACATAGCTTGATTTCTTCATTAAGAGCAAAATCAGATTACCGTTCTAAACTAGCTAAAGACCATTAAGAATTGACATAAAAGTGTTGGTTTGCAGGAAGCTGCACAACGAATAGAAAAAAAGTTGGGACTCAGAGTCCCCTCTGGGAAAAGAAGTAGTGAAGAAAAGAGTGGATCTCCTGCCAGCTGAAAGAGCTGAAGAACCAAATGCCACATTTGAATGCCAAGAAAAATAATGCATGCAGAAGCCACAAAATGGCTGATGATAAGAGTTTGAGATATTTTCTGATCTTAAAAGAAAAAAGTCGAAAAAGCAAAGCAGTGATCAGTCACAGGAAGGGAAAGAGTAGTGCTTATACATCACTAAGTTATGCAAATTTGCGCACACACACTTGCTTTTGTCTCCTTTTCATAGCTCTTACTTGCTGTGCACCTTGGCGGATGCCTGATGTTGCATTTGGTGCCTGTGTACTACTGCGGTGGGTTGACCCTGCCTGGACGCAGGTGCCCACCGAAGCCGCTCTATCGCTCCCCCCTCAGCTGGACAGGGGAGAGAAAATATAATGAAAGACTTGTGGGTCAAGATAAGGACAGGGAGAGATCACTCACCAATTACTGTCATGGGCAAAACAGACTCCACTTGGGGAAATGAGTTTAATTTACTACCAATCAAATCAGAGTAGAAGAAGGAGAAATAAACCCAAACCTTAAAAAACCTTCACCCCACCCCTCCCTTCTTCCCGGGCTTAATATCACTCCTGAATTCTCATGAGTCCTTCCCACAGGCTGCAGTTCTTCCCAAACTGCTCCAGCGTGGGTCCCTTCCCTGGGCTGCAGTCTTTCAGGCACAGCCTGCTCCAGCGCGGGTCCCCCCCCCCGGGGTCACAAGTCCTGCCAGAAAACCTGCTCCGGCGTGGGCTCCTCTCCCCACGGGGCCGCAGGGCATCTGCTCCCCCGTGGACCTCCCCAGGCTGCAGGTGGAGATCTGCTCCCCCGGGGACCTCCCTGGGCTGCAGGGGGACAGCCTGCCTCACCGTGGTCTTCCCCACGGGCTGCCGGGGAATCTCTGCTCCAGTGCCTGGAGCATCTCCTCCCCTCCTTCTGCACTGACCTGGGGGGCTGCAGAATTGTTTCTCTCACATGTTCTCATTCTTCTTTCCTGGCTGCAGTTTCTGTTCCACAGCAACTACTTCCCCTTCTTAACTATGCTCTCCAGAAGCACTACCACCACCGCTGATGGGCTTGGCCTTGGCCAGCGGTGGGTCCGACTTGGAGCCGGCTGGAATTGGCTCTATCAGACACAGGGGAATCTTCTAGCAGCTTCTCACAGAGGCCATCCCTGTGCCCCTCCTGATACCAAAACCTTGCCATGCAAACCCAATACATTCTACCCCTCGCCTCTGTGAATCACATATTTAAGAATTGTCATTAAAATCCACATTCGTCACACAATCTTCACAAACTTCACTCACATCACCAGAAAAAAAAGATTCCCACACCAAAATCAAAATGTCATTACAACACCAAATGAAAGTGGACAATTTACACACAATCCACCCCTCGTCCCTTCACCACAATTACAACAATCGAAATTTCCCACAATCATCCCGATCTCTAACATTGTTCAGTCCACGTTTTGCCTGTTACGTCTCCCAATTACTCTCCTTATCTCGAATGCCTGGAGCCCTCCATTGGGCACCAAAAAGGACTCCGGGGGGTTGACCCTGGCTGGACAGCAGATGCCCACCAAGACGCTCTATCACTCCCTTCCTCAGCAGGATGGGGAGGGGAGAAAATGTGATGAGGAAAAAAAAAAACCCTTGTGGGTCAAGATAAAGGCAGTTTAATAAAGCAAAAGCAAAGGCCATGTGTAGAACCAAAGGAAAACAAAATATTGACTCCCTACTTCCCATCAGCAGGTGATGTGCAGCCACTTCCCGGGAAGTAGGGCTCCAGTGTACATAGCAGTTGCTCCAGAAGACAAATGTCATAATAAGAAATGCCCCCCCTTCCTCCTTTCTCTTAGCTTTTATTGCTGAGCAGACGTCCTATGGTCTGGACTATCCCTTTGGTCATCTTGGGTCAGCTGTCCTGGCTGTGTCCCCTCCCAAAATCTTGCCCACCCCCAGCCTGCTGGTGAGGGGGAATGTTGGAGAGACAGCCTCGACGCTGCGCGAGTAGCCAAAACGCTGGTGTGTTACCAAGACCTTTCTAGCTACCACTACAGAGCACAGCACTAGGAGGGCTGCTGTGGGGAAAATTAACTCCATCTCAGCCAGACCCAGTACAACTACCATGATAAAAAATAGGAAGCAGCAAATCCTGAATTACTTATAATATCTTCAGAGATTATTAACTATCTCCTAACCTAGAGCTTCTCCAATAATAATTCTCCTTTTCAATACTGCAAGTTTCAGAAATAAAAAAGTAGCCTGCCAGGACAACATGCCTAGCACTTTTCATAATATTGCCCCTTACTCCTTTAGAAAAAAATAATCGGAATCTGCTTTTTGATCTGCAATTATATTTGTATTCACAGCAGTTATTTTCTCTTTTTCCTAGATTCCCTTCTCACTGTCCATCTCCTGTTAAAAGAGCTGTGTCAACTCTAATTGGTAAGACACGGTTTTGCCCTGTACAGGTACAATGCTCCGTGAAATGGACGGTTGTTAAAATACTTTTCTTTTTAAAATTTTAAGCGATAAGGTACATAGTCTCCTGCCCAATACATAAACCCAAGTAACTGCATGCAATTGCTAGCAGGGATGTATCAGTACAGGTGAGCTGACACAGCTTTGCCTCAAGACCAAATTATTCGGACATACAACGCAGTTTTTCTTCCATGTGTTAGGAAGAAGACATCGTAAAATACTTCCAAAATTCTTACTAGCACAGTTGCACAGGTTTATGCTGACAAACCAAGAGGCTAGTCATGACTTAGAGTTCTTAGAAGTCACCATGGTAGGGGAGGTTTGCAAATTTTCCCATCATCGCTAACACCAGTCACTGGCTGTCAGCAACATTTTCAACCTTGTGCCAAATATTTGCTCAAAGCAGCATTAGATAATATAATGCTTTAAAAAGTGTCAGTAGCTATTGGATATACTCAGGGTCCCATCATTCCAAACAAAAACTCAGCTAAAAAAGATTGAAAAATATCCCCCTAGTAGAAAGGCTTCAGTACAAAGACATTAATGGAATATTTTTTCTGGTAAGATTTCAAAACAACATTAATGACTCCAATATGCTATTTAAAGTAACAGCTCCAGGATACTGGGCCTAATGCATCTCTAACAGTAAACAACATTGATTCTGTTCATGGTTATTCAAATACCTACAAATTATTTCAACACAGTGGGTTAGTTAGCAATATCTTATCCACAGTTTCCCTGTAGACATTTAAGTCAAAATTAAACAATAGTTGTTTTTCCTTACTTGTAGTGTGATCATTCATCTCCCCCAGTCCAGTGTTAATTCCAGCATCTATTGAACTCATGATTTTATCAATCTACAAAAGAGAGAACAGCAAAAATAATTGATGGGCCCCATCTTTGTTACTTTATTTTAGTTTTGCATGCATAAATTTATGGCATTATTATTCTCATTAGGAAAACAACAATCAAAATTGCAAAGTGCAGAAATCAAAAGGCAGACAATTAATTTCTCCACTGATTTTTATTTTGCAACATTTCTATGCTAGTAAAAGCTAAAGCTTGAGACTAGTATTTCTTTTTCTACAGTACAGTTCCTTTCATACTGACAACTCTGGTCATCTAGGTATAACCACTAGAGGTCCATTTAAGCAGTAATATTAACACATAAGAATATTGCTTTGTGCGTTGTAAAGTACTAAAGCAGTTGTTCAATTAAGATTTCCTGAGAATTTCCTAGCTCCCTTTTTTCCATCTGCCCCAAGGCCAGTGAATAGGTATGAAGCATAGTTGTGTCCCCACATACCAAAGAATGGTATTTGTGAAACAGCACTACATTGATCCCAAAACTCATTTGCACATTGCTGAATTACATTGAACTTACTATGTCAACACTCTTATACCTATTTTATTTGCCATAAGAACAGGACAAAACAAAAAGTGAATCAAAAGGCTGGTGTTGTCTAAGGGTGCAGACAGAGAACCAGGTTTTACTGAGCTTAATATTTGGACTATTAGGAAAACTGTCTCCTTTTTAAAAACTATGTGTTAGTCACTGGTGACAGAAGAAAATCTGGGAATTATGTCAGCATCTGCAGATTTAAAATTCATAACTTTTTTTTTTAAATAAACTACATTTTTCTTATTCTTAAGAACAATCAAACCTTGATGTCCCCCTAAAAAGGCAAACTTGGACCTAACTGGTATCAATATTTCATAACAATATATCCAAGTTTTTGAGGTCAAAACCTGACCTTAAGCATCTTTCCACTGAGAAAGTATCTCCTTTACAACAACAACTACCTTCGGATGCCCTATCAAACCCAACATTTAGATAAGCTGGAAACCATTTTCTACAAAAATAACCAATCACACAAACAAGCTCTGGGCTCTTTCTGAAATAAAGTAGCACTCTGGAGATATATACATTTCCCCATAGCAGTTGTTTTAAAGGGAAATTCTTGCTTCTCTGTAATAGCAGTAAAGATCTAAACACTTCCCACTCTTAATTTACCTCAGTAAGATGGGAACCTTTGTGTCTATGAAGAATCATTTAAATTCTTGAAATTTAGCACAGGAGAACAAAAATTAAAAATAAGGTGTCTAAAAATTATTTTAAATCTAGTTCTAAAACTAAAATAAAGTCTCTTGCATGAGCAAGCATGTATACTACAAACTCAGTGTGGACATTTCTTTTAATAGTCCCAAATTCATCGTAGCTATAAGTGTATTCCCACTTCACACATGGGTCGGGTATATGCCGAGCATTCTGTACACAGGCTACATACTAGTTAGAGGATATATGTTAGATAGGGAGGGTTTGTAGAATGCATAATCAACCTAAAAATCTTAGACTCTCCATTCCTGCCCTTTTATCTCTTGCTGGCAGGCATCGCCATAGTGGGAAATAATTAGCAAATATGTAAATAATGGGCATAGCTACTACAAATTTTACCAATTTTATTAGTGTCAGTGGCTAGGGCTTTAGTGGAAAATAATTTCAATGTCACAACAAATTGTAGAATTACTTCTGGTAAACTTCATTCACTATGGAAACAATAGATTTCATTAAGTGTGCAGCATTTTGAACAGAAATGCATGGCATTTTGTGCCAGCTGTCAAACTACCATGCATTACACTATGACATATTCTCTGAGGATTTGCAGTGTGGAAGATTCACTTTTTATTTTATGTTTGAAACTGAAAACAATAACAGCATTTTCACAACACCATGTGTTTGCTTGTACTTAAAAATGAACAAAACTTACTTCTTCCCATTCTGATGTAAAGGAAGGTGTTCTCTCTGAATTCCCTTTGGAGCACTGTTGGTTTGGTGTGGGTTCACTCCAGTTGCTTCTTGCTTTTTTGTCATTTGGTGGATGGGTGATAAGATTAGAATCGGATTTCGAAACATTTTTGCACAAGTGCATTTCAAGCAACGTCTTTGGTAACGACCGTATTCTCCCAAGCGTGCAGGCTCGCTCCACAAATCCCCCAGCGGTAATAACCCACTGTTCACTTATCCTTGCTGACGTGCCAACCAGCGTATGATTTTCGACTGGTTTAGTTTTAGTATGAAATATGGTTCTGTTTACAACTGGTGGTTTTTTTTTCTTAACGGGAGGATCAGCGTTGCTTTCTTTCCGTAGCTGTATCTGCTGCGCTGTGCCCTTGCTCAAAACGCTTTTCTCCAGCGGACCGCCGCACCGGTTGGCTTTGCTGTACAGCTGGAGTGGATTTTCAGGTGGGTCACACACAGGTGACGATCCATGAAGTAAACCTGCAAACTGTTCAGCCGGGTGTCCTTCAGGAAGCTCACTTTCGGCGGACGTCTCTCCCTGGCAAAGACGCTCTGAAACGAGAGAGTACCTTGTAAGAAAACAGGGCGATAAAATACCACAAACAGCAAACCCCTTACTCTCCGCAAAATGACTTTGGTATGCTGCTTGGTTCCTTCTTCTGCACAGAAACAAAAGACACTTACGCCATGAATTGATTTATTAGTCTCTTAAAAAACAATTCTGTCCCTAAACTTGACTATTTTATCCTGACTGGTTGAAAAACAGCCGAAAACACTCAGTGCTACACATAAATTCCAGGAAAAAACAAATCTATAAAATAAAATAGGTCATTGCTATTCCATCAACTTGATGGTGTCTCTTAATTTGTTATTGAGTTGAAATGTGTACAAATTATACAGTTTACTATGATGAATTAGCTGGTTAGTTTGTAGGTAGTAAAACACATGAACCAGTATTGTCAGGAGTGTTGTTAGTAACTTTTCTTTTTATAGTCATTATAATAATAGTGAATTTACACTGTGATGCCTTTTTACTCACAGTCTCTAAAGACTAGATCTGAGCATTGTTTTTATTTCTGGGAACTTTCGAGAATAGATTCAAAGTAATAGTAACCACTGAAAAAAAATGAATAGGAAATCAAGACTTTCTGAAACAAGTTTTATATGCAATTTAACACACACAATAAAAGAATCTACAGGAAAAAAATGTACTTTCTGGCACAGTTCAGAGTGGATTATTAAAAATTTATAGCTCTTTTTATGTCTGTGGCTGTAAGGACTAGGAGGAGAAAAAAAATTAAATACTTCTTCTACCTGTGCTGCCTCATTTAAAGTGTCGGTGTGTGTAGCAGAGCTCTATCCACACAGCATTAAGTTAGCATATTCTACTCAGAATAACTGTGTTTCCACTAACAGTCACATCTCTATAACTACTTCATTAAAGAGAAATACATTCATCTCATTCCTGCTAGAAATTGTATGTTCATATGCAGACTCTAACTGTAGGACTGTACGTACAGCGCTAGCTACCAGAAGGAATCACACATAGCATCGCGTCATAATTTGCAAAGAAACTGAGCAGTTTCCTCCTATTTGCTAAAATATCTGCTTGTAAAAAAACCCCACAAATCTCAAAATATCACTTCTAAAAGGAGGCGGTACTTGATTATATGAATGATAGAAGAAGGATTTTGGTGTGCACTTCAAAATATCATCAGCTTTTTTACCAGTCAGCAGCTTAAAAATGTAAAATTACATGTTTTTCTTATTTGTTAAAGTATCACGATAAAATTCTAATCAAGATTAGGAGTGCAACCTAGAAAATCGACTTTTCTTCTTTGGGAAACAACTGACTAGAATATACACTTAAGACATTTTGCAACTAAAAAGAGGTGGGGTGTTGTGGCAAAAGGTTGAATGTGGGACGTGACAGAGCTTAAGGAATCAATAACACCAGAAAAGTGCGTTTTGGGGAAAAAAACAGGGGAAGAGGAAGACACAGGACATTCTCACTTTCTTTGATTTCTGAAAGTTGCTGAATTAACTGTATGTCTGCAAATTTGAAGGTGAATTTAAAATGAAAAATAAATTACGCAAACAATGATTGACTCTGGTGGTTTTCTCTTGCATGAAAAACTCAGTAGCTGGGATTCCACACCAGATTATGACATCTCATTTTACATATCTACAGGGGTAAGAAGTATGTAAACTCCCACCACAGTCAGAGATCAGCCTGATAAAGTCAGCGGATCCCAGAGAGTGCCCCTGCTCACTGGATGTTGTGGCTGGTCGGGTGAATCGCTCCCCACACTCCGCTGACTGTATTGACTAGACTGCCAATGACTGCAAGGGGAGACAGCATCCAGTTTGTGTTCAGATACCTACATTTAGATGGCTTAATCACAAACTGAATCCCATTCTGCTGTTCCAGAGACGTGTTTTACAGCTATCTATTGAACTCATTTAAGAGAGAAATGTTTTTGTCAGGACAAAGTAAGAAAGAAGAATAAGTCAGGAAAAAGGAAAGCTTAGACACCTGGATTGCAAGGATTTCACTAATATCTACATTATCTTCACCGATGGCTTTCTACATCTACACCACTAAATAAAACCAGCCAACAACTATTGGGATCTAAGGGAATTACTAGTCTCACATCCTTTAAGCTAAACTCTTCTGCTTCTCAAGACAGAACTGGCCCATCCAAACAATTACGGGGGACGGTCTCTGGCCTCAGCTAAAACTTGTGCTGTGTCTGGGTGCTGCCTGGGCGGGCACCGTTCAGTACTGGCCAAACCTTGCCAAACCCCCCACCACTTGAACAGTACAGACTGCCAAGTACCAGTGTTGTCTCGTGCCCTGATTTGTCCAGTTTACTACTGTAAACAAAAGACGTTGTTTCTGAGAACTCCCATTCTTCTGTGGTCACTAAATCGATGTAGTGACCACTAGAAAGTGGGGGGTGTGTGTGTGTGTGTGTCTCACTTTCTAGCAGCAATGCAGTGACAACGTATCGAAACATTACTTTTAGTTATTGTTAGTTGAAGTGGCAGCAGTTTGCCATGTATTCAGAGACTTTAAGTATATTGTATGAACATT
Source organism: Astur gentilis (assembly GCF_929443795.1). NCBI lineage: Eukaryota > Metazoa > Chordata > Aves > Accipitriformes > Accipitridae > Astur > Astur gentilis. The sequence continues at coordinate 15,049,683 of NC_064913.1, forward strand.
TTCAGCTTGATCTTTCAGTACAGTTATTGTATTGTGCATATATAAGTGTATATATTCTACTGTAGGTATAACTTTCTTCTTTAAAATACCTACGCAAACAATTTAAGGAATCCAGGAAAGATGAAAACAAAGGTTGCCTGTGCAACCTTTAGTCTTCTTATGTGTTAGCAGCACTCTATTTCACTTTTTATATGATCATCCACTATTTTTCAAAAAAACACTGCCTGTTTCATTTAGTGTTCAGAATAAGGTTTGCTCAGTGAAGGAGAAGCTCTTCAACATTTTATATTCTCCTTGTTCAAAAAAAGTGGTCCTATTACCTATTTACTGCACAGCATTCAAATTCTTCTTTGAATATCAAGTTATTCAGCAGCTCCTCAGATTTTTTATGATGCCCATTATCTAAGGGGTTCACAAATATGAACACACATATGTAGGGTGAGGCTGTAATGTGATAATATCCTAATTTGATAAATGGGAGATAAGGCACAAGTAGATAATGCTGAAAATGTCAAAAAATTTTGGGCATCCAATTTGAAATTCTTTAAGATTTGCTTTGTTCAGAGTAAATAATATTGTATAACACAGAATATTTTCAAAGCACATTTGTTATTGACTTCAGTAGTTCTATAGGTCAGACCTCTAATGTCTCAAATTCAGCATTCGAAAAAACATGGAACCTGTTAATGACTACTTGGATAAAGCTTGGTCTGTCTTGATCAGCATAACAAAAGCTCTGGCAGAGATAGAGCATTGTCTGTGCGGTGTTCGGCTGCCTCAGCTGTCAGCTTTTTTCTTTGATACCTTTTGCTTTAACCAAGAGCTTTGTTAATTATACGACAAAGGAAGCACAGATCTCATAGCTATGCCTTCTTCACCCCATGATTTTGAGCAATGCGAACCACATGTATATTGGGCAATGAAGAAGACCGGGGTTGTCGGGAAAGAAAAAGTATGTGGTCATGATAAAGGTTAAGAAGGCAGCACCATTGCAAGCAGCAAGAAGCAAGTGCATGCTGCACTGCAGCCCTACAACAGGTTATCCAGAGAGCCGGCATCTCCATCCTTGGAGGCTTTAAGACCTGGCTAGGAAAAGTCAGGTCTGCTCTGCTGCTGACAGTCCTGCTCCAAACAGGAAGATGGACTAGCTGACCTCCAGACCTCTCTTCCAACCACCACTTCAATGATCCCATTATAATTCTGAATTTTTTGAATTTAGAATTGATAACTGTTCAGTCTAATGCTCTTCTCATACAGATTTGTGTTATTATTTCAGTTTCCTAATGCAGTTAATGCTTAATACTTTTACGTTCAGAGAATAATGAGAGTACAGAGATGGGCTATACCACTGCTCTGAATAGCATAGTAGCCTACTACTCACTGTATTGTTCTAAAGAAATCATAGAAGAAAAAAATAATCCGTGCAATAGATAGTCAGAAAATAATTTGCCAGAGTATGCTTTTCTTTCTTATTCCAAGTCAATATCGTTGACCTGAGACCTGAAGCATGAGATATTACATAACCTCTTCAAACTGCACCATATCTAAAACTGCAACTACGTGTCTTCATTGCTCAGGTGAACATCCAAGATCTCAGTCTCAAGAACTTAAGGTATGAAAAACTCTAAACAGGATAATGTAATACTTCTTCTGTATCCTTGCTAAAATAGGCAACTTTACTTAAAAAAAAAAAAAAAAAAAATCCTTCCTTAGCTTTTAATAATTACCCATATCTGAGATTTGTGTCTTTATATTGTTGCATATTTCTGCTATAAATTTTAAGACAACTGATACTGAAATCAATATTTCTTCTGAGGCTTATTACTGATGCACAAAATGTGATATTTTATGTATTATTTTCTGCCTGGTTTTAAACATATCAAAATTATTCTTCTTTGAATACTGCTGTGCATTGAAAAAAATCCTTTCATTAAATTGTCTATACTGATGATCAATGTCCTGTGTCATTAGAATTAATCTAAAATCTACTGATATATCTGAGAAATTCAGGCTCTCCATTCCTATTGCGTCCTATCCCCTAACTTTATCATATGCTTTTGAACCTTTTCATTAGATGCTTTATTTTTATTTGTTTCAACCAACTTAACTGGCACTAAGAAACGACATGATATGCAATTACACTGCATAGGTCTATGCTCAGTGAACAGTAAGTTAACGATACCAGATCTGCTTTCTCATGGGCTTTTGAGCCAGTCTGAGAACAGACTTTAACAAAGAGCGTGGGGATACCAGGGAGAGCGAATAGGTGGAGAAGTTCAAGCTCTTGGACTGAATCCCAATGGAGAGAAGTTTTCTGTTTAAGATAAAGTATTTTTTCTTCTTTTTGCAAGAACATTAATTTTTATAATCTTAAGAAAAAGTCAACAGAAAGAGATCTTGCTTCCTCACCAGATACTGCTTGTCTTACCACCTCAAGTTTTCACTTGCAAATAGTATTCTAAATACCAGAACATAAACAGATGACATTTTTACAGATCTTTGGTATTATTACAAGTACATGTAGAGCTTACCCATCTGAGTGGATCACTTCTGAAAATCACCGTGATACTGCCAGATCTGTGTTGCACGGAAAACATTTACATTTGGAACTACAAATAAATTCAGTTCTGCCATAATCTCAAAGCCACAGATACATATTGCTATTATCACCAGTTTATATACAACCAAACTGGCATTTAGGCAGTGGGTTGCGATTCAATCAGCTATTTATTTACACACTGGTGCACCCCAGCACTGTTGCTTGTGGTACGTATATAGAACTCCGTGGAATACAATTTCTCACTTTCAGTATTTGAGAGTTATAATTTACAGATGCTTCATTAAACTCACATATCTATTTTCTGAAACTGACTCCAAGACTGCAGAGCACATGAAGAAAACCAGGAGCATACTAAATACTGTGAATTTTGCATTCATGTAAAGTTGGAAATCAGCTTATTCACATTTGTATCTCAAGAGATTCCATGTTCAAAACTAAAGTACATTCAGGAGAATAACAGTTGTTAATAATAGTAATGAAAAGAGCTGTAATAGATAAATTATAATGACAGAGTTACATCTTTAACAGGCATTGCTGTTGCCATGGTACAACTTTCTAATGTAAAATAAAAAATCCACTAGAAATTTGTTCTATAGCTATGGTAACAACTGTACTGTGACACCTGCACTATTAATCTATTCAAGTTCTGTTATCACTTGCTCCAGAAAGAGGTTTTTAGCAGCACACTCTGCACATGTGTAACATCTTCCCCGAAATGTATTCTCAACTCCCTTTTCCACACTCTCAGTTGGCTGATTAACAGTCACAGCTGAGTGATATTTGGAGAGTACTCTCTCATAGAAGGGTGGTAAGCAAAGAAATCATCTTATCTGCATGATAAAGATTGCTTTGGACACACTAGAATACCTCCAGTAGTGATGATACTAGTTGTATTCCCAAAGTGATGTAAAATGGGATAATCAGCAAGAAAAGGTATAAGACAGAAAAGCCATAGTGTATAAAAACTGAAGTAGCAATATTCAGGAAGGCACACAGAAACAACATGGTGCTCTGACCAAGCTCCAGCTCTTTGATAGCAGTATGTTGGCTGCAGACGTCTTTGATGAGGCAGCGCAATGTTTTCTCACTCTAGTAAATGTTATAGCAAGGTACCACGGACCTCTGTGGGAGATATAACAACACAATTACTAAGCAATTAATGAAGAATGTGCGCTTCTACTGCCACCAGCAACAACAGGAAAGGAGCAACAGTCCAGCCAGACTGCTGTGTCTCCTTCTGCTTCCTCCTAAATCTAAAGGAGCCACCAGGAGGTGGTTTGCAAGGCTGGTGTTGGCAGTCTCCAGGCTCCGTGCCCAGGTTCCAACATTACCAGCTTCCAAAAGCCGTACAGCCCCTTCGAAATCACAGTAAAAGTCTCTGCGGATTATGTGTTTGCTCTTACGAGCTTCACAACTCCCAACTCCATCACTTAACATCCCGGGCTGCACTTGGCTGGGTGCTGAAGGATTTTACTGCCTCACTATCGCTGCCTTCTTGGTAGTTTCACTCTCCACATTCTACACATCTGTTTCACAATGACCCATCGGGATCTGCAACAGATGAGAAAGGTTTGGGGGAAAAACCAGTTCTGTTCCGTATGGAGCTTTCTGAACATTGCTTGCCAGCCTCTAATGAAGAAAAAAAGCTTTCAGTGAGGAAGGATATTAGTTGGTAATTACTGTTAACCCTAACCACATGATAATATCCAAATACAGGTCTTGCCCAAAATTTCAGCAATAGCAGTGTAATCTGGTGCAAATAGAGTTAATTTTAACTCTTCTAGAGATGTATGGACTCTCCTGTTCATTTTCAGAAATTTGTTTTGATACTTGTAGAGTATTTGAGGGGGACATAAATGTAATTTTTATGTAGATCACATACAGGATTAATCTTTAACTGCAAATTTCAACACAGACAAAAACATAGAGCTGCAGCTGCCACCTCCATAATGTCGTTTCCATGAGAATTTCTTTCTCTATGACTATATAAGGCATGCTTCCTAGACATCTTAATGACAGCCTCCCAGGAACCACCACATTATACAGCACGAGAATCTGCCTTGTACCTACTCATCAGAATAAGAATCCTTCAGAAAACTAACATGTTAACATGTTTATGGACTAAAAATTTCAGGCAGATAAAATAGTGTTCAACATGCCTCAGGTGAAACGCTGGACTAATTCAACACCCACGTTCAAGCTAAAATTCTACTAGAATATTTCAACTCTACCATGCAGCAAAAAATTTAAAAAAGCCAGTATTCCTTCGTAACACTCAAGCAATCTTTCATAAGAAATTCTGAGAAATGAATGGAAACTGCTGCAAAATGTAATTTTGCAGAAAGATCACATATAATTGCATTGAGAAATTCTGTGGTAATCTCTTCTTGCAGCAGAAAGCTAGCAGTTGAGTGGGTTGTGGCTGTGCTCAGAGAGTACATGTTAATTTGACAATGTAGTACAGCAGGGAAGAGTAATATAAGAGGAAAATTTGGTGACACTTAATAACCAAAATCAGCGCAAAGCAATAGGAATGTGACAGATGAGCTCCTGAAACCATACCCTTTTGTTAAGACTCTAATGAAACTTCGTTAATTGTTCCACTCCTGATATTTCACATATCAAATGCAAAGAAGGAATGACAAAGTCCTCCACCAACTGGGAACAAAACTTACTCTTTGTCAAGGCAAAAGAGACTAGAAAAATAATGGATGATTTTTAGAATGCTGTTTCTAAAAGGAGATGTTGCTCAACAATTTCAACACTGCTGTTTGGAAGGAAGGATTTGCCTAAGTAACGATTCAGTTCCCCCAAGCATGAGACAAAAGCAGAAAGTATACAAAATAGATGTGCTGGCATTTGCACTAATCATACATTTCTGTCTTTCCTAACCTTGGTAAAGAACATATTTCTGATCTGAGCAGTATTTTTAAGATATTTAAGATGTGATACAAAGTAGTGTGCCTCTCCTCATTCCACATACAAGCTCATCTATGCTCTGTTTCACCTTATAATTCTGTTTCAAATCCAGCAAGCATGGAATCAGTGCTTTCATAAGAAATAAAGAACGTGCCCCACCCCCAAATGACCTCATTTGATTTTTGCAAAATTTCTTCTTAGCTAGTAGAAACAAAGCTGTAAGGATAGAAAGTGTATAAATATTTAAAATGTCTAGAAAATACCTATGGCTGTAGAATCACAGTCCAGATGTAGATATATGCAGTCATGGAAGATTATGTCCAGAACTGCAAAGTTTTTCAACTCTGTGGAACATTTACTGAAATTTTATATAACTACTTACATGTAACTGTTTTGAAATTAATCACTAAAATTCATAGTCTTTTATCAAGTTTGCAACTCACTACATCTTTTTTATTATAAATAGTGGGTGGGGAAAACTAAGGAATAAAAAAATAGATTCTCCATCTTCATTTTCCCCTAATGATTTATTTGGGGGTTGCAAATGTGAAAGGATAACCATATAAATTCTTTTGAAAAGTATTTACAAAGCATAAATGATCTTAAAAAAAAATTCAATCTAAACAGTTATGTGCAAAAGAATTTAGCTAAGAATATGAATTTTCTAGGCAGATTGACAATCTCTAAAAGATGTTTACTTTTCACAAATAACTGTAGTTACTTCAAACGGTAATGTCACACAGGATGCTTAAAAGCAGATTTTGTGAAAAGAAGGAAAGAGATTCAGGTGACTAAACACAGACATATGTAGCTATTCTAGATACAGTAGGGTATCCAAGGTGACTGTAAGGGCTGAGACGTAATGGAAACCTGGGTCTTTCTGGAAAAGTAGCGAGAAGCCAGAAAAGCTATCTGGAGTGTCCAAGTTGGTCTAGACATCTCTGTTTAGGCACTTGAATTGTTTCTTAGAGATCAAATGGGAGCAGACAAGGAGTGCTGATGGTAGTACCCATGTAGACAACAGATCTCAAAGAATCCATTATCGTAGAACAGATAATTGCATATGTGCATATACCCCACTTCAGATGACTCAGATACATTTACTTTAGATAGGAATTGAAAACTTGTCAGCATTTCAAGTAATGATTGTTGGATACTTTGACCAAAGTAGCCATCAAGTTAAGAAGCCAGATCACCCGAGTGGCACACAGCGTGAAAGGTTGGCCGACCCCAGATATCAGCTCAGAACATTTTAGAGACATATGTGCACTTGGAACATAGAATTAACCTGCTATGAATTAACTGTGACTGCTAGGAGAGTCAATGTTTTAGTAAGCTACTAGGATGCAGAAAAGCACTTGTTCTGTTTCAGATTTAGTTATAGGAAAAACGAGCATTCGACTACAGTAGCTCAGACATGGAAGAGCAGTGAATGAACTTGGAAGGCAATTATCAACTTTCAGGCTCCATCACAAATGACACTTTACTAAGCTCTCATATTAAATAAATAATAAAAAATATGATTGTGAAAGACTGTCTGAATCATCAACTGGTCAGAAGCTCCCACAGAGATATTTCCTTCATATTTCCAAATATAGGTCAGTTCTCTTGGTTAGAAACAGAGCTTCTGCCATCCACATTTCTGAACTACAGAGTTTGATACAGAGAGGCAGAGTTTAATCCAGTTAAAACCCCACATACATAACTGGTTGAAAAGTCACACAACATAGAAATTCTGAATGATTTATCTTCGGTTAGGCTCACGTGAAAGTTAGAAGACAGAGTTTCATTTAGCGAATAGCTCTGCCAACAGAAAACATTACCACGTATCATTCAGCAGCTCCACTGCCAGAGCTGCTTGTAGGAACGGCCTCTGATCTGCTTAGGGCAAATCAGCCGTGCCAATTTGGGTTGAGTTCATCTGGCTTATTTTGCTTGAGGTGGATTAGAAAGTTCTCACAGAAACCCTTCTGCTGAAGGCAGATCTGGGAGTGCCCACCTACGAAAGAAGTGCAACGACAAGGAGGCGCTGGTAACATCTTCTGTTGCTTCTACAGCATTCTGCCGTTCACGGAAGGATGGTACATCTCTGCCATGTAAGGGTCAGCTTTCCTCTCTGAAACACATCAGGTGGATACTTCCCTAATGCACCAAATAGCCATGCTTTTCAAATATGCTACACCTACTGAGAATAACACTCTCTTAAATAGGTGGAATAATGTGCATGATGATAAAAAATATTAGCATGGTCGAATAAAGAGGACTAATTTACCAAGCTAAAAGGATTTAAGATAGTACAGCTTTCAAAAATATCCCCCAGACTGGTAGAAAGACCTGAATAAAGTAATTTTAAGAGTCTAGGAACTGTAAATAGGAAAACAGAATGTGAGTCTAAGGGATCAGAAAATACACTACTATTGGTGGGAATTATCTCATTATAGGTCCATAATTGATAGCCCAGATTCTGCTCAGGTAAGAGCCTGATCAGAATATCAGGAATAATAGGTTGTAGAAAATCCTTTCTCCCCAGAGAACCCCATCCAGTTGTTGGCCCATCTTTAATAAGTACATGAAACTTCCTTACTGTGTAATTAGATACTTTGGATTTAGAAAGCAACTTATTTTCAGAGCTAGCTAGTTTTTATCTACAGTGTCAGAGGAAATAAATGCTTCAATATAGGTTATAACAAGTTCATCAGGTCCTTAAATCCAAAATACCTGAAGCAATACAGGCCTAGAATGTTACTGTTGCTTCATTCTGCTCTAATTTATTTGTGTTTCACCCAGTATGCGGAAGACAGATGAACAAACACCGATAATTATGTTTACCACCAAATTAAGGACTCGGATCAGCTAGATCTGATCTTCCTATCATATATGTATTTCTGCTGTTTAAGCAAGTGTGCTTACATTTCACCTGAGGAACAGCTGAGGAGAGAAAAGGTCACTGTGATCCTGTTTTGTTGATCTGTAGATGGGCAGAATCTGCATCAACAGGGAATTTCCATGTGAATAGCAGGTAAGCTGATACATGAACATATACCTCCTGCAGAGTTGTGAATTTTGCCTTGGTTTACCAATCTCACAACTAGGGATTCCCATTTTCAGCTGGAAACATCAGATGAAGCTGAGGAAGATTTCACTTGCCATAAGAGAGAGAACTCTGACAATGGGCAGGGAATTGCAACTAGGAAAGCTCAAAAATTTCATGGAATAATCCATATTTATGAACTGTAATATATAAAAGTTTAAAGTGATAGCATTTTTAGAGAGGGACAGTATATCCAAGAGGGCAGGGATAGAGGAGAGTTGACAAAGTAGTTCAGATTTCCTGAAAGCTTTGTACAGCTGTGACTGCTATTCAGACAGGCCACTATGAAGTGGACACTTGTACGAATGCAGAGAAATAATTAGGGGATCACCATCATCTAATGTTTTTATTCTTCTTTAGAAGAATCCCTTCAAAATCTTTGTAGAACAAACCAACAGGTAGAAGACTTAAACCATTTGGTAAACTCGGCTATCTCCCTCAAAGATCAGGGGAGCTGAGACTGGAAATGACAGAGATGGCAATTTTTTTTCATTGGATAAATCACAATCTGTTGGACCTCCTCGGACCCATCATTTTATTCCTAATCCAGTGGATCACTAGGACCTTCCTCTAGTGGCAAGTCCACAGGAGATACCCGGATAGGTCAGGAATTAGATGGTTCTTCCCATTTACGGTGTGGTTCCTGACTGGAAGGTTTGTGGGGGTAAGGTGAAAGAACGTGCTACATTTCTCTCAGCTGTTCTCACCGAAAACTTAGAAGTGTTGCTTTCTCCTTTCACGAAACAACAAATTTCCAAACCTCAGTATTTTTCATAATAGAAGTGTCTCCCAGACAATGATTTCAAACACTTCCTCAGTATTGGATGGCAGAGTCAAAACCTTCACACTTCTCCTTTGAGCTTTTAGGATATCTCTTTCTGTTGTTTCTGTTTTGGAAAGGGACTCACTCACAGTGAGTCAGGTATATATTAATTTTGGTGAGAGTGGTCTGCTTCAAACTGTCCCTTCGGGAATACTTGTTTTCAGTCGCTACAGAAAAAAGGTCTGAGATCTTGGACTCAGCTTCCCCGCACACACTCCTTTCTTCCCTCTCTTACCCCCAAAGAAAACAGCAGTTATTAAAACTGACAGAGGGGCTAAGTCCATCAGTCAGACATACAAACACAGCAGGAAAGAACAGGCCTCCTGTTTTCTCACGCACATCGGTCTGTAACTTGGGTGCTAAATTGTCTCTTACTTCCATAGATGAACACATTTGTACTGGGTTTAAGCCTCAACACATCTTCCTGCAGAGTATTGCTAAAACGTGGCCCCCGCCTGCCCAGCTAACGATTGCTGCCCAAACCGTTGCCTTGTATCTACTAAACTGCAGGCCGCCTGCTCTTGACCATTCAAGAGCTCTTCAGCAAAAGTCACCTTCTTGGTCCATTGCAGGGAGCACGTTACATGCTTTGGCTCTCACTGTTAAATTTAAGGCAAGTTGTGGCATACAAATTCTTTCTTAATAAACCTTCAAAGTCATGAAGTAATTGATTCCTGTCTTTCATGTGCTAGCAATGCTCCATTATTACTGTTTTGCTATTTTTACTTCTGCTGAGAAGTCATGTAGCGGAATTTAATTGTTCCGGTATTTCATGATTCAAAGGGATTGTAAACCAACTGTATATTTCAACTAAATTGACAGCTGTAGAAAAATTAACATTGGTATACATTATGTTGCTGAAAAAGACAATTCCTTGCACTGCCTGAAGCCACTGTTGCTGTTACACAGGTCGGTGGAGGTTCAGGGTCAACTTGCTTTGAAATAACATTGATTCTTCCAGGGTTTTCTTTGATGAAGTTCTGCTCCGGCAAGTTGTCTAACATACCAAACACACTCAGGAGAACTGAGTATACAGAAGTAGTTCATTAAGTCAATCATAATTAACAAATAAGTGCAGAAACAATATTATGATTGTTTTAATTAGCATATTCTTCATTTGGAATAAACTGGAAATCAAATGATCACAGTCTCCTGAGAAATTTACACAAGTCACTTCTTCCTCTCTTTAAAAGGGCAAATAAGCATCACTAGCAGCTCAATATATCAGGCAGCACTGTAACAGATACCAGAACAAAACCTGGCAGCTGTTTTCTTTTTTCTTTTTATTTTTTTTTCTAAAAGCTTTTGTTGTTAAAATAATGAGAAATGACAATGAAAGCATTTCAATCACTTTTCTGACTAAAAGTGGGCACACACCTTATTGCTCTCCTTTTGTAATAATAGGAAAGAAAAAAGACAGGGAGAAGAAGGAAAGAGAGAAAAGAATAAGAGGAAAAGAAAGGAGCCATCCTGAAGACCAAAGATTCTAAACCCAGAAACTTCTGATGAGATTTTCAAATTGGTCCTAAAAAGGACTTTTTTAACATGAAAAGTGATTTTATGATTTTTTTTTTTTTATTAGTTTTCAAAAATCTCATGAGGATACAAAGATGAAGTGCCAAGTATTTAGCCAATACTTGTGTCTTGAAAGCACTTTTATATATGCACCTAATGTAAAGAAGCACAGTCAAAAAAAGTCACAATGGTTATGCCTGCAATAGGTTACCTTGAAAATTATAGTAGTAGTAGCACTTCAGCTTATGTTATTTAATTATTCTGCCTATCTGCACCAACTTAAATGAACGAAGGCTGATGAGGGTGGTGGGAATAAGTGACACGCATTAGGTATTTCCAAGCAGAATGACAGGAGTTCTTCAATGAACAAGGAGTGAACCACCAACTGAGACATGTAAACTGGCTTCCTCCTAGCCCCGTTAACAGGTAATTGAATTTCCCCATCTTTCCATCGTTAGATGGAAAACAAAGCATTAAGCTATTAAAATCTTCTCTGCTCAGAGAATAAAGGGTGAGCCAAAATTTAAAGTAATTGGGATAGCTACAGTACTCATAAACAAAGAATGAGTCTGTGGAGAGTAAAGAGGCATACAGGCTTTTTTTTTTGAAAGCAGCTTCCTTTCTTTCAATCTTCTCTGTGGATATTTATTATAACTGGTACAAACTTAAAAAAAAAGTAAGCTACAAACATCTGAGGAAATATGCCATGTATTTCCAAACCAAAATTAACTCCACAGATAGGACAATTGATCAGTGAAGTTTAAAAGTAAATTTTAAGTGAAACTTGATTTAAGTTCACCTAACCTCGGAGTCTGACTGTCAATATAAAGACTAAAAGTCTGTAATTTGCAAGTGCCATCAAAATACCTCTAATCTGAACTTTAATTGACTTTATCATGTTATAGCAGCCCAAGACATGCTGTAATCACCACTGAGAAGTACAGAAGTCTGAATCAAAGTAACTGCCTGCTTCTTAAAATTGGCATCTTCTACTTCAGTTAAAACATACTTTATACTAAAGCCAACACGGCAACGTTTTTACCACATGAAAGACAAAGATTCAGCATAAATCAGTCATTCCAAGGTCCGATACTTTTTGCCAGTTTTTTAAGTCGATTCATTGATAAAGACTATTCAAAAAGACAGACCACCACACTTGTACAACTTTACTTCACAATTCTCAGGTGAAGAGTTGCAGAGCAATATGATTTTTTCCCTACATGGCTAACTCTCCAAGAATTCCTGTTGAAAAGTAAGAACTCCAAGCCTTTTTGTGGTATGAGTTCTCCTTAAGTTATCTTGACAGTTAGAGAGACTGACTCAGAGCAAGTAAAGATATTCCACCTTCATGGTGGCTGTGGAAGTATCGCTATCCGCCAAGATGCGAGGGGTGAACAGTGGGGAGGGGATTCTGCCCCTCTGCTCGGCTCTGGTGAGACCCCCTGCAGTAATCTGGGGACCCCAACACAAGAAGGACAAGGACCTGCTGGAGCAGGTCCAGGGGAGGCCACCAAGGTGATCAGGGGGCTGGAGCACCTCTCCTGTGAGGACAGGCTGAGAAAGTTGGGGTTGTTCAGCCTGGAGAGGAGAAGGCTGCGGGGAGACCCTACAGCAGCCTGCCAGTACCCAAAGTGGGCTTATAAGAAAGATAGGGGCAGACTTTTTAGTAGGGCACGTTGCGATAGGACAACTGGTAATGGTTTTAAACTAAAAGAATATAGATTCAGACTAGATAGAAGAAAGAAATTTTTTACAATGCGGGTGGTGGGACACTGGCCCAGGTTGCCCAGAGAGGCTGTGGATGCCCCGTCCCTGGAAACATCCAAGGCCAGGTTGGATGGGGCTTTGAGCAAGCTGGTCTAGTGGAAGGTGTCCCTGCCCACGGCAGGGGGGTGGAACTAGATGATCCTTAAGGTCCTTTCCAACCCAAACCATTCTATGATTCTGTGAGTCTATGAATTTTAAAGATAGGCATCAGACCAAGGCTCTCGGCTGGTTTAAGTGGACTAGAGTTTAAGACAACGCTAGCCTGTATTCTCCTGAAGCTGATACATATGGTACAATAGCTTTAAAAAGAATATACACACAGCAGTTGGTAACTCAGATTCATAAACTTAAGGTCAGAAAGTGCCATTTGTACCTGTCCTGCATATAAGAGCATAGAATAAGGAGGTTCATCTCCCTGAACAAAATGCATATCCAATAGTAGATGCATAGGAGTTAAAAAAGAAGATGAACCCAGTTCTTAGGCATTGTACAGATCAGCTTGTGGCCCCACTCCAAGGCTACTAAATATGAAAATCAGTTTTCAGTTTTAATCACAGGATCATTCTTTCGCAATTTAATGTTTATTGAAGTATTTGTAAAAGGCAAAGCCCCTATGATCGCACTTACTTCTATTTCACACTGCATTCTAAGTGGAATATACAGAAAAGCTGCTTGAAGATTTTGGGGAAAAAAAGAAGAAGAAAAGACAGCACTTTAAAGAAGAGCTAAACCACCTGAGAAATAGAAAATATTCAAGAATAGTGAATTAGAAAAGGAGAGTGGGAAAACACAGAAGCAGAAGCTAAGGGGGAATCTGAACTCTAATTCCAGGGAACTATTCCGCGTTGCCAGAACTGCACTGCTCAGCAAGTGCTTTCAGTCTTTTTGCTACATCTGTATCTCCTGTCAGGAAGCTCGTTTGATCAAGATATTGAAAGTAGATGTCTCTGTCTTTCATTTCTGCCATGTTCCTCTCCCATATTATCATAGCTGCTGCAAATCCAAATTACTGCCCAGGTGCAAGCGGAGATTTTCAAATACCTGACTGGACACTGCTGTTTGCCGTCTCTCTATAGATGAAGCGAATTGCATGGAGTTTTACTGCATACCTTGCCTGAGGTCAATCATGTTTAAATGCAACTTTTCTTACATAAATAACAATGACATTATTTTGGTATTACATTTGATTTTGCTGCTCTAATTAGACCCATAGATTTGTCATAGATAATTTCTGGACTAAGTCATAATAATGTTGTCAGTATTACAATCATGACAATCATGCGAAAACTTAGGAAAAAAACAATGACACGTTTACAGTAGCTGAAGTACCTTTGAAAAATTATATACTGACTCAATTAAAAATAATAGAATAACCCCAAATACTTTGTCGTTATTCTATGACAGCTAGTTTTTCTTTGCTCATCATAATTACATAACAGATGTCTTTTTTTGTATTAAAGCTTCATCTTTCTCAGATGTTTAGCTGTGTCAACAGTGAGTTTTCTTAAAATTTCCATATTCACTCAGCAATCCATTCAGCTATGCCATGTGGGAAGCCCAGCCATGCTGTTCTGAGTTGTAAACCAGGCTGTAAAGGCGATTGTTAAGCCAAGATAACCTTCAGCCAGAAAGCCAGAATTTTTTCAAAGTCATCAGAGTCACCTTCTCAGTCCTTATACACTTATTCCTTTGCCGTGCAATCTTACATATGGCCTACGTTTTGACTCCTGAACAAAGATCACTGTATTGATGGGCCTCAGCTCAAAATCTTCAGTCCCAAGTACTTTCTTCTCCTTCAGTCATTGTAAGTCTCCAGAACCATAGGAAAACAAAGAAACAACATCCCAAGCCCCAAGAAACAGTACAAAGCTCAAGCAGTAAAAAGCTGGAAGCCAAGCGTCCAGTATGGCTGGAAGAAAATACAAAGATCGTAGCTGATCTCTGGACTAACACAAGGAGAAGTCACCACTTTGGGCCCTTGAAGAAAAATCTTCAAGAATTCCAATAATATCTGAAAAACTAAGGGCAAAGGAGGCAAAGCTCAACCGAGCAACAGTCTGAAAAGAAGATAAAAGGGGTCAAAATGAAGGAACAGAATACCAGAGGCATTTTTGACCTGCTTCATGAACCCATGCCTTTCTTGTGAAGAGGTGGCCTATGCTAGACAAAAAAAATCCCAAACACACGTCCCCGTTACTACCTACTTATTTTTGGCATCACAAACATTGTAAATCACAAGATAATCACACATACACTTACAGGCTCTACTTTTCCTTACGCTAACTTTTCAGAGGGATCTCTAAGCTAAAAATGTAAAGGTTCATCCTACATCCTCATGAGACTACAAACGCATTCGTGGAGGTTACACCAAAGAATCAGAGAAGGGTGCAGGGAAAAAGGAAAATAGTTTAATCAGGTAAAAGAGTCTTCAGGTTCTATCACTCTAAAGAGTATTACAAAATCTAAGGATGAATTTTAGCCTTTTCACAATGCCTTTCAGCCTTTTGACAAAAAGGTTACTTGATGAGCTATGAAATTGCACACCCTCTCTGCTGCATTCTTCAGAAAACGGAAACACTGACAATATGCAAGTCCAATGTTTGTGACAGAGCACGAGAAAAGTTTGGAAGCGTTACGCCTGAGATTGTTATTGTTCTGCTTCCTCTACAACTTCAAAGACTGTTAATACAATTAGGCTCCCACATATTCTTAAAATAAACTGGTGAACTAGGCAGACTTCTTAATTTCATGTATAAACACTAGGATTGATTTGAAAGCACCAGCCATAACTGAGTGCTAGATGTAGCTATCAGCCTTTGCACACCCTCTACGTGACTAAATACTAACACAAGGATATCGTGTAGAGCCTTTTCTGTAGCACTCGCAAAAGTATCAAGAGCATTTAATTGACAGCTGGGATCTTAGAGACACCAACAATTATTTTTTTAGATGTAGTTCATCTTCTCATAGCCCGCTCCAACAACACATCTGGCATAAAGGGCACCGCTCTTACAGTGGCCGCCAAGCAGTTGCTTCTAATAATCCTGTCTCCAGCTTGAAGCTTTCTATCTTCTTAGGAAAAAAATCCCTTCCTACAATTTCAGTGGGAATACTGCAAATCTGTCAGTAAGTACATCGTAAACGTTCCTCTCATAAATCTGCCATCACGTCAAATTGCCACTATGTTAATTTAAGAGTAGTTTTCAAGGTAGCAACCGCTTTTGTTTGAGAATTTGGGAATGCAAAGGTGCTTTCTTGGAAGGTATTTTTGCACATGTGACACAGACTAGCTGAATAATAAAAATGATACAACTACATTCACCAATATGAAGCCATTTTGTGTTGGAATAAAAAGGTAGTTCAGCTGCTTTTTTTTTTCACAGTAGAACATTCGAAACCTACCAAATCAACACCTGAATAAAGATTTTACATGTTTAGAAAGAAACTTGATTTTTACATATGCCAGGAATCATTTTTTCTTGAAAGAGAGCAATTATTTATTAGAGTTTTACACACTGTCAAGAATTATGTAAATCAAGAGATTAAGATATAGGTCATTTATTTCTGAAGGAAACTTTTTGAAGTATGAAGGGAGAAAAATTTAACATAATTTAAGCTTCTAGTCTTGGTATCAAACGAAGGCTGAGTCATAAAATCACTTTGAAGACAGCTGTAATGATATAAAACGTTACTGTGTACCAGCTGTTCACTGAGAGTATTCTGTTAAGAGATTGCCCCTTACAAATATAAATTTTGGTATCCAGTGGAAAAATCTGAACTACCTGAAGTAGCAATTCCCCTTCCACTAAGGGAAAATAAGGTTTTACACAACTCCTTCTAGACACAAAAGAGGATACACAGACCTTGTTTATGAAACATAGAAAATGTTTTCATTACCAAGGTCAATGGCAGTTGCCTCTTGTCTGAAAGGCTCTCTAGATGATGGAAGAAGTGTAAGAGATGAAAACTAATTTGATGAAAACAAGAATATGTACTGAAATTCTGTAAAATGTCCCTCTGCTCTAAGTATTAATACAAGTGTGCACTAGAAATAAACTCTGCAGCCATATGTACTTCAACACTGTCTTGTTTAATAGCTGCATATCTGCATACCTACAGAAAATCCATAAAAATCACTCTATTGTAACTTAAAAGGAATACCTTTGTTTGCATCAAGTTCTCTCATTAATATTTAAAATTGTAGCTGAATCATGGTAAGGGGAGGAAAAGAACAGGTGATATGAAAAGTCAGCAGAAGGGAATAAAACCAAAACTACTTAACGGGACACGGGCTGTGACCACATTGCATTCATAACAATAACCACGGTGCACTGTACGGACCAAGATAGCTTAAAAACCCCTCTACGTAGTTACAGAAATCTTGCAATATCATTGCAGTGCATAGAATAGGCTGTGAAACTGGCTCCAAATCCCAAAGCAAATTAGCCAATGCTACGCTGTATTTTAATACCAGTTCTCAAGCTAGAGCGAGTTCAAAGATGGCATAAGTGCCAGTTTTGTAGAAATATTCTCTGCAATTTAATTAAAATACTGGGGCTGCTAAGAAAGACTAAGGGAGTTAGGTTTTGCCTCAATTTGCCTACCTTGCTCAGATAACTTTAAAAATACCACCCTTCATATTTTTTAATTTAAAAATCCACAAAACCCATGTTACAAATTATTGAAAGCAACCTATTTCTCTTAATGGAAGACTGCATAACTAAAGCAAATCAGAATGCGTAAGAAAACACTGTAGTCTGAAGTAAAACTGCTATATTGTGGCTCAGGAGGTACTCCTGACCTTTTCAGTAGTTTACCAGTTGACTTTGGAAAATCAGTTTAGTATTAGTTTGCCTGAATTTCCTTTGCTGCGATAATACTAATCCTTCTAAAGGGCTTTAAGACCTGCTAATGAAAACAGCACTATATGAGAGCTAAGTATTATCAGCATCTTTTAAGATGCTTATCAGACTTCACCATAAATCCTGAATTTTTCAGAAGTCCTTTAAAAATGCTTATACCGTGCTTTTATACTTCTCTGCTAATATTTGCAGGAATCTTTTTTTAACAGGAAAGGAACTAAATATATGAGAAAACAAATTTAACTATAGAGTATACAAAGTGTCATTATATATATAGTAAACTGAAAAATTAGAGAATGTTTTATAAACCCCTTTGGGTATAATAAAGATGTGTTACTTCTAGGCATATACAATACTTCAAAAGAAAATGTGAAGTTTCATGATTATGGTTTAACTCAAATGGAATGAATTTAAAAGATTTAAATGATTAAATATTATTTTGCAAGACATGACTTTTCACACAGTATGATACAATGAATTTAAATCAGAGGCAGATCGTACCTAGTATTCTTACAACTGAGAAGACCAGTATGTCAGACAATCTACTGTTTTGTTCTGTTTAAGACAAACAGGCTCTATAGGGTCCTTGAAAGCTATGTTTTATTGGAATTGGAGCTAGCGTTCATTTTAAAGTTTATTTATTGTGCTTGCAGCAGACGCACATAGAAAAGTATGGAGAAAAATTGGATCAGGAGTCTGCAATGTTGTCATGATTGCCAAGTTCAATTCCCCAGCTTTCCTGTAGGGCCCCTTTAGGTACTGGAAGGCTGCTGTAAGGTCTCCCCGCAGCCTTCTCTTCTGCAGGCTGAACAACCCCAACTTTCTCAGCCTGTCCTCACAGGAGAGGTGCTCCAGCCCCCTGATCACCTTCGTGGCCTTCTCTGGACCTGCTCCAATAGGTCCATGTCTTTCCTACCTTGGGGTCCCCAGATCTGGATGCAGTACTGCAGGTGGGGTCTCACCAGAGTGGAGTAGAGCGGCAGAATCACCTCCCTCGACCTGCTGGTCACGCTTCTTGTGATGCAGCCCAGAATACTTTCTGGGCTGTAATCGCACATTGCTGGCTCATACTCATTTTTTCATCCACTAATACCCCCAAGTCCTTCTCTGCAGGGCTGCTCTCAATCCACGCATCGCCCAGCCTGTATTTGTGCTTGGGATTGCCCCAACCCATGTGCAGGACCTTGCACTTGGTCTTGTTGAACTTCATGAGGCTCGGACAGGCCCACCTCTCAAGCCTGGACTCTCAAGTCCAGGTCCCTCTGGATGGCATCCCTTCCCTCCAGAATGTCGACTGCACCACACAGCTTGGTGTTGCTGGCAAACTTGCTGAGGGTGCGCTCAATCCCACTGTCCGCATCGCTGACAAACATACTAAACAGCGCCAGCCCCAATACCGACCCCTGGGGAACGCCACTCGTCACTGCTCTCCATTTGGACACTGAGCTGTTGACTGCAACTCTTTGAGTATGACCATCCAGCCAGTTCCTTACCCATTGATATTGTTATACTACTACTACTATCATTAGTGTTAAAGATTATCAAACTATCTTACAAGCCCTTTCTTTACCGAGCACCATCTGTTTGTCTTTTGATTCAGGGAAAAAGGACAAATATATTAACTCCAACAGAGTGATTGCTTTTTTATTTCCAGGTCTTTGTCTTCTGGGTTTCCTGGACTCATTTTTTTTTCTTATTCCAATAGTGGCTAGAACTTCATAGAGAAGATGCTTGCGCTGTGCCAAAAGAGGTCATTTGTATTAACTACCATCCATTAACTTCAGTTCCAAGAGGAGAATGTGACACTGATGGAGGAATACTATCGTTAAAGGGTCCACAGAGGAACCCAGGACCGCGTACCACATCTAGTCCTTCATAAGAACAGGCACTGGTGCTGCAGAACATCAGTACCGAAGAGTTCAAAGGCCATCTGCAGATGTGCCATGAACGACAGATCCCAAAACAGCTCCTCAAAACAATTTAAGACATATAGTACAAAACCCAGAGCTTCTGCTGCAATGAATTGGCAGGGAGATCAAGAATACTTCAGATGTCCTTGGCTCTTTCATCCCCACAGAATTCTTTGGGGATTTGGAAATACCCAGAGGATCCTCTGATATACGTAATATCCATGACACTGTTACAATAGCTCCTGACTAATCCTTCCTTATGGTGTTAACATCTGCCACTTTTCAATATAATATTCATTATTTCAAGAGTGTCACATTCCTCACAGATAGCATGAATGACTACAAAATAATGATTTTTTGATGATTCTGTTTCTGAGAAAACATAAAATGGTGATAAACTGCCATTAACTTTGGCATGTGAAGCCTTGTGCAAAGGCTACTGAAGTAAATGAAAATATGATGCTGCCTCAGAACAAATTTCAGGACTTTATTTCTCAACATGACCATTTGCTTTAGGTTTTTTCTATGTTTTAGTGCTAATACTTTTTATCACAGTTAAAATTTGTCTTTAATAAATAGCTAGTAAATAAAATAGATTGTCAAAGTATTTTTAGAAGGAACTCATTTTTTCCTAGCAATACACAATTATAACTGCCAGAAGTCTCTGGCATTTTTTAGCAACAAATATGTAGTATTCTAACTCTTTATTTTGGAAGTCTAGTATTATATTAAGCTACATTTTTCTATTCTGTTCACACTACTAATATGTAGAGTTTAACAGGATGCAAAGCCTTCTGTTTATTTATTATATTTATTTATGTCACATTGTGAAGACACACAAGTCTTTAAAAAGCAAACCGTATAATGAAACTGTTCAGAAAGGGAATGCATACCTGCACATGGTTTAAATGCAATTTATTAAGCTTTCAAATATTGAAAACTAAATAAAGCCGTAAATCCCATTTTGTTTGGTATTTACTTTTGAGTATAGATCTTTTTTTCAATGTGGTCTGCAAGTGATTAGTCAGTGTTTTCCCCTGCAGTAAGTGTATTAATATTTCTCATTAGCAATCAGAAGCATAGAACAGATTTGTTCAGTCTGTATGTAGAAGAGGCTAATAATATGATAAAAAACTAAGAGCACTAATTTTGCTGTCAATTCTATACCCTGGCAATTACCTCTTAAATAGGCTGGACTCTTCTCATGTTAATTAGTAGTATTTCAAAAACCTTCGATTGTGGAAAGACATATTATTTTTTTCAAGAAAAAGCTATGTATTTTGACATTTTCTCTAGAAAAAGACCAGGTTTATACCTAATTACGTACATGGATAACTTCTTTCATTCGAGCTGGCCAGCTAATTTCAACTTATGTATGTGTCAGCAAAGCCACGCGTACATGGAAATGTAACATGGGTTGGTCTCCCTAAAGACTGTCTTCTCCTGATACGAAAATAGCCACAGGTCTGGGTTTTCAGTTTAGCTGTAAGTGGTTTAGAAGACACTCCACCTCCCACCCCACCCCCCCATAAAAAAGAGACAGTTTATACAAGCAAAAAGCAAACCCATCAGGTACTTTAGCAAAAGGGCTGGTTTAAAATAATAAATTGCCTTTGTACACTGTCCTTTGGTAGCAGAGACACGTTGAACAGAGACATGGCTTTTTCATACTCCCACCCAGCCTGGCTATGGAAGAAAAACTTGTAGAAATCCCCTGTCACAGTATTTTAACGTTTTGGCGACTGCAAAATGCTCTCTGTTACAGTACGGACCATTGCGGTTCATAGCTGGTGGAAGATGAGGAAAGGAAAACATGGAACCCCCAAACCCATCACCTCTCCCTCCAGGTACCAGAACTGTGCACTCAAACAAGTCAGCTAAAAGCATGAGAGTTCCTTATCTGCATCTGCAGGGAAGTTATGCTCCATTAATTTATGCTAAATTCATGGTTTATTTTCTTCACCACTAAAAGGAATAAAAAAAGGAATAAAAGTTTTCATTTTTCCTTTCACTGTATATAACCATCTTCTTAAAATACCTTCTTATTGCCTCAATTTTTACTGAAAATGAAGTAAATAAGAGCTGCTATTACAGCCCTGTGGAAAATATTCATAAAAAAAAATAAAATATAAAATTACATGACAAAAGTTGCTTCAAAAATGAATGTGAGATATCAAGTGCAGCCAGGAAAGGCAATGTTCATGTAAGACTTTCAACTTTTCTCACTGTAAAAACTCAAAACCCCGAAATCTTTTTAATAGATCATTTCTCTGTTTTTCATATTGCAGCATCTCATCTGAAGAGTACTTAATCCAATGAATACATTTAAAAACAAGTTAAGAACATAACATGGTTGTTTCTGATTTTCCAACTTTTTCAACATAACCTACCAACGAAATTTTGCTGTAGATTAAACAGAGGTAGGAGACTTACTTCAAACAATTAGATATGTTGAATCTGCAGCAAAATAAATCAGACTGATACATTTTGTTGAAGTATTGGGCCCACCATCCACTTTCTGTTTAATCCAAGAGGAGGAGCAGTTAAGCGCTTCTTTATCGAACAATAGCCAAAATGTGGAAACCACCACCGAGACTCCCCAAGATATCCTGCCCAGGAACACCGCTTCACGGAGCTACACATCTTCGGGGCAAGACTTGATCTGTATGCAGAGAACATGAAGCTCTAACAAGAGTTTGTGATTGTCTGCACACCTCTACCTTATGCGTATTCTGCTTGTGTCTCCCACCAAGTCACACCACTTCTCGTTTTTCTCCCTGACGAGAACGGAGCTAACGAAGCTTCACGTCCTCAGCTGTGCACCCTTGGTCCTCTGACCTCACCCAGTGCAACAGCTCCAGCTCCGTAGTTCCTAGGAGACCCCTCAACATGAAACAGCACAGGTTTTGTCTAGTCCAGGGGATTTTATTCACTTTACGGTTTGTAAGGCGCGATGGGCAATGCTTCCCTTACACGGGCACTCGAGACTGGGAGCTCTGCACAGCACGGACTGCCTTCGGGCTGGGGGAGAGGAAGAAAGCATCAGCCACATCCCAGTCCTGGTATTTTACTGGTTGCTTAGGCAACCCAGCTCCACTGCGATGAAACAGAACATGGAAAAAGTAATCCCACTGAATGGGAATCCACTTAATTCAGAATCAGTACCCAGTTTATGCAGTAGTACATTTTTACATAAGATCAGAAAACACTGTCTGGTTTTGATGCACATTTTACGCCAACAAATTTGGAAAAGAACGGATATCAACAACTTACATTCTTTCCAAAATGCATCGAATCATTAAGGAAGCTGAATTTTAAATTCACTGTTCAGACAAAAATACTCATTGATATTTAGCAACATCTTCATAATAAGCAAGAATTAAAATATTTTGGATTAATTTCTGTGATAACATATGCAAGATTTATGGAAGCCACTCTCTTATTAATTTCACAGGAAGTTTTATGTCAGTATGACATAATGGAGAAGCTCTTCTTGAGCTGAATTACCCAGCTGATGTCCTGAACAGCAAAGCATAGGCTTTATAAAATCACTGCAATCTAAACACTAGTAAATCAGGGTAGTCACAGAAGAGTTGTGGTACCACCTTTCATGTTGCTGATGTGTTTGTGGTGATGTCTCACCAAAAAAAATTGCAGTAATCTATACTTGCAGTATTTAAATATGCATTAGTAATGGAAAAAAAGAATATTAATTGTAGCATTCATATTACTTCCCCCATAGTATTTTAAAAGTCGTATTTGCAATAAAGCTAGCTCTAATTCTATAGCTGCATCTTAAAGCTGTATTCCTAGCTACTCTGAATTTCATCTGAACAAATGAATATCATTTGACACAGAAGGAGATGTAGTCCACGTGTGGTAAGCTAGAAGGACAATACAAGCAATTGAAGAGTTGACACGGGTCCACAGCTAAGAGCTCAGTATTTAGCATATTCAACTGAATTAGAAAAACAGCAGATGCACGGTCACTCCTTGTGTTTTAGAAAGGGAGGGGCTCCATCTAAAGACCAGAAGATCAGCGGTAAGGATGTTAGGAAAACAGTGATTAATTCCCAGCAACTATGTCCTAGAATAAGTAATTTTCAAAACATCAAACACAGAAGAATAATCTAAATCATAGCAGTGAGGCAAACAATAAAGTAGGTACTGGAGCTCCTAACAGCTCTTCTTTACATAGCTTAGTTTAAATGTAAGTTTCTAAGAATCGGCATTTAACCCAGTTTCTCAGCTACATGCTAAAAATATATACTTGATTTTTTTATATATGATTTCCACTAATAAGAAATCTGAAAATAAATGTGTCACCTACTATGCCTGCATTTCGTATTTTATGCTTAATGTAGACAGGAGCTTATGTCTCTTTAAAGATAAAACAATTCTTAGTTTACTGGTGTGTCACAGGTTAGCTTACAGTCAGACATATTCCTCTACTGTTGGATATACGCCTTTCTTGCCCTCTTTATTTGATATAAATGCTCAAGAAGTCTAGCTCCATATTTCAGCTTTTAATAGAAATGAAAATTAATACTTCTGTATTTTTTTTATTCATTTTAAAATATGGTTGCTGTGAGAACCTCATCTTTGGCTGCTTTATAAAATGAATTGAATTCATCTCTCCATTTTCCAAGTTTTCCTCCAGTATTTTACTGTCAGCTTCAACAAAACAAACCCAGAACAATCTTCTTCTTTAACCAGCACCTTCATTTCTCAATATCACAAACTGAAAGGCTTACATTACTTGCTTTCACAATGCTGTAGTATCTGAACACAGAAAGGTATGCAATAATTCTCCTTGCAAAATGCACCGAACTAAACTAATTAGAAGCACAGTCATTTGTACAACTGCTTTGATCCAACTATCACGAAACACATTTTAACTACCACTAACAGGCGGCTACCTCTGAAGACACAATGGAAACTATTCAGCAGACTACGGGCAGCATCACATATCCTTCTGCCATGGAAACTAAAGCACATACTTCCCTTGCCTAGCTTAGCATTTTAGATAGACAAACTATTGTGACCTATATGGGTGAAACTGTGATCAGCTTCTGAATGATGCATGAGCAAGGAGAGAACTAAGATCAGGCACAGCTGAAGTCTTTTTGCTCGTTTGTTTTTCATAAAACATTGAAGTTCTGGGTTGGAAATCCTGGGGAAACAGGGCATGTCTATGCAGAAGCATGAACGAGTACTTGCTTAACTCAGAAAAATCTTTCTCTGCATTGAGTTTATAGACATTTCAATTATGGAGGTGCTTCATTTTGTTTTTTCAGCGTTAGTCACATTTGACAAACAATGTGCCATTTATGATATGAATTAGTTCTGATTATTATGCTGATAATACCACATTAAATCTGTGTCTTTCTGTTCTTTAATCAAGTAAGTATTACTTGCATTGACTCACTCTGCAAAAAGCACATACCAAATGCTAGATAACAAAATGTTATGCAAAAAAAATTAAAAAAAAAATAAATTGGTAAGCCTCAATTGGGTACTTTAGACAGCAAAACAATTTAAACCATTAAGACTATTGCAATGCTAAGGAATTTGAAGAAGGGTTATGAGATTGTTATCCTAAACTGACTAGGATATTTCAAACAAAATAATGAATCCTTTGAATAAAAATATTTTTTAGAAACCAATATTTACATCAAGCGATTAGAAGAAATCTTACTTAAACTGAAGGAAATGTCTCTGTAACTAAATTAACACTGACAGTTGTTTCATAAGGGCATGATGTTTTACTGATATTTCCCTGAAGAAAGCTCAGTTTCATGATAATATAGCAAAAATAGGTCAAAACTTGAAAGATTAGGATATTGTACTACAAGTTTTTAACACAGGGAGAGATCAAAATTCAACCTGCAATTTTTGTGTTCATTTAATCTTCCCTTTAACAAATTACAGTACAATTGGCAGTGATTAGAATACATTGCAATTTTCTTTTTAAAGATGCAAAAGGAGCTTCATGAACACAGCAACATTTTGAGTATCAATTTGAATTCCTTGGAGTGAATTTTTACCATCTGGGAAATGCTTCACACTTAACTTATTTTCAGTAACTCTTTGCAAAATATCAGGGCAGCACAGTTTTCACCAGATCTTTCTTTATCACAATTCTATAATTCCAATATGCTATCTAATTATAAAAAAAATATGCAGAATCACACTTGAACCGTAATTGGGACAACTTTTGCATCTGTTTTGCTTATTCAGGCTTTGAGCTTCAAACAGCTTTAGTAAATACCTTATTGGAAAGGTACATTTCTATTGTCAACCACACTTTTCAAAAAAAGCCTTCACATTTACTGTGCATTTCTGGGTCCAGACAGAAGTTCAAAGTCACCAAAATATAATCCCATAAGAGAATATTCTATATACTTTCATTTCCCCAAAATTACACCACATGCCATTAAACAATGCAAACACCTTTCAAAATTTGGATAAGCATCTTCTATCCTATTACACTTCCTCATACACGGTATTCGAAAGCATTTAGCAATACATCCAGTTTACTCCACCCAGAAATCTGGACTCTCAGAAAAGAATGTCAGATTAATTTCCACATTTAATATATTTATTCTCAACTGTACTTTACATTTTATATCACCAAGCAAATTCAATAATGTTTTACACAGACAAAAGCTCCAATGGTGGGTCGTTAGAAGAAAATGTGTCCTCCCAACCTCAAGCCAGGAAGGCATTGTGGGATTTGCACTAAATCTGGGAAGGCTGTGAATAGAAGGGTGGCAAAATGAATGGCTTCAAAAATCCCGTTTAGTCACTGGTGAAACCCTTTTGGTATCCTGGACAGCTCTAGAACCGTCTCCAGCGTGATCCAGAGATCCTACCCTTAGTGATAACATGCCCTGCCTTCACTTTATTTGAAATCTTCTTATAATCTGTACGAGCATAGGAAGACATAATTGACCCTCAATGCATCAGCAATAAGGATGATGATGTAACGATGTCATAATATTTCTGAATCCAGCGTTATGCAAACAATTGCTAGGAAAATGTCCTGAAAACCAGATAGTAGTAATGTCACTATAGCTGTAATGGTCTCAACTACATGTCTCTTTCAAATACAACATAATTCTACATTTTCTATTTATAGACTGCTCTGAATCTACGCAGGGCCAGACTGTGTACTGCTCAGGATCTTCTGCGTATGTGTGAAAGCCTGCCATAACACCTTACACCAGCTAGCAAGGCAGCTGTTCGAGAACAGCAGACAGCAGCTCTCCCTGAACTCTTTTCGTGCTAGGGACGGAAGAGATGAACCAACCGTCTTTTCTTTTGGCACGTTTTACATTAAATATCTGAGAATACCAGGCAAGGAGGTAACAAGCTCAAATTATTTTGCACGAACTTGCACTCTTAAGAAAAGGTCAAAAATACTGGAAATGGAACAAATTTTTCTAACACCCCCATGCTTTTCTAATAAACACCTATCCAGCAGGATTCAGGTAAACTTCTTCATTGGCATAATGTGCCGTGGACAACAGACCCTCCTCCTTCTCCTCCTTCCCAGAGCAGACTGTGCCCAACTGAGACAGATCATCTCTGATGCGCCTCCGGCAGAAGAGCTTGCGACTGTGTGCCACAACTTACCCCATAATGTTTTCTGAACCTTAGGCGCTCAACTTAAAATTAGGAGTTTCATATTATTCTATTTTTAAAAATGATATTTTTCCTGAGCAGAGATTGACTCCACATCTGAGGAAGCCACAGAGGATGAGTTATTTCATCTATGGGCAGAAATAATTTTGCTTCTGGCATATACTTCAAAGCAATTTTTAGAATCTGAAACAGAAATAAGTGACGAACTGTGCTAAAATGTCCCAAATTGATCTCTAGCCTTAGAAAAACAGGAAGCATGCAGATTTAAATGTTTTTTTAGAGCACAGAACAATCCCAAGTCTTGTCAGTTAAGTGTGCCAGTCCAATTCAAATCTGTTTTAAATCACTGTTCAGACCCATCATGCACATGTTCCACTTTAGAATTATGGATTTAGTTCAGAATGATATCCCACTGGTTTTGAACTAATGTATTTGCCTCCAGTGTTTTTAGAAAGAAAAAGCTCTTCCACACTAGTAATTTTTAATGTGTTGGAGTCTGATTCTATCTGAAATCCACTAAACTCAGTATGAATATTTCCACTAATACCAATAAGCTTTGGATCAGGCCCCTACAGAATTTTAACTGGTACTCAGCATTCTAAACACATTTCTTACTGAATTGCATATGTTGTCAGTATCAAATATTCTATGACATCTTCTGAAGATAGTCATAACCATAGATATCTTACCAAATATTTTATTTTGCAAAATATATTCGCACATTTGGGTCTATGCAGTGACTTCAAAGAATAATCTAGAATATGTAACTACAGCATGTAATTAAAATTCCTTTATAAAAGGCTATTTTATTTTTCAGGTTATGAATGAACGAGTGGTGGTAACACGCAGCACAATTTGCTATATCCATTAAAAAACAGTGGCAATTTATTTTGTCTGCCTTGTAAGATTATGTAACTGCCTTTATTTGATTTTACAGGAAAGGATGATTTAGGACTTCTTCACATAATTTTCTGCTCTTTTTGGTGGAAAACGTTGATTCATCTAACACAAGATTCATGAGATGTAGTTGTTGGTTTCCATAATGCTTTCCTGACATAAGATTTCTCAGCCCCAGAAAAGAATGTATGGGTGAAACTAGAGAACGTATAAACGAACAAGACCAGGAGTTTGAGGTATCCATTGGTGATGTGGAAAACAGAGGTTTAAATCCCTGCTCAGCCCATGTACTTGAAAGAAGGATTTTATAGTGTAAATAAGTATCCTAACCACCAAGCTGCTGACTATTTGCTTTCGCTTTCTCGTCTCTTTTTGACCTATCTCATTTTTCTTGTTCTCTTTCTCACACAGTTTCGACAGGTGTCAGTATTCCTAAGTCAGAATAAAAAAATACTTTGAAATTTTTCATCAGATATTAGTATAATCATATCATTGACATTTACTTAAGAGAACCACTGGACCTAAAGCTGTATCTTTAATTTATTTCAAGCTTAGCTCTCAAGTTTCCAGGAAATAAATGAATGCCAAGAAATACATTTCTATTAGATGAAAAAATATTTGCTCAGAAACATAAAAATACCTTTTTTTTCCCTGTATCACCAGTGTTGTTACCCTTGGGTTATCAGATTCAGGACTAAAATGACCAATAGGTGTGAAATACAGTTAATGTCCTTTTACTACTTTGCATATTTATTTCCTAATGCTATTTCAATGACGGTACTTAGTAATTAATTCTTTAAGGTTAATTTGCTTACAGATAGGATGCTAATCATACAAGATCTGTTGTCTGTGGTGTTGAGGCAGAACTTAATTATACACAGACTGATAGGTGGGGTTTTCCTTTGGTTGAAATTATTGTAGCTCGGTATCAGTACATGACTATGGTGTTTAGTACCGTGAGTGGTCTTACTGGTTGTGACGCAAAAGAACAGAGCGGAAGGGAAGTGCATATCCAATAACCAAGCTTGGTTTGTAAGTCCTTAGAAGAGTGTGTATAACTCCCATAAAAGGAAATAAAGCTCCCGTAAGGAAAACACAACATAGTATCTAATTATAAAGAGAAGTTCAAGACATAATATGTGGTCATTTAAATCCTCCAAAGGTGAAGAAAGGAAACAACTTTATGATACTTTCTAAAGTAATTGTGCTGATTATTTAGGTAGCTGATTTAAGTATTTAAAGCAACTCAATATCAGCCATGGAGTAATAAGAGGCAGAGTAGCCTAGACCAAAATACATGACATTATTAAACTCAGAGAGAAGTCATCTAAAAAACTAAAATATGGATTAAAAGCATATACTTCACTATGATTCCAGGTAAGCACCATCATGAGATATTTTGCTTTGATATTATTGTATGTACTACATTTTGTGAGAATGGTTTGCTTTCACTGCTGGAGAAAAAATACTTCCCCATGGCTACTGTTGCTATAGGTGACGTTTCAATTGCTGCTATACTGTAGAAGAATGTTTCCGAGAGAAAGAATATATCAGTTAAGAATTTTCTGAAATCCTGAAATAATCATGTCTGATTATTTCCTGAAATATTCATAAGTCTGATTATGACACTTGATTGGAACTTGAAAAAGTTCTGTTCCAAAATTTTTATTCAAAATTAAGCAAGACACTTAGTACTTCAGTGCTGCTCACCTTATCTTTAATTGAGATTAGTGATATTCCCATTTCTTCGTCTTTTCTGAGGTATAGATACATGATAACGGGCAACATGTCACTTGAGCATCAATGCTCTTATAGAACTGGCCACGCGTATACTCTTAGCATTCCTACGCGGATGGTAAGGAACAGGATACTCGGTATCTGTTCCGCTGTGAAGTAGACAAATTCAACACTTGCTCTAGAGTAAAAGCATGAAGATGCAACAGATCAGGTGAGGACCAGCTGCTTGTTAAACCACCAAAATGTAGCTGCCTGCCTAAATTCTCCGAGTACTTCCGAGTACGTGATATACTGTCCAAGGAGAACTTGCCCTGACAACACGTAGACACAGCACGTAGGAAGATACGGGCTCTCAGTTCCACTGGCTTTTAACAACATCATCGGGGGCGGGGGGGGGGGGGGGGTGTGCCTATAGGAATTATCAGACTATGGTAAGCTCTGAAGGGGAGTACGTCACTCAGAAAGGGAAAGCAAAGATGGACAGACCATAGCATTTTACAATATGGAAAAAAAAAAAAAATTGGATAAATATTTATTATTCTGTGCTCATAATATTGAACTACATCCTAGGCTACAAAAGAGCTTGGGGTAGTATAGTCCATGCAGTTCATGTTGCTCAAGAGGAATACTGTATGTTTTTACCTTTGTGAAAAGTGCCTGGGAATACAGGAAAAAACAGTCTTCCCTGTTCTCTGAACCTGTATTTTTAGCAGTATTTTTCTTTTTTTATGGTTTTACCTGATTTATTTCTGTTTTGGTGTCACCTATCCCTTGCCTATGAAGATGGCATAGGATACCTTCCACAGTAGGAGGGAGAGGGGGGCAATTACAAGTGTCATCTCACTTTTTCAGAGAGATTCAAGTGAGCTAGCAAGCAGGTGGGGTTATTCTAGTTGCTTGAATAAACAGAAAATTATTCAAAGAACTGAATATTTATGGGTTTAACAATCAGCTTTCCTGGAATTCATCTAAGAAAAGCAAAACAATAAACTTGGTTTTACAAAACCTGTATCTCATAGTAAGGCTTTCTGATATCTGACATGGTAAAAGGGCCAATTGGAACTTTTTCTATAGCTGAAATAGTCAGAATCTCTCCTTTCTCACTCTTTTCATTCTTCTGATTCTTTTGTGATTAATAGGAGCTGGTTTATACTGAAGGCTTACAGGTGCATCTATGTTAGTATTTTAGTTTGGATGTGAAATCTCCTGACAGCTCCCATTTATTGTGTTTTGGTTCACATCCTGGAGCAATCTCAGAGTCCATAATCTGTATTCCTTCTGGCTGAAATTAATGGGAAGATGGGCTTCAATGCGAGCACTATACTGTTGTTGACTTTTTTTGTAGAAAATACACATGATTTGTTCTTCCCTGATTTTTAAGGTGCCACTAAACATTCTAAGACAATACTTTAAAATCCAGCAAGTGTATGATATACAGGATTCATTTGAAGGATACCTGGTTTTTCCTTTTGCCTCAGTAATAACAATATTAAACTGCCTCTTAGAGGACTGTTGCATATGTAAATGTAGCTTTTTCTTAGTTTAAACCCATTTATCAGAAACAAAAGTCCCCAGCAATGAACCCACTCTCCTGCTATGGGAAACACCAAAACTAGTAACATAAAAGTAAATTAACTCAATTAATATTGAATTACTTCTATTGAAATATTGAATTATTATTGAATTATAGTATTGGTTTCTAGTATTCTATGGAATCCAGTGAACATTAAACCTGAATAAACCTACATCTAACTTTCTCCTGATTATAGTTCATGCAAGCTAAGCATAACAAGACAGCTCTCAAGCATGAATATATATATATATGTCTGATACCTTGATAGCGTAATAAATTAAAAGCTGCTAGGGGAGCATTATATTTGAAGAAAAACTTAAATTTAAATTTAAAAAAGCAAGCATAGTGGGCCCTAGAGAATTCAAATAAGTTTAAATTCAACTAAACTAGATTTTAAACAAAGTGGTACTAAAAATGCTATGAGGAACTTACTTTTTGGATGTGCTTAGATTTTCACATACAGTTTGAGGTTTTGCATGGATATTCTTTCTTGACAAGTAAGCATTTCGCAAATTATTGTGCAAGGACATACTTCTCTACAGCCACTTAAAAACTGACTGATACCAGAAGCACGGGTCTTATTATCAAAGCTACAAGCTACCCAATACGTTAAAAAAGAGACTGTAGATAGCATTACAAATTATTGATCATCAGAAGTGTGACTCAAACTCCTTGGTAAGATTATGTAGAAGTCTACATCTGATTCTTTTCTGATGTCCTGGTCAAACCACGACATCTGATGACACAAGATGTGTGTTGCCTCTACTGTTGCCAACATGGATTCTGGAGAGAGAGGATTATCGAGAATCCTGACATTCCTATGAGGTATGTCTGGAGACATCAATTCTTAAAAAAAAAAATCCTTAGGAGATGAGTAATATTATTCCTTGTGAGCTGTAGAAGATCAACCCAGAGTCCTTTCTTAACATGGTACTTCAGCATGAGTTGAGTACTAAGAAATAACATACACAAATAACGCCACTACAGAGTAAGGCTTCAATACTTTCATTCTTGTAAAGGTACAAACAGTAAATAGCCACTAATGAGCTCTACAAAACATCAAAAAAAGTGGGAATAAGACTTTTCTTTCAAATGATTTAACAAAGGGCTTCTCTTGATATAAGAAAAAATATCCGTAACTAGGAAAAAAAAAAGCCACGATCCCAAAGAAAATTATTCTATGTCTCAGGAATTAAGAAGCTGAGTTCTATGAACAGTGCGGCTGAAATGCAGAAAATTGGCATCAGCTGGTGTCACAATCTGCTGTGTGCAAGTCACACAAATGAAAGCTCTAGAACATAAACAATGGACCCACTTTTCAACCTTCTGAATTTGTAAATGATGGGAAACAAAACGTGCAACCCCCTCATGGGGATTGGATATTTAGCCAAGTATGGAACTCCTTGCAATAATATCTTGTGGGTGCAAAAGTTTTACAAGGGTTTGATGAAGAACGGATAAATCCACAGAACAAAAATCTGCTAAAGTTATGTAATACACGGGAAACATCCAGGAGGACCTTGGGCTGCAAAGAGTTGAAGGCTATAACGACATTCTGAAGTAGTGTTGGTATGCATTTTTTTTTTGCAATTACATAATTCCCAAAGGCATTCATATTTTGTCATTGTCAAAGATGATACAGGGTAGATAAAACTATACTCTTACTCAGGCCAACCTTTCTAATGCTTTTTATTTTCTGTCCTTCTGTCTTGTTAAACTCATGAGAATTTATTCACTTGGGCCTCTGACAGTTCTGACATATTTTCAGAGTACAGCTTTGTATCTTCCCTAGACTTGGCCATCTGCCCCTATCTTCTTCATCTGAATAAGTCCAAACTCTCAGTGAATCCTCTGCATACCTCTAAGAAGATAGTATCTCTCACTATGTAACAATTAAAAATGGAGAAAACCCACTCCTTTCAACGTATACAACTTTACAGTTAGAGTTACGTTACAACTAGTAATACAAAATGAACACTCATATACAGAACTTGTATGACCAAGTCCAAAATTAGGTATGATATATAGTGTTTCTATAGATTTTCAAAGAAACCTTTGACAGTTTCAATTTATATTATTTATTATATCCTGAATTTGTGCAATTATTTATTTCTACCAAAGCGTAGAAATGCTCCTGAGAACAAGGATTATTTTTAAATCTTTTCAAACTTGCCAGTATCTTTTTGAATTCTTATCTAATTAAAAACTATCAAACTAGCTACTGTATGGAAGTTATTCACTAACAGGAAAAAACAGATGTAAATATTTCATCTTGGTTTATAGTAAGATCTATTCAGTCATTCATGAAAGTGTTTCAGATTTATTGACTAGTTCCTGCTAAAAAACTAGTTTTGAGGCTAGAATCCAAAAACTCATGGTGTCATCCCCATTTTAGACAAAATAATGGTGGCTATTCCAGAATAAGGGAGATCTGGATTCACTTTTCTCCTTTCACTAAATAGCATCAAACTTTCATTTTCTGCAATACTACCAACTGCAACGTATGCTGGTACGTGTTTCTTTTACATTGTTCAACTAAAGCTGGTAATAAAATACCTAGTTAATTAGCTAATGAGTAAGACTGACTGCCCTAGTTGTTGGATATTCACCAAAGTTATAGAAGGTTTGTTTTCCCACCCATATTTTTTCTACAGAGCACAACATAAAAAGAGAGGTTTATTACAGCAAATGCTAGTAGCATTGCAATTGGCTAACAAGGAACAGCAAATAGAAAAAGATGAGTTGAGTTACATGAACAGAAAGTAAGAAAGAGGAATGAAAACTGTCTTTTGTTTCAGAATGGTCTTAGGAGAAAAGAAAACAAAAATTCTTTGTTACTGGTTGGTATGCAATACAGAGAGATTTTGTTTAATTTTTTTTTTAACTGGAGCTCACTTACTATGCTCAGAAGACTAAAAGTTCTTTAAGAAAACAGGCACTTTTTTGCCATTTCCTTCAGTTCTAATCATCTAACATAGGGCTCAAAAATACAGCAGGTGAGCAGAAAGCTTCTAAAAGATACAAACATTCTGCTAAGGAGAAGAAGCAGAAAAGCTATTAAATATGAATAAGAGGACATGATAACAAGAAAAGAAAAATAGATTGAAATGTAAGATAGAATACTTTAAATAATGCTACAAACAGTTTAAATACATCCACAGAGTGAAAGAAAATTGTACCACAAACAGTACAGTGAGGAACTGAAGACTGAAACATCCTTGTGCTCTTTTCTCCTAGCCCTCATCTTGCAATGGCAATTCTTCTGACTGATGAAGCTTTCGTGAGCATCCCTCCAGAGCTTGGTCAATCTTATTTACAAAATGTCCAAAGGAAAGATAAGGGAAAAATATAAGGCGTGCTGATAGCGTAAAGACTAGAATGATCTGTCTCTGCAAATGGTTCCACTACAAGTTAAGGAGTTATTTTGCTTCCAGCTTAGTAAAAAAACCCCAAAACAGCAAAGCACAGAGTTGACTAAGATGACAATCAGATAAATAGGAGTATTGCCTATAGTTATTGTGCTTCTAGAAATGGCTAAGAATTGTAAATGAAACATTACAGAAAATACTTTTTCTCTTGACCTTACATGTCAGGATAGTTATTATAACTGGACAAATTCACATCAGATACATATAATCAAAATTGTAATTGTATTGCTTCTAACAATTGCACTCATAACCTGTTCCTCCAAAGAAGCTCTTTAAAACCTGATGTTCCTTCAGGAAAACATTTTTTGATATGATGAAGCACTGTTATGTCTGTCATCTCCCACAGCAGAGGACGTGCAACTAAATGAAGTGTAGTAGATTTTAATAGCACAAATAGACATGTACACAAACATGCAGACATTCCTTTATGTTTACTTTAGGGGCAAAAAAAGAGTCAAAGAAATAGCTAATACCTGAAGCAGATTGTAGTGTAACGTGTAGTGTTCCTAAGAATCCTGAGGGAAATCTTCCCCAATTTTAGGACAGTCTCTAAGCAGTTCTCATCTCCAGCATCATCATAGCATTGCTCTATTCCTTACCTCCCTGCTTGCCAGATTAGGGCTTAAGAATTTAGGCTTTCAAAATTAGTAAGTGCATTTTACATATTACATGGGATTTCCCCCCTCCCCCCCGGCCCGTATTGTCAACAATTGCTAATTGCCTTTATTCATAATAAGCAAATAATGTGGGGGGGAAAGAGCAAATCCTCTGAAGAATAGCCATCTGAATAAAAGATAGGCACGCACATTGCTCAACCACATGTGGTCAGATGATTCAGAATTTAATTTGAAAAGAGATTAGCTGTTCATGTCATTTCTTGGTTTATTAACATATCCAATGCTATATCTGACAACAGGGCTTAGAGACCCATCTGCAGTTTTAGTCCTCCAATACGCCTGCTTCAATTTTTTTTTTTTATTTTCATGGTAATTTACTATGGATTTAGCAATTGGAATATCCACATAGTTAGTGACATGTGAGACAGTATGGTCGGAGAGCAGGTTCACACTAACACCTTCTAAGTGGTTTTAGTCCAGATAATTCATTTAAGCCTGTGAAAAGACTGAAAGATAACACTGTACAGGCATTACTGAAGAGCTAGGTAACTATCATGAAGTTTAAGTTGGAAAAATATATCTCCAACAAGATTATTTTTAAGTTCAGGTGGCATGGGATTTAGGGGCTTATTGTATCTAATGTTTCATGAAAGCACTAGTACAGAAGATCAGTTTCTTGCAAAAAGATATATTGTTTTTGAATGGGACGACAGAACTCAGTTTCAGCTACAGCTTTCCAAGCATCGCCTCACTGGAGCTTTCTGCTCTCAGATCCTTGTACATTACATCCTGCACGTTGACATATTTGTAACAGTGAGTTACAATTACAATGAGCTTCATGAAGTAGGTTGTTTTGAAACTGGAAGGTGTAAAGACGGTAATAATTAACAAATAGGAGTTCATAATATTAATTAACCCTACCCTACAGTCTGTTCCTGTGGGACAGACTGTATCTTTGCCTTGGCCAACTGTGCAAAGACTGGAATTAGAAGCAGCAAAAAGAAGGGCAACATAAGGAGACCTTACATGCTACATCTGCTGGACAACTTAATTAGAACAAAAAAGAAATTGTTTGAGACAGTACCGAGTATGATCCCCAGTAGCAGTTCCTGGAATAGCTCTACTATGTCTTACTAATTGCACTCAGTTGAACTTGGCTATAAACTGAAGGGAAAAAAG
Organism: Astur gentilis; assembly: GCF_929443795.1. Taxonomy (NCBI): domain Eukaryota; kingdom Metazoa; phylum Chordata; class Aves; order Accipitriformes; family Accipitridae; genus Astur; species Astur gentilis. The sequence goes on from NC_064913.1 coordinate 15,086,208, forward strand.
AGGTAATCTTCGCAGAAGAAAAGGCCGAAATTAACCTGCTTTGAAGAATGCCTTGGCACATTTTGTTGTACTGTAATCAAGAAGATGATGAAGAAAATTAAAAACCAGGGGAAAAAGGGCTTCAATTTGACCTTCTCAGGCATTTCATCTGGAAAAGAGTTCCCAAGCAATGATACGTTGGTACAGGCTTGTAATCCCATTTTTTTCAGATGTTCCCTCACTGGAGGTGCAGATGTCCATATACAGGAAATGGGAATGCTTTATTTACCAGCATTTGTTGCTTATGCTTATTTCATTACATGCCAATATTTTGCCCTTTCTCTGTCACTGGAAAACTATGTGTTCTTCTGGTAATTAGTAAGGTATTGTTAACAGAAAGCGTACCATGAACTGGCATCCAGCACACCTAAAAATACCCTCTAGCGGTAAAAGGTATTTTCTTTTTTCTTTGTATACCTTTCATTTTGCATTTCACTTCTAGTAATTCCAAAAATTCATAATTGAAGAAACAAGGCTTAAAGAGTCTACATAGACATCACACTTTGATCTTTTAATATCAGATCTTAATAAATGAGATATTTGAAGACGAAAGTCATGTTGACAAAAACGTGACCTACTTCAAATAGCAGCTTTGCTAATGTCATGTAAAGGAACATTTCTGCAGCAGAATAAATTTTGACTGTGTCTAGGAATGCCACATAGCCAGGAATTTTAGACCAGACCTCTGAACCAAGTTTCTAATATTTTCTAACAGCCACAGTAATATGCCGAATGTCTTGATTCTCTCAAAAGAGAAAGATAAAAGTGCAAGCTTATCTTTAAGTGTAGGGCTGCTTTGTGCTTCAGAAAAATTGGGCTTGTGAGACAAAACAAGTTGATCAGATACTTACTTTAAAGAAAGATCGGAAGATGCTTCAGAAACCTAAGGTGTGACTCAAATATTGCTTTTTCAGTGTAGAAGAGAAAAAATTATAGTCCACATACTAAAGACTGAGTTCTTGAATTGTACATCTGGGTTGTTCTAAGGAACAACATGGCCTTCTTAGATGAATGAAATAACATTACTCATAGTCAGAAAACAAGACATGTAAAAAGAGTAGGAGCTACATTAAGGTCCTACAGTGGAGACAGACTTTGTAACTAAGATATAAACTCAGTAAATACCTTTAGGTACCACAACAAGATGAGAGAAAAACTGTATGCTCTTTTACAATGAACAGTACATGGAATTTTTTGAAAATTTAAAGATCTTCATGGACTATTGCCATGATATTACCTACAGACAACTGCTGACATTTTTGCTGCATACATGCATCTGAGTACAGATCTATTTTCTGATCTGAAACAGAACAAGCATATCTGCAGAACTGTCTTTTTAATTTCACAGCCCAATTATACTTAGTACGAGAAGACATAATGAAGTTAATATTTGTTAGAGAAAGATCCATTATTCTGACTGATCAAGCAGAAATGAAAAATAAAATAATCCAGAGCGACAATTTCAAATGCAAGTGTTGATTATGCCAAGCTGACGTTACCAAGATGGCCACAATTTTGCCACCTTCAATCTTCAAGATTTACAGTTTCAAAAGAACTTCAGGGATGTATATAACAAGGTACAGAGCTATGATATTAGAGAGGCGTCTCCCTGAAAGCCCAGAGTGCCCTCTCCTGGAGTGAATGGTCTTGCACACCCAGTGGACTTTGTTCACCGTCAAAGTTACATGAGGAACGTCTCACAAACAAAACCATTGCGTGATTATCAGGTCTTTCATTTTTCATTTGGGTCATCACACAAAGCCCCTACTGAACACGTATTCAGATGATCAAGAGGATGACTAGCATCTTGCCATGACAGTTACATACAGGAATGACTTCCTCGTGCAACGGAGTGGACCCACTGTTAGTATAGAAAGTTTAATGGCAGTAGCTGACGTTATTTGGATCCACTGACCTCCAACGTGAGGTGAAATGCCATGCTACAGAAGTATGATCATTCACTCCGAATTCCAGAACACTTCTGTGAAGTCAATGTTGTTGCCGCAAATAAAGCTGTGAAAATAGGCTGCACCAAAACTGCGTTCACAGTCTGCCCTACGTGTACTGGAGGGAGAGGAGAATTTCCATCAACTTGTTGCAGGTTCTTCTACCGGTTAAAGTTCAAAACAAATAACAGAATCTTTATCCTTGCATTTTAGTTGCAGGCAACCTGATGTTAAGGTATTTTCTGCCATCCATGCAGGCAACATACATGGTTTTGTTTATAGCACAAGGCCATCTGATCCCAAAGCTGAAGCACATACTTACCATTACATGTGGACTGTTCTCCAGCTAATTAATCAGAAAATGTTGTCATATGCTGTCAGATGGATAATATAGTGCTGTGGTAGAGTTCAGTGGTTTTCTACTTGATGGAAATACACTTCTTGAAAATCAGGATCCCTGTTTCAAATCAGGGGATGTAGGGAATTAGCAAACACCAAGAGTAAAAACTACGATCCCCAAATACAAAAAGGAATTTTCTCTAATCCACCAAAAGTTACAAGAGATTGATTCTTCTTTGGTAGCAGACTATTGACGTAGAGGTAAAATGATGAAGATTTTAGAATTAGAATTATTTTGTTGTATCCACCTTCCACTCTGATCTGAATGATAATGAATCATTGCAAGTTTCCTGAAGAAAACATAAAAGCACTGAAATTGCGTAGGGAAATACTAATGCCTTATTTAGATGGCAGTTCCTGATTTAGAAATCCTTTAAAAAGCATTTTGATTGTTTCAAAGAAGGCAACAGAAAACTACTAGCTGCAGTTACTATGAAAGTGGGTTCCTTCTGCCTACTGTTTCTTTCTGGTCAGCCAGAAGACCCTTGACCTCAATAAGCATGATAAATAATTTGTTGCTTTTTACTGATGATGCTTTTTTTTAAAAAAAAAAAGACACATAAATGCCCAAGAATTTAAGATAGAAGGAAACACTGAAATGCACACAAATCCTCAATTATTATTGAACTAAACCTTCTTTTAAGGTATAGATCTTCCATGAGTTTTCAGAACAAGTTGGCAATTCAGAGGATTATAATCAAGACATACGATGAATTGTAATTGTCACTATAGATCTGGAAAAGGAACAAGGAACTTTTCAGTGAATCAACAGCTAGCTAAAGTAGAGAAAAAGCCGTAGCAGAACACTGCTTCTGCTACTCCTTGCTGACTATTTGTATTCAAGGTTCTGCTTCTAACAATCTAGGTAAGACACAAGCTTCAGAGACTTCCAAGAGAGACAATTCTGATCTGTTCTTTCTGGATTTTGCTGTTCTCTTTACACATTAGTACTCCCTGTCTCTTGTAGAATTACAGTGCATCATCTATCATTAAGGAGTTGAAAGGATCTTAATGAATAAAATCAAATGTCATTTTTTTCATTCAGACTAAGATTGTGTCTAATCTGTGATCCTATATATTACTTAAATAATTCTAGGATAGAAACCATGGGGGGGGTGCACTTTTACTATAATTATTTCATTTACTGATGATAAATTAATGATTTACTTATGGTAAACTGTACTCTTGAAAAACCTGTAAAAGATGCCCAGAACTTCAGAACCAGTCATTTTGCCTTTGTTATTTTTTCTTAGCTTTCTAGGCAGAGACAAGAGGAAATTCAGCTTCCACTCAATCCATAAATCAAATCATCCACAAATTAGAAATGTACAGTTCTAATAAGCATGAGATTATAGTTCCAATTTCAGACTAAATGAAATGCAATGATTAAAAGTTACTGAGTGCAGTCCATTGTAAATTTAACCAAAGAAGATAAAAGTAAAGGAAATCCACATATTATGAAGAACTTAACGGGAAATCTGCAACAGCGGAAATCTGGAGAAGTTCCTTATCTAGCTCCAGTGAATGTTCTTTCTATTTTCTTATTTTTGCTTTTAAACATCAAGACGTATTTAGTATCATTAAACTACCCAGAATAAAATTGTAATCACTGAAGAGAATTTACAATAGAAAAAACAAGAAAAACAAAAATCACCCAAAAGGCTAAAGAATCAAATGACCCCAGACCTAGGAATAAAAGATACCATTCAAATTAATTATTTCAGTTAGGCTTGAAAAGATTTGCTATATCCATGAATATAAGCACATGCTTTTAGTTTCAAAGATAATGACACAGCCAGTCCAAGAAAAACAATATGAATAATTTCTGATAATTTTAACTTCCCTCATTATAACAGATAAGATTTCTCACTCTTAACTTGTTTCATGACAGTTCTTTAACAATATAGTTTTGCTTTGATCTAACTATGAAATTAATTAATTTTTTATCATTTAAAAGCAACAGTTTTCAGAATTTTCAAACCCTACCAACCCAAAATATAGTGGATTCATCTCATTTGAAGACCTCGGCTACAGAAGCCAATTGATAAGTTTCTACTGAATTTCAACATTTGCATTATTTTTTATAGTAATCTACTTCTATTTATACCTTAAATACAGTATCCATTTAAAAGAAACAACTCCATCTGCAGATCACATAAAATAGCTATCAAAGACATTTGTTTCAATGTATCAGCTTTCCCAAATACTATACTATTCTGCTACAAGTTTAGCCTAGATAAAGCAACTCCCATATGAAATTTGAAAGGACAGAAGTAACTAAATGCATGGTTTACTGACAGTTTCCTGGTCCTGAAGTTTTGATCTATGAAGAAGAAAATATTTTAATCTTTCTTAAAGCATTTTCATTATGTAAACCTCTATATACAGATAAAAGCTTCACAGTTACAAACACACTATCACTCTAAAGTTTTGCTTTAATGAATCCCATTACTACTGCAGAAACCATGTCAGGTTACTTAGAAATCTCCCCGTCCTCATCTTTGCTGATGGTTACATAATCATTTCTAATAACATTCTTCCATTTAAAAAATCAGTAGAGTACACTGACCACACAATGATGAAAGTAAAAGTGTACCTGAATCATCATAATTTAAAAAACTACAATACCTAAATTCTAGGCATTTCTGTAAAACAAAGTTTGGTTTATTCAAAATAGAACATTCACGAAAAAGTATATTTTAATAATATTGGTCATGAAATATAAGAATCCTTTGTTGAGCAGCAGAAAAAAATAGGAATTATTTTGTGTATTTATGATAAATGTATTTCACTACCAAAGACAACAGCAATTCCAGCTTAAACCCGCAGACCTATAGTTTTATAAAGCTTTGTTGATAGGCAAAGTAAGCTTTTTTTTTTTCTATACCTGGAAGTTCTCTCTCTTCAACACTGTATTCCAGAGATCCAAAGGAATAATTAGCTGGACTGATTGCAGGAGTAGAAACAAAACTTGTACAGCCAATGGTTGAGTTGATGTCAAAATAATTGTGGCTGTGTTTCATTCGGTGAAATTCCAGAGAAGATACTATTGAAGTGCGCTGCTTGGGCTACAAGAAAAATAAGTTTGGAGTGAAAAATACAGACTTTTTTATTGTTTTCATTACTTGACATTTAATAAATTTACCTATGGTTTCTCTCTTTTTACTGTTTTTATTTGGCTCAAAGGTTGTACTGGTAAAAATCATTTCATGTGACAAGCTGTGGTGTGTAGAGATAATTTCCTTCCAAAATTTGGATTAATCTTCATTAGAAAAAATGCATGTCTTCATTCTAATCAATTTAATTCAAAATAAAATAGGGCTTTACAGCCTTGCATATAATAATTGCAATCATCTTTTGATAAGAAAGGGAGCTCTTCACCAGCTGCATTGCTGGGTACATCTTGCAAAACAATTAGACCGCTGATGCCTGTATAATGAAATTTACAAAATAATACCAAGCACTCATCACTCGAAAGCAACCCTCTGCTGTTTATTCAATTTATGAAGGGCTGCTTTAAATATTCAAAGACTGAAATGTCTAAAAGCTTAGGGGAAAACTGTCAGCTTAAAAAACCATACATGAAAATCAAACTATCTTCATGAGTTTTCAAGGAATAGTGGTTTGTACCAAACATTTACTTTTGAAGTGAAACTCTCCATTGCCTCCACTTAATGGCTGTGCTTTGGATTGCAGAGCAGCTTCAGAGCATGAGAAACTCATTCCTTTTGGCTGGACCTACACCATAAGGTACGTTACAGGATTGTACAAAACGTGCTCCAACTCCTTATGGCCTTTTGACCGTGGGACCACGCTAAAGCTAGCCCAAAGAAAAACCAATGAAATCCATATAGTGTGATCGTCAAGGCAGCAACAACTTTTTCACTACACACATCTGTTCCCATTGCACCGCACTACTTATCAACGCAGACGTAACCTTAGTGCTCCATGTCACGGACTATAAGCCACAGACCACTGATGGTTTGCGCTGTCCTGCTAAACAGTCTGCTGCAGCACTCATCTGGCTCTGTACGCAAAATATCCCAACAGCACGATGCTCCTTGCTGCTTCAAGACCAATGACCTGAAACATTAAACGTCTCCTCCAAAATAGAGGAGGCCCTGCATTCAGGTGTATAGCTGTCTGTGTATTAATTTCACAACAGTGAAAAACATCTCGGGAGCTGCTGCCTTAGATAACTAAAGCTGGGAAAAGTAAATAGAGAAAGAGAGTAAAGGGTGCTTTAACTCTTCTTGGTTTAGCATGTCAGGCTTAACAGGTCAGAATATTTGTAAAGGTCAGGAATTTGCTACTTATTAGTGTCAAGGCCAAATTATTGCCCTGGGAGCAATAATACCTTCCTCAGACCATGAAGCTATTCACCATCCCTAACTCGGAACTACGTGTTAAAATACAATCTATCCCAGAGGAGTAACTTCAGTTTTGTTTGTGGACTATTTCATTTTTAGGTTATGAGCCCTGCAATGTTTGTGTTACAAATACAGAACTAGACTGGTTTCAGTAAAAATTCATTCTTTTTAGCAGAATGACAGGCAAAAACTTGAATACGCTTAGGTTTGCGTAATGTTGATTGTTAAAGTTGTGTTGGGCACCATGTGAATTAACTGTGTCCTGTTAAAAGTGAGAAAAATTGCAAAGTGTAAATTTGGGCATTCATCTGGAAATCATCTATGGTCTATTGAGGGGATTTACTTTCTTTAATAATTAAAACCAACGTTTGCTTTGAAAGGCTGATTCCTAGGGCTAGTAATTTCATGGAAGAGTTCAGTGAACAGGGACAGACTCCAACATCAAACAGTCTGGGCAAAAGTCATTGTTTGGGACCTAAGCCAAAGTAAGTCTCTGATCAGACCAAAAATATTCATGTGTACTAATTAAACCTAAACTTTTGTAGACAACAAATTCATCAATGACCTAATTATTTCTAAAACTAAAAAAGATCTCTGGTAATTTAGAAACACGTTCCTGGCCTTTTCCCAAAAAATGGTGTCTTTGTGGTTTTCCAGGAATTCAGCTTCTGACTTGAAAAGGTGACATTTCAAGAAACATGATGTGTGGGATGTCTGCTTATTCCTAAACTGAGACAGTACCTACCTAAAAAGGCAGCTGGGATGGTCCAGCTCCGTCTTCCTAAGCATCTTCAAAAACTGCTCTGACCTTTGTCCGGTCGGGTCTCCAGCCACTGCTTCAACTGTGTGCCCCTTTCTGGGAGCCAGAATTGCAGCATCTGATGCATCATATGGCCTTTTACTAACTTATGGATGATCAGGTCTTTCACTACACTGTAGCTACTCTATCATCTCTTAAAAGTTTCACAAAACCACCTGCAAGGTCTTGGTAGGGGGCAGAGAGAGGGGGGAAACAAACCAAAAAAAAACCCCCAAACTGTTCTGAAGTGTTTTTAAAGATCAGTTTTCATTTGCAAATGCTCACATATTCAGAAAATGTGTTTGTCAATAAATAGCTATGATTTGCTCTGCAGACACGGGTTAGTAATATAACATAAGCCTAGAGTGATTTTCAAAGATGATTATGGAAGTTAGAAACATGTTTTCTGTTTGTTCGTGCTAACATGCAACCATCTGCTGACCCGAGTGATACAAAATACCTCCTATATTACTTGGGGCTTTGACATTATTATTATTAATTCAGACAAACATATCTCAGTCAAATATGTCTTTCCAGTCTAAGGATTCTGTACAGAACTTCACGCAGCCTCTAGTGCTCTACAGCATAACACGTCCGCTATATTGTTTGGAGTTAACAAGGTCCGTTTGTCAATATGTGCCAATAATTTTTCTACATAATTACACAGGAATCTAACATCTGAGCTTTTGCAGCTAGCGAGAGGAGCCTTTTGCACCTTTGCTGGCTCCTGTAAAATGTTATGTTGTTAAAGTATGCTAATCGTTCATTAATATATGCTAAGAGAGATGCAGTAAACCAGTTTGTGTTGACTGCATCCCTCTGTGTCTCTCTAAAGTACAATTTGCAAAAAAACGGTAAAAAAAATGTTTTTTTCTACAGCTAGGATTAAATTCAGTTCCAGATTTAGATAACTAAATTTACAGCATAGCTATTTACATCCTCACTAGGTATCTAAGCTCCCATTACAGCCAGTTGACGTCTAGTCAATACAATCAATAGAGTCCAGAGAAGAACTCGCCTCACCCCAGTCACCTCCGTGTTAGTTCACTTGCCTCACCGCAGGTGCCTACCGTCACTGGAGATTCCCTGGGACATCCCACCTGGGCTCCAGCTGCCATCCAGAAGCATGCAGGTCTCCCCAGGTATGTCCTATATCACACCTGACAGCCTCCATGTGCATGTCAAAGATACCTTTACGGCACCTCAGGTGACATTAGGTGGCTCTTTTTAGGCACCTGCATCGAATCCTACATCTCTCCTGAGCATGATGGGAGATTTGACATCCAAATCAGACAGAGATTCTTATATACAGAGACAAAAACATAGGTGGTTTTGTCCCAGATTGAATCCCACCTCACATGTAGACACGCTCTGGATACCTTACTTCATTTGTTAGAATCTGGAGTTAAATTCCAGACTTACTGGCAGAATATGTAGCCAGCAATTATCAAGTCACTTACTGGAGTCTTGTGCCTTGGTTTCCTGGATTGTATTTGCCAAAGCCACTTCTAAATTACATTTACCAACATCTTTCGAGATAGGTCCTAAATAACTCTAAGATTATTTACCATACGGGATACCATAATGTCCAGGAAATGTAGTCAGGGGTCAAGGTTTTATAGCTGTGGAGATTGTACAAACACAAAAGTCTGTCCCAAAGAGACGATGCTTCCTTCATTCTTTGCACCAAAGCCAGCTTTGTCACTCATTACATGTCTGTCCCATACTACTCAGAAGGCGGGCACACAGTTAGATAACCCCTGTGAAATTGTAGCATACTTACAGCTCCACTCCACCCCAGCATGCAAGCTACAAAACCACATGCAGATTCGTCCTTAGGCAGATTTTCTTTATTCGTTACATTCGTGTATTTAATTTACTTGTTATATGTAAATCTCTTTAATGACTGATTTTGTTTACTTTAAAACACTTCTTCGTTACTATTATTTCAATTGTCATAATGGAACCTAGAAAACCCTAGACTATCCTAAAACAGCATACCACATCAGGCTAATAAGAAACCTTATCATCAATGCAAAAGCAATAATATATCAATGAAAATCTTTAAAGATCTTGCAATAACAGGTTTTAAACAACTTTCAAATCAGGTCTAATAAGCAGAACATTTTCATGTTAAGTCAGTAGTGAACATATATCAATGAAAGACACCACTCTGAACACTGCAAAACAGGAAAGGCATCAAAATACACATACTGAATTGCCTTTCTATTAAAAAGACAAGGACTTAATGCTCCCATGAATGGAAGTTGCTTGCAAATTCTGTAATGCTACCATGACTCGCACGTAACACTATGAGCATGCAAGGGATGGTTCAAATATTCCTCACCACATTTAGCAGAGAGAGTAGGGTAAAATTCCTTTCTCAATTTAACATCAAAATATTTCTCCAGCCTGGAAGTACTCTGCAACAAAGGATGCGTTTCATTTGGGAAGATCTAAGTGTACTGCAGTAGGGTGTTGACATAGGGGAGGAAGCCAGGTTATTTCACCATGGGGAAATAGTGACGCTAATCCACTTGAAAATTCTGTTCATGGAACAATTAGTTCTGAAAATTTAGTTTCTGGAACTGTGATTTTTCCAGAGTTGCCTCTAGTATGATTTTGTTTGTTTGTTTTAATTCAGAGTAATTCCTGCACCTAACTGCAAAAAGGATGAGATATAATTTCCTTGAGTGTAAATTACTATCACTATTTAAGTCAGCTAGAGAGGCTCTGGAGCGCATATCTCCTACGGTTGGCCTGTCCATTTGTGTCCAGGCTGCTAGAGGGGGTGGAACCGCACGGTGCCTGTCTTTCCCTGTGCCTAAGTAAGTACATCTACATAGGTACACCAGGCTCACTGGGCATGCACAAAATAGTTCTACATTAGTCAAGGCACACTTGGTAGCCCAAACAAGTGGGACAGGCCTGTCAGAGGCTACAGATGTCCTGCAGGATTCCACTACCACTTGCAGAAAAATGAGATGATTCCTTTCTTCCTCTAACGTTTAAACTATTACCTTCTATTATTGCTATTATACTGCTAGATGTCTTAGCCAGAGGAACAATGAACCATACGTGGAATTGTAACTTTGCTTAAAGAGGTTAAAAAAGATAAATAGAAAAAATTATGTCTAATGTAAAGACAGCACATCCAAACCCACAAGAAAAAAAACCCATATTATAATGAATAGATTATTACAGATGTTAGCAATAAAGCCAGCAAGAACGAGATAATGAAATTTCATTGTCAGAAACACTTAAATTCTCTGTTCCTTTGTCTTTCTACCAGAAGCCCTCTTTATATCATTGAAATAACACTCTTAGGTTATTCACATAAAATGGGGACAATACTACTTCATGACAGATAAAATCCAAGCCACTTTTAAATAATACACATTTAGACATCAAAAGCTGTACCTACAGTTAGCCACTGAAACCTATCTTAGAAAGACAAAAAAAGAATATGCAAATGCCGGATTACATTTAGTAAAGAATTTAAAAGGCGAGAAGTCAGAATGCAATTTTATGAGAATTGGCCAATGACCCACAAGTGAATAGGACTGGCAAAAGAAACAGCCTTAGGAAAAAAGGTGCTCTTTCTCCCTCTATGTATATAGTTTACTTCTTCAAATGGAGCTGAACAAATAAATAAGGAGAGTCTTATTAAATTGAGTGGCTAATACAAAAAATAGATGAAGCATCACATGCAGTCCAATTTTGTTGAGGCTTCATCCAGACTGACAGCTACAGGAAATGTGGTAGAACAAGCTCAATTTTACTATTACTTTCTAAAATTCCAGTCTGATAAGGCAAGTTATATTTTACCATATGTACTAACGTAACTAAGTTAAAACTTGAAAGAGAGCTTAAACTTTCAGAGGCCTTCAGTTAACTCACTAACATACTTGGTCTCCAGCCACGTCTCATTTTTACTCCCATGTGCTGTTAGTATACTTCACAGAGGCATGTGTCTTTAACCTGAATCGTAGAATCATGTAGGTTGGAAAAGACCTTTAAAATCATTGAGTCCAACCGTAAACCCAACACGGCCAAGCCCACTAAACCATGTCCTGAAGTGCCACGTCTACGCGTTTTTTGAGCACCTCCAGGGATGGTGACTCAACCACTTCCCTGGACAGCCTGTTCCAGGGCTTCATAACCCTTCCAGTGAAGAAATTTCTCCTAATACCCAATCTAAACCTCCCCTGGTGCAACTTCGGGCCCTTTCCCCTTGTCCTGTCACTTGCTACTTGGGAAAAGAGTCCGACACCCCCCCTGCTACAACCTCCTTTCAGGCAGTTGCAGAGAGCGATAAGGTCTCCTCCCAAAAGCCTCCTTTCCTCCACGCTAAACAGCCCCAGTTCCCTCAGCCGCTCCTCACAGGGCCTGTTCTCTAGACCCTTCAGCTTCGTTGTCCTTCTCTGGACATGCTCCAGCACCTCAATGTCTTCGTTAATTAGTAATTCATGAGTTAAAAACTTACTAAGTCTTGTCTGGATAATCTGGAAAACAATATCAAGTGATTCAAACCCTGAACTAAATTCTGTTTCTTATCTGCATATATGTAACTTTTCAACAAACCCTCTTTTTCAGAGACTGACCCTGTGAAAGTTTGAAAACGAGACACATATTTGCAAAATGTGAGATCACAGGTACAAGCCGTAGCTAAGGTACACGGATGAAAGAGCACACAGATCCCTGAACTTCTCTTAAGTGTGCTGGCTTCAGGACTGGAAGCACTAGAGGTGGGTGGCAACGGGGCACTGAACTTAATACTGCTGCTGAGATCGGAGTATCTCTCCAGAGTGCTGCACCATGCTGGGGAGAGACACCATTTCAGTTAAAATAGGCTTCAGCCTTAGTAATGGTACACTGAATTGAATAGTTGAGGCATATCCAAAGAGTTTTAGATGGATTTTAGGGAGCAACGGGATCTCATAAGGGATAAGTGGTAGGGTCACAACACACTGCAGGTTTCTCTCCGCAAAATTCATCATGATTAACTGAAGAAAGGATAAATTTCCAGAAAAATGAGTGGAAGGTTGGGGGAAAATACAAATTCCCAGTCAGGTTTGTGGTGGCATATTTTTAATATAAGAAGGGGAATAATTATGGCCAGGTTAAGAGACAACTAGAGGGAAAAAGACAAACAAGTTTGGAGTGCATGCCGAGGAATCCCTTGACTGTCCATGACCCAGACCCCTCAGGATTCACACTTTGTGTATGGGATTGTTCCTGTCTCACACTTCCCAGCCGTGGTTCTTTCACCCCATGGGCTGGCCGTGCAGCATCACAGCCTCCCTCCTCTTCAGGGGCCCCCCCAAGCTGTTTTTGGTACGTGTGAGCATCTGGAACATGGGAGAGGAGAGCCCATGGTGCTGTGCTAAACCTCACATTCATACGAACGTCTTCAAAGTCTGTCGTGTGCTGAAGCGTGCAGATGCGCTGCCATCGTGTGAGCTGGCATGCGGTCTTAGAAAGAAAAGGCCAAAGAAAGCAGGAGGCGGGATGTCCCCCACCTCCGCCTTCAAACTCGGCTCTCCAGGTTTCTCTTTTTCCACTCTGCTACCTCCTGCCCTCCCCAGGCTGGCGGGAGGAAGGAATCTTTGGTCCCCTCTGCCGCTGCTTACGCAGAAACACAGTGTTTCTTCTCACTGCAGCTAAACTGCTATATGCACAACCCTCCAGGAAAGATAAGTAAGGCTATAAATGAAAATAACAATGGGAGTTGAAAGGCCAGACTTCCCTGGCAGTTTCATCCAAGCTACCAAAGCCTGCCTAGTGCAAAACTGGCTGCTGAAGAGTTTCCCATTCTGCCTTTCCCTGGTACCTTCCTGTGCTGGATGCACAAGACATATGAAAAGGGGAAAGGAGTGACAGCTGTTTTGGAAATTTATACGATCCCTGGTTTAGATCTGTTTAAAATCTGTTTGCTTTGCTAGGAAAGTGCAAAGAGGCTCTGGCAGACAACAGAACATTAATTATTTTGCATGCATTGTGTAACACTGTTCATTAGTTTTACATGAGTGGTGAGAGGTCAGTCAAGAATAGAATCCCATTGTGTTAACCTTCAAAGAGCTTGCCATGTAATTGAATGCAGCAGGCATGGAATAAAGGAATTAAATATGCAGGCAGAATTAACACTAATGGTTTGCAAACACCGCGTTGCAAACATCTACAACTTCTTTGTCTAAATTCCTGGGTTGAGATCTTGGGGAGAGGTGATTAGGTAAGCAACAAAAACAAAGAAAAGGAAGAATACTGAAGGAATGTGCGTAAAACACATGGAGAAAGGAGAAGCATAATGGGACCTGAACGCTATAGTGTATCCAACTTCTCATGCATAGCATAGATTTACAACATACATTAAGCACTAGCCTACACGTGTCTTTCTGTTGTCGTTTTCTGCATTGGAACTATGCCACACGTAGGTCCACATGAGAGACATTTTAGCAAATGTGGTAAAGTTCTGACCATATATATCGCACAGCTAGCTTTTGTTCTGCAGAATGATGAGAATACTGGGAGTCAGTGAATGGTACGATTTAAATTTGAAAATAGCTCCCCAGAATCTGCTGAATCCATTCAGAGCTAACTAGCAGGAGAACATCACCATTCAGTGTTCTGGGTCCATCTGTTGGCAAAATCATGATGGAAACAGCTTTTAAAATGCTATTTTCAATAAGCTATCACACAACAGCTTGTTCCAACAATATTCCAATACCTTTCTGTTTGCTTGCCGCCTACTATAAAAAACAGCTTAGAGAGAAGGAGGCATTTCAGCATTATACTGATGTAGGGTGGGAGGGACAGAGAGACTACAGGAACATGCAAAATGAGAAACAACTATAAGAAGAGAAAAGGAGAAGAAGCTGTGATTTTAGACCCCCTCTGATCTAGATTTAAACCAGGATGTGGAACCCAAACTACTGTAGTGTCAAAAGGGATGGTCTGCACCAGCCAGTCATTAGACAGTGTCAGCCACAGGAAACCAATGGCTCCTACAGAAAAATGGCAGGTGCACCTAGTAATTACCTTTAATTCTGCAAGACCTTCTGAGCTGTGTGCTCCAACGAGTACCGAAAGGAAGATCCACCTCATCACTGTAACACACTCACTTGTGTGGCAATAAAACAATCTGTCCTATATAATTCTTACCAAATACCATGTATCCATCAGCTTACTTCTCAAGTAAAACAAATGCCAGCAACATACTGGTGATACAAAGCCTGCATCCACCAGCATCAAAGTAGCTCAGTTGCAGAGATCAGCTGAGCAATGAAGAGCAGATGGCTGCATTTGAACCCAATGACTGGTAAGAGAGGAATAGATGTTCTTTTGGTTCACACCAAAAAATCTTTCACAATTAGTCAATTCAGAGTGCAGTTGTCACACCTAGCTTCGACACACCTAATGTCACGCCTTTTTAAGCGGGGAACTAGATAATCCCCTGAGGTTTCTTCTGATCTATGTTATCCTGCGATCCTGTGATTCTAAAACTAAACTCCTCTATGCAGATTACCTCTATACTACTGAATCAAGTTCAAAGATTTATTTTTTTTAAAGCTTTTATTTTAAAAGGCTGTACTCCTTAAAGAATTACAAGGGGCACTCAAGTTTTCCATGCATTAAGCATCTTGTTTACCAAACACTATTAGAAATACATGTAGTTAGGAAGGATGAAAGTTGGGAAGAAATGCTATATGAGAAGGTAAACTAAAGAAGGTATGAAACATTACGGGACCATGTAAATGGAGATACAGAAAGAGGAAAGAAAACCTGAAAAAGTAACAGGGAATTATTACTGATAAAAACAGAACATAAGCTTGGAAGAAAACTAATAGTGCATAAAAATACAAAATATTGCATAAAGACTTCATTCATCATTAATGCTGTAAGAAGAACATACTGATGTCTCTCTGTACATTGTTGGGGTCATTCATAAAATATTCTGTCTTCTCCTGCTATCAAGATTGCTTCCTAAGTACAAAAAATATTTTCTGTTCTGTTTATCTATCTTTGACTTATTCATATGTGTATAGTGATAACATACATTAGAATACATGCATCACAGCCTGCATTTAAAATGAAAAATATAACTAATAAGAGGATGCTTATGGTGATCACCTACCTGAGGACGTATAACTTTCACTATATTTTTGAGCGCAGTGTCTGGTGATGGAGGAGAGCAGTCAGGTGTTGGGCCTGTAGAGCTGTTTCTATGGTTACCAGATCCCGGTGCGGTAATTGCTACCTGAGGTGCATTATCTGTGAATAAAAATAGCGTTTATGTGAACTTACAAATACTTCATACGCTTTAAAATAAAAAATTATTTTGAAAACAGAAAGCTACTCAGAACACTATTTCAACTTACAAACCCCATTATAATTCAAATATACTTGGTAAGGAATATATTGCACACCTACACTTATTTTGTCAGCTCAAACGTTCATTCTGTGTTAGGGCAGGATATAGCACTCTCTTAATACCGAAATAAAATGAGGCACAAAGCAAACACAACTCTTTTACTTTTGTTACCCTGAATTACCGATTGTGAATCCAAGTACTATCACTGTAAGAGGGGTGACTTGAAAGGGAGCTTTATAAGGGAACTCATATCTCATCCTGGAAAATCCTAACACGTACAACCCTGCTCAAGAAGTTATGTAAACCCATACTTGACGTAGAGCATGCTGATAGCTCCCAGCGACAACTTCCCTGGACACGGTGAGCAACTGATCAACAAGGATTAATTACACAAAAATACACCCAGATGTATTCAGCCTCTCAGATGAAATTTGCATCCTCCATAGAGCTCTGCACTGCAGTAGCTACCTTTCTAGCAAGTATCCCAGCTAGATAACCTACAGCTGGCTTAAAAACCTCTACATACCTGCGGGTACATAGGGAACTGCTGTTCGGACATCTTTTGTGATGCTGTTACCATTTTATGGCACTGTGAAAGACCATCAAAGGGACTTAAAATATCATTCTTACCTTGTTTAAATGTTCTTATTGCTGCTTGAACAATGTAAAGTTAGTGAAAATCAGGTCAGGGGATAAGAGGACTATGAAATAAGGCATAGCTTCCCAGTTGTGATGGTAACCAAGCACCAGAATGACGTAGCAGGAGGCCAAAAGCTCCACATTACTTCATGCCTTTAGAACTGTATTTTTAAAGAAATACTTTAGTTCGTATTCTGGGGAAAATGCCATTGCCTGTGCGTGGTTATGATGGTCTTTAAGGTGTCTGTGAATTTATAGAGTACCTTTCTTTGTGGGTCACAAAGACACGTGCTCCCTGTTCCTAAATGTGCTAATAACACCTGCAGCTCTGCATTAAGAGAGCGATTACATTCAAATCTCATGTCTCAACTGACAGCCTGCAGAGTTCACAGAAGAAAGCCTATTTATTTGTAATTGACGTGGATCTCCAACATGTGCTTTCACTCTGTGGGCAAATGCACTCCAGGAAAACCCAAACTCCAAATAAACAAAAGTAGCTCCAGTGCTGTAAGCTGGAGGATTTTTGCCTAACCAACTTCTGCAGGAGCACACCTGAGCTCGCCCATCTGCACAAGTCACAAACGCCTCTGTGAAAGCAAGGACAGAAGCTTCTCCCTCCCAGTCCTACTGACCTGAAAGAATTCTTGGAAGTGTAACAGAGGTATCAAAGGGAAGGAAATACCCAGTTACATTAGCATAGCTAACATAGGATAAAAAGGAATAGTTGCAAGAATGTAAACTTTATGGCCTTTCCAATTTAGAGATACTTTCATAGCATAGATGATTCTAAGAAATACTCCTGCAGAAACTCTACATATCTGGATGAGGTCTGAAAGTTTCTAGTCAAATACAGACTGACAAACTGTTCTCCTAAAGCAAATACCAGGCTGGAATGTTTCAGAAATACTGTTACGCTTAATGAACGTGTAAACAAATGTGCAGGTGGCAGCTTGGCAGACATCCTGTAGATAACCTCAGATGTTACCTGGTGTCTGACAAAGTGAACCCTCCTTGTCACAGAAACAGACAATTCCAACTTTTTTGAAAAGTATGCCATCAAAACTGCTGGTCCTTTAGGTATGCAGTGTGTACACGTAGAAGGACCCTTCCTGAATCATTGTATCACAAGTGTGTGCAGAAATCTTGGATCTGAATTAATTTAATTCAGAAAGTAATACATATCTGTTAATATGATGAATCAAATTTTTACACAGCCTTAGAAAGGAACTTAAAGTGAATCTTCATAATAACATCCCTGACACAGAACAACGCGGATGGCATTCCAGAAAGCCTCGTATCTCTCTTATGCTTTCCAGTCTGACCTGGTATCTAACTGTAAAACTGTTCACATGCAGCATGTGAATGAGTATCCTGTGATTTGACAGCCTAGTTCATCGAAGGAGGGACAGGGATTTGACCAGACACCCCACCAAGGCCTCGCTATACTCTTTGGAAATCTCATAGTGAGGATGAAGGTTAAATATGAGTGTTAGGAGCATCTTAATTGAGCTGAAGGTCTCGTCTTCTTTTGCTCCAGAATATGAAATATCATCTTCTTTCACTCTATGGACAGACTCATCAATAGACAATTATCAGTGAACCTCCTTGACTGAGGAAACAGAGACTTGCTTTGATAGAGCCCTGCACTGTGTTTGTGGAAATACCAGACAAGGGACTATACTACTGCTGAGACATGTGGCAATACAGGCACCATCTACGAAGCTAAGAAATAACTTCTGGAGTGAGAAACGTTCCACGCGAGCCTAGCTAAGCGTACTCAGTGCGCTTATTTACTTACTGGTGTGAGAGACAAACAGAACGATTGACTGACAAAGAGCTAAAACTATAAAGAAGACAGCACACCCCCAATAAACAGCTAAACCCATACAGAACACAACCCCCCGGTACTTCAGCCGTCCCCGTATTCCTGTCGCTGTGGAGCCTGTGCGGCCGTGCTTCAGCACAGCTGCCCTTCGGCTCTTCAGCACATGAAAGCCTTGCAAGTGAAATCAGGGAGTCTTGCAGATGCGGGAGTGTCTCAAAGATGCAGCACTCAGAGGACAGACGGTGACAAATACGGGTTGGTGCTGATGGTGACAAAGAGAGTTTTCTGCCCACCGTTGCATTCCGTTTCAAGGGCCTTGTCGATATTCACCTCGGCTTAGTTTACCCACTCTTTAAATATGCAGAAGAGGGTAACAGAGCGGTCAAGTTATACGAGCAAGGTTTTGGTCTTTCCACAGGAAAGACTTCTCGTCAACCCTGCTCAATGACAGGTCCCTGAAGACTAGGTTTTGCCCCTACAGTCCCAACCTGAGAAGCATCCAACTGACTGGGAGTGATGTTCTTGGAATGAAATTTTATTGGAAGATATTCCTGAGGGGCGGCAGGGCTGGCGTATGCTCCACTAGATAGAGCTGAGAAGAACTCCTCCAGCTACAATGTGTGCATACAACTATAAGCAATTCAGGAACATACATAATATGCAGCAATCTCAAAAAGGAGTAGCTGCAGTCTTTCCTTCCAAGCAAAATAAAGTGGTAATACAAAACAGGGTCATGCTTTTCAAATCTAAAAATAAAGCTTTGCAATAAAAAAAAATCCAAATATTTTTCTTTGAAATAAACATCCCAGAAAAAAATCCAACTGCTCAGTATTTCATGCCTTCACTCTTTTCTCAAGGGAATAAAGTGTCTGACATGTAATGGTTTCTTGTAAACAATTTCTTTATTGCGGACAGCTGTTTATTTTCACAGTAGGATCTTCCCATTAGGCAACCAATAATGATTTACTACCTGGGTCTGCTCCATCAGAGAGAGAATATCTCCATCAAATTAGTTCCTGCAACCAATTTGGGCGACTTCTCTGTTTATGTATACGGTACTCATAGTTTCATTAAGAATAGATTTGAATATATTTTCTTTTGTAATTAAATGATACAGTAATTGTGTTTTCATTTCCTTTTCTCTTTCTCTGGTAACAAAACTAAAGCAAACATATTTCTTTTCCCCTTTAGGTCACCGTCATAGTAATATTGTAAGTTTCACTGGAACATTTCATGGCAAAAAGAACTTGGAAACCTGAGAACCTACCAAATTTACCTAGGAAAGATTAGGTCTCATGCTGAGTTTCTGATTGGTGCTATAGATGGGGCCAACAGGGAAGTATTTATGGCCATCATTCTCTTCTAGTTCCTGGCTCAAGTTGCAATAAGCTGAGACGTTTCTGTAGAAGTCAGATAACACCAGGCTCCAGGGATCATCTGGCAGCTAAAAATTACTGAACTGCAGCATGCTCCAACAATATTCCTTCCTGCCTCCAACTTGCACGAGAAACTGTCACAAGGATTACATAATTGAAGCTTATTCTGATTTTTAAAAATGGTTACCGAGGACTTTCCATCCTCCATTTCTTTTGTTTCAGGGCAAAGGAAATAGAATAGGATAAAAAAAAATACTATGTTATGTTTTCTATGTCCAGAATAGCCAAAATAGTTTTTTGAAAGGTTAGATTAACTCAGGTTTTGGATTAACTAGACTCATCTAATGTGGACTATAAAAATACCTATGCTGATTTACATCCTGGCAAATCTTACTAATTTGCTTTGTTAGTTGATTGATTGGCTCAGCATACAAGGTTTTAAAGGACAGAAAGTGTTACAAGGCCATCATGATCACATTTACCACTAACCTTCTCATGGACATATGAAAAAAGATGATCATTATTAAATTTCTTGCAGGATTAGACAGGTTTCCACATCTTAATCTTAATTTCCAAATCATAATGCCTCTTAAAAATCTATTTGCTACTTTTCCCAATTTTTGAAATATTTACAGTAGAAGCAGACTCAGTATTTACAGCAATGGCCACACTAGTGCCTCATACAACTTCTCTGTGCATATTAGTCTTATGCATCAAAAGACTGTAATTACAAATGATGACATCATTGCTTGGAAGTTGAAGGTCAGGTTGTTCCTACCACCATTTGAAAAATTTTTACTCTCAAGCCACACTAGCATTATTTAAATTAGAGCTACACCCTTTGATTGTAGACAGGAGGCTTGATTTCAGTTACACTAAAACCATTTATAATATATAACACAATTGCAAAAAAAAAAAGAGATGCTTTTTGCACAGTGTTCACTTTTATCTATTACCCAGTTCAATATTACTGAAGCCTAATTAATATAAGTATAGTTATCTTGTTCATAAAAATGTTTAACTATGAAAGTACACTAACCTGTCTCACACAAAAAATATTATATAAGAATTAACATCAAAACCAATCCTTTCACAGAAAGAAAAGTTGGGTCTACAATTACCGACACTATAGTACTCAGTGATTAGTGCGCAATACAGTCTTTCAGTACAAAAAGGATTTCTGAATAAAATGAAAATGACATTATGTAATGTGCTATATATGTCTGTCTAATCAGACTGATTTTTAGAACCAAATTTTAGGGCCTGAAGTTAAACTTCTGTATTCATATGCTAGTAACTAAATTGCTATCCAAAGAAATGGCATTAATTTGTTCTCAGTCTTGAGCAATTTCAGGAACTCATCTTCAGACTTGCAAGGTGGGATTTCTCTAAATACAGCTACATTTCAGCAAGCATGCTAAAATCCTCTATAACTCAATGAAAACCCATTAAAACAGTATTAATTACAATTTAGAATATAGTCCATATCTAGCTATGTTATCCTGAAGAAGTATTAGGTCAGAGGAACCTAAACTTCATTGATTATACCAAGATATGCATTAGCTTTAAACAATGTCTAGGCAGGGAGCTCAGACACTTCTGTTGTAGACAAATGGGACAAGATTCAACTGCCAAAGCCTTGTTAACTAACGCCATCTCAGCGGTCCAAGGGAATCCAGGGCATCTGCAAGAGGCTTGCAGGAACGATGGAATTTCACTGCCCTTCTAAAGCATCAGCTTGGAGCATCCAAAAGCATTTCAGATGTCAATAGTCAGCTATGTATGGGCAACTGAATCAAGGTCTAAAATCTTGAGGGCTGAATTCCAACTCACAGTCTTAGAAACTGTAACCATTGTTTCCAAAAGATCTTTGTAAAAATGATACTTCATTTATTTCTACCCTCACGGTAAAAAATTATAGTAACTTTTTTCTGAAGTGTACAGGATAACAGGAGGTCAACCAAAGAGGGGAGTGCAAGGAGCTCCTATTCATGGGTATGGTGACTGCTTTACACTTTTAAGGATCACTCAGATTTGAGTCTGGAGAGAGCAAAATGAAAGTGAATATTGCCATCTTTTAGTATATTGTAAAAGCAAACCATAGTGTTCTTTTACTGCTATCTTCTACTGAGATGTCAGACAAAAACATAAAAATGTTAACTGTTTAACTGAAACTATAAAAAATCACGTACTGGGAACTTTGCTTTTTACTGTGCTGTGTGACAGCAGGAGTCAGTTAGTGGATGATTGCCCCCCTTTATATGGCACACTGCATAGAGAAAAATGCCCTTATGGGTAGTAACAGACCACGTCACCACACTTCAACAGGTGTTTCATCACAATTTTCATCCCACTATCCATGTACTGTGAGGACAAACTGTTCACTGGAACTTTTCTAATAGGTATGTTTTCTCATAACGTACTCAAAGAAAAGGCACTATATGTATATAATGCCACAACATTAACTGTTGGTCACATACCACGTATACCAAGCAGAACACTTCCTACCACATCTCAGCAAGCAAAATATCAAAAGCCAAAAGTCAGCCAATATTCCAGAAATATAATTAGACTTCACCTCAGAAATAAATCTGCACAATGGAACACACAGTTAATCTGTAGTTTTCCACTTTCATTACAGAAACATGCTAGCATCCCTTTCAAAATCTATTTCTGCCTGTATTAGCTATTACATCAGTTATTTCTACAATTTAGTGTAATGACAGTGGACGAGCAGATCAAAGCAGTTGATCCTCATGACACTCCGTTTAGAATATATGTGGGTTTGAATTTTTAGCACTACATCGCATCTTATTTATTCTACCAGACACCCCCACCATACATGTACCTCGCAGCTTCCAGAAGGACCCTATACTTTTGGTGCCCACCTAAAATGGAGCTTCAGATCAAAACAGAATCTGGTTTATGTGCTCCAGAACCAGCCTGTGACTGAAGCAATGAATAGTAACTGGGAACAATGATTTATTTCAAATTCACATCCAGTGCTCTGAACCAAAATATAAATGTATACTCAGCCTATTTTATTTGCACATTCCAATTATTTGTGGAGTCACTTAAATACTATATGCTCAGATTTACAATTTGCTATAAGAACAGAAGAAACATGTATTTAACTTCAGAGGTATGGACCAGTAATAATCTAAAACTGGATTATATGCTACACATCTAATGGTGTGTATAAATACATTTACTAAATTCTAAAACCTCTGAAAATATAAACCCAGACACGAACAAAATACTTCAAAAGCACAAAGCCTAATCATTATGACCTGGTAGAGCTTTATACTATAACCTCAGGACCTGGATAGATTTGTACACTGCAACTCCAGAAGAAAGAAAAAGAAGGGTGGAAAATGAATGTGCACATATATACATATGCATAAATATATATAGATACACTTGCATACATATATAGACAACAACTTCAAAGGCACCCTATTACTAGTAAATAACTTGCTTTTATTCCTCACGCTCTGCTCAGCGTGGAAGATTTCATGCAATGTTTCAAACTACTTGACGGTAGGCCAAAACCCTGCATCTTTTTTGGACACGCCAGCATCAGGATAATGCCAAAATGTGAATAAAGCTCCAGATGGCTTGGTGTTGTCTGGGATCAAAATGCTTTTTAGTGTGGTATCAAGACAGACCTAAGTTTGATCAGTTATAGCAGACTCAATTTGCTAGACTATTAG
This sequence comes from Astur gentilis, assembly GCF_929443795.1. Classification (NCBI taxonomy): domain Eukaryota; kingdom Metazoa; phylum Chordata; class Aves; order Accipitriformes; family Accipitridae; genus Astur; species Astur gentilis. The sequence continues at coordinate 15,109,685 of NC_064913.1, forward strand.
AAAACTACTACAGAAACACTTATCCACTTACCCAGTCTGGCAATTTCAACGGTTTTGGATCTGTCTGTAGAAAAAAAATATTGGAGTGGCTTCATCTGTACTTGTTATATGTCCTCTTAACATCAAATGTGTTGTATGGGGGCACAAAACTCTGGAAAGAACATGGCAATGCTAATCGTCTGTCGGACAGAAATCAATCATAACCACAATAGAAATCTTGGAAGAGTACAGAAGGAGATCATATGGAAATAGTGCTATTTCTGGAGGATCAGTCACCAGTGTCTGAATCTACATACATGTCCTGACAGAGCTCACAGCCACCAGAAGAGCCAGTTTCATTGACTGGCTAAGAAAGGAATGTGTTAATTAATGTAGGTCCCAACATTGATGGTACCAGAAGATGCTCTTCAATAATGGGCAAATGATTATCTAGTCCTTTAAAAAGCTTCATAACTGGAATGAAAGAAGACTCGCTGCTTATAACCACACTGGAGTGATAGATAAACCAGTATTTTCTGATTCTGGGGTGTCCTGGTTTTAGGAATAATCAAAGATATGGAAGTTTTATCGGGGATATGCTGATATCCTCCTGCTGAGGAGAAGACCAAGAAACTAGCCCAGATTATGGCTCAGGAAATATTTCCTACCTTTCCTGAGCTTTATCTAAAAGTGAGAGAGAGAACCAGACCCACATGAAGAATCACCTGAATCCTATTCCTTATAATAAAGAGAATTTGGGCACAGTGATCTTCCTGAAGCTTACAGAGGGCTCATTAAAACACAATTAACCCTTTTCAAGGCAGAGCAAGGAGAATCGTCTTATTACACTAAAACATATCCATAGACAGATTTCAGTGCAAGTCTTAAAACAAAATATCCAAACATTTTGTATGGAGCCAGCACTACTTAAGCTCAGTTCATTCATTGTGGGTCAATCTAGGCTGCTGGATTCCACCAGCAGTAAATTTACAAGGAAGGAGCCCAAGTCAACAAGTAAGAAGAAACTAAAAAAGATCCAAAACTGAGCAGAGCAGCTTGCAAAACAGTAGAAATTGCCCTGATTTGTTACAGAGCTGCCCCGTATAAGATTTCTTGGGTAGCATGTGTGATAAAAATGTGACGTCTCCTGTACAGGGTGGACTCATTGCAAAGATTTGCAGCAATTGCATACAGTAAATTAAGCCAGGCTGCAGTTCATACAGAAATCCAGAAAAAAAGTTAGAAAATCTCCTATTTTGTCAGGCAGGTAACAAAAATGTTAATGTTTTATAGTAGCCCCAATTGAGGGACTAGGCAATTTTCCATAGTATAGGATTCAGCTTTAAAATTGTTTGAATTTGACTAAATCCCCAAAGCAAATCTTCTCCCCTACATAACTATTCAACATGGCATAAATTGAGGAACTACAGACAAGGACAATCACGTATTTCAGGATTTCAAGGAACGAACATTACAAGAGACATTTCAAAATAGCAGATGGAATACTGAATAACAGAATCAGTAGGTAGCTACACTGGATGCATCGAGAGAACGGTTGGACTAAACTGTTTGAATTTGCTCTTTTGAATTTGTTTTGTTTCCCACACACTTAAACCTGAATAACCATTGTTCTGAGTAGGATTGTAAATATATATCTGCAACTGTCTTGTTGAAAGCACTTGAAGCTATAACTGGCCCAGTCTTGGATGTGGCAGCTATTTCAGGATTGTGTTTGGAATTAATTACCAGTGAAGTGCATTCCAGTGGCAGCAGGGGGTCTGCTTCCTTGTTTCTGCATCATCCAGGAGAGTTGGGTATGACTATTAGCAACTTTTTATTTCCTCTAATCACCCACCTGCACAAATAGACTTTGGAACTGCTTCAAGCTTGCATAACCCTTGTAATACCAGGCAACTGTCTGGAAAAACATCTCTCATTAAGTACTAATGAGAGATGATGGGTGATTTCCACCATTTCCTGAGTAACCTTTTGAGACTGCCTCTGCAAGCTGTTGATGTCTAATTGAGCATTCAAAAACAATGCTACATGTTGCCACATACTTATTTTTTTGTGAAATGGTTTTTTTTGTTGGCTTTTCCATGTTAAAATGTTTGTAGTGAAATGACTGCACTTGCCTATGACAGAAATTTCATAGATTTTGACATTTGCTTTGTCTCAGCATGTAGTCATGTTTCTGGAAGTTCAATGAAAAACATAGGGTATAGTTACAGGTGCCAAAATATTTTTCAGTCGTTCACTAAAAACTAGAATGCCTAGTAGTCTCGTAAAAAACAAACATCCTCCAAAAAAGAATGATACACATTGAGGATGTCTGTGCTTACTTTTAAATTTAACTCATCAGTGAGAGGCCACTGAATGCTATCTTATGCACGACTTGGTATTTCACAAGGCTTCTCCTATAATCCAATGAGAATAACCAAACTGTGCTGTGCCGGGAAAGTATACTTCTTTTGCAAATGCAATAGATGATTTATGAATTAGGCTAAATTTTCAAATTATCTCAGAATGTAAACTGCAAAAGGTGATGACAGTAAGTGCTCTCAAATCACTTAAATAATACTGATGGGAGCCATATACCCCAGGGATCAGACTCAGTTAATAAAATAATTTAAGCAGTCTTGAAGATAAACCTTCCAATACGCATCTATCTTTAGTTGCAATGAAATGCAATTTATGAACAAAGCTGTATTTTCATGAACTTCAGTTCTTCTGAAGTATCAATTAGTTAATAAAGCTCTTTATCAGAAGTCAAAAAGCTAATCAAAGTATCTTAAAGCCAGAGACCTAGAAATGATGTTTTAAGATGTTTCAATATCCAGTTATTCTTATTTAAAGTATCTAAATTTTTGAGCAACTTCAGAGAGCTCAGCTCTCACTCTGAAAATTTACATTTTTGTTTTTAATATATATATTTACATGGAAAAAAGTATTTTGTTCCAAACCTGAAATGTAAGTTGTGTCCCGTGTAACAGTACACTCATTAAGCACAAAGAATTTGTCCAACTGATAGTGTGCACTACTAATACGCAGTCAAAATTCAGGGAAACTTAAAAAGTCTTTGCTGTTCATTTTGAAAGCAACATGGAAACATCTGCACCAGAGTGGACGAGCTACCCAGTCCAATACGTTGCCCTGACCATGTCCAACGATTTGAGAAAGATAAAGGAAATACTGTGGATAATTTTGAAATAACCCAATCCAGTTTCCAACCATTAACAGCTAATTTGTGGCACGACAGTATTAGAGTTTTTAGTAACTAAAAAAATCGAAACACTTGATTGCTTTTTTTATCTCCCAATTATCTTTTTTATAATTAACATGCCAAAACAATTTTGCCATATATTACTTTTATGTATTTTCATTTACACTTAGCATTTTCTTCTGAAAAATACTCAGATTTTACCCTTTTTACTAATATACCTGCATTAACTTATTTTCTACTTGCTGCAGTTTAGATGAAATTATAGGTTACAACAGTATTATATTTTTACACATTATTAAGCTTACCTTCTCACTGACAAAGCAGGATTTACATAACTTCTGCTCTGAGTGTTCAGAATCTTCTATACATTTCAGCATATTTAATTTACTTACTGTTACATTGTGCAGTTTGTCTCAGTGGTTTTACCTTCTTTTTTTTGGTTTTAGGTTCTCTAAGATCCACAAGCTAGCTTTGCAGATTTCTTAAAATTCTTCTTATTAAGTATTCCCACTAATGCAACCTACTACATTTCTTACAGAGACCACAGATATGGAGTTTGGATAGACCCCTGGAATTTTTGAGCAGCTAACTATATAAAGGAACAATAAAGATAGCACAAAACATTACATATATTGAAGAGACATGCTATTCGTATTTGCTATTGATAGCAAATGAATAGATCACAATTTCTAGACCATGCAGCCTTGGCGTGTTTGTTTGACATAGAGCCAAATGAGGATATTCAGACAGGAAGGAATATTCCAACGCAGTGGGGCAGAAATGAAGTAGTTGATCCCATCCAACCACTAATACCAAGAGAGGGATCATAATTAAGTATGTGCTTTTTTTTGCCAAGTTTTATGGAGAAATACATGGCTAAAAACTATTCAACAGTCCTTAACTTTAAGTCTTAAACTACAACAAAGAATTACTATTAAATTACACTGGAATACAGGTAAGTATTTAGCCAAAACAAAAGGGCGGATTCACAGAATTCTTGTCACTCTTACTGCCAGAGCTTGTAACCGCTAACAACTTCCTATTGCAAATGCCATTATTCTGTTAGAATATGAGTTACGAATTCATTCCATGTTGCATTTATCAGGCTGATATCTAGCAGTTGGACAAGCAATTTATAAAATGTGTTGCTTTTTGTTTGCAATGGCTTCCCAAGGCATTTAATACTTCTGTTAAATTTATCAATGGCAAGTCCTTGTTGAAATTATTACAGGTTGGATGAGAAAAACTCTGAAATGCACTTATATAATTGATCAGAAAAAAAGTATTTTTTTGCAAATTTTGCTTACACAATATTCATAGAAAGTTTTGATATTTTTTCATCATAATGTAAGACAAATAGATGTCAAAATAGTGGAAACGCTCTCAGAGAAAAATTTAGTTTCAATCCCAACACTACTGGTAAGAAACTGTTTTTAATTGTGCTATACTATTTAAGTATCTTCCAGCAGGGCGGGAATGTTATCTGAAAGAAAAAGGACATGGAGTGAACAGCTGGAGCTAGACTGGAAAGAATATTTTTACTAACAGCTGTTTTTAATATCTTCATCCAGAACTGATACTACCACATACAATGATATATTGTATTATAGAAAGAATAATACACCCTGCCCTGGAGAAAAAATATGAAATGGTCCTTCTGAAGACTTTTCCTGCTTTCAGAAAGCAATAAAGCAACTGCGTTTGAAAATACTCTTTCACATGGGTTCTTCCAAATCTGCAGTATTTGAAGGCATATCAGAAAAAAAAGGAAAAGACTAGTTTGATATTCTACTTTGCAGAAGAAGATTATTCTACCATCAGCTGCTAGTAAAGGTACGTCGCAGCTATACATTTGTGGATTGGCAATGCAAACCTATTCCCACCCTATTATGATAATACAGCAAAATCCTCCATCTCTTCTACCCTTCAAATTTCCTTTTGACGTGGCACAAAGATGAAAATGGTATAAAAAGAACAAAGATTAAATCTCTGTGAAGTAATAGAAGGAAACTTTTTGGCAGGAAGCTACACACTGCCATCAGGACTAGCAGATGCAGAAAGGGAGACAGAAGCAGAGAAAATGGAAGTAAATGAGTGGGTTTTATTTAACTTGAAATAGAACAGGAGGAATATTTTTTTTTTTTTTTTTACAGAATGCAACACTGATTACCTTCACTAGCAATCAATGTTTTTCTACTTTTTAATCATCTCTGACACTGAACAAAACAAATAAATCTGTTCATTATGTACAAAAATAGTTTATTCTAGTAATTGCTTAATATTTTCACAAATATTTTGATTTTAACAAAATTTAGCAAGCTCTGCCAAGATTTCTGCCTTCCAAATTTAGTAAAGTTAGTAGAAAAGTTTATTTAAAAAACTCATAAAACATATCATATTCTCATGAAAAAGTGAGTTCCCGGTAGAACACAATTAAAGGTACTGAAATATTAAACACAAAAACTTTTCACAAACTACAACACAAGTTGTTTCTTACTGGAGAAGTAAAGATGGTAGAAATAAGGTATGACTTTTTTTATCCTAAAAGAGAGTATTTCAGATATGATTCAGGTCAGTGCTGAAATAAAATTATTAGCTTGCATATTCAGTTGATTGTATGATATAAGCTAAAATCATAGCCTAATTTTGATGCAGTCAGTCACAAAAAAAAAATATCTCCCGAAGATTGGTAGTCAGAAGGACCAGCAAAACTTTTTCAGTTTGGTGGTGACTAGAAGGGGGGAGCTATTCCTATGCTACATCTACTAGGACCATAAAAAAAGAGAGCAAGGTTACTAATTGCGTTCGTAACGAAGCCAGCGACTCTTCACTACAACGTTTGAAAGAGCAAAGTAGCCGCGTGGCAGCGGCTGATCCCTGCAGAGAAGGAACGCCGTGAAGCAGGCAGAGCCGTGATCCAGAAACCTCAGTATGTGTCTGTTAGCAGAACCACCAAACTGACGCGTGAATGCGGCGTAGAGCTGGTCGTGAAACTTTGGACAATTTTTTTTTTCACCATATAAAAACTGATTAATCCAAACTGATTTTCTTGGGGAAATGTATAATTTTCAGGATATTTTCATCAGAAATCATTCTCGGAGCAGGATGGAAGTCCTGGTGTGCATTTGCAAGAAAGATTAACTGGAAAAAAAAGACAAAGACTGCGGGGCAGGTATCCTTCCAAGCTGATCTTTTGATCATTCAGTGCATGGGTCTGGCCAGAGCTTAGCCCTATTCTGACAGAGCAGGGCAGGGGCTGAATTCGTCTTTCTTGGTCTGACAGGGAGCTGGGATGGAGCTAGGATGTGAAACGTGGGCCCAGCACTGAATAAAATTCTCATGTCCTGGGATACAGATACAGTCACTCATATTATAGCCTGGTACTTAAGGTTCTCAGCTTGATCCCCCACATCCCAGGTAAGTGGCCTGATATGGAATATAGAAATAGAAGGGATTGCCCAAGTTATTGAATCTGATACCTAAATCAAAGGCAATCGCGTAATAATAACTCTGCTACAAGGCACCTGTAGACTACACATCTGTTCACCATCTACAGCAAGTCACAAAACACTCCCTAATAAACTGTATTAAACTTGCAACTTTTAATACAAAATATCAAAAAAGCCTGGAAAACTACACAAGGAGCAGGAGAAATAAGGAACGCTGTTAACATCCTAACTTTCTACAACAGCTCAGAATGTTTAGATGATCCTAAGATATGTGTATTGCAGTGTCTAATGATTAATCGTTCAGAGTTGAGCAGCTTTATCACCTGAAATTGAGAGACCAATCAGGGGAGAAATTAATCTTCCACAAAAGACAGTTCTTTGTGTGATTCAAGACATATGTATATTGTATTTCCAGTGTTTCTGAAAACCAGTTTAGCTTTCTTTATAGTACTTGAACTTTATTGCATTATAGACATAAGTGAAGTGAAACACTAACTCTTCAGCAATGGATCTCTCAAATTTTAGGACTCAGTTTCATCTGAATATAAAATAGGACAATATGCAAAGTCTTGAGTATAACAGAATAAAAAGTATGAAGTCAAGGCAACTGGTTCCTCCCCACTTCTAATCCGGAGAAAGATTCAACCTGAAAAGCTTTGGAGAAAATTCAATTTAAGGTTTGTAGAAAATTCACAGGTGCACCAGGAGGCATATAATATTAGGTAAATGCCTACTGAATATCTCCATGCAGTGCTATACCCATTACACAAGCTTATATTCCTCTAGAATATACCAGATGCATGTCAAATGTAAACAAATGAAGGGTAAGATGAAGTTTTACTGTTACCGGTAATATCAGCAATTTGATGGTTTTTATAGCAATCTTACATCCTATATTTATTAAATTATTGCCACTTATAAAAGGTACTATCACTTACATCTGCTCAGTTGTACAACAATCTCAGCAGCATGTTGAAGCATGGATTACTTACTAGAATGGACTATGGTGTATATGGTCTGTGTATATTTCACTCCTGACTCTAAAGTACTTGCAGAGGATGCCACAACTAATAATCATTTAACAAAGAAAAACTCAAATCCTGCTAAAAAATATTTGCATATAAGCTTTAAAATGCAAATACCTCAAAATAATTATGTTCCTTTGAATGATTGTCTTGATTTGAAAAAGGGGTTTTGTGTGACAGCATGCAGTCAAGTGTATAATGAGATCGTTCTAGCTAGTACTCACACCAGGATGGATTAAACTGAGTGTTGGTCAGAATGTGTGCACTTTGATGAGCACTCATTTGCAAGAATTGCCCAAAACTCCCATGAAAGCTAATTTTTTTCAACTGTACTTTAATGAATAATAGTAAAAAGCAATGAAACATCAGAAAATGTTTAACATATGTCAAGCAGCAGCCTTTTCCTCTCACTTTGCAGAGAAAACGTAAGCTAGTCCTTCAGAAAGTGGAATTACTTTAACAAGATAAACTTGTTCACTAGAACAAACTGGATGGGTGGAGACCTGCATGTATTTTGATAAGGAACTGGTCACGTGGTATCAGTCATTCCCATGTGCTTTAGCTTCAGAAATGACAGAGTATTTTTAAGAATAACATTCCATTGTTAAGGATGTTACCAGAGATGTTATCCAGAGGAGCATAAGATGGGGAGCAATTATCTTAATTATATACTAAAAACCTCTTAGAGGGATGATAAGGTTGTAAAGGAAAGTACATTAGAGCTTCGATATGTAAGAATTGACGTGGCTTGTGCAACCTCAATTCAGCCTCCTGTGCATGTACATTCTGAAGAAGTCTTTAATTATAATGCTGTTTCTCCGCAAGACCTCTGCTGCATCAAGGACGTAAAGGAGTGGGGGAAATGGACAATGGAACAAACCAAATTATGGCACATTACTCTAGAAATGTGACAGGAGAAGTAATATTATAAGATGAGAGATGTAAAATATTTTCCCTAAATAAACAGAAACGCATATGAAAATATGCTCACATGAAAATATCCAAAGGGAATGTTAAATGAGAGTTACTAAAGCTAGAAATTTTTAATTGACAGATCTATCTAATTTGTATCCAAGAGTTTAAAAAGATCTGGCAAGAAGTTATCTCAACAAATGGTGCTGTTTCTTAATAGCGCTTGGAATATTGATAAGATTTGAGAAGACTAAAAGGAAGCTAATGGAGTAACTTTAGTAGTTACAGGCTTTCAGCCTGACATCAGGAATAATGAATAGCTGATATGGATCACCATTAATAATAAATGAAAGGCGCGTAAGTCATGCAAATGGGTATTGCCTCAGAAACTGGACCTTATTAGTTAACCTGTTTTTTTTAAAATGAAATAAGTTTGTTTAATACAAGTAAATAGAGTTAATTTGACATTCATTTTTATAATACATTTGGGTTATTAAAATTTATTAAAATGGTCTATGTTTGCAACTGAGGTAATTTTAAAAAGTTAATAATGAATGGTTCCAGATGTATGTGCATGAGAAATATCCACTGTATATATCACTCACTTGCTCTTTCCAGACTACCCAAATGAAGAAAAAAAAAAAAGTAACAGTTTTATCCATATTTACCCTACAAATACCACTGAGGGTAGGAAAAGAGTCAAAGAGCCTGTATAAACCTCATTCCTCTTAATACTCTTCATTGGGATTCTGAAAACTGCCAGTTAAATGGGCAAGAATCAGTCAAGAAAGTACGACACTAGAAACAGCTATCATAGAATGCTTCCACTGCCTCCTTCTCAGTTTGTGATACAGAAATTAGGTTTTTCCTTTGCTGAATAAATTCTGCTTTTGCCAAGAAGGGAAATAAAACCAAAAAAGCAGGACTTTTTTTTATTCCCAACACAGCAAAGAGTCAATTTTTAACATAGTGGTTTGCGGTTAGAGTCTGCCACTCAAGTGATGGCAGATCAGAGGATTTCCATTTTCTAGTTATTGTTTAATACTAGAATTTTATGACAACAGAAGTTTGTCCAAATACAAAATCACTGTTTAAAATATAGAATAACTAAGGCAACAGCTGTGTTAGGGAAACCTATGGCTTTATCTCACACTGCCCAGGACTGCTTAGAGTGGAAGCAGACAGTGGATGAACTATTACTGAAATTTTTTATGATTCATCTTCTCTCATTTATTCATTTTTCTGTTAATACATTTATAATTTGAGTCACACACTAATGAAAATGGTGCTTATTTTGCACCACAGGAATTAAATTTTATTTTTCATCTTCCTTTGTAATTTCTATCAAGAAAGCTGATTCTCCCATCGTACAAGAAATTGAAATGATAAAGAGTGGATATGTTTTCTTCTTTAAACATTAGATAGGCGATATATGCACTGTTGGTATAACTCTACTGACAGCAGGCTACAACCATACCAAGAAAGAATAAGGAACAGGACCTGTATACATAAAGTGTATATGGATCCCCTGGATCTGTTTCTTAAGTGATATCAGATACCGATCTTACCCGAACTACCTAGGAATGAAACTTAGCCTGAAAATGCTTTCTATGGTGGTCTCACTCGCCTCCTGAAACCTACCCAAAGACAATTAAAGCGTGTCATAGCTTTCACATGCTGTCAGAACGTGATTTTAGGGAGGTAGCTAACTGGGCAGAAATCAGAGATGCGCACCGCGCTGACCCATCTACAGCCGCTTCCAACTACAACAGCATTATAACACCTTAAGAGCTATCCTCTCCCGATTTTCGACAAAATCAGAAGAAAAGGGAAATATTCTCACAGACAGTACCTCATTTTTCATCTTATGCTACAAGACACACATTTTTCCTTATCTTACATCAATACTTAATTGACTAATTCCTAATTTTAATAAAGGCCTTTCTTTTGGATGAAGATATATACGGTGAAAATCTAACCCAGCTGAAATGAATGGCAAAACATGTTGTAACATCCATGAGGTCAGGAATTCATGCCAGCCTCTGAGACTCAGATCATTCAAACACCTACTGGTCAAAATCGGGAGGTTGATAACACCTGTCAACAAAATAGTAATCAACACAGGACCAGAAACACAAGTGAACGGTGGTCCTCTAAGTGCTATAGTACTAAAAAGGCTAATAAAAAGCATCCTAATTGTACTCCAAGAACTATGATAATATCAGAAATACAGGAAATGGGTATGAAAATGTCATTATGCTAAAACAGAACTCCTGAGCTGCCCATATTTTGGGGATTTGTACTTAAAAAAATAAAAAGGACTATAAAATGCCAGAAAAGACTTAAAAATAGAAAATAAATTATAAATTTATATTACAGGAGCAACTACATCAGCAAGCAGTATCCAGACATAATTCTCAGAAATCTTTTCTTTTACTTTTTTGAAGGGTGCTTAAAACAAGTACTAGCTGTACTAAAGAAAAAAAACCCAAACAAAATGCATGATAGGAGAGCTATTATATATTTTATTCTTCCATCAGCACTTCCTTAACCTTTATTAAAATGCCATGTGAAATTAAAAAATCTGAACTGCAAACATATGCTAGTGCATTAGACAAAATTGCTTCTGATAAGAAGTGTGCTCTCTGTCCCGTGGCAGTAGGAATGACAAATATGAAATGTGTCATCACTGAAACTCAGTCAGGAGAAGGTTAGTTTGGTTTCTAATACACTATGTTCTGGCAAAGATTTGTATCTTGAAGCTCTGTGATCCTTATATTTTTATAAATTAACCTGTTAAAACAAGTAAATAGAGAAATTCCGTACCACAGCCAAATTCTCTCCACATGGCTCAAACACAGGTGAAAGGAAGACAAAGAAGAGCAGAGCAGAGAAAAAAGTATGTACAGGTCTTGTAATTAAGGCTGGGCATTACATTTCACGATGAATAACTTATTGACTGAAAAACACAGCTGAAAACTGGTAATTTCCAATTTTCACTTTAAAATAAATTTTACTAAAAAGCAGGTAAATAAACAGCAAAACAAAAAAATATTTTCAGCTGGACTAAATATAACATTTACTTGAAAAATATATCTGTTTTTCAGTTCAACTACTTCAGGTCTTATAACCCTCATAACTTCGCTCTCTTCTTACACAGAAAGAGAAGCATATTCGAGCACAGAACGTAGATAGTGTCATCCAGATTTCTATAGAGACCAGTATGTCACATGGATGCATACGTACCGAACTAAGACAAAATAACTTGAACATACTGCGATACGGAGTACACACCTTTGGAAGCCCTCCATGCAACCCTTTACCACCCTTTGGAGCCCTTGAGCCACCATGACAAGGCAGTAAATATAGACACGCATGAGGGCAATAAGAGATTTTCAGAATCATTCAGAGGCTGCCCAGAATTGCTTCTTGAAGAGTTGCTGGAGAGCTCTGACTTAGCCAAAGACAGTATGTTTTGGGTTCCTCCGTCTTGACTTCAGTTGACCATGACTACACTGAGGTTGGAAATGAGAAGCTGCTTAATCATTAGCACAGAAATCAGTGGTCCTGAAACAGGCTTCTACTCAGAGTAACAGGCAAAAAACCCCACCTATTTTTAAGATGCATCTTGAGAGGTTTATTAAAGGAACTACACAAAGGCTAGAACCTAGCTTTTCTCTGTTTAAGGGGAGGATCCTCATCACGTCAGGGCACCGGGAGATTCTTTTAATTGTTCTTCTCATGGCCTAGGAATCTTTTTCTGTGCTAAAGGTAAAGGGGGATTAGACTGTATAAAACAGCCTGAGAACTGGGAAGCTTCACTTAATAATGGGAGCGTTTCTCTAAGGCCAAAAATTACTTAGAAGAGAAACCACTTGCTGCCTAAGAAAGACTTCAGCTATCAGGTTGTTATGGAAACACGAGCCTCTTTTGTGAGTTGCCTACTCCGCTAAACCGACGCGTGGCTCCCATTACAATCCACACCTATGCTTTGTGGTCCTCATTGACAAGCTCCGAGTGGCTCTTCACTTCTCACTCAACATACAGATGAATTATACTTTGGAGATATTTTCTCCTTGAGTAATAGATGGAAGAAGAAGGGACATTGATTGTCATTCACACATCAAGTCAGGCCCTGAGGCACTAATAAGCTTTGCTGGCCCTGACCAGCCTTCTGAGGTCCTCCGTTCACGTTCCCCTTCCTGGAGACACCATTTTGGCTCAGCCTGGAGCTTTTAGTTCCTGGCCGAGCTATGCCGAAGGACGGCCTGTCTTGTGCTTATGCTCATGCCCTGTGCATCCAGACCCCAACTCGTGGGCTGACTTTCCAGCTTGACCTTGGACCTGGTCTTGTCATCATGAACCTTCCTGGCCATCACTGGACCTCATCCTGAGCTGCACATTGACTTTCTAGCTTGACTTTAGATCTACCTCATCAGCACAAACTTGCTTGATGATCTGGGCTCTTGGCTGAACCTGGCCGTGATCTCTAGGTCTGCCCTGCTCTTGGGTGGTGAGATAGGGCCCTGACTAGTGAGGCGCCTGCCCTGTCAGCTACGGTAGTCCCCTTTGCTCCTGCCTCTCCGTCCCTGAGGGAGCAGCTGGCCCCACACCACCAAAAGCTTTCACGGACAATCAGTTGCTGCAGAAACATTGGTGTCAAATCAGCCTAATTTCATAGACACTAGCTATTGTCAGATGGTTCTAGACCAACTGTTATATATTGCAGTCACGCTGCTTGACAAGAGACTCCCTCCTTTATTATGTTGTTCTCTCTACGCAGCCGAGCTGATCTTTCTTGATCACTGGAAGTAGTTAATCCTGAGGAGTTAGACTGTGGGTCATGTGTTTAAGTGCACTATATCCTGCTATCTCTGGTTTGAAAAGCGTGCTTAAATGAAATACAGCTCTACTAGCAGTCCTTCTGCTTGAAGCAATGGAAAGGTTAGTGCATGATCCTTCAGATCAATTATAGTTTTGAAATGATGAAGCATGGGTGTCTAAGGCTACTCTTGAATTCTATTCATCCAGGCAATTTCGTATATCTGGCAGTGTGTAGGGTTCCTTTTTGTGGCCACTTTGCCCAGGTTTGCTTATAGCTAGGAAATAGCACAAAAGGGAAGGCACAAATTCATTAAACAAGAAAAGATACACTTGCTATCTTAGTCTCAATCCAGAGAACTGAAATGTCCAAATATTCAAGACAGATGCTGCGAGTATTTGTTACTAAAGTCAGTCAGAAACTAATGACCTGACAAATAGCACTTTATTTACCAAGCCAAGTATTTAATGATTTTGGGAACTATGTAGAAGTTTCATATTTTAATTTTGATAAAAATGTTAACACAGCTAAGCTATTTTTCAGTTCAGGTTTCTAAAGAATTGTCTCCTGGATATCTGTATGAGACTACTGACAGAGTGTTATACAGTAGACACAAGAATGCAAGCAGAGGTGAGCTGACACACTGGCTACAATTTTTCAGGTTCATTTTCACTGTTATGACAGGAGAGGGATGCCAGGCTGAGAAAGCAAAATTCCCCTAACATTGCAGTAGATAGGCCAGCTTGGGGACAGTTTGACATGTTGCAATAACTCAGTGACAAGCATTTTTTGTTAGTTTCCCTGCTGTGATTATGAGGATGTAAGAAAAAGGTATCATTAATTACAGATTTATAATCTTGCATGGTCCTCCTTACAAGTTACTGGCATTTAAGTGCAAATTAAATAATTTTTCTAAATAAAAAAACCGTCATGACTGACAACAGCAAGATTTCTCCAAAGTACATTTAGCTGAGTAGATGACCAGAATAGCTGCTAAGATATCTCTTTCTTTATGTTTCAACTCTTTGCCTTGTATTTGCCTGCTACAGGCTAGTGGCAACACATCACATATCTGAAGACATTTTTATCCCCTTGACAGAAGACATTTCTTTGATGTACCCACACAGAGTAATTGTACCAGAGCTAGCCATCTTTAAAATTGCCAACTTGGGAATTGCTGACTGTGGTGGCTGAGAGCTCAGCATAAGTGAAGCCCCTAAGTATTTACCCCTAAGTATTTATCTCAGGTGGATTTTGCAGCCCACCCTGAGCTCTGCGTTGCTATAGCTGAGCTGTTTCCAGAGTTGAAGATGGCTCACTAAGGTCTCCTCAACCTGCAGCCACAGTAAAGTAACATAACTGCAAAAAATAGCTCCTTGATCTAGAAATCTCTTATCCAAGGATGGTTTTCATGCAGTTTAGGAACAGCAGTGTCTCTTCCTGTTATTGAGATTCTGTATTAAAACCTTTGTTAATCTGCATGGACAGATCAACTTTCCCAAAGGAGGATTATTTTTTTTTCCCCACTAAGTTATTCATGACAAACAGAGTTTGAAAAGTCCTCTCTAATTCTTAATGACACTCAATGAGACCTAAAAATATTGTAAGTAGTACTGGTCATCACTCACTATTATTAAAAATTTAGCATGTAGACTGCCACCTGGTCTCACTCCTAGGGAGTTTCTGCAGTAGAAGATAGAGGGGCAGACTGAAAGAGATATGATCTCTATTAGCTATGGACACACAATTAAAAAAATATATTTATTAACATTTCTTCTGTAACGTAGCTCAGGTTTCATTCAATATTTCTGCTAAATAAAGTGTATGACATTATGAAGTATGGTATGAAATGGCCAAGCTACCAAGGATGCAAGTTAAGCCTGTAAGGGTCTTCAACATCATAGGCTCAAATGCAGTATGGTGCTGCACCTAAAGTTCTGTTAGTAGTATTCTAGACACTAGAAAACTGATCAAAAACACACTGTCGTGGTTTAGCTGCTGCCAGCCACTAAGCACCGTGCAGCCTCTCAGTCCTCCTCCAGCCCGCAGTGGGATAGGGAGGAGAATCGAAAACAAGTAAAACTCACGAGTTGACATAAAAACAGTTTGATAATTGAAATTAAAATAATAATAATAGTAATGAAAAGGAAGATAATAAAAAGAGAGTGAAATATAACCCAAGAAAGACAAGTAATGCACAATGCAGTTGCTCACAACTCACCAACCGATGCCCAGGTAGTTCCCGAGCAGCTATCCGCCCCTCCCAGCCATCTCATCCCAGTTTATATACTGGACATGACGTCACATGGTATGGAATACCCCGTTGGCCAGTTTGGGTCAGCTGTCCTGGCTGTGTCGCCTCCCAACTCCTTGTGCCCCTCCAGCCGTCTCACTGGCTGGGCATGAGAAGCTGAAAAATCCTTGACTTGGTCTAAACACTACTGAGCAACAACTGAAAACATCAGTGTGTTATCAACATTCTTCTCAGACTGAACCCAAAACACATTTTACCAGCTACTAGCAAGAAAATTAACTCCAACCCATCCAAAACGAGGGCACACACTAGCTTCATGAAGATACTTGACAATGCCTACTTTAGCACTAGAATTATCCAGTGCCTTGAGCTTTAGCCATTTATTAAAAGTTTACACCTTTTCCAAGATGATTTGTTGCTACAGTTCACAAAATTTAGTTATATCCTTAAGATCAAAAGGGCAATACTAATGCATACCTTATGAACCAATAAAATTTTATGGTTATTTTTCAAGGTTAAATATATCATGTGATTTCTTTTTTTAACGGAAGGGCAGTCTGAAAATTAAAATGACTAGTAGAAATGTCTCATTTAAGGAATGAGGATACTGTTCTGGAACAGCCCAACAGAAAGATTAGTAAGATTGATCCATAAATCAATTCATTTATGAAATTAATTTTATGAGATTGATTTATGAAATTTTAAATCCAAATTTATTTTACTTACCAGAAAAATTTGTCTCAGTGCAATATTTCAGAATATTCCTATCAAGTCTTAACTGTTAGTTTAAAAGCAGAGATACTGAGACAGAGATGCTAACACACTCTGCCAACCTTGTCCTATCAATCTACCGCAGAAACAAAGAACAGCTGAACTTGAACTGAGACACACATGCAGTCTTTTTTACTCTTAGATTAGTCCTAATTAGAGGCAATTATTTTAACTGCCAGCATAAACCAATAAGGTAACTGTTGTTCTTCCCATATAAACCTAATTTCTTGCAAACAGACATAACATTCACACAACATAGGATTTCAGAAGTGGAAGTAACGAACTTTATGACTACTTTTATTTCCTTTCTGTTCAGTTTTTCTTCCTTGTATCTAACAGTCCTTCACCATTTGGTGCATGGAGTTCTCATCCTCTGCTTTTCCCTACCAGTTCATATTATTTTTAATTTCCTGAATCTTATTCTGGGAGAACTACAGAGCAGTCTGGTTTTTTCCCCAGTAGATCAGAGAATGGTGACTGACAAGGTGACTGTTCCCAACCTGTTAGGAGTTTACTGGCAGGGCAGATAGTAGTTGGAACATGCAGCTCTACAGCTTGAAAGGCCAGCCGGAATGACCTTTCCTCTCAATACAGGAAAGGAGAATTTTCAATCACTGTGTGCAGTCAGTCTCACTCCTACTGCCAAGAGGTAGTAATGCCCCAGACAGTGGGGAGAGCTGATCAGAGTGTCCTACCACCCAGGGAAAGGAGACTGACAGATGCAATTTTATGTTCAAAGTGCTGCCTCGTGCTCTGAAATGAACTCTACACATGACATAGTACAGCAATCTGAAACAGTATTCCCAAAGTCAGCGTGTCTCGGTGATAGAAAAACAGGGAAATTCAGCAAAAACGGCATGCAAATTTGATATGTTTTAAATGAATGATCTCTGTAATCATACATAACTTATTCAAGCAATAAATCTGTATGAACTGAAGTGGTAGGCTGACATGCACATACAATTATGCATAGTGTTAAGTACCTTATAACTGTGAGCGACATGGTTCATTTCATTTGGGCCATTTGTAGTGTAACAGCCAATGTGATTACAGATATGGCTTACAAGGCAGACCAGTTAGATAACTACGACATTTATAGCTTAAAATAAAATCACATTTTGGAATCTGCTTATTTATAGAGCCAAATGTTCTTCCCAATCAAATGTCGAGGAGAAGATCATAGTGGTATATGGAAAACTAAGACAGAAGGAATTATAGCACATTTGTGTTGTGAACTCATTGACCTTGCTATTATAAAGATGATGGGTGCCCTCATGAATGTCCTACAGCTTCCTTGGTTATTCTCTGGGCCTCTGATACACACCATATTTAACCGTACACAAAACATATTTCTAGATTAAGATCTAAAAATGTCCTTTTTAGGATCTGTTTCTCATACTGATCTTAATGGACTTACTATGCCCAAGAAAAATGCCTATGTTCAGCAGACAGCACACTTCCAAAGCCTGGTATTTTAATACTAATTACAACGGAAAGCTTTGTAGTTGAGCCCTATTGCTACGGAGGCAGATAATGAACTCCGTTGGCCAATTTAAGGGGTAGGGGTATGGCAATTTCCCACGGCAATAAGTATGTTTATGGTGATTAATCAAGTAGAAATCTGAAAAACAAGGATAATTTGGCATTTTCTTGCTTTACTGAATGACAACCCATAATATTGTCCTGCAGAGTCTGCTAATTTTTAAGATTATCAGAGCCAAAAAGCCATCAACAAAATAAACCTTCAGTTACACAAGTAGTCATGCTGATGTTCCAGTCAGATTCTGGTCCACTCTGTGCAACTATGCTATAAAGATGCTATCCTGTTTTGTGCAACCTCTTAGATCACAGTTCATAATGCAGGTTCCCTCAAGTCTTCTTTAACCCAAATTTTATGGAGAGGTGGGAGTTGTGATCCACTCCACCTCACCTTGCAGATTCCAAAGCTGTATCTGGATATCTGGCCCTTATATACTCTGCCTGATATAGCTCTGGCACTCTTCCAATACTAGTTCAGCTGTGAAATCAAGAAGGTGCTTCCCCTTACACAGACTAGATAGGTAACATGATGTTAGTCAACAATCATCTGTCATTCTTGTATATTTCCCAAATCATGATTCATAATCAAGATAGCACAGGTCAAAAAGTCAATTGCCCACTTCAAATAGGTCTGTGCTGCTGAGAACTGTCATTTGTCAAAGCAGACTCTCAGTCCAATTACTTAACGTGAAATGATTATATTCTGAAGTTCCTGTACCAGGTGGTGACTAATGAAGAGTTCAAACAAGGGTAATGGAAGAGAGCATATAATTTTGGAGAACATAAACAGTCCTTACAGATAATATCATTCATCTGACTCAGCATAATTCTATTGTTTTTTAACTATCGTATCTCATTGCTATTCAAATCTGTATGATACAAAGAGCAGTCTGCCAAATGGTCATTTAATATTTCTATCAATTCTCATTCACTGTTTCATTTTCAAAACTGGAGCAGATCTTCCTTTATGTAACATGAAAATACAGAGTACTTTAAATTTTGAATTAGTTGTAAAATGTTGTTGCTAAGCATTTCATTAAAAAAACAGAAACAGGTTAGTAAAGAGATTGCTGCAAAAGGATGGGCTTAAAGAAATTGGATTTCTAATTTGGCTTTTTGCAATCTTATATTTATCTAGGAAGTTATTTAAGCCTCTGCTTTGTTTTCCCTTACATAGCATCTTGCTGTTAATCTTTATTCTGATATTAAGCTCTTATAGTGGCTATAGAAGACTATAATTATGCTGTGATAAGTAAAGAGAGTAGCGTATTCTTAAAAATATAAGCCTATACCTTCTACATATAATTCTATACCTTCTGTAACATTACACTTACACCAAAGACTATGTAAAGGATTATTTGGCGATTTACCTGGTCTTGAGGAAGGAACTCTTGCTATCTCTAAGGAACAAGGTTTTTTGGTCACTGCTATGTCTATCGAATCACAAAGACTGCTGTCATTTTCTGAAGGAACTGCATCCAGAGGTACAGAGGGTATTGCTTCCAATGCATAACCTCTCTTCTTTGAATAAGATTCCTGAAATGGAAAAAATTTAAGTAGGTAAGAGAGATGTTTCTCAGATGACACAGGAAAAGATCCAGGTTAAATAACTCTGGCTAGCAGGGTTTAAAATTCAGCACATTAAATACCATGTTCTGCTGAAATCCAAACTGTAACAGACTGGAAGAATTACTTGCATGCTAGAAGAGAGCACTTGTTTCTTTAAAATTTTCTGCAGTGCAGTTCTTGTTTAGTTACAGATATGTCTTTATTCATCAAACTATGTATTTAGCAAAAGCTCCAACATAAATGGTCTTGCCACACCTGCTTTGCTAGATTTTAATTCAGGGGATGTCTCTTATTCAATTTTTTAATTATATTTCATGAAAGTAACAATTACATTAACCACTGCAATTACATTCTCTCTGGGGATGGTTTTACAATATGTTTATATTATATAAGAAAGGTAAAGATAGGCCATCTACATTTTGGTGGCAGAATCCCAGGTTGAGAATGAAGACGAATTACTGCTTTATATTCGAGTGAACAGCAATAATGGCACAAGATCCTTTAACAGTGATACACATATATAGTGAATTCCCATCATTAGCAAATATTGAGGGAGGGGAAAAAGGGAACTAGTCAGAAGTTTTGCTGGTACATTAAACTGTCCAATCAAGCAGACTGTCTCTGCTTTAGAACATGAGTAAGAAGATACTATACAGTTTCACCGGAGTTTCTTGATTTGTGATTTATTTTTTTTAATCCCAGCAGAAAGCAATTGCATGGGCAAAGACATATTTCCACATCTTTCTTACATTGGACATATGGAAAGTCAAGCACCACACAAATCAAATGTGATGTAATAAAACCCAAAAGGCCAGAAAGCACCCTGACAGTTAGATATTATCATAGCACTACTCAGAAAATGATTCCAGAATGGGATGACTAGAACAGGGTGTGGAATAACAATTTCTTCAACAAGAACTCCTCATATTACCCAAGGTTAACCATGGCTGTAAGATAACAGTCCCTTTTTTAGGTAAATGATTTAGACTGTTAGTGGATTGTTATACTACTGAACTTTTTGCAGTTTTTTCTGCTCATTGTTTTGTGACCTGACTTTTTATGAGTTCACAATCTGGTAATAACTCAAGGCCTCTCAAAGGATAGGTTTGAGATCGCAGCAACAGGAGCTCCACTTCAAAATTCTACTTGATAACTTCAGTAGAACCAAATTTTAAATCCTAGGTTAAACCACCACTGAATAAAGAACTTGAAAATGAATACTGGAAACAGTGAACAGGGAAAAAAATACAAAATATACAGAATACTAACAAGAATTTGTAATAAAAAAATGACTATGTACTAGCAAACAATACAAGATTAGGAGCCAGTGTTCAAAAAACATGCCTAAAAGAGTAATGTGATTGTGTCTCTACCTCTTTTACCCTTTCCTGTCAGTCACAGTATAAGCTCTCTGCATCAGCAATCTTACTGGTATGTAATAATAGTAACTAGTTTCAGCTAGCAGACTCTAAAGATGTAACAAGGAACTTGAAAAGTTTGTAAGTGGGCTTACTGCAGCTCCAAACACAACTTTTTAAACTTAAGTGATCTCATTCCATAAATGAAGTCAATAGAAAATTGTTTCTGTAGCCCGCATCCTCAAAAAGAAAAGAAACATGGCTACTAGTAAGAGTACAACTGAAATCAAGTTTACAAATACACAGTTTTATCACTAGAATAAATGTGCATGAGTTGAAACCTTAGGTTTAAATCAGAGAAGACTTTAAAAACCTTGTAGTTTATAACAGCACTGTTAACTCTGTATTACATTCCTGCCGTTTTATCATAATAAATATAGAAAATATTTCTCCCTAGACTGCGATGTGTAATGTGGAGGCATCAAAGCAGCTGAAATGCAACTGCAGAACAAGAGGAGGATTCCTTCCTACCTTGAAAAAAAGGAATTTCTACCTTGTCCATTAAGTCTGCTGTAAAAAGTCAGAGGCAAAAATTTATTTACTAAAGCAATGACTAAAACAGCAGGCTTCAGTTTAATCCTTGTAGATGCAAGTTTCTATAAGAGTAAGTCAGAACGCCAAACCCCCAGTAATAGTAGATCTGCCTAGAGAAGCCCATGAATACCACGACCTTAAGATTGTCACCAAAGTGAAACCCCTGCTCAGCTCCTGAATTCAGCTACATTAAAAAAAATTAAAAATTGATAAATGAAACATAAGAATAGACAACAGATCCTACTTTATGTCTATGTCACTCAACATTCTGTCTACAAAGGCAGCCAACAGCACTGGCTTGGAGAATAGTGAAACCAGCACAAGACCAGGACAAGCACGTAGCAGGACTTCTACAACCCTCTGAGGGTCCCACACTTCAGAATCAAAAGGTGCTGACTTTGTTTTGCATGTCCACCAATCAAACTCTCAAAAATTACCTTCTCAAGTTGCCTTTACAGCACACGTCACTTTACAGCTTGCATGCACCCCATTTTAGCTATCTCACCAAGCTTCAAATTCCTAATTCTTGTACTTCAGAAGGCAACGAATAGTTGTTCCTTACTTATCCTCTCCTTCTGATTTCACAGTCCTCTGTCACACTTCCCTTGTTCTCTCCTTCAGGGAATGAGAAATTCTGATCTACTCACCCAGCTGTTTCAGGCTTTTGACCATCCCCGTCACCCCTCATCCTTTCAGTCCTCAGTGATGTGACAAGGATCAGATTTTCACATGGCATTCAAGGTGAGGGCTCACCAAGTATTCATACTGACATAGTGATCTTCCCTCTTTTGTACTCTACTCCCTTCCTAATTGCTTTTAACTTCCAATTTGATCTGCTAAATGTTATTCAACATTCTGTAATTAACATTGCAAGAATATAAATGTCAGAGAAGAATGAATAAAAATGATGGGGTTACTGAGAAAATGGTTGGAATGTAAATTACTGACAAGTAAATTCTTCCCAGATCTCTCCCTAATAAAGCAAATATGATAATAGTATGCCAGGCAGAACTTAAATAAGCTAGAGTCAAAAAAGAATTGCTAATACTTTAAAAAGTCTGGAATTCTATCAACTGATTAAGTGAAGACGATAAGCCTCAATTAAAAACTGCACAGGTAGCAAAAAAAACCCAAACGTCTCAAGTAATGTGAAGTCTTCTGGTTGCTGCAATGTGTTCTCTATTTTGCAGGTACTGAGCATATTCTAGAAATTTTTAAGCTCTAAACTAATTTAAGTTAGATGTTCACAGATGACAAAATTATGTTAATATCAGGCATCAAGCAATGCAATTCTGTTTTTTTCTAAGATTAAAATCTCTTCAGCATTCTTCTCAATAACATCAGTTCTGTTGTCTCACCTCACCCACTGCAAAGAGCAGTAACTCTACAGTAATCCTACATGTCCTAGATATTTTCATCTGCATAATAAAACCTTCTAGAAATACTCTTCCATTATAGTTGAATAATCTTTAGTCCCAAAGTCAAAATAATCCTAGTTTAATTTTTTTTTTTCTTAAATTAGAGATGATTCCATCTTGAATTTCTGTAAAGTATTCCAAAAAGTTGAAGATGACACGTATAACTGGCCACCACTATTAAGTCAGAATTAGTTCTTATTTGAAATGACAACTTCATAAAAGTAATGTGCTGGGCTGCTGGTACATTAAAATAAGTATGTTTGTGGAAAAGATAAAAATACATACACAATAAAAGTGACAGAAAAAGAGAAGAGCGAGAGCAGGTGAGTCACTGGGAAAGCATTAAAGAACAGCTGCCTGTACCAATAAAATACAAATTAGATTTTTGCCTTGTAGACAGAAGGCCCTTAGCTCGGAGGCCTCCAGCCAGCTGGGTCTCTTCTGAGCCTATGCTTGGTGGTGTAATACCTATCGTATATAATCCAAAACCTAAACAGGGCTAGAAAATATAAGGGGGGTGGGGGGGTGGGCAGGAAGGATGCGATTGTTGATCAGTGGGAATGAATTTGCTTCTAAAAGTATCTATATGGCGATTGCAAATGGTTATATACAAGCGTGAAACAATATTCCATAATACGAGTAAATCTTCAAAAACCGCATGATGTTGAGTTAGGCCTCCTCTTCTACGTTTCTGCCAAGTTTCTCACTACTCTTGCTTCTGTCTTCTGGATACTCTTGCATTCCTTTTAAGAATCAATCTGAATGATGTATGCTCAAGGACCGAGACATAAGCAGTATACACAAATTTGTGTTTGTATGACCTAAGAATAAAATTATAGAGGCTCAGTAGGCATCTAATCTGAACTGACATTCTGACAAGAGAGAATTTGTATTTAACTGAAAGTTCTTCCTATCATCCATCTCCTTTCCTACAGAAATCAGGTCAGTTGAAGTTTTATTACTTCCCTGGAACATGGGACAACACATCAGAGTCAGACATAACTGCCAGAGGAGCAACAGCAGAAAAACTGTTCTTTAAAGATGTACTGTTACATCTCATTCATCACCCTGATAATTCATGTAGGTATGTTGTGTCTCACCAGGCAATTACTAACTTATTTATAACTTATAAATTCTAAATTTATGAACCTCCTGGAGTCTAGGCTACTCGCAGTTGAAGGCCACACTGTAGCCTGTTATTTGAAAACTTACTAGGTCTGGATTTGCTTAAGTCTCTCTTTTGATATATTACTTCCTTGTCATTAAACACTAACTGTCCTCACGATTTATGCAAGACACCTAATAAGAATCACAAAGAGTAGAAGAAATAGTTATTTTAGCCCTAAGGCACTTTTTCTAGGAAGTATGGTGAGCAAGAATGCCCCTATGCATATTTATACTTGAAAACATAAATTAAGGACACTGGTTTAGAAAGAGAACAATTAGGGGGCAGTTTCAATGGTCTTAAATTACATTTTCAGATAATTCAGACTTCAAAGAAAATTTATGGCTATAATTATTGATTATCTGCAAACATATAAGAACAAGAAGTGAAAGATATCCAGGGTTTCCTTTCTTCTGAATAATAAACTTTAAAGGAGAAATATTCTCATAAATGTAGAAAGGAAGAATGCAATTTATCTGCCGCCTTCAGAAAATTTCTTTTTCATTTATATATACAACGAAGGATTACTATTCAATTCTGACATAGCCCTTGAGACCCACCAGGGTATTGTATCTTCTCCCCTGGCTTGGTGCATGCCAGAGGACCAGCATGAAGAATCCAAGTGGCTCTTCTTTCATCATAGTGGGATAAATTCTGCCTAGTTGTTCTTCAGGAGACTACTATGATACTTCTACCAATAAAACTTTGAGGAGTTACTGATCCTAAATGCTCCGTCAACCCAAAACTAATGATTACCATGAGAGTGAGCAATGACTATTGCATTTACGCCATTTATGTCATAGAATTCTAGAGTAGTTTGGGTTGGAAGGGACATTTAAAGGTCATCTAGTCCAACCCCCTGCAACGAGCAGGGACACCTTCCACTAGACCAGGTTGCTCAGAGCCCCGTCCGACCCGATCTTGAATGTTTCCCAGGATCGGGCATCGACCACCTCTCGGCAACCTGTGCCAGTGCTCCACCACCTGCATCATAAAAAAATTTCTTCCTTCTACCTAGTCTGAACGTGTTTGCATCAAACATACTTCCTGATGTTTGTAAACAGACCGATATATAACATTGTTGGATTGGGACACTTCACACTGAAATATTCATGATAAGTAACCAAAGGCTGCTGAGAGGAATCAAGAATTCAAGCAAGAGAGAAGTCCTGACCAGTCACTGAAGAGAATTAGGACAGGTTTTTTGACATGCAGCAAAGTGGTGGGGAGAATGCCCAAACCTGAAGGGTGTTGTGTGACTTTGTCACAATAATGTACTGAGCAAAAACAATTGAAAGTATTTCCTATGTCATCATAACCCCAGAACACAATTAGGTGATGAAATATTTATTTTGACCGCCTCTCATTGAAAGAAATCAGGAATATTACTATAATTTTATGGCTAGTAAAAACACTTTTATCTACTACTAATAATTTAACCAAAGTAATTTTTATAGTATCATGTAATTAGAATAATTTTTCATGAGTCAAACTATGATAAATGTTCACTGTTATGACAGCTAGAAACACTTGAATATGTAATTTGTCATAGAACAGATAATAAGGTTCACTTCATGATATATTACGGAATCTGGAAAATCCCCAATAATCTTATTCAAGGGTAATGAAACTGGAGGATCTACTCTGGTCTGCACAAAATATTTATAATATAGATTTTAAAAGGATATTTTCTTTTACTCTCTCACCAAGCACCTGAAACAGTGAGTTTGCTGTTGTAGGAATAACACATGTCCAGAGTTATCTGAAATAATTCTTTCCCTCCAGCACCTGAAACAGCCTTTGTGAATAAGTTTCAGTAAGCTTTCCACAGAGGTGAGAAAAAAGTTCTTTTTAAAAAACATGTTAATTTGTTGTCCTGTATCTTTATATTGTTAGAAATGTAAAGATTATGCATAATTTTTCAGAAACCATTCCAAAAAGTTAGATCTGCTTTTTCAAACTTTGTGTTTGAAGAAAAGCGAGCATTACTTACATAGCACAAATACATAGCATGTCTTACATAGCATAAGTCTACAAATGTAGATTTATCCTCTCCTTTGCAAATGCATATTTTCACATATCTTGTTTAGAATCTAAAATTTCATATGAAAACTCTATAGATGTCAATCCCCAAAAGTTGAAGGTTCCTACAGAGCTTTACAATACAAAACTCAGTAACGTAGCCTAAACTATAAATGTCTGAAAATACGGGTAAATTGTGGGCATAATGAATGCAGTGTAAGCCTCGGCAGCAGAACAATATCACTATATTTTATGCAGAGTTTTCATAATTCTATCTGGCTGATATTCAGAATTTCAAATGAAGTTAGATTGTTGTAGTCATGTTACATACTTTCCCATGCATACAGCACTCAGGCCATGAAAAAGAGCAGATGCTTCCTCTAATAAATAACTCACTGTGACAAAGAATATACTGCAAGTCTACATAATCTGTTTTATGCAAATGCTAACGGTTGTGTGTGACAACGTAGCATAATACAACAACTGGTTTAATAAATGATTCTTAGTTTAGATGAACAAAATGCAATTACAAACTAGAAAGTAATTTCCAGGTTAAATATCCTCCCATTATTTCACTGTGTTCATCCACAACATTAAACAAAAAACCCATGGCTTGTTTGCATATCAAGCTATAGGAAAATACCTGTTTAAAATAAAGGCTATTATATTAAAAAGATAAAATGAGCTGAAATATCAGCTCCATGGAAACAATACTTCTATGCAAGTTGCTTATGCTCTTATGCCTAGGCTTTAAACACACACACACAGGCAGTTAGCTGAATAGATGGCGCAAATTTTGGTAAATTAAATAAATTGGGATGAAAAAATTAAGAATAGAATGTTATGCATTACTAAGTACGATATTAAAACCACTAATTAATCTTTGTCAAAGTATTCAGATGATATTTCATAGCCAGAACTTCGTATATGAAGGAGGGCCCATAAAAACATTTATTTTCATACAACACTTGCTCTAGTAAGAGATAAAGTAATTCATTGGAAAATGAGAAGTTTGGGCCAGAAGGTGTCTCGGAGGGTGAATGAAGAGGCTCGGAAGAGTGTCACAGTTTCAAGGGCATCAGCTTCAAAGTTCAAAACACACAGAAAAACAGGAGGAAGGCTCTTCTAGTACCTACTGTGGTCAGAAGAAAGAAGCTGCTTTCTACTTTCCCAGAGACTGATAAACACATCTACTTTGTTAGGCTCTGGACTTCATTTGGTAACAGCCTAAAGGTTTGAAGGTGGTTCTGAAGGGACATTTCACACAATATCAATTTGTTACATAATCAGACCTCTTCACTAAAAAAAAAAAAAAAAAAAAAAAGGGGTTTCTTATTTGTAAGAAAAGGATCACAACAGTTTTATAGGAGTGGTATATCTCTTGACTTCCAGTGATCCCAATAGTATGTGACTAACAGCTGACTTTTTTTAAAGTCACCGTTAAATCACTTTCCCCTAAGCCAATAAAGAAATATTTTCCACTTTGGGTTAACATTTTCGAATGTGCCTGAGAGTAGGTGTGAAATACGCACAGAAAGAGTGAATGAGAATTTCTAGTTCTGCCTTTGGATCTCAAGGCAGTGAACCATTCATGCTGCTTCTCCCAGGCGAAAGACCCATAGACTTGGTCCAGCTCTTAAGTTTTGTCTCCTACTCTGGTAGAACCTACCAGACTTAGGTTTCCAATAGAAGCAGTGAACATGAAGTAAAAATAATCCCTCATATTATAGGGATCAAAACCATAGAAAATGTTAGATACTGAAAAACCCTGAAGTGGAGTCAGTATTTACTAGACAGCAAATGCAGGAAAAAAGTTATCACACTATGTTAAGCAGACAGGCTGACATTTTCTCCCATTTTATAGCTTCATTCCTATCAATTACTGTGCCAGTAAATGAAAAATATATAGGTTGCTATGGAGGCGAGAGAGGAATTGAACACACCTAAGTAGGTCTGGAAGGAAAACACATCATCTGTGTGAATAGCAATTTTCACTATTAACAAAAACCAGAAAAGATCCCTAGAACTGTAAACTGACTTGATTGGAGGGCAGATAACATCACTAAAATGAGACAATATAGAGGACATTTTCTTTGAAAAGAAAGCTTTACCAACAGAGTGTGTTAATCCATTATCTGTTACAAATAAACTGTGCATTTTTAGAAAATATTCTGTATCTGCCCAGGCATCTTGTTCTGAAGTCATGTAAATACTTTGACGAATTTGCACAATAGAAACCAATTACTTGATGCCACACCCAATGGATTTAATAGAAACTACAAATAAACGTTTGCTATTTCAGGAAAGGGAATCTCCCATGTTTAAAAGTTTTCTGGTTTGACACTGAAGAAATAAAAATTTAATTGTTTGGTATAAAAGTTACTATTGCAATCGTGTAAGCCACAACTCTCTTAAAAGAAACCCCTCCTACGCACGCTTCCACAGAAAACCAGAAAGAACAACAAAATGGTTTTTTCCAAATATTTGAAGTTACTGAAAGCCACATTATCAAAAATGAAAAACTTTGTTGTGAATCATACCTTTATCTGGTACACATCTGAAGAGAAAATGAGATACAAAATCAACAGAATAACTACATCTTGAAATTGTTCTTTAAAGGTCCCAGGATGCAAGCAAAGTTTGTAAAAGGTAGTACTTTCTGATTAAATAGGAGCAAATAACCTTTGTCTATAGTAAGCATGGTATTTCAGCAGTATGAAAACTGAACCTAATGGTAAAAGACAATCAGAGGGAAAGTAAATTCATACTGTAAATTAGAATTGGTATTTAAAACCTATAAAATAAATTATTCCATTACGACAGGAGAAATATGCACAGTAGTAGTAGACGAATGTCAATACAATGTTATCCGTATCTCCTATGTTCTTAAAGAACCCGGTAATTTTCTATTTCAAACAACATTTCAGAACCATAGTTCTGAATGGGACTCTATGAACTCTGCTGTTTCCTGGCCAAAAATGTGCCAAACCCCACTAACATTCAGAACATGGATATTTAGGTTTATGGATACAAAAAGTTCCATCATCCAGTGCTATCTTATCATGCTACCTACATACTTGGCAATTTTATGAGGACTGACTTGGCCATGTTGAACTCAATTAGCTAAGACTGAAAAATAAGGACAATACATGAATATAGTTACCTAATTCACTACTCATGACTGAAGCAGAAACATTCAGCTAATAAACATGTTACTTCCTTATGGCTCTTTAAATAAGGAATCCCACTGTTTTATGTCAAAGCTCTACTGCTTTAATTGTTACTATAATGATTTCCATGGTATGATAAACTACTTATTTAACGCAAATATTCAGCCTTACTTATTGCATAATGGAAACTGAGAACGTGGAGATTATACAAAATGAAGTGGATAAGGATTATAAGGTAACCAATGTCACATTGTCAATGAAATTTGAACTTAGAAAACTTTCTCTAGGTTCACTGCAAGATTCCAGTTTCAGAACAGCTACCACAAAATCATATACCTATTTGGCCAGAATTAAGGAATCTTGCACCAGATTTGCACTCACACTAGCTGTATGTAATACTTTCACTACAGGTATTCTCTATGAATGCTGCATGACCTTCCTTCATATGCAAACTACTATGTCAGTGTTTCACACAAACAAGAAGGTAAAAATTACATAAAACTCTTTGCCTACTAATGCTGTTGCTCTAGGTTCTGATTCAAGTAATTTCTTATATTTCAACAAATGAGTAACTCAACTTCAAAATAGCAATGGAAATGCTTAAAGTTAACATTCACTTAAGGAACCTGCAAACTCAAGATCCGTTCATAATTTTGTAATGAGGAAACAGAGTTGGTCAAGAAAAGCGATCTGCTACTCAGAGCCTGTGTGTCATGTGGAACCACCTAAAGACAGACAACAGGGAACACTCGCCAGTGGATCTTTCTCCTTCTGGGTCAAAAATGAGATTCTAGCCAGTTCTTTGGTCATACAGTCCTGATGAGAAACAATTGTCCTTAGGAGAAAGAAGTTAAGATAGCTATCCCTTAAGAAGCAGCTCAAACATTGTTTGTGCACTTTATAATAGAACAGTATTACATTCAAAAGAAAAAAAAAAAAGATGCACTCAGTCTGTCCACTATGGAAGTGGGCAGAAAGGAGTGAAGGAAGGCTGCCTGCTTTGTCAGCTGTGTACCCTCTGTAAGTGCCCTGGTGTTTAATTTGTGCACAAATCCGACTCAAAAGCTAGGCATGTAGTCAAACACGTCCCTCTACTTTGTGTCTCACGCTGGCTGGCTTCCAGTGGCTTCTTGTTCAACATAAAAGAGCAATCAATTGAACATCTTCAGAGATGTCCACGCTTTCTCATTGATGCAGGGAGCACAAGCACCCAGATGGGTTTCTGAATGAACTTTTCTGCTGTCAATATTTATTCATCACAGTGCAAAACCAGTAACTCTAGAAAACCAATCCGAATAAGGCAGAATTTAGGCACCTATCCACATACAAACAGATTACAACGGTTTACTCAAAAAGCTTTATCTGTAAATAGAACTTAAGTATCTGCTAAACATAAAGGCTGATCAGGGACGAAGCTAGTGGGTTGTAAGTACTTAGACAATTAGGTAGGCTAAAACACTGCCTGAGAGTTATGGATTCAATTTTGCTAAATTAAAAATTAGGTAGAATTAAACATGACTTAACATTGCCTACAGATTTTATTTCCTCTCCTTTTGCACAGTATAGAACATTGTAAATCAAAAATTAGGATGCTATAAAAGTATAACACCTCAAAAAATAATTCGGTCAACTTGATACTGTCAATTTATTAATTTACCTCAATTTCTTCACACTTATATCCTTTATGTTGAAAAATGCTGCAAAATACAATGTTATGGTTATACAGAGAGACATTTATAACGTGTTTTCTTAAAATGCTATCTCCCTCTTTTTCCAAAGTAACACAACTATTCCGTATATTATTAGTAGTATGACTGTTATTTCTATGTATTATAGTGAGATTTTATGGATCAAGACTGCTTATTGCGTCTGGAAAGTGAATAGAGTATTTGCAATCTACAGCAATACAAATGATTAATACCATTCTAGGTAGAATAACACAAAACATGATGTTCCTCGTTTCCTAGCTGAATTGCCTTTCTGAGAGACCTTAAAGTGGAAAGACTTATTTGACTAGAATTGGCAGACCACATTTTCTATCAATAAACTAGTCCAAAATACCTTATCATGAACACAAGCAACAATGTAGTCCTACATATTCCCCTTTGATATCTCAAAGAGGGACTCTCCTTAAATTCAGTTTCATTTTATTTGACTTCCAATTCATGAGTTCATCCTAATTATGAATTATTAATAGTGGAAAAATCATGACAATCAGGTTTGGATTTTAAAAAGCTCTTGGCCTTAGACTGGGTTTGGATTTTTGTGAACACATAAGTGTCTCCCAATAAAGTTCTGTATGTATGGAAGCCCAAATGGGATTAACCACATTAATGATTATGCTTAAGTAGGCTTAAGTAATGTTTTGAAGGAGGGTTTATCTCATTGTCAGACTCAGTATAATGGATACTGGTAATAAAAGTTTTCAGTGAAATACAACAGCCAGACATGACATTAAACTCAAGGCAGGCAATTTCTTTTGTACAGCAAGAGAGAACTCACAGTTACAGACTACAAAGTTGTTCTTTTTTAAATGCCCAGTTGTCAGTGGGGTGTTTACTTCAGAAGGAAATCAGGTTCTATCAATTTTACAGACTTCTCCAGGGACTTATTCAATAAAGCCATGAATTTCCCTACTACTAAACCAAAGTAAAAATACATGAATCCCTCACAGTTTCCAATATTAACTTGTCAATTATTCTCAAATATTTTTGTACCACCATCAAAAAAACCAAACCAAGACAAAAAACCCCAAACCAAAACAGAAAAAGAGTTGCTAGGCTCAAAAAAAGTCCCAAAATGTCAAGTGCCTTCAAACAGCCCTTCATAGAACTGTAACCTTACCACAGCATGACTTAATAGCTAATCCATGTAGTAAATCCATGTAGTAATCACAGTGCCTAGATATCACCACCCAGCTGATCTCTTAACTCCAGATACCTCCAATATCAGCCTTTTGTCTATGAACTCTTTTCCTCCTCTATCATAGAAACAACAAATACAAAGTATCCATGATGGCTTTTTTCCCCCAAAATGTAATACTAACAGTAAACCCAATTTGGTCAGAATAACCAGGAACTTCTACATAAATTTAGAAGTTTTAACACACTGCTTTAATACTTCTGATATGAAGCAGCTGAAGTTCAAACATGAAGTATTTAATACAAAGTTGAACTTCTTTCATGTATAAAACTATTTGCTATACATTATTGCTAGTAATTTGCTGTGCAATTCAAATTGACACCTCCCCCCCCCCTAATTTGTCAGGCTCTACTGGAAGCAAAAACATTCCCTGAAAGTGTGTCTTCTGGTTACCACTAAATTGCAAACCAGAAAATAACAAAAATAGTATAAGTATGTTACATTAAGATCTCCCCAGTCGATCACTGTGCCATATTTCAGTTAGGAATGTGACAGTGTTCAGTTCAACATTAATTTCTACATGAATTTTAACATCTTAAATAGTAATTAAAGTCCCTCTTGAAAACCAGCATGGTCATTAATACATCTGATTTCTGACATGTATCAACAATTCCAGTATTGTTTAACACCTCACTTCTTTCTCATCCCACTTAGTTTTGCTGTTTCACGATCACACCGAGACAACAGAGACCAGCAGTGCCCAGATTTCCACAGGGCAGGACAGGGATAGCCATGCTTTCACAAACAGCAAGTTACAAACCGAAGAAAATGGAGTCAGTCCTAAAATTTTAAAGAAATTAGCTCATCTGAGGTCACATACCTAGAATTTTACAGAAAATTATAGAATGTAGGTGTTTATGATTATACAAGAGAGATCTCTGGAAGTCATCTCGTCCAAACTTTCAGTAAAAGCAGAGCTATCTTAACCATTAGGTTGCTCTGGCCCTTGTCCAGTCAATTCTGAAAATACCCAAGGATAAATAGATTACAACATCTCTGGTTATATTACATACCTGTGTAGTGGTGTACAACTAGTACAGTACAAATGCATTTGCCACAAGACTTCTGAAGTCATGGGCAACTGAAGTTTACATTGGAAGTTAAGAAGCTACATACTGTATGCGAGAACAAAACACAGCTTCATTCCTTAAAACACAATCAGAAAATGTAGCCTAGCACTAAAATAAGCCACAATTTTTTTCAATATACTTATTTCCCATCACTTTTCAGCAGGGTATAATCATCACCTGCTGATTCTTTCTAGGCAGAATACATATGGCACTTTTCAGTAGCTGCTTCTGAGTGGGGGTGGTGTGCTCCTGAAATTACCAATAAAACTTCAGCTTACTGCAGAAAAGACAACAATGCAAATCCAGAGCTTAACAGAAATATTTTTTTATGGGTAATATAGCTCTCCATGTCAACCCCATTTAAGTAAACTCATCCTTTAACCCACTAAATTAAGAAGAGAGAAAAACTAATCATATTTTTTGCTGAAGGTTAGAAATCATAGGAAAATATCACAGATACTATAACAATTTTACTCTGGTTATTCATGTTCCACATATGCTGCATGCCAAAGTTTTTCTGGCCAATGGTGGTCCTCCCTGGAATAGAATTCTGTCTCTACCATGTCTGTATCGTCACCTATCAAATTAGCACATCACCAAACAAGATAACAGGTTTCCTCCCCTGTAACACATACATTAGATAATGCCACAAGTCTCTCTATTTCTAATTTTGGTGAACATCAGCACCAAGTAATATTGGCCAAATCTGTTTCTTTACCAGTCTAATTTGAAATTACTTTTCAGTGCATTCAGTGGAAGTACAAGTTGTTAGTGAAGGATGACACCATCTCTTGTGTCCAAATTGTTAAAACACTTTAGCCAGTTAGCGTTTAGTTAAAAATATGCTCTTTGTTTTTCTCTGTTTTTATTAAAAAGCAAAGAAGAAATACTCCCTCTTTTATACGCTCTCCTCAGCACCTCAACAGTTCAAAAAATTACTATAACACTTTCACTGAGCTTAAAATCTAAGAAAATTTTTAGAGGCAACTGAAAATAGGAGTTCAAACTGGAATATGTTAAAATGAAAATAAACAATGTCTAATAAATTTCCCAATATTAAAATTCTCCAGAAGGAGACAACATAGAGTCACACTGTCTCTCTCCAAAGAGTACCAGTACAGAGATTTTTTAGGAATAGACTTGATCTCCATGTGAAACCTGAGTTAGCTCCTTACTTAATTTCCTCATTCGACTCTCAGGTATACAGAACCGTCTTTGCAATTTTAAACATAATTTCAACACAATAATTTTCAATGTCAGGTTTTCTATAGAGTAACCTTAACCCACTTCTACTATACAAATAAAACACAAAACAAAATTACTCCCCATTAAAAATTACTTCTTAAAATTACATAAAAAGAGGTAGAGACAGACATGATGAACTTCTGGAAAAGCTGGATATGAAATACAAAACCCTATTAACTGATGCATCAAACTCCAAACTAAATATTCCTATCACAGCCTATACTGATAAAGAAACAGTATTGTATACAGTTTATCTCCTAAAAATGTAGTCAGGAGTCCACTTTCTCTTCCCTCCCTCTAACAACAGACATTTTTTTGGGAAAATTTCTCTTCCATAGGAGAACCTGTGACAAAGCTCCTAGACTTCCAACCTCTAGGAATCCTGGAATTGTATAAGCAGAACATAGATCAGCCTTACAAATAAACACAAAGGTCTCCCAGCAGTTCATTGCTTCTAAAAAGATGAAAATCTGACATTAAGCTAGAAACATAGTGCTGCTTTAAATATTTAAGTAAACTTTCTATATCTGTCTATATTTTTGTAAATAGCCATGCTTCCTGGCAAGTGGCAACATGATTTGTACTTATGGCTTTTAAATTGAAGTTCAATTTTTCCATAGCAACTGCACTGTTCTCTTTTCAGATATTACTTTCATTTTGTAATAGTTAGATAAATGTGGTGTTCCTGGCTGGCCATCATGTCAAACATAGGAAATAACTGTCAGGATTTTTAAGTTATACATACAACACTTACTTTAAGAGACGGTGCAGTCAAGCTGATCCAGCAACTTCCTAAATGGGACATACCTAAACCTACCTTCTCTCACAATTACTTTATATCACAATTAGGAAAATATGCTGGCATGGCTGTCAAGATTAAGGTGTGCAGAATGCTTGCTTTAAACTGATAATATCGCTAGGATCACACAGGACTCTGCACCACCCATCTCTGACATAGCAGACAGCCCTGTATTTATACCGTACATCAGGCCCTGTTTGCCCTAACTTAGCAGAGAAATATTTAAAGCACACTATCCATGAAAAAGAAAATGGAATGAAAACTACAGAGTTTCATACATTTGGAGTATGCTGCTTCATTCCAGAGAAAGCGTGAGTATATATGTGTGTGGGTACTGGTAAACTTTGTAAAATAAATATATTAGGAGCTGAATAGTAAATTAACCTACACTGCAGAATAGAAGATTAAGACCCAAGAAACAATTCTATTACTGGCACACAAGAGTGCTCTACACTTACCATATTCCTTACCCCTTCCTTACCTTGTACCCCTTAACCAATTGATAAAGCAAACAAATGCCCTCCCCAAACTGGTCTTTGCTCAAATTGCTTCCTACTACTTTACCAAAATGTGTGTTTAGGCAAACCAAGAGAGAGAGGAGCTATCCCTTGTTCAATCTTCTAAGTTTCTGCCACAAGAAAACTTTATGGGACAAATGGCTGAAGTATTCCAGTACCTTCACCTCCAGACCTGAGCTGCTTAATGCCTATTTCACTTTTAAATAGAATGAGATTGCAGGAGTTAAGGTTCTGTCTTCTCCATAAGGCAGGAGTGAGAGCCAGGAGCAGACCAACACGCACGGCACTCTTCATAGCTCAGCCCCTACTGTTACCAGTATCATTCCTGTACTTTGTTGAAACTCAGACTGGGAAGAAAAAAATCAGTTGAAGGCTGGGTTTCAGAGGTGTCAGTCTCCCAGTACAACCACAGGAGCGATACGGGTTGAAAAATAGGACCTGTGGCACACGTATTCAATAACTGAAGGTCTGCCTGCTAGCGAGGCTGTGGCTGTCTCTCTACAATTACACGGCAGCTGTCACTGCAATCTTACAAACTGCAGACAAGGTGGTGGTACAGCCTTACAGCCCGACTCCACGGCTAGCAGCCTCAGCAGGTATGTCATCGAGGTCAGGCGCTGTGCTGAAGCCTCTGTTCTTACATCTTCACTGCTCTCATTATCTGTGCCGTGATCATTCCTCAAGAAGAGCACAAACAAAGCCGTAGTGTCAGCCCAATTATCCGCAGAACTCTGTCCTGGCAGCCTGTGTTTCTTTGGACATCCTAATAACTATAACTAACCACGTCCATATTAAGCTGATTTCTACCACTAAACTTTCTGACTCTGTGTTTAGCTGAATTATGAGTCTCTTGACTAAAGCTTCCTCATTTAAGATGGTCAATAATAATGACACTACAATGCTTCCAGCTTTTTTTTATCACTAGCTGGCATTGCTCAAAAATATTGTTTAAGGATATCTCAGTTTTCTTTCCAGTACTTACCTACAGCATAGTTAGATCTCTCCAGCTAAATATTATAATTTGTCACAGAACTCCTATTTTTGTCGCTACTCTGAGAGAATGCTATATAAGAAATATCATATTGTTTTATTCCAGTTCTTGGACAGGAATACTGTCCATTAGTATCATATTTTTATGACGGCCAGAAATGCAACCATTAAAGCATTAAAAATCTTGGTAGTTACTGTAGGAAGATTTTACAAGAACTGGAGATCCATGGAAGAGAGTCTAGTACTATCACATCATTTATAAAAGTGTTCTCTCAGTTTAACAGAGATGTCATTGCAGAGTAAACTGTTTCCAATGAAGCCTGCAATGCTAGAATTTGAGAGTGCTGTAGAAGCACTTTTGGGGTTTTACATCTTTCGAAGTTTTCAAAACTGTTTTTACCTTGCTGGTATTTAAGATTATTAGGAATTCTGGAATCTGTAGAAGATAGTTATTCAGTTATACAGGTAGAAAAAGGGTTTTTCTATTGTACTGACTGACAGCCACAAAATATAGAACCTGGAATTTCCTAAGAAAGGTTTTTTCAGATATAACTAACTCATTTGTGGAAGTCAATATTTTTTACAAAAATGTGCATCGGTTTTACCAAGGATGGAGTTTCTAGTTTCTGTCCCTAAAAAAAGACTAATTTCAGAAAAAAAGGAATAACCCCACATTAACCATAAATCATAACCTAATGTGAAATGGAATTCACTCTCTGCTAAAATAAGCAGCAGGATTTAAAATTTCAGTCTCCCAAAATACAGCTGGGTATCCTTGCTCTCTGGCTCTTTTTTTTTTTTATTTTAGGGGTGGATGAAGCTGGTTATTAGCTCCATTCTGATGCAGAATTGGGCACTTTCTAAAAACCCTGAAGTTTTCACAAGACACAAAGATTTTTCCATCAAGCTCTTCCAGGACTTTACCAATTGCGAGACTGTAAAAGAGAGCTTTTTATTCTGAGAATACAGGTATTACTGCTATGTGAGGTTTTAAAAGATATCTGCAGAACAATTTACACAGAACTTTCTATAACAACCCTTTCTAAAATGACACATCCCAGCACAGTACAGACAGAAATAACATAGTGCATGTCAGAAGTACCTCCAGCCAAGCCTTTTTCCATAACTGCACTGCAATAAGGAAATCAAGTTTGTCAAGGAGATAACTGTCCTTTTCTTTGGCATATTGGAAACCGTTAGCTCATTAGGTCACAGATGGACACTGTTGTAATTTCACCTAAAATTCACTTGCATCTTACCATTGTACCTCTGACTGTATATATAAACCAAGAATCAATCTTTATGTTTGTTCTCCTTTGATGTGTAAACACAGTATATTTATATTACTGCAAAATCTATTTTTAGCTACAAAAGAACGTGAAAAATGAACTTGTCATTTGTGTTCAAGAGTAATTGATAGACCCTTTTCCCTATTTTGGTATCTTTAGTAGTGCATGGATTTTAAGACATGGTGTCAAGTACCCTTATCTCACTGTTTCTTCATGATGAAGTCTGTATTTTCTGATATGTTAGCGGACTGACACGAGTATCAGAAACACTTTTTTGTACTTTTACCTAAAACATGCTGTTGCAGATTATATCTATCATGATTTGTTAGACCAATTCAAGATATTGGAGTTAATCTAAAAATTGAAATAAATACTTTGTGTTCTCCATCCCTTAGAACACGATGTTCTCTGCTGCATTCTGAAGTAAATGTGAAAGATCCAACAGATTAACTAACAGCTTGAAAGATTGCATGCAGTGATGGCAACACTTTATAAACTGAATTCACTGGTTTGTAATTCCGAGATTTTTCACTACTTAGTTTCTTTCCTTTCTTCCATAAACAGAAAATCAAGGAAAACCCAAAACTGTCCTCAATTTTTATGGAGAGAAACAATCTAGAAAAGTGATCTGTCATTTCATGAATGAACATAGAATGACTATATTCTTTTTTGTTTCCATAATTAAAAATCTTATTAGTTCTCAGAGCCAGAAAGATGAGATTCTTAAGGTTGGGTTTAAAATTTAAGTACAATGAATAAAACTAATTGAGGAGTCACTGTCTTAAAACTTACATCATTCTTGAAATGAATCTCTCTTTATAAAAAGGGAAGAGAGACCAACCAAAGCTAACTTTATTCTTTTTTTCAAACGCATTCCTCAGTTTTATAACACACTTTACATACACCTAGATTAAAAAGAAACAAGGAAAACAAAAATGTTTTTTAAAATTAGGAAATCACTCCAAAATGGCATATATGTTCATCATAGGAAAGTTTAACAGTAATTAAACCATAGGTGATACATATTTAAATAAGAAGAGTCCCATTTAAGAAATATTTTTTGAAACAAATTCTTAGAAATGAGGAATTAGTAACTATGGCACTCCTATTGTAAAGCAGGATAATTCCAACAGCTCTGCACCTTGCCAAGTGTCTAAAATGATAGATAGTATGAAGTAGAGAACAGCTACTAAAAGGGGAAAGGAATATAAAAGCTCCTTATAAAAAGACAGGACAGTGCTCATTGTTATTCAAGCACATGAGTTGCCATATCCTGTTTCCATTGACTGCAGTGGAAGCTTTAGCATTGACTTCAAACAGGTGCAAGTCCCGCGGGACTAAAGGGAATAAAACCTACAGTCACAGTATGAAAGCAACAGTGTATAAAGCGTGGTAAGACAGGATATGTAATTCCAATCTGGTACACAAGAATCTGACAAAGCTATTTAAATGCAGTGCCAAGTAAGGATGCAACTGAAAAAAACAGACTTTTCTAAATAGAAATTCGGCAGGCCTCCATTCAATGCTACAAGAAAAGCACAGGAAAAATGTTACAGAAATTAGAGTGCTAAACCATAGTGGGGGGGGAGAGAACAAGGGAGACCCAGAAGCAGCAATAAGCATCATCCTGTTCTGTAGCAATACAATATCACTTGTTCGGGACACAGCTGTTGGCATGCCTTGGTGGATACTGCAGACTGGCCTGCTCTGAGAATTGTTGGGACTTGGGCCCAAGTGTATTACCCATTTTTATTTATTCTCCTCTGTATTATCATGAGCATTAGAAAACGTTTGGGGACTTGGCTTTTAACTTACATAATCTTCAAAGAGAATTCTCAGGCTACATTCTTATATCAGTTGAGTTATGCATGATGTCCTCAATTAATTCTATAAAGACAGTAGCTGAGATGTCATTATATTAATTAGAAGCTGGTCAAAAATAGAGTACTTATCCCAAAGGAAACTATGTGCCTTCAAAATTTCTTTCCAGATGGAATCAGAAGAGAAAGCTATGCAACACAAAATCTAAAATGGGGGTAATAAATACTAAACAATCTCAACATTAAACTTAGCAGGAAGAGTATTACAGCAGGATTACCAAACCTCAGTGTTTGATTTTAAAACCTGATTTTGACATTAAAATGAAGCCAGAAGGTAACAATTTTGAAGGGAATAAGGCAAGACTAAAAATGACTGTAAGAGGTAAGGCAGAGAAGAGATTAAGCAGCTCTTCTATAGTTAATAAGTGTTATGATGAAAAGGTAAATATATACCTGTGCAAGCATGGGAAATCCAAGGTTCCTGCATCCATTACAAGGTGTCAATGCCTCCCATAAACCTGAAGGACCACAAGTATTTTCACCTGCATCATCATCTTCTTCCTCTCTTGGTGATAAACATGTTGAAGAAGGCCTCTGTACATAAAGAAATAGTACTTTCAAATTAAACACAGTGATATGTTGAAAGAAATGTTTTACTTAATGAAAAGAAATTAAGATTCCCATTTATAAATTCCAAAAGATAAACTGCTATTTTAATACAAAGTAACTAACTCAAATGTCATTCTGCTCTACGAAAATCATACTTTCTAAAGAAGGTGCATATTAACCCATCTACAATCATACTTTAAATATGCATGAACATAATAATACACATTAAAAATATGCTTTTATTTTCTCTATTATCAAGTAATTGGCAATTTCTACTTTATTTTACTTTAAAATTTGCTTTAACATCATTAAGCTTAGGATATCCCACAGTGAATAAAAAATAACATTAAAAAAAAATACTATCCCCAAGAAGGAAATAATATAAGCTAAGGGGATCTTGCTTCAGTAGTTATTTGCTGTGTTCAGAAGAGTACAGCTGTATTACATTTGCCTGGATCAGTCCAAAGTTTTGCAGAAAAAAAGATCAATTCAATCAAAATATGATGTTTCAATTTTTATTTTATATCTACCAATAATAAATGTGTTAGCTTATTTTGTAGGCAAAAAATTTATTTAAAATTACCTGTCTTATTTTGTTTCATTGGCTGGAAGGGATGAAAGGTACTGGGAAAAGTCACTCAGTCATGAGCATTAAGGCTTCCATATTGGTCTCAGTGATAAGGGAATAATGCTGATTTTCACTTAAACGAGTATCTTAATTTTCTATGACAGCCAGAAACAGGAAGATCGGACAGTTCTCATTTAAGTTATTTTGCTACATAGGATAGACCACCGCAACTGAATGAATTGCAGTGGCAACTTTTATTGATTTCAGGAGAAGGAGGAGGAAAGTTAAGCCAGTAATGAATGATTTTTAAAATATCATCATGTTAAAAAAAATTGACAACAACAACAAAATGTAAATTTTACTCACATCTTCTTTGTCCATATTTAAATTGGAATACACAATAGCTGTTCTAGCCTGCTTGGCATTTGTTTGTGCAGCCTACCTGATATTCAGATGCTAAATGCTGTCTTTAGGAATGCTTGTTTTTCTTAATCTTTCAGTAGTGGCTGGATTTTTGCTTGATCAACATAATGCTGTTTAAGACAATAGCTGACCACATCTGATAATCTGGTGGTAACATTAGCTCTAAAGCACTGCTATGAGGCCCATATGGAAAAAAAAAAATCAAAACCAAAAAACCACTTAACTGCAGATTATTTTAGCCAATAGAATAAAGGAAAATGTGTGGAGTGTGCTGCACGAAGGGGAATGCAGAGGTGAAGGAAAAGTAGGGGGGGGGGGGAGAAGCAGAGAAACAGCAGCAGTTCTGAAGATGAACACGAGCTGATGGAAAATGTAAGAGAAGCAAAGGCACCGCACAGGCAGGCACTAACTCAAATTGTGTAACGTCTGAGGATCATTTAATCTTTGACTTTTGTGCTAACTTTTTATGCACAGATGTGGTTGGTATAGCATTAATTTCAGCAGAAAAAAATTTTCTAAGTTCTATTTCAGCTCACTCACTAAAGATGAGATAAACAGTATACCCATCACCACTAGTCTGATTCGCCTCGGTTAGAAAATGGTTGTTCCCTTGTTGCAGATTTCCTGAATCTAGCCATATCTTCTAAAGTTAGGTGGATTTATTTACTTTTTATTTTAAAATCAAATCCTAAAACATTCTTAGCATGGTATTTCATGAGGTTATTTTGACAGTCAAGTGGTACCACAGAATGTGTTGCTATAGCGACCGATATTCTTACACAGATTATTAAAAGGACTGGGTTAACTCTGCAGAGTGTGGGTCGTGAAAGACTATTATTGCTATGCATTTGCATAGACAAACGAAACAGACTACAGGTCTTTCCCTTCTATTTATGACGCCATCTTCCATGGCGGTTGCCCTACGTTTGTATTTTCTCTCTCTGAATTGTTGTACCAGAGAATAAAGTGCTTCTTGCCCCCTGGAGCAAAAAGCAAAGAACTGCAGCAGTGCTGGGTACAGGAAAGCAGGTAACACATTAGCTGTGACCTTACAAGCCAATGTAAGTGAACGAAGACAAGAGCCACAGAAAAATGTCAATGTACCTTCTAGAGGTAAAAAATGCACACACATACTATTGAAGAGAATTTTTCAACACAGCTAAAGATGAATAATGAAATTCAATACATTTCAATCATTCAAAGAAGAACATATGAATATTTAGCCATTACAGGAACCGAGTAGGAAAAAATCATACCAAAAGAAAAAATACACCATCAGAATGACAGACAGTTGTATTATTTCCATTAGGGTTTGTTTGGTTTTTTTAATAAAAATAGCCTAAGATAGACTGGGGATCACAGGAATTTAAATTAATGTCTATATGAATGAAAAGAAACAGGAAATACTATATAGTCAGATCTCCCAATCATTCAAAGAAGGACCAATGTCAGAGTTCATTAGACACACTATTGGAATAAATTGACTAGTACTCTTATGTGACTAGATAATCCAGGATTAACACAATACAGGCTAATTTACTGACTACTGCAGAGTAGGGTTGGCTCTTTTTATACTAAATGACTGATTCCTTTCTTCTTGCCCAGATTTCTGCGCTGATAAAGCACTGAGAAGGAAGCATTAGGAGAAACACATGCGAAGGGTCAGGAAACAGTTACTGCTATCACCTTTCTCACCCCCCCCTGCTGCCAGCAGACCAGTTCTCCCCAGCCAACAGGCACAAAGGGCTAAGTGGGAGTTGCTGCAGGGAGGGAGAGCTGCTTTTGCAAAGAGGAGGGAAGGAGTTAATAGCTGCATGAGAGAAAGGAGAGTCAGAAGTGCCCCAAATGGGGAAGACTGGGTTTGCGTACCCTGGGGGAAGGAATGCACCTGGAAGAGACTGGTGAGATACAGAAAGATCTACAGTCAACCCAGGGACCTCAGATGGTCACACAAGCCCATAAAACTGCCGAGCCAGAGCACCCGCACCCAGGTTCCTGCCATTCTCTCCCACCCTTCACTCCTTTCCCAGAACTCCCCCATTTTTCTGTTCTGTTGTATGATTTAATTTTGCCTCCTTAGAGATCCTTTGGACGTGAAAATCTAATTCTGTGTGTGCTGCTGGGAAGCCTTGAAATAGCCCTGTAGGGAGAGTTTTAGTGAAACCAAAGTTATTTATGTCCACTTCTCAGAAAAAAGAAATAAAG
Source organism: Astur gentilis (assembly GCF_929443795.1). Classification (NCBI taxonomy): domain Eukaryota; kingdom Metazoa; phylum Chordata; class Aves; order Accipitriformes; family Accipitridae; genus Astur; species Astur gentilis. The sequence continues at coordinate 15,153,413 of NC_064913.1, forward strand.
AGAGAGGAAGAGATTTCTGTCACCTAAAGAAAAATAGACACAATCTAGAACCTTTTATTCATGCCTGTTTTGACTCAAAAAACCAAAAAGTAAACGTATTTAGAAAATGCCACCTAGATCACAGTTGCTCAGTTAATTGAATTTGACATTGTGAAACGGTGAAGTCAATATAAACTGTAACACTAAGCTTGAAAAAGGCCAACTCTGCCTGAGAGAGAAGAGACATGAGTATAAGCATCACATATCCTCACACAAAACAGACAGAAAACCTTAAAAGATATTAGATATGATACGTAAAAAGGAAAAAGTGATGGGGAAACCACAAGACATTGATAGAGAATAAGAGATTTAATAAAAGTTCTGTTTTTTACTGGAACACTGAAATAAGTATTAAAAATTGCTTAGCAGTAAGAGACTAACAATATAATTTCTCTATGTATAAAAAAGAGAGAATAATAATATAGCAGTAAGGGAGTAGTAAGATCTAGCATAAGGACAATGGACCATTACAATTAGTGGTAAGTTTTCCTCTGACTACTGGGCCTGACACATCACCTCTGATTTTCATACCTAATGAGCATTTAGATTATGTCTTTGAATATTTAGGTATGGAAGTCTTCCTCTTCATGTCCCCTTCTACACAAAAGGCAAAATTTGCCCAGCAGGATACTTTAGACTGAAGGATATTTTATAAACAGGCTATTTGTTCTCCCAGGATATTTATGTACATCAGATCGGCTATCACAGTAACTTGACATCTCTCTCTTGGTCTAAGAGAACAAGCCAATATTTAGCAACAGACAGAATGATGAGTACAGACAAAAAAAAAAAAAGCACAGAGAAAGTCTGTTCCACTCTTAAAAGTCACCAGGAAAGAGAGCACCTTTAATCTTAACTATTACTTAAAGCTACCAAGTTCACAGGTCGTTACGCCACGTATAAAACATACATAAAGTTTTCACTTTTCTTTTGACAGATGTCAATGATTTTCTGACTACCATATGACCTCATTATCTAGACAGGTTTTCTCTATGAATACAGTAAGTCATACAAAGCTTCCTATTTCCTTTTATACCCTCTTTGTCTCAGGTTTTCATTAAAAACTAGTCTGCTTTCCACCTTGGCATTGGTAAGCAGCCATTGCTAGGCAAAATGCGATTTAATTCCCTCACTTCAGGATACAGAGAAGACTTTCCTGTAGTAGTCCAGTGGAATCTAAAACCAAACATCAAAACCTTTCTTTACTTTTTCTATCTCCGATTCTTCAGAGCTATCATCCCGTTGCAGAAATATTACAAATACCCTTTCAGACAGTGCCCACTAGAGCAAGACACCACCAGCAAAACTGGTAAATATGTAAAATGATAGGACTTTTACTGTTTGCTATTGCATCATACTTCTGGACACTGATGTTAACTTTTCATCTATCTTGCAGCACATGACATACTAAGCAAATAAGCTTTTTGAAATGGAGCAGCAAAGACAAAATCCAGAAGGCAATCCCCTTATGGAAGGTAAAAGGCAACCAGACATTTCATAAGCTAAATGCTGCCACTCAGTCTGTTACAATGAAGTCAGTAGGAGGTTTCTTCCAAAGAAATAATTTGTCAGACATAGGACCACACAAATATTTCATATGATCCTAACAGCTGGATTACAGAGGCATGCCTCTACCCCTCCCTTGCCTGGCCCAAAGGGTATATAATTATCTCATGAAATAGAAGAAAAAATACAGTTCTATTGTCTAATATTCTCATTTTACATTACACTAAAATCTAACAGAGAGGGAAACTGTTCCTGAATAGCCTCTATAACTCGGGATGAGCAGGATGAGCTGCTGCCAGCAGCTGTGGCAGCCGAGGCAGGGACAGCAGAGCCGGGACAGGTTCCTGCGCTCTCAGCACTCCCCCTGCTGCTGCCCAGGCTGCTCCCTGGGGAAGATGCCCGATGGATGCAGAAGAGGAAAAGCAGCATTTGGGCAAGAAACATAACACCATCAGTCACTATTTTTCCACAGCAGGATCCCTACGTTAACCAAATGTACCCTTTGGGGATTCAGTAGGGGTCCTGACAAGGAGCAGCCTCAGTACGAAGAAACACGCTACATGTTACAAAGGACAGCAAAACATTTTGATGGCCTGGCCACACCTTTCCTGTATATCCCAATGCAGCCTTCTCCATGCTTGGTGGTTTTCCCTTTCCCATCCTCATTATCCTGCCCTTCACCTTACACTGCACACCCGCAGCCATTCTTTCACAAATGTGTTCCTCGTTTACATTTCTTTCATCATTTCATTCGCGACAAGTCTGGTTCAAGTTTGCACCTCCTGTATTCAGCAAGGGAATACCAGGAGAACAAGGATGGCCTCGTACCTAAAGCAGCTGAATGTTGGAGAAGCATATTGTGTACCTGCCTCTGCCATAATCCCAGTGGGATGCTGGGCATGTCATGTAAACTTCTCCGAGATGGTCACTAAGTTTGTGTTCCTTATTCGCTGGCTATATTGAAGTTGTGAAGGCAAGTTTGCCAAGGTGCCGGGCTACATCAGGAATCAACATGAGATACCGTGTGACCTTTTTCGGTGGCATGTGAGACTAAGTGCTCTCAAAATCCAAGCTCTAGCAGTCCCAGACAGGGAGAATCTTGACCTCCACACCACTGCACATCAGCCAAGCTGCATGTGATAGTATTTTCTGACCGGGGCTCTGTAAAAAAACAACAACTTGACACCCTTGTCTGAAGCAGTCACACACTTTGAACTCAAGACCAGTAATGTTTGAACCCAGGAAGAAATGCCAGTAACTTGAAGTTAGCAGAGTCACAGTAATTGACTATATATAACAACAGTAAAATGTATTAACTTTAGGCAAACGTGATTAATTCACATACGTGATGAAAAGTACATGAACGTGTAGTTACTGCCCCTCAGTGGGCAAGTGCTATTGACACCTATGATGGTGAGCACCCCAGGAATTAATCATTCTGTCTTCAGAGCAGGAACTGACAGTATGCAGTAAATATACCCTGTAACTAGATGGCAAGTACAATGCACGCTAAATAAGGTCAAAATTGTAAGTAAAAATGAGATTATAAAATGAATGAGTACATCTGAATGTGTATTCAAAGCAGAATATTCAAACATTTCAGTTTTTTTTAATTCATCCTTACAGGTAACAAATAATGACAATTAAGACAATGCTGAATCTCTGCACTACTCTCTTAAAAGGATGCATATATACATATGATATGACAAAAGTTCTAGGATTTAAAAACCTAACAAGCTATTAATCAGAAAATACCAGGCATAAGCTAAAAAAAAAAAAAATTACCTTTTCTTCCTTCGATAAAGGAATCAATATTTTTCAAGACCTAAGATAGCTTTTCATTTGCTAAAAAATAACCATAAAAGAAAAAATGGCCCATCAACAGGCTGTCATTTATTAATAAAAAGGTTGATATCGGCCAATTGATTTTTCACTAAACAAAAACTTTTGAACTGAGTGCTGTAATCTTCATATGAAGAGAATTTCAGCTATATATAAAAGCCACTACTAGGACACTCATATTTAGTGATCAGATATTTTGTAAGTATATGTTAAGCGCAAAGCTAAAGACATCTCAACGTATTTCGGTAAGAATCTTCAACTCTTTTCTAACTCCTGGTTAATTTTGCCATGTGGGTGAAGATTTTTCAAATGACAGAAAATTCAAGAATTCAGTAAATCAAAAAATTGCAAAGAATGGAACACTAAGTGCTTTTAGTAATTATAATTTAACCATAATAAGAAGGTATTTGTTAAGAATGATGTAGTAGATGGAGCCTACAGAATTTTCATGAAGTATCTTGGGAAGCATACACAGCATTTGCTTTTCAGTGTAAAATTAACAGGATGAAGTATTAGCTGTTTGAAGCTGCAATATGCACTGCCCTGATTCCAAAAAGCACTTACAACATCATTCTTTTAAACTAGTTCAAACTCTTTGAAAGCAAGGCATTTAATATGAGCTACTTGTTTCATCTATGGATTAAACTAGCTGTCTGTAATGCATAGAACTATAGGCACTTCCACAACTTATTTACTCCACCCCAATACCTGTGTTTGGGACAGGATTGAGTTTCCTTCCAAATTAATTTCTCCTTCTTAACATTAGGTAAAATAAAGAAAACCTGTGTTTTAAGCACTCATCTAACTTTGAGCACATACCTCATACTCATAAATCAGACTATTTGCCCACTTAGTATCAGTTTCAAGGCCTTACTACCAAAGCACTGTCAGTGCTTTGCTTGACCAAGGAAAAAAAAATTAGCACATTGAAGCATAAAGCCCCAAGACAGAATTCAACCCAGCAAGCCATGTAGACTGCAAGGACACTCTACGCTACAGAAATGTATTTCTAGGGATGCTTTTCCATCCCACAAGCACAGCAGATTTGAACTAAGTTGGTTCAAGTTTGTAGGAAGGGTCTACACAAATGTAGGCTGTGCAAAAATGCAGGATTTTGGTAACTTTTTTTTAAGTCTTGAAGTTTAAGCACACAAATAGTTCCAGTTAAGTTAATGGGATTTCTCATGTTAATGACAGGCTTATGTGTCTCCCTGAATCAATATGCACATGACTCATTCCTAAATGTGACTCACTGTGAAAAACTCATGTACCAGTTGAAAAAGAAGAGACTGATAATGAAGAGTATAGGAGCTTGCAGAAAAGCAAAATCAAGTGTTAATATTTTTAGAAATATTAAATAGAATTAAAAGCTTAAGCATATTTACCTTTGCATAAAAGAAAAAATATAATTCACAGTAAAGACCAGCATTTTTTGGCTTTAAATGTCACAAAGAAAATACTGCTTGCAGAATAACTACAGAGGCATCTCTGTATTTAACATCCCTATTCTATCTGAATGTTATCATATAAGATTTGAAAAACTCAGTGCAATGTAATTGCAAAGCAAATCAGCTGTATAACATGTATTTTTCTTTTTTAAAGTTGTGAAAGAGAGGGTGGATAAGTGGGTGGCAGAATGATGAAACTTATAGAAAATACATTATTTGTCATGAAATAGAGCAGAAGGAACAGAAATTAAAGAAGGGGAGAAAATCAGGTGGTAAGTGAGTAGGCAGAAGTCACCACTTTATTACTCCTCCAGTGCACTGGTTTTTATTTAGCATACATATTCTCAGTAGAAGTGTATTACTGAAAATAGTTATGATTCCATTAAGTTGCTGTTGGCTTAATGAAGGACATAAGAGAAATCATACCTGAATAGACAAAGCCAATCTAATGAGGAACTATATAGAGCACTGAATTAGTCATCTGAAGATGAATGCTTGTTAAGAGTGGATATCAAAAAGGCCTTGAAGAACATTTGTACTAGATTATCCACAGATCCATCAGTAAAAAATTGCTAGTAGTTTGCCTAAGTGCTAAATATAATATAAAAACAATGCAGTAGAATGCTGACAGTTGAAACGTCTTGACAGGCTATAGACATTGAAGGCCTAACTGGAAAAGATCAGTCAGATTGTAATCTACCTTTTGATTTCAAAAACATGCAATAGACTCTTCTAGAGCCAATAGAAAAAGGATCACACACATACCCCGCCGCCCCGCGAGAGATGCAGAATACTATCAACTGGACAACAGCCCTCAAAGCAGCCTGGTTTACATGGCAGGTGGAAGTAGAATTCAAAATCATCTTCACTAGGAAGGCAAAGGTTTTGCTATGGCTGGTAGGAAAAACTGCCAGGGTAAGCTCACATACTGCAAGCTGCTGCTATTTCCTGTCTTACATAATTAAAACAGTGACTGTGCTGCAGGCATCTCAATAACCAGTACTACCAGAAGATTTAGGACAGTGGTTGGTCTCCTCATCTGTACTGTTCTTTTTGGCTGGGGTAGATTCAACATAAATAGACGTATAGATCTACCACAATACAAGCACACCTTTATGTTGTTTTCCAGACATACTCCTAGGTAGCTGAAGAGCTAATACTTAAATTCTTTCTTCAGCCAGACATCATATAGTGTCTTAAAGGTCCTGTAAAATACAGATAAACAAGTCAGTCAGTAACATGCCTTCATCTATAACTCCTGTGTAACACTATTTCTTATGAAGGACCTATGGCTAAATAAGTGATCTGTTAAAATCATTGAGATTCCTTAAAGGAAACAGCACTTTGGACAGAGACAGGGGCGAGGTAGTCAATATTCTAATACCCATAAGGAATCAACTATTAATAATTAAAAGACAGACAAGCATAGGAACCAAACATTTTTACATTTTAATATTATTTTTGTCAAGATTGACAGGCAGTGCTGAGGCTGCTTCTTTACAGGCTGTGAACCGTTCATATTGCAGATATTAGGCAGAGCACCAATATCAACAGAAATAATAGCAGTAGTATTAATAGAAACTGCTCAATCTCAAATAACTACTCAAGCAAATAAAATTGAAGAGCCTCTTGCAAGATTTTCCCTCATGGCACTAAACTGAAACTTATAATAAGTTTAGGAAGGACAGATGCCAAGAGAAAAAAAATAGATGATCAAAAATGGTATAAATCATTCAGCTCTTAAATCCCTCTGGAAAAGCAAAGAAACTGGTGTAAAACCAGATGCATGCATGGTCAGGTAAGCCTTGGTTCCTGCTTCTTATGTCAATTAAAAAACTTATACCACTGAACTCAGCCAAGGGTTTCAGTATATAGTGAAGTTGCAGAAAAGCTAGGGGGTGCAGTTATAGCACACTGTTGATCTGTGTTAATTCCATGGGCAAACATTTCTAATGCGTAGTAAATATTAGGCAGTTGCCCCTTAACTCTGGATTACTCCTGACCTTATATTTTATAGAGATGTAAGAATCTGGTCCAATATATTTTTCTGCTATTTATTTTCTACTTGCTGAGCTTATTCACAGGGACTGAAAAAGTCTGCCAGCAGAACTGCCAACAGTGAAACTCTGTCATGAGTGGTCAACTACTTCAAGATTCAAGGACAAAGTTTTTTATATGCCAGTTATAAAATAAATGTGCTTGTTGACATTAGGATAGAATAAAAATGAAATTAAGCAAGTAGTCCAAACAAGTTGCCCAATGTTCTAATTTCAGCTACTAAACAATTTTTAAAGAAAGCTTTCTTTTTTATTAACTTATCATGGGTGGTCATTTTGCCCTGTGAACTATGGCAGAATATTTACCATTAGCATTACTTGTATACCTCCTTACTAAGAAGCAGCAAAGGGAAACTGGGACAGCTGCTGCTAAGAGAGTACCTACTTATTCAACTTCAAAAGAATCATAGAATACTATATAGTGACACCATACATTTACACTTATCTCTACCACTTAATGGATCCTGTAGGGGTTCACATAGCTCTGATGGATTAGTAGGCTCCATCTTCTGTTTACACCATAGGAATACAACAATGCTGTTCCCCTCACTACAGAAAACAACTGAGAGACATACCCATATGGTTCTCTCTTCTCATGCATTTCCTATCAGATGGTGATCATCAGGCTTCACTGTCAGTTCCAAGATTAATGACTTTATTCTTATACTAATAGGGTAGGCACGAGATCAGTGTTGTCTTTAGGTACATACAAAAGATATTTAAGATTTACTTTTTTTCCCCCTCTATGGTTTGTATCCTGTTGTGTAGGTAGAATACTCATTTATTCTAAGGTCACTGTGTATTAAAAAACACAATCAAACCTGCATTGGTACCTGCTGACAAGAGTGATAGAGTTGTAGAAATATTACAGAAATACATACCTCTGTGACATGCAGAAACATCAAAAGCTAAAATGTTCTAGAATGATGTATTCCTTTTTTAAGATCGCATGATAGAAAGTATATTTTAAAGCATTCTTCCTCCTTCTTTCCTTATTAACTCAGTTATCTTTCCCTAGGGTAAACATCTACTATGACTGTGAAAAATAAGTCTCCCACATATTCAAGCTCAGGCTTTTTACAAATGATAAAACCTAATTTTTCAAGAGAGCAAAATTATGTTTTCAGAAATTAAAATCTAATAGTACTTAAATGTTGGAGAAGTCCTTCATATTCCTTACAGATCTCATACATTGTTACATACTCTATTGCTCAAATGCGATAAACCAGAGTACTAAAGTTTCACAATCATTTCTCAATCCTTAGTGTTAACACTGCCAATCTACCAGAGGGTCATTTGGACCTTAATTTGCCTCTACATTGAAGTGCCTGCCTTTGGGCACCCTGCCTAGCCTCTACCTGCCGCTCCAGAACACCGTGACTTTCCAAGTCCTTTGTCACATCTGCCAGACCCACGTAGATGTCTCGGCTGCTGCCCAGAACAGCCCTAGGTACCTATGTTTATGCACCTAACTTGAGGGCTTATGGTGGAGTTCAGCTGCCAAGCATAGGCATCCAGCGTCATTTTAGATACTACAGAGTAGCTGTTGACCCTTAATCACTGCTCATGAAGGAATGACTGCACCCATGTTAGCCCCACACAAAAAGCACCTTGGGCATCCACGGTGACATGAGATATTTAACATTAAGGCAGCTGGACCCCACCTTTGGTATTTCAGCACCCATGCTGGCAATACTTTGATCAAACAGGGAGAAAATGAATTTTAAGAGAACCAAGGAAGATCATGATGAAAAGAACTTTTTGTTCTCTTGTGAGGGAGAAGTTGAAAACTTGATTCTAGCTGGAACACTGGAGAAAAGTCTGAGGAGAGAAGAAACCCAAGGGAAACCCAGGGCAGGAGTCCGTGACAAATTTTTGGCAGACCTCTAGGAAAGGTCAGGGTTTGAAGGAAACATCTCTGGTGATCGATATCCTGGTAATAGCAAAAGTCAGTAGTCTTCCTGATGATTGGTTTTGTAATAATGTGACAGAGTTGAGGTTAATACTGCAAAATCACCTGCCTGGGTGGAAATCTCATGGTATTATCTTTTTTTTTTTCCTGTTCTTCAGAAGTGACTGAAATGCTCTCAGAAGATACCAAATGAAGTTGGAGACTGTAGTTAAAAACGGACATCGTGTTGTACACTATTGCACACTCACAGGATGATGGACACTGAGGGTATGGAAGAAATGGAAGAGACAAGTGCTCTGCTATGCAAGCCTGGCAATGGTGTCAACAATGGCACAGGCAGCTCAGGGACATTAAAAAAAGGCACAAATAGGAATGAAAAAGAAGGTTTTCTGAAGCACTGAATAACGCACAAAAAAGATTTAATTAAAGCAAATATACTTCATTATTGGGAAGATGATCTCAAGATCAGTTCTGATAGAGTCCTCAGATCCTGGCTTATCCTGTTGAGATTAGTAGATTTCTTTGGTACTCATCTAAGTATAATGAAACAGAGGTTGGTCTTCAAATTACACACGTGCTCAGTACTACAACACATGACAGTCTCTGAACTAAAAATGGTCCTTGGGGGAAAAAAAGCAAAAATCTACTGTGGTTAATTTAATAAAACATAGCTATCCAATAGGATTCTTCACTAGATAAAACACTACTAATCATTTCCAGGGCACCCCGAATTTACATACAGCTTTATAGCTATAAAGACAAACAAGCTCTTTGATCTGAAAAGCTTATAATATTATTACTTTATATGGAAGAAATGCTACACCCATATCCGAGATCCTTATGTAAAAGAGATTTAGCTAAGATGAAAGAGTCCACAGCAGGGAAGTGAAGCAGTTGGTAGCATGGCAAGATTTACATAAAAAATAAACTTGAAAATGCTAGGATTACTTAGTCAGGAAAAAGAAAGCTTTAAGAAAGATCAAGTCTGAAGTATTGCAAGTTATGGAGGGTGTGCACAAACTATTTGGTCTTTTTTACTCTGTCAGATTTTGCTATATAAGAATAACTGGAAGCATATAGTCAGCAAATAGAAGAAAAGGCCTACACATACAGCACATGTTCTGCAAAACATAGTAATATAGGGTCATTGCAGTAAACAACGTGACAGATTGGAGCAAAAGGATTAGATACATTTAGGATTCACCAGTGCAAGCTAAACACATAACAGCAGAGAGATTCATTTGTCTGTAAGCTATTTTCCTGCAAGTATCCGATAGTCAAGGAATTTGCCACACACATACATAATTGCACAGACTAGTTAAATATTCCAGAAAATCACTCTGGTGTAAAAGGAGTAAGTACTTTTTAATGCAGATTAGATGAACTGGTGGCTTGGCCAGCACCTTCCCCTGGTTATACCTCACTCTATGTAGTTTAAATCATAGTAAGTGTTGTCATATTTGGGGATTTTATATTCCTAAATAAGCGCTGACTGTCTCACAGGGTAGGTCTATGCAGCATGCTGGAGGATTGTCTAGCAATACTTCTACCAGAAATCGCAGCAGCAGAGAGCTGCAGGCTAATTTAGTTGGCTATGAAGCATGCCACCGGGCAAATTATTCTGTGTAGAGTTCCAAATGGCTGCTGTTAGGATCCCTTTAACACAAAAATCTTTACAAAACTGCACTGAAGCATAGCATAACCTATGGATAGAAAAAAATAACCTATTGTAATAACTCTAGAACATAGGCTAGGGAAGGATACATTAAAAATGTCTGAACTTCCCTTGGCTAGGTAAGCTACCCAACAGAAGGGATAAAAATTTGTATGAAGTTGGTACATTTCCCCTTGCTTCTTTGCAATAACCAGCTCATGTTTAAATAGAAATTAGAAATCATTTTGTAAAGTAGCTTATAGCAAGTATATCATTCTATATTGACCAAGTGGATCCTTGGTACTGGATGTCACATTAGAAGTATCTAATATAAAAAACAACAGCAACAACAGCTCTTCTCAGTGGGAAATACCACTGTGTGCATTAGAAACTGGGACTAACAGATGGCTTTTAGTTGGGTGGTAGCTTTTAAAAACAATTTTTAAAGTTATATAATCTTATCTTCAGAGAGTGGGTAGACCTTTGCAACAAGGGAATCTTAAAAAGTAAGGTTTACATATCCTGGGAGAGATGGCTTTCATATTTTTACTTCCCACAGAAATAAGAGTCAGTATATGCTTGCAAAATAAGATTCATAACTGAACTAGGTATAGAAGTTAAAGAGCAACTTAATACAAAATTCTTGCAATGTCAAAATTTGGCAATACATAAATTATCTATCACAATTATAAAGAGGAACTTTGTAAAGCAGCAATATTCCAAACACTGACTCTCAGTACAACTATCTTGTTTTTTAAATACATCATAAATACCTGTAAAATACTGCAAAGCTGTATTATCAAATTCAAATGTTACTCTATTTAATAATTTAAAATTTATCTGCTTCTCTCCGTAGAGACCCAAACAATCAAGCCTTGATTTTCTTACTACTCCCTAATGAATAAGTAACCAAAATTGTTCCTGAATGTGTTTTTAATGTATCCTCATTAGCCAGCCGTTGTATATACTTCTGGCTTGCTCATCATCATTGTTATGTGAAATTTTACCTCACTCTGTCAATAATGTCTATATGCAAGTGTGTGATACTGTTAAAGGCTACCATGTTTGATCCAAGATAATAATCATTTTACTCTAGCATAGTTGGTCACTCTTAGCCATTATAGTGTTTCAGCCCAGCCATTATTTGTTTAAATATTATGTTAAAAAAAACCCCAAACTAAACCCAAACAACACTATTATTGAATAATGTTACTAAATTGTTTACCTCAAAATTCGTCAATAAATTCCAGTGGTTATCACTTTGTAAAATAAAAAAATTCTATGTGTGCTTTTTATAAAAAATAATTGTTCTTTGCCTTAAAGAAAAAAATAATCAGAATAATTGACTTCTAAAGGACCATGCATAAATTTTATTCCCCTCTAATATATTCATTCTTAGCCATCTTCTTTTGAAAACACACAATTCTATGCTTTAAAGTCTCCCCTTATGTATAAGCCAAACTTGATCATAGTTTTACTGCTTTTATATACCCCCATCTTCTTAATATTCTGACATGAGAGTAAAAAGTGAATCTTATCTTTGAATACATACCATCGCTGTTTTCAACAAAGTTAATAAGACATTTTAAGGGGGTTTGTGGTTTGGTTTTGGATTTGGTTTGTTGTTTGTTTTGGGGTTTTTTCTTTTGTTCTCTCTTAATGTACATAAGTATAAACTTTCCTTTCTGGATGACAGAATTAAGCAGAAATTGACATTTATATGCCTGTGATGAAATCCAAATCTTTTTCCTGAGACTACACAGAACCTTTCTTCATGTTCAAATTTAAATTACTGCTGCCAGCCTTTATTATCTATTACATAACCACATTAAATTTAATCAGATATACTGCTGCCACTTCTGTGAAATCCCTCTGTAGTGCAGTCATTCTAATCCTACATAGTTTTACTATCTTCAGTTTTATTCTGTAAGCAAAAATAAATATTTAACTTAAGATTCTCGGTATTTATTCCAGGTAATTAAGTAAAATCCTTTAACATACAGTCTGCTGTTAAAAGCCCAGAAGCTTCTGGAACTATGTCTTTAAACTCATGTCACATATCCAAAGACAGCAAGATATTGCACTTGCAAGTCCAAATCAATAATGTAGTCTATGCATCATGCTTGTGAACACAATAGCATAAATGTAAAAGCAAACATTGCGAGCAACCACCTAGTACACAAGATTAAAGGGACTGATCTGAAGAAAATAATTCAATTTAGAGCTTCAGTTTTATTAAGTGTATATGGCAGATTCTTTTAAAATTAGTTTTAGTTCAAAAATTCTCACGACTTTGCCAAAAATATGGAGAATAGTTATTGTTACTAAATGAAAACACTTTTCAAATTCACTCTGACTGAACACAGAATGAGATGAACCTTTTTTGAGGGTTAATTTTAAGAAAAAAATCATTAAAAGGAAATAACAAGTTTATGAAAGGAAAAGATTAAGAAGTATTGTATCCAATATGTACATCTTGCAAATATAGATATACACTCATACACACAGATATGGAAGTGTAGAAGTTCTTAATACCCTGTTTTCTGTTTTGCAGTCCCAGGCTGTCCAAAGCAAATAAGTAACATTCTCCAGTATCCACAGAAATTTTTCCTTACAAAATGCCCATATTTCTCTTTTCTAACTTTTTTTAAAAATTAAGAAACACAATGAGCAAATACATTGCAATAAATACAGCATTTCTGGTTTTTTATATTATATTTAGAATAATTTGTTCTCACATGAACCTCAAACCTGACAAGAAACCAGTAATTACATTAGTTAGCACTCCAAGGACAAAGGAATCGGAGTTAAAGCAATTTACTTGCAGGAGCGCAGGAAGATTCTTCACAATACACACTTTGACATTTTTCTGGATCCCTGCTTTGCAAGTCATACCTATTTAAATTTTCTTGTTTGCTTTTGGATTCACACAGATTGTTTGAATACAAACTTGATGTGTAACCTGTGTGTTATAATACACCTCTAAATTGAGCCCTAATATTTTAGGTTTTAGTTTAAATGTATGCCACAATGTTCAATAAATTTTCCTCTTATAAGAATTACAGGCGCTTGTTTTGAAGCAGTTTGTACTATCAACCGTGTTAAAAATGCATGATTTTAACATAGCAATGAAAAAGTTGGAAAACTCTTATATAAGATGGCTGCTTTTGTTCTTGAAATTACTGAGCCAGACTGCCATCTATTGGAAAATAAATACTTTTTAAATTATACTTTTTTAAAAAAAAACAAAACTACTCTAAGTTTTTGTCAAAAGCTGATTTTGCTAGCAATCATACTTAAGACAGCTTGATTTTTTAAAAGGACACACCTAAGTTAACTAAACTGTGATACAATCGAGGATTTTCCTACATCTTTTTCCACCTCATGATTTCTGGAACAAGTTTCAAAGCACAGCTCCTTTTCTGACCTGCTGAACAATCAAATCCCAGTTATTTGGAGTGAAAGTTTGGTATTTAGCAAACACAGAAAAACTACTATGTCAGGACTGAAAAATCCACAAGTATAAAGCTTTCCTAGCCTGCCTGTGCGGCAGCTACCAGGGCTTTCTCTTTCTAGGGGAACTAGAGAGTGTATTCAAGTCACAATGACAAAAAAATGGGAAAAAGAGGCAGACAGGAACTGGGAGTTAAAAAAAAAAAATCTATGAATCCACCATCAACCCCACCCCATGTACAAGCCTTTGAGAAAAATGGGCAATTCCAACTAAAATGATGCCTTTTTGGAGCTCTCTCTGAAATAGCATAACCCACATTTCCAGCTGCAAAACTACGTTTAATTTGGCCTTTAATTGTGAAGCCAATGAACAGGGGATTGTCATCTGATCTCATAATATACATGTTTTAATGACTGGTGAAGATAGACTAGGAAACATGGAATTAATATTTTATACAACAGCACATCAGAAGTACATTGAAACACAGCTAGAGTTGCAAAGTTTCAAGTGTAGCTTTAACTTGACTTTCTTTAGTTTATTCTTTATAATGCAGTCTTCAAATAAAAGATCACATTAACTTAGCCCTGCTCTCAGAATTGCACTGGTATTTTTCCAGCAGTTGTAAAATCCAGAAAGAATACTGGAGGGGACCAACAGGATGATGCTCGGTCCTTTCATGTGGAAGACTACAAAAGTGATGTTAAAACCCACCCTTATGCCACAGAGAGAACCAAACACCACTCTTCCACTTCCCAGATAAAGCCTTTTATTGTCAAGTTACTGCATTAAAAAAATCAAGCAACCCCACTACCCTTACACTACACAGTGAGCCCTGCTCTTTCAAATAAAAGTGGCTGGCACTTAAATTCAGGAGAGAATTCCAGGCTGTGGATCCTAGACAGACAGTCACTCCCTTCTGCAGTCCTGAATCAACCAAAACCTTATTTAGCCAGAGCAGTACCACAGATGATTTGGACCTCTTCAAAAAAGCTTCAAAAAATGTTGGGTTTCTTTTTTCTTTGTTTTTTTTTGTTTTGTTTTAAAGAAAAAAAAGCTTTGAAATACACTCTGCTTCCTGATGCTTTCTCTTTCATACGCCCATGCTATCCTCAGGAGGTGGCTCCTGACATTCCTTGCTCCAACTTACTAAGTTTTTGACCCACGAGCTACTATTCCAAACAGAAATTCCCACGTCTTGGTCTCCTATTTCTCTGAACAATAGCATGATGCAAAAAATGCAGATGTCTTCTAGCAGCCACTTCCTTTGCAGAACCTCTCTAAGGGTCACAAAGTGTCATGACTTGGGGTTTTGGAACCTGTTCAGATCACTGGACTACAGGAGAAGTTGAAAAGCCCGCACCAGACATTGTCTCTGGAACCAACATTTGTCAGGGAAACGGCATCACCTGACACATTACCAACAGGGACCCAACTCCTACACCTCCTCAGAGCTGACACGGGCACAGTCAGCAATGAAAGTTAGGGGAAAAACTGCTGATTTGAACCTGAAGTGCTCGCTCATAGAGGCACACCAGGTGCAGTTCCAGCCCTGTGCTGGAGCTGGTAACAGAGAGAGACAACACTGGGTCCTGCAGGGACAAAGAGCCTGTGCTCCAGTGTCACCACATGCCGTGCTGCCCCAGCTTCCAGAGGGTCTTGGCACATGCAGCAGCAACGAATGTGAGCTGAATGAATGCAGACAAGAGAAGACCCCGCTTACCCTACTGAGACTTTTATGGAAGCTTCTCAGGGCTTCAGAAGAAGCTGCAGGAGTTTATCTCTTCTTTAATACATACCCAAGGAATCTATTTCTGACTCTCCATATCTATATATGTCTCCACATCTCTCTCTCTCTCCATGTTCTTGTACATAAATATTCATTTAAGTTTCTTCAATCATCACCCTACTGTCACACTTCTGCCACCATGCTCGCTGGTCCTGCCCCCAGAGTAGTTTGGCAGCATTCACCATCGCACCCATTTTCAGAGCTCAACAGAACTCTTCATTTTAGTGCTTCTTCTCGATTATTCTTTGATGTTTCCTTACAGCACGTGCACGTTTTCGTGTCACCCGTGCACTGTACAGGGAGTCTACACACCAAGGGAAAGCAGCACTTCCCCAAAAGTAAAAGCATGTCAAAACTGGGAACAACTTCCTTTTTTTTGATGCAAGGCAGCCAGGTAGCAACTGAACAGACTGAGTGACCTTAAAATGCCTTAAAACAACCAAAATGGATGTTTTAGATCAAACAGGAAAATCCCACATCACAGCAAAGAATCCTCTCCGTATAGGCCTGCATAGCTGGGTTTACTCTAGGGGAAAACATGCTCTGCCCTCCATCCTGACTTTGTGTTGGAAGTGTATACCCATCATCCTGATTGTAGTTTTCTTTGAAAAAGTAGCTGGGTGCGCTAGTAGGAGAGCACTGCAACGTGCTTTAAACAGTCCCTGTTTTTGAAGATCTGTTTTCACATCTAGTTCAATATATAAATAGATGAAATCTCAAAAACCATATTGCCTAATTTACCTTTGTATTTGCCTGCTGCACGTAAATACAAATTTAGTGTCTCAATACTTCCTATTCACATTGTATTTCATTTAGGTCTGTAAAAGTTTCAGTCTGAGTAGATAGAATAATATGGATTACATTTTCTGCAAAACAGCAGCTGAGCAGATTTACATAGCAGTTAGCACCTAAATACAGAGAGACACTAGCAATATGTATAAAAATGCTTAAATGGGATCATATCTTGTTCAGACTGACTCAACATGGGTTATGTATCTAATCATTCAAACATCTAGATGGGCTTTACAAAAGGATCTACTGCATTTCAAGGCAGCTAACCATCTTTGTAAATCTCATTCTGCCTACATATATTGTAATAAATGCTCTAGAACATAACTCCTTAACTTGTAATGGTTTTCCCAACATATGAGAGCATAATTTTTCTTAACTTATGAACTACATTAATTGAAATTTAGCACTTAGCATTTTCCCCTCTGTTCTGTGCTTTATTCCCTGGGCAATCCCATTTACTTATTGAGGAAGAAAATTCAATTTAAAAAAAAAAAAGCCTTGTTACACTGTAAAGAAAAAATGAATCCTAGAGCACTTTATTCACAGGATTAGTAGCAATGAAGTCCTATTTTCAACTGTAGTTGGAAATCACTGAAGTATCACAACCACAACAATTTTCAGTATGAGAAACTCAGGCTACTGGGAAAGCTATGTTGTAATAATAAGAATCATAACTGAAGATGCTTAGCTTCTTTTTGGGGGACACTTCTGATGACATTCTGCAAGCATTTAGACTTCAGTATAGTACTAGGCATACTGATTTCAACTGATTTCTCAAAAACCCCTTCCTTGCACTCCCCACACTCAAAAGAAAAACTGACCTGAACTTTTGGTCCTATTAGCAGTACCATAAAAAGCCATTCTGAGATGTGGTAAGCAGTATCTTTGTAAAATAATGGGAACATTAAATTCTAAATCCGTAAGGACCACATGTTCTCTCATTTTTTTCTATTATAATGTTAGACTTGTACTATTCTCACTCTTGTACTATTTCTTTCTTGAATGTGCCATAAGTAAAGCAGATATAACTGAATATATTGTCTTTGTATCCCATCTTACTTACTACATTAAGCTTGGTTTGGCTTCCACTGGTCATAAGTTCTTCCTCTGATACTTTACTAAAATTGTCCAGATAATGGTCTGATATTGTATGAGACAGATCTTCAAAAGAGTATTCCTTTTCTTGGCACAATTTGATTTCATCTAAGAGCTTTGATAATTCTCCAGTCACAGCTTCACCTTTAAAAACAGACACACCATTAGTCAATAATTAGAATACCAGGGGTAATTTATGCCTAAAAAGGAAATGCACATTCTTTAAATTTTACTGAGTATCTGTTATATTCCATGCCTTATCTAAACAGTGACCTTCATGCACAGTTCGCCCCTCAAAAATAACGGCATCTCATTCCAGAACGGGAATCACTGGAGGTAATCTACACACTTCTGCATTCCCCTGTACCTTGCATTTAATTAGGATTAATTACAATATATACTTACCCCTTCTCTGTTTACTAATCCTGAAAATTGCCTAGAAATAGCAACTATCCAAGAATGTCAAATTAATCCAAGAAAGGAAAGTTTCTACAAACATACAAAATCAATGTCCCATACTCTGCATTGGGTTCATGTTTGCTGCTGTAATCAATTAATACACTACATCGGTTCCATAAACCATAAGTAGGTTGGAATGGAATTTCTGAGAATGCACATCTGTCCCAAAGTAGCCATGTTTTATAAAGAATTCTTGCTCACTTTCCCGGGATTAATGGGAATGGTGTAAGGATCTACTCCGCAAAACCCACAAGTTTAAAACACACCTCCCTACAGCAGTCTATTAGAAACCCATGTTTAGTCCATTCTGCATTGTGTTATGTGTTTTCTCCTTAATTTTTCAGACACCTTTAGTTAAAAAATCTACCAGAATAGTAAGAAAATGGGCTTTATACATCTATACTAACTGAGGGCCACTATTAGAAATACTGGTGGCAATAAGGATTAGAATCTCATTGAGTGCTAGCTTTTCTGCAGATAGCCCACTGCCAGCAGCAAGACCTCCATAGAGTAAAAAGCTGCTGGTTACAAACAACTGCATTAGGTTCTGATAATCTACCGCATGTGTGTTACACAGCTACCTTCAGTAAGGGCAATGAAAATGAGTGAAAGACTAGTTTTTCTAAGGGCAAATAAGAAAGCCCTCCTCTTGACTAGGTCTACAAGAGTCATACTGTTGGAAACTACAGTCCTTAGACTTGATAAAATAGAAAGATAATTCCATTTTACTCCATCTTTGGGAATAAAATGCTGAAAAGGAAAAACAGAGCGAGCATATTAAGCTCAGCATACTTATAATGCACGTACGTACGTTCATGTAACTAAAGGAGCCCCAGATAAGATTCTATCTGCTTGGTCTAGAGCCCCTTTTTGTATCATTTTTCTTCATAGTCACTGTTCGTTATGCTAGGTAAACATAAATATTTAAAAATATTTTTTAAATTACAACTATGGCCAGTTATGACTGAAATTTTCAGAGCCAGGTACAAAAGCTGTTAACTAAAAGCATCTAATTGCCTTTTAATATCCAAGTAACAAAAGTGTTGCACTCAATTCTTGTTACTCTTAGTCAAAGGTAACTTTGCACAAAACTTGTAAAATTAAACAAAGACATAATCAGGTTTATTTATATTCTGCTTTTTAATTGGAAATTTGAAATTATTCCATATTATGATAAGTAAAAGTTGGAAGCAAAATACCTAAAAATTAAGACCTATTCTAAAATCATGATGCAGTGCCCTGGAAAGAAACAGGACTATTGTTTCCTAGACAATTATGTTCATGTCCCCCGTCCCATGTTCTCCCACATACAGCCTGCAATATTTCTTACTGGGTAAGAATGAATTGTGTGGTAAAACTGGAACTGCAAGGGTGCTGACCAACCTGTGAGTACGTGTATGCTAACTGGCTGGCCGATTGCTGCCAGAACAAATAAATGAAAGACAAATTTTGTCTATCTCTTTCAGTTCAGGTACTAATTAAGGTCTCTCCTCTATCTAGATACTTATTTTCATGAAAGTCACAGAAAGGTAATTGATACTGCTATCCCTCTTCCAAATTTGGTTTAAATTATTTGAAATTAGATTGTGAGAGAATGGCAGACAGATGGATGGGAAGCACAATCAAGTACAATTTCTTTCCTTTAGAATCAGATTACACAGTAGACAAGCAAAAGCCAGCTAGCACATTTTACAGTATTTATACCTTGAAAGCAGAAACAAGAAACGTGAGATCATGCCCTTATCGTTAAGAAGTAAAACATATTTTAAAAATATTTACTACTTAATTTCAGGACGGTTATTTCTATTGCATAGGGTAGATGACTTCATGATTCTACTAATCTCAAAGGAACTACTTATCTTTTTACACCATACGTCTGTTAAGTACCCCAATGGGAACCATGAATGGAACTAGAGCATCCCTTTACTATCACCATGAAGATCATAATCTGGCATGCAGAAGTAAGCTTGGTTTTCTCATGAATAAATATTCTCCCTGTAAACATGTTTTTTAAAAAAAACCTAAACACAACACACACACACACCCCCCGACAAAACCAAAATAGTGAGGCTTAGTTATTTGCCAGCGGTCAATTACATTTACTGTGGATGATTACAGAAGGCAGAAGTCAGGTTTGGTTCTACGGGAGGATGATTTTCATGGAAGAGCAGGACGACAACCCACTCAGGAAGCGCCCTACACAAGTGGCTGTGGTGCGTAAAGGGTGAATCAGACCGTAAGATGAAAGTACATGCACACAACAGCGATAGTCACGGTGTATGAAAGATATGTTATGAGATGAATGAAAGAGCAGTACACACGTGATCTTTGAAAGAGGCATCCAAATGTAACACTGTTGGAAGAGGTACTCACTGGGAAATATAAAGGAAACAATCTTTAACTTGAATGCGAACAATGCCTGCAGAGTATTTTGACACATCTAGTATCTTGGTTTACTTCATTATGAAGTGTGTAAGGTCAGATAAATTAAAAAGACTTAAGATCACGTAATGTAATACATCATAATCCATCAGTGACTTCTCTGAGGATACAGTTCTTTGCTTTTCTATATGACATGGATTACAGTGTATGTAGTCAAGATAGGTAATTCATGATGGAAAAAAGCTTCTCAGTATCAATGACTTCCTTAATATCTCTTTTTCATTTTGTATGTTTGTATGAATGTGTCAGCAATGTAATTTTAATATTAAAGAGAAGTTCAGTACAGCTTCTGTATTCACAGAGTACATGTATTTACTTTTAGCCTTTGGAGACGGAGGAACTTCTGGGGACAAAATGCAAGACTGATGTTCTGCACATTCCAGTGGGCGTTCCTCTGAAACACTTGCATTTCCCGTTTCCATATATTCTGCAATTTAAAGATACACATACACTTAAACTCCTGAATTAAGGGGGTTTATTCCACTCAAAAGTATATTTGCTACTTCATTTTTCATTAAAGCCTTTCCAATTTTTCATATTACACCCTTGTAATTATTCATAAACACTGCTGCAAGGCAATCATTTATTGAAAGTATTATAAAACACTAAAATGGCTAATTCTTTAATCTGCTGAAACTGTTACAGAAATCTCATTGTAGGAGTAATGGGTTGTGACTATCTCTGTGTTTTTCCTGTCCCCTTGAAATATCTGTGTAACTGTTCCATTATATTATTACCATTGAAAGACTCTTCTTTTGTTCTAAATTTGTGAAGAGTTCTTGGACAAGATATTCAGGATATTCAAAATAAGTAGATATACTGATAAGAAAACCAAATATTCTGCTTGCAGTACAGACCAAGTGCATGAGAAAAAAGAATGTAAACTCAAAAATTTAGTTAAAACAAGCAGTCTAAAAAGCAGTGTACTAAAATGTTTGTGCTTTCCCTCTTTAAGACTTCCCTTGTCCCACCTTCATGCTGATGTTTATAAAAACAGAAAAACGTGGAATGCTGAATGTGCTAAACTTCAATTTAATTACTACTATTTTTGTGTAAGTATATACATTACTTTCACATGCTTTTGTACACAGCCTAGCTCAATGGGACACCAAAACCTTAATGAATGTTATTGTAGGACAAATATTTAAATAATAAATTAGAAATTAATTTATGCAATAGTGGTACTTTTTTTTTCCAGCAGAGTGACTGCTTCTCAGTTCAGGCAGTTATTCTGCATCTGCATTTTCTTGATTTTCTGGGTTGCTGAAACAAGTTTTTTCTGATACCAGATAGTAACCACAACAGCACATGTTACAAGACACATAAAAGCAAACTAAAATAACTGCTCTCATCAATATCAAACTGAAAGACTGAAGAGTTTCTGGGAAGTGAAATATCTCCAATTTAATTTCTACAATCTACAATACACTTGGTTAGCTTGCTGTTATTCCTGATTAAATGACAAATCCCAAACCCCAAATACAATCTGTGATAAAATAGACATCTGTGAAAATTAAAATGGAAATGGCAGAGAACAGCATGCAGTTTCAGAATGCTTTGCAGGTTGTTGTTTTTTTTTTTTTTAAAAGAACATATGATTTGAAAGTGTCATATATTAAGTTTGATAGTTGGCAATGGTCCCCTGGATAACCTGTCATACATTTCTTCATATGAAAGTGGGCATTTCTATTTTTTGTGTGTAGCACTGAAAGCAAAGAGCAGCTGTAAGAGGCCATGAGAAAACCAGCAGCATGACAAAATGCTCTGGTATGTTTTCCAGCTCTGTCAGCTACATTATTTGTCAAGTTAATGTGCAAGATGGAGAAGAAACAGAAAGGAAGCTAGACCCAAAGAAAAACAAAAGGAAAAAAGCAATTCATGCCTGAAACTATTTGCCTGATAATTGTGCAACCATCCAAAAGCAAACCTAAAATGAAATTCTACCAGGTTGGAGTGTTAAAATTATTAGATCAATACAGATATTATTAGGAAAGGAAATGCAGGGGAGATTGCAAAGGACTAACTTTGCTGTCCAATATCATGCAAGACTGTGGTTTTAAAATAACACTCCATTTTTATTCTTTGTCAAGCCCCACTTTCAGACCAATGCACTTACCTGCTAAAGGCTAGTTCTGAGGAGGAAATCCCGAGTTCAACCTAAGTCTCAAATACTTACTTTAAAAACTGCACAGTTCCTTCCAGAAAACCTCTACGAAAGGCTCAGCACGACATATGGTGTAGAGGTTTAGAAAGGGCCAGCAAGATGCAACCCTTAAAACTTAGGCTTCTGTGGGACTTCTACCCCTAACTTGGTTTTATACTATTGAAAATTCTATTATATATGTACAAGACAAATAAAGACATGGACTCAGTTGCGAGAGGCTTATAGTCTAGGTAAATGCATACTAACACACAATATTATCAAAGAAACAGATGCAGAACAGGTGATCTGTGTCAGGAGCCAAAGGCAAAGTACACACAAGCCGTGGATCCTTTCATTAACAACCAAATTCTATCCACCTGCAGCTGGCTAGAAATTCACCTTCAAAGCCTGCCCAAACTTATTGAAAAAGATGTCACTGACACCATCACCTGCTCTGCCTACAGTGTACTTGAGAGACTGCTCTGGATTCTATCCCTTTCCTCAAAAAAAGAAAGATAATTCAGAAGAAAGCCAAGCTTAGTCAATTATACCACTTAATGACCAGCACAGTTTTCCCAGCTGTGGTCCCACAGGGTTTAGAGAAAAGCCTATCATTCTCACCATCGGGGACAACAAAGGCTATTTGGGACACAACCAGATTCGTAATGCTTCCTTCACCAGCTTATTGTCACCCTGGTCCATGTTTCACAGCCAGCCAGCATGACTAGCATGGAGGGCATGAAGGAAGCATAGGTTAATACACGCTTTGGAGATGTTGCCTCACTGTACTGCTTCGGAAGAATGGAGTGTTTTACTTCATCGACTCAAATAGCACATTACAGTTCAGTACGAATTAATACTAAAAATCTCAAAAACTTTGCCTGCTTAATAGCATTCTTTCCTACAGTTACCTGATTTTACCATAGCCCCACTCAATCTAAACAGCACACAAAAAGCGATAGCATGAAAGTGGTCACACAGCATCAGAAATAAGAGCAGTGAGGAACACAAACCCCAGAAGGTAACAAGCACTGGAGAGTTTGAGCAGCTGGAACTGCAGCTTTTGCAGCTTCTGTGACACCAGTTAGGCCAAAGCCGAGCAGAAGGGAAAGCATTTACACATAAGCGGGGCAGCACGGCTGCCTCCCAGCAGAACGGTTGGAGCTGGGAAGGTCAGCCATGAAGAGAACACAGCCCAGCTCAGCTGGAGCTGCTGTTGAACTTCCAGGAACAGTAAAAGCTCAGGCTGCAGAGCACAGCTTGCTTTAACTTCAGCTCCTCTAGCTCCTAATTCCTCAGCAAGGTGAGAGGGTCAAGATTTTTGCTTTATTTATAAACCTTGGCCTTTAGAGTAATGACTACATTAGCCTCAGAGAACTTTTTACTTTTCCTTTTAATGGAAAAAAGGACAAACCCAAACAGTTGTTTGGGTTTTTTTTGTTTTTTTTTTTTTAATGAAATACCAGCTCCTTTCCCTTTGTTTTTGGAGCCTACTTTGGCCATACCATGAGGTGGATTCTCATAGAGTTCCTCCCTAGAATGACTTCCCCTAAAGAAACCAAAAAGGCTTTTTAAACTCTAAAAAAGCTGAATTTGGTTAGAATAAATCTGAACACTCACCTTTTCAACCAGAAGGCTCTCCAAGTAACTAGATGGGAGGAATAAAACTGGTTTAGAAACCACTTCCCTCCACTGCCAATGTCCCTGCAGGGGCATCCTTCTTCTCTTTCCCTCCATATCTTCCCGAAGGGCACTCACATCCAGAGCACCCTCTGCCCTCACAAGGGTTCTCCCAGACCCTGGCTGAGGATCCTGCAGCTCACAGATACTAAGTCCTACCCCAGCCCAAGAGCTCCCAAAAAAGCTCCACCCAAACCAACTCATTTGCTCCCCGACAATGAGCCCACCTAAGACTTGGTAACCCAATTCCTCTTTTCTTTATAGCAGCAGCAGTTACCAAAAACGACTGGCAGCTGCTACCATCAGGTGTGCTAAGGTGACAAATGAGCTGAGATGGAGGTTGGGCTGACTTCAGTATCCTAAATTACGGAGGACAATTCTGGATGACTCAAGTGTAACTTAATCCCAGAGAAGCCTGAAATCAGTAAATGTTTAAATTATAGGCACATAAGAAGGCTTTTGTGCACGTGTTCAGGGAAGATAAACAGAAACCAGCACTCGAGTACTGCTATGATCCTGAGATAGGTAAGGGTGCAGCTAAACTTTCAGTCCCCAAAACAACAGCAGTTAAATTAATTCATAAGCATAGTTAATACTCTACAGTTTTTGCACTACAGCCTATAAAAAGAGCTGAGAAGTCCCCAGGGGAAAAAAAAAAAAAAAAAACCAACAAAAAACCAACAACAACAAAGGGGGATTGAGATCCCAATTCTTTTCATCCCACACAGCTGTAATTAAATCCTTGACTGGAAACCTATTCCGTCTTTCCAGTGGGGCTGGCCTCCTGCACTCAAGGGAATGGAAGATCTACTTGTCCAAAGAAAGAGAGGGAGAGAGAGTGAGAATACAAGCAAGCAAGCCAGTGCTAATAACACCAAAGCTATTTAAGTAGAGGGGAGGAGAAAGGAGTCCTGGTTCTGCAGCTGCTTATGCATTTTCCATTTATGAATAATTCGGTAACATGTACAAACAATGTTAGGTTGTTAACCAGCTTCAGCAGAAGAGAGAGGAAACAGCTTTCCACTACATCTCCCTCCATACTGTCTATGCAGCAGAGCTTATTGTGCCTTCCTGGGGCTCATGTCATTTTTCATCTGTTTATCTACTAACTCCTTTTTTTTTCATAATAACAAGAATTGTGCTTCCAGAAATAGTAAAAGAGCAAGATTCTAACAGAAAGCATAGTAGGCTGTGGAGAAAGAGTTGAAAGATAGTATAGCATGCACCTGCGTCACGTTCACATGTGCTAAAACTAAAACACAGCTGGTCGGTTTAATTTTAGGCCTACTAGCCTTGGCAACATCCCTTTTATCTTCAATGCCTAATTATAAAGCCCTAAGTGCCAATACTGTTAACTGCTTCAGCACTGAATGCCGTTGTTTCACTGCATCCATGAAATGCATACCGTAGACTGGCCTTACTTGGCATAGTATTCTCATTTTCTGCTTTCTGAGTACATAATGCCTAAACAGCTATTTCTCCATTACCACAATGAGAATCTAAACTGTAATAAGTACTTTTAATTGAGAACAATGCAACTCAGACCTGAGCAAGACACAGAAAATGATGAGACATATATGAAAGAAAAAGAATTAAAACTTGAACTGTCATTTCTAATAATTCCATCTCTAATTAACAGGCAGTAAAAAAAAATCAGGTGGTGTATAGCTTACTCAGCCTTTTTCAGGTTGCTCTTTAAAGTGATTTTGTTATTTATTTTACTTCTATCAGATAACATGCCAAAATCTCCAAAAAGACGGCAGACTTTGCAAACACACACAAAAATATTTTCGCAGAAACTTCAATTACTATTTTCTCAGGATAGGGAGAAAAGATGTAAAAATCACAAAAACACTAGGATTACTTCTAAATCCTCACTGCAAAAGGTTTTGTTTCTTCTTAACCTATAATCTGTAAAAAGTAGTTTTGTAAATATTCTTAAAAACAGGGATAAAACCAACAGAAACTTCTAGCCACAATTCTTAAATTCTGGAGGCCTCATTCACAGGAGGCTACTCGTCCTGTAGGTTTTGGTATCAGCTGAACGCATTTAGTATTACTGCCTCCATGAACTGCTTCTAAAGACAGAAATTACTTTCTTCTCCTTCAAAGAAGTTTCTCATAAATATCCTCAAAACCAAGTCATTTTCTTTCAAAACTTTTCTTACAACTCCATTACCCCTCTGCGTATAGGACAGAACACTACCTATCAGGCCCACCAGTAATACCAGTCACGTTATTTCCTTGTCTAGTTCTGCCAGTCTATTTAAATATATCCTTCAGTCTTTGTTTTATATTTTGAAAGCTAATGACTTGTGGCAGGGACAAATATTATGCTATGTTAGTACTATAAACTGCACAAAAACACTCATAACAATGCAAGGGGGAAATGGTAAAAATTAATGAGAATGCTAGGTGATGCTTGGCAACAAGGTGAAAGAATCAATTCAATGCCATTGTGTCTGCATAAAGAAAAAAACTTAGGAAGAAACTTAGAAAACGTGATCGGTAATTGTCTGACACCATTAATGTACTTTCTTTTTCCCGTAAGTCTACATGAAGGAGACAACATAAGCTCCTCCAGACAACCATCTGAAGATAGCAGCTTTACCAGGAATGTATTTGGAAGCCACTGACTCTCTCTCAGCAATTGCCCTTTCTTTGCATGGAATTCATTACCCACTGAAGTCGAACTCAATTACAGTGCATCCAGGTTTCCCAAAATCCCAGTGCTTCACTGATTTTTCAGCTACAGCAGGATAAATGCTCACACTTCAGTGAAGAGTATACTCAGCTGGCTTTTTAGAAGAGAGTAGGTCTACTGTATCATCAGCAGTGCTAGTACTGAATCCTGTCACTCCTGATTTTATTTTTCAACTTCAGTTCACAGTTCAAACTTTATCTTTGATAGTTAAAACTTCAGTGAACCCTCTGCTGATGAAAAAGAATCTCAGTGGGCTCCGCAAGGGAGCTCTGAAGGGACTCCTCAGGTTTTCTTAAGACTCAGAATGACATTTCTGTAAACATTTTTTCTCCTTGCCCATCACTTCTAACTATAAGGCAGAGCAAAATTAAACAGCTGCTCATTACAAGCACGGTTTCATCATACTAATATGAGCTGAAACTACTAAGCAGTCGTCTTTATATTTTCAAGGCACACATGTGAAAAAGATTGCATGTCAAAGCACCAAAAAGCCTTGCAATTGATATATTTCCTTTTTGTGGTAAAAACTAAGGGCAAGTACTGATCCATCAACATGACAAACCCTTGAGAGGAGTTTGGGTGCTCTATTTTTCATAGAGCAAGGGTACTTTGAAGAAAATTTGTTCATCAGTGGGGTTCAGACTGCAAGGTTATCACACTAAGGAGAAAAATGAAACAATACAGAGATACTAAAATGAAAATTAGTTTAGTTGGTGAATGAACATTACAATGAATCTTAGATTAATATCTGAAGGATGATTGATTTGGGTGTCTAACAAAGTGGAAGCTCTGACTGACCCTTTTCCTGCCACTGAAGAAGTTTAAGTATGATATTAATCCTCTTTTCCTCTGCATAGTGCTATGTTCACCCTGCAGCTCAGTGAGGACATAAAGGTCGAGGTTTCACCATACAGTCTGAGTCAAATTAGGAACTCCCTTCTGCTGATAAGGGGAAGTCCGACTCCCCTCACCCATATCTTCCTCCCCACTTTTTGATGCACATTTCTGCCAGTTACCTGGGATAGACCTAACTCTGGGACCTGAATCACATAGGGGGCAAGGTCATTAAAACAAGCAAATGTATATTTATATAATTATAATCTTATTTTTTTTATTGTTACATACTATTAAATATAAGTAATACAATAAATTACATATTTTATATATTACTGGTTCACAAACTGAATCAGATCACTTTGCAGTCTCCTGTAAGCAGGGAATATGGAAGAGAACTGTGTAGCTGGAAGTAGGGGAGGAGGAAGGGGGGGAATGGGAGAAAGGGGAAAAGAAAATAGGAAGGAGGGAGAGAGGGAGACCTCAAGGCAAGCTGTTAATTCAGTTCAGCTATAACACGAATCTGCTACTTAAGAGAACGCCTCTCCTCCAGCCTGCAAAATTTTTCTTATACTTACAGGAGCTTTGTCTCTTCAGTCCATCATCTCACTGGAAAACTTTACTGAAGCTGGCTAACAAGTTTGGAAGTTATTCAGAAAGAAAACCTAAAGGACACAGTGTGGCCACATGACCTCATTTTCTCTAAGAAATGTTCTTATGACATAGAGTTATATGGGAGACTGAAGCATGAGCTAATTCATATGTAGAACCAACACCGAACTGATTAAAATGCCTTATTTAAAGATGGGAATAATCAACACAGGTGGAGATGCAGCAATGGTACCCGCAGGGAACTCCTCTGTCAAACACAGTTAATGAAAAACTAATCTGAAAATGCAGGGAACAAATTTCATAGAAGAGAAGGAATGATATTTAACACTGAGTTACATACTAGCTAATGTTTCGTCACTTTACTGCCATCTTCTAGAGTATTACTTCAAAAAATTGAAGTAAACAATGGAGTTCCATCAGTCTTACACCATGAAAGTAAGATGAGGAATAAGAACAAACATATGTACAACAAAATTATATTATTTCTGCTATACTGACAAGAATTACTGCCTGGTTTAATTTTTTTTTTAAATTTAAGAAAAACGAGAAAAATGCAATGAAATGTTTGAAAAATCTGTCATCATCTTTCAGTCATAATTGTTATTTATGAACAAATCAAGCATTTCAATTCTAGTTTACCATCACAATTTAATGGAACTGCAGTGAAATATTACAATATGTTATTTCATAATGAAGAATGTACAAAGAGTAACTATAAGTGACATACCATGCTAATTAATGTCTATTGTCCGAAAAGAAGAAAGGGTTTAGTCTGAAACTCAGATATTCAACCACTTATTTTTGTGTATCTAGCAAACAAGAATTTTGTCTTTTTAATTCCAAAGACTACTCTTTTATATAATGAAATACTTAAAGAGTAGAAATTACTATGTATCTTAATATTCCTCCATGCTATTCTGATTTGTCTCTAAAAAATGTATAACTGAATACAACTTACCCTGAAGTAGAGCCGCAATTTGGAGTGACTGCTGAGATGGATGCTCTTTAAGAATATCTAAAACGGTTCTACCCAAACTGTCCTTTATGTTGGTATCAATTCCTGAAAAAGAAAATGAACTGTGGTGGAATTTTTAACCCCAAGTACCTCAGATTATAAATACTGGTATATCAGACTCAATTATCTGGCAAATTGAATGCAAGCGGTTTTACAACTGTAGCAGATTAACAGCTGTAGCAGATTAACAGCTGTGTTATAGCTGAAGTACAGCATCCATTTCTGTTTAAAGCTTGAGTAGCCTAAAATTCACATGCTGACATGGATTGGTTTTATGTTTCTGTAACTCATGGGGATATAAAGTAAGCTTCTTAAACCAAACTTGGGATTATTTTAACAGACTGTTCCCAAGAAACAGGCATCCTGAAAATAATATTTTATAAAATCAAGAAATTCTCTGAATGTTTTTCTTACATTCCTGGTTTCTAATTCTCCCCAAACTGCTCTGATTCATTGGGGATTTTCTAGTCTACAGTACCAGAATGTGTTCTGGGAGCAATACTGAAAAAGTTATTAACCTTAGAAGTTTTGTACTTCATGTCGACATGTTTGAAATTCATGCTCTGAGTAGACTGAAATACCCATATGTAGCATAAGGGCTCTGTGAACAGGCAGAGCATTTCCTCACTGACTGCTCAGACTGTTGACAAAGTAATTGTTTGGCTCAAACAGTGAACGTAACCATAAATACATTTGAGGCTTATCCTGGATAGGTCTCAGAGAACCTGTTGTACATGACTCTCCACCTTTGTCTTGTAGGGGCTACACTGGAAATGTTTGCCTTATGCTAGAAGACAAGTTGGTTTTAGTTTAGATGTACTTTCATAAAAAGTAAAGGCATGAAAGGTCCTAATAAACAGAATAAGATTCTTCTCGGGACACTGAATAGATGAAATCAGAGGAAGCAGGATTTATAAGGGCATTCTGGAAGCAGTGGCAGCTGATTTTTAGAGGCCAGACACACCAACTTACATCTTCCCTTTGCAGTAGCTACTTATAACATCTTCTGAGTCTTTTTTAAAGCAGAACTAGGGAAAAGGGGATTGTTAGATAAAAAAGGCAGAAGGTGGGGAGTGTTGCAAAAGTGCAGAGCATTTGGGGTTGAAGGATTTCACAGTGAAGATTCTGCTCCACTGTCTTGTACAATTGTACGCTGGCAGAGGCTGTAATGTGTACTGTCTGTAAAAGGTATTCTTCATCTGTGGTCTAAGGGCTTCCTATCTTTGTGTGATGTTCTCTAGTCCTTCCTCTGCCAGGTGAATTAATATAAAAAGGCCCTGTCTTTTAAAGGGCAGGTGAAGATCCCTTTCTTCTTCCTTCTTATTCATCCAAACAGGAAAGCGTCTTGGACAGAGGTTTTTTCCTGAAAACAGATGTTAGGTCAGGTATGCACTAGCTGAG
This sequence comes from Astur gentilis, assembly GCF_929443795.1. Taxonomy (NCBI): domain Eukaryota; kingdom Metazoa; phylum Chordata; class Aves; order Accipitriformes; family Accipitridae; genus Astur; species Astur gentilis. The sequence goes on from NC_064913.1 coordinate 15,184,288, forward strand.
ATTCAGACAAGGAGCTGTGAGTAAGACATACATTCTTTTGCAGTATATAACCCCACAAGCACCGATAATAAAGATCAATGAGATCCCTCAGTGTAATGGAAGTTCACATATTTCAGAGAAGTAATTTCTAGTATTTTCTTTTTCATTGGTCTTCTCATTTATGTGAGAAGACAGTTGTTTAGATGAGTAATTTACCTGCAAGTATTCTGAAACTTTTATGTAGTAGATGGGTTTGTAGGGACTCTATCTATATCTCTGTTCTCCTGTCCTTTCAGGACAAACGCAATTCTTGGAGACACAGTGCTTTCCCCTTTCTTCACAGGCACTCAAAGTTTATCCAGGAAATGAAGGAGCAAGCAGGGTGGTATGTTTGTTAGGAATAGCTAAGTGAAGGAAATAAATGTGAACATGAGTCTTCTGGCCTCTAGATCAAAGAATATTCTTGGCTGTCTTTCAGAGTGAATAGCAAAATTTTATATAGCTATTTTGTCCTCAGAATACATTTATTTTCAGAATACAGTGGCATACACTGAGTCATATATGGAATTTCTGAGTCTTAGTGAAAACATCCCTTTTGTTCTCTGTGTATAGTAATTTCTTATTCTAAAAGAACACTATTTTAAAGAAGAGGTATATGTGACTAGATTTGCAAAGGCTGAGAAAGGTAACAGTAATTTGTATAATCAAAACTTGAGGAGGCATACACCAGATTAGGAATATTAAGTATATTTGTTCAGTGTTTCCTGTAAGTCAGATTTACCTGTTTCAAGTAAAATGCGTACTACCTCCACTTTTCCAAATAGGGCCGCTTCGTGTAGCGCACTCCCTTTTTCCGTCTAGAAAAAAAAAAAAAATATTGTGACATTTAAAATGCAAATTAAAATACCAATAAATCCTTTTGAAAAGAATACATTTAGAAAATAAGTATTTCTTTTTTCCCCTCTATTTTATCTACACATAAAAAACATTGAATGGGCAAGAACAAATACTACCATAATTTTTTTTTTTAATTATTCAAGATAACAACAAAAATGCTGTCAGTTCTATGATGAAAATTAATAACTATGTAAGAAAATATAGTAGGGGTGTAATACAACTCCCAATTAGCAAGCCTGCATTTGTGTAAAATTTCTAAACTCTATTAGAGGCAGTGAAAATCTAGTCAATACCATCAGTGGAACATAGCTTTTCATCAGAGTCAGCAAGTTTACGTGTGGACATCTACTCTTCGGTGTTTTAATCTGAAACTCTATCACACCCTAGAAGGTCAATTCAGTTGCATGGTGAGAGATGCCCTAGGATATCCCACCTGGCCTCCAGCTGATGTTCCAGTTGATGGTCACATTTGATCTGCATCATATCTGCCCCATACAGATGTCTTGGATACCCTAAGGCACCTCCAACAGCATTAGATGCCTATGTTTAGATCGTTTAAATTCTACCTTACATGTCTGTGAAGCTGATTTTGCAGATTTCTGTGACACAAAATTCTTTGTGAATGGCCTTTTGCTCAAACAAAATTTACAGTACTGAAAACCAAACCACCTCTCTTAACAAGCTACTTTTCTTAGTATTTTATACTGCTGACTGTTACTGAAAAATCTGAACAGAATGCCTTTCCGTACAATAGCATTAGCACTAGTTAAGGCACTACTGGGTCTCACTGAATCTCTGGCTCATCTCCATTTTTGATAGTAAATTAGATTTTGAGTGGGTTTTATTTGTGGGCACATGTTAAAGGTTTTACTGCTTGAATTTTTTTTTCTATATTTTATCCAAATGCACTATTGTCATGCTTGCTATGGTGGAAAGACTTTAAAGAAACTCAAAAAAATTAACTCTGAAATAAAATAGTGATTCATTATTTATTAGTCGTATCAGAATGCACCAGTGTCACAGCGATGCAATGACAGAGTATTTAGAAGTAATCAGAGATCCTGAGATGGGATGTGAGAACACAGTAAGTGTACATATGTCCTACCAGTTGAGCCTGAAAACTCTTTATTATGCCCATAACAGGAACACTCACTTTTTATCTTTCTTCACACTTAGTACATGGATGCATAAAGGAGAGCATGCCCAATGTCATTTACATCCAGCACATCAGGTATACTAACAGTATAATGGAGGGGAGAAGGAAGTCAGTAAGAGAATATACTTATGAAAAACATATCTCAAAACAATTTCTAATCTTTCTATTTTCAGAAGCAATCCAGATGAACATTCATAGACTTATTCTGAACAAGAAGACTACATATTCAGATTTACTTAGAGATGGTTTCAGAATCCTTTACTCAAACAATATCTACAAGAGTTTTCCAGTAACTGCGATTGACTTTAACACCGGACAACTCTGCAAGGACATAGTGCAACCGCAAAGGTACGTGCAGAGCTTAAGGTGCAGCTCAGAAATTTCTGGGAATGAAAACAGTTCTCAGAAAAGTCACTGATAGCTATAGTTCTGATTACTGAAAAAGGCTTGACATCAGCAATCTTGAAAAAGGCTTTGATGCAGCCTATTGTCTTCTTTGGTATTTGAGTGGATATGGCATTTCCTTTGGATTGGTCACTTACTGACAGGAATAAATCTCAAGACTATTGAGTCGACCTGGTACTATTAGCATAGAGTTCCCTGTGAAGTCCAGCTTTGACTCCCAAAATATTTGACTTTGGAAAGACAGGTGGTGAAATTCAAAAGCCACAATGGGGAGAAGTTGGCACAGTAACCTGCCAGAGAAGAACACCAAAACAGGGACCCGATCACAAATGATCACTCACTGTTTTGAGAAAAGAGGAATGTCTCTCTCATACTTGAACATACTCACTACAGTTGAACATATTTTGTCATATCTGAACATATGCCAGCAACGTGTCCTTGCAGCAGAAAAGCTAACGATGTCCTGGGCTGCACGAGGAAGAGTGTTGCCAGCAGGTCGAGGGAGGTGACTTTCCCTGCGGTTCACCACTGGTGAGGCCACACCTGCAGTACACTGCCCAGTTCTGGGCTCCCCAGTACAAGAGAGATCCAGAGCTACTGGAGAGAGTCCCTAAGATGATTAAGAGAGTGGAGCATCTCTCCTATGAGGAAAGGCTGAGACTGTTTAGCCTAGACAAGAGAAGGCTCATGGGGGATCTCATCAAAGTGTACAAATAGCTGAAAGGAGGGTGTAAAGAAGACTGAGTGAGGCTCAGTGGTGTCCAGTGACAGAAGAGGTAATGGGGAAAACCTGAAACACAGGAAGTTCTGTTTGAACATAAGGAAACATTTTTTCCCGTGCAGGTGACTGAGCCCTGGTGCAGGTTGCCCAGGAAGGTTGTAGAGTCTCAATCCTTGGAGAAATTCAAAGGCTGTCCAGACATGGCCCTGGGCAATCTCTTCTAGGTGACCCTGCTTGAACAGGGGGGTTGGACCAGATGACTTCCAGAGTTCCCTTCCAACCTCAGTGCCTTCTGTGATTCTGCCAGGGATAATAATTAGTGATGTATACACCAACAATGAAATCCACAGAGGTTCAAATGTGAGAGGAGACCTGAGCACTAAAATTTAGTCCTAATGAGGATGAACTGCAGAGAGGGGAAGCAGCTGTACCTTAACTAAAACTGTGGAGATCATTCTGTACTAATATTAATAAGGAAACTTTTTTAGTGGAAAAAATGGACATACTCTAGTGACAACAGCTATCTAGAATCCGTTGCTGTGGCTTGATCTGAGACTGAGAAAGATTAATGTTCCAGCATGCTGAATCAACAGCTTCGAGGACAAAGAAGAGGATCTATCTTCAGACTCCTCAGTTAAGGGGTGAAAAAGATCCCGATATGGTAATTGTCAGAACTGGCAGCCATCCTTTGTATTGATCAAAATTCCCCACTGGAGGAAAGGCAAGTAATATTTTCCTTGATGACAGCATATATCTCATAAGAAATCGAATGAAAACTAACATGAGAAGAGGCAAACAAATCTACCTGGGGGCAACTTGAGAGTCAGAAGATAGTTCTGTAACAATGAACCAAAAGCTTAGCTATGCATAAAGGGAGTAGACTAACTTATGCCACCTCCGTAGGTAATTCATAGTGTTGGGAGAGGAACCCAAAGCCAAATGCCGTTTTTTTCATTTTATACTTTCTTGCTGCTTTGTCTATTCTACCATGATATTTCCTATCATATCTGAACATGATCCTGAAATGCTTTACAGTCACTCTGCACTGCCCTGAATTCTGGGGCAGTCTTTGCTTTACAACTCCAAGCTATCAGACAATGCTAATGAATGCCATATCCCAGAAATGAGATTTATATTACAAATAGTCTGTTCAAAAGAGGAATTTGAAAGGCACACCATATAAATAGTGGGATGATCTGTCCACTGTACAGGTGATTTTCTGAGCAAGAGGGGAAATATTACCATGAAACTGAACTAAAATCGGTCTGGGAATATGGAGATTGAAAGCACACTTGTAAAACGCAGATGTGTAATCCTGCATGAGATGTCATGAAGATGAATGCTGATGTAAATCTTAAAAGCCCTAGGCAGAATTTCACGGTAATAGTGAATAACTAACAAGTGAATCAGATCCCTCGACCCAAAAACTGTCCAGAAGGCAGAAATGTCCTTGTTACCAGAGAGTTCAGTTACCAAACTCTATTTTAACAGAGGGAAAATACTGAGCCTCTGGATGAGCAGGGCCAGGAAAAACTTGGAGGACTGGCTGAGTAGATACATATCTCTTTGTAGATGTACATGCGGCCTACTACTTGAAGATAGAAATAATGTTGTGGGTTGTTTTTTTTTCTGGTGCAATAGAGCATGTAACATGAATTGGAAGGATTAAAAAATGTAGTTGCAAATAATTTCTATATATTATTTAAGATGTGCTAGGGTTTTTAGGTAGATCTTTTTCACTTATAACAGTGTACCTATGCACTAATATACCTTTGTTGTCTATAGTACAGCAAGCAAACTTAAAATTTATAGACAATATTCACTGCTTTACTTCCTGAAGCTTTCATTGCCTTGGATGATGTTTTCCTGGCAAAGTGAAGACTACCATTATATTTGGAAATTCTTCCACAGTGATATTTAATGCAAAAAATGCTGGTATTTTTTCATGAACACAGTCATCTAAAGTCTGCTTGAGTTTGCATCAACAGATTATATACTGGTTCCCTGGCATAAGTTTTCCATATATAAAATATACAGAACTATAGCACAAATTGTGCTAAGTTTATAATAAACGAGCCCCTGCCCCAAGTAGCTTACAGCTAAATGCAGGTACAATGTCACAGCTGGACACACAAAGCAAGCAAGGATAGAAAGACATTGTCAGTAGGAACACCAGGATGCACAAATCAACTTGGTGTACAATTTGCAGGCTCACATAAAAGCATCAAGGGTTTCATTAGTTAGAGACTTTTTTAACCATGTAAATATGCAAGAGCTTGTAATTAAGTCACTTGGCTAGTCCTTATTCATAGGCAGTTGACTATAGTTTTGATATGGATTTCAGACATAATCTGAAGGATGGAATGGTAGCTTTGCAAATTGATTCACGGAATATCCTCCATACATAGTGACAGCAAAAAGGAAGGGGCATAGCTCTTTGCAGAAGAACTACAGTGATAAGCAATGGAAATTGCCATCGTTACTGGAACAGACAGGGAAGGCAAATAGGGATAGATGGAAGTTGGATAAGCAGAAGGGGCCAAGTTTTTAAGGTATTTACAATTATAAAGTTACTGATTACATGAAACACACTGAACTGTGCAGTATCTTATTTACTGAGGGCCCAAAATCTATCACTCACCCAAAACCTGTGTATTTTTCATATGTTTCAATTTAAATTCAAAGCATAAAGAGATGAAGCAGATTTGTATTGCCCACTTCTAAATAATTTCAGATTGAAGGATATTGCATAGACCTGGGAAATGAATAAAATGTGTGATTAATTCAGTCAAAAATTAAATGCTGTCTATTATTAGTCCAAATATTTGCTATGATTAAAAGTGCTCAGGGAGTACAGAAGAGAAAGATAACATGGCTAAAGTAAACTTCCCATTTAAACAAACAAATATTTACAATTACAGAGAGATAGCAGATAGGCTACTTCTATAATTGTCTCTCAACATTCTGAGAGCTCTTTACTGCTGATAAACTGAATTTATTTAACATGTATGAATGTGTACAGTTTTATTTACCATACTTTGCATATTGTTCTTTCCCAATCAGTGATGCAGAGCAATTTAATTAATATTAAAAGAGCTGAGTTCAGTTTTAAGTAACAGGCTGATATTGTATGCTCTGCTCAGTTTAATAAGCTGCCAGTAATCATCAACAAAGAATTTTTCAGAGGTTATAGAAGTAATGAGTTAACAACATGTGCAGAGCCAGCTTGTCAATATGCTAAGATGCTGAATGAAATGGAACATATTGATGAAGAATATGTATACCGGTGAGAAAATAAATAAATGATATTTCCTTACGGCAAGTAGGACAAACACAGAAGAAACAAGATTACCCACTGCAAAAAAATAAAATAAATAAAATAAAGTAAAATAAAATAAGCCATGTGCCTAAAAATAACTCAGAAAAATAATATAAACTACTTAAAACAAATTAGAATTAAAAAAAAAGAAAAAAATCCTAGAATTTTAGTGTAGATGGCAAACAGAACAACATTTCTAAAAGAATCTCTCATTTCTTAAAAGAAGATTGTACAAAATTTGCAGCCACTATATTTTTTAAAGACCAGCAAAAAACTTTTGGTATAACTATAGATAGAAAAGGCTTAGGAGAATTCACAGTAGTGCTAAAATTATCTAGATTATATAAGAGGAAGAACACATTTCATAAAAGTATTGTGTAATATTCAACCCTCATGTAACCCTCGGTTTGTAAGTTGACATGACAGAGGCTATTTTTCTTCAATTATTCTATTTCTTAAGCATCAATTCAGGCATCAGTTTCTTTCTGACTTTGTCCTCATTCATTTGCTAGAGATATAAGAGAAATTATACATTCAGAAACATCTATTCAAGGGTTCTGTTATATGTTGCTTTAGCATTAAACTTTTCTAAATCACTGAAGATGTAGTAATAGTAAAGGAGACCTGAAACAGAAGAGCTGCTTGTATTAACCTTTGCAAGTGTATCTCTTTCTCGTAAAGAAAACCAAAACCAAATTAAATTGGAACCATAATGGTAGGCAAATATACAAGTAGGCAAACTGCAGAAAAAAACCTGTTTCAGTTTGAAATAGTTTGAAGCAAGTAACAATGCTAACTCAAAAGATACTAGTGCTAATGAAAGTAGCAAAACAGTTTTACCATATTTTCATTTTGAAGGCATTTGAAATATCAATTTTTAATCTTAAAATATGTTAATATTTTCTGTTTTGCTTTGTTGTTATTTTTAAATCTATCTTTTCTTTCCCATTTCACATTCTTTTCCTCAAAAGTTGAAAAACATTACCTTGATGGAAGAATCCAGAAATAACAAAAGTGCATGTAATCCCATATAAAAGGGAATTATTTGTACAAAGGTGTTTGATAAAATGCACCTAAAGCTTAAAATGGTTATAAAACTCAGTCAAAATTTAGGCAAAGTTCACAAGATTTATTAAGTCACCTATTGGTAAAGAATGCCTGGATGTGACTCTAAACCAGATGTAATTATGTTTGTTTGGTGGATTTATCTGAAAATAGATATAAAGCTGAAACAACCTTAATTCAAAGCATATTATATACACCCAGACAGCAAGAAGGCTACTTTAAATCTGAAGACAAAATACACTTTAAACTCAAATACAGTGCTGTCAACCAAATCAAGAGAAATCATAAGACTGAGGTGAGACTTCACACACAACAGAATCAGGGCCTCTGTAGTTAAAAGGCTCAGACACTTTCCACTACAAAGAATTGGACATAAAATTTACTGCTACTGCACCTTGTATCTGTTCCCATCTACGTCTCTTTTGTTTAGTTACCCCTTTTACACCATTATAACGTACTGTGCATAGAACTAGATGCACCAAACAGCTAACAGGTTGGACTCAGTAGCTGCAAGAGTGTATTGCTATAGAATTTTCTTTTAGATTTATACAACAAGTGTTTAGAAAAACAAAAAATCAAAATTATTATTACTTAGTAACCTTGGGTTTAGAATGGGATAACCTTGGGCAAATGAGTTCTCAGTGAAGCATTGTTTCAGATTGCTATGACCATTAAGGGCCATAGCTTTAGCAAGTCATCTTAGTAACATTAAAGCCAATGTTGTAAAAAAAAATATATACACACCTACATGAACAGTTGATATGATTTGTGTACGTACATGTCTCAAGGCAACATTAAAATATACACTCAGCTTTGAAGACACATATCTTTCTTGAGTTATCCCTTTGAACACATCATTTGGGTCATAAAAAATAAATCTGTATTATGTATCACCTTGCAGCACTTCTAACAAAGTAAATGCAAGTGTATTTTAAAAGAAAAAAATGTAACAAGTTATTTCATTTTAATCATATTCTCGTGATAAAGGAAAGTAAGGAAAGAAAGGAAGAAAGGAGGAAAGGAAGAAGGGAAGAAAGAAATTACACACTAACTTGGCAGCTGACATCCATTCCAGCCTCCAGAAGCACCTGTACAACCGCTTTGTGGCCATTACGTGCAGCAAGATGCAAAGGAGTGTGTTTTCTTGTATTACAGTTCATCAGGTTTGGATATGCTTTGATGATCATTTTTACAACACGCAGACGTCCATAAAGTGCTGCCAGATCCAGAGGTGTTTCTAGTTTGTTGTTCCTTATTGTAGGGTCTGTTAGCTCTTCTAACAGAACAGCAACTACTTCTGAATGACCATACTGAGCTGCACAATGCAGTGCTGTTTCATTTTCATTGTTCTGTTGAAACAAAACAAAAGCTTCAGAAATTCATGTTTAATCACACAACAGAACTGCTCAGCTTCTATAAATTGTCTCCATGAGATCACTAAACAGGCAGGGTTTGCAATATAATATATGGTAATGTATGTTAAACACTTCAGAATGACTCCACTAAAATTTTACTAATAAAATATCAATACTTCAGCTTTGTGGCTCTCGAGCAGATCAGTTTCCTGTGTGTCCACATTGTTCCCAATCCATTTTTAAGACCATGCCCCCAAAAACCTTGTTGCTCATGATATGCCCAAATCTGTAACCATCCTTGATTCAACTCTTCCTGAAATCATGAGTCCTTCTCTCAGAAATACTCTGACACTTATCATAAGACTCTCTTCTCAGTTGAACTGGCATTAAATCATAGCAGTGTGTTATTAGGGTGGTGAACTTAGAGAGAAAAACTGTAATGAAAATATATCAGACACAAGGCTAGTTTCATATAACACTGTAAAAGTTACTTTCAAAACAACAATCCAACCTTGCAAGAAGGTAAAATAGGAACTGTAGATATTAGAAAGACTTAGCATATCACATAAGCAGCTAGTCTTCTCAGGGCTCCAGGGAGATGTATGTGTGCATTTTAAGGCACATGAGTATTTTTATACTGTGATTGAATAAGATTTTGCTTTATAAAGCAATGTCCCCCAAGTCTTCCCCCAAACACTATTTAATAAGCTTAATAAATGAATATTGAGAATAAGCAGTACCTTCTTCATTGTTTTCTTCCAGTTCTGCCTGTATACTTGCAAACCCAAACAAACAAATAACTTCAGGCAGAGAGGAAGGAAATAATTTATAGAGCTCTCTGAATTCTATATGCTATCTATATTATTAATATACCTTATCTAGTCTCTATGAAGCCTTAAAATAGGCTAGACCCTATAAATTTTAGAAGTATGTACATTGAATGCCTCTTCTGATATATGATTTATAAAATGTTGTGCCAGTTTTGAAAATGCTGTAAAAGTAGACAGCCAATTATCTAATATGTCATATAAAGAACTAAAAAATTAATGTAAATTCAGAAAAGATACTAGAACATAATTCTAAAGAAAGGAGAAGAGAGAAATCTGAATCCATAGGTTGTATTTCTCAAGGAAACAAGTGAAGAAAGTTCTGGGGACAGAGAACTGAAAATAGAAAAAAAGATTTGTCTTTTGAAGGACAGAAAGGGTGAGAGATTCAGAGAAATGAGGCTTTGGCCTCTTAGTCAAAAGCTAGCCAGGATAAGAAAATCCATGTTGCACAGTACTGTCTAGAAAGGTGGAAAGGGAGGAAATCTTTTTTTTCTTTTTGGTAACAGTGTTTCTAATTCCATAATCAAGAACTTAATTCTTGGGTTTGTGGTTTTAACAACATTGCTGTCATGTTCATCTTATCTGGTAATTTAAAACAACTCAGATGGACCTGGGTGACAGAAGAGACAGATCAATACATTCAGATGAATCAATGCTGCAGATAAACTCTTCAGGTGTCTGCAACACCACACAAGATTCCAGGGACTGGAATGTGTTTCCTGCTAAACTGCAAGACCGAAGCTGGAGAAGAGCCAGGTAGAAAGTGAGAAGTTTCCATTGGCAGACATGGCTTGACGACTAATAAGTATTTGAATCACTGTGCATTATTCAGACCACCACATGGTCTTTCTCTATTACACAGCCAGTAAGTTCAGGTTAAAATACGTACTATCACAATACTGCATGGCTACAATGATCTATCAACTACCTGTGATATGCTTTTTGTGCTCTCATGACTTCTAATGTATCCTTCATATGGGACTGGGCAAAGCAATTTTTTTATGTACAGTGGTATACACGCGAATCACAAGCATAGTTTATTAGAATTTATTTTTAGATTTTCAATATTTTGTGGACAGAACTGCATAGATGAACAGGCAACTGCAGTCTAATTTTGTGTACAAATACCACAATTAAGTATGAAAATCAGATAATTGCACATAAAATGGCCAATTATGGTAATTTGTGCCTACAGTTACTGTATTTACATATCCATGGGAAATAGTTACACAAAGAAATTAGATGTATAACTATATCAACATTCTGTGAGGTAAATAGCAAAATACACATTTACTATACAATTGTCAAACAGATATATCTATCTATCCAGTAACTGCTTATGTTTGAATTTTTTTTCAAGCATTTCTGGATATTATATAAAGTATCTGTAATCTTGTGGCAACAGTCAAATATTGTAGTTTAAAAATATTCTGATTAAATTTTCAGACATAAAAATTAAATTGGCTATGGCTTTTTTCTCAAAATGTAGTGACCAGCCAAAGTTTCAGCCACATGTAGACACATAGAGACCAACCAGTCCAAATCACTGCTGCTGCTGCACAGCAAACCAAAATTTGCTTCCTCTAAATAAAGAATACCCAGCTGAATTTTCATGCAAGGGCATATTTACAGAAAAGTATATTTTAAAACAGCATGGTGCATAAAAGCATCTGTAAATCTGAACAAAATGTTATTATTTTCAAATGAACATTGTTGAACATTTCTGTATGGTTTGTTTGTTTCCATTTGCCAAATTAAAGCTACATTTTGGTTAATGACAAATCAAACTGATTCAAAATTTAAGAGAACTAGGTATCACTGAAATACAATAGAAGAATGCAACCTGGACAAACATGATAATTAAATTACCTACACATATGCAGTCATAACAGGCATTGCATATATTGTGTTATTAGAGCTGAGAGGTATTGCCTAAATAAAACTTAATAATACAACATCCTTCCCTCTTTAAAATGTAAATTAATCAACTCAGTTCAGGTATAAAAGACAGAATGATTTTTCACTTTCAAAGAGAGAATTAAAACTTGTTTAACTGCCCTCTAAATTTACCTGCCTTGACAATTTAGTACTACTTACATAAAATAAATCACCTTGGAAGCAAGAGGTTTTACTGAGGAGAGATGATAGTTTTTAAGTAGGTTTTGACAGAGTCTGCCATCTTCCAATATAGGAAAGGAGGGAATGCCTACCAGGTAGACACAGTTGGTTCAGCATTCTCAGGGAGACCCCTAAGATGGAGGAGGCTATGACAGTGTATTTTCTGGACTGGAAGAAGATTATCTTACTCTTCTCACCCCTCATGGCAAGATGGACATGGATAGCTCAGTGTTGTGAACTTCTTCCTTAAGGCATTTATTTATAGAAGACATACAGTAAGAATAACCGCCGCCCCCCCACCATATGATGATATTTTAAGAGTTGAAGTTATGTGATTTCCTCGCTCCCCAAAATGCTGTTACTTCTGACTTGTCTTTTGTGCGGACAAAGCTAACCCAGGTGTAACTCCATTGATTTTAAGGTACTGTTTGTCCTCATATCTCTAAAATAGCTTATTATTTTGAAGAAATATTTGAAAGACATGAAAAAATATTCTTGAAGAAATGAGTAATAATTTAGTACTATTGCCTACATTTTCAGTCCCAAATGTAAACAGTTGTTTCTGGAGTACAGAAAGTTTATGCGCTAACATTCATTGCAGTGAGCAGCTAACCTGCTATGAAAATACAAATGTCTGCATGCAAGTGACCATTATGTAACTAGATCTCCAAATCTGATATCCAAGGGCTAAATAATGCATCTTCTACTGCTGAAGAAAAAGACTAGAATGCTTTTAAAAATTTCAGATACTTCATCACATGTTAGAAACTACGAAATAGACCCCAAGACTGAATGAGTCAAGAAAAAGAAAGATCTAGAAATCAGAACCAAGTAAGACACAAAATGTAAGACCAATATTATGCAAAAATTAGTATAAAACAGAAGTCCCCAGTATTCATAATTAATAATATTTTAACCAAGTAGTTATTCATATGGCCCAATGGACCTCTTTCAGAAATAAGGAAGGCATCTTATGATTCAGCTTTAAACCTTTTGTAGTTTTCTTCTTTATTTGTTACATGGTCTCTTCATGGGCATGGTCCTGACATTTCCTAGCCTTTCCCTGAATCTGTTCTCTTCCACATACAGCCAGAACTCAGACTTCTGTTGCTGCAAACTGAATTGTGCCTGCACAGCATTGCATCCGCTCAGTATTGCAGGCTGTACGACATCATTTAGCTATGAAGAATGCGTGCCACTGCAAAATGTAGAACGTATCTTAAGGTCTATTCATTAGAGGACAGATTACCAAATACATTATAGAAACAATTATTGTAGCTTGGCAGTCTGATAGAGGTACAGGAGATACCAAGGGAATGAATGGCTCTCATGAATATTGTATAGGTCCTTGTGAAGCCACTGTTAAACAGTGGGTATATTTAGGACTTTTACTGCATAGTTGTGTAGTTCTTTATTTTTGCCAAGGAAATTTTAAAGCTCCTAAAGCCCATGCAAATACTGTACAAGCAATAACGACTCTCAAGTAGTGATTTTACAGACCTTTCCAAAGAATGCTCAACTCCTTTATTATCTAAGCATTTTGATGATAAACGTGAAAAGGGAGACTTCCTAAATCACCGAGCCATTTCTTTGTCATGTAATCCCAATGTCAAGTAACTGATCAAGACTTTTTTTTTTATGAAAAGCTTTGTGCTATTGCCTCACTTATGAAAGAAGAATTTAAGTTAAAGAAGGATGGAGCAATGGGAGAGTTTGAAAAAATCTATATACTCAATATACTCAAGAATAGTTAACTAGAGAGGAAAAAAAGATACAAAAATAAGGCTTTAATAATTAAAGAATTAAATAGACAAAAAAATAAACAATATATCCAAGACAGAGAAAGGAATGATCTCAGGATGGTCTTACTTCATCTATTAAAACAGGAAGCCAGTTTCCTGAGAAAAGAACACCAATATAAGTTAATACTTCTGAAAAAAATAAGGAAGTTTGCCTCACTGATTCAGCAAGTAGCATGCCACTGTATTTATTTACTGTGGGAATTAAAATGCTTTCCTGGATGTCTAGGGCAAAGGCTGAACAATGTTACAACAGAAACACAGCCAAGAATGAGGAGAGCTCTTGGGAGCAGCATTGTGACTTTATTGTCCATTCTTTTTGAGGAAGGAAATGGGTTTGCACACTGTGCACAGGTTTTTACAGTTTATGTGGAAAAATAACTAATAATACCCTTCTTCTTATCACATGACATCAATAAACCTGTCTAATTTGAAAGCCATGAAAGAATTAAAAAGCCCATAAATTTCCTTATCCCGTTTTCTCTTAAACACAAAAACAAGCATTAGAATTTAGGCATCCCTAATATTTCCAGATATATTTTCAAAATGGATTTAAAAACCAAAGCATTTAAGACAAGACTAAATATTTTTCTTTTTTTGTTCTGCTACAACTGTAATTGTCCACAGATGAAAATTTATTCATAACTTTGCTCACATCCAAAAATTTAGAAACCTGAGAGTTCATACCTATTAGGTGTTTAAAAGAAGGTCTATATTGTATCACCAGATGTGTTTCTCTAACTTTGTTGGGGTTTTTTTAAGACCTACCATTCCTGATGATTGAATTTTTTTCTTTCATGAGGTCTTGTCCTGTCACAAAATAATATTCCGCCAGTGCCTAAAGCTGTCTGCCAAAAGTCTAGGAATATTTTTTGACATGCAGTCCCCTGATGATTTTTAACACAGAAATGAGAATGGGTTTTACTATAATTTTGAAGAGGCGCTGCATTTGCACAAATGTTTCCAAGCAACATTAATGAGACCGAACAAATGCAAAAAGGCATTTGGGGAGATAAACCTTTTTCAGCAGAATCTGAATGAAATTCTGAACATGGCTCCAATGGGTATCAAAAATCACCCATTGTAGTATGAATGCTGAAATTATGTAGTTAATAATACCAGAGAATTTGGCTACGTGCAGAATCAAAACTGTACACAGAAAGTTTAGTGCATGGGCAATTACCAATAAAAGCAAGTCAAGTAATCAGTCAAGTCAGAAGTTTCAGTTTATCAAACTATTTTAAGAGATACAAGTAGTTTACAATTATTGGCAACAGAAATGTAATAAAACTTAAAGTATTTTACTTAAACTAGAAATATCAGTTGTAAGAGGAGAAATACTCATAAATAACATAGTTGGACATTTCCTTCTTCCTGTAGCACTACTATGTTTCTTTATGTTTTTCTTTAAATCTACAACAAATTGATACTGAGGTACTGAAACTCTTTACTGCATGCTACCCTGCTCCATTTCTATTTTTATCTTCTCAGTGCAGTTTAAGCCTCTGTATTCTAATGCCTAATGAACATTCCAGTAATGAGTGGTGTCCCCCTAGGGTCTGTACTGGGACCAATACTATTTAATATGATCATCAATGACATGGACAGTGGGATTGAGCACACCCTCAGCAAGTTTGCTGATGACATCAAGCTGTGTGGTGCGATCGACATGCTGGAGGGAAGGGATGCCACCCAGAGGGACCTGGACAGCCTTGAGAGGTGGGCCCGTGTGAACCTCATGAAGTTCAACAAGACCAAGTGCAAGGTCCTGCACGTGGGTCGGGGCAATCCCAAGCACAAATACAGGCTGGGCGACGAGTGGGTTGAGAGCAGCCCTGAGGAGAAGGACTTCAGGGTATTAGTGGATGAAAAAACAAGTATGACCCAGCAATGTGCGCTTGCAGCCCAGAAAGCCGATTGCATTCTGGGCTGCGTCACAAGAAGTGTGACCAGCAGGTCAAGGGAGGTGATTCTGCCACTCTACTCCACTCTGGTGAGACCCCACCTGCAGTACTGCCTTCAGCTCTGGGACCCCAGCTTAAGACAGTCATAGACCTGTTGGAGCAATTCCAGCGGAGGGCCACGAAAATAGTCAGAGGACTGGAACACTTCTGCTATGAGGACAGGCTGAGAAAGTTGGGGTTGTTCAGCCTGGAGAAGAGAAAGCTCACAGGAGACCTTATAGCAGCCTGCCAGTACATAAAGGGGGCTTATGAAAAAGATGGAGGGAGACATTTTACCAGGGCCTGTAGTGACAGAACAAGGGGCAATGAATTTAAACTGAAAGAGGGTAGATTTATATTGGATATAAGGAAGACATTTTTTATGACTAGGGTGGTGACACTCTGGAACAGGTTGCCCAGAGAAGTCATGGATGCCGCATGCCTGGAAATGTTCAAGGTCAGGTTGAAGAGGACTTTGAGCAACGTGATCTAGTGAAAGATGTCCTTGTCCATGGCAGTGGGGTTGGACTAGATGACCTCTGAAGGCCCCTTCTGACCCACCATTTTATGATTCTATGATTTTATGATTCCATGAACATGTTCTAATGAATATCTTTACCATACAAGAACAATATGATGACAAATAAAGATGTCATTGTCCCATAATTTAGAGAATACTTGGATTTAGATAGTGATATTTTTTCAAAATAGACAATTTTTGTAAAAGTTATTGGGAAAAATTCTGCTGCAGATCACCTAGTGTGAATCAAAATCAAATCTACTGACTTCCCATTGAAATTCACCTTTACTTATATGGAAACAAAATAAAAAAGTAATTCTGTAATTTGTTTAACTACTTTGAATAAATGTTTTCTTCAAATTTATTGCTGCAATCAGCTCAAATCAAAAAGATTTCTTCTGCATATTTTTTTCTTCTAAAAAGACTATACTAAGAGTTGCAAGCGAAATTCTGAAATTCATTCACTTAGTCTCTAATTTAAGGGGATGGGGTGAACATTAAATGCAGAACTTGAAAATTATTGGTTTTGCAGGCTACTTTGGAACTCAATTGAACTTGTGGAACTCCCTGAGATGTCACTGAGAGAAGCATATGATGTCTGTGCTTCATTTTGATGATTTGGGGAAGTCAGTAAATGTTAGATGTTTTTACAATGTGTATTTACATATTATGAATGCATGCTGAACTCTTTTCCTTCACATTTCAGAAGAAGTGTCAAACAGCATTAAGGAAATGTGAGTGGTTTTTATGACAATTACAATTTGATGCACAGGCAAATTCTACAGTACATTAAATACATAAATGTAAAGAAAAAGATGTGCTATATGCATAAAGAAAAGCAGGCAGAATCACAAAACAGAGAACATCACTGAGAAATTTCATAAGTGTTCGCATTTTTTCCTCTAAATTTTTCACTACACATATTTTGTATATATATATATATATATAAAATGTATTTTGAACTGATATTCCTCATGTCATTCACCTTTCTTCCATGTGATTTCCTGCATTAATATGAAACACTACATATTGACCTATATGTGGCTGTTAGTTATTTTTTTTTTTCATAGATTAGGATTTCTTATCAATTATGTAATTTTATGATGAGAGTTGCCATAATAAATGCTTGTGCCACCCAGATGTCTTTACATAAACAAACATCTAAGTAGTTTGACTGTTAACAGCACAGCTTTATATTATATTTGGTATTACTAACAAATCTTGATCTCATACTACCTACTTGATCTTCATTCAGTTTGTAATTTACGTATTTTCAAGTCTTCATCAATGAATTTTAAACATGTTTTGTAATTTCAACATATTTTATAATTTAAAACATACATCATGCATGTCAACTAAGACTCCTGTATTAACATAATCATTATTCTGTAACCATGTTCTGTGTCTACAGTTGCCAGTCTACATTCCACCACCCCCATAAAATAATTGTCATTTAACTGTCCGCCTCTTTACTGTTTTTTTCAATTTTATGTAATAGGAACAGTAGGGGGCATTCAGAGCTTTAGATGCTGGATATGGCTGGATATGATCTTATGATGTTAGTTAACTGCATTTTAAATGTGTAGAATGCAGTTCAATTAATTTACAGTATACCATATTAAATCCATTAATTCATGTAATATACATTTATGCACCGTGAGCTTCTCAGTTACTTCTTTGTTGTGGTGTTCATTATTTTCACTTAAGTTTTTAGAAGCATTTCTTTTACATAGAATTTTAATAAAATAGATGAAAAGCAAAGACATATGAAAAATTAGTTGCAACAATTTTTAAATAATGAGCAAAATTATTTTCTTAAACTGAAAGCACATACATTCTTAATGTGATCCTTACCAAAAAAAAAAAAAAAAAAAAAAACCAGGAAAAAAAGTCTGACTTGAGTATATTACTTGCTGTGGTGAAAAAGTGAAAAACGGCTATCCTTCTCCCCAACTCCCAGAAGAAAAAAACAAGGAAGAAAAATAGCCCAGGATTTCTTATAAGCTGAAGCTTCAGCTCCACAGATCTGAGAGAAACTGAGAGCTCTGAGGAGCCACCTGCCCTCCAGAGCCTTTCAGCAAATAAGCAAAAGCCTCAGAAGCCTACAGACTCATAAGAATGTACAAAAGGTATTAGGGTGAGGATGCCACTCTGGTGTTATTTGAGGATATGTGGGTGGAGACGGCTTTATATCAACATGGCATTTCCCTCATTGCATGACACGGATAATATTCTCCTGAGTAGAGTGCTAAGTAGCAGGGGAAAGTCGGTGCCAGCAAAGCGGTCCACATACTAAAGGTGGCCATTTTCTAGAGTGGAACACCAGGGGATTTACAAGGTCAGAAGGACTGTGCACGCCTTAATTTCAAAGTTTAATATGACCCAGATTCCCTGAAGAGACTTAAGGTCCAACATTTCTTGTGAGGACTGCTCACACATTTTCCATTATGAAGTTTTTGGGCAAAATCCATAAACAGCAGGAGATCTGATGACAAGGCCTTTTTTTGAGTCAGTGGGGTATAGAAACAGATGTATCCCTGCTCACTTGTTCCAGTGATCAAACCAGAGAGACTGGACAGCACACCTAATCAAGCTCCAGAATATTCTAGAAGTTTGGATGTATATGTGGGATTGGAGAGAAGTAGGTTTGAATTTACATTTCTCTTTCTGATCTTACTGAAATACATCTTTCACTAACCCTCTCTGAAGTTCCTGCATAGCTTCCAGTTGTCTGTCAGTGAGTATAAGGAATCTCTTCAAGCAAATGGATAACATGCAATCAGAAAGTTGATTTTTTATTTTGTAGCAGAAATAAAAATGAAAAAACCCCTTCCCCTTGACAAAAGGTAATCCCACATTTCAACTGGTTTCTTCCCACATGCAACAGGCTGATGAGAATGAGAAACGCGAAGAAACTCCTTATCTGCAACTCAAACCACAGAATGACTAATTTGGGGTTTTGTGGTTTTTTCTTGGATTAGTCAAGAGTATTATAGGATTTCCCAGAAGACTGTCACATGGGAGTATTTTATTACTTTATTTTCCTATATTCCCTGCACTAATACTTGATATTCATATCATAGTTATTTTATGGATTCCAATGGCTAAGTGTATAACTTTAAATATCAAACAGATTACTCAAGCAATGGCATCTCACACTGATTAAGTGTTTGCAATTTAGGTCTAACATTTCTTATTTTCTCACAGTTTGCCTTCTGGCCACACTAACATAGACACTGAGAGTGCAATCTATTTGTTAGACCGTGCTTTGCCATTGCGATGCTGTAGGGTATCCTACCTGGAGTCCCTCACCCACTCCACAAGGACACAGAAATTCTAAGCATCCCCTGTCATACCTTCAGGGCCATGCAGATGTCTCAGTTACTGTGGGGCCTTAGAACGTACTGGATTTCTGGGTTGGCAAATGAATTCTGAATAACCTGGTTGGCTCCTGTGATTACACTGACTAGACCTCTGTGGAATAAAACGGTGCATATACAGGCAATGTAGACACTAAAATTTAGGTTTGAATCTGGAGCTAAGTCCCACCTTTACATTCCAATAACTTCCTGATTACCCTGGCAAATTCAACAGCTTATGGTTACTACTCATATTTCACAGCCTACTTCCAGTCCTCAAGCAGTTCAGCTGACTAGAGATGGTGTCAGATTTTAATCGCCTTCTTTCTGATTCTAAATACTAACCCTACGAATCGACCATATATAAGAATATACAGAATGAAAACAGAAGGTGTGCCATATGTTTGAAAACAGAATGCAACATACTTATCATGCCCTTACTCTCATAATCTTCCCTAGTATTTACATGTCCTCTCTGCTGCACATGCATACATGCAGTCCATCTGGTTTGTCATTTATCTCTGCATATCAGTTCATTTACAATACACTCAAAATATACCAAGAATATTAATTTTATCTCAAAGTTTTTCAGGAATTTAATATCTAATAAAGTAAAAAAGACAGTTTATGCAAATTTACATCAATATATATAAGATGCATAGTTAGAGTATGTCTTCATATGATTTTCCAGAAATAAGCAGAAGGTTTTTTCATACTTTTTAAATCTAATATCCTTTAGGTCAGTGCCCATCCAGAAGAAAGATATCTGGTATGCTTATATTGGAAGATTTTATCAGTCTTGGAGAAGAAGTTACTGAAACAATGGAAAATAGATTATTTTTTTTTAACTTGGCTATAAATTTGCCAGACCTAAAGAATATGTGCTGCTCTTTTCTGATGATGTATACAAATATTTTTTTATCACTTCACCTGTTCATTCACTCTGGAGTGTGATGGCCCATGATGGATGAGAATCTTCACAATGTCTACATCTCCTCTCCAAGCAGCCAAGTGAATAGGAAAATAACCTTTATTATCTGCCACATTAGTTGATGCTTCATACTGAAGTAATTTGAGAACTATATCCCTGGAAAACAGGAAGTAGATCTAAAAATTGACAGGAAGCTTATTTTATTAAGTGTTTCATGAACATACATTTTACCAATTTTTTTACCCTGAATAACAGAAAAAACCCTGTATTTCAAGTCAAACAGCTACAAAAATGAAGACCAATCATTTCTAAGAATAAAACAGATAGTAAAACATAGCCAAAATGTTATCAATTGTAATGGTTCTTACTTCTTATGAATACCCATCAACAATATTATCATCAGTTCTCTGAATCTGTTTCTTGCAACAGATCACCTGGCCACGGAATCATTTTTAGAATTTGCCAGTCCAGGCCATGTGCATGTCCCTCAAGACAAACCTTCCAGGCACTAAAGGCAGAGAAGTACTCCTGTCCCCATCATTGCTGGGTTCTGGAGGCAGGAAGACAAGAGGGTAGCTTTATGGACATGGTTCCTGCAGTAAGGTTTAAGTCACAGTTTTTCTTCTTGTTTAAGGCATTACCTCAAAGATGGAGGAACCAATTTAATCATGATCTAGTTAGATACATACTATCTTCTATGGAATAACTGCTTCTCTTTTCATTTCCCACATCCAGCTGCCTGAGAGCAGTGAGGAAAAAAGTGACTTTTATTATTTTAATTCTTATTATATTCCTTTCAGTATTTTCAGTGTGGCTTATCATACATTAAATGAAAGATTAGTATAAGCTGGTATATTGCATCCCTGATTTTTAAGCAGTCTCCTGTACTTAACTTCAAAAGTTAAATGCAAAAATCAGCTGTATGGTATGATCATGTTATCAAGTATGTCAGAAAGTAAATAAATTCTGCCTTATCTCTCCATTCGTAATCTCATAGTTTGACACAGTCAGGCCTCATTAGTTATTAAGTTAATAGTATCTATGATCCAGTGTGGGCAGTTCTACACACATTTTTGCTGAATATGGAAACACTGGCTCTTACTGATTTGGCTCAAAAACTTGGCGGGGGGGGGTGGGGAGAGGGAGTTGAATGCAGCTTACGTTATGACTAAAAATGAAGCCCTTGACTACAAATTAAGACAGAAGGTAAATCCCGAGGCAATTCTTCTCCCAACCTTGATGGAACCTTATTTAGTTGCCTATTGAGAGAAAAACGTGGCAAATAAGAGTGAATACATCCAGGTCAAAAGAAACTCCAAGTTGTCTTCAAAAGAAATCATAGAGATACCAGAGTCACCACATCTAAGCTTTGAGGGAGACTTTAAGCTGGGCTTTGCTTACTCCTGCCAAGGTCAAATAACATGAAAACAACCAAGAAAGAGCAGCTCCACTACAGGAAGACTTTTGCTACACAGAAAGTTCCAGAAAAGTGACATCCGAGAGAAACTTCTTAGTACAGATAAGGTTTGAGAGACTTCTCATGTAATTAATAGTTGGTCTTGCAGTAGATGGTCTAATGAAGGCTAGAGATACGGAGTAGTTTGAAAGGGACACAAATCAAAGGAAACAGAAATAGAACTAAGTGGGAGAAAACCAGCAAAAACCCCTCCACAACTGAAATCTATAGATAATGATATACAGCAACTATTGGGAAGAATCTGTTGCAAGATTCAAGCTACAAAATAGAACCTAGGTCTCCTTCATCCTTCAAGAATGCCCTGACCCATCTCACTTCTCTAGGGTGAGCCTTTTTTAGTGTGCTGTCAGAACTGTTTCATTTTGTAGAAATAAATTTCGGAGAGGAGAAGACTGAGAGTCCTTAGCCCAGTAACATTACCGGGCTAAGTAAAATTACTTAGGGAGAATGAGATTCAAGTGCCTGCCCCAGATATAATTTAATTACTTATATAAAGCAGAATAGTTTCAAAAGTAAAGAGAACTATCCCAAAATAACCAAGGAGAAGGGAATTCATCACATACATACATACAATGATCAAGCAGAGACTTGAACACCGGTGTCCAACAAGTATCCCAGCCACAACTTATTGGTTGGGTCATTAAGTCTTATGTTCTCACTTTTCCTGAAAACCTTTGAAATCTCTCAAGTTCATCCTAATGTAAAGTGTGAAAAATTAACCCCCCCAAAATTTTCAAAGGGCAAGAACTTCTCCTCAGTGGGAAGGCTCCTGCATCAAAAAACATTGATTTTGAATATCAAGTTTTAAATCTGAAACAGAGTGTAAAGGTATTTATTTATTATTTGTGGTGACTAATGAAATTACAAACACCAAGTGCCTGTCCAATTCCTTTCCTGACAGTGCTACCATTGTAGCAGGATCAGTATGATGGCTTGGATAGCAGGTCCTGAACCATCATGATTTATCATGAAATACCTCATGATGTATTTCAGTTTACTTTAATATAACAAGCTATAAATGTGATGTCAGTAACTGCTACTTACCCTGCTGTGTGAGGGTAAGGGGTCATAGCAGCCAGTGGCCACTACAACCTTTTCAAAAGCTGCAGTTATATGGCTGCTGTACCTAAGTCCACATCTTGAAGTTCTCTCTGGCTTCAGCAGAAGTTTGGCCAACACTGTGTCTGAAAACACTCTCTGGCTTTTGTATGTTTTGGGATTTTATAGTTTATATTGCTAGGATTCACTTGACATCTCTGATAGATTCAGTGTTGATACAGCAACATTTTTACTTTGCTGGGTAACTATTGGTTTATAGTCAGTATTAAACATAATAAAACCAGTTTTCATGTATTTAAAACCAGCAATCTTTGCAAGCTAAGGCTTAGGCTTTTGTCAATCAAAAATGTGCAATGGCAAAGGAAACAATCCATAAACTACAAACAAGAGAAATGTGATTTTCTCCCTTTTTAAAAAAGGCTGAGTTTAATAGACCATATTAAGGACTTAGACCTAATTCCATGGAGGTAAAATACATTAATGGATGATTCTGAATCTTGCTACAGAACTGAAATTTTGGAAAATGCACAATATCTAGTTTAACAGTATATTAACTTCATTTATTTATTCAGAAATGGAATATCCTATATTCACCAAGGGATTAATCTTGTCTAAAGAAAATATGCAGGTCTAGAATACAATCAAAGATACATCCTGAAGTTTTAATTTTTCCAAGAATGAATGCAGAAATTGTGAAATGAGTAAACAAAACATATAATTATTATGGATTCATATGTTATCTTATGGACAGTCCAAAAATCATATTAAAGTCAGTGCAAATCACTCTTAAATTCAGTTGGGTTTAAGTCAGTTCCTTATCTCCCACAGCAGAATAACCCAAAGCCTTACGTCAATGTTTTCTTTAGTGAAAATCCAGTTAGTGTTAACGTGGTCATTTTATGAACAGGATAGCTGGACTGCATGAAGTGGGGCAGCTCTTACCTCGGTTACAGTGGGGTCCATCCCACTAGAACTTTATAGACCTCATTAAAATCTTTCTTTCTTGTTCTGCCTTAATAACACCATGCAGTTGGCAGCATAATACAATGGAGGTAACATGTAACAAGGGACAACATGTGATAACAGAGGTAACGCAGAACAAATTACCAGGTGTAATTACAAAATATGTAGCAAGTTTCCACATTTTTTCACTGACAGGTCAATGCCTTAAAGCGTTCGCCCGCACTGGTATGCCTGGGCAGTCAGTACCCCTCAGTGGGGATTTTGCAGGCTTTCCCCAAGCTTGGTGAGACATGCATGTGGTAACTTGGATGGATGGCAGGGAGGGAAAAGCTACAAGGTCACATACAAGGTAATAGCCATTTTTTTCCGCTTTCAAATGTATAACTACTAAATATTCTTATTGTGCTACTTTTACTTTGATAATGATTAATCTATACTGTTCTTTTGTTTCACAGTATTGCTTCCTTAAACATTCAATGCACTATACGTGTGTACGTACACACACAAGTATACTACAAAATTTTCTGTTGCAATTTCCCACCAGCTAAAAAGCACTAGAGACACCATTAGCAGTAACAACCATAAAATTACTCAAAATTGAGGAAGAATTTAGAAGAACCAGTATAGAATCAATAGCTTCTAAACTGCATTTCCCATTTGTCTTTACTACATGCTGATATCAAAGACAGTATCAAAAATTCTTATATTAATATATCCC
This sequence comes from Astur gentilis, assembly GCF_929443795.1. Classification (NCBI taxonomy): domain Eukaryota; kingdom Metazoa; phylum Chordata; class Aves; order Accipitriformes; family Accipitridae; genus Astur; species Astur gentilis. Next base: position 15,208,902 of record NC_064913.1, read on the forward strand.
ATGGGAAATAAGATTATTTTAGTAAGTCAGGGTTTGTCAATTTTCTGTGAAAATCTCAGTGCTATGCTACATATTTTTAAGTCACACAGTTAAATACCATTCCACATAAAAACTAAATGTGAGGCACTTACTTGTGTCCATTTAAAGCTGCATGATGTAAAGCAGTGTAACCTGAACTGTCTGTGCAGTTTATATTTGGTCCTCGCCAGATGCTGCAAATAAAGCACAATAGTTAAGTTAATTTTTTGGCTTGGCAAGTACAGCAATGTCAGAAATCTGATGTATAAATAATCTGAAGATCTCTGCAACATGTATGATTAAACCTTAAGAGACAATTTATCCTGAAAAGAACTTAAAATAGCAAATGTCATGTTGATATCAATATAATTTATTTATAAAAATAATTTTACACATTCATCTTCATAGCAGTCATGAACTTTATGTAGGGCAGTCTCAAAGACTAATAACTATTCTGTCATTTCAATTAGATCTATTCTCCCAGTATTACTCTGGTAATTACACTGAAGATATAATCTGATTTTGCACTACTTTTTTCACAGGTATATATATTCATTGAGTTTAGGTCAGTTAGTCTAGATTCATACAAACGTAAGATTAGTGAGAACCAATCATATCCTTTAAAGGGACAATAAATCTATTCTTTTTACTTGGCCTGATATTTTAGCTCCCATTTTAACCAACTATGTTTTAAAATAAATTACTTATATATAAAAAAAAAGTTTAATAAACAGTGTTTGGGGTTTTTTTTTGTTATCTTTCTGTGTTTTACAGCACTTATTTTACAGTCAGCTTCATTATACGTCCTGTGTAACCAGTTTCACGATCTATTATGGGCTCTTCACAAAACAGTAGATTTTTTGTTTCAAAGTAGAAAAATGAGACTGCTAATCTACCACTCCTCACTCCTCCCCCCCCCCCAAAAAAAAAAAAACCCTCCAACAACAAACTCAAACCCTGGAAATGGGATACCAGAGGCATATTGAGTACCAGCAGGTTTTTATTCTAACTGACTATATTTGAAGCTGACTGTATCATTTGTGGAAACAATTTTTTTATTCAGTAACACAGTTTTCAACCATTAGTATTACAACAAGATTACGAGTCCTGAATTACCGTCTGTTTTCTTTGGCTTCTAATAGAGTGTTAAACAGTCATTGGCAAGCCATATTTTCCTTCACTTCATACCTTGGAATCAAGTGCTGCAGTTTAAAGAAAATAATCTGAAGCTAATAGGTAAAAAGAATTTTTCATACTCACATTTTTCATAATCTACATCAATAAAATGACATATCATGCTTAACATATGCTTTTTAAGAATTCTTTACTACTGAATCTGTATTTTATTACCTATGGAATACTGACATTGTAGTCTGGTGTCTTTTTCATTGTGTGTGTTTGAATGATTAATTAGCTCATAAATTTAAGCAGTAGTTTTCCCATAAGTAATACTGCATGCATACAGAATTATTTCTCTGATACATTGTGTTCTGCAGCGAGCATAATTCTACATAGTGCTGGGTTCCTCACCTCTCCCTGCAATTTAATTTCTTGGAAGAACAGGACTGAAATATTTTCTTGGGTGCAAAGAGGCAAAAAATGAAGTTTTTTTTTTTTAATCTGCTCAGAAGTCTACAGATGTTCTTTTCCACAGAAGGCAACTTCCAGCTAGGAAAAGCACTCTAATCTTTCCAATTAAAAGAAATTATTTTAACTTCATGAAGTAGTAAAAATTGAGTCCTTGAAACGATAGCTCCTCCATAATTGTCAGATGTTATTTACATGGCAGACAGGATGTCTTTATCTATTGGAAGGAAAGAAGTCCTTGCCTATTGACATTCTATAATCTCTTTTATACTTTTTCACAATAATTTGTTAGTTATTTTCTTATTTATTGGATTCTACTTTCTTCCTTTGATTTGCACCAGCTTATAGGAGAATGAAGCAGAAAAAAGAAAAGTGGTATAGAAAGTCGTATTTTAAATATTAAACTAAACACATAAGTGACCGGAATATTAATTTACTTGGTTTTGCTAGCTTGCTTGCTTCGGTTTACAGTTGTTAGGATTTGCCTGTTGGTTGTTTTTTCAAAAAGCAAGGGATCCATGAGCTCATCTATTATTCATGATGCATTAGGCCTTTAAAAAAATTAAATAAAGAAAAATCATCACAGAAACCCAACCAAAACCTAGTTCTTTTCTCCCCTAATTTTCTCCTTTAATCTAGGCACTCTTTAATGCATTGTTGTACTTCCTGACTCTGGTCTTGTGAAATATTTTTCAACTGAAACTACACTGATTTTTTTTTTTCTACAAACTGAAACTTTATTAATGAGCGTATAAATGCATCTATGTGAAGCTCCTCAGGACACTCACATTGGGAAACAAAGGACAAAGGAGCGTGAGTAAATCCTGCTGACTCAGAGAGATGAGACAGGATGCACAGACTAATCGCTGTCAGCTCCCAAACGGTACAGAAAGACACGCTCAAAATCAGAACTTGGTTAGCAAACGAAAGAACACAGCAGACACGAGCAGGGCTCGGCTGCAGGCATCTCTTTTCCCTCAGGCCAGTGCAGAAATCCCCTCCTAGGAGGTCTTGCATTGCTACAGTATTGCAACACTATTTCCTACAAAATGAACTGCAGGTTCACTATATACACTGGATATTTATGCTTTAATAACTGACAATCGAATTCAAATTGGGCAGTCTGTGAATAGAAATTCTTACACCCTAAAACTCCCAGCTGTGGTGAATAGTTCACCTAAAGCTTTTCTGTTGTAATCACAATAGAGCAAGGCAAAAGTCTAGTGGTGTATTAGCACCGTAAAAAGCATCTGACTTCAAAGAAAAGTGGGGTGGAGAAAGAGAAAAAGCCTAAGAGCCTTTCTTTGGCATCACAAACATATACAATATATGAGGAATTATCATACTGATTTATCTGTGTATTAAAACACTTCAACAGTTACTGTGAAAGCAACACTGAGAACCTGGAACAAAACAAATTACCACTCAACCTCCAGAAAAGGATATTTGTTGACAGAAGATTAGCAGCTCTTTAGATTACTGTTAATATTGAATTTTCTCAAAAATGTTTCTCCTAATTTTTTGATGCAGTCAATAATCAAGCTTCTTAATTTTACATGCATTAGTAAGTTAGGATTTTTTTTTTCCTATGTACATCAGTACATTAGGAAAACCTTTCTATGACTTAATGAATTTTAAGAAAGTAAGTGAACATACTTTTTGTGCAAAAAAGCAGTTTTTAGTCAATGATGAATTAACATCCTGAATTAAAACATGATCATCAACTAGTTTCTTCCATTATAACTTGCCAAAGTGAGGCACAAAGAAACTGATTGCCAAAAGCAGAAAGACCTTATTACAGTTTGCTTTCACTGTGGACAAAGAATATTGACCTTTTGAACTGATGTCAAATATTAATGGGAAATACTCTTTACTTGGTAAGAAAATTAACTTTTTTTCTTTTTTATGAGCTGAAGATAATTACATATAAAGAGCAGCTTTTCAAAAGTGATATGAAAATGACAGACTAAAGAAAAAGATGGCTAGTTGATTGATTTGTTATTTTGCTATGCTTTTCTCTATACGGAAAAAAATAATTGTGAAGTGGCTGTTACACACATATGAACAAAAAAGCAAGGAAATCAGAAGTTAATTCAGTTAATCTTCATCACACAGGCACACTCCCTATCAACAGGACAAGAACCATGCATACATGCACAGAATTTCCATCACAACTTTACATCTGTTTCCATCGTATTTCCCCTCTGTACATATACTTTCATTATATTATTTCATTATTATTTAATTATCCATGCACTAATATTTATGTCTTTATATGGTAGTTTTCCTGAGGTGAAAGGAAAATATTTTAGCAAAACAATGATAAGAGTCGTTAAAAGCCATAAAATCTGCCTGATGACATCAGTGTCGATCTGCTCATTGGTTTCACTTAAACCTTATCTGATAATTGACTGGTAACTCTCTTTGGAATTTATTTCTTCTCTGAAATGAAGTGGCAAGGAAGAGGGTCACACTGTCTGGATGGAATCAGTTCTTCCAGCAGAGATGGATGCAGCATGGTGGTCATGCCTGCATATTTGAGGGTCAAAACTCTGTTGGGGGCTGAGACAGGCTTAGTATATGCCTAGTCCTCAGTCACCCCCTCCTCTCCCCACCTTCTTTCTCAGGTCTTCAATATTTTTGGGAGCTCTTCCTAGAGACCCCCTGGCTCTTCAGGACTACAGAAGTAGTGAATCTCATCTTGCCACGTCATTATTTAATAGTGGGCAATCCTAAGCTTTATCCTGTTTTCATTGATGTTGGTGGCAAACACCAACCAGCTCATATAAATCTAGTTTCCTTATTGTTCCGTAGAATAAATATGTATTACAGGAATTTGTGTTGTTCTGAGCCAAAATCTTCCAAAATTTCTGTCTATTGTTGTTAGTCTGACAAAAAACCACATTGCCTAAAGTTATTAGAGCACATAGCCAGGCTCCTATATTCATTAGTGCTCTGCCTATATTCATACACATTTTCAGTCATGTAAACTGAGCTTATACAAAATGTATGGACAATTTTACAGAGCATTTTTGAAAATGCAAACTTTTACACAATAAGATGTATCATCAGTTATTCAGACACAAAATAATAATGTTACTTATAGCAAACAGCAGCAAAATAGCTCCCATTCTCTATTTGATGTACAAATAAATCATACAATTTACAACAACGTTGCTTTAACCTATGAAAATTAATAATGTTACTCATCAAATATAGAAGTGTTTCATTTTAGTAAATATGGTATCTTTTTTATTTCTACGGATTCCTCTTTGACGGAATACAGTGTTACGTAAGATATATTATCCTGTTAAAAGGATTTATGTCTTTTGCATGTATGGTTTTACCTATTATTTGCACTACTTCGCTGAATTTGAGATACACTTTCAATACTTCAAGGAAAGTAAATTTACATGTGCCATGTCCTTCACACAATCTTATTAAATTCCATTTTTATTTTCCTGGGTGAGGGACTCTATTCTGTGTGCATGTATGTATATGAGGGTCCAACAGCCAGCAACTAGGTCAGATGACAGGCTAGTGAGCCCATGTGTCTGTGTTGCCAAAAACTGGAGCAAATGAGGGTCTGGATACCAGAAACTGGAGTGGGACCATGGGTCAGAGGGCCCGTGTGTCCATGGAGCCTGCAACTGTAGAGTGCAGGTGTGCGAGACAGTGTGTGATTGCTACTGAAGATAAGCTGGACTAGTCAGCAAGTAAGCGAAGTAATCCAGGACCCAATTGTGTGTCTGCATGTCTTTCAGGTCGAGACAATGCAAGGAGCTGGCTGCCACATAAGAGCAGGGTGAAGGTTAAATTTTGCAGACCAAAAGTTTTGTAGACTTCTGCAGAAGCCACAAAAAGTATTTTGGTTTTTTAGCCAACTTTGAACATCTATATTAAAAATACTAGAGAAATAAGTGGTCTTGTCTGACAGATTTAGGCCACTGGGAGGTATGTTACAGGAGTCTGCAGATTTGACAGTCTGCGCATGTGTAAGTATATGCAAATTTAGATACATTCAGTTTGGGAAATAATCTACCTAGAAAAACATGTTGACAAGCACTCAGTCTCTCCAGTTAAGTACTTCGTGTGGTAAAAACTAAATAAACTAAACCTGAACAAAAGTCACATGAACTAGTTTAACTGAACTAGAACTCCATTTCCTTGAAGCTGGAATCACTTGAAGCTATGTCATTTTATTCTGATAGAGTTAATAGTTATATCAGTTTAAATGTTATTAAAAAATCAGGTAATATGCAAAAACATAAAGGAGAAACACTTTGACTTCTTGATGATGTCACACAAAGGAATAAGCAATAAATTAGTCATGCTTTATTAAAAGAATCTGTCACATATGAGGTCACTTTGCATTTGACCTTTATCTAACCAGCTTGGTTTCATCATTCTTTGTGGACTACTCATCTCGAAGTACACTGGCTGGGTATACTGTATAATATTGTGGCTATATTCAGAGAGCAATATGTTCCTGACTAATATCGGTTAGCTTTGCCTTATCGTTACAGTCAAGATCAATTTGCCTGGAGCAGCTAAAAGAGAGAAAGCTTTCATCAGTTATGACAGCATGGTTCCTCTCTATTCCAGTTGTCTATAGGGACAAGCTGGGGTTTTGCTTAGTTCATAGTGAACCTTAGGAACTCCAGCTTGTCAGTGATGAGTCAGACAGATCCTTGGATCCACTCCAGAGTTCTGTCCTTGAGAATCCAGTCATCCCAACAGGAAAAAATGTTAACTCTCATTTGGCATCATCCTGCACAAGAACCCTGTGAGAACAGCTACTAACTAAATTATGTCCAAAACCAGATCAGCAGGCAGTATCTTTAATAAGTAAAATCATTCATGTGTAAGCAATGTGAACCATGTTGTCGATGATATCTCCATGTATGATCTTACGTGATGTGAGCAATCTGCAGGGATGCCATATGGCTAATGCTGAAGATCAGTGCATCATATTAACTGTTCCTATGGAGGGCAATTCCACACCCTTCATCATGAGTTTGGGCTCCCTACATATATGAGGTAGATGGATTCTACACATTTGTTATGAATCAGACCTACACGCTTTGTATAAGATCTATAGATTGATTAAGATCAGCAAGGAACAAGGCTCCACTGTGTTAGGTAATATTAGGCCATACAACAGAGAAAAACAAAGAATCAGACATACTTGACTATCTTTTTTCAGTGTACATATAATACATGTATACATATAATACATATATACATATGTACATACCTATATTGAATTCCCTTTATAAATAAATGCTGGGTTCTTTCATCTCATCCCAGACAACTGCTATTTAGTGAGATTATATAAACAATAATTAATTTTCTGCAAGCACATCAATGGAAGTGGATCTTCTGAAGGGTTTTGAAAGCCCTTGCATATCTCGTGATTGTAAGATACACTTACATGAATATACCTATGAACACTGAAGTATAGTATATGCCATCAGTATTTTGATTGGAAGAAGAGAACAAATTCTCAGATAGACCACTGCGACTTCTTTTGTAAAAATTAGATCGCACTAAGTTAAAAAAATACCCTAGTACTTCTCATATCAGAAACAAACTGAAGCAAAGTCCTATTTCTCTTTCTCTCAAGAATCATAGAATCATAGAATGGTTTGGGTTGGAAGGGACCATAAAGATCATCTCATTCCACCCCCTGCCATGGGCAGGGACACCTTCCACTAGACCAGGTTGCTCAAAGCCCCATCCAGCCTGGCCTTGAACACTGCCAGGGATGGGGCAGCCACAACTTCTCTGGGCAACCTCTTCCACTGTCTCACCACCCTCACACTAAAGAATTTCTTCTTCTATCTAATCTAAATCTACCCTCTTTCAGTTTAAAATCATTACCCCTTGTCCTATCACTATACTCCCTGATAGAGTCCCTCTCATCTTTCCTGTAGGCCTCCTTTAGGTACTGGCAGGCTGCTGTAAGGTCTCCCCGCAGCCTTCTCTTCTCCAGGCTGAACAACCCCAACTCTCTCAGCCTGTCCTCACAGGAGAGGTGCTCCAGCCCCCTGATCTTCTTGGTGGCCCTCCTCCAGACCTGCTCAAGCAGGCATATGTCTTTCTTACGCTGGGGTCCCCAGAGCTGAAGGCAGTACTGCAGGTGGGGTCTCACCAGAGTGGAGTAGAGTGGCAGAATCACCTCCCTCGACCTGCTGGTCACGCTTCTTGTGATGCAGCCCAGAATGCAATCGGCTTTCTGGGCTGCAAGCGCACATTGCTGGGTCATACTTGTTTTTTCATCCACTAATACCCTGAAGTCCTTCTCCTCAGGGCTGCTCTCAACCCACTCGTCGCCCAGCCTGTATTTGTGCTTGGGATTGCCCCGACCCACGTGCAGGACCTTGCACTTGGTCTTGTTGAACTTCATGAGGTTCACACGGGCCCACCTCTCAAGGCTGTCCAGGTCCCTCTGGGTGGCATCCCTTCCCTCCAGCGTGTCGATTGCACCACACAGCTTGATGTCATCAGCAAATTTGCTGAGGGTGCGCTCAATCCCACTGTCCATGTCGGCTACAAAGACGGTGAACAGCACTGGTCCCAATACCAACCCCTGGGGAACGCCACTCGTCACTGCTCTCCATTTGGACACTGAGCTGTTGACTGCAACTCTTTGAGTGCCAGTTCCTCATTCACCAAGTGGTCCATCCATCAAATCCATGTCTCTCCAATTTAGAGACAAGAATACAGATATGATGACATATTTTGTTAGGAGAGATATTCCTTTAGCTGTTCTTTTTTCTAATTCAACTGACCTTGAATCTTTGGTAAGAAAAGTTATAGAGGGTTTTTCCCAGAATACATTTTTGGAGGTCCAACATCGTATTCCATCCATCATAAATGCATAGTTTTGCAATTTTAAACACATTCTTATCACAGACATGCAAAGTCAATATTTATTATAAAAAGAGATTTTAAAGCCTCTAAATGATTAATTATCCATCCTGGAACACTTACTGAACTTGTTTAAGTGGAATAAAAATTCCTGAAGTTCTGGCATTGGAAGCAGCACTGGGAAGAGTCACAATATATATCACAAATTTTTGAAATATGGATGCTCTTAGAACTATGACCTCATTCCAGAATTAAAGATTGTTCATCCTAGAAACCAACCTGAGATGAGACTCTTTGTTATAGCTCTAGGACATACAGAACAGAACTTGCTATCTATAGATTCTGCAATTCTGCTGGCTTTAATACCTTGTCCTTCCTAATCTGTGTTTCCTCAAAAGTAGAGTAATTCTACTAGACACCAGAAAAATAGGCACCAGAAAAAAATACATGATTCCATTTCCTCTTGGTTCTTGAAGGCCATTCCACACCTCATTCTCAATTTATGCTGAGATTTCAAAAAGGAGATTCAGAAATCAACCTATAGTAAAGTCTTAATCCCTGCATCAATGAATCAATCACTAGTGATCTTGACATATGAGAACGTGACAGATGTAAGAGTCTCACATCTTATGTCTGCATCTATATGATATTACATCAACTATCCACATGATCTCCCATATTTTCAGTCCAAAGCTTCTGTATCTGCCTCTCATAACAGCAGCAACAATATCCAACTCTTTTGGACAACCTGCCATAAACTTAACCTAAACTCAGAACAGTGGAAGAGTGCAGCTCCAGCAACTAACTTCCAAAATATGGAACGTGTGATATTGGGGCTCTTAAGTCTATCAACAACCTATAACATACATACAACATATACACAACATTTGTTCTTTCTAGTAGAATACTTCCTCAATTACTCAGACTCTGTAGCCCTAAGCAGACAATGAGCAAGGCAGAGAATATTAGAAGCCTGCAACAGCACATTTTTGCAAGATAGAAGGTAACTGAAAGTAACCTTGATCAAAATGTATTCAAAATAGTACTAAAACCCCTTCTTATCCGTAACATAAAATATTAAACAATTTGAGTCTGTTCTCTGGAGTAACATAGTTTCAAAACAGAGGTGCACTTTATGTCTTTACTAGAACGCCTAGCATAGAGTATCTGCATGTTACCTGTCTCCATTGAAGTGCTAACACTCATTCTTTCTATCAGCATTATATTAACATTGTTAATAAGAACACAACCTAGGAAAGGCATTTGAAAGATAAAGATAGATATGACAAATATGTGATGGAAATGATAGTTACTGCACAGAAAAAAATTAGCCACTGTTAGATTACATCAATTCAATATTTCTTTCTTTACTTCTCTTAACTGGATGAACACATTAAATAAGAAAGTTGATTAGTGTGAAATTAGATATTGCAATAAGTACAACTGAGCAAAACCAATCCACTCACCACATTTTCTTAGAGGCTTAAACATTGTATTACAGAATGGTGGCTATATCAAACATACTGCATAACCTAAAATGGAATCTTTGCAACATCCGATCTTTAATACATACAGCTATTACAATGTGACAAGTTTAAATTTTGTTGGCATAGTATAGAAAATCTGGATAAGAAAGATACTGGATGAAACTGTGTGCTCTGGTACAAAAATTACTAAACCAGGAAATGTTATTAACTAAGGACAGTTTGAGCATAAATCCTGTATCCTATGGTCAAGCTAATCAGAATGGTAGGGCAAAAAAGCTTTCCAACAATACAAACATAGTATTAATGCCTTAATTTCTCCTCTCAGCAACATGTCATGTCCGAAATAAACAATATCAAAACAGAATTGTCCTACTGAGCACACATTTCATTTGCTGTGCTTTGCCAACAGAGGTCAGAATTACCTCAGGAGCATCCAAAGCATTACTATGATCATGACTGGAATTACTTTATCAGCACAAAATTACTTTCACAAAGACAAATAACATACTTTAACTAGAGAGGCTAAAGTTTCATAACTTTACATATTACAAAGGTCTTCCAAAGCTTTTGGGTATGCAAAAAGAATATCACCACTTAAAATTTCATGAACTGCATTACTGAAATAATTACAAAGGTCATTTCCATCACATCACCAACAAAATATTTGGTAAGATGTACTACTCATCACTTGGATCACTCAGAAAAAATAAATTCTTCCAGCATGATGCCTCTTATTGAACAAAATCATTTACGACACATAGTTTAGAAGGCAAAATGTAATTACAGTAAAAATATTCACTAAATCTGCAGTCTATTTATGTTAGAATTCCCTATTCAAATCCGTTAGAAGTTATTGTTTCTATTCTATTTAAAAGCCTTATCAAATGTAGAAATGAAACCCAAGACTAAGAGGTTTAAATGACACTGAAGCTTCTACTATAAAGGAATATCTGGCTGATGTAGAGCTTCAAACAGCTTAAAAAGAACAACCCCCCCCCCCCCCCCCCCACTTACTTATAGATATATCTAATGTGAACACTACGTTTCTTAATTCTACAAAAACAATTAAATACTAACAAAGAAACTAAACATTCTTTGTACCTCAAATAGTTCTACTGGGGCATGTTTTCTAGAAAATTAAGTAGCCATCTACTCTATAAGTGTTGCAAGTGCTCTGTTCAGTTGCAGCCCCATGGATCGTGAACTTTTCAGCAATCTTAAAATAAAAATGCTAAATTTGGGTAAAAATATTTCAAGAATGTTAACTGAATAATATTGTTATCTTTCTGCTCCTTAAAATAGAACTGATAGGATACTCCACAAAATCTGTTTTGGCAGAAACCTTTCTGTAAAATATATTATAAGACTCAGCCATTACAGGAATAATTTAATGTTCTTTCTGAACTGCCTCTTTGGTAAGAAATATCTGAAGAACCCAAATTTGGGTGCAAATATTCCTCCCAATACCACAGATTTTGAGAAACATTGGAGAAGAGATCCCAGTTCCAATAACAATAAGACACCATGCAAAATCATTCATCCCAACTCTTCTCCCTATAATCTACTATTAGCTCCACGGTACACACAGGACTCATGAAACCATTACTATGATTTGTTCAGCTGTGTTTAATGCAAATAATGTTCCTAGCTCTTTGTATAAGCAATAAAAGAACAATCCCTAAATATCTAAACTAAACGTAACATGTAAGGATAGACTAGCCTACAGCAAAAAAAGGGGAAGTGATACACCAAAAAAGGTTATGAAATGTACTTTTGAGATGGCAGATTCCATCTTGTTTTCCTTTATTATATGTATAAATCATATTTCTTTTGTTGTTTTACATTAAAGGTCATTAAATTCAGATTGTTTGCAGAGAGGAAGGGATCCTTGTTTGTGAAATCTCTAGAAAGGTGTAGATTTTTAGAAAATTATGGAGTTGGAAGGCCTGTGACATATATACGGGGTAGGTTCTCTAGAAGCTACTTAATAGTAACTGTTAAAAGAATCCAGACCCACCCCCACCCTGAAAAACAGGCCCCTGTTGAAATTACCTTATACTGAATTCACTTTAAATTTTGATGATCTTTAATCTTGGAAAGAAAGATTTTCTTCTACATCTCATTTTAAGGGCACTTTCAACAAGTAGATTTGATTGTTAGTTCAATCTTGACAGTATAATTATTCTGTTAAATGAAGAAATAATCATTTCACCAGAGGGTGCACAATCTGATTTCGAGTAGCAAGAAGAGGGATGTTTTCCTCCAAGTGTTGAAGCCTGTCCAAAAAAATACTTATCATACGTGGAGTCACATCAGAAAAAAAAAAAAAATATCCTTCTAGTGGAATTAAATTTAAAAAGTGGCTGAGACTTCGCCCAGGAAAATATTAAATTGAAAAAAAGACTTTGTTTAATTCAGCTTTCCTGAGTAGCTGGATACCCAGCACCCAGCAAGAACTACAGAAAAAGAGATTAATTCTTTAAATTGCCCTGCTCACGTAAGGCCTGACTAGTTGCTGGTTCATGGCTGGTCTCCCTTGGTCCCACTATCCAGGCAAAGAACCTCATATAGGTGTGTCTGACATAGCTTAAGTTAGTGCAATTCCAGGAACATTTCTTTCTCAATGAGGGGGACGTTATAGTAAAAGGTAAGTGTTTAAAAACCACCTAGTTACTAGAATATCCATCTCTTCTGGATTTTCGAGAAGCCAACTGAAAAGAGTGCAAAGTGATCTGAAGGTACCTGGCATCCTAAAAGGCATGAGAGCTCATCCCAGATTTATATGAAATACCTGCATTGATAATGCACTTAGATTCAAAAAAAGATTGTACCACAGCAGTACTCCTTTAATATTGGTACCCAAGACACTTAATTAATTGGGGGTACATTACTAGCATAAGGAATTGCCAGCCACAACCAAAATAATTCCATACAGACTTTGATTATGCCAGTTGAGAGGAGTCTGAATGCACAGAAAACCTGTAAACATTTTCAATAAAAGAGTAATCAAACAAAGCTGAAAGGTTAATTTCTCCTTGGGCACAGAAACAGAATACCAGGATGCAGTTTATGGCTACAGAAACTTTAAAACTATACCAAATCTACAGCAAATAGAAACAAAACTTCTGACCTCTTTATAAAACAGAAAACTTTAACAGTTCAACATCCAATGAAGGAATGGATTCTCATTGCAGTGAAATACAACTTTTAACCTAGTTGATCATACAGTTCTGCCATGTAGGAGACAAACATTTAGTAACAAATCCAGGGCATGAAATCTTTTTAGAATGGCTTTGGAAGCTTTTTTAAATGGCAAGATGAATTTTACAACTTCAGTTTTGTAGCCACCATGGTTACAAAAATCTTCACCAAAAGGTAAACTGATACTGGATTGTCTCTTTAAGTTTGCAAACAGAAACTGTTTTTCTTTTAGGCTTTCATATATCCCCCAGTTCACTCTGAACAATCCAAAATCCATAACAAATTTTCCAGACAATCATGTTTAGGTAGTGGAGTTTTGTGTACTTGTCTTCCGTGTAACAGAGGTACAATTGTTTTAGTCCTCATTGCACAATTTGATTTACAAAATGGCAGTGGGCAATCATCTGGGATCTAGAATGTTTATATACTCTTGCTCTGCTTAGCTCCCAGAAGTTACATCACACACTGTATGTAGGTTAGGACTCTCCGTTCTGCCAGAGTCTGAATGCCACGTCAGTTCCCTTGTCACTCCCAGTCTGAACCATCTAGGAACTCAGGCTGCATCAGCAATAGTAAATTAAACATGTTTGGAACCGTTTTCTGGCACTGAGGTCACACTGGCATAGAATGCTCCACACCTACACTACTCAAACCTTCCAAACAGGATAGCCACATCCAGATTGTCTATCAGGCCCTAGGCCCATACTAATTCTTCAGCTGTGCCGGGTAGCTCGCTCCTTGAAAGAATGCCACATGGCACGTTCCAGTACCAGAAACATTCCCTGGCACGTTAAAGTCAGATGTGGCCTCAAATTCCTGTCACAGGTTTGGCAGAGGCCTGTCTCCCAATAACAGCATTTATCAACTTAGAGGATACAAGAGCAATAGCAATACTGTCTGAGTTTCGGTCCAGAGAGATCTGATGAGCATCTGTCCACGGTTCACGTTTGTGCTTTATGACTTTGATCCTCCGAGCAAAGGGCACAGAAAGGAGGAGTGTTAAACTGACCCGACTTCCTTTTTCAGCCTTTTGCCTGACTGTATGATAGAGGGGAAGGGGAAGGAAAGTTGTATATGTGAATATCCCAAACAATATACTGTTGCTGGTAAGTTAACTTCTTTCTTTTTTTCTCCTTCTTCACATGCACACTCATATTGAAGGAAATTCCTAGCAGTGCATCCATAATTGTACAGTTTACCGGCAAGGCAGTCTAGGAGTGTCATTCTGGTATCAAGCTAAGAAAGGAATCCACAATGGACTCAGAGTGACCTTATTCCAGTAAAAGATTGTTAATGGCTACAGCGGCATGAATCTCCTCAACTTCTTAGCAGAGAGAATACTTTGGCCAGTTTGGGTCAGCTCTCTTGCCTGTGTCCCCTCCCAACTCCTTGTGCCCCTCCAGCTTTCTCTCTAGCTGGGCATGAGAGGCTGAAAAATCCTTGACTTTAGACTAAACACTACTTAGCAACAACTGAAAACATCAGTGTTATCAACATTCTTCTCATACTGAACTCAAAACACAGCACTACACCAGCTACTAGGAAGACAGACAGCTCTATCCCAGCTGAAACCAGGACAAGGATGTCCTGGGATTAGGCACTTCCATGGTGCCAGCCCATCATACTTTCTCTGAGAATCCCTGAAAAAATGGAAATGAAAGGAAAGTATAAATCAGGGAATTTAATCAGAGAACGAATCAATAATAGAGATTCCAAGGCCTGACTACAGTTGAAGCAGGGCAGGGGACACTTTCTACTGATCTCTGAGACAAAAAAGATCAGCTTCTGGAAGGCTCCGGTCATAAGATTAAATTACAGAACGTTGTCCTAAACCACCCACGCATAGTTCACAAGCCTAAAATAGGTCAACTTCTCTGATAGTGTATTCAGAGCTTCTAGGAATTCCAATCTTACACTGGATATACCAATCTGAAAGATTAATCAGCTCCCAATACAGAAGAAATAATTTCCTATCCCCTTGTTTGTGTATCACATTGTGGCAGTGCCATGTGCAAGCTCCTGTATCTTTTGATTTGGTAAAGAAATATTTGGCATATACTTTGAACAGGATATTTGTATAGAGATGAGTCTACCACGAATACCAGAGAGTCTTTCCTGCAAGGCTTAGTGGCATCTCCAGGGAAGGAAAGAGACATGGGCAGGAATTTGGAATAAAAGAGCATCCGTTTAGAGCCACTGAATGGGATGTGCTGCCGTTATGGAAAATTTAAATCTTACAGGCAAAATTATGGTCTAAATAGTCTTAAAGTGCTTTTCAGTGCCACAAGCAAACAAAAATCAAGTTTATAATGTCTGAGGATTCTGACAGGAAAGGTCATTAAATGACACCAAGTAGTCTAGCACAACCTGACAGAAATTTGAAGAGCTGTTGGAAGCTGCCTCATTTTTAGAAATTATGAGGAATGTAATTTTTATGAACTCTTACAAGATTTTTTGCATAGCAACTCTAGTCAACTCTACTCAATAGAGTAGAGGAAAGGCAAATTAAAACTTAATACCTGTTCAAGAGAGATACCTTTCCACACCTAACCATCATAGTGAGGATAAAAAGGCACTCCAGTCCACCCAAGAATGGGAAACTGCCACTGAGGACACTTGGAGTCATGAAAATTCCAAACTGCAGGATTGTATAGTGGAATTGGTCACAATCAATTTTAAATAAAAGATATTTCCCACAGATAAATCACACCACAGAAAAAAAGGATCTTACAAACCGAGAGATACAAACCAGTCCTGTTGATAAAAACATAAAATAGCATTGTATTTTATCATTTGAACTATGCAGCAAAACAGCTGATTTCTTGGCCACTGACACCCAAAGCTGAAAGAAAATGGGAATGGTTCTGTACAATAATGGGACTGTGAGGAGACACTTAAATGGATGTTTTAACCAATGCCAGTGATGTCCAGTACAAATATATGCAACAAAAGTAGAGTCCCCCTATTTTAAACATAACTTTGATGAAATCTTAGTGAATTATATAATTTCTCCCTGTTTCTGAAAAAAAAAAAAGGTATGACAGTCTCTTAGTATATTAGGCATATAGCAGTATTTTGTCCTTCAAATATTGTTGGTAGCTTGGATGTGCACAGAAACACAAGGGAATCTTATTCTGCAGTGTGCTTCCTTGTGCAACCAAACTACCAGCAAAGTCTGTAGCACAGAACAGTACAGAACAGTATTTTCCTGGAAAGGTGAGACAGAACCCTGACCCCATTTACTAAAGAGCAACATTACAGACATATGAGCTCTCCTTGATACAGCACCACTCTTTAGATTGTGAGCTTTGTAATTAATGAGACAAGCTATCATTCATATAACCTAGGGGAACATTCATTTAATATTAAAATTCCCTGAAAACCTCCAATGTTAACATTTCTGGCATCAATAACTAGAAACTGGAAGTATTCATACCTCTTTTTTTTGGGCACAGATGAGTGCTGTGACAACACCCTCGGCCTTCACATTAAGAATGACTGTTAAGCCCAGGATTCTTACATTTTTTCTCCAGTATCCTCTACATGCTGCAACAACTCAGAGTATCTCATAAGAGACGATGACATCACTGTCCTGACCACCATGCACATTGGAAATATGTTTCTAAAGACTCCTAATTTCTTCTTCCCAGACTGTGAAGAGTTCACAAAACTGGTATCACTACTTGGTTCCAATGAAAGTGATCTAGCAGAGAGAAAGGGCTGAAGCTTTTACAGTTCTGCCTTCTCTTCTGATGAAGCCCTAAAAAGTACATAATGGGTACAAACTAAAACACCTATTAAAAACTAAATGCAATTAATACTGTGTATTAGAAATAAACTAAATACAACACAAGAAAAAGGAAGAAAGAAATCAGAAATTAAAATTATTTGAACTGAGGTCCTACTAGTTCAGTCCTGTAATTACAAGGATTAAAAGAACATGAAGACATGTTTGCTGTACATGGTGGATGTAATGAATTACAGACATTGCTGGTCAAAGACTTCTGATTTCAGCTGCATGGACATATGTGTGCAGAAGTCAAGCATGGAGCAAAATTTAGGAAGAGTAATATTTTCAAGTGCTTAATGGATGAGACAATGGAGTAGAAGTCAAGCCCTCATAGACAGGATTGGGTGTTGTCTGTGTAAAGAGAAAAAAAAGAATGAAAAAGGATGCTAATAAGAGAAGAATAATGAAACAAAAGAAGGGAAGTTCCTACTCAGCTACACAGAGTACTGGTCAACCACAAGATTACAAATAATAATAACTAAAGCTAGTTATAGTGTGAAAGTCATATTCTTTTGTTATTCTTTGTTTACACTTTCTAGTGATGTGAATTAAAAGTATACAGTTCTAAGCTTAGACCCCAACACATGGATCTCAAATGAAATATAAAAGAAGAACAATAATACATATACATACAATCCGCAGTTAGAAATTACATATCTCTTGGCACACTGTATAAAGTATTTTAAATCAAAATTATTTTAAATATAGTTATTGCTATAAGCAAAGAAAGCCATCTACAAACGCAGGATAAATTAATCTTCTAAATGCTACATACTGTGGAGAGTTTTGTAAATAAGAAGTATATGCATATTGTATGATTATTCACTTCTTCCCAAGGCCATTTCCCTGCTTTGGAAATCATTTTCATACTTAGACATTGAGCTACATGAAGCAGAACACATATTGGTAACATATCTGAGGAAAAAAGTTTCATTTTATCCAAAAGACAATATGTGGATTTTATTTTTATAAAGGTGCCCACTTAAAGTCTTACTATACTGAACTCAGTCTAAGCTTTGAATGAATAAGATATTATACAAAAGTCAACATAGTTACTATACAAATCATCATCAATATTTCAGCATTGTAAAGACAGCAGTATAAAATTATTTTTTACTACAACATTTGGTACTATCCTATGAAACATAAATTATGTATAAAATATTCTGAAGTTGAATGAGTGAAGTTGCTTTGTCAATAATTCAGGCAATACAAGAACAGCAATTCCCCACATATCAGTGCTTCCAATAGCATTTGGTTCTACTTTTATTGGTTCTATTGCTATTTCTTTTTTCTTGTAGTTAAGGTGAAAACATAAAATGAGGTAAGTTATAGCTGTGTAATACATAAATAAAATAGTGGGTTTTTTCCTGCTAATTCTTTTTTATGTGAAGGGATAAAGTTTATTTAAATAAAGCTACATTTCCAGGATAAAAGAAAACAAAATAAAAAGATTTTACAAATTTAAGTCCAAACCATCAGCATAGTTACTTCCCAATTGTTATTGAGAGAAAAAAATTATTTGTTTAACTTCCAAAACTGAGGGACTGGAGTATCTTTCATAAGAGTAGAGGCCGAGACTGCTGGGACTGTTTAGGCTGGAGAAGGCTTGGGGAGGACCTTATTGATAAGTATTGATGGATGTAAAGAAGACAAAGCCAGACTCTTCTAAATGGTGTCCAGTGATAGGACAAGAGGCAATAGGCACAAACTTCAACACATGAAATTTCATCTGAAAATAAGAAAACACTTTTTTACTGTAAGGGTGGTTGAACACTTGAGTGGGATGCCCCAAGACGTTGTGAAGTGTCCATCCCTGGAAATACTCAAAACCTGACTGGACACGGCCCTGGGCAACCCGTTGTAGCTGACCTCTGCAGATGATCTCCAGAGGTGCCTTCCAATATCAACTGTTCTGTGATTCTGTAAATTAATTTTACATGAAGAGGTATTTATCGGGTTTTTTTACTAAGAAGTCCACCTCTTGATGTCAGCCATAAAAGTACACATAATAGAAAATGCATCTGTAATCTTTGTTCTTCAGATCCAGAGAATTCTAATTCTCATCTTCAACTATACTGAACTCAATCTAAAAAATAAAGCTAGACACCAGTAAGCAGATTACATCAAGATTAACTCTCATATTTTAATGATGGACTAAATACAACCAGTCATTTGTAACCAGGGAGGTTTTTTCCCTTCTAACACATGTAAGGCAGGTGTACCACATGTCCCATCCTACATACCCTTTCTCTGAAACTTGGACCTAGGACACATGATGCATTAGTAACATCTAGGCTGCTTTTGGGTGTCCTAGAGAGAAATGTGGGAGATGATACATTGAACTGCATTCAGTACTGCCATAAAGTCCTCCCATTAATCGCTGGGATAAGAATTACGAGACTGGTCAAGAATTGGTCAAATGACTTGTACCAAAAGTAAGACCACAATAACTTACAATATCCAAGCAAACTTGCAAATGTGCTTATTTCTTTTCTCCTGAAAATCTAAATATCTGTGGTCCAGATAGTAAGCCAATTTCAACAATTTCATCTTTTCAGAGTGTCTCTGACAATGTAGGTAATAGGCTGACTGGGAGAACAGAAGCTCTGCCCCACTAAAAGATAACTCTAATTTTCAGAGGCTGAAGGAACTTCTAGGTACCAGAACAGCTCCACCATGGAATTATTTGTAGACAATGCCACCTTTAACAATGACAGACTTTGCAGCAGAAAACAAAGGGAACATGCAATCATCCCTATCAACTCTTAATGAAGAAAGTAACAGATGAGGAAAGTTCCTAAATTAAAGCACCTTAAATTAGTTGATGAGAAAAAAAGACTATCAAAAGATAGTTACAGAGGAGAACAGCACTCTTGTCCAAGAGTCTCACTGCTTAAGAAGCTAAGTAACAGTAACAAGTAGTGGACATGATTGATCATGATAGTGGACATGATTGATCATGATGAATCCTATGCATGAGCATGACCACCAAAAGAACTTGGCAGCTGTAGATATGTTGCCAGAAAAGACACAGTGCTTATGGTCAGAAAGCACGTTTTGGAAATAACACGCACAGAATGTAACCGTGAAGACTCATAGAATATATGAAATGGACCTTTGCGATCATCTGATTCAAACACTTTCTTTGAGATGGGAAAACTTCAAAGTTGGAGCTAATTTTGAGGTTAGATCAGTTTGCTTGGGATATCGTGCAGTCAAGTTTTAAATATCTTCAGTCATGGAGATTTCACCATCTCTCTTGCCAATCTTTTCCAGTGCTTGATTACCCTCACTGTGATTTTTATCACTAATACCTCATTAAAATTTTCCTTGTTGCAGTTTGTATCTGTCCCCCTCTTCCCTTTGCTGTGCACACCTGATATGAGTCTGGCTCTTCTCAGCACCAAGTGAAGCAGTTGAGGACACTTTAATGAGACCCTGTTCAGTCTTCTTTTCTTCATACAGAACAAACAGCTTTTTCAACTTTTTGTATGTGAGTGCTCCAGCCTCCTAAAGCTCTTCATGTCTCTCTCTGCTGGATTCTCTCCAGTTTGCTTGTGTCTTCTATTGCGGAGTCCAAAACTGTACACCTCTCTGAATAGAGGTGAATACATACTTCCCTCAACTTGCTGGCCATGTATACTGTTGGCCTTCTCTGCTGTGAGGGCACACTGCTGACTCATGTTCTCATCACAGATGGCAGTCAGGTTAGCCAAGTACAATTTAGTCTTGGTAAATCCATGCTGATTCCTTCATTTACCCTCTTGTCCTTCATGTACTTGGACACGGCCTCCTGAAGAAAATACAGATACCCTGATGGGGCTGAAGATATTAAAACAACTGAAGATGATTCAAGAAAGGAATAATCATTTTACATTCTTAATTCTATACATGGTTTAATAGAAGTCCATGACCATAATGATTGGTTTTCAAATCTTGATCTTACTTCCTTATTGACAGACTGAAGCCTAGATACTGTCCTTCAATTCACTATTGGAAAGCCCTTTTATTTTCCTAAATCTCTTCTAAAAAGAAGGGCATACCAAATTGTAAGCAAAAATTATCTGGCTGAAGCTGAAAGGCTTCTATGTTCTGTGCTTTGTATTCAGGTTCCCATGACCTGAAATTCTTTTTCATTGATTTTAAAGTGCTGTTTTGCTTTTCCTAAGGCCTAGAATTGTGAAAAGGACAATACATATGAGATAGGTAACACATATATTTTAGATATCTGCCTCCCCAGGATGAACCCTGAGTTAAATACATATGTTACCCACACATATTTTGCATTGCCAGAATTAGGCATCTCAGATAACACTTCAGCAGAAAATCATCTAAAATGAGAATACACAGTATGCAGTTCCTTAAAACTAGTCAAGAGGAAACACTGAAGACATGCGTGTTTCTGAAAACCCCTCTTATTTCAAGGATGAGGAATCTCAAGACTAAAGAAAAATGTCCTCCATTTAACACCGATAGTTCAGAGGGTCTTTCATGTTTATAAGCAACCATCTTCTCTTCCCAAAGAATTGAGAAAAGCTGACTTCTTTCTTTCCAAGGTGCTCTGTGATGGTGGCAAATCTTTAAAAAGGGGGATTAGAGCATTCACCTGGGAAATATCCTAGCCTTCAGTCCCTTATCTAGTGAAAGGCTCTATGTTTTACCTTTGGGAAATTCTAGATAAAACACAGAAACAATCACACAAATAATATATCAGTTGACACTGGCTTTGCAACAGAACATTTCAAGGATAAAGAAGAGCAAGGATTTTCTCTCAGTAACTATGACTAGTCTCTATGAGAAAGCCTACATGGAATCTCTGAATATAGGCTAGTATCTTGCAGAAGATGCTGCAAATGGCTTGTGTTTTTAATGACAGGTAGTTTCATGAAAATCAGTTAAATAAAAATAACAAATACACAGTTTGTGGTAAGGTATCTATTTTTTAAAAAAAGCAAAGTCTATGGAGTAACACCAAAGGAAAATTAGAACATCTCAATTTTGTCTGTAGTAGCTGTGAGAAGTTATTCCTGAAATGCACCATACTTTCATGATTGACACATTTCTTGGATTTAAGGCTGATAGATTACTACATATCAGAAAGGATAAAATAATTATCCTACACTCCATATGATCTCAAATGTTTCCAGACCCAAATTACAATTAATTCCAGGTTCTGCTACTGGTGGCCCTCCTTGCAGGAAAGGATGCACATCCCTCAGAGCCAGCTCAGAAGGGAAGAGAGAACAGTCAAAGGATCCAGAATACTTCAGCATTAGGTGGTTGCTTGCTAAGTGAGTAGAAAAAGCAAATGCAGGTGAACTTCATGTAGTTGTGTAGATTTTATCTGGGAAAAGAGCAGTAGGCATCTCTCAGAAGGAAAGAAGATTCAGAGAAGAATAAGATTATGCTGTGAGAGCATATGAGAGAAAGCTGGGAAAAGGTATGGGAATTGTATTAACTTAGAATTCTAAGGGCTGAGACACCTGTCTTATAGGATTAAAGGGTTAAAGCAGCAGATATTCTCATCGCTGTCAGCCTGGTCTGTCAGAGTTCAAATTTACCAATTATCCTGAAGCCAGCTGTCCCTACTATTCCGTTCTAAATTTAATAGTCTTGAGAAAATGTTATCTTTCTAAATTAAAATGATTTGCAAAAGACAGGGTAAACCACTGCCAAGTAAGATATCCACTTAGCCACACACATACACCCTCTTTCACTCTCACTGAACACACTCTCCCTGCTTTTACAATCTCATACTGTATGCTTGTTCCTGAAGACCATCCATAGTTTTAACGAAGACATTTCAGTACTTTCATACTTTCCACCTTTACTCCCTTCCTCCTACTTTATTTCTCCCCATGATAAATCAATTTTGATAGAAGCTTCAATTTTCCATTATGCATATACTTAATTCTATGACTTTGCATGCCTACAGAAGTATGAAATTTGTTCAGACTTAATTAAATTCTTGCTTTCTTGGTTTATCATGAATTCTGCAATTGCCCATCAACTATATACATTTTTAATTCTGTGCTCATAAACTAGTGGACAGTCTTACATTTTCGTCTTTAAAACTGACTAAAATTGAAGTTCGGTTGAAAACACTGCCATTAAAAATGTGATTTTAGAGCAAAAGATCAAGATAAATTTGATAATAACTTGGTATGATACTATATTAATGACAAAAACTAGAAGACAAACATTAACAATAACTATTATCCTTATAGGAACTACTCAAATCTTATTAAGATGTATTCCTAAACAAAAATATTCAAATAGTTGATCTATCTATTAATAGGAAATCAATGATAATTTCAAACTGTCTTCCAATTTTTGTTCAATTTTAAGCCTGAAAAAGAATGAGAGCTTTGTTTTACTTTGACCACAACTGCCACAAAATCACTTTAAAAGTCAAACTACATGCATGGAAGATTTTTTGGGGATGGATAATGCTAGGTCTGTTTAAATTAAGTCTTAATGTATTTGATTAATCTGCTATCAGTCAACTGCATGAGGTTTCACTGACATTACTCCTTGTCATTTGTAATTCACTGTCTATTATGCTTTCCAGGAATTTTCAGTCATGTACTTCACTAACCATATTCATAAACACCTGAATAGGAAATAATCTAATACACCTGCAATGGAATAATGTCATACAAAACTAACACATCATGTGCCCATTCCTACTGTTTAAATACAATACTCTTCTCAGAATGTCAGTGCAATACTCTGAAGATTTGCTTAAGACCCTGTTGTCATCAGTGGACTTGGCAATGTACTGAAAGTGAAACTTGTATCTCTTGAAGTTCATAGAATCATTTTGATTCTCAGATTCAGGCTCAAACACCACCAGCTGAAGGTGGTTTTGTAACTTCATTGCAAATTGCATCTTCAAGTGGAAGGACAGAGAGGACAGTTGTCACAGATCCAGTATAAACATAAGGATCTTTTCCAAAACATGGGCACCTGGTTGTCAACTGTAAGTTATAAATACACATGTTAGGTACTGCCTATAGTCACTAACTTTCACTATAGTGAAAGTCAGCTTATGATTACATTTGATACAGCTTCTGAAAATGAAATGGCTAACCTGTAGATGCAGGGCATAATTTCATCAAGTGAAAGTAGCACGGATTAGATCAGCTGTCTACTATTATGAGAAAATTTTCACCAATCTGAGGATCTGCATTAACCTCAAATTATTTAACAAATTATTGAAAAGATGTCACAACTTACTGCAAGTGATAATATGCTAGTCTTAATACACCATTTAAGTAAAAAAATGTTCATTACTTGAGATGTCAAGAATAGATCCTGGGTTATTGTGCTAGACCAGCTACAGATTTTGCCCAACTACCTGCAGGTACTGCCAGATATGTATTCCTCTGGGTGTTTCAACACAAAATGAACTAGGCACCAGGATATGTCCCAGGCACCAACTGTATAAGTGACACTATTTTTATTACAGACATCAAAGAAGAGGAAAACAAATACCAAGATGCAACAACTCCTACAGGGCAGTTGGGAAAGACTGAAATTAGAAAAGCTAAAGTTGAAAGGAACCGAATACCAATATGCAGACATCTGAGGAACTCTAGACACACTCAAAAATACAAGAACCACTTGCCCATACTAAAATATGTGAAAAGAAATCACAATTCTGGCACACACCCCTTTTGTAGCCTTGAGAAAAATACAGTATAAAATGTTGGGGTTTTTTCTATGACTTTTGTTTGCCTATGTTTTTGTACTGTAAACTGTTTGGGATTAGGATTATTCTTACTATATGTTGCTAGAGAATTTAAGTACCCTGAGCTTTCCTTAGATCTCTCAATTCTTGTGATAGTATAAACAGAAGTATCTGTATAGAGTAGTTATGTAAGGTATCTGATACCAACTTCTGCATACTCAGTATTCTTTATATACTCTGTCTTTCTAATCTTATTTGTATTCTTACAAATATTCTTTAATTATCAAACTGTTTAATTGAGCTCAACCCATTCCCGCAGATTATCAAGCTTTTACTACAGTCTAATTCTGTCCTATAAAGTATTTTGTAATCATTTCCAGTTTTTCAGCATCTGTCAATTTGACTAATGTAATTTTGGTTTCTTCCTCCAAAATGAAAATACTCAGCAGAATCAAGCTTCAGCACGTTCCCCAAGTGATAACTTATTTCAAGACACTGAACAAAGGAAAGAAACAGGTTGGGCGAACATGACAGCTTTCATACCAGACTTTCTTGAGGTTAGCTTGGGAGTCAGCCACATTTAAGTGCATCTTCCTCTTTGTTTTACTGTTAGAGTAACCCTCTAGTTACTAACCTTAAAATTTGGTAGAATCAGCTATTGTTTATGGTCTCTATTTTTAAAGTCTCCTATCTAGTAAAACTTTAATCCATTACAACATTCATATTCAAGCTAATACGATGGCGGGGGGGGGGGTGTGTGTGTGTCATAATTAAGGTTTTAAGAATCACAGTATCATTTGGTTTACTTAAATCCAATTATATATTTAAAATAAAAATTTTGCATATTCCATCCTCCTTTCATTATCTAATTTTATAATTCTATTTTAAAATGGAAGTGAGTTTTTCATGAATTATAATTCATGAATCATTAATGGTTTCTGCCCAGGTTCTAGATAATTAATGATTTTTTCCTTCGTATTCAAAGTAAAATGAGAGTAAAATATTATATTAGACTTACAGAAAGCAATATTTATCATCATATTTTTCCTTTTTGAAAACCATACTGTGGGATGATTTCAGTTCTTCACAGTTTTCTTTAAAAAAGAATTCTCAGATGTGGAGAACATTTTCAAGCTCATATCCTTAATAAAATAAAACATCCAGCCTATGTAACAAAAAAGTACTGAAGTATCATGCATTCTGAAAGTTGCTTTTTTTCTGAGAAACTTTACAAGGTCTCCTCATTACTTATTAGTTAAATACTTTGAAAATGTATCTTTCATACTCAAGACTGATTTGTAAAAGTCTTCAATGTACTGGCATCCTAAAGCTAGTTCTCCACTTGGAATGTCACCAGTACAGCAGTACTAGTGTAAGACAAATTGCCTATAACATGCATATATGCTGGATCTTAGCAAAATAGTGCTTTTAATGGCACAAAGGAATTCTCCCATTCACTCTCCAGAGTAAATAGTTAAACCAATTAAAATTAAATTCATTTAGTGGGGGATTTAATTTTTCCTTTTATATATAGAGATATATATATACACACACACAGATAAATAAATGTTCTTTCTTACCCTTTCAAACAGCACATTTTTAATCCACAAATTTTCATGCACTCTTGTGCATGATTTTTTGAAGTCTTAAATCTTAATATTATTTTAGGATTTCTCAAACTATTTCCATACTACTTGACTACAGTATTCCACTCTACTATAATAATCAGATGGTCTTTTATAAACACTAAGTTCCTTCAGTGTATTATTACACATTAATGTATTCTAAGAATCTGTTCATCCTACCATGCAGAGCTAAATAAATCATGGTCTCCTGTACCAACCATGCTAAAAAGTTACTGCCCATCAGTAAAAAACAGATCCAAGGATGCTCTTTCTCTTTTTTATGGATGGTAAATTTAGCAAGTGCCCTAGCAACACTGCCTATTCTTAAGCATTACCTACACTTCCCAGTGTTAAATCACATTTTACTTTGCTTATGACTACAACTGCTTTATTTGAGTTGGAATTTCAGATCAGACATCTACCTCAGACTAAACAGTTCTAAGAAAGCAGATCTAGACTCATAGGAGAAAATATGGGATTTCTGAGAGCAGGAAATGTAAGTGAGCATATAAAGGGAAATTCACAGGAAATTAAAATAAAATTAAATAAGACGACAGAAAAGAGGACCGAACTAGTACAGCCAAGACCAGAAATTTGGAGAGAGGGAGTTGAAAGAATTAAAACAGCTGAGTAAAAAGACTGGAAGCATCAGCCTCCAGGGTAAGACTAAGAGCTGTGAAAGGACACAAAGACTCACAAGATATTTGGAGTAAAAGCTAAAGCTAAGAAGGCAGTTGGACAAAGCAGAATAGTTGAACTTCCACTGAGTGAGGAGAAAACATTTGTTAGAACACATTTTACTAAACTGAATCCCATGGTAACTGAGCAAATGTCAGCAACACTTTCAGCAAAATAATAATCATAGAATCATAGAATGGTTTGGGTTGGAAGGGACCATAAAGATCATCTCATTCCACCCCCTGCCATGGGCAGGGACACCTTCCACTAGACCAGCTTGCTCAAAGCCCCATCCAGCCTGGCCTTGGACACTGCCAGGGATGGGGCAGCCACAACTTCTCTGGGCAACCTCTTCCACTGTCTCACCACCCTCACACTAAAGAATTTCTTCTTCTATCTAATCTAAATCTACCCTCTTTCAGTTTAAAATCATTACCCCTTGTCCTATCACTATACTCCCTGATAGAGTCCCTCTCATCTTTCCTGTAGGCCTCCTTTAGGTACTGGCAGGCTGCTGTAAGGTCTCCCCGCAGCCTTCTCTTCTCCAGGCTGAACAACCCCAACTCTCTCAGCCTGTCCTCACAGGAGAGGTGCTCCAGCCCCCTGATCTTCTTGGTGGCCCTCCTCCAGACCTGCTCAAGCAGGCATATGTCTTTCTTACGCTGGGGTCCCCAGAGCTGAAGGCAGTACTGCAGGTGGGGTCTCACCAGAGTGGAGCAGAGCGGCAGAATCACCTCCCTCGACCTGCTGGTCACGCTTCTTGTGACGCAGCCCAGAATACTTTCTGGGCTGTAATCGCACATTGCTGGCTCATACTCATTTTTTCATCCACTAATACCCCCAAGTCCTTCTCTGCAGGGCTGCTCTCAATCCACGCATCGCCCAGCCTGTATTTGTGCTTGGGATTGCCCCAACCCATGTGCAGGACCTTGCACTTGGTCTTGTTGAACTTCATGAGGCTCGGACAGGCCCACCTCTCAAGCCTGGACTCTCAAGTCCAGGTCCCTCTGGATGGCATCCCTTCCCTCCAGCATTTCGACCGCACCACGCAGCTTGGTGTTGTTGGCAAACTTGCTGAGGGTGCGCTCAATCCTACTGTCCATGTTGCCAACAAAGATGTTAAACAACACTGGTCCCAATACTTCAGCAGATGAAATTGATTGTACAAATATAAAACTTCACCATGGACAAGAACAGACTGATGACACCCATCTGAAAAGGGAACAGTTTTAAATCTTGTTCAGTGCCTAAACAAATCAAATGTATGACTGATACATGCATAATTGTGTAGTTCTTGCCAAGTCTATAAAAATATAGTCATAATACTTTGAGATGTTCAGTACTTCTTTGAAGTCCACACCACAGAGAAAAGTGCAAGTCCACTTCAAACAGTGCTAACATTTCTGAAGCTACCATGGAAGCACTAACACATTTCTTATTCAAAAATGTCATCACACAAAAGTAATGGACTTGAGAAGTGTACTTTAGAAAGGATTCAAT
The DNA here is from genome assembly GCF_929443795.1 of Astur gentilis. Classification (NCBI taxonomy): domain Eukaryota; kingdom Metazoa; phylum Chordata; class Aves; order Accipitriformes; family Accipitridae; genus Astur; species Astur gentilis. Next base: position 15,237,357 of record NC_064913.1, read on the forward strand.
ATAGTAAAAGCAGAACACTCCCTTACTTGGCAATATATTGCCTTTAGAATCCAGTAAAGTGTTTGACTTCCACTTTCTGAGTTTTTGATAATCCACTTCTCGATGTGAAACTTAAACTACAAATCATTCTGAAGTGGGTTGGGTTTTTTGTTGTTGTTGTTTCTACTTTTTTAAACAGGAAAGACTAGAATGTGAAACTCAAGATTGCTGGATTATGACGGGAAGATTAAAGTCCCCCTTTACCATTGTTCTCTTTTCCAAGAAAGTGTCCTGACCAATAATGCTTGTAAGTTTTGTTTTTAATTTTTTTAAACTATTTCAATATGTTTATGTAACTATCTATAATCTTTGGACCAGGGAAAAAGTGTGTGTTGGGTAAACTCGTGGTTAGAAAAATCTCTTGGGATAATGACAGACTGGAGACTTGAACCTGTGTCTCCACATCAGAGGTGAGTGATACGGTTATCAGCTTAACTACTGGTTTGGATTCTCTTACACTCCAAGTCATTTCTATGCTGAGAGACTTAGATCACTACAAGTATCATAAAAACTAGCACTGTTCAAGGGAAAAAGCTGGTATTTCTTCATTAAAGCTGGCTTAAAAAAATAAATAATAATCTTTATCCACTTTAATGTTACTACCTGTTTCAGTAGGACTACCTGCCCTTCATGGCTATGTCACACATTCATGCACACCTACAGACATACAGACAGACACCTCTGCTTTCTTGAAAAAAGATGGGGGTGGGGGGAAAAGGATATGTACCTTCAATGTCCTCGTATCATTTGAGGAATGTGTGTCTCTAGGGAAAGGAACTTGCTCTTTTCACTGAAGCATAGATCTATAAAATGGACACATAGCTACCTATCTGTGACTGCGCTCATCTCAAGAATTTTCAAGGTTTCCTCCATAGGCAAGACATCACTCAAATCTATTTGCAAAATTTGTTCAGTATGTTTTCTCCTACTTGCATTACTTTCTTTTATTTCCACGCCCTGTCTCATTAGCATTTAAGTAACATTCCTCAACAGAAAAGAATATGATGATAAAGTGAACAATTATTTACATTTAAGTTTTTAAGCTGCAGTGGAAAATTCTGACCTATTGAGAAATTGATAGTCTAGCTCACTATTGATTAACAGTGAAACACATAAACACAACTTGATAGTGTTTCAAATGGAGAAGAGAATCTAATCATCAAAACTCTAACAGAATTTGAGATGTGTAATATTTAGCACAAATGGAAGAAGTAACACTCAGTTACACAGTATCATTTATATGATACTGTCTAGTTACAGAATACATTGCTGTTAGCCAAAAGACATTTTGTTCACTTGGAATGTGAATTAATGTTTAGGTGTGCAAGTCTTCAGCTGTTATGCTAAAGATAAATGATCACAGCTTAAGCCTGAGAATCAATTTTAAGGGATGCATGGCAAAACTCTCTTTGGGTACAGTAATTGCTACTCGGAGCATATGCTTACTGCCCAAAAAATCTGTTCAAAAATCAATCACTTCAATATGATGGAAAAAATCAGATGCTGTATCACATACGGCCAACTTCAGCACAGCCACACAATACCAAATTAAGAGACAGATTACATTTCAAATGAGAAGATAAAGTCAGGCCATTATTTTCTTTTCTGATAATTTTTAAGGTGGGTCACAAATCACTAATCTTAGTCCAATGTGTTTGTTTACAGTTTTTCAGCGCTTTCAAATCTACCTAAAAACTCTTCACATGACACCCATCAAAACTAAACTGAAAACACTTTTAGAAAGAAAATAATTCTTCATAAATTAACCAAGAGCATTTTAAATACAAACTTTAAATGAAAACCAAATATTTTTATCATTCACATTATTGTCAAGTTCTATATGCTTAGATGTGCAATAATGTGCCCTAATAGAGTTGCAAAGGAAAAGAGATTTGTCATTAAAACTATAGTGCAACTGCCTGTGATGATCCAAATGTGAGGCCGTGTGACTAAAATTGCATACGATTAAAAGAATGCACTGAGACAGGACAGCCCCCTTTGCTGCTCTGATAAATCAGCACTCATTTAAAATAGTTCCTGACAACTCCCTATGTGAGTGTCAGTCCAACTGCTTTGAAAGGTAGCATCTGCCTTTTAGTTACAGTGAAAATAAAGCAACCCTTTACAGAGTTTCATATGCTTTGTAGGAGGTTCATCTGATGCCCAGTAAGTGTGGTAGTGCAATAGTCTGAAATGAACCTTGTATACAGATTGTTTTCTATGGAGCTGAGAAAGGAACCCCCCAAAGACCCCAAAATAACTAAAGATACTTTTCAGGAATATAATGAATTGACAGTTTTACCAAGAGGTTCATTCTTCTCAGGAAGGGCTCAGCTGTATTCTGGACTTTTCCAAGAATCCCAGAAGACTGTAGCAATGCATGCTGCATGACAGTTGCTGCAACTACTGACAATGCCACAGCATCTCGCAAGTCAAGTGAAACTTGGACAAAGATGTGTACTATGAGCTGACCTTCTGGAATAATTGTTAAGTCCTCTTTAGAGTTTATTGGGAACTTATCCAGAAATGGTGACATCTTGTGTCATTTAAGAAAGTCATATTTTCAAAGGAGATTTTCTTAATTAGCTACTATGAATTGAAGACTAGCCAAAGTAATATACTTCCTTCCAAAGAGGTCTAGACGGTCTGGCTCCATCCTTTAAAGAGTAATCGTGAGGCCTGCTGTCTCATTTTCTCCTGAGTTTTTTTTAATACCAAGAATACATTTAAACAGAAAAACCACAAAGGGACTCAGCTCCTTCCTTCTGCCTTTTTTCAGAGCTGGTGGTTTTGGCATTTTCCCAAGTAGCTAGGCAGATTCATTCACATGTGCTATAGGTCTGTTGGGCAAAGAATAGATGACATCCAACCACTCACGTGTATCTTCTTGTCACTCTCTAGATAAATTTATTTGCCACCTCTTAGCTTTCATCAGTCTTTGAGGAAGGTTCTGAAAGTGGATCTCTACCTCTCTGTCCAGGAAGTTATCATGCCTCACTTCCCAAATCAATCCTGTATCCCTGATCTTATCACTTTTGCCCAGCATTGTGTCTGTTCTTTCAAGCTTCCCAATGAATTCTGCCCTGATTATGTTCAATTTTTCCATGGCATTGTTAAATCTAGTGCCTTTTGCATTCTCCAAAAGCATTAACTTAGATCTTCAATTTTTTCATACTGGACTCCCTGGCCTTGGGGTGAGTATCTGCAGCAGCAAGCTCCTCTTTTTCAAGTTTGGCATAAGGAACTTCAGGATTCTTCACTTCCTAACTTTTTCCCCCTTTTCAAGCTGGTGTCACAGTGAGAGAAAGGAAGGGGAGAAAAACAGTTATACTGAGAAACAGAGGGATAATGATGAGAAAAAATTCTATGAAAACAATATGTAGTTACGGAAGGAAGGGAAAGAAAGCTCTGTTTGTCTCTTACCAATATCATAATTAGCTGATTCATTCCCTGGAGGTTGCCCACTGAAGTAGGTAGTCTAACAGAGAGGAAGCTCCCTTGGCTGTTTAAAAAGCAGACATTTCTTAGCAACCTCACTTGCTTTTCTCAAAACTTATTTCTTGAGTCTGTGCCCTGTTACAACCAGATGAGTTTTAAAGCAAGAGGAGGAGAAGCAACTGTTGCAACAGTTTGTTTTGTGGCAAAAACTATTTATGCATTGGAAACACATCACAAGATTTCTGTTGCTGTTAATCCTTTTCCAACATTTATACCTATGTAACTCTTACACAGTTTTGGAGCACTTAAATTATTTCTGTGGCAAGGATACCTTGTCATAACTGCTGCTGAGGGTCTAGGTCTCGGCGTTCTTGTACACCCTCAGGCTTGATCAAAAGAGTGAAGAGACCATATGATTAAAGTCAACTCCAAGTATGTTTTGAAAACTGACAACAAAAAGCCCATTTTTCTATTATATAATCCTCACAAACAGAAAAATTAAGAGTTTGAGTATCTACCATTGTTAAAATAGTCACATCACAAACTGGCTCAATTTTGTTTAGCTATGAGATGAGTACCTAGTATTTTCTGAGAAACAGTACTAAAAATATTCAACCAAATAAAACTTATTCCTAAACACTAACTGAAGAAGTCACTGGTCTAGTTTGAGTCAGTGAGCAATAGCAGCCAAAGATTCTTCTTCTGATTGTAGGAGACACATTCAACAAGGGAAAATACAGGATGAAAAGAAAACATTCTTATTTCAGCATGGCTGAGTCTTTTTTTCACAAGTTAATGCTTTAGAAGTATTTCTGAAATCTAACAATTTTTTGTTTTGATGCTGAGAGCCTTTTAATTATATAAATTCCCAGATCTTCCAGCAAAAAAAAATTACTATTATCTTTATTTTAAAAATATATTTAAATATTTTTTTTTAAAAAAGAACAAAAGATTGCAGTATTTTCAAATCTAGTGCAACATACTTCCATCTTAATATGAAGATTTTGTCACTCTGCACACTTGGAGTGGAGAAGCAAATATCCTAAAATAAACTACTATCCCCTGGGGCAACTCATTAAGCAGTGGCTTGTTAGATGTAGAAGCAGGTGTAAAATACACATACAGATCACTTGACCAAACATCTGCAACTTTAACCCTGTGAAACATTTGCCACTTCAGTCCTTGAACTGAAGAAAGCATTAAGGTGTGTGCTTTTTAAGTACATGCTTCCATCTCTTCAAAGTAAATTTGCCTTTCAAGCAGTGTATTTTTTAAAATAATAGACATATGTGATCTAGATCATAATGAGTGGTGAGTAAAGGAACCCTAACCTGTGAGGTTCTGGATCTCGCTGCATTTCCCATGATTCCACTCCCTCTTTCTCAACAGTCCACCTCTAAACCCAGCTGATGCCCAAGCCTGAACCTGCTCCCCAAGATCAGTTTCTTGGGATTTAGAAGAAATCAGACAATGGCATCATACTGAGTATGTCCCATTGTTTCTCCAGGATTTTCTGCAAAATCTGCATCTCGATCCAAATCCTCTTTCTTGGTTGCATTTCTGATAATCTTCACCATAATTCAAGAAGTGCACAAAACCAGTTATCACAATAATGTCACAATCAAGAACTAAAATTTTTAGACGGTTATAGGCAGCTCCAAATCAATGACATACATTCTTCTTCAGATCACACGGGATGGGTGTACCTTCAAACACTGGCATTATGTCAAAATTCTTGGGCCTGCAAGTGTCTAATGAACTTTTCATTTTAACTTTCCTTCATCTATTCTTGCCTGAATGACAAAGACATGGAGGCTGAATGAAGTATCTCTCTTTTTTGGTTAAGCAGTACCAATGTGGTAACAGTGACCAGGACTGGTTTCATCTACTGTAAAGCTTATTCCTGAAGTAATTCATTAACTCTAATTTGTCAATTTAAGTGGGGAAATGAGACATATACCATTTGTGCCTCAAACTATCTTTCTAGGGCATGATATATAGGAGGAAACATTTCATCACTGGGGAGTGACTGTGCTCTTTCTGCAATAACTGTTTCCCACAAAAGAAGAAAGGAAAGTAACATCCTTACCCTACATGCAGCTGTTTCATTTCCATCTTTACAAATTACTTTCAACAATTAAAGTTTGATTTTCCTTGCCTCACCTTTGCTGCTTCAGGTAATATAAAGGGAATCTTGTTCAAATGTATATCATTACTTGCCAAAAAGAAAAAAAGAAAAAAGAAAAAAAAATCCTCCAGCACCTCTAACTCCACATAATTTTTTTATAAGGATATTAGATACACGTGAGGAGTTGCATTTTTTGTAAATTAATAGAGGCATCTGCAAATTCATTATGTTCTGTTCACCACCACACAGGTAGTCTACATCTATATTCTCAAAACAAATAGATTTTTCTGTTGAAAAATATTTTTTTTCCATTGAAATATATATAAAAATATATACAGAAAAGTGTATTAAAGTATTGAGGTTTCAAAGGCAAGGATTGAAGTGCTGGTGCTAAGTCATCCTGCTTACACATATGTATTAGCCTTAATAATTACATGATTCCACATTATTTTTCCCTCTGCAATGAACACTGATCTTGGAACAGTTGAAGGCCTATCCCCTATAATGGGGATGACTGAATAAGAACTCTCTTCTTTTTGAAAAATCAAAGGTATTAAAAGGTGCGTTGGTACTTACTAAATCAATTAAACAAGAACAGGAACAGCAGTTTAATGCTGCACCACGGAACTGGATTCTATCCGTGTCTGCACTCCAGAAACAAACCTCTGAACATCTGAAAAGATCTTGATACATTTCAACATATAAAATGCTACTTAATTTATAGAGAATGTTCTTCACATAATACTTCATTAAGATGTGAAACCCTTGCTGTGAGATGCGATGAATGCTAAAAATTTGCATTGCTTCAAAGACCAATTGAACAAATGCATGGAAGAAAAATCCACTGGAGCTATTAAATACAAAGACAATACATCTGCTTCAGAAAGCTGCTGTAAATTGTTGGAAGCTGTGAGAGTACACTGGAGGAAATATTACTTACTATATGCTTGCTTTGCTACTATATTCTTCTAAGACCAGTTTTTTAACTCCCAGTCACTACTGGAGAAGAGTACTTGGCTAGATGAACCTTCATTCTGACCAAGAAGAGCCATTCCTTTGTTTTTACACAGGCTATATTAATACTGTGAAAAGTGAGCTCCTTGTAGTCACCAGTCAGAAACACCAAGTCAGTGGATACTTCTCACCATAACATAACTGTGCTTCAGTTAGCATTTGTGAACTGCAGATATTAACACCCCTACTTGGTCATGGTAGTACTGTGACAGTAAACTCATTAATGTTGTGAAGCAGTCTGATACCATAGTGACAAACACCCCGCAAAACCCCAGGAGAAAAATTAATCATTCTTTTTCTAGAGAATAGTTTGAATTGTGCACAGTAAATAAGGCTTGGGGCTAAACATTGAATAGTAAGGATAAAAAATATTTAATAACTGCTTATTCAATGAGCACTGTCTATCCTGGGCTGCAACTGAGGTAAGAACCTTGCGAAAGAAAAGACTACAGGACTGTGTCATTAAAAAAACCCACAACCAATGTCTACATTCAGGCAGCTAAATAAAAACTGCACCAGCAACCTTATTTTTACCACTAACAAAAAAGCAAACTAGAACTCCTGAAATTTCCACTATGTGGTGTCATCTTGGCAAAACTTTACCAGATGATTTAGGATCTCTATATCCATCATAACAACCTCTTCCACTGAAACTAATGGAACGACTGATGGCACTTTATTAGCCACTGCCTATTTTAGCACTAAAAGAAAATAAGACAGTTTGCAAATGCATTTCACAAATATTTGTTATAACAAGGAAATATGAAAATGTCAGGCTTTGAATGAAAACTGTGTTTCAGTGGATATACATTTTCTCTTTATTCTGCTGAATGTAACTCCTTTCACCCTGCTCTTTGTATCTTCTCTCCTAACCTTGCTTCTTCCACTCCTCACCAGTGCTAACCTCCATGGCCAGCTGGTCTCATTTCTTATTCCCAGTCTCAATTCTTATACCCATTTCCTTTACTAACCATTTCTAGTACTTGAGCCGTTTCAGATTTTTATATACAGCCTGCTTGCCAAAACACTCCAAATACTCCTATTCAGGTCTCTCTCTCTTCACCTATCTACTAGCTGCATCTCCTCACCCAGAACACATGCCTATCCCATTCTTTTAGAGGCTTCATTTTCTGCTTATGTCATGATTCCAATCCTTCTGAAATCAAGACTTACATAGTCTACATGAAAGTAAAAATAGAGGGGCTAGATTTAACTATTGTGACAGGCAAACAACAGATTTGTAACACATACGTATACTATATACCATATGCTTTATTTCTACATTTGGTATATTTGGTTCTCTGAAACATTACTTGTGCACATTATGTGAGAAGATCCCTGGCAGATCATTAGACCACTTGGTTATGCAAGATACTGCTCTGCAATAAATGTGCACAAAACAGGAAGCAGAGTGATTGCAAATTACTTACGAGCATAATCTGACAAATTAGCTATACAGATGACAAGGAGGATATGGAAGTGGATAAATAATTACTCGAGAAAATTGAAAACTAAAAATAAGTGTAAATTACATTTTTTAGGAAACCTTATCGATGACTTAATTGAGATTCTGGGGTCAAACTGCTCATATTAATATGTTGGGGGCTTTAATGTGCAAAAATAACCTAGACACACAGATTCACTACTCATATGTACTATATCTATAAATAGAAAACATCAATAAATAGGAAACAATGACCCTGACAAGTCAGCAAGTAAACATGGAAGACATTAAACTCACAGTTAACTCTCAGAACTACCAGTAACAAACACACTAAAAAGTTACATCACAAAAGTTTCAAATTCTGGCAATATGCAGAGGGAAAATACCTATTTCAGAAGATATTCCAAATTCTAATTTATAAAGCTCTTTTTTTTTTTTCTTTTTTCCTTTTTTTTTTTTACCTTCTCTAAAAGGCATCTATTTCCTGGACACTTCTCACACAGTGATAACATGAATACTTTACAACTTAACCTATTCCAGCACTTGTCTGGCCTATGAAGGGTTAGGAAAAAACCCACACACCAATCACACCATTCTTATAGGAGAAAGAAATTACTAATGTGTAAACTCAAAGAATAATGTGATACTGATGTTTCTGTAATGACTAATATTACAGAAAAAGAAAAAAACCACAAAAAATTGTCCAACCTGACATAAAAGCCTGTAGCGATGCAAGAGGTTATTCAGTCCCAGCTGCAGGACTTCACAATGGCTTCGGCTGAATTTCAAGTGGCTCCAAGCAGCCCATTTCTCAACCCTGTCCAGGTCCCTCCTAATAGCAATTCTTCTTATGAACTGTTTCTCCCCAGTTTGGTAGCATCTAGAAACCTGCTATACTTGACATATTGCAATCAATACTGGCCTTTGAATCCTGAGGAAACCCTCTAGTAGACACCACAGTTTTTACTGTTGATCACAACCCTCAGAGCCATGCAGTCCAGCCAAGTTTCCACCGATCTCATCATCCTCTCAGTCCATAGCTCACTATTTTGACTGAAGGAGACTGCTCTAAAGTAAAGTTGAACAGCATTCACAGTTCTCCCCTTGTCCACAGAGGCAGTTATCTCATTGTAGAAAGCAATTAAGGTTGGTCAGGCATGAATTGAGCTTGGTAAATCCATGCTGGCTGTTCTCAATCACATTCTTGTCCTTTGTGTGCCTAGAATTTACTTCCATGAGGTTATGCTCTGTAACTTTCCCTAGGACTTCGGTTAGACTGATGAGCCTGATGATCCCAGAACATTCCTCTTGCCCTTTCTGAAGATGGGCATGACATTTTCCTTTTCCAGTCATCAGAAACTTCCCATGTTTGACATGATCTTTCAAAGATAACAGTGGCCTTGCAGTAACATTGGTCCCTTGACTTTAAGTGTTCCCCTGATCTTCCTCTACTGTGGGTAATGTTTCATTGCCACACAAATTTTGCTAGGTAGGCTCAGGAACCTGGGAAGTCAAACTTTACCACCCAAAAAAACAAAGCAGAAAAGGCAATGAGTGTCTTGCCTTTTCCATGTGCTTTGTCACTAGGTCTCCTGCCCCACTGAGCATTGGGTCCACATTTTCTTTCGCTGTCAACATACATACTTTTGCCCTTCCCATCCCTCACTAGTTTCAACTCTAGCTAAGGTTTTTCTAACTCCATTCTTGCACACTTGGCATATTGGTAACAAACCTCATGTGATACAACATCATGCATTTTATGTATTTTTCATGCATGTCTAAATTCAACCATTCAGGATTCTGCCTCTTGACCAGATAATCAATAGAGTACCTAATAGTAATAGTACCTAATGCCTACTACTTCTGAATTAATTCAAATCAGCTATAAAATACAAAAGGAGAGAAATTCTACCCAGATTTTGTCTTAACCTATGCTCCCTAACTGTATTGGCTAGATCTCCACTGGCTATAATGGGAACTTAGACACCTAGCACAGACATCAACACCTATAGAAAAATAGCTACCACTGGGTGTTTTAAATTGGAACCAAATTGCACTCAAGATGTCATTTTTAGCATTTTTCTTTCTTTAGAAAACGTATATGCAATAAATGGGAAACAGTGTAAAATGATTTTAATAAAAGCACAACCTGATGGAATTAAATCTCCCAGAACCTTTCTTATATTAGATACATGTACATTATTAGAAATTCATAGATGTTAAATTAGGTACAGAAGAGTTGTTGTATCACTTCTTAAATGCAAAGTGAACATACTGAAAATTCTGTCACCAGGAAAAAGTAATTAAAAAGTAATAAAAGTCTTCCCATAAAGGCTATAAAGTTCAAACAAAATGTATTCCCTACTTCCCCAAAGGATCCATGTACATGAAAATGTCATATTAGTAGGCAGGAATTAACACTGCTTATTATACCTTACGCATTTAACATTAAAAGTTGTCAAAATATTTTACCTGGAAGTAATAAAAAGGATTAGGATCTGTACTCTGATTGGAAGTGTCCAGCAGAAAAATTCCATGGCAGAAGGGAATTCCAGCTGTGGAACTCTTGTATATGTCACCTCCCCAGGCAAGCAGGATGAAGGAAGAGGAGTGTAACTGCACTCTACACTGTATTGTCCCTTAGGGATTATATACCAGTAACATAAATTAAAGCAGTTTATAGGATGCTTCAACTAGTGCCTGTGTCAGGGCAATTAAAAAATGGCCTAGAGCCATAAGCAGTTCCTTAATAGCTCATCCATGAATACCCATACAAACTGAAACTGAGGCAAATACAGAATTTACCTGTAGATTTTTAGAAACACGGTTATGTTCTTCTTTATCACTAGTGCAGTGACTGTGAAAATGCTTGTCTTAAAAGCATCCGTATTTGCTCATCATAACATTTCCAACCTTGACAAGTCACAAGATAGCAGACCTTTCAGATTACATCATTCTTCATTTTATTTCATTTATTGCCCCTCTTAGTTCTGCTATAACACTACCACTTAAAAGCAGCAATGTCATGTATCAATTTTAAAAATGTATAAAGCAGCATTAATTCTATTGAATTACCAAACTACTAAAATCATCAATGTCAGACAAGAGGGAAAACAAGATGGAGATCAAAATGCATTTATATGGTCCTCTGCAGAGTTAGACACCAGCTATCTAGTAGCTAAGAATTCTAGAAGAATTCTAAAAGAATTCTTTTAAGTTACAGACATTTCAGCTTTCTGGGCATTTTCCTTACCTTCTCCTTAACATGTTTGTAAAATTTCTCTTATTTTTTTTCCTGACTCTATTATAAGCTCCATCAGTCCTCCCAGCACTGCTACATCCCATATCTTGATCCTATCTATGGGCAGATAGTATGACCTCAGTAGAATATACTACTAGATCTACAGTTCTCCCTGGTCATTTTTTACATTTGGTCTAACATTTTAGAAAATGAATAGAATGTACACTTGAACAATACTCAGAATACAAGATCCGGAGTAAGGAGAAGTGAGAAGTTTATCCATGGAGATTAACTACAGAGCTGTGAATCCCAGATCACACTGAGTTCATAGGGAGGATTTACTGCACAAACTTTGGGAACTGCCTTGCCCTTAACAATGAGATTTCTACCAGATGTCCTGGATACTGCCCACATTGCTACCTTTACATATGGTAAATGTTTCAAACTTGTGAAGAAATCTAAGGAATTCCATAGATAAAATTTTGTCTACACTTCAATTGAAAGCACTTATCAGAAATAAGAATACAAATAAATCTAAGAAAGGTAGAAAATAACAAAATGAAGGTTAAGTTTTAAGAGAAGCTCTTACATTTGAAGGACAGACATGCAGAATCAAGGCAGCAATCAACTATCGCTAATACCAAACAGCACAAACTAAGAGTTGCAGTGATCATTAATTTGCATTTCATACTGAAAGACAAAAGGAAAAAAATATGTCCCCAAAAGACTTTTAAGTTTCCCACTCTAACAGGATAAAGAAGGTAATTGGGGAATCTGGGAATGCTTGTCTCTGCTTGGGACATCAGTACAAACCCCTCCATCTATTAATTAAAAGGAGTGTAACTAAAATTAGAAACAAGCATAGACTAATTGGATGCCCTATTGACCTGTATGTAACAAATACTTGCCATTTTATTACCTGTGCTGGTTGTCTGAAATAAATACCTTCTAACAAAGAAACAAGTGACCTCAGAAGTATGTAAGCTCAGAACCCTGCTACTGCAAGCCTCATATAATACAGTCTCTTTATAAAATCAACCTAAGAAAGTTTCTTTTACTTTAAACAACGCTATTTGTAATGAAAAACAGAACTAGTGCCTTTATTTTTGTTGATAAGGTGATCCATTTGTTATTTAAATTATAACATGAAAACAACTTTGTTAAAATTTTAACTAAAGCTTCATAAAGTATTTCCGTATTTTAAATACTTTCTGCTCTACAAGCCATATCCAAGTGTGATCTGATTTTGCGCAGGAAGCTGAATGAATCACAGGGCTCTGCACAAGGATAGAAGTAGATTTGTGTGGTTCTCAGCATGCACTGAGGCCATCAGGCTAAACTGTGGCTTTGCTGCGAGCAAGACACTGCTCTGAGAAACAGATGAGGAAACAGATTGCAACTCGCAGACTGACAATCTGCTTGCTGGGTTTCTTATACTTTAGAGGAAAAATATCTTGGGCCAGGCCTATACATGGTGTAGCTGCGCTAAGTAAGGACAAGCAAAGAATGGAGCCATTCCCTGCCACAGTCTGCCAAGTGTAGAAGGGGAAAAAAAGAGCTCCATGCAGGCTGCTCCGCCCTCCCATGCTGTGTAATGGCAGGAGCCAACAAAGAGCAAGAAGGGGCCAACTCACCCTTCCCTACTACTCTCTGCCAGTTCACATTAATTCATATCCTATCCCATAGCCCTGTTAAAAATCCAAAGCTCTTTAAACATGGAAAGTTTAAAAAGACTAAAAATTAGCATTTAATAAAGAACTACCCATTTTTCTTTAGGTTATAACACAAAAAGGGATGTACATGACTGCACATGGCAAAATTATATGAGGTCTCTGAGATACACAAAAACCTTCAAAGCTATTTTTCCTAAAACACTTTGAAAGAAACGAAGTCTGTCTCTGTCCAACACCGAAAAACTGGTTGGTCAATAAAAACATGTTATGTATATTCAGATAATCAAATTAAGTAAATTAAAAACACTGGGTTTGTTAGAAGCACATTACTCTTTTTATGTGTTAAATCATTCAATGTACATTTAGGGATTTGGGATGCAAGAATTGAATGATACATTCTGTTAGAGGGACTGTGGGATTTCCCTCTCAAGTTTTAAAGTTTATACTGGAATAACACAAAAGTCAGTGAAATAATTTAAAAATCTGTGAAAATTCTCTTTGCAATCTACTACACACCTAAAAACCACCTTTTTTTTTTAATATATGAAACAGAGAAAGGAAACTTTCTTTGCGCTTCGGTCTTCTAAACTCTGAATGTTTTACGAGGTGTCTCAAAACATCCTTGTTTCATAGTAAAAGAACAGATCCCAGCCCTGCACTAATTTTTTGGGTTGGAGACTGTAGCCTACATGCACATGTAACACAGCTTTAGATGTCCTAGTGTATCCCACCTGGAATTTAGATATATCTCCACAGGTCATGGTTCTTCGTTAATCAGCCCATGCAGATGCCTCAGAAACTAATGGGCATCTAAAAAGCCACTAAACACCTAGGTTGAAGCAACTAAATTACTCTATGCCGGGTGTTTACTGAGGATTATACTCGCTCTAGTATGTTGCAATGCCTTATGCTAACTTTTGCATCTGAGGAATTCACCGTCAGTATATTCAGCCACAATCTTTATATTCCAGAGCAAAGTATGGAAGTTGAGGTAGGGGCCCACAGACTGACCCAGAGCCTTTGAATGCTCATCCTGAACTGGAACAAGTTATACGGTCCACCCAAACATCACTGATCTGTTGTCATTGCTTTAGATGAATCAATTTGGGCATGAGGTCTTATATAGAATCTATTACAGATATCTGGGTGCATATGACCTCTTAATTAAGCATATATCATTTTTATGCACTTCCCATATGCTCTCCTTTAAGCATGTGTTTAAATCCTCATAGGAATTCATTCACATATTTATATGCGTGCTTAAATAGCCTTCTGGAACACTGTTGTCTTCCTGAACTGTTGTCATAATTTAATGTAATGACTTATAAGTTAGAAGTCAGCCCTTTAAAAGTTAGATAATTTACTCTGCAATTAACATCAATGAATAGGTTCAGCTATAAAACAACCATACATAGCTTTGCCCTATTTCTCCCCCAAGTGCCATAAAATACACCAAGAGTCAGAAAAAAATTGTCACAAAAATGTAAATAGGAGATCAGAGCTCAGATAGTTTGTTCCTTGTTTCAGATAACAATCGATGCACATTTGTCAATTCATGAATATTAAATTCCATTCACAAGGTACATAATTACTGCAAAGCAAATTTCCACAAAAAAAGGCATCAAGCCACGGAGAGTTCAGCCACATCAACTGAGTTGTCTCCAGCACTTAGAAGAAATCCAAAGGGATAGCGTACTGCTACTTAGACCAACATATCAGGCACAGTATTAGTCCATTCTATGCTGAAAGACTTGGACTTTTCCAACCAGATGCTAGGAAGAGCATTGCCAAAAGGAAAAGGAATGGCAACATGGACCTTTCTCACCAGAAAAGGACAGGTACGATTCTGGGGCACCATTTTAGGAACTGAGCGATAATTATGATAAATGAAACATCAGGAGTTACTGTCAAACACAATGTCTCCTAAAGATTCTATAAAAAGAAGAAAAATATGTCCTTATATTTTTTTCTGTTGATTTCTGTTAATTATAACTTTCAAAAGCAGTTTTTAGTCTAATAAACTGTATGCAAAAAATACTAGTATAGCTCTACTAGTACGCTACTTCAGTTGGTTTCCTGTTGAAAAAAATCTTCAGATCACACCCACCTCAAATTTAAACTTTTATACTGTACAATTATGGCTCTTGTACAACTTTGCTATTTTCAGTAAGTGTTGATTTCCTAAACAGGATCAAGGTGTTCGTATGATTTCCTTTCAGTACCTCCTTCTGTTTCCATGTGTTCTGTACCAAGATAGATCCAACCTTAATCTTGCATGTCATTCTGAACTTAATCTATAACTACTGGCATCAGTTATATCATACAATTTCTCAAAAAAAAGCTATGTTAAAATACCTAGCACATATAATTCTTTCTTAGAAACACTTTCTGTAATGCATAGTAGCTTCTACTTTGGCCATTCCTGGTGAAGTCAATGAAATTATTGAGATTCCCTCTAAAAATCATTATGTTCAATAGTGTGTTAAGATTGTGAATGTTTATGCATCAATCCATAACTGAATTGTTTTTAAATGTTTTCAAGTGACTTCTTTAAAATTAAAAATATTTTAGCAGCTGTATGCTAAATTTTTACTTTTAAGTTACATTTACAGAAGCTATAGCCATTCTTTATAACATTAGCAAGAAATATCATAAATAAAACAGTGCATGTTGTACTTTGCTTTACTTCTCTTTAAGCTAAGTGCACTTCCAGGAAAAAAAAAACAAAAACAAAACAACAAAACACTATGGTTGAGTTTACAACCTAAAATACTTAAATTCTGAGTAAAAAACAGTGACTGTCATGATCCACCTGTATATAAAAAACACATGGTCAACATGTTCTCTATACACAAAGTAAAACACTGCTGTATAATAAAAAAGAAAAACACAAGCAAATACACTCCCTCTGGATATACTGAACGTATGATATACAACATGAAAGTAACAGTGCAAGAATATAGCACAGGCACTAGCCCTGCAGAAAGTCACTACACAAATCATGGAGTAGAACTGGATTATAAATGGCTAGTCATTGCACTGAAGTGAACTTACTCTTGTACTTACAAAAAATGGGTATCAGATTTTAAGACGACTCATATTTTAAATCCAAAAAATTCTCTGGCATAGTCCTTGCTAAGCAGCCTATTCAAGTACAGCACAGAAAGCAATTGCACAGTGTGTTTGGATTTTGGTCAATGGACTGGTAATTAAACAATGGTGCAATAACTAATTGAACTGGGGCACCACAGAACTTTGGCAAACTATGAATATCTGAACTGTTGTTGTTTACAGCACCAAAACCAGCTTTAAAATAACAAGACCTTATGATAGAGCTTAAACAGGTGTAATTTGGACAGTTACACTAAATTTTCTCTGATAGGGAACACTGAAATAATATATTGATGAGGAGGTACTGGCAACAGAATCACAAATATATTTTTATTTAAGCTATTTCCATTTGTCTAGGCCTTTTCCTTCTTTCCAGGAAAAACAAACAAACAAACAAAAAACCCCAAACCAACCAACCAAAACAAAACCCCAGTTTATTCAATTTCTAGGTCAACAGTGTTTCAGTCAGTCCCCTTTTGCTATGCCTAGTGTAGTGTTGAACAGTAGCACTGGACTGTGTGCTGCAGACCTTCTCTTGTTCGAATACTGTCAAATGTCATAAATGCTTGTGATGATGCTCTTACTTAAGAGCACAATGAAACTTAACATCAAAGCCATGCTGTAGGTTGCCCAAGATATGACTAATGACTAAAGTTAAGTCCTTTCACCCAACATGGCCAGTAACCCAGTTTCACTCCACTAAATCCAGGTACCTTGAAAGTAACGCTGCTCTTACCTAACCTGCTCCGTAAGTTTTACACCTCCTCTGCCTTGATGGTCTCTCATAAAAAAGATTCCCTTTCTTTGTTTTGTAGGCTCATTACTACAGCATGCCTAATTTCTTCTGCAAGTGAGGGTAGCAACTATGGGTGAGGGTATGGGGTGAAGCTACGGCTTTTTACACAAAATTCCACAATACAATGCCTGGACTGCGATTAACTCTTCCACCTGTGATTAAAAGTAGGGATTTGAAGGTGAAATATCAAAGGGCAAACAATTAGTATATTGTGCATATTAGCCCAGCAATAAAAACATTAAGTTCTGCACCACAGCTAGTAACAGAATGAACGAGTACCTTACTGACGCATTGAAGGCAAGAAATTCAGTATCGCTATATTAATAAAATGACTGCCTGTGACTTTAAACACGGGCACACTTGTACTTGGCGAGAGAGTGAACGATTTATTGTTACTATGAAGGATGCAGGAAGGGAAAGGAAGATGAGAGGGGCGATGATGATGATGATGATAGGGGAGAGGAGGTTAACATCCCCAGGTCTGATGGGGAACGATGTCCCTACCTCAGTAAGCTGGATAAGGGAATAGCTCCAGATCCACTGCCCAGGATCCCTCCTTTCCTCCCGGAGAGGAGTTTCTCCACCAGAGCCACATTCCCAGTGCGAGCAGCCTCCAGCAGTTCCTGGTCCTTCCCCATGGTCAGCCACCGAGCAGCCCCCCACGCACCCCGCCGCGCACCGGCAGAGCTGCAGCCCGGCGGCCCCCTCTCCTCACAGAACGACCTCCCCCCCCGACCCCAGCCCCTGCCTCCGAGCGGAGCACAGCCAGATTCCTGCAGTCCCTTCCAGACCAACAGGAGCAGCAGCAGGAGGGAGGAGGAGAATCACCTCCTCCTAGTTTCACTGGATCATTTCTGGGTGGAGTGTGGAGGAGAAGGCGGGGGGGGGGGACACACGACACACACGACGCCAACGAGGCCAATAAAGAACCTCCACACACACACACGCTCCCGTGCACACACCCCGAGCCCCGGCCCGGAGGACGGAGCGGGCAGCCTCAGCCCCCGAGCCCGGTCGGGCTGAGGGAGGGAGGGAAGGGAGGGAGGGGGAGAACGACCCTCACGGACAGACGGACCGACTGACTGACTGACTGACTGACAGACGAAGGGAGGGGCGAGAGGGGGGTGGGGGGCGGAGACTCAGCCCTGACTTGCCAGGCCCGTTGCTGGGGCGACGCGGTTGGCTCTCTCTCACTGGCTGCCCGGCTCCGCCGCCCCGCCCCTCCCCGCCCTTCCCGCCCTTCGCTAACGGCAGCGCCTCGCGCTCCACTGCGGTGCCGCGGGCGGGCGGGCAAAGTGTGCGCGCGCGCGCGCGCGTGGGGGGGGGACGGGGGGGACGGGACGGGACGGCACGGGAGGGGGGGGCACGCGCCGTTCCCGCCTTTCGCCCCGTCAGGTGCATCGCCCCCTCAGTCCGGGCGGCGGGAGCGCCAGCGGGGCCGGCTGCTGCAGGTGCGCCGGGAACGGGGGGGACGGAGGGACGGGGACGGGCGGTTGGTTCTTCCCCGCGCTGCGGAAGGGGAAGGGAGGGACGTGGGTGCCGGGGCGATGGGGGGGGGGGTCTTCCCGCCGCTGGGTGGCTCGCTCTGCCCAGTCGAGGTGTGTGTGGGGGGGAGAGGAGCGGAGGGCGGGCTCCTGAGGGGCGCGGGCAGTCGGAGGGGGGTGCTGAGGGGCACACGCACACATATCCCACACACACATCACACACACACCGGCCCCGAGCCGCGGGTGGGTTTGAGGGGACCGTGGCGTTCCGCGTCTGTGTGAGGAGAGCCCCCGAAGAGGGGTTGGCGCCCACCCGGGGCCGCGGGGCTGGGGTGGGGGGGGTGGTGAACACACACGCTGCAGCGGAGACGGGAGCCCGGTTCGTTGGGGAAAAGCTGGCGGAGCCGAAAAGGAAAATCCGGGCCCCGCGGAGGTCAGGAGCAAAACCGAGTTGCCGGCTCGGTGGATCAGGCAGGCGGGACCGCTGACACCCATCAGATGCCAGGATCGTGGCTTTTTAGTGTTTCAAGGGAAGAGAGGTGAAACTGAACATATTTGGTGTCAGATCCGGTCATCCCTTCTGGTACTCTTGGTTCTGGTATGGGTTTCAAACGTGTAACCTTCTGAATCATATGACTTTTCCGGGCACCAAAATTAATCGTTCCTTACGGCTTTCGGCTGTGCTGAAAATCATCAGTGCTGGCCAACTCATAGGCACATCCTGGTTTAATGCACCATTTGGTACCGTGGATACGTGAAAAGCCAAATGACAGCCCCACATTCCTGTTTTAGTTTAGTGATTTCTGTAGGTAGAAGCATAAGTACAACAGGCAAATAAGTTAAGACCCCTTACTGTTCCCCCACTCGCATCAGCGGCACTCTCCCATAAACTGTGCTCACAAGATGTAAAGCACAGCAATGGCAAAATAACATTGTGGTAGGCAGGATTTTAATGTTATGTTTTCAGAGAAAGCATTAATTACTCCAGACCTGTGGTACGTTCAAGTCAATGGTAAGATCCTTGATTCCACAAATGATTGGGTTTAGTCCCTGTCAGTAACAGTTTTACAGGTGCTTTCATGTTTTTCTTAGCTAATTCTAATCTGTTAAAAACCAATAGAAATTTCTTTCTGGGGTCAGATTTTCTCTTACCAAGGAAAAAAATTATCATCCTGGAGACTTACTATTCCACAGCAACAAAACAGTATCTATTTTTTAGCTTAAAAATGTAATTTGCATAGTTTGGCACTTTCAGGATGCAAAATGATGTCTTCTCCAATGTTGTCAACAGGACACAGAATTGAGCACCGGCATAAAATTATTAGGCGGAGAGAATCTATACTACGGCTTTTCTGGTTGAAAGAGTCTGATACAAATAGCAATTTTAAGGTCTGATTCTGTGATCACAAGTGTTTCATTACAGTTTAAATAAATCACATGAATTAGGATTTACAGTTTAAAAGTCCTTAGTCACCGCAGAGTCACAGTGGAAAACAGTAATTTAAAGCTGGAGTAGAAACTTAACGTACCTTGTTACCAGCCACTTGAGCATTAACTAGTTCCAGAGAAGTTAGCCATAAACTAAGAATAGCCCTGCATTCTGAAGCTTCTTGATGTCCTCTGTTAAGGCAGACATAATTTCCCTTTATTTCTGCCTTGCGTTTGATTTTTGTATGTGATCACATGCATTGCCTGATAAATACCTTCTCACATGTATCCTTTGCATGAGTAGATTTCTTCAAGTTTGCTGAGAGCCTCTGAAGAGGTGCCAGTATTCTGTGAAGAGCTAACTGCAAGGCAGGGGTATGTGCATAAACCTGCACATTTGTGAAAAAATCAGATTGGAAGGAGATACTAAAGAAAACTCAGGTTTTTAAGAATTTGTATTGTTTATGTGGTTGGATCAGCAGATGGCAAATATGACTCAGTATAAACGTTACATAATTCTTCTTGGGAAAATAAAATCTCAAGACTGTGCTCTAATTGAAAAGATCATCCAGAAAGCTGTTGAAGAACAGTATGGAGAATTGGGATAGAAATACCAATGGAGCAGATGCATACAGTAGCCAGCAAATTCAGGAAGATTTTATGAGTATAGCAAGGCTCAAAACATACCCCAGTAAACCCATCAGCCTAATGCCCAACAAAACTGCGAAGGCCAAATAGAGGATTCAGTTTCCTTAGCAAATAGAGCAGAAAACAGTTCTTCTACCAATACGAAATGTAAAAAGGAATTTAAGCAGCATTATTTAGTGGAAGGGTTAAACATGGATAAATTCTAAGGGCCACTGAAGCGAAGAATTCAGAACATTGGTTGGTCTCTTTCCAGAGATGAAATCAGTAAGTGGACTGTAGTGAGAAAAAAAAATGTACTGAGACCAAGTTGAATTGTAAATGGTCAAACTTATCAGATCAGGTGGACTCCTTTGTGTTTTTAAATATCTAATGTTCTTTGTTGCTGGTAATATCAGGACAGCACTGTGGAGTGTTAAAAATTATATGCACGATGAATATGTTAACTAGACATAGAAAGTAGAAACATAGCTTTATAATTTGCAGCCGTTACAGATGAGAAAAATAATTTGTAAAACAGCCAAGATCTTTCAAAACATGGTATGCTTTTTGAGCAGTGCTGTTAAATACCACCGCAGAATTTTGATTCTATGATTTTAGTATTTGCAAAGACATTTTAAGTTATGACCACTGCAGCTGCAGTGTCTTAAGTGCCATCACACCTTCAATCTCAAAATTTCTCTTAACACAACATATGCCTTACCTTCTGTTTTCTTCCATTTTCTAAACTACCAGAGAAAGCAGTTTGCCTACCTAGAAATTCTTTAACTGGTTTGTCATTTGAAAGGACTGGGATTGACTGTAATAAGCAGGGACTTTTCTTAATGTTTTTACAATGCAACTGTCACTTGGCTTTGTTCTCATTTCAGGGTGACAACTTCTTAATTTCCTCCTCCTGCAGCCTTCCATGCTTAAAGGCAAATTAAATGGGTGCTTTCTAACATTTTGTGACTTTCCCCTCTCTGTTTTCAAGCAGGAACATGGAAGGGATATGAAAAGCTGAGTTGCAAGTATTGGAAAAAAACAAATCTGTGTGATATTGAAAATAGTTGTGTAGAACAGCAAACATATTAACATCATATTTCAGGACTGTCTGTAATCAATTCTCCCATGTAAAGATATAAGGAAGGTCTAAGATCCCTATTACAAATTCTGAGGGATATTCTGAGAGAGCTCAAAATGGTGGAATAAACCAGCAGATTGGTTTGGCAGTAGAAAATAAATCAGCATTAAATAGGCCTAATTATTATTCTTATTTCTGTACACCCATAGAAAGTCAGGGACAGAGGCTGCGAAGTGCCCAAGAGAAAGTGCTGTTTCTCATGCACCTAGGTGGCAAGAGTTTTTTTGGCTTGATACCGTCTTTTGCTCATTACAGTATATACATAGTATAAAAAAGACACAGCGAACTTCAAACAACCATGACTCGCCTTGCGTTTGCACTGCTCATCTAGGAGATACCTACGCCTCAGGCTCAGAGGCTGAGTCCAAAGCGGAGGTCCTGGGAGCACGTCTGAGCTCTTGAGGCCAGGCAGAAATGCCCATCATGTCCTGGTTCCCTGTCAGGGTGAAACCCAGATGCACATCAGCCTTCCTCTGATGGCCTTCCTCAGGGATGGGCTCAGAAGTTAGATGGGCACAGCGGACAGGTCCTTGGTTGAGATAACTGGGACACACCAGACTACTCACATGCTGCTTAGTTTAGCTCTTGCCACTGAAATATGCAAAAGGCCTTACCTCCCTCTCCACTGTAAAAGAAAATTGTAGAAACTGAAGGTACTAAGCCTAACTCATGAAGAATATAAAAACACAAAGAGCGCTATGGTTTTAAAGGAGCATGTGAATGCCTGGACTCACCAGATTAAGTAGAAGCTGAAGTAACATGTAAGGAAAAAGCCATTTTTGATGCCTGTCCTGGTTTTGGCTGGGATAGAGTGGATTTTCTTTCTAGTAGCTGGTATAGTGCTGTGGTTTGGGTTCAGTCTCAGAAGAATGCTGATAACACACTGATGTTTTCAGTTGTCACTGAGTAGTGTTTAGACTAAGTCAAGGGTTTTTCAGCTTCTCATGCCCAGCCAGTGAGACGGCTGGAGGGGCACAAGGAGTTGGGAGGGGACACAGCCAGGACAGCTGACCCAAACTGGCCAAAGGGATATTCCATACCGTGTGACATCATGCCCAGTATATAAACCAGGGAGAGTTGGCCTGGGGGGGTGAATTGCAGCTTCGGAACTAACAGGGCATCAGTTGTCGAGTGGTGAGCAATTGCACTGTGCATCACTTGTTTTGTATATTCCAATCCTTTTATTGTTATTATTGCCATTTTTAATTATTATTACCATCATTATAATCGTTATTATTTTCTTCTTTCTGTCCTATTAAACTGTCTTTATCTCAACCCACGAGTTTTACTTCTTTTTTTTTCCCTGATTCTCTTCCCCCATCCCACTGGTTGTGGGGGGGAAGTGAGCGAGCGGCTGCGTGGTGCTGAGTTGCTGGCTGGGGTTAAACCACAACACTGACTTATTCACGACAATCCTATCTCTGACTATACAATTCTGACTAGATCACACTTTCTGTAAACATGTACTTGCTTTCAGGCAAGTTGTCACGGTATAAATTTGTAATGGAGAAGAACATACAAGGAAATGGTCCCTTAGTAATGTTGCACAGCAGCACGACGCTGTCTCAGCATTTGCACTGACTGACCCCACTAGATCATTCTCATGGGGCTCCCAACACACTGAAGAGAGCAAGAAATTAAACCATTATTCTGTCACCCAGACACTGACCTACAGAGTCACCCGAACGTACCATGGGAAGTGTGCTGCACTCCCCAGAGGGCTGTAATGTCCCACTGCTCCGAAGTCTCCAGTACATAGGGGCTGCACGTTGTGTCTGCGCTGGAGAGCTGAGCCTCCAGAAAACAGTGATGGGATCGTACTGACAGTAAGTCAAATCTGTCTGCCGTGCCATTTCCAGCGCAATTGCGGTTTTGCTTTGATGGCAGATGACGAGATTAACTGGTATATCTATACATTTCTTTACATGTATTTCTTGTGTGACAGCAGGTGGGATTAGCAGGATAATTATTCATCCGATCCTGCTCTGTCATAGGTTTACATCAGTTTGCCATCAAAATATGCCTAAGCCTGTTTTTCATGCATTAGAGAGAAATGCAGAATCAAATGTGAATACCCATTGGTAAGAGCAGCATGCTGATTAGAAGCCCCAGTCCAGTGTGTGCTGACAGATACAATACAGTATTCCAGTTTTGCCTGTACTGCTCAATGCACAGCTTGTTGCAGTAAAAATAACTTGTTTCCACCTTTGATACATCGCAACCTCTTTCGGACTTTAAAATATTTTCCGCTTCTTATTTTCCCTTTAAGATACGTACAACATTGCCTACACATCAGGTTTTGACTGCCTGAAAGAAGGTTCATAGGGAAATCTCAGCTGAAACATGCTGGTGATGAGGGACCGCAACTGAAGGTACAGACAGCTGTTGAAATTGTGCACAAACGTTACCCTTCTGCTCTCAAACAGTAGCATACAGGAATGCCACCACAGGGGAACTGGCACTGAAAGGCAACAGCGTAGCTAGAGGTGTTCTGCCAACAGCTTCCACTCTGTGACTCTACTAATAGCAACTATTATATAGAAATATATAGTGGTAAATCGCTCCTCAGGATTAACAGAAATAGTTGAGCAAGCACTTGCACATCAGACATCCTTCAGGTATGTTTATGCTTGTGGACACACACTGTGATGACCAATAAGGCAAAATGTATTTGAAATTCCAACTGTGCTGCTCTGCAACACATAGCTTCAGACCTTGGGTCCAAAGGAGAGGGTGATTACTGGAAATGAATCGTGCACACAGAAGAAAATGGAATATATTTAGGTAATGATCTGGGAAGGCTCAGAACTGTCTATATGTATTTAAAAGGTATCAATCTCAGACTGAGAGCTGGGTGGTAAGAGGCTGATACTACTGGGAATAATAGGAAGACATTTGAAAGGAGAAATACATGACAAAAATACATGATTAATGTTGCAGTGGGAATTAACATGGAAGGAAATGGAAACTGTGCTGGTTTTTTTCCTCAAAAACCAAGTGGATATAGGGCTGCCAAATACACAGTGAAGGACAATCTTCCACTGATTCTCTCACTAGCTGTAATTGACCAATCTTTGCTATTTCTAATTTTGATTGTTACTCTTAACACAAATGATGCAGCTAACTTTGCACTGGATTCTTGGGTCTGGCCAGTTCTTTTTGAGTGAAGATAACTACTTGTGGTGAAAAAGTGGTGGTCGTTTCAACTACCAGGGCCTTTCTTTACAGGTCAAGTCCAAGGGGTTAACTCAAATTACAGTCCCATAAAAAAAGGTTTTTTGAAACAAATCAATAAATAAAACCAACTTGCCTGGACCAGATTTAATTCCTGAAATAGTCTGAAGGAACCTGAAATCTAACACTCATGAAATTAAAATGGTGAGGTGCGAGCTACTGTTTCAATTGGCCTTGGTACTAGATGAGTGGGAGGTAGCAAATGTGACGGTAATAAATTTAATGGGCTTGAAGGGGGATTTGGAGAACTTCCGAGTCTGGTTCCTGTGCCTGGCAAATTGGTAGACTTCTGGCTACATATGAGAGTGAAGATTCAGTACAGCTTCTGGAGAAGCAAGTCACGTCTCGTGTATCTATCAGAGTTCCTTGAAGGAGTCAAAGAGCATACGGAAAATGGCAGTTCAATCAATAGATTGTATTTAGCTTTCCAAAAAGCTTTTGACAAGGTCCTTACTGAATACTTCTAAAGAAACTAAACTGTTCTCAAGTACAAGGGACGATTCTCTTGTGAATGGACAATTGCTTAAAACGGTGAAAGTACAATGGAGGAATGGCCAGTTTTCACAATGGTGAGAGGTTTTCAGGACAGCTGTAGAGATCTCTCCCAGGACCTGCACTGCCCAGCAAACACATAAAGAGTCTCTGAAGAGAGCATGAAGTGAAGTAACAAAGTTTGCTAATGAAACAATAGGTTTCAGAATAGCTTGAACTAAAACTGACTATGAAAGAGTACATCATGGCATTGTTCTAGTAGACAGTAAAATAGGAGGTGGAATTCAACATTGATAAAAGAAAATAATAATTTTTCTGTTGCAACATAGGAGGGGGATTTTGGATTCCCCTTTTACAATGCCAAAACCTGCTGTTACATCTCCATAATCTCAAGTTATTGGGGATATCTCTATGAAAATATCCATTTAATGCTATATGGTAATCAAAATGACAAAAAAAAATTTGGGAATTATTAGGAAAGGAAATGAGCATCATTATGTCAATGTACAAAACCATTGTGTTTGCCCTGTCTCAAAAAGATTACATCAGAACTAGGCACGAGACAGTAAAGGAGAAGAGGCATAATCAGATGTATAGTACAGCCTTCATGTAGCCTAAATACACTAGGCCACTTCAGCTTTAAAGAAATGATAACCATAGGGAGATATAATAGAAGCATACAAAATCATAAGTGGTATGGAAAAGGTAAATATAAACCCATTATCCATTATTTTTTCCTAAACAAGAACTAAGGAAATACAATGAAATTGTCAGGGGACAAGCTTAAAACACATTAATGTATATTTTCATTCAAACATTTTAATTTAGAATAGGCTTAGTGTTGCTTTCTATTATGCTTGGTTGCGCATGGTCTTATTCTGATAAATCACTTTTTAGCATGGCAACTGCTACCTATGCATGCACACTGACAGTAACAGCACAAACAATAGGTACGTAAGCTTTGCTTATCATCTCACTAATCTATCTTGACTCAGGATACTGCCTTGTGTTAAGAGTGTAGTTTAATGTAGTCTTCATATGTAAATTTAAATACACAGGGTATTGCTTGCTATGGTTTTGTACAGGACAGGTACAACCACACAGTGATTCTGATGTTAAGGGTGCTTCTGCTATCTGCCAAGAGGAACAGTTAATACCAAATTTGTCAGAGAGTGGTTTTGTGAAGCTGATACTTTGCTCCCAGCACAAAATTAGGGCCCCTGACATATTTTACTTAAGTTAGCCCAACAGTAAAAAGGTTCTTTGTTCTTAATTACTTCTCCAAGCCCCACAAAACAACATTCTAGAGTGTTTATTAAAATTTGAAAGCCAGTCCTGTACTGCCTAGGGAGGGAAGTTATTGCTTTTTGCATGAGAGGATGTGGTTATGCAGTGAATTTCTAAACCTCATTTATCTCTTGTGTAACTGGATTACAGAGGAAAATATTAGCATGAGTAATTTGTTTGCTAATGTGACAACTCTCTCATTTTTGGCCTTCAGACAATACAATAGATTTTGGTCAAAAATATTAATTGGTAAAGTCTATGGCTAGACCAGCCAATTAATTTGATTTATGCTCATTATTTATCTGAACCAAAGGTGACTATCGACCCTGGGCAAAAAGCCCTACAAATTTTCATTCAGTAGGTAAGTTAAAGCTGAGGGCTCAGAGGCAGAAACATACACAAAAAATATTAAATGTAAGATAAATGTTTAAAGGATACAATAGCATATTGACCTACACCAGAGCATCAGTAGCAAAGGTAGCAGAAAGGATTACAGGAATATCCAGGAATTACCGGCATATCCGTGACGCTCTTCTAACGGGAGCTGATTCAGCAAAACACATTTAGGAATTAATCTTTGGATTCTTTTTCATAGGAAGAAAACTGGTACGGCTACTTGTGATAGATGTTCTATTTCCATATTCTATTAAGAGGATAGACATACTCTGCTATGGATATGCAAATAGGCTGGCATCATCCGAGAAAAATATGCAATAATTAATGCAAAGTAATCTTTAATCAAATAATTAAGTAAACCACAAATTGGAGCTAAAAAGATCCCCCTCTAATAAAGAGATGCAGTGTAAGAAAAGTGTATGAAACTGTATTAAAGCAAGGTGAATAACTTAAGTAGGATGAATAATTCAAGTAGGAAAATTCTTAAGTCACATAAATCTGGTAACTGCTGTGATGAATTTTTTCTTACATTTGTTTCTCCTTTCACACCTCTGAACCTGCCAAGCACTGTCATTTCTCGAAAATAGGTTTAGTAATGGCAAATTAATGAGCTTCTGTGACACCACTATTTTATCACATCATTCCTTTTTATGGTGAAGATACCATAAAACATTTTTAAAATTGAAGCAGCAAAATCTGGAACCGCTCAGTTTTATTTTTATGTTAGCGTTTTATCAAACTATTGCTTGTCTGAGCGATACCCCGTGAAGACACTACCCTACATTAGCCTAATACCTTTTTATGACGGGGTCTGTTTCCCCACCACTGCCATTTTAGCAAGGAAGCAACAATTCAGATCTGCTGTAGAAGCCAAGTCAATTTCTTTTGTTTCAGGTAGGATTGTTTTTACATCAAGTCATCTTTTCCAGTTATTTTGAATCTTTTAGTACACTTTGTAATGTACCTGATCTGACGTACATTGTATATACATGTCTTTGTGGTATCTAAACACTCATACCACCTCATTTAGTGTTCTGCATGTCTTCATTTATTGTGCATTTCTCTCTTGCCAGAATTTTTAAACTTTCATAAAAATTCTCTTTGTCCCTCCTTTCTACTTCTTTCTCTTCTTTAATATCACTCCATATTTCTCGCAGGGAAGATGACCCTGCTGGGATGGCTGTAGTGAAAACGTACATCATGCTCACGGCACGTCTGAGTTACAGCTCTGCCTCATCCTTTTTTGTGTGCAGCTTCAGTTATCTTCACCTCCAGTGCTTCAGTCTCCGGTTCTTCCGGCAGGCCCGTTTCTGATGGATGTCCGGAACAGCACTGTGGGCGAGATCTCACAGTATCTGATATAACTAAGTCTCCTGTTATTCATAAATCTCATTTTATGTAGGTTCTCCTGATTGGCGTAAGAAGTTTCCAAGTGCCCTTAAAGTGAAGGGACATCAGTGAATTGGGAGGCTGGGGCAGCGATACCCTAATGGCAGCGTTTGTCAGTTAGTAGCCAGCTACTACATACAGTATGGTGTTGCTCCAGGTACAAGTTTCTCTCACCAGATGGAGAAGAGAAAAAAAAAAAACCTGTTCCTGCATATAAATCACTAATCCCTGCTAGGTAAAAATCTTGCTTTTGACTCCAGCAGCTGTAGATTTTAGGGCAGGCACAGTAACATTAAGGATGACAGCTATTCAGCCAGATAGGAACAAGTTTTTGTGAATAAGGTGCCCAGAATTTGTTGTAGTGTATTGTTTTCCCTACACTTATTTCAAATACTCTCCCTTTTTTCCTCCTTCCTGACAGCAGTGACTTACAGTAGCTAAATAAGGGACATGTTTTGCATAATGGAAAGGCAAGAGATTAACTCTACGTTGTCTTTGCCTGTTGAAATATTTTGTCAGGTCCCATTTCAAGGAGTCTTTTTCAATCTTCTTAACATTATGACTTTGAAGGCATACTTTCCTGTTGCATAAGCTGAAAATGCTTCTGATAATCGCAAAGAAAGGTTTAAGAACCTCACTCTCAGATATCTCTTCAGATGAGTATCAGTTGGAAACTTAACTTGCAGTTTTCCATGAGTTACATGTCACTGGCTGTTAGTGATTTGGATGGATTTAGGATCCAGTTAAAGCAAACAGCTTTGATACTGCTTTGAAGAATTTCTCAATAACTGTTTGCAACTTGCTGTGTTTCTGACATTATTCCTGGATAGGAAATGAAATGCTGGAGATTACTACTTTTTTTTTTTTTTTGTAATTTTTAAGAACGCTGTTGTATAAACATTTTTAAGTACTCAAGAAGTCTGTAAATAGATTTTTTTTTTTTTGGTGAATATTGCAGAAATAGTGAATCTTATGTTTTAGATGAAAATGATTTTTCAGGACTCTTCCTGCCAGGTTTGACCAGAGAAGCCTCATTTCTACACCAAATTCAGTTCAGGTAAGCGGCTGTGATTGTGTTGGTGTCCAGTATATTGTCAAATTCTGCAACATGTTCTAGTATGTTGCATTGTAGGATGACACCTTAAAAAAACTCTCCATTGTTACCTATCCTGAGTTGCAGACTCTTATTAGATATAAAATTTAAAAATAAGTTGAAGGAACAAACCACATTAAGATTTCAGAGGAATGAAAAGACATCTGCTTTCTGTGCTATTTTCTCTAACTCTTTGACAAAAATAAAGCGACCCCATTCCTACAGTATATTTTATATAGGTTGCTTTTCTCTCTGCTTAGTCATTTTCCCTGTAAGTTTTTGAATAACCAAACAGGATATAAAAAGGAATGACTCCAGATCACTTACCACACACTATAGAGTTAATATAGACTGTCTTGTTCAATTACCATCTGGTGAAGGTGGGTAAGGTAAGCATTTGTAAAGGATACATTTGGTCATTTGCAAACAAACAGGAAACCTCTTTATATGCTGCTTTTATTAAAAATGAGTAGAATAAAATCAGAGGGTTTTTCTAGTTAGCAAAGAAATTGAACAAATAAATTGATGATATCAAGGTGGAGTTGTTCATCTATGCAATAATAGGAAACCCCAAAAAATTTCCTAAACTTTTTATTTTAACAGATGATGAAGCGCAACGAATATGATAAATGTTTTGCTATAAAAGGGACAATATGTACAAAAGTATGGTTTTAGAATTTATTTAAATGTAAAAAGGGGAAGAAAGTCTTTGTTCTAACAATGTTCAGGCAGTTCATATGATGTACTTAAAGAGGAGAAAATTAGTATGCCATAAAGAAGGCAGTAGTAACAAAGATAAGCTTTCTAAATGAAAATTGAAAAAAGCCCGATTTAAAATCATGTTATGAAACTCATCACCAAACGTTTATAAAACCCGCAAATTGTATCCTGACGTTTTCTAGTTTAACGAGACCGTTCGTGAGTCAAGAAACAAGAACTGCTGGTCCCCAGGAGGCAATGAAGCCCCAAGTGACTTCTCGGAGTGCCATCTAGTGCTGGCTAGGGGAGAGGAGTGCTGCTCACCATGTCTTCCTCCCGTTTAAAAGGAGGAGGACTGAAAAATTCGTAATTCTGAGAACTGGTTAAGCACTGCTTTTCTTATTAGTAAAACATTATCCATCAGGGACCTCAATATGATAATTTGCATTGCAAAAGTATTTTCCAGTGCTCAAAAACCTCAACAGTTACTAGAACAACGTAATTACACTGGGATAAAAGTATTTGACAGTTGCACCTTCCATGGCAATTGTGTATTAAGGTTTGCAGACAATGTGAGGACGTCCACGTTTGTTCCACAGATCAGTTGTTCAGAGGCGGCTTCTTTATTCAGCACTTACTGGCTCAGACTACCACTTCTGAAGTGCTCATTTGTTCATGTGTCTCAAATGTTTAAAATATTTACCAATTATCTAACTCAAATCAAATCATGGTGGTTTCAAACATACTCTAACCTAGAAGAACTGCACTAGCCAGTTCATGCATTATGCTCCACACACTACCAGCTCACTCTCGCAGAAGACACAGCATTAGTCCTTATCTCACGCACCTTATAAAGCGATCAGCATTTGCAATGGTTTCTTACCTAGTTGGGATGCATCTTATTTTTACTTCCAACACGATGCTCTCAGAAATTCTGGGGAAACCTAAGATTTAATACTGAGATTATATGGGGAAATCTTTAGGAAATACATATACTCCACTTCTGCTCATAGTAAAGTAAGTGATGGCAATAAAATGAAAGGCAGGAGATAACGAAGAAAGAACAAAATACAGATACTTCAATGTAACTGGTTAGGTATGGCTTGGGCAATGACAGAAAAAAACAAAATGACCTTTAAACAAAGTTAATATTTACCCATTTCAGTAGCTGGCAATATGAGAGATTGATCTTTTGGGGATGCAGAAGTTTCCCCTGATTCTGGGAGAGAACACAGGCCATCAAGAGTTCAGATGATTTTTGAAGATTCACTTCCTGCAACGTGTTTCAGCTAGCTAGTACTGTGACACACTTGCAAAGACTTTCCATAGTATTTGAGAAGGTGGAAGTTGCAAAAATATTTTTTAATATTAATTTTGAAGTGTTCCAAAAATACCTTTCATAACTAAAATTGTTCTGATTTTTTATATCCCAAATACACAATAGCCAATAAGCAAATTTTAATTAGTAACCAGACAATTCAAAGATAAAATGTCTAATTTCAAAGAGAAAATAATTTTAGAAATGTGAGGTTTTAAAGATTTATGTAAGAATGCTAAAAAATACATAGAACTATAACTACGCAGCTTCTATTTATTATTAAGATTTATGCTTTTTCTTAATTTGATTGAGAAACAGACCTTTTTTCCTCCAGCACAAGACCACTATACCTCGCGTTTCACTCTACATTTTTTGCATCCCTTCATACTGATTAACATGCTCTTTGTGCTGCTCATGCTTTCAGAGTCCACGTCGTTAACAAGTAACACGAGATGAGGCGGTACAGTGCCACACAACTAACCAGAGCGCAGCTGAGTGCCGACTGCCTGCCCCATTCGAAGCCGCGTGTTTGCCTCGGTACGTTACGGATGCGCTTCAGCACTACAACGCCTGCTGCGAGGGTCAGTGACAGATTTCTGCACAGAGGCAAGGAAACGGGGCGGCTAGTTAAGATAGCCAGTGAAAGTGAAGTAGCATGGGTTGGAAGAAAACAAAAAAAAAAACACCAAAAAAAGGTTGTGTTGCAGGACTGTCAAAAAACCTCATTTCCCTACCGGGAGGGATGAAGGAGTGGATTTCACAGCAGGTACCCACAACTTCATTGCTACTTAACCTATTAACGAGGTCATTTTCTGTTCCTACAATAGATAAAAAGCCATTGATTTATATCAACAGCTGAATCGGAATCTGACATATGCTCTAAAATTTGCAGATAGCAACAGTGAGCTGAAAAACTACTTCAAGCATTTTGTGATGACTGGTTTAAGAACTAGACCAATACAGGCACATTTTTTATATGGAAACCATTTTCTCCACTGTTACTTACCTGAAATCTGGTCGCTGCAAGGAGTTTGCTTCTGCAATACATTTGCACATTCTGTACTGTTGGAATTGTAGATGCTTGATAAAGTCTTTACCTTTATTATCACGTTCCTCTTACATTTATTATGAATTTATTATGAATAAAGGTAACCATTAACACGTCAGACTTGGGAATTGTTCTGTAGCTAGCAATTATCCTTTAGAAATCACTTATGATCCCAGTTTAAGACTCCAAGTCAGTTCCTAGGGGAGACAGTGTACAAACAGACACGGTTGATGGGACCAGGAAATAAAGGACTTAGGCGGGGGTGGGGGTGGGGCAGGGAAAAACCAAACCAAAAAAGCCGTTCCCTCCCAGGCAGTGCTGCGGTCCCCCGTGGCTACGGTGGGTTTAATCCAGGGACTGGAATACCTACTGTCATGAAGTCAGAGCAGGGACATCGGAGAACAGGCATCACCTCTACGGAGCTGCCTCTCCAACAAGCTTTTCACAAGTAATTCTGTAAGGCCACGTCATTTTGATTTAAAATTGGTGCTTACCAACGTCGGAGTTACTGTGAGAACTGGAACAGAGCATGCCAGAACGGTTCAATGACCTAGCCCGGGAAAGGGCACAGCCTCAAGCTAACTTGAAAGCTTTATTAGACATTAAAGCAGTATTTCTAACCAAGCTGAATGAGCGTTAAGCTCATCTGCAGACCAGTTTAAATTTCCACAGCAAATGTAAAATAAAACTTCTTAACAGTTTGCTTGCAAGACTTCGGGAGTCAGTTTTCTGTATACATTGAAGTTCTCCAAACTCTGTTCCATTTAGTTCTTTGCAGAATAAAAGTGGTGATTTGTTCGAGAGGCTCTACCGACAGTACATGTTTCATATCTAGGAATTAAGGTGGCCATGAAAACTAGCAGAGCCCGGAGAATGAATTAAGCTGTTTCATGTAATCTGAGGCCTTTAATCGCTATTTTTAGTATAACCTATTAAGGCTTAGTTTAACTTTATACTTTCAAGCATTAATAAACTAACTCTCCCTCTGCATTTTTTCAAAAGCAAAACTCATTTCAGAGTGACACAGTACTATCACTCTTGGTAACATCAAGTCCACAACCAAGCACACCCGTCTCTTCTGAACTGTCCGCAGATGATGCCCATCACTGCAAAACTGCCATGAAGTAGAAATGTATTCGGTTATAATGAAGTGCAAGAAAGCGATACCCTGAATTTTCAACATCTGTCCTGAGAAGAGCTGGTTTGGGCTGTTGGTTTGGGTTTTGTCAAAAGAAGCAGGTAGTAGCTTGTGCAGTAATAAGGACAGGCATTTGATAGTGCTGTTTATTTCTTTTTAAAAATTAGACAATTCTCAATGTATTATTCCAGCAACATGCTACTAAGCACTCTATACATTCCTTTCTTCAGAATAATTCTAACTAGTTCTTGGCAGGGAAAAACCGAGTAAGAATTACTGACTTCAATAGTACCGATCAGAATTAAACCAGTTGAGAACTCCTCCCCTGAATCTGACATGGTAATTGTTTGAAATTGGACTACTCATATTTAATACTGTGTTGTCTTGAATACCTTTTGAAATATAAATATTTAGTTTCTCTATTAGAAACAGTTATGCGTGTATTTTTTCATCTTATTCAGAATAATAAGATAAAAATTTCCATGGGTGTTAAAGGGAGTTTCAAGTAGGGCGTCATAAAGCAGGCTTTAAAATAGTGCCTGAACCAGTTCTTCCACAGAGTTCTTGATTAACATCTACATACTTTCAATAACTATTTTCAGCAGTGTAAATTATGTGTCCTCCAAAAAGTTTTAATGAAAACCATTTTAATTAAAACTAGTTTGACAGCCTGAATATGCAAAGTCAAACCACAAGATACTAAATACTTTGAGATTTGTCTGCATATCTACAAACAAAACTTCCCTCAAATATCCCATGGAGCAGAAACAATTGTGGTAGCAATTAAAAGATTTTCAGTTGTCAGATTCAAGGTCACTAGTTAAATTATTCAGTCATTTTTACTTCTGGCAAAACCAATCTCTTACAGGCATGTATGGTTTTGTATGTTGTTTCCTCAATTGTTTAGAAGCACACACTTATATTCTCTATTTTACAATGTTGTGCTTTTTTTTATTTATTCATCTGTACCAGTTTTTAGCTGAAAATTATTGTTCAATTTGTACAAATCACCCATGATTTAAACTGTATAATTACATTTCATGTAATCTCACAATTTCATTGGGTAATTAAATGATTCTCTACAGCTTTTTTTATCAAAAAAAGCAATATACAATTAACGAATCCCTGTAGGATTTCCCCCCCTCCCTCACAAGCATTGACATTACATATTTAAATACATCGGACCAAATCCTTGGGCATGTCTGATGAGTTGTGCAGAAATCAGACACGCATGCAAAACGGCTCAAAGCTCACCTTTCTCAAAGGGCTGGATCCTACTGCAGGGCTATATCCTCTTCACAGAGAGAGGAAAAAAAAGTGTGAATGTGTAAATTACATCAGCTGTACAGATACCCTGGTCCTTCGTGCACAAGGAGAGCCCAGTTGTATGCCCTCTTACTTAAATTCTCCAGCATTTACTGTGGTATTTTAGGAGTGCATATGGAAAGGGTATATGGAACTCTATAGCACCAGAGGATTATTCTTACAATCCTCTCCGGGCAAATTACACTGAATTTAGGGCCAGTTTAGGGCTGGTATTTTAATTTTCCGTAGCTATACTATTCTCGAGGATCTAGCCCATATCATCGTAGTGCAAATATAACCTCCTGTATAGATACCTTCTGGTAATAATAAAACAACATAACCTTAACAAACAGAGGTACAGTTCGTTAATGAGGTGTGGTACATTTTACTCCATTATGCACCTAGGCACCTTCTTTCATTGCTGAGCCATCCACTTTACAGAAAACATTTTAAAAATAACATCTCCTTTGACAATATTAAAAGTAGATGATAGGATTTTTTTTTTCTCTTCAGTAAATTAATAAAAGTACAGTATAAACTGATTTTTCCAAAGTCATTTCAGTTTAAAATGGGCTGAAAAAAGTTACAATGTTTAATGATCATTTTGGAATAGTAACTAGTTCACAAACATTTTGTTCATAATGAGAAAAATTTGTCTGCGACAAAAAAAATAACCATGTCTTCCAGCGATTTACAAACAGTATTTTAGATGCCACCATCACCTGAAGTTCTGTTGATGACGCCTTCCGCCAGAACACCGTCCTACTGATGATCAACACTCATCTTCTTTATACGATGAAGCAGAGCGTCTTTTTCCATTTGCACCTCAGCAAGAGCCATTTTGGCTTTGGCTAGTTCCTGTTTGAGACATTCGTTTTCTTCAATAAGCTGAAACGATCAGGTTAGAAAAGAGTGTTATTAGTATTCCTGCGTACTGACCGCTCTTTCCATTACAATAACTTTTAAAATACCATACGCTCACATTCGTTGCTGGGTGCGGGTTTGTTGGGGCCGAGTCAATGGTGACCAATTCCCCGTCAATGTGTGTGGAACACGGAGAGAGTTGATGCAGTTAGCTCAAAAGGCAAGACACCCAAAACCCAATGTTGTAGCTACGTCATTTCCACTCTGGAGCGGAGTAGAAACGACACCAGGTTCTGAGCTCTAGGAACAGATTCTTACCAGTAAAGAAAAGAGCCAAATCGATGTGTGGGTTCTGTCATCATCAATTCAGAATCCAGGTATGATTAACAGATTAGTAAGGGTCTGACTTAACAGTCCTTTGTCTTTGGCAGTTGTGTGGTACAGGGATGAGGGAGAAGGGGAGAAGAAGGGACTTGCTCCCTCATAAAACTCCCTCTGATGTAAAGGAGAAGAATTAGTCTGCAGCGTATTATTACCCTATTTAGAAAGCAGTATTAAATGTATTTTGCATGCCTAAGTGCTGAACCATACTAAAATATCCATGATTCATATTTTCCATCTCAAACAGATTTCTAACCATAAGTAACCCCTAAGCCCACCCCCAGATAATCTAAAAATTATGATGATTACTGATTGTAAGAATTTTTATTTTTTTTTTGGGGGGTGGGGTGGTGGTGTTCAAAAGGAATCCTTAATACCTCATTTTTAAGGAAGTCAGCTGAATCCCTGCTTGGTTTAGGAGGTCTGGGAATTTCACAAGTAGTCTGTGTGGCTTGGTCCTGTGTTTTATGTCCAACAGGTCCAGTTGCTTGCTGCAACGCACTACTTGAATTCTTCATCTTTGACACATCATTTACTCTCTGATTGTCTACATCACAGAAATATATAGGGTAGAAAGTAGGGGGTTTTGTCTTTTTTGTTTTATAAACTTTGATTCTCATCAGCACAAAAGTAAAACCACCTAAACAAATACACTTGTAGTATTAAGTACATTTATATTTACTTCCCAAAATCAAAATAAGAATAAAAAAATAATTAAAAGTCATATATCCTTTTTGAGGAAGAGAGATAGGAAAGGAAGCATGAGAAGAAGCAATATGTAGCTTCCAGCTTGAAGAAAATGATCACAGTATCATCACCACAGAATACACACTCTGAATAATTACAAGTTTGAGAACTATTAATATTGCTATTAATACACTATCTCCAGCTCCAAATCAGATCTGAAGACTGCAGTTACATTTGAAGACACACCTGCAGGATCAAGCAAGTTTTTAAATTAGAAAATAATTTAAATGACTTGGCATTAAAGAAATTTTCTAGCAGTTACAACTGAAGTGTACTGTATGTAGTATCTATTAAAATATACTGCTGTACGCCAAGAGAAAAAGTGAGGGTCATGGTTCTTAGTAGTCTAAAAAAATACTCTGGGTTGGTTTGTTTTTTTTTTTAAACATTTCCTTCTAAACAAGAGTTTTCTGTTCATTACCCCCTCCTCCCACTACACACACCTGTGAGGACTCAAAAATGTAGCACTGCAGATACATCAATCACTGCAGCGCAGGCAGCATTTGACCTGTGCTTTTGAAGTCACCGTACCCGAGCAGTCCATGACACGAACAGGGATCAAAGCACTTCAGCAAAAAGGGGAAAAAATGAGAGCTAAAAGGAACCTTAAAACTCCGTATTTTCTCACTACATTACTGTTTCTTGCAACGTTTAGTATAAAAAGATGACCAAAATGCACTGAACATCTTTAAACACTCGAACAATGTATTAGATAAGGTGAAGAAACTAAAATACAAGCAAATCATGCCACAGCATACCTCGGAGAAGTCTGGTCCGCCTTTGCCGTACCTTTCCATGAGGTAGGTGAAAGGGCCATTAAGATCACCCCGCAGCCTCCTCTTCCTCAAGTCATACAATACATTGCATACTGTTGGATTAATATATTCAGGACCCAGATGAAGGGCGGGGTGCACCCTCTGCAACTTGGTGAACAATACCGAACTGAAGGGTGACCGACACCGAGGGGCAAGGCTGTTTTTCGGAGGAACCTGGACAGGCTGGAGAAACGGGCTGACGGGAGCCTCGGGAAGTTCAGCTGAAGCCAGTGTGAAGGCCTGCAGGTGGGAGTGAATAACCCCGTGCTCCACTACACGCTGGGGACCAACTGGACAGAAAGCAACATTGCATGAAATGACCTGTAGGCCTTGGTCAATGGGGAGATTTATCGTGAGTCAGCAGCGAGCTCTGACAGCGAAGACCAGGCACATACAGGCTGTACTAGCAAAGGTATAGCTAGCAAGATGAGGGAAGTTATTCTTCTCCTATACTCAGCACCAGTGGGACCACAGCTGGAATACTAGATCCAGTTTTGGATTCCCTAGTGTGAGAAAAATACCAACAGCAGAGGACCACCAAGATAATCGTGGCCCGGAGGGGCTCAGAGAGATGCACTCGTCAAATCTGAAGATAAGAATGCTATGGGGGGATCTTAATGCCGCCTTTGCCTACCTATAGGAAAGGTACAGAGAAGGTGGACCAAACTTCCCTGAGGTGCTTGGGAAGTGCTCAGGCGCCTCCGTCTTGAGGTGGCAGGACAGGAGGCAGTAGACACAAGCTGCGACAAAGGCAATTCCAATTAGACATTACCAAAAAAATGAACCATAAGGGTGATCAACCACCGGGACAGATGATTTGGGGCAGATTGTGGTATCGGCTTTTTGATGCTCAAAACTTGACTGGACAGGGCATTGAGCAACTTGATCTAATCTGCCCCCGCTTTGAGCAAGGACTAGGACCAGATGAGCTCTAGAGGCTTCTTCCAACCTAGATTATTTTATGATTTTTTGACGTATCTGTGAAAGACAACAGTAAAGTTCCAGCTCTAAACGTACTGATATCGAGATATCGAGGTGCAGGAACATACAAACCTCTAATAAGAAAAGAGCCATCATCATTTCTTTCTATCCAGAGTATGTCAATGTGTAGTTTTATGGGTACCAGCTCAGATGCCTTGAGATTTTCACGTGGACTGTCATCCTAAAAAATACAAGTATTGAAAAATGACTTTACCAGGAAATCAAAGTATCCAATTAAGATGTCCAATTAAACATGGGTGGATTTAATGAAACTCAAAAGGAACATTTCAGAGTAGCATTTTCTAATGGGATCTCCACTAAACTTTAGCTCCATTTTTTTCCCAGAGATCGTATTAAAGACCCAAATTTATCTCTGGAGTAAGTCTGCTGAACTCAATACTTCAAAGTATTTTTACAGACATCTCAATAAGATTATATCCCAACTCAAGACATTCTTTAGCTCAGGAGCTCTCAGAGTCAGAGATAAGAAGCCTGTACTACATAGAATCTGATTTTCCCTTGAACTATTTAAAGATCGAATGGGTACAGCTATCATTCTTGAACAGATTTTTCCTTTTTAGAATTGAGTTTGGGATGACTCCAGCTGCAGTTCAGTTATATTACTGTACTCAACAGAAGAGAAACTTCACAAATTACTTCTTTTGGGGTGTCCCCAGGAAGTCTTTTATAGTTCATTATCCCTGTTAAGCAGAATAACGCAGCCAGTATCATCAGAAACTATACACATCAGCATTAAGCACATAGCAAGAAAGCTGTTGAGATATAAGTGCCAAAGCTCCTTGAAACAGCAATGAGATTGCAGTAGAAAATGCAAAAAATAAAATAACCTTTCTTAAATTCTTCCTCCCCATGAAACACACTGCATCAAGTCTCATGCAGAAGAAACAAAAGAATATACCGCATTGAATAGGCAACGCAGCATAAATTTGAACCATATCCTTTTCCTCTTTATTACCCAACAACTCTATAGAAATGAATCATCTGTATGTCAAATTTGCAGTTTGTCAACCATCATGAGTAACTTCACTGTGACTTGTGTGCGCTGCTGAGTGAGCACTTCAGTGCTTTCACTGCCAAGCAGACTCTTATCGCTGGTTTATTAACGTGTATTTCCCACCTCAAACAGCTGCTTCCTCAAGAACATTTTGCTGAAGTCCGCCTTCTTGCCAATAAACCAGCACAATCCTGTTTTTAAATTTAAATGACTGTATGTTAAGACTTTCCTCTTTGCATTTGGGCATTCATGTTTGTGAAACACTGAAACCCAAGCAACAGATCCACAGCTCTTATAGAAAGTGCTTGTGCTACTCCTGTAGTAGAAAGGGCCCCAAAGGAGTGCCTAAGGATCCTCAGGGGGTGGAAAAGCTGCACCACGGAGAGATGGAATAGTGATGCACCCCAGTAGAACACTGTAGAGATAACAGTTCCCCTTCCAGTCAAGAATGATCTTAGCAGAATCAAGGCCTTAGCCCCAGATCCAGAACTTGAGCTGCTGCTCCAGTCCTCACTTTGTTCGAAGTTTATATGGGTGATTATTAATTTCCAAAGCAATGCTATGATTATCTTCATGTTTGTTTTTTTGTTGTGTCCCTGCCCTGGCCATTTCCCCCCCCCAAAAAAAAACCAAACCCATCCTTATCTTTATATTCAATGTTTGTGCAGCACAAAACTCACCATCTCCTTTAAATGTCTGAAAGAAAATCCCCTAGGAGACTTAAGCAGGAGTGTCCTCTTAATGTTACTATTTTAAGCTATGGTGGTGGAAAAGCTCGCATTACTTAGTATCTGTTTCCAAGGTAGGGCAGAACTCGAAATCTGGGACCTAAGAAACAGAATCCAAGTGGTTTGAACTGGAATTCCCATAACCTTTTTCCTTCTTTTGTACTGAACTTTCACTCAAGAACTATCCTCTAAGTAGGAGAGAGTATTAACCTCTAAAATTTGTGTTTTGTAATTAGAAAACCATTACTATGCTAAGCAAAAAAGCCGAACCAGAAAAAACCACATTGTGCCTCTAGGAACTTGGCATACCTTGCCTATAAAACTCCCAGACACTTTCACTCTACAAAAGAGACTGGAAGAGGAGAAAAAAAGTATAAAATATTAATTCATATAAATAGCTTCATCATGCAGAGAATTCCCTTGTAGGCATACCACAGAGCTAACCAAATCTATGGATTTTTAAATTGGTTTAGTGTTATCTAAAGACCTTCCACAGTACGATAGCAGTTTCTTTGAAGTTAACTGTATCCAGATTAGTAGTTCATCATCAAAGAAACAAGAACACAATTTCTTTAGAGCAGCCAAATAGCTCATTGTTAACATACTTTTAGGTTAATCCTTGCATTAGAAACTTTTATCTTCATAGGCATCACTTCCGCAACAGTTTCATCTTCTAGAAAATGCTGAATGTTTGTGAGGGAAGATGTTAGAAATTCAGCACTGAAGTTCTCTACATGACACTGAAGAAAACCGTTTTTTACAGCCAGCAGAGAATGTATGACAGCACTAGGCCCACTTTCCCATCTCAAACTAATCTCAGGCGATGAATTAACTGGTCCAGCCACAGATTTACAGTCAGAACCTGTTGCAAAAGGAAAACAAATTTGCATTAAAACTTTGCAATGTGTAAAAAGCAATTACAATGCAATTACTTCTATTGTCCAACTGATTTTCCAAAAGTACTTTTGAAGTATTATCCACAAATTATAGCATTGCAAATACAGAACATCAGAGAAAATTTCTAAGTACATCACTTCAAGGTACTAAAGAAAAATAAACAGTACATACAAGGACTAGCATCTCACTGGAAAAGAACAATATGGAAGTATCACCATGAACAAAGAATTTGTTCCCTCAATGTCTTGTTGATGGAAAAACAATTATTTTGCATACTTTCCCACTAACCTCTTCAGTTTTTACTTCAGAAGAACATTTATGTCAGTTCACTCTCAGGACAACAGGTATTCTGTTGGAAAGGCAGA
This sequence comes from Astur gentilis, assembly GCF_929443795.1. Taxonomy (NCBI): domain Eukaryota; kingdom Metazoa; phylum Chordata; class Aves; order Accipitriformes; family Accipitridae; genus Astur; species Astur gentilis. Next base: position 15,279,113 of record NC_064913.1, read on the forward strand.
ATTTCCTGATGCAGGAACTTACTTGCTAACACACAGGAACATGAATGGCAATGCAGTAAGATGGAAAACATGAGCACAGGGCGCCTCCATTGTTTGGGTGGCAGTAGATTTGAACCTTAAAAAAACCCCAGCAGTTTCTTGTTGGTTTCAGTATCTTTAACCATTAGGGAGAGGGAAAAAGAGAAAAAAGGGGAAAAAAATAAAAAAATTAAGGCAACCAGATTGGGGGGGGGGCAGTATCCGTTTGTTGTATAAAAAAGAGGGTTCACCACCAGAAATAATTATTGCATGGGATTCTCAAGTCATTTGGTCACTATGATGGCTGACCCACAGAACTTATCTGTATGACAAAAAGTATATTCCTAGTAATTATATTAAGAAGCAAACATTGAAACTTGAAAGATAGCTGAAATCAAAGTAACTCAAGTAAAATGAACTGAATTATGTCAATTTATATTAGTAGAGCATCTAACTGTTAAACAAATTTGAGAATTAAAACAAACAAAAAATGCTCCTTGGTTTAAACTCTGGTTCCCTCGGGAAAATCCAATGTTTACAAGCTTAGAAATTGGAAAAAAGAAGTGGATAAAGTTAAATTTAAAGATGAAGTAAGACCTCCTTTTTCTATTTTTGTTTCTTTAATACTATTTTTTCTTCTCTTCCCTTACTACTGACATGCAGTTTATTGTAATCTCCCCTTCTTGATTTCTGCTTGTGCGTGTACGAGCAATTACCAGAAAGCTGAAGAGAAGGCACACGGGAAATCTGCTAGCAGCCTTCCAAAGGTTACAAAGACAAAGACAGAGTCAGGCTCTTCACGGTGGGGCTCGTCAGAAGGCGGAGAGACGACAGCTTAAATTGCAACACGAGAGGTTCAAACTGAATGTAAGGAATGAGAAAATAAAGCAGTGGTGCAGGCTTCCTAGAGAGGCTGTGCAGTCTCTGCCCTTGGAGGTTCCTTCCAAGAGCTGATGGGATAAAGCCCTGAGCAACCTGGCCTGATCCGAGAGCTGACCCTGCTTTGAGAACAGGATTGGACTACAGACATCTTGACATCGCCTCCACTCCTCTACCCTCAATTATCCTGTGATCCTATGAAGTGCGGGTTTCCTCTGTGGTGGCTTCTTTGCTGTGTACTACCTAATGCTAAGTAATAATGTGTACTCTCATGAATACAGTGTACTTTACCTCTCCATTTCAGACAGAACCTACTCTGGATAATCTGACTTGTACAGAAAAACACAGGATGCTGGTGGGCTGCAAGTTACATTGCCTCTCTTCAGTAAAGCTTATCCTGGATGCCTTCATATAAAGGAAAACCATACTTCACAGAGTTAGTATTCCTTCTGAGTTACACAGCTGGTTTACAAGGCACTTGGTTAAAATTCCAAGGCGTCACGGCTGATCACGTTACATTTGTGAGACACGAGCTTTTTGATATATTGAGTCTCTATAGTTATACTCAGGTTTCCTGTTAAAGATATTTGCAGCATGTGAATGTATTTTTAAAAGGTATTATTAGTACATTGTTAATTGCTACGGCAATGCTATAACTGTTCACAGCATTAGCATTTAAGGATTCGGATTCTTGATACGCTAAACCAGATGAAGCACAGATCAAAACTGTATAAACTAGATGACAATTCACTAAGTCACACTGACACTATGCTGGGTCAGACTCATTCAAAAAGTTAGGAGGTTAGCTTTGAGTGAATAAAAGTTACGCAGATGAGGCAACGTGTCCATGCTGAAGTTACAGCAGCCTCCCACAGGTCTTTGCAACAATCCCTTTTGCATTCTCCCCAGTTCTTCTCCCCACGATCAGTACCTCTAGATCCTCAAAGGCTTTTCAAGGTAGGATCATAGAGCATAAGCTTTCTTTAAGGACAGATCAAGATTTTCTGTGGCTGTAAAGTTGCAGATGCACTTAGCCTAGTCACTGGCCAGAGGCAGACCCAGAGCCAAGCCCCAGTGATGACTGGTTACTAGTCACAGCAAGGTCTCCACTGGACCTAGGAGGAATTCCTGTTTGCTCTTGGGAAGTAGTAGCAGGGGAATGTTACCTTTCAGTTCCTCTTAAGCAATACGTGATGTATTATTTTTCAAAACTACAGACCAGATCGCTCCGAGATGCCTCTGCAACCTTCAGCAGCAGCAGCAGCTTATAAAGGGCCTAATGAGAACCTACAAGTCGACAAAGGACATTGTGGCAAAACTGGCTTTGGTCCAGGTTCCTAACAACTGGAGAAGTGGACCACATCCCTAGTGGGGATGCTGCTATGGCGCCTGGAAAAGTTAAACACCTACTACATTCCTGGACAATGTGCTTCCTCTGAGAGGGAGCCAAAGTAAGGAAAAGAGATGCATGCAATGCTCATGGATACCAACTATAATGAAAGATGCTGTCTCCAGGAAAACGGCTCCAGGAGAGTACTGGGAAGAAGGTTTTGAGCAGTCAGGAGGAACTGTATCAGTGTCTGTTTTGTACTTGTCTAATTTAAAAAAAAAAAAAAAAAAAAAAAAAAAAAGTGGGGTAAGAGGAGAGGTGAGAAGAAGGATAATTAACTTTCTATATTCATCCCAGAAAACATACAGGCTAGTCAAATGTTGCAGACCAAGTGCAGTCAGACAGACATATAGCAAGAGGCAGTAACTTTATTCAAGTAATACTGTCACAGCCTGAATGTAGTACAGGTCTGAAAATTGTAATTTCTAGTTTCAGCACAGCATGCAACAGACACTGCCTGGAGCTACAGCAGCCCAGCAGAGTAATTAATTTGCTTTCCTATCTGTAGATTAATTGGGTTCCCCTTTCTGTATGGTGCCCAGTTCTCATGGATGACCTAGCACAGCAGTAGAGTCAGGGCATTACACATATCTATTGGCACTAGAGTCACGGTAGATGAACATATCAGTCGATCTAGGTTGACAAAGACCAAATTAACATGAGAATCTTCAGCCTCTGCTGTGAACCAGAACCTCTCCCTTTGCTAGCTCTGTGAATAGAAGTTTCCACAACAGCCATGACTCCATCCTTCAATCCTTCCAAAGTTTAAGAAGTGCTAGATCTCACATTCCGCACCCCCCCCCTCCCCAAAAAAGCACAGTGCAAGTATGAGGTACCTTTTGTGGCTCTAGTCCAGAAAGAAGATATTAGCTAAGCTACCAACAGTCCTTGAGAAGAAGGGCAACTCTCCAGATGGGAGAACAATGACCACTCTGTCCAATGAGTCTCTGCAATTGGTTTGGGAAACTTTGTTTCTCTCAAGCATCTATATTCTTCCCACAAATACAGAGAGAGAAACAAGCAATATGTGCCCTAAGCACTTCCAGACCAGAAAAGAGTGCCTGCATCATTGCCAGAAGAATCCACTAAAATGTAGAAAAGTGGCAGAAGAAAAGACCACACATTCAGTCTCAGCCGTGAAGTCAATCCTCTTTATCTAGCAGATATCTGGAAGGGGCACAGTCCGAGGATGGAGTAAAAACTGCATTAAACAATTCAGAAGCTGCTATGAACTGCTGCTCCCTTCTCCTCCAAGCACGACAAGGTCTCAGTAAAAGCACTGCTCTTCCCAGAGTACCTCTGCCATGCTCTATCCCCCCTTCTTTTGTTATTGCTGCCAGACAAGATCTGATAAAGGCATGGTCCTGCAGCCAGCCCTGCAGGGAAATGCACAGCTGCCACATTGCCCTCAAACTTGTTCCAGCTAATAGGCACACTCTTCCCTTTCTACACCTACCCCATTAACAGTATAGTAGGTTTTAAATGGTTATTTTTACCCAGAACACCTTTGTAGACTGTAACTATGACTTGATTATTCATTGCTTTGCATGGTTCCTCAGTTTACTGGTTACAATTGTTAATTCAGCACTAGAGAAAGTTTTATTAAAGGTCTTGGGCGGGGATGTGTGTGTGCTTTTAGTGGGATATTTTCTTACGCTTTTGCTCACTTGTTCTTGTAGTTGTATTTTTTTTACCATTAACTCATTTCAGTTGTTCCTTTAGATCTAATTCTCACGCTTCTTTCCAACCTCGATCCCCTGGAATTCTTTTTTTGTTTGTTTTTTAAACCTGCTTTCTCCCTTAGTTCTTCTATTAGAATAAATGTGGGAGATGGGGAGCAGCAGTGGCTGCAGAAGATTCCTGACTCAGTACAGAAAGCACAGCCCTACAGTGAAGAGAAAAAAAAAGATCAGCGGAGAGAAGATGCACATTACAGAACAGGAGTGACCAGCAATGTAAAAAAAAAAAAAAAAACCACCTTTGCTGGCCCACCAAAATTCACCCATCCAGATAGCCACCAGAAAGAGAAAGGAAGAGAAAGGAAGTGGAAGTATTTGGAGATTCCAATCACATTTTAACCTTTTGTCCATCAAATAATCAGCCAATGCACAAGCCTCTCATAATCAGCTAAACCAGAGGAAGCAGGTTCTAGTTTTAGATCCACATGAGAGCAGGAAGGTGGCATGTTCTTACTACTTACTCCCTCTTGTTTTTACAGAGGATGTGACAGATAACCAGAAATCAGTTTGCCTGCTGTATGAACTGAAGGTCAGCCATGAGTCCTCCCTGCTGGACCTCCCTCTTGCCTTCAGATGCCTGAATGCAACTGCAGCACCATGCAACAGCTGCTCAGGCAGCAGCTGCTGGCAACCGCTCAGCTTATCAGCAAATGGATTCTTTAGCTAGGGCATCGGAGGCTGTACCACCAAGCACAACTTCCTGAAGAAAATCCATGCTGCTGGAAAGCTGGAAATGAATGGGAGCCAACAGCTGCTATAGCTTTTTCCTGGGAAAGCAGATGAACCAGAAGCAGGAAGCAGGTGCATGAGGGATCTGCCCCAAAACCCCTACAGCGCAACAGAGCTGGCATCCAGCAATCTGTGCGGAAGGCTGGCAGAGGGGAGCAAAGCAAACTGTGACGTGAAGTGGTACGCCAATACATCATGCCAAGAAAAAAACCTCACAGTATGTGAACTAGGTTTTCTGGCAGAGAATGTGTATGTACTCAGGCCCCAGAACAGCTCTGACAATACACTGGTTGATCTAGTTATGCAAATATCTGGCAGGAAAATACACCCTGTGTTACTATCAAGCTTAAAGAAAAAAAAAAAAAAAAAAAAAAAAAAAAAAGAACAAAAGAAAAAAAAAAAAGGCTGTCCTTGGAGCTCATCTTTCCTGACACGGAGTCAATTTTTACCTTTTCTTAAACTACAGATTATAAATCTGTATAAACTGTGGGTGTTAATTTAATCTAGAGAAATAGATCTTGAAGAAAAGAAAGATCCCTTCAAACCAAGGTACATTTAAGCAAAGTATTGTTAGAGTAGTAAGGGAGTTCCATCTTCATAAAATAACAACATAATGTAATGCAACTTATTTGATTTGAAAAAAGCAAACTAATGACCAGAATTCAATGCAACACATTTTTTTACTCACACTATCAGAAATAGTTCAATTTTTATTTCTTTTCCTTTTAATGTACAGCAATTAGGAAAGAAATCAGCGTAGATATTCTAAACCAGCATGAAAAGGATGCTATTGTACTAACATAAAACTGGTTTTGTGCTTTACGGCTAATACAGTGTTCTTATTTACTTAGAACAAATGTTTCCAACTCCAATTTCACAACACTGAGATCTAATTGTTAGTTCTTACCAACAGTTCTGTTGCAAAGATAGTGTCGAACACTGATATTTCCCAACTGATTTGGTATCACTTGGTTGACCTGTAGGCATATTTCTGTGTCTTCACCTCTGATGTCAATTTCACCATTAACGCCAAATATTTGGAAAACCACAACAGACATCTGTCAACAAAATCAAGATGAAACAATATGAGATTGTTTTTAAAATTCTGTCGAAACCTTTTCTCCCACAAAAGGAAAAGAATCTTTGTATCCTTAACCCTTGCTCACAGAAAAGCACAAAGTTTTCTCATTTCTTCTTTTCTTTTTGTACCCATTGGCTTGACAATGGGTTGCTCAATTGTCTGTCCAAAGACAGACATTTGTATTTATAACCCGCTCTAATACCCATTCAGAATTGGACAGAAAAAGCTCTGAAAGTGAGACAGACTTTCCCCACTCTGACAAAGAAGCACGTGACCTATGTGACACCTGAAATTTTCTAAGGCTGCATTCAACTTCATGCATATCATAAGCACAACCAAGCATTTGCAGTGCTGAATCAGACCAGGTTAAAGAACCAGGATAGGGTACTAAACTTTGGCTATCTACATAGTAGTCAGCCCTTTTTCTCTATTTATTGGATCGCTGCATCTTTCAAAAAAAAAGTAGTAGCCAGTTTCAAAAGTCAGCTTTGGTATCAGAAGGTATATGTCCATCATTACTACTATTTTGGGCTCATTTTCCTAATGACTTTTTAGTTATAGTCTACAAGTAGAAAAACATATGCTAACATGCATTTGCATAACAATCTGAATGAATTCTGGTTTCTCCATATTACCTATATGCACAGATGATTGAAAATTTATTTAAAAGGAACCAATCATTGAAGTGAGCTGCTTTTTTTTTTCTCTCTCTCTTTTTTTTTTTTTTTTTTTTTTTAATGAAGGTGATCCACAAATAGTTTAAAGCAAAGGTAGGATTACATGACTAACATTACTAAAAAGGAAAATACGTCAGCAAGCACACAACAGATTTCAGTAAATTCACTGTCTTTCTTTGGGCCCATATACTCTTAGGTTTCCAGTTCATGACTTTAACTGATAGAACAATATAATTTAAGAAGCACTAATGAGGGCGAGGATCAGCAAGGTATAAGTAGATAGGCAGATGGAAAAAGTTGGACTCTGCATAATGTCTCAGGGAGGGAACCTCTCTCTCTACATGCACTATTCTTCTAATCTTCTCTAAATGCTGGGCATTCTCTAAATACTGACATAACCCTGGACAAGAGGCATCTCTGATCTGACCCAGTAGGGCTGTTGTTACACTCCTATTTGCAAATACTACAGAATGCTACCAGTGCTAAAGAAACATCTCCATATAAGAGATGTCAGAGTTATGGTGCTTTCTTTTAGATATACTTGATGATGTTAAAAAGCTCATTTTAAATATCATATTCAACAGAGCATAAAAGAACATGGTGATATTACAAAACATTGCTATGTACTAAAGCAGAAATATTTTCTGACATTTTTAAGCAGCTACTGTCATTTATCAACAGTGGCTATAGAGAAGATAACAAGGACAGAGAATGCTCACTGTAACTTGGATTATAATCTTCATTTGTACTTAATACAAATGCACTAGATTTATAGGCTTACATAATACACTAACAAAAGTTCCCCAAACTACTTGAAAAATCACCTCTAGAAGCATGAATTTTAGCTCTATTTTAAGGTTTAATTTACTGAAGCATGTATTCTAATGGAATTCAATATTACCATTTCTTCACTAGTCTCATGGGCATTCTCTGAAGCAGCGCTCATGGCATCTGGAGATGACCCATCACAATTTTCAATCACTGTGCCTCCTTCATGGGCATTTTCTGATGGGCTTTGATAGTTTGTGGCTGTAATACCTTCCATATATACATCAGAAAAAACGCAAAGTTAGCATAGCATAACCTGAATCACTCCTGCATTAAGAATAAAGTCAGTGTCTGTTACTGTATGCATACATTAACTCATTTTTTAAGATGAGTTGAACAACTTATTAAACAAATATTTATGATTGAACTGCCAAATCCATTCCTCTAACAGAGAGTTCAAAGTTCTAGATGCTATGCAGGTAAGACAGGATATAGAACCAAAATGGCACTCTACATGCATTGTTTAAAAAATTGTGAAGGGCCTTTTTTAGTCTTTCAAATCAAATATAAAACTGATCCAGCAGAAAAAAAGGTTAAAGATTCCAAGCCATGTATCTAAAACACTACGCAGTGCCTTTAGAGCAAATGCTTGCGGTTTTATGTTTAGAGAAATAAGCTATATATATTTTCATTAGAGTGATCATGGTAATGTTTCCTTGACAACTAGGAAGCATGCAGACTTAACCTGCAGTTAAATATTGTTTAACAAGCTAAAAACACATATAAAGGTTATTTAAAATGGAACGTATATTTTATGGCATGCTCCCACACAAGCACATGCAGGAATATTACAATGCAAATATATAACAAGTTTGCAAGTAAAGCATTCTTCTCATTGCTCTAGACTGAAAAGAAATCCTACAGAAAAAAATATTGTCATTTTTTATTCAAAGTAGAATTTATCAGAAAAGAGGTACCAATAAAGTCTTATCGTATTTCCTGACATTAGAAAATTATTTAATCAGTTTTGCCAGAAAGCTACTAGATCATTACAATTGCATAAGCCCACATACTACAGACTATATAGGCATAATTACCATATGCCTGAATTTCTCCCTCAGATCTGGAGTAAACACTTACGCACAGATGAGCAAAAATTGGACAAATACCTGCTGTTAGACAGTCGATAGCTAGGTACTGCTCTGTAAGGAACAAGCTGCAAGGAGACTACCAAATCTATCTGCCTGGTAACGAGCATGGTGAGTATTAACAAAAATCCATTTCTTTTTCATCTACTTGTAAAATTAAAGCTTCTTTACCACTTCAGGCATAACACTGATTCAGAGTACAAACCTGGAAACACTTACAGCCAAAGCAACAGCTTTCAAGCAAAGTAGGGAACAGTTCTGCTTAGTTCAGAGTTGCAACATAGTACTGCAATGCTTCTACTCTCCTCAAGAGGAAAATTACTTAGTGTTTAATTAAGTAGCACTATGTAAGTAGCATACCTTATTGCTTTCCCTGAAAGCACATGATATGCTGTGAATATATTTGACATTACTGACTGGAGAAGCAAACAGAAATAGTGCTGTAAAGTATCCAGGATTTGCTGTGCTACAATTCTTTTGACTATTGTTTTAGTAACAAACAACATTTTTATGTATTGCTTAAAAATGTTTTGTTAAACCTACTTACCTTTCTCCAGAAAGCTTTGGCTGTCACTTCCATCACTCTCTATCAAATGATCTTCTAGCATCATACTATCAATAGAAATGGTATCCAGAGAGACTTGTGATGGACTTCTCTTCATATTCTTGTAAGAAACAGAGAATGCAGGAAGGTTGGACGGGCAGCGTTCCTTAGGCTTTGCACTTTTTAAATATAAAGATATCAGGAAATTATTATTTCAAATTAAAGGAATTAGATAGAAGTTACTTTAAAAAATTCCTCTAAACGAGGCAAGATACAAAAGAAAAAAATCTGATTATTCAATAATCCTTTGGCAAGAAAAAGATATAAGCATAGAAACAACATGCATTCCTGTAGATATTTGTGTCAATATTTCTCTCAATATGTATTAACATTTAAACTGAAAGTAAATAGTTTAAATCAATTAACAGCTCACTTTAGCTTTGATTGAATGCTGGATACTGCATCTCTTATATCTTTACATACTTTTAAAATTTTCATCTACTAGATGTTCACTTCTATTGACCATTACTAAAAGTATGTGGCCAAGATTGATAAATATTTTCAAATAGAAGGAAAATTGATTGAATCTTCTGTACCTTGATGAAGACTGGGATGCAAACATTCTAACTGAAGTCACCTTCTCTTTGTTGATTTCAAGCTCTTCAGATTCTAAGGCAGTTTCTGTTTCCAAGTCAGTGACTTGGTTAGGACAGCCTTCAGTTGTGCCTTCCTGTTCATTTAATTTATTTGAGAATATGTTTTTGTCATCCTCTTTATCAATGAAAAATTCTGTAGAATCTTCTCTCTTATTTAAAATGGATGTTGAATCTCTAGGATGCAAGCTACTTTTCTCACTTAGAGGTCCACAGACCTCCTCTGAATCACTTCTACTAAAAAGTCCACTGCTTCCTCCTTCACTCGTATCTCCCAAACCTTTATCTGACGCATCATCTGAAAATGACATTCCTTTCTGAAAATCCGTATTACTGTCCGATTTAAACAAAAGAGGATCTATTAAAATTCCTTTATTAAGTTCAGCATTCAGAGGCTTGCAGTCATTTACATAATCAAAATTAGTAATACCAGCTTGCACTATCTTATTGCCAACTAATTTACTCTCTGAAGGAAGAGCTTCCCCATTTCCCAAAGGAGAGAGTTCTGATGCCATAGGACTTCCTTCTGGAGACTTACAAGGGTTTCCCTGAGTCACTGGATGGAGTAGTAAGGCTAGTTCTGCACTTTTCAGTAGGATCCCAATGCAGACATCAGTTTGCTTTGCAGGTTTTCCTGTCACTGCTTCTACATCATTCCTTAAATTTTCTAGGAGCAATACAAGAGATTCGTGGAGAAACAGCAAAAAAAGATACTGGTAATGATTGATCTGCACGCTCACGTGTTTCTGAACATGGACAAGAACGTGTACATCTGCATCACAGGAAGAGCTTTCAGAAAGTGCTCCTGAAGTGTCTGACATTTGAATGCCATTGGTCAAGGGCTCTGTCTCACTGCTGTAATATTCCTTTAGAAGTTTTTTACGTTGCAGTCTATTAGCAAGATCACTAGATTCACTTTTTGGAATGTTCAAAGCTGTCTGATTATGCGATAAAAGCTCTTTTTGTGACTTTGCAAATCTTACTGGCTGGCAAATCCAAAGTGAAAGTGGGAATGAGTCCACAAAGCTTATTGGTCGGCCTTTCCCACTTTTTGTTCCTTCATAATCTATCCAAAACTGGGAAAAATGCAGAGCCCAAACATCAGTAGCTGCAGATGTCTTTAATGCATATTTATTCAATTTTGGGATGATATAACCTTTATAAACATCATGCATTTTAGTATCTTGTTCATGAGCATGTCTCTGGAAGATTGGATGCAAAAGATTAAAATTCTTCTGGGACTTAGGAAAAGTGGTGAAAGTTCGACTGAAAAATTCACAGTCTTTGAAGTTCTGAAACAAAGCTTCTAGATCAGAGTGTCTGCAGTTTGGCGAGTATCTTGTATTTGTAGCAATCATCTCTGAACTTTGAATGGAAAGTGCGCGAGGTTGATCTTTATGAATTTCAGGTTTGTTTTCAGATGGGATGATGAACTGGAAGAAAGAAATATATTTTGTCTAGTTAGAAATGTGTAGATTAAGAAGGTATACAATTAAATAAACAAAATAATAGCCATGACAGCTAAAATAAAGGAATGTAATCATAGTTTTATGAGAACTCAAGTACACTAACACAGAACAGGGATAAGTCAGGCTCACAGATTATCACTTATGTTTCCTTTCATTTTTAAGAATAATGCTGTGGCATCTAAAGCTCAGTGTTTATACAAAAATGTAAAGGTCTCAGGCTTTTCTTATGTGAAGGATTTAAGATTTAGGTCAGCTATATTAGGCTGAAGTGTCTGATCCCTTCAACTCAGAAACAGCTTGGCAGAAAGTTTCTTCAAGTGTTCCAAGTATTTACAACTCTGAACTCCAAATTATAATTCTCTGGCTTTCAATCTGATTTGTCAAATAGAGTTTTTCACTACAGAGTACTACAGTATTTTATTTCTATGTTAAGATACAAAGAGACAATTAAACATGCTAACACAGCTAATATTCTTAACGTTGCAGAACACAGAATAGGCATTTTGTGATCATTATCTGATAATCATAATAATTTTTTTTCATAATAAAAAAATACTCCAACGCCCAAAACCCAACAAAATAGTTCAGCATACTGGATTTAATTTAACTTGCATATCTTTAGTGCAAGTTTTAAAGGAAATATATATTTTTATGCCAAATCCTGTAATGGATGTTGTTGACATGGTCCTTGGCTACACTAGTTTTGCTAGTATCAGTGATGCTACCTTCTGTCACAACATCTCCATGCTGAATCTAGAAAGATCAGAGTAAAAAAAAGTCATCCTAAAGACACTTAAAAGATGGGAGTGATGAAGTTTCTTCACGTAAATAAAAGGACTCAGAACAAAATAATCAAACATGTAACTATGTCATAATTAACTATATGATATGTAAATATCAAGCACACCAATAATAAAAGAGTCATAATTTTCTAGAATAAAAATAATGCAGTTAATACAGGGATGAAATAATTAATATGAATCAAGGTCTGAGGGATTTGAGAATACTTTTTTCTTCTCTTAGTTTAGTGAGCTATTCACATGTAGTAACTCACTATTAGATCAGTCTGTATTTGTAGTTGCCTGGTTGTTAGCTCTCAATATTTGTTTTCATTCAGTACAAACCATGTCCTTTTAAAGTTTCGTTAAATATGCACCAAGAACCTTAGGAAGATAACCATGTCTCCACATGTTACCTTTTTAGAATCCTTGAAACCTCTCCTGTAGGCACCATCAAAAAGACTCATTGTTTTGTTCATCTCTGAACCTTGGAAACCAATGCCCAATGCAAATGGGAGGGGGCAGAAATTGTCTGCTCAATAATCCTTCTCCTCCAAAGGAGAAGACAAGGGAAGCAAAAATCTGATGTTCAGCTGCATTAACAAGCATCACTCCTCTGGAATAAACATACAGAGAACTTCTATACCTGAACTACAGCCAAGGGCCAGCGTGAAACAGAAAACAGTGAGAATGGGTTTTGGAGAAGGAAATAAACCTTTGGTTGAACTGCTTTCTTTACTCCAGGCATTCACTAACAAGACGAAAGTTTTGATATACTACAACCAGAGTAACAAGGGAGGGCCCTTGCATTAATACAGAGTGCAAATAGGAATTTTTTGCTAGTCATTTTTAATTTAGTGCTCAATTTTTTTTGTTCTGCTATGTCAGCTTCATTGAACACAGTGAAATAATTTGTTAATACTCCCATTCAGGTCTTCAATACAACACCAAAAAACCCCTAGGACATAGACCAAGTAGCATGGTAGACAGATGTCTGCCTTCAAACCATTATATTCTGCATAGCTTTCCAGAGCAGCATTGCTTATTGTGTGGGTTGTTTGTTCATTTATTTGTCCATTTATTCCTTAAGCTGCTTTGCTCACAGCTATTCAGAGTAAGAGAAAAAGTACTTTCCTCCAAAGAACCACAAAACCCCTCCTCAATGACAGCGTACCTTTAACATTAGTCCATCAACTCTAACATCAACATGTTCGTCTGATTTTGAATTGTCATTTAACTTGTACATGGCCATGAACTGAACAAGACTCTGTTTCAAATCCAGCACAAACTGATTTAGCCAAAGAATACTTCTCTCATCCAGGGTGAACTGTAAAGCATTCAGCTGGCCATACAAATTTGGACATGGAACTAAAAGAGAAAACAAAACAAAATCATGAGAGTAAGTAAAACTTTTAGGGGTTGGTTGATTTTTAAACTTTTTAAAATTTTTTTTTTTAATGAGTACAGACTTACATTTTCACTGGTATTTTACATCAGAGAAAGAATGGAAACCCACTCCTTTGGTCCCAAGGAAGAATAAATTATTAGGGGATACCTAAACTGATGCTTCTTTCTCTCACTTCAAGTAACTGAATTTTTGAACGTAAAAGCTAATATTAGAATAGAACAAAGTCTGAGGAGAGGGGGAGACTGTCCTCATTACAGAGGGAGGGCAGGACCAATGAGATTTGCTGTCCTCAAGTCCTATCCCCAAGAAATCCACAGACATTTCTGTATATAAAACAGGGCCAGCCCCATAACACATTAATAAAAATAACTCCAGCAGATCTTTGTTGCATCTTAGATACTACTGCAATAGTTTTGAGTTCTTTTATGTAGCCATTGAGTTCTTTTATGTAGCCAGACAGTGGAACTGCAGAAACAATACATGTGTGTTGGAGAACGAATAATTTATGTCAGTAAAAATGCTGTGAGTGTTTTCAGACTTAAAAACTATATTTATAAAAACCAGTATTTATAGAAGTTTGCCAAAAGCAAGCACTGTGGAAATGGAGCAGTGTTGTGTTCTTTCCATTTTAGAAAGCCATTACCTATTTCCAATTCTCAACCTGGAATCAGTATTAAGCTTCATAAAGGTGGAAGTAACACACAAAATTTATGGTTTGGTACCAAAAAAAAAGTCTTACTAGGAAAGTCCTTTCCATCTGGGTAGTAATATTCAGTGAATTCAATATGAATAGCTGGCATTTCTGGTGGAAGATAAAGTGACTTTTTATTGCAAGAGATCAGAGCTTTAGGGGAAGAACGACATTGGTCTGCTGTTGAAACCTGTAAAAGATAAAAGATTCATTTCATTAATACACTACATTTTTCTGAATCACTAAGCATTTGTAGTTGCAAGGCACTGCTCCTAGAAGGGTAACATTCCACTGCTCTCAGATGTAGATCCCCAACTACACAAAGTGCTAACAATGAGAAACTTAGTTGCCTTGTAGTAGAAGCAATCCGCATAGAACAGTTTCAGAAGAAAACTACATAGTATTAAGAATACCAGATCCTCTTCCTTCGTGCCAGGCAGGAGGCAGCAGGTCACTTTCAAAGGCATTCAGTAGAAGCCTAGAGTGATCTGGTATCCTTATTGCAAACACTACAGGTACTGTATAAGCAATTAAGCTAGGACGTGGTATATTTGCATACCGTCCGTCCAAAAGGACTCCATATCTTGATGATAAGGGATAGATAAACTAGATAAGTTTATTACACAACTGTTAGGAGGTCCTTGTACTGTTGTAAGGACAGATTCCAGTACATGGGCCAACTCTCGACTGTATACTGCTAAGCAAGGTGTTCAGCATGCACCTGGCAGAGGTATGTATGCTTGGCTATGCCCGAAGGTCTACTTCACAGGAGAATCAAGACACTATAGAACAGTAATCCTCCATTTCTGATTGCTTCCAATGTAAATTATGAAACAAGAAGAGATGACCTTTTGATATATATTTGACCTTAAATTTCTTGGAATGTGCCCTAGTTTAAAAAGTACATTGTCAAAACAAAGTTATTTCATCCAACACTTAGTAGGTCAGACTACTAGTTTGAAATCAGCCAACATATTAATATTGAATATATGATGATGTCTACTTGTGTTAGTTTCACTGGAAATAATGAATATATAACCTTTATAAGCCTGCTTCACTCTACGTAGCTGTTTTCAAGCTGCAAACATCTCTGTATTAACACAGACAAAAATTCAAGTAATGACAGATCTATTTGGAAAAAGAGCTTTTTGTAGATTGTATAGAAATTATGACAATTAAAAAAATTGAAAAAGTATTTGTGTAGGGAGGAGGAGGAGACAAGCAGAAGAGTAGAAGGCAAATGAAAACACCGACAGTCCAAAATGATATTACAAAACCACTTGAAACCCAGATGAAGGCTTCTGGCAGCAAGCTGCAACCTCCCACTCTACCAGAAGCAATATAGCAAAAAAGCACTGAAAACTGGAACAAGAGCAAGTAGAAGTCACAATGACTAAGGGCACACACTAAGCATCTTTGTTAGGACCTAAAATTTAGTAGTAGATCCTCCTATATCACTACCATTCTGCCTTAGAGATATACTCCTCCTCTATCCCAGTTGCCACCTATCTGCACCAAAGAGTGTATCCGGACCACAACCAGTAACTAAAACTACTCAAACAAATTGGGGGGGGGGGGGGGAGGGGGGAAGGGGGGAAATGAATGATTAAGGTGTCTATTCAAAATACCACTGAGGGAGGGAGGGGCTGGAGAAAAATTTTTAAAAAACTCTTAATTTAACATGTAAAAAAACCCCCAAATCCATGTACTTTGAAAAAGATAATAAGAAAAGCATGAAATACAAAACCACATATTAAAATATTGGGTACCTAACACAGTACAATGAAAAGATGAAATTCCAAATGTCAGGATTTGAGGAACAGTAGATCTTGGATCAAAAACATAGTTATGATAGGGTATCATCTAATACAAAGTCAGTAAGACAATATCCACCAATTTTAACAAAGCAGAAGCAGGCCCATAAAGGTCTAATCCAATAATGAATGGAAAGACTTCTACTAATTTCAATGGGCTTCAGAATTGTCTCTTAAAAACCATAGTTATGTAACAGTCAAGGGCAAAGAAGCCCCAGTTTTACTAACTTGAAGAAATGTACCTGATATATATTGAAATCTGCAAGTCTAACCACAATAGGACTAGACATCAGTTTGCCCTTTGGTTGTTGGGAAGATACAGAGGAAGCCCTAGATGTTCCTTTCGGTATCTGTTCCTTCCCTGTAGGAAAGAATAGTGATGAAATCATTGAAAAGAACAGTCTTTTTTAGAATAGTTTTAACATTTCATGGAATTAGAGCATTAGTCATGCAAACAAAGTACCTATTTGTAGGTTCTGAGGACATACAGCAGGTGGTGATTTGGGAGGAGAATCTAAGACCTGGTCCTTCACAGCCTGCTTAAGCAATTCAACATTGCTTTTGAATTCATTTAATAATTCTTTGGCCCATCCACTCCTGGTTTTAGTGGCATCACTATAATGCATCCAGTGATTGCAGCTGTCTCCTGCAAATAAGAAGAATGGAGGAGATACTAACTCATTTGAAAGTTTGCTTCTAACCGGATAACAAGTTTCCACTACTTCATAATTCTTCAAAATATAATCTCATTGTATGCTGTAATTATAGAACAACAGAAGTTATAACAGACGTTAAAACAGAAGTTATATATTACATAAAAACAAGCCTCACTCCTTCACACTCAGAAAACAATGTAATAATGCCACCTGCCTTTAAACACCACTAACTAATGCTGAAAACATCACTGAATATTTCCAGTTCAGAGAAATCTGATAACATGTTACTGTCACATGTGAGAACATAAAAAAAAGTTTCACTGAAAAAAAAAAAAAAAAAGAGAGCAAGTAACAGAGCAATGTTCTCATGCTCACTTTTTCCCAGCTTATCTTTCCTGCCAGAAATGTGTCCTAAGAAGTTCCTGGTCTGTTTCCAGAAATATGTTCTTTTTGTCTTGGCTCTCTAGCACCTTTATGGCACACAAACAAGAAGGTAAGTTCAATCAGTGCTGCAGCACACGCAGCCTTAAAAATCAAGCCCAGTAGAAATTCTTTTATTCCTAACATGTTTCTGTTGGTCAAGCATTTAAACCTCTGAAAGAACGCAAGGATGCAATACAAATAACTTCTAACAGGTGGTACCTCACTCTTCAAATACCAGCATGCGAAAACTTACTTTATTTAGGACTTAATGAGGTTTCGAACACTTACACTGGGCATGACTAGATATGGTTGCTATTAAAATAGGAAAATGCTTTGGGAAAAAATTGTGATTTCAAGTCTAAATGCAAAGATGGAAGAAACTTTAAAGGAGGGGCCTACCACAAGAGACAGCATTTTTCCCCTGCCTCACAGCCTTTTGATGGTTATTCATATCTTTCTAGCTAAGGAAGAAGAGAAAGGAACAGGGCAGAAAACAGAAAGAGAGCAAGAGGGCAAAGATACATTAAATTCAAGCCCATGAAGCTAGGATTCTACAAAACACAGCTGAAGTGGGGTCACCCCAAGCATATGCACATAAGCAGCATTATAGGGAAAGCTCTCGTACCCCTTCTGGGAAGTCAGTATGGGCAGGAGCCTCTCTGAAGTGCTTGTACACTAACACACGCAGCACAGGCAACCTGTGGGAGCAGAAGGAATTGGAGATCTGCATGCAGTTGCAGGGCTGTGATCTCACTGGGATCACAGACACACAGTGAGATAGCACACACGCTGAAATGCTGTAAAGGATGGACACAGGCTCTTTGGGAAGCACAGGCCAAGAAGGCGAGGTAGGCGAGTCACCCCTTCAGTGAGATCAGTGGGAACACATGGAGCTCTGCCTTGGGATGGATGATCAGACAGCTGAGTCCTTACAGGTCAGGATTAGAGGGTAGACCAACATGGATGATGTTGTGGTGGATGTCCGCTACAGACCGTCTGACTAGGAAGATGATGAGGCCCTCTTCAGACAACGGAAAGAAGTATCATGTTCACAGACCCTGGTCCTCATTAGGAACTTTAGCCACCCCAGTATCTACTGGAGGGACAACACAGCAAGGCACAAGCAATCCATGCCACTTTTGAAAGTGCATCAATGACCATCTCTTAACACAAGTAATCGAGGAGCCAAAGAGAGCACATGCTCTGCTGGACCCAATTCTTACAAAAAAGGAAGAACTGTTCAGGGATGAGAAGATCAGGGGCAGCCTTGGCTGCAGTGACCATGACATGCTGGAGTTCAGGATTCCGAGGTGAAGGAACAAGGCAAAAAGTTGAATGACAACCCAGGACTTCAGGAGAGCAGCCTTTGGCCTGCTTGAAAGCATCTCGTGGGATATAACCCTGGCCAGAAGAGGGGCCCAGGAGAGCCAGAGAGGTTGATGTTCAAGAATCACCTCCAAGCCAAAGAAGAGTCCACCCCGAAAAGCAGAAAATCCAGCAAATACGGAAGGAGGCCTGTGTGGGTGAACCAGGAACTCCTGACTAAATTCAAAGATAAAAAGGAAGCATAGAGGATGTGGAAACAGCATCAGGTTACCCAAAAATAATATGGAGGATGGTGTTAGGAATGTCAAAGCGTATCTGGAGTTGAATCTAATGATGAGCAGTAAGGACAACAAGAAAGGCTTCTACAGGTGTATCACCAGCCAAAGGAAGAGTAGGGGAAGATTGGTCTTGCTGCTGAATGGAACATGGGACCTGGTAACAAATAACACGGAGAAGCCTGAGGAACTCAATGCCCTCTTTGCCTCAGTCTTCACTGGTAACACTTGCCTTCAGAATTCCCAGGTCCTTGAGACCTTTGGGAAAGTCTGGAGCAAGGAAACCTTCTCCTCAACAGAGGAGCATTACCTTAGGAAACATTTACACTGATGAGACATGCACCAGTCCATGGTATCCTAATGAGATGCAAACAAGTGCTGAGAGAGCTGGCCAATGTCATGGGGAGGCCACTCTGAATTATATTTGAAAGGTTGTCAATTGAATAGTGATGAGGAAAGACTCCTGATGACTGGAAGAAAGCAAATGTCCTTCCTATCTTCAAGGAGGATGAAAAGAACAACAGGCCAGTCAGCCTCACCTCAAAGAAGGTAATGAAGGAAGGTAACAGAGAGCAAC
Organism: Astur gentilis; assembly: GCF_929443795.1. NCBI lineage: Eukaryota > Metazoa > Chordata > Aves > Accipitriformes > Accipitridae > Astur > Astur gentilis. The sequence goes on from NC_064913.1 coordinate 15,298,157, forward strand.
AGAGCAAATAATCCCAGAAACCGTTTCAAAACACATTAAGGACAGGAAGGTGATTGGGAGTACACATGCATGGATTTATGATGGAGAAATCATGCCTGATGAATTTTACAGCCTTCTACTATGAGATGACCGGCTTGACAGATGAGGACAGAGCAGTGGATGCTGTTTGTCTCAACTTTAGCAAGGCTTTCAACACCGTTGAAAGCAGCTCTGCAGAAAGAAACCCAAACCTGAGACAGTAGAGTTCAATATGAACTAGCTATGTGTCCTTGATGCAAAGAAAGCCAACAGCACCTTGGGCTGCTTAGGAAAAGCATTGCCAACTGGTCAAAGGAGGTGATCCATGCCCTTTACTTAACCCAGGTGAGTGCTGGGTCCAGTTCCGGGCTCGCCAGTACAAAGTGGCCATGGACTTGCTGGAGTGAGTCCAGAAAACAGTCACAAAGATACTTAAGGGGCTGGAACACCTTTCAAGGAATGGCTGAGATAGCTGGCATCATTTAGCCTGGAGAAGAGAAGGCTCAGAGGGGTCTTATCAATGTGTATAAATGACTGATGGGGGGAGTAAAGATGAGGGAGCCAGATTTTTTCTCAGTGGTGCCCAGTGACAGGACAAGAGAAAATAAACACAAATCTCCACCCTTGGAGCTATGCAAAACTAACTGGACACAATCCTGGGAAGCTAACTTTAATTGACACCACTTTAACCAGAGAGGTTGGACTAGACAATCTCCAGAGGTGCCTTCCATCCCCAACTATTCTACAATTCTATAAATGGAGACGCCATTAACACATTTATCTGTGAAAAGTGAAGAGCAGGCCAGATTGTAACAAGAAAACAGTATTTTAGTTAGTGGAGCTGGCACTTATGTTCCTACCATCTGAATTTATTGCTGGTTGTCCAGGAAGAAAATGCTTTCCAATTTCTCACATTGTCTCAATATATCAGCTTGATCAAGAATTTCCTGTGCTGCAAAATGTCCTACATGATGGCAAAGCAGCAGCTTTCTTTGATCATCATCCAGCAACACATCAGCTGCAAAGATAATGGGTCTGGATAAAAGATTCTGTGAGGGCAGGTCTGGGAGGACTAGTAAAGCGATGGATTGCTGTACAGACAGGTTTACAATATCCAATAAGTCTGGCTTATGTTAGGGTTATCACAGTCAATGGACATACAACCTGCTTCATTTTTGTCAAGTACTATGAAAGGCTATTGTTGGAAGGCTTGATTTTCCATGTGTTAGAAATTTACCCTACAGCAAATATGCCTCAGACGCCCTTCAGAGTCTTTCTACGTGGGGTCTGTTACAAAACTAAACACCACCACCCCACCACCCCCCAAGAACCTAATCTGCAAAATAATTAACTGTTGAGGGCTTTTTCCTGAAGGTTTAATCACAATTTCCAAGAAGATGATACCAAAAGAGCTATTTCTAGATATTCCGTAGGCCAGAGAGGCACAAAACCAGAAAACAATCTGGTAACAGTCACAGAAGAATATAGTTATCTCCTCCTTCCCTACTATTATAGGGTATTAATCTGGTGTTGTCCTTCAGTATGCAATATTGCAGAGCCTCGACTTCAGGATAGGAATGCTCTGCATATCAGGTGATAGCCTGATAAGAGCAGTATCTAGAGGCATGATACCTACAAGGCTAGAGAACTCCCTTTGAACTTTCAAGATTAATATGTGCTCCTTTGAGTAACGGGACTCTCCTCTCTGTGATGATAGTTTGCCTATAGAATTGCCACACTCTTCTAAAACAGTGACCTCTTAAAAAGAAGAAGAAAAAAAAAAAAAAAAAAAAAAAAAAAAAAGGATGACCTCTTAAAGTGGAAAAAGAAACTTTCTGGCATGTTGCCTTCCCCTCCACACATCCACCCTACTGGAACAAACACCACCACCTTTGGCAGTTTTTTGTCATAGCTTATCAATGAGACCTAGATTTCTGTTACTTAAACATACTTGTACAGAAAACCATTTAAGACTGCACGAGAATACTACCTTTAGAGGCACCACCTTTGCTCTGCAGCTGATCTTTTCCACCTCTGGTTTCATGTAGTGGGAGTTATGTCCCATGTAACCACTACCTAAAAGCATTCTCAGTGAGCTTCTAACATGCCCATCCAAGAGCGTACAGTGCATGGTTCAACCTGGCTAAGAATCCTTCCAAAAGAAACTATCTATTTCCCTGGTTCTCTACATTTTCTCTGAGGAGAGCTCACAGAAACCATAGATAGATGAGACCCTCACTTTGACATAGTAGAAACCAGAAGTGACAGTAAATGAAAAACAGCTGGGTCACAAGACAGGCATGTGTTAAACCTCTGTAACTTAAGGTCCCACTTTCATAGGACAGGAAACCAATATCACAAGTTTCAAACCATATTAGGACAATCTATAACAAGGAAAGAATATTGTTTTTCTTAAGCATATTCTTTTCTGTGGCTGTGCATGTTTATTTGACCTATGCTAAATTACATTTTTTAAGGTGCAAAAACTATACCTGCTACTTATGAATGAAATAGATTGACATTACAGGATTCCACCTGCAACCGTGAGTGACAACAAGGACATGAGGCAAGCTATGGCTAATTCAATCTTTAATGTACGTGAATAATCACTCCAAAATGAGTGGTCTGTGTTAGTAAAAAGCAAAACAAAACACAACCAACCCTACCCCACCAACTAAAAGCCCCTCCACTGTACTGGATTGCCTTTGATCTCAAATTCAACAGCAAACATATTTTGTGTCTTCTAAATGTTTTACATTCCTATAAAACCTATTTACTAGAAATTATTTGTAAGAAATGCTTCTTTGGAAATTTCTGATATCTGTTTAATAACAATTCCTTAACAAAAGGCTATACAACTGAACCTCTACACACTGGGATTCTTGTTTAGCAAAATAAAAACCAAAACATTGCTTGGAAATGGACATAAAATAGACTTCTATATGGAAAAAAAAATCTAGCAGATTGACTCTTGCAAATATCCAATTAGTGAATTCTCAATCTGCCATACTGCCTTCCTCTGTCAACACACAATTCTTTTCATGTCAGAAATGTGTAAACACCGTTTTGTTGACCAAACAGAACAGTGAAAAGGAAAAGTGTTTGGCCTAAAATAGCTCATTCACAGAAATTAATTGGTTCCCAGGTTGTTGCTTTTGTTGGGTTTTTTTGCATAGAGAAGGAAATAAAAAGGTGTGCATTTCAAATGCTTAGAACATTATTATCCAACCCGTATACATATACACACACAATTTTTTTAGTATTCAAGCAAGATAGTTAAATCACAAGTAATTCACAAAATACTCATTTTCATACCTGCTTTGTGAAACGGATAATAGTCCACTGTTAAATAGCTGAAGGAAAGCTGCATTGCCCCTCCTGTAACACGCCTATTTGAGTCTGTAAAATAAAACTACGCTCAGTTCTGCAGACATTGTATTTAGCATGTTAGTTCTTATGTTACTGCATTCCTTTAAACAGCTACTTCCTCCCCTTTCCTGGCTCTCCTTACAACCTCATTATCTTCCCTCAAAATTTTCATTCAGAGAGTCTTCACTGGTTTCTAAAGATCAGCTTTTAGAACTCCTGTGTTCTGTACTCGGTTGCTACTAACAAATTGCATATTGTTTTAAATGCTATTAAAAAGTAGACAACTCTTTGAACACATATTGCTGCAGTTTTTCCGAAAGAAAACTTTTCACGCTGAATATATGATTATGATCAGTCATTCGAAGTCAACATTTACTTTCAAGACTATTGTACATAAAATTTTTTTTATTTTATTTGACAAATATTATCGCAGTGAAGAGGTCTTCTCAGAGTCTTCTCTTCTGCTTTTTCTACTGCTAAATTTAAACTTCATGGCCAAAAATAAAGGACCATTAAAGAGATCTCGCTAAGAATGATAAATCCCAACTGCAGTAGATACACCACATGTAAGGAAATATGTCTCTAGCCAGTGAGCCTTACGCTCTCCTGCTCTGCAAGATTCTTCCCCAATCAAGGAAATATATTCACTAAAACCTAAGTTTTCCATACTCTTTTCTTCAGCAGACCTTGCATGCCTCTAAATTTTTCAGTGACTAGCCAGCTCCTTGGATATACACTGATATGTCATTCTCTTCTGATCACTTTTAAAAGGCGTGAAGTGTCCTTTGTCTTCTTTTTTTCTGATTCTAAATATGGCTATATGCAATAGCCTTTCATTTAAAAAAAAACCCAAACCCCAAAGTACAAGTATTAAACACAAAATTATAAAGCCACAGAACACTTGTTCCATTCCTTCCATGTGCTGCAGAGCATACCAAATTCTCTAAATTACTAACAAAAAGAGGACTGCTTTTTTATTAGTCTGCATTTTATAAGAGTAATACAGAAGCAGATTTTACAGTGACCCTTTCAAGCCACAGTATTGTTGCCACTGCATTCTTCATAACCCAGTTAACTTATAATATAAAAGAAAAAACCAGCAGTAACAATCAGACTGGACAGAATCAGTTTCTAGAAGACAGGAAAAGCACTGAAGCTACTAGCACTTTTATCAGGTTTTATTGCGTTTATTCTAAAATAATTACATTTAATAATGAAATGTTGTCCTAATAGAGGCATCTAGCCAATTTTAAATGTGTCTGCAGACACTGAAGACAATTCTGAATACTCCTTTAAAATAAAGACGGACTCTTGATTAACATTATCGTATTCACCCAAATGTCTTCTAAAAGTGATTATGGTTCACAAGCATGTTACTTTTTTTTTTTGAAAGTTACCTTTTTCTTTAGCATGGATATCATCACATATATGTAGGTCCAAATGAGAAATTACTAAGTGATGAGAGGTTTCCTTAACATCAAAATCATTAAATAATTTTACTATTGCATCATTTTGATCAGGTGCTGCTGTTGCCTGGTGTGCTTTCACCTGCTGAGAGCTGGGTGCAGGGGCAGAGCTCTGAAAAAAATATTTAGTCATGTCAATTTATAAAGTTCATCCTTCCTTTCAACCAGAAATATTCTTTTACTTACTCAAAACAGGCCTTTGAAATAAGGAAAAATCTGCATCGCATGCGTTCACCTTGGATCGTTATTGAGATTTAAGTGTGCTGTTTTAGAATAAAGCTAAGTTGAGCTAATGCCTAGGTGTCACAAAGAGGCAGTACCAGTGCATCCCCCATTCTCCTCCTCTTCCCCCACACTTCTTTACAGCCCTGTCACTTGCAGCACTGGTATTTTTCTAACTTTTGTTGCAAGCTCTTCAGGGAGCTAAACCAGCAGAAAACTATCAATTTTTTGTTGGGCTTATTTCTGCTAGTTTAGTTCCCCAAACTACTTCACAATAGGGTCAAACGTGCGCTGGTGCCAGTACCAGGGAATTAGCAAGATGCCAGTACAGGGAATTTGAGAATCAGGACCTTCCTGCTCATTAACAGCTAGCCATTAGATTGCTGTAGCTAAACCACTGAATCATGCCATAAGTCATCAGCACCACTGCAGGAACTGAACTCTCCATTACAGTACACTATCTTTATTGTAAGAGATTCTATACAAATTACTTTACTCAATCAGCCTTAGTAATAAATTATGTTTTATTTTTATAGGACTATCTTTTATCAGTGTATTTCTGCTGCTGCTTTACAGACAAGAGGAGATCCCTATGCCCAACACTCACAAAAGCTCAGCTGGTCTAGTCTACTGTATGTGCTGAAAGACCACTAAGATTTACGTAAGACTATCTTACATGCAACATCAATATCACATCTATGCCAGCAGAAATGTTAAAAGCAGAATTATTTCCAACCATATATTCCAACTATTATTTCCACTATATATTCCAACAAGAGAGCTGCATGATGGAAAGCTCTTACTAAAATCTAATTTTCTAGTAGCACGAAAACAAACTGGACAAGCACTTTAAATCACTGTAGTAAGCATATCTATCTACACATTAAGGCTATGTTAGTATGTCTTAATTATTTTTTTTTTTTTTATTCATAACCAGAAAATATTTGGAGAGCAAATTCACTAAACAGTTAATCAACTGTTAAGTAAATACAGAAATCTAAATACTCTGTACATGGATAAATACAACATTTTTTCTTTCCCGAAATTAACATCAATACACAAAATCTTGTAAAATAAAGTCTATCTTTTACTACTGTGATTCATTCTCAATGTAATTTAAGATATACAGCTGAATGAAAATGAGTAACTGAACATTCTCCGAAATAAATTAACACAACAAACCACATTGTGTTATATTTTAGAACACCTGATAATGATAATAGTGAGACAATCAATTATCATACCTGTGCTGTTTCAGAAGCCAAGCTTTTTCTCTGTTCTGTTGATTTCTCTATGGCTTCACTAAGAGATTTGGCATACTGCACCATAGCTTTCAACTGTGAATCAGTCAAAACCCATAGCAAATCATCCAGAATCAGAACCAGTTTTGATGCCACTACATTACAATCCTTTAACTGTAGAATAAAAATTTAAACAAGTCAAATGGATTCATTAAATACTTACATTTCTTATACCAACTATAAGAAAAAAAAAGTTGAATGCAAAACCACACCTCCCAAAAAGCAGATTTCTTCCATATAAATAACAAAAATATCTTTTATTTTAAATTGTAATCCCCTCATTAACTAAAAAGTACCTAAGATATAGTATATTTCTGCCTCACTTTTTATGTTTGGCATGCATTGGATATTAAACTGATGCATTTCTCTAAATGCAAATAATGTAAATATTGCCCAAATCTAGAGAGGTAAGACAACATGCATCATCATAAACAAAGCTCTGCAGATCAAATGATTTCATTAGTAGGACCTGTGCAATGTCTTCATCTTCAAATTCTGCCTGCAATATTTCTTGTAAACTCTACAGTCTTATCGATTACATGTTATTAAAAACTTAATTCAGGGAATTCTACATTATATATGGCCTAAATTTAAAACCTTTACTATGTGCACATATGCATTAAGAGCATGAGTTAAAAATTAATTCATAAAAATAATAAAAGATTTCAAACTTTTCAAGTTTACCCTTCTTTTAAGCGTGACCCTAATTTTTGATTGGTTAGTAATCAGTCGAACTGGAGCACTCATGATTTCATGCTTAGAGCTCTGGATTGCATCTGCTTCTATTCTGATCATCTGCCAGTTGATTTCTTTAAAAGTCAAAACCTTTAAAGAGAGAGAAAAAGAGAAAAGCACCTTTATGCAATATGACAGTTTACTTGCGCCTAAGTATGTGCACATGTATGTATATATCTGCACATATATACACACACACACACTTATATGTATCCTTCACGCAGAGCCATATGAACCGAACAAATACAAGTCACTTGTTATTCCACTTACAGGTCTCAGGAAGTAAAACCCTGATCCTCCTCTACCTGCAGAACATCACAGAAATGTTAAGCTAGTTCCAAGCACACAGAGGTAACAAGCAGCATTTCAAATATTTAGAAGAAAATAAAGGTCACAATCGTTGCGTACTAGGTTGCTTGTGGTAGAGGAAAAAAAGAAGATTGTGTAGTTTAGTTTCAAAATGCTAAATCCTAGTATATAGGAAAAGAGCAGGGAGGGAAGCAAAGCTACAGGATGGGAGGTGTTTGGAGTGTTTTATTTCAATTAAAAGAGAAAGTTACACATTGAGCACGTTGTATGCCATATAGACCCCAGAAGCTTTGAATCCATTACGTGAATATCTAGCAGACACAGCAAGGAAATGTTAGAATAATGATACAAGAGCAGCAAGTACAGCTGGATATTGAAAATCGAATACGGGAAAAATGAGTGATTGTCCAGCAGCAACATCATGGAGAACATCAAATGAACAGGACATCAAGAGGAAAAAATGTTTGTACTAGTTTCCCTAAAACTCCTTCCTACATTACTCTGAAGAAATAAAGTTCAGCCGTAGGGAAAGTAGAATAGGGAAGAGTTTGTTTGGGGTGTGTGCGTGTTATTTTTTAGCTGTCATTTTCCTTCTGTCAATTTGAAAACTGCACAGCCTATGTCCTGCAAATGTAAGCAGAGACTTAAGTAAAACAGACCCAATATGTTTGGGAAGGAGGCACGCACAATAATTCAGCAAGATGGAAAGGCACAGTGCAAAGCAGCCTGTAAAACACTATTTGCAGAAAAGCAGAGTACCTACCTTCCTCATCCAGAAGATGCAGGATGAATGGAAGCTTCTAAAAAAATTCTAAGGAGATTCCTTATTACGTTAAGAGTGTAGCTACAGTGCAAAGCTAAAAGCTTGCTCCCTTAAAGTACAGTTTTGCACAAGTTATCTTTATAGTACAGTGTTGTTTTTATTTTTTCAACTTTTCATGCAATTTACCACTAACAAACTCACTATAGTTTCTAGAAATTTGTGTTTCCAGAATTCATTGCAGTAAAAGGAACACTCCCCAGGGAGAGTTCTGTTGTGTATAGGACGATTATTCAGAATAAAACTCTTCCTAAAAAGCACAAAATCAAAAAACACAGCAATAAAAAATTCCATCTAGTCAAACTTCTTCCTCGTTGGGTTTCATTAACTCATGAGCATTAGCATACAGATAAGCTCCAGGAAAGACAAACTGTCAGAAAAATAGTTTTCAAGTTGTTATTTTTGGGGTATTTTTACCTAACATTCTCTTGGCATTTCTTTCACTACATAAAAAGCAATTACCTGACTCCTTAACTCTCAGTAAACTCTTTGTTCTGGAATAATCATCTTTAAATAGGAAAACATGGGCAAAATTTGACACACCTATTTATCCAAGGCCAGGTGCATGCTAAAATAAGTCTTTCTCAATACAACATACAGCATTTAGAATCAACCTTGCACTCAGTATGCATTTTACTTTGGTTACATGGCAGAAGGCAAAAAAATGGTATACACCAATCTAGGACTTCCATGTTAAGTTCTCCCAGACAGTAGAAAAGTATGCACTTTACTGCTATTACTTTTTTGTATATGTATGATTTAGTTATTCCAAGAAAAATATTTAATTCTTGCATAGGAATGTGATTAAAATTCAGTTAAAACTGCTTAAAGAAAAAAAAAAAAAATCCTTATTAGGCAAACCCTCATAACTAGTTAAAGCTTTAAAAATAATAAAAACCCCCAGCACAATGCCTTATCCTTCCACACTTAATATACCATTCCTGTTTTTTTCAGTACTCTTCAAGTCTGGTCCAGTTTTCACTTTAAAATGATCACAAGCTTGGAGAACATAAGAAGGGAACAGTACATATGCTTGCCCCGGTCTTTGCTCTTCCCTAAGCATCCATTTTGGCCACCGCTAGATACATGACATTTGATCCGACTCACATCTACCACTTTTACATCCTTGTCTTTCTAGAGGACAGCTGAAATTACTGGGCACAGAATGTCTCCATAGCCAGTAACAGCATGTTTCCTAGACTGTATAAGGTTGCAATTCAACTTCCTCCTCCTTTACTACAAAAACAAGGGAAAAAAGTTAGCAAAAGATAGTATTTACCTCTCCACGCTGAGCTTCTTGTATTCTGGTAAATCTGAGGTCAGCATGTTCCCAGTTTGCATTTACACTATATATTCTCAGCTGGGAAAGTTCAAACGAAGCATTAAAGGCTTTTGCGCCAATCCTTATTATAATCGAGTTCACAGAAACCGAAATGCCTTCTACCACTTTTTCAGCAAAGCCGTATTCACTAAAAAGTGAAATGCCAACATATTAAATACACACCTAATGCAAGGGCACAAAAATAAATTTAAACAGTTGAAATACAACATGAAACAAACGATAAAATAAGTTCCTGATGTATTCTCCAGTTATGAATTTTGTTAAATATACTTGATCTAGTTTACAAGAATTTCCATCCTATGATCCTAATCTCAAAGTAGTCATTAAAGAACGTATTTTGGACCAAGATCAATCTCCATGAAGTATAGCAATGAATGCAATTTTTCCAGATAAATATTTTATACATATATAAAAATGTATAAAAAGATAAAATTTATATTATACATACATAAGAATAACAGTCTACAGCATTACGTAGAAATCTTACTCTTCTTTACGTATACATAAGAAGTAACTCATGTCAAATGAATTATTTGGCAATTTCAATCTGGTTAGTATTTATCTCTATAAGCTAAATTATTCCACCCATTAAAACTAGTGCCTTTCATGTATACAAAACAGTATAAAGTATTTGCTTTGTTTCATTCTATAAAAGAGAGCCATCCTAAATCATGGTTACATTTCTACATCAAATGCATTCTAGTATTAAAAAAGATAAAGCAGTTGCAATTAATTTTTTAATAAAATTCTTATGCATTCTGAATGTTTTAGATTAATGAATGGAAAATTGTATTTTAAATCTTCTTTTAACATCTAAAATTTTTTGCCTTTTTTTTTTCTGCTTCTTTGAAAAGTAGATTTTATGTGGTTTGTCATTCCTTTTCCTTTTTATAACTTCCATCCTACACAGAATCTCTATGGCAATGATTTTCAAGCTGTACCCTAGGAGACATAGAGGCCCATGGACTGCTTCTACATATTAGGCAGAAGTTAAAATAAGAAAAGCAATTGTATCATCAAATTTGTTTCTCTGTATATGGGTCCCTAAGCCCACTTGAAAATGCTTTGGGTCCATAAAAAGGAAATGACTGGGGGAGTGGGAGGATGGAAATCACTGATGCAACACTATATTGTCCCACCAAATTACTTGATTTTTGGGCTATATAGTGTGCATGAAATCTTTCGGTAAGATTTGGCTGATACAATAGAGGAAATAGAACTTTAAAACACCACACTAACAAATAGCCCTTAATAATTTTTTTTTAGACCAAACAAAGGAAAAATAAAGTTTTTTTAAACCCCACCCCAATATTATATATATTTTCCAAATAGGTTGAAGGCAAAATGTCTTTAATTTTAAAAAAACTTAACATCAATTCAACTTGGTAAATTTTTGATGCAGTAGTTGCACCCATGAGAAACGTGCCTAGGAAGCTCCGTACATAGTTCAGATGTTCTCTCCAGGCTTGGGTCTGCATAGTTCCATTATCACTATACATATGTAACTCCACCTACAAGTAATAAAATTTTGGAGAGAAGGAAATAGCAAGCTGCAACACTACATACTTCTGAAAATTTGCCCAGGATCTAACTGTTTGATATTAATTCAAAACGAGTAATTTAAACTTTTTTGAATTAATTACATGTAAGTATCATAACTGACCTCTGTCCAGATGCAGTTGCTATAGGAGAGGGTCCATTAGGGGCACGTGGCTCTTCACATGTGCTCATTTCCATTACAACTTTATCCAAGGACTTGAAAAACAAAACAAAACAAAAAATTGGAGACCTAAGAGGTAACGAAGTAAATATATAACGTATGAAGAAAAAGCAAACAAACAAACAAAATCACTCAAGAACTTCTGAAATATACACAGAACAGTTCTTACCATATCAATTTTCCCATAAACCTTTGTAACATACCAAAATTATCTATTTTTTAATTTGTTCATATAAATTCTAACTGACTTTCCCAGTCAAATATTGGATTACATAATTCTTGATCCCCGAGTATTATTTATCCATCTCACACATTTTCAAAAATTCCATTTCGAAAAGGGCAGGACTTAACATGTGCTTATCTTGGTTTTCTTCCTATACAATTGTTCTTTCAGTGAAATACTCAATACCTCCTGAGTTTTCTAAATGGTTCAGTAAGTTCAGAAAATTTTAATGGAAAATATTTGAAACTAGTCTACTAAAATTCGTGATAGCAGATGAAGTTTTGTGCTGTATCTTTAAAACAAAATCTGAATATATGTAATACATACACATATGAGTGTGTATACATTCTCTGTATATGCATCTTCAGTAGAACTAGTAAAACAAGTAATTTCTAAAAAGATATATTCTAGCATAATTTGCAACACAACATATTATAGTAAAATTGTATGCTATTACTGTATTCTTTGTACATGAGGTGGGACCCTTACAGAAGAAGCTGGGAATTAAGGGAATAAGACACCTAAATCCTGTTTTAAATGAAGGCGATATTTAAATAGTAGAACTATAACACATAGATATAAATAATGCATACTAACAGGGGGGTGAACAGAATGGGAACACACCAAATGCAAAACCTTATTCCCAGCAACTGAATAAATCCAAGAATCTCCTAACTTACATTACAATGCTTGTGACCTAAATTTATCATACAACCTGGGAAGGCTCTTAATTTAAGGCTTATAGCTCTGAAACCGTGTCCCATTGGAAGCTCATCAAAACACAACAGCTAATACTACTTCCCTGTCTAGTTCTGACTTTATACCACCCCTTCTGAATTCCTCCATTTACCCTCTCTTAGGTCAGACAAAGCACACTAGAAAGCTTTGTCCCCAATTTTAGATTTTTCATGATTCAACCTGCTCTACCTACTGGACTTTATTATCATATTGTGTTAATTGCACCTCTCTTCATAATTCACTTGCTCCACAACTTTTTTCTGTGCTACTCTTATTCATTAAATGCCCTGACTACTACCTAGAAAGTCATAAACTCTCTAGTCCAGATTTATTTATACTTCACTATATTTTGATGCTTAAAGAGAAGCGTTAGCTGTTAACAGTAAATTTGGACATTTTTAAATTATCTTCTTAGCTGTCTTAATGAATAACTTGCCTTGCAAAACAACAGAGGTAAAAACAACACGGAAAAAACAATCCCTTAGTTTGAGGATAGTGGGGGTTGGGGGGAAGCCAGGATTTCTCTTGTTTATCCTAACATTTTTAGATGTTTGACCACTCTTCTAAGGTTTCTTAAATTAAGAGCTTCAGAACAATCTCCTTCACTACATGACTAGTGCAAAGAACAGTAGTGCAGTGATTTAAGGAGTTTGCATAATATAAATAGGAGTTAATGAAGAACACCTGGATGTAGATACCCGCCTATTCTTTTCTCACTGGCAACTACTGTATTTTGATAGAGGAAAAACTGCTGCACAGCCTCCGTAGGTCCCCACAGCACTCCTCAAAATTATATTGTTTATCATATAGAAACAAAAACTGATTATGAGCAAAGATAACTTAGTATTGGCCACTATGTTAACAGACATATTTTCACAAAGAGCAACTCAGCTCAGTGAAAGTACCTTTGGCTAGACAAGTGGGTTCGAGTTACCTCCTAAGCTATGCAGACAGAGGATGCCATTCCAATTTAATTGAACTTTCAGTAGCAAAAATATCCCCAACAAAATAGTGGAAGTTCAGTGATGTAATGAAGGGCTGAAGTTGGACATTTAGGCCATTGAATTCACCTTGCTTTAGAAGTCAATAAGGCTGTTGTACAGTGTACTATTGAAGAGTGAACTTTTGTTATCAATTTAGTGCACTTGAACAAGGAAAACTTTATGTAAAAAAAAGGTGACTTTGAAAGTTATATTAGCAATCTCTGAGGCTAAGATAAGTTCAACAGGAGCAAAACAAACAATCAGGCCTTGCTACCATGGGTCAAAGTATGTAATCTTTAAGAATAGCACGGCTTAAGCCGATTTCCTAATTTGGCAGTTGCATCTTACAGTCAAGAGGTTGAATCATCTCACCTCAGCATTACCACGCTTTAAGCTCTGTGTGTCAGGAAGAAGCGGTACAGACATTAGTACATTGCAACTGGGTCACTAGCAAATGCATCAAGTATTTAAAACAACATGTCTTTCCCAAGTCTGATTCAGAACTAAGGCATTACAAGCACATTCAGGAATTCAGTGCAAGACTGGGAAGCATGACAGTTAAAGGAATAGTCATTCCTAAATAAAAACAATTAAGAAAAGTTTAGCCGTCATCAAGCAGATCACTTCTGGTGCCACCACATTTCTTAGTATATTTAAAAATGAACAAAAGTAAACAAATGCAAGAATTAGCATTACTTCTAATTGTCACTGAGTCCTATTTACACATTTTACATCCTATTTATATCCAGGCTGAATCCTAGGCTGTTACAGAAACCCTGAACTGTTACACGTATCAAACCTGCCATAATTGAGATCATTGGGTGGAGTACAGATGCAGAATAGAAAAATCCTTAGAAAAGATAGCTCCAAAAGACAGGCAGGAACATGTAAAAAGGTTAGTTGGACAAATAACCACCCTTCAGGTAAATCCAAATTAAGATGCAAAGACTGAAGAACATGACAGAAAATGGCTAACAATCAAACATTATAGTGATGATGCCCAAAGCCATAGGTTAAGAAAACAAACCTACCAAGAAAAACATTAAGGCATTTTGTCTTGATCTGCCACTACCCAGAGGACAGGTAATAAAGGCCCATTAATGTTTTGGTTATTTCTAGAGTCAGGTCAAGAGAACTATATAAATATTTGAGATAAATTCTGCTACACAGAGTATATTTAGGAGTTATCTCGAAACTCACCAAAGAGATGGGATGTGTTTTCAATTTTGTCCATGGTATCTGCAAGGGAAAACATTATTCTAAAGCAAAGTAAATATCAAAAATAAAGTGAAATAAAGCATTTGTTTAGAATGTGTTTTATATATACAAATTATATTTGTAACTCCTGAACTCAGAATAATACTCCTTTCAAAATATCAAGTTTATCTGAAAAATATTGTATAGTAAATTTATGCACACACGAATTTATTTTAGGTGTTAAAAACAGAAATTCAAAGTCTAATCTACTTATCACTGCGCAGAAAACAGAGGAATAAAATAGCATCTGTCTCTAATACTGAGTTGTCAAGCATCAGGAAAATCAACACTGTCTTCCACATTCTTTCCTTTAAAAGGAAAGGAAATCCACATTTGCTCTGTTGGCCTACAAGTAATTGGATGCCTGCAACAAAGCATCAAGTTCACTGCATTCAGAAAAATCAGGACACTCTCCCATTAAGGAAAACAAAACAAAAACCCCAAAAGACTGAAGAGGTGCCAAAATCTGATCAGATCATAACTTCTGTCAAAAACAAGCCATAACTTCATTTCTTACTCTCATATTAGTATAACCTAGGAGACATGATAAACATTGCTTCAATTCTTAGCAGCCACAAGGACTAAAAAAGCAACATCTACTAGATTTAGAGTGTTTCCACATTTCCCACAAAGACCAGAATCCCTCAGAAAGATATTTTTTGAAACAGGAAAGGAACAAAAGGGAAAGCAACAGAGAGAAAAGGGTAAAGAGAAGAAATAACACATACAAAAGAGAAAAATAAATAATTATAGTAGACTAATTACCATGGGCAAATACAAGCTTTTATCTCTACACCTATTTCAGCACATGCAGGAATAAATTCTACTCAGAAAGAAAAAAAAAAAAATAAAAAAAAATTACTACTTATTTTCAACATTTCCATACGTATTTCGCGTCATCACATGAGAAACAAAAGTTAATAAGAAATTATTGCTAGTAACATCTCGGTTTTTCTCTAAAATTTTATCGAGCACACATCACAATTTTCTATTAATACAAAGTTGCTTGAAAGTTTACAGCAGCAGAAGGAAAAAAGAAAGATGTGGCTAACTACCATTGCAGCACAATAAAATACTCACCCTAATGGATGCTTTATTGCAAAAGACTTTGTTTATAGCAAGCCATGTTGGAAGATCCAGCATGTTCTGAAGTACCTCTTGATCCAGCTCTAAATTGGTCAGCTGACCTTCGCCCTTTAATGTGCTCAGGTTGATCTTGTCAGGTGACAAATTTTTGGTGAACCTAAAACCAAACATGCACCTTAAGTAAATGCATATAAAGCAATCAGCTGTCCCACATATAGCTGACAATTTAACTTAAAGCAATGGTCTGGGGGTGAGGAAATCATCTTAGGTACAATTTCACCCTGAAATGAAATGGTACCATGGAATTGCTTAGTCCCCCTAATTTTTGCATCTCATTAACTCCATTTAAAAATACATAAACAAAATTAAATACATTATGAGGTATCTTCTAATTTGTCTATCATCCAGAATAACAAATCCATGATTCAAACTATTTAACAATTTATTTTAAATTATATAAGGTAAAAGTGAATCTATTTCACTCTTCTTTAGTTTTTCAAAAGGAGAAAAAAAAAATCCAAAACCTCTACAACTGATACTGTCATTCTTAGAGCAAGCAGGAGTGGCTTAGAAGTCACTCAGAAGGAGTAACAAAAAACTACTCTTTACAAATAGTACCTTTCTATATATATTTAAAGTTAAAATCTTGAAGAGCCTTGTTTACATTATTCATTAGGTTTAATCATAGAATTTAATAACATAAACTAGAAATATACATGCACACACATAGCAGCATGGTGTATATAAAATACTGGATGAAAGGTCAATCTGATATACAAGGGCTAAAAAATGTAACTATTTAAAAGAGTACATGTGCAATAAATTTCATTATACTTCAAAGGCGCTATGATTTGCTGATACCACAGAACAATCCACATGACTGTGTCAAATGGTTCACATCCTTGTGAGCGAAAAATCATAGGTACTCCGCCCTCAAATCAACAGCTGGAGCATTATATCTACCATAAGCTGAAGAATAGGCTATACTTAACCACACTTCCATTCTGCCATGGAAAATTGTTTCTGCTCATGAATGGGGTCTAATTTTACAAGATTAGGTAGTAGAAAATACTACTGTTTGCATTACGCTTTGTGACTTTTCCCACCAAAATCTCCCCACGCTGATATTCTGCAGGCAGAGAGCAAAGGGGTTTGTCTGTCCGCAAGGATGGAACATCGCCCCGAAGCAACACGCCAGGAGGTGCAACTCCAACACTTCCTTCCCATTAGAGACCAATTTCTAACCGAACTATGAGGTCCTTATGAAGTCAGATACTCAGGGGGAGATGGTGGAAGAAGGTGCAGAAGGCTGGCAAGCTTTTCCTCTTAACAGTTTCCAAGTGTGGCTTGAAACACGGCAGGCGTTTTCTCAGTCCAACAGCTTTAGTGCATTCTTGTGATGGTAAGCTTTGGAAATGCATTTACCTAGCCTGACAAAACGCAAGCATCCATTTTCCCACTCCTATGAAACATTCAGCCAGACATCAAGAACTTACAGAGCTTCATCACTTGTCAGTTTAATCACTAAGAGGAACTCTCAAAGATCAAGACATCTGGGGGTGGAGGTGCACAGGGGAAGAAGCTTGCCCAGAATTAAAAGTTCAGTTGTTTGTTTTTTTTTAACTATACCTGAAATTATTCAGGATGTATTTCAAATAATACTAGACAAGTTTCTTATGAGAGAAGCGTTGCAATTGTTTCTGTATTGCTTACGAGGCATAAGTTATCTGGAAGGAATGAGCTCTGATTCATGAATATTTTAATAATTTCAGTACTAAAAATACATTAAGATAAAGATATTAGCAAATATATTTTCCTTGACAACTAATGTGCTTCCAAATGCTCCATTTAGAAACATTATGAGAGGAATAAAGGACTTAAAATTATTTAATTTTCTGGTCACCCTTCCTTGTTCCTTTTAACAAGAAAGCGTAATGAGAAGAGCCGAGTAACCTGCCTCAGTTAAACATCCCATCAGTAACTGCAAAATATAAAGCCTCCTATCTCAGAAATCATATTGCCAAGTCTCATCTGACTCAGCTAATTCAAATTCCTAGAAGAAAAAAAAGCAACCATTGAATGTTTTCAGTCACATCATCGTAACTCACCACTCTTGACTTTCTAGATAAGGGTCAACAAAAGAATCACGAATTGGTATTATTTTAAAGTCACATTTATACAGCGAATGCCAAAATATTCTCCCATTACACACACACACAAAGTCTCCTGAGACTCATACTCTGTGGAAGAAATCCCCCGTTGCTATGCCACACCAGAAATGCCACTCAACTTGGAGGCAGATCTAACAGTCATCTTGATCTCAACTGCAGACACATCACGGTGAAAGCCAGAGGATCTACAGGAATGGGTTTCCAAACTTCATAGTGAGAAAGACACCAAAATACCATTAAGGAGGAGAATGGAGACCGCAAAGCTGATCTTGAGTTACTTCCTACATCCTTCAGACAAAATAGGAGCCAGTCCCTCCCAACAAGGAGCAGAAAGACAGGGAAATCCATTTCAACAAGGAGCATCATTTCCCCTCCCTGCCTTTTCTACTTTTTTTTGTAATTTTCTGAGAGCGTTGCTTTGAATCTGTTACCTCTCCTGCAGTCAGCGAAAGGAAAAATGCTCTGAGTGCTACTTCATTCAGCACAGACTGACGTAAGAGAATCTCCACCTGTGAGACTACACCCTTCATTTCAAGTCACCAAAAAAAACTCTTAACAGGTGACCTGTGAGAAGGTATTTCAGGTGGAGGCACCTGCAGCAGCAGATCTCTTCATTCCACTTCTAGGCTGGAATGTGACTGATGAGTGGATGCTGAGGAGACTGTCGTGTTTCCCCAAAACCCATAGTAACTTCATAATACACAACAACCCCATCTGCTTTGTCCAGAGCTAATTTTCCACCGAGGATGCCAACACTTAACGTTTCTGTGCCACTTCCCTGCTCCTTCTAAACTCAGTTGTTCCATAGAATACACTTTTGTTTGTCTGTTGGATATTTTCAGCACCTTAGAACCATTTCATACTACTTGATATAACAGCAAAAGCTTTTAGTTTTATACGGTAGCCTCTAACTTAAAAAATAAAAAAATTAGAAGTTGGCCTATTTGGGCAGCTAGCCCTGCAAAACACAATGTGATCACACCCGTTGTAAATTCTAACTAAGAATTCAGATCTTCATGCATAAAATTAAAAGAAGAACCAAATGACAAAAAGAACAGCATTTTGAATTAAAAATTAAAAAAAAAAGCTTTAGGGCAACCACAGTTCTCCAAATGATATTGTTCTAGGATGCCATGGTACATCAAACGAGGACATGCCCCACTTAGCCAGAGTGCTTTGACTTTTCTTTCTGGTGTGCTTCGCATTCAGTCAACAGAGACTGGGGGAGAAGACGTACCACAGACACGTTGATGTGTGGCTAGTGCAAGTTCTACTGAACTTGCTGTGATTTGGTGTAGTCACGACTGACAAAACTGCTACCCACATAAAATCTGCAATTTAATATTTTAATGCTATTAACTTTTAATTTTATTATTAAATTCAATGTTAGTATTATTCTAAATATTCTGGTGTTGGAGACATTTTCTAATATTTATTGCCAGGCAAAAGCTAAGGAGGAGGCAGCATGGCTTTGGAGGTTGGCAAGTTATCTCTACATCTAAAGAACTACTGTGTCTCTTAGTACTGTAACCTAGAATGTTTAATTGCTTGAACTTTGAGAACTTATTAGGCTATCATATTTATGATACCATTTTTATGTAAAGCAGAGAGGTACTTCCCATAAAGTTAGGGTAGAATCATGAAATTCTGAATATGTAGTAATTATAGATCTTTGATTGTGTCATAATGTTTCATGATTAAAAATCTTTCATCAGGGAAAACCATTTAAAAATTCTCTATGAGCTCTTCATATAACTACTCAGAACTAACATCACCAACTTCATTATATGCACACATTCTTCTCTTTTACTTGGCACAAGCAAACAGCTCCCCCCCTTCTTGCCATTTGTTTTTCACCCTGGTGTTCATTCCTTAGAATGAGTTAATTATTCCTTAAAAACTGGGTCAAACTGGGAGCAGAGGCCTTGACAACAGGGCCCTTTCCCTGCACAACATCCCATGAACTCCTGACTGATGTTCCTTTTCTAGGGAACAGGCCGAGTGCTAATACCCACTACTCGGTACAAGAAGTGAATAAAACAGAACAGTGAAAAGTAAAAGGGAAGTGCAAGAGGAATGTAAGTAAAGGGCATGGTTGAGTTCACCAAATATTTACATTTCACTGTTTTGCTGTGGCAGTAAGACATCACTGTTATTGAGGTAATACATACTTGGTTTGCTAACACCACAAGATATTCTTAGCAAAACTCTTTTCACGGATTTAGCTTCAATTTCACAAACTACCTTTCCTCCTCAAAACATACGATTTGAGGTTTGAATTACTATATCTGATAAAACTGAATTGAAATTCATGCTAATACTCAATTCTATGAGGTAGATTAATGCTATAAAATATTTTACACTTTAAATGCAAGAATCCAGAAATATGAAGTTATCGATACCACAAGCAGCCTGACAAAGCTCCCTTGGGTACATATATACATACACACACACTAAGTACTACCATGCAGTTAGACAGACAGTTCAACTTTAATTTACAGAGAACAGATTAAGAGTTTAGTGAAAAGCGTAAGACTGCACAATAACAGCACAGTAGTAAGAATTGTAAGTAGAGTATTAAGTTACAATCATTGTATTTTGTCAGGAACACAACAGTTCTGTTCTTTTCATTCTTTTCTCTCTAAAAATCTACACAGAAGATTAATTTTTTTCCTTGCCCGAAATATTTATTTTCTAAAGTTTTGTTTATAACAATGCAGGCTTGGAGCTCTGAATGGAGCACTCCACTATGCTTGCAGAGAAGATGGCCAAGAAGTAAAACTAGAAACAAAAAAACAACCAAAAACCAGTAGAGAAGACAGGGGAAAACACTTCTCTTGAGAACACATGGTTTATGGTATATGATTTGTATAATGAAGGCCACAGACCACATATGAAGCTTAGAGTAGTGTTCCTCAAAAGTTTGGAGAGAATATCAGATGTCAAGTTCATCAACAGAAACTCCAACCTCTGGATTTAACAGAGAAATAACAGAAGTCTGGATTGCATATGGACACAGGATTCTCAGCTGTTTTGCACATCTACTCAATATACAATCTCTTCCACCTGCCTCTACCATATGCCTCCCTTGATTTTAAATAAACTTCCTTCAGTGATTTGATCCTGCATGTATGCTTTAATCATGACAGACTATTAAATCATAATATGTGCCACATGTGTTGCTTATCTCCTTATTATGAACTAGAACTCCTTAAAAAGATGTATGGTTCAAACCAAACAGCTCTGAAAAAGGGAAGCATGACCTACCAAGCGCTGGCAACTGCATCAATACAGCAGAAATGGAACAGAAAGATAACTGGGTATTTTTCCTGTTCCTGGCTGAACCATGTTATCAGACCACAAAGGTACTCTACGTTTCTGAAGCAAGAAAACCAGGTTTTTTATCAGTTGAGTTTCTGATAAGATTATCAGCTTCACACAGCTCTAGGTAACAGAGAGAAGGAAGTCTACCATCATTCTGCTCACTGTACCACTTCTATTGTGTTTAAATAGAAGTGGAACAGAACTAACTCTTTGTCAAATCTGCCACAGAAACAAATCATTGGGATCACCAGAGTGTGTGCTGTTATAAGTGACTTCCTCTCATCCGGTGTAACACCACAAATCAAAGCTGATTTTCAACAGCAGTTTTGATCTTAAAAATAAAAATAATAAAAAACCCTAAATCCCTCTCACCTTTAAATAAGAAAAAAAAATAAAGTCACAGCAAATAGCATGCTGCAGGCAACATAACAATTTCCTCTCTCGTATTTTCTTTCCTGTAGCCAGAAGTATCGTGTCTCAGAAGCAAAACACCACCTGCTATACTTTTCCCCAAGGCAGCACATCATTGGTTAAGTCCAAAGTACCAAGATGCTTATACCTATTTAGATGGCAGCAAGTCCTAGGTGAGAAAAAGACAGACTCCCTAGATTAAAAAACAACTCTACATACCAGAAACATCAAGCACAATGACAGACAGAAAAGTTCTTAGTAGCATGCCCTTCTTGATTCAGGTATCACAGGAGAGAAAATGTGAGACAGACTAGAGTCATACAGGATTAAAGATTTAGCTGCCGTTAAGTGAACGGCTCACAGACCAAAGACAGACTTTACAGATGCAACAAGTGATTGACCTGTATTGAAACGGTAAGGCACTAATGAAAATTTTGCGTGGATGTGATAGACCAGGGAAAAAACCAACAACAACAAATACAACCCCCAAACTTCCGTAAAAGATGTCTATTTTAATCCTTCAGACCTATGAAACAAGATTAGAATCAAGCAACTGAAATCTTCTCTTAGTATTTTAAAAAACATCAACCAAAAAGCATCACAAAAGCTGCTACAAAAATTAACTATACAGTAAAGGCTTAAGGTTAGTAGGAATTGGCCAGAAGACTGCAAGAGCAGCAATATCTATTATGTCCAAAGGATACGTAGAATCCCAAAGGCACTGAGTATATTTAGTAATGCCCTAGAAAAACTTGGTGAACTATGAAGTAACAGAAACCTTTGAGTGAATCCTGGCTGTCCTAGGGACATTTTAATTTTAATGCAGTGTATTGAAGTAGTATTTCACCCAGAAAGAAACCATTAAATATGGTTTATGTAAGATGTGTAGTAAATGACTTTTAGCTCTGCAGGCTGAGTTAAAATGTGTAAAAGTTGACAGATAACATTAAAGTCACATTCATCAAGTCCACAGAAAACTGACCTTCTGAGGAACCCAAGACATCAGCAAATGGCTTTGCAGCAACACCCAACTCATTGATGATGCAAAATACTGAACATTTGAAGATACAGTTCATGGAAACTACCGGGTTCTAAGGGAAAGGTATGTTTTTAGGAAATAAAGCTGGAAGATACGAGAGGGTGAAAAACTGTCTGGGATACATGAAGGTTAAAGTACGTCTATGTACAAAAAATGAATGGTAGGTAGTACTAAATATCACCACAAAATATGATGGCATGCCCTCATCTTGGACACTGCATCCATTTCTGAAAATATTAACACTAATTAAGAAACAAAGAGGATAAACAAAAACATTTATGACAAAGTAATGAACACTACACAAAAAGTTAATTGGATGCTCATTTATCTTAACATAAGAACAAAAACACACACAAAACTAAAAGAGAACACATTTAAAGCCAGTAAAAGGAAACACTGATTGCAGAACATTTTAATGCCCAAGAAAACATCAGGATAGAATACAGTACCAAAATCAGAAGCTTCAAAGAATAAAAAAAAAAAAAAAAAAAAAATTAAGGTACTTGTGGTAGGGTTTGTAGGGAGAGGTAATACCTTTTATGCCTACAACACAGTAAGATTAACCGGATTCGCTATGACACATAAACACTTAAGTTCTTTAAGAATATTCACAGTACATTAGGTTGAAAATAAACACTTGTGAGGATAAAGTTTAATATTTCTGAACAAAAACAGTCCTGCAAACAATGGCACTCTCACAGTCTGCACCAGGAAGACAGCATTGCCATAGCACTGTAAAATCTCACCACCACTGTCAGTAGACAGCAGGTAACCAGCAGGCAAATCTACAGCGGACAGAACTTTGGTGGTCTGAGAGGCTATCTTCCAGTCTTTATCCAGAAGTCATCTATATCAGCAATGTTGTGTCCTGCATAGATTCCCAAATACCATGCAGTTTCCTCCCAAGAAGCCCCTATCTGTAGATGAACTGCAAGGGCTACCATTCCCTCATTCTGCAAGCTATAGGGAATCACGAGGGACTCCTAAACGCAATACCCACTGCAGCAGCTACATCTGTCACCAGACTTTACAAGTACACCCCTCAGTACCTATGATACCTGACTGGCACCTTCTTATACCCTCCAACATCAATTTGTACAGGAGAAGGGTATCACCCCTTTACTCATGGGTAATGTGGCCACCCCACACGAATGCCTCCATGCTCTATTTAATCACACCTTGAACTTCTGTAGAATCAGGTCAGGTGTGCATTTGGTGGCTCAGTGCAAGATGGAGAACCCTGCATGGCCCACTGGATGTCCAGCATGGAGAGGGTCTGCACGATCCGCTGCGCAGCATCTTGCCAAGGTGCTCCCAGGCCAACCGTCTGGAGCAGGACAGAACATTCCAGTTTGCACACCCAGCCTGGACCTACTGCTCTCAGCTGGCCACAACTTATAGCACACTAGTCAAGTCCAAAACACTACCTACAACCCTACAGTTTCAGGTGGGACTTGTCAGGCTACTCTACAGGACCTGAACCACCTAACACTCATCAGGCCTTCTGACTTATCAAAGTCTGAAGACAGATCTTCCTTTCCAGGCACTAATGAGGACCCCGACTCAACAACCAACCTGTATTTGTGTAATGCGTCTGGTGCGGTGTCACACCACCCCCCTTATTTCTCCCATCCGAGGAGGTGAAGTGCTGAATGGTACATCTGCTTTGCTGATGCTTTCCAAATAATTGCCTCCACTTCATCATGACACAGGACTTCGGCGTGGACGACTACTCCAGCTGACTTCCTAAAGACAGCTTAGTACACTCATCCGTTCACTCAAGACCCATTCCATACCTCCTCAAATACTGACATTCCCACCAACTCTCTTGACAGTACATAAAGCTTCCCCCAGTTAATTCTGTAATAATACATACAGGAAATTATTTTCTTTCTATTTGGAAAAACTGTATTGGTTGCTTTTTGGGTACAGGCAGAACTCAAACAGCTGCTGTCATCAATGGCTATTATCTAATTATGTGTCATGCAGCAGATCTGCTCAGACATAGCCAAGCACTGTGCATAAATGAGGAGCTTACACTGCATGAATTATAATCATCTTGCAAGTAAAATATTGCTCAAGCAATTTCTCTTTCCTTTATGGTAAATCCTCACACAGACCGATACTGGCTTTTCTACTCCATGAGTATTTTCACACACCACTCATGCAAGCATAGAAATGGTCAGTATTATCAAACCCCAAAAACTTGTTTCAAACATGACAATCCTATACATGACAGATCTTAATGCATACATTGAGTACAAGATAACATAAAATCCTCATGTACTAAACCATATGTAGCAAGGTATACACAACTTCCACATTGCAAGCAGCAAAAATAACACCGCACATTTTGAGAACTTGCTTATACTTGGTAACTATTAAATTCCACTCAAAATACAACATTCTGCACCTAATGCAAAGAAAAGCCACTTGATGCAAAATAATTTAATAAATTTAAAATTAAGAAACAACAGTGCCATGTAAAAGCATGACAACATCTGCCTTTTGGAAACCACATCATTTATTAATGTGATATTAGCAGACATCTTTTTAATGCTAACCAATCAGATCTCAGAACAAAATAAGATTTTTCAGCAAGACATTAACTAAAAGGACTATTTTAATTAAAAAAAATCAGCTATTCTCTTCTGTAAACTAGGTAAAAAGCTGAGTGATCCTTCAAATATCTATCAATACAGAGGTAATAAACATCAAGTTACAAAAAGGAATTAAATAGGTGTAAATGATAAACAGCAAATGTCAAACAGCCTAAAGATATTGAGAAACACCTAGAAGACTACGTCTAGAAAACATACATAAAGATACGTTTATAATGGGATTGCTGATTTACTTCACAAACCACTTTTGCAAATTTTGTTCAGGACTTAAAAAAAACCAAACCAAACCAAAACAAAAAAACCCAAACCCAATACACATAGCTGCACAGCAAACAATTATTTTTTGCAGAATTTTAAGTTACAAAACCAAACAGGAAAGAAAACAGAATTAATATTTTATAGAGCTCATTTCACTCCCAAGTTTATATAAACACAGACCACCTCTTACATTTACTCTACAAAGGTGGGAGAGGGGAAGTTACCTGAGGGCAAGGTATTCAGACAAAAGGCCCCTATTCCTGGTGAAAGCAAGTGGTCAGTTGCCACGGCTTCTGAGAAGCTTCTGGTACTCATTTTGGTGGTAAGGATATTCACAGCAAACCAATCTCCACCAGAGCCAGCTGGGATCGCTGCAGGGAACGGGACACAGGGGACACACAAGGGATCAAGTTCAAAGGGAAAAAGGAGTGATACAATAACGTAAGAGTTTTAGCTAAAGATAACTGCAGTTACAACAGTTTGTTACACATCATGACATCATAGAACTAAAAAGGAAACGGATCTCTGTAAAATGCTAGATTCCCATAAGAACATTCCTTGCTGTCTGATACTACAATACTGCAGCCATGTTTAAATGAACAGCTTACGGAGAAAATTTTAATCTTGCAGAAAAGGTCTATATAATATAGCCAAGTGGTTTCAGAGATAGTAAGTATATTTGGAATGTGAGAAGGAAGATAGACTGGAGACACAGCATAAGAGGTTTTTATTTTATTTTTAAATGGGAGACAATTTTTCAGTTTTGTTTTGCCTAGCCTGTGATTTCTCAGCCCACATTATTTGTCCCTATTCATGGTGTCTCAACTTCACTTATTCAAAATTCACACTAAAGAAACATGACTCTACACAGTTAAGGGAACAGGATTTCTTGCTTTTTTTTTTTTTGTATTTGAGGCAGTACTACAAAGACCTGCACATGCTTGACATTCTGATTTTGCAGGCTATGAAATTTTAGTACATTAAGCTTCTCAAAAATTGAAAATGAGAATCTTTAATTTGGCAAACCATGCAGTAATTTAAAGAAAGAAATTTTCTGTTAACTGTCTTCACTTTAAAAAGATGCCTCAGCCTAAGTATAATTCCTACACTTTTACGCTTTTGGGTACAATACAATCCAAGTATTTGGACAGTGCCCTTAGTAGGCAGGTTGTTGGGATATTTGAACAATATTTAGGAAATTTACCACTAAAGTGAATTACAGATACTTAGTTACAAGGGATATTTTTTTTTTGGCAGACCTCCAGATCCCCAGCAACGGGAGCAACTACAATACGAGAATTGTTCCGGGAGTAAGCAACCACGTAAATTCCAGATTCCTAGGTAGCTGGATCCCAAGGCTGCTTCTTTGGCAGTCAGATAACAGAAGCAGCCAACTTCTCCGAGAGAATAAAAGCTCTGGTGTTCTCAAGCTATATGGTAAGCTGCCACAAAACCTGGGCTGGGGGCATTCTTCACACAGCAAGGCTCGTACATCCAGAGGGGAGCCTGGAAGTACTAAATGCCACAGCCTGAGTTGCAGCTCTTTTTTTACTTTTCCTCTCCTGTTTCTTCCCATGAAAAGAGGAGTCAATGAAGAGATCTGAACCCTGGTTAACACCATCTCCACAAAGATGTATGTAAGAACTTCTGCGGGAGCTACCGGATTGAGAAACCTGGGCTTCCCTGCAAGCAGCCAAAACCTAGGTATGTTGTGTAATTACTTGGTAGCAATTACTCTCATGATTCGCAAAAAATCTGTGAAACAAATCACTTCATGTAAGACTTCATAATTCCATTAATGTTTTATCAGAAATTATCTGATCTCCTTTGCCCAATCTGCTTGTAAAAGAAAGCAGAAAATAAAGCAAAATACACTTTAACAAGCACCTCTCCCTCCGGAGGTTATTTAGTACATCCTTTTATAACCCTTTGATGTAAAAAAAAAAAACAAAACCAAAAAACCACGCTAAGGCTTAAGCAGGAGAAATACCAAATTTTAAAAAATGTAACTGTGGGCTTTGTTTTGATTCT
Organism: Astur gentilis; assembly: GCF_929443795.1. NCBI lineage: Eukaryota > Metazoa > Chordata > Aves > Accipitriformes > Accipitridae > Astur > Astur gentilis. Next base: position 15,325,601 of record NC_064913.1, read on the forward strand.
TACATACTTCATAATCATTTGAACGTAAGACACAATTTTATTCCTCACAGGCTTTATATAAATACCCTTTTTCTTGAGAATGCTTCACACTAGCGTATCACCTACTTGAACACAAAGCAATCTTCAGCATCATTTTTATTCTGAAACTTATTTCCCAGTAAAACTATTCTGAGAATCATTTAAAGAAAACGATCACATACTATACAAGTAAAATCCTGCTCATTAATTCCTATTGATTCTGCAAATGCATTAATTTTTATTATGTATACATAAGAGTTGTCTGACTTCAACAAAGCTTCAGCAGAACTTTAATTGTACCAATAAAATGTCTGCAGAATCAGCATCCAGGTTTATAATACATTTGCAACATAATGTAAAGTAAGCTGAAAACGATAAGTCAAATTCTGTGAGTTTATTTTATTAACCCAAATGCTAAGGAAATCTTAAGAGATCTTTCTGAGATGTAACACAAGATTTAAAAGTAAATCTTAATAAACATAATGATTAAGAATTCTACCAGCAAATACATTATTGCTGGTTTATTGCCAAAATACCTTTATAATTTCATAAAGCACCACAGCAATTTCAGTTTGGCCTTTTGGAAGATGTTCTGTTACAGAAGCTTAAAATGCAATACCATCCTTGAAGCTACTAACAAAACAGAAGAAAGTGAAAGGTTTTTTTTATTTTTGTTGAAAAAAGCATTTATTGACTCCTTTATGCTCAGCAGAACACTACCAACACATTCACACAGACAAAACAGTTGGCATTAAGTCTCTACGTAAATACAGAAAGTATTGAATTTCAAACATAAGGGAATTTAAGAAATAGAGGATTATAATGAAGCTTTAAATTGCTCCTTCTCCTCATTCTCTTCTGCTGTCTCAAGCACCAATCCTTTACTACCTCTCCTTTTTCAGACTCGTTCTTTCACTACGTGCAGCATTTGTTTAAGATAGACATTATGCTAACACTTTCTGTAAGCATTCAGATTCAACATAGATTCATTCAGAACAATGTAGATTGTTATATCTGTCTACACTGTGTTTTGCAATTTTCCCCGCATACTACACAAGCCAATAAAGTCAGTCGCATAGAATACACTCTAAAATCCTCAGTACAAAGCAAAGAGAGAAGCTGGTTTACACTTAGTCTAGGAAAAGGACACACTTTGTGTTCTATGGCTGGCTAAAAGAATCAGGTAACTTCCACAAAACTAAAGTGACATAGAAGTGGAATACACAAAACTGACAATAAGCAAAAATTCTACTTCTTTTGCTACTAGCAGAAGTTTCAAAGTTCATCCAAACAATTTTGGTCATCTAGTTACAGGAAGGAATGAGCCCATTCTGGCCAAATAAAGATGTTACATGATAGATTCTAAAAGGAGTCACCTCAGATCTCTTGAGATGGCAACATCCCTCACCAAACAGGAATGTCTTGCTGCTATAAAAGCAGGGTGATACACAGGTCAAATATTTAGGTAGCACATGTATCAGTGAAGTTGTACCAGATGATGTAGGATATCAGTGTTTACAGCAGGATCAGCTGATTCCTGATATCCATACAATTAGTATGCTATTCTTTGTAAAATCAATCTTCATACGCATTTTAGAATGATTTCCCAACTATGAGGTGAAAAAAATTGTCACAAAATTTATTGCAATTTTCTTCTACTGAAATGTTAGTATTTTCACATCTATTGCCTCAGGTGAGCAAAAGCAAGGGTCTAAGTTCATGAAGAATGCTACATAAACCGAAAACAACTGGGGTTTCTGCCATACCAAACACTTTTAAACCTCTTACTGTTTTCTTTGTGAAAATAGCAAATAAGGTTCAAACAAAGAATGTATTTTTTAAGTTGAAGCATGTGTTATCATTGGTAAACTTAAGAGTTAATATCTAATTGAGATGAAGAATGTTATACTCAGTGGAGCTGTTCAACTCAACATAGAGGCAAAGTTTGTAAGCTTTCCTTCATGCTGCTTAGATATATTCTGATAAACAAAACTGTTTTTCACAGAAAGGCATGGATATTGCAGATACTTACACAGAAGACTCAGACCACTCATTAACTAGAACAGGAATTTCAGACAATGATACTAAAAGCCAAAAAACACCTGAAAAACCCTTATACAAGTCTGTGTCAGTAACACCCAATCTCTGTCAATATCTTGGATCCAAACAACTCAAGATTCAAACCCCTGTGGTGGATATGATCCCCTTATAGCCACAGACAGTATAACAGGAACACTATTGTGAACTTGCATAGTGCAATCTGGAGTCCTACTGGAAATCTTTAACACCATCTTTTTACACACTTGCCTACAAAGTCTAACTAAGGAAAAAGAAGTAACGCTGAAAGGTATCTGCTCTTATCATAGCAGAGCAGTGCATGGAAAATGCTGCAATAAAAGGTGCTGTTCAACAAGAAATCTCTCACCTGTGAAAGCATGTAACAGCACAGGTGAAGATTCAACACAAGTTTTAGTTCACTGGGGAAAACCTTCACAGTAAGAGTAAGGGATCCCAACACTACACAGAAGAGTCCTACGCACAGTGTCTCATTCCTACCTTTGTAAAGGATAGTGCCATGATCCAGATACTTGTTTCATTTTAGGGCACGTGTGTTATGAAATAAAGACACTTCACCATCCACATTCACAAAATCCCCAAATCTAACACAATATGGAGCTGACAAAAATTAAAGCCTCCAAATGACAAACTCATCTCTTCAGCTCTAGCAGATAGCATTAATTTCATATCCTACGCCAAGCGCCACATAATCTGAAGAACAACAAAAAGAAGTATTGTGTTCCCACCCCCTTCCCTCCTCATTTTCTTCCGCAGCCTTGGAGAAGAGCAACACATGTTGAAGACAGAGGACACAGCTTATATTTAAAAAGTTTTTAAAAGATTATGAGAAAGCTAAATCTCATCACCAAATCCTGACATAAGATACAGCTTTGTTACAAGCTGAGTAAATAAGCTCTACTACCTTCACTGTTCTTAAGCCGTAACACAGCAATAAGACAAAACTTTTACAAAGGTAAAAAGTCATTTAAGATACCAAAACTGTTCCAAAATGCAGTTTGGATCTTCCTCTTCTTCTTGATCTCAGACTTTTAAGACTCATACCTACATAAAAACTTTCCCTAGCTAACAGGCTCCTTCGCAACACCAGTGTCCGTATCAGTTCATCTAAAAAACACTGTAAACTGCTAAATGGAAACTACGCTGCTGAATGACACAACGCTTTTACATTTGCATATAGAGCATCTAGATAGTAAGAAAGCTGAAAATGGCTAACAGATCAGTAACAGATATTGCAGCAATCTTCACAGCAAATATTGCTAAATCAATGATGATTTGGGGGACAAGCTGACCTCCAGAGATCCCTTCCAACTTCAACCATTCTGCAATTCTGTGATTTGTGGCAAAAAAAGGAAAGTACTTCTCTGTAAATGAAGGTACAAAGTTCATATCTTCTGGTTTTTGAAGTACATACTAGACTTGGCATTCTTCAAACATAAATGCAATCATCAAAAATGAAAGTAAATTGAGATAACAGGATAATTCTTTCCACTTTTCATTTATTATATATGGACTTCTTCCAGTACATTTTAATCCTGCCACTAATACCTGCTTTGCTGAAGATGGCAGATAGGTGTCAGTTTTGAGGAACTATGAAAACTGCAGAACAGGAACCAATATAGTAATACAGTACGAAGTGAAAGTCTCCTTTGGCACCCTCTTTATTACAGGAAATTCTTACGTATGTGGCTCCACACTGAAATAAAACAGTGTCGTGAAGCCTACCTTAATCATGTTCTTATAAATTGTATTAAAGAAAAACCTGAAATAAAGAACAACATTATCATTTTTGTTGGAAAACCAAGTTCCTCAAATTTAAAAAGCCACCAGATTTACAGGTGTTCATGTCATTTGAATTCTGATTTCTTGTGTAACCAACTTCTGGAACCACTGAAGCACCAGTTCTGCAGGGAGAAAAGATATTATCTGATCATGTGATTAAGAACACCCATAATAAGGGGCTAATAATACTACTATCTATATTTTAGGTAGCGAACACACTCTTTTAATGTCGACATAGTGTAGATCATAAGCCTCAACTTCAGCTTGCAAACCTCAAATTGTTAGATATATTCCATAAGCTTTTTAAAAATGATGAAACTTGTCACAATCATTTGACTCAAGGCTGATGACATCTTCATATTGCATTTCCATTCACACAGTGCTCAGTTATTTTCATGTGAAAACAAGATCTCTTTACCAGCATTCCCAGCCAGGAGTAGGGCGAGGGAGAAAAATTATTCTACTACTGCTTCATACATCATCTTTAGAGGATAGATATCAAAGGATTTGGGATGAGAATTGTGTTTTCCTTGTGCATCATCAACAGGTTAGTCCAGTGACAATCTGTCATTTAATTCGGTTTGATTTTTTCTATTTATTAGCACTGATGAAAATAAACACCTGTCAGAAATACCACACAAAAATAGAATAAAACATTTTGAAAAAAATAAGCAAATAAGGGACAAACATTTCAGGCTGTATTTTTTTAATTTATAAAAGTAAACTCCGAAGAATAACAACGCTGCAGTATCATGACACATCAAGTACCTGAGAGGTTTTTGTCTCTCTTTAGAAAACGGGAGAAACGTAAAGTGGCTTTTCAAAATCGTATCAATCGGGTTGTGTACTTCCTGTAGTTTTTCCAGCAGGTGACATTGACAGCTACAAGATTTTACCGTAGAGGGTTTGGGGTTTTTTTTCCCTTTGTTTTTTTCCGTTCTAACCCACGAGGCACGTCAGATAGGATTCCAGGCACCCCGAAAACGTCGAACTTACTTCCCCCTTTTGGCCGTGCACCGGAACGCGTCTCCTTTGTCAGGAGCCCTCACCTGCGCCTGCGAAAGCTCAGATGTCGCGACAGGACCCGCCACGACACACCCCGAGCCCCCCCGCACCCCCACCCAGCGTACCAGCCGGGACGGCGCCTGTGAACACACACACACACACACCCCGCCGCCTTTGAATTACGACGAGATTTGAGGTTTTTTCCCCCGTTCTTTTCCACGCTCCCCCTCGCACCCCTTCTCGCCGCCACAGGCCGCTCTGAGGCGGGGGGGGGGAAGCCCCGCGGGCCCCCTCAGCTCCCACTCCCGGGGAGGGGGGGCTCGGGCCTGCTGCCACGGCAGCCCCCGCCCGGCTCGGCTCGGTGCTGCGGGGGCGGGCACCGTCTGCCCGGCGGGGAGGCGACCGGAGCCCGGCGGTGACTCACTCCTGCGCCAGGCAGGCCGAGCCCCCTCCTCGCCTCAGGCGGGCGCCTTGGGGCACCGAGCGAGGGGGGGGGGGGGCGACTAGGGGCCGTGGATGCGGCTGTCAGCGCCGGACAGCCCCGCACAAGCAACCGGCCGCCCCCAAGAGTCGCCCCGAGGAGGCGGCTCCAGCTCCACCCTCGGCGGGCTGAACGAAGCCCGGTCCCCCCGCCCCGCTCCAGGCCCCGGCGGCCGCTCTCCGCCCGGAGACGCGGGAACGGGAGGTGCCGCCGCCGCCCGCCTCAGCCTACCCGGGGCACGGCGCCGCACTGACCTGGAGAGATGCTTCAGGATCTGCTTCTTGATAATCCCCGCCATGGCGTCTGCCGGCCCGCGCCCCTCACGACGACCAGCCGGCACCGAGGACTCGCCTCATCCCTCCGCCTTCCCCTTCCCGAGGCGGGGAGACCGCCGTGAGCGGGAACCGCTGCCTCCGCTCTCTCTCACTCAGCGCCCGCCGCCATCTTGGCTGCAGCATCGCCTAGTGACGGGGGAGGCGGCGGCGGAGGCGGTAACGGGGAGGGACGGACGGACCCGGAGCCACCGCCCCGCGTCGGGGAGCGGCAGCCCCGGGCAGGCGAAGGCTGAGGTGGGCAGGGGGCTCTGCCGACCCTCGCTTGCTCGCAGGGTACCCCCTGCCCGCCGCAGCCGGGGTCCGCCTGGTCAGCGCCGCCGTCCCCCCCTCAGCCCCTGCTCGCCCCGTCCGCCTTTTCCCCGCTCTCCTCCGCCGGCTGCTTCTTTTCCTCCCTCTTCAGCTTTCCCGTCTCCAGAACTCTAAAGGCGTCTCTCTGCGTCCCCGCCTGTGGAGCGGGTCCCCCGTGGGCCCGGACTCGCCCCCATGGCGCCCAGCCCGCACCCTGAGTGACCGACCCCGGTTGTTCTTTGTTTGTTGAAAATCTGTTACAAAGTGCCCACTAAAAGGGCTTCTGTGTAACAAGAACAGCAACAACAACAACAAAATCCCAGGTTCTAGCATCTAGCAAGAATTCCTCTCGATAAAATGCTTAGTTAACTGCGTGCGTTAATTCCTGCGCGTCATGGTCTTCCCAAGTGATCTGCAGAGCTCGTTCACAGAAGCAGTATTTAAAGTTTTTCAGATAAACTCCTTTACTCTAGCTCTTTCATAATACTCTCACCTTGACTAGCCAAGTGAGACCATTACCCTTTTTATACCTCTGTTTTATAAGCAATATTCATTTCCAGCTACAAAAAGCGTTCCTCACATTTGTTTCCATCTGGGACCCCCAAAATCATTCTGAAATGACACACTGAGCAAGCAAACAACCCCAAATTCAACCCTGCCATCTATTCTTCCAGAGGAAGGTGGAAAAGTTGCTCAGGCAGCAAGCCCTGCCCGAAAAGCCACACGCCTGATCTTGGCCCAGCAGAAAGCCAGGACAGCTACGGCTCCTACAGCACCGCACCAAAGGAACGAGGCCAGGTAAAAGGAAGAAAAGCTTACTGACAGAAACTTATAATCATATGGCAATAAATTCGTATGTATATACACATATATAATGTTTCCCTTAACCCAAATTCCTCAGCAATTACTCAAACCCACAGACTTGTAAAATCAGGTTGTTCCCGAGGTGCTTACATTTTGCTGGGTATCTGTGGCAACTATAAAGACTACAAGTTATTTTGAGAGAATAGCTTCTCATACTGTAGCAAAATTTCCAAGTCAGTTAAAAAATAAATGTCTTGTATTAGTTATGTTCATCCAGTAACCCTCTTCTCTGGGGGTCCCTCATTCAGAAAAGGTATCTTGAAGAATTTCAGTGGTGGGTAACCAAGTACCCTAAAGAGCAGTATTAACTGGAAAAAAAGAAAAAAAAGCCAAAACCCAATTGTAAAACTAACAAGCTTTTCAGATGTGACCTCTATATGAAGGGTGGCTTGCTGCCTCTATAATATAGTCTAGGGCTGCAGAGGAAAGATATCACATACTATTTTCTTTGCTTCTCATATACATAACATTAATAATTTACATGCAATGACCCAAAACCCCAAGGATCTTTAAGTCAGAAATATGAAGCAGTAACAGAAAAAATAGGTCAGGAGATGAACATTTTCGATTGATTTTTGCAGGCATTTAAAAATCAGTCAGTTGTGTAATACTGACCTCATTATATTCTTTAAAGGGATTTATAAAGTGGGAATGAGCTGTGTATGAAGCTAACTCTTCTATTCCTGTTTTAAATTCAATTTTCTCAACTAGAAAACATTCTGCCAGTATCTTGGAGAAACAATGCTCATCATCATGATGGATCAGCTTCTCATCAAGAAAGAAAATACGAGGGGCAAGGAAAGTAGGACCCATGCTGTGTGTTCCATTCAAGCGTCCTGCAAGCATGGCCCTGGCAGAAAAGGAAAAGTCCAGAGGCTCTTCACTGACATGAGAACTGGAAACCAGACATATTCCTGTCTGGCAGGGTTGATCTGAATTGTGACCTCATGTTCTCCCCCATCTCCTGGAGCACACTGAATGGAGTAATGGAGGAAAATAGCACAGATCAATCCCCCACCCCAGGGAACTAGAAGGGCATGTGATAAGGAGCCCAGCTTATCCCTTGGTTCCAGCAGAGTATGTGACACTTCTTTTTAGAGCCTGATGCAAATTAGTGTCAGGATATCCCCCGACTATGTTTATTAAGACTTTGGACCGATTCTCCAAATCACAGTCGCATGTTTGCCAGCAGATGAATTTCTGCTAGCATGTTCATGATAATTAGACCACTCCTATGTGAAAATGGTCCTTGATACAAAGTCCCAAAGTCTAACTCCTCCTCTGAACAGGGAAAGGCAACCATTTATGAAGGACTTTGTGTCATTAGCTGTCACCTTAATATGATAACCTCAAAGAGGAAGAATGGCTTAGCATTCCTGACTACTTTGCACTTGCAAACATTGCTATGTAGCATTTCTTCATTTAGCAACCAAGGCTCTTTGGTCTTGATTTACCAAAATGACTCTCAACCCAGTGAGGAGAAACTGTGTCACAGGAGAAGAAAAGGGGTGGCTGCAGTCGCGGATCATCCTATGTATTGCCATGGGTCCTGCTGATCTGGACCCTGACCCACCAACTTTCCATGCTGACTTCAGACCTGCCTGGTCACCATGGACCTACCTGGTGATCCCTGGGCTATGCCTGGCCCTTGCTCACCCCACCAGACCTGATCCTGATCCTGACTTGAGGATTGACTTATGGGCTTGACCTCAGACCTGCTTCATTATCACACACTTGCCTGCTGACCTGGGCTCTGGGCTGCCCTCCCACCCCTGCCTGCCTTGCTCCCCGGCTGGGGCTGGTGGGACAGGCCCTGGCTGGCAAGGTCCTGCCCTGCTGGACACAGTATCCCCCCCCTCAGCTCCTGGCTTCCCTCCCTTACGGAGCAGCTGGCACTCATGCCAGCAAGAAAGAACCTCACTTGCGAGTGTATCCAGGATACTAAAACGATCTCAAAGAAGAATTTTGGCTTATATTTACCACAGGTAATTTCTAGGGCCTATCTGTGAACTCTTCCAACTCAACAGAAGACCCAAGAACCCAAGGATGTACAGAGTTCCCCATCAGGCAGTCATCTCATCCGCCAGCCTGGCCTTCACCATCAACTGTATAAAGAAAGGTGCGTGGAGTTCAGTTTATGGATGCTAAGTTGAGGATAATGCCCCCCTGTGTCAGGGTCAAAGAATGCAGTAACTTCTTCATCAAGGGTAACTTTCTTTGGAAGCTCTAAAGAACCTGCAAACTCTGTAGTTGATACCATTCAATCATTCTGAGGCTGCACATTCCCACAGAGTTGAGAGGAAAGAAAAACAAAAACAACTAGAGCCCAAGCGGCTTCAGAAACGTGAAGGTCACAGAATTAACAAAAAATATTTGTTGTTTTCCACATTAAATAAAGCAGTAGCAAATGTGACCTAAGAAGTTCTGATTTCGTTTCAGCGAGTGGTTTGTTTCATAAATGCAGAATGAGAAATTCAGCATGGCTTCATATGCATAATGCAAAAGATGATGGTCTGCCTTCAAATGCAGACGTGCAAGGCTTACGTAGTCTGGCAGACCATTGCTCAATGTTAAAGAGCATCACAAAATATCAATTCTAAGCTATTTTAAGGGTCAATGTATGAGGTTTACTACCATGTGGAAATTTTAAAGTCCTATTTATTTGTCCTTGCTATATTACTGACGGTCTTTGTTAGGTACTCATATCAACAACAACAGAAAGCATTATCAGAAGAGTCATTGCAATACATTGGTGAATACGTAAACAAACTCAATAAATATGTGAGTTGCCCTCAGTTAGCAATGACAGTAAATATACCAACTTTAGCTCCCAGAGATTTTAAATATTTATGTGTATCAACCACTACACATAAATCTAAGTGAACTTTAAAAGCCTGGGACTTGTCCTATAGGTCCTAAAAAAAAAAAAACCCAAACCAAAAGTAACTCTGAATTCCATACAAGTCATTGAATGATAACAGACGAAGTCTCATAGAGCTGGAGCTACTATCTAGAAGAGAAAAAGTGATTCATTAAATTCTGGCTTCCACCTTCATTTTCACAAGGCAAAAGTTAGCAATAGCTATAACAATCTTTTGTGTCTAAATTATTATTCTAAAAACTTTATATTATTAATAAAAGGATAAAGTAAAAATTATGTGATTTTAAGAGTAATATTTTATGTTTGTCTGTAACACTGTGAATACCTAAAGCATTTGTCACAACTCTAAGTTTTGTGTGTTTGGGGGTTTAGTTACAAAACCAAAATTTACTACTACTATACCTGTTGATGGGCAGAGAAGGAGAACAACCAACACTTTACAGTGTTCTTTAAAATCCAGAAACTCCTGAACCGGAAAAACAGGCTTTTAATAATTCCTGTGACCTCTCCTCAAGAACCAAAGAATGTATCTGCTACAGCGGGGATTAAGGATGCTGTCCTTAAGATACTGGCAAGCACATAAAGAGGATTGGTCTAAAATCAGATTGCCATGCGTTCTGCTGAACACCCTGGCTCATGGAAAGACATTTGATATGTTAGGATGAAGAGTCATCATATAGAGTAGCAGTTATTTTTAAGTTCTGAGATTTCCGAGAAAGCCAATTACATATAGATACAAAACTGTAATGCACTTTCTGTTTTATTGGATAACAACAAAGATACTGGTGATGGTAAGAAAAACATGTAATAAAGCAAAATTCATCATAAAGACAAGCGCAAGATCCTGCACCTGAGACGACATGACCGAAGAGCCCAGTGCAGCTAGGATCTGTGTGGCGGGAGAGCAGCCTGCTGAAAGGGACCTGGTGGTCCTGGCGGACAGCAAGCTGAAGAGGAGTCAGCAGTGTCCTGCTGCAGCAACCGAGGCAGATCAGATCCTGGGCTGCATCCGCAGGGGCATTACTAGCAGAGACAGAGACACAATCATCCCACTCTGCTCGACCTGCCCTTAACCAAACCAGCAGTAGTTTGGTACAGGCTCCAAAGGAGGTAAAGGACTGAGCCAAGAACTCCTCTAGGAAACCCACAAAGGAGCAGAGCGACACAGTGAGAACAAAGAAAGTTGCAGGTACAAAGAGTCTTGTGCATACCTCTCCCGTTGTATGCAATTTGACTACGAGCCAACCACTTTGTCCCATAAATATGACAGCCTAAGCGAGCCTGCTTTGAGCTCTCCCTGCTAGGCAGCGTGGCTACATGGCGGCGATCTCCCCTCGAATCGGGAGTCCTCTGAACGTTGCTCCTCAAAGCAAGATCTTCTACCAAGGACACATTATTGAATGAGCCCAATTTGAGTTCTCCCTGGATGGTAACTGGACTGCATGTCAGGCAACTCTCCCCTTGAGCAGGGATGCCTCTCAATGTTAAGAGATATTAGTCATTTAGCTTAAATAAGTAAGTTTTAAAATAGAATGAATCACTTAGAGTTAGAATGTTGCGTGATTTAGTATGCTGTTTGCTTAGTTTTACTTAGCATGAGTAGCTAGATTTGCTGAACTTGTACTGAATGTGTACCTACTTAGTCAAAACAGGGACCTCCAGAGCCAGCATAAATCACAAAATAAGGAGGTTTCAGGGCTACAACCATCAACAGCAGCTGCAACTCAACAAGGTAACAGCCTGTCTGGAGACAGTGAAGGAATCCAACAAAGGGTCAGAAGATCTCAGACCAGAATCACTACCGGACCAAAGGGTGCGTGGAAGGCACGTGAAGAGAGTGTGAAGAGTGCGTGAGGGGCAGGTGAATAGTCTGTAAGGGTATAATTGCCCAGGGATTTCTTTGTTCCAGTCAGTCCCTCCCTGGAGGCACCCAGCTCGAGCCGATCCTGCTGCTGTACCACTCTATTAAATTATTTATTTTTATGAGATTCAATGCCTGAGACTGTTTCGGGAAACCTACGGTTTGAGCTTTGGAGCAAAATAACTCCGGGCGCCTGGATGGAAGATACGTGATGAACAGCACACTAACCTTTGAAATCCTAACTAAGTGACATAAAGGATCGATTGTGCACATATAATTACATTAGCCATAAACGGCCAACCAAGCCTGGGACTAAGTCTGGATCCAGCTGCACCTACACTCCTCTCTGAGAAGGAGTTTAGAAAGCAAGGGGGTCTGCTCTGAACCTCGTGACTCAATGGGAGGGTCTCCCTTACCTTTTTGCACCTCCGGTCTCTGTGTAAATCATTCTAAATCCATTCTACCTCGACTTTCCTTTGTATATTTCTTCCATGTAGTAAGTAACAGAGTGAATCTTGCCATCGAACTCTTTAAGTGGCGCTTTTAATAATTCATGCTAAAATCACTTTTGAGAATACCTTTGATGGTGATTCTAAACCACTCCTAAATCAGGATCTGTGACAGCTTGTCAGACCACACCTGGAGTACTGTGTCTGGTTCTGGTCCCCACAATTCAGAAAAGATGTGGACAGACTGGAGAGGGTCCAAATGAAGGTGGCCAGTGAAGGCCAAACAGGTGATCAAAGGGCTGGAGAACCTGCCCTGTGAGAAAAGACGGAGGGAGTTAGGTCTCTTCTCCGTGGAGAAGTCTTGGGGGGGGCGCCTCATCACAGTATTCCAGGTCCTAAAGAGTGGCTCTCTCTTCACAAGGAGTAGAGGAAACAGGTATAAGCTGCAGCAGGAGAGGTTTCCTCTTGATGCAAGGAACTTTTTTTACAGTGAGAACAATCAATCAAAGGAACAACCTCCCCAGGGATATGGGGGTGTCCCCATTGCTGGAGATTCTCAAGACGGGGTCGGACAGGGTGCTAGATCACCTCCTCCCAGCGCCCTGTCCCACGGAAGGTTGGACCACATCATCTTCTGAGGTCCCTCCCACCCTGGGCCATTCTACGGTTCTGCGATTCTAGGAAGCCGCATGGTAATCGACACGGACTGTGGTAAAACAAAAGCTGATCAGTGACAGCAAATACTAAGAGCACTGGGTTTTATGCTATTTACAGTAAGAGCATTAATTACAGGGCGCTTAAAGCAGCAGTAAAATAACGATGGCGGAGTGTACCACCTTCTCCCTTTTTGTTTTGCGCCATTCTCTTGATAGCATATTTCCATACATTCTGTATGGTATGTCTAAATATGTTGATGGTTTTAATATTTTGTACCAGCTGTGGAAACTGGTTTAGCTGCTAGGTGACTGTAAAAGTGAGATTTGGTAAATAATTATTAGAAATCTTATACTAACACTATGATTGAAACAATAGACAAAAGTATAGCCAAGCAATTAACCAGTAGAGGTAGTTACTCATAAGTTTTGCAGTTCTTTGCTCTTATGACTGGATGTTCCTGTACACTAGGTGAGAACAATGCTGAAACTGACCACGTGTGACTGAAACTGCGTTAAGCTTCAAGATCAAAGAACAAGGACAGGAATAAAGACTTCAAGGACAGCCAGCAAGAACTTCAATGGGTCGGTGGTCGCCAAAGCAGCCCTTCGACTCATAGGGATCCTTCATTGCGTACGATCGGATGTAGGCAGTGCTAAGATAGTCAGTTGCGATCATTTTTATGTATGTGTATCCTCATCTGATTAATATGCAATTAGTTATTCTATATAACCTGTTTGTGCTGAAGCTGCGGCATGCGCGCCAGGTGGAATTATCCCCCGTGCATCCAGCGCTGCAATAAAAACCGCCACCTAAAACACCAAAACGAGCCTTGGAGAGTTCCTTTGACCGGCTTTTCGTCATCGCGCTCACAGAAAAGGCCCCCGCTGCCCTGCCGCGTTCTCGCGCGGGGCGATTTCCACCCACCGCCTTTCTCTCCGACGCGCCGGGTCGCGGAACGACAGCCGCCGCCCCACTGAACCGCCACGGGCACCCGTGACCGGGACCCGCCGCCCCACTGAACCGCCACGGACACCCGTGACGGGCCCCGCCGCCGCCCCACTGAACCGCCGCGGTCGCCCGCCAGTTCTCCTTGACGGGAACTTCCGGGTCACGCCCGACCAATAGCGTCGCCAAGCGTCGCGGCATCACGTGACCGCCGGGCGCGCTGCCGGAAGCGGTCCCGGCCGCGACGCCTGCGTCCCATCAGGCAGCGCGGCGCGCGCGCGGCCCCTCCGCTCTATGGTAACCATAGAGATCCACGGCGGTGGCGGATCAATACTGGGACGGCGGCGGCCGCGGCGCCGCGGGGAACATGGCGACGCTGGTGCTGGATAACGGCGCCTACAACGCCAAGATCGGCTACAGCCACGCGAGCGTCAGGTGAGGACCCGGAAAGGGGGCGGGGCGCGGCGGGCGGGCGGCCCCTGATCTCATCGCTCCTCCGGCATCCCGCTCGCCGCACCGGCCCCTCCGCTCCCCGCCGCCGCCGCCCGGGCCTACGGGAGCCCGACATTCCTCTCCCTCAGCCCGCTTTACCGGGGCAGCGGGCCTCCAGCGCGCCTGCGCACGCCGCGGACAGGCCCGACCTGGCTCCGCCCCCGCGTCTTGACCCCGCCCCCCTGTGGTCTGGCCACGCCCCCCCCGCGCCGCGGGGAGGCGGCCGGCGTGGCCGGGACAGCGTGTGCGAAATTAGAGATGATTTCACTCGTGGTCCGCTCCCGTGAATGGATTACAACCGAAACACGGCAGCGAAAAATGCAGTGCTTAGGAAAGCGGCGTAAAGACAACGAGCGTGTCTGGTGCTGTGATGAACAGGAAACTTCCCCCTCTTTTCCAGCGTTATTCCCAACTGTCAGTTCAGATCCAAGACTGCGCGCTTGAAAACCTTTACGGCAAATCAACTGGATGAGATTAAAGATCCCTCCGGTCTTTTTTATATTCTTCCTTTCCAGAAAGTAAGTAAGATATCCTGCGTTTAACATGATAGCCAAATGTAGGTTGTTTTAAGGAATAGTTTTCATCCGATATGTCCTGACTGCAGGGTTATATGTAGTATCATACAAGAATCAAATTCAGCAGTGTGACATTTAACAATCGTAGAATCATAGGGTCATTTAGTTGGAAAAGACCCTCAAGATCATCGAGTCCAACCGTAAACCCAACACGGCCAAGCCCACCCCTAAACCGTGTCCCCGAGCGCCACGTCTACACGTCTTCGAAATACCTCCAGGGATGGTGACTCAACCACTTCCCTGGGCAGCCTGTTCCAGGGCTTCATAACCCTTCCAGTGAAGACATTTCTCCTAATACCCAATCTAAACCTCCCCTGGTGCAACTTCGGGCCCTCTCCCCTTGTCCTGTCGCTTGCTACTTGGGAAGAGAGTCCGGCACCCCCCCCCGCTACAACCTCCTTTCAGGCAGTTGCAGAGAGCGATAAGGTCTCCTCCCAAAAGCCTCCTTTCCTCCAGGCTAAACAGCCCCAGTTCCCTCAGCCGCTCCTCACAGGGCCTGTTCTCTACACCCTTCAGCAGCTTCGTTGCTCTTCTTTGAATGCGCTCCAGCACCTCAAGGTTGGCCTTGTAGTGAGTGAGGGCCCCAAAACTGACCACAGTAGCGGAGGTGCGGCCCCAGCAGTGCCAAGTCCAAACGCACCATCACGTCCCTTGTCCTGACGGCCACACTGTTTCTGATACAAGCCAGGATGCTACTGCCCTTCTGGGCCACCTGGGCGCACTGCTGGCTCATATTCAGCCGGCTGTCGACCAGCACCCCCAGGTCCTCTTCTGCCGGGCAGCTTTCCAGCCACTCTTCCCCAAGCCTGTAGCGCTGCGTGGGGTTGTTGTGATCCAAGTGCAGGACGCAGCACTCAGCCTTGTTGAACCTCATACAGTTATCCTCAGCCCATCGATCCAGCCTGTCCAGACCCCTCTGCAGAGCCTTCCTACCCTCCAGCAGATCAACCCTCCCTCCCAACTTGGTGTCGTCTGCAAACTTACTGAGGGTACGCTCGATCCCCTCATCTAGATCATTGATAAAGATATTAAACAGAACTGGCCCCAGCACTGAGCCCTGGGGAGCACCACTTGTGACCAGCTGGATTTAACTCCCTTCAACACTGCTCTGGGCTCGGCCATCCAGCCAGTTTTTTGCCCAGCGAAGAGTATGCCCCTCCAAGCCATGAGCAGCCAGTTTCTGCAGGAGAATGCTGGGGGAAAGGGTGTCAAAGGTTTTACTAAAGTCCAGGTAAACAACATCCACAGCCTTTCCCTCATCCACTAAGTGGGTCACCTTGTCACAGAAGGAGGTCAGGTTAGTCACACTTTCACAAACCCACGCTGACTGGACCTGATCACCTGGTTGTCCTGTACTTGCTGTGTGATGGCGCTCAAGGTGATCTGCTCCGTAACCTTCCCCAGCACTGAGGTCGGACTGACAGGTTTCTGTCAAAGAATAATGTGTATAGGAAACACAATTTACATTGTTTTTGTAGTGTAGCAATTAACATACCAATGTGGAACACTTGTAACTTTCTTTATCCTATATAACATTTACTCCTTAGCTTAGAAATGTGAATTTAGACATTTTTACTCTCAAATTTATTTTACCAGTCTGTCAATCACTTGACATTTTTTGATTTCTGGTAATTTTATTTTTTGTAAGTATTATTTTATTTTCTAAATAGTGTAAATTTTTTTTTCTAAATTCCTACAGGGTTACTTGGTGAACTGGGATGTCCAGAGACAGGTGTGGGATTATCTTTTTGGAAAAGAAATGTATCAAGTAAGAGCCTTTTTTTAATTACAGATTTTGTGTAGGTTAACTACTGTCTAATGGAATCAACATAAGTACATCAAATATTAAATAGAACTGGTGAGATTGCTGTTCTTTTTGAAAGTGCCTTCAATTAGGATCACAGGGATTTATTTTTTTGCAAACTGAAGAAAATTTTTACTTTAAGGTCTGGTGTAGGAATTTAAAAAACATTTAAACTTTTTAGTCTTGTGTGTATTCACACTGAGTTCAGTTTACATACGTTAAGAAATTCACATCAATATAATTAAGAGTTCAAGAATAGACAGATACAGTGTGGTTTAGAGATCAAGAAACTGTTGCTGTAAAAGAGACTGATGAGCTAGGTCAGTAGGCCAAAAGACTTACACGTTAAGTAACGATCTTTGGCTAACCATTTTCTACCTATGGGTAAGTAGAATGTATAGAATATAAATATCTGATACTCATTTTTTCTTACTTATCACATGAACTGGATTTAGCACAAGAAGTGTAGTAAGGCTTCCCTTTTATTTTTTCTTTTAAAAAAATGTTATATACTCTGAAAATTTGGGGGGTTTTGTAACACCCAGGAGGCAGAGTGGTACTGAGAATGAAAGTAATGCCTCAGAATATCTTAGTCTGCATACATAAAAGTATACAGTGCTGGTTTTTCATACTTAGCTTTCATTTTAGTTTTGGAACTAGATTCAATGTAGTCATGGTTTCAAGGAGAATTTGTTTTTAATTCTTTTTCATGAGTGAAGACTACTGAGAGATACAGCTGGTAGTACGTTTAGAGCCGTATCCAGTTACGATTGCAGTAACCCTCCGAAGTCCTCTCTAAAGGAGTTTGAGATACCAGTAAATGCAGAAAGCCCAGGATCTTTTGCTGGTCTCACTTGGGAGTTTTACTACTGATTCTACTTTGTGCAGGACTTCATCTTTGGTTATTAGATAAGTAATTTTGTGATGCAAGTGCTGAGCTGTTGAAGAGACTTAGCTTTCTGTAGTTGACAGGATTAGTGTAAAGTACCTTACATCAGTATTGTAGTGTTCCTTTATGGATATCTCTTTAAAACGTTGGATTACGATTTGTAAGGATGGCAACAGGAGCAGAATATGTATGAAGGTATTCCCTTCTATTACATTTTTACTCATTTATTTGATAAAGTTGTATCGCTACTGATGAAGTTTTTAAACAAACCTAAAACCTTCTAAGCTTGGCTTCTACAAACAGATATGGCAAGTGGTAATCATGTCTTCAAATTTACACAAACTTCAACTGCTGCAAAATATGGTAATGGAATATTAATTTCTAAGTGTTGTGTAATGACAGTCTTAATGTATTTTTCATAGGTGGATTTTGTAGATACCAATATTATTATTACCGAACCTTATTTTAACTTCAGTTCAATACAAGAATCCATGAATGAAATTCTATTTGAAGAATATCAATTTCAAGCAGTTCTTAGAGTAAATGGTGAGTCTGTCTCCTTCTAGTTTGCATTTATCTATTTTTCAAGGTTAACTTTATAAATAAATAAATAAATGAATTTGCATGCATGCACACACATGCATATGCATACACCTGTATATATAAAGATAGTAAACAAATTACTTAATTTCCTTCCTGGCTCTTGAGCATCTATCTTGAGTGATATGCTCCTATATGTACTCTAACTGCATTAAACTTTTTAATTTTTAGAAATTCCAGCTGTACTCTTACACTACTTTCTGAAGAGTGTCATGGTATATAATTAAAGGACATTTGAGGAGCGTCAGGATGACAGAGATAACGGATGGATTTTGAAACAGGATAGCATTTGAGAAAGTCTACCAAAAATTTGCATGAAGTCTTTGATAGCTTTCCTTTTTTGGGGGTGGGGTTGTTTTTTTGTTTGGTGTTGTTTTGTATTAGCAAATAAAACGCAGCGTTACGATAAAGCAATGTACCTTACAGGGAATGTGTAAATAACATCACAACCCTTCTGAAAGATAGCTGGACATAGGATACTCCTTTAGATAGATTTGATAACTTGTGGTGTGATCAGTCTGCTTGGACTTCACGAGAGGAAAATTAACATGGACTGGAATTATTGAAAAAGAATAAATGGGGGCGTATACGATACTTCATTTTATCTACTGTCAAAATTAATTCATGTGTTGGCTGTAGTATTATGTATTGAGGTCTTAGAAGTCTGTCAAAGGCATTTAAAATATGAAGCAAGTACAGTTTCTTATCAATGTAAATTCTAAAAATGTATGTTCATATAAAAGTTGGATGAAATTTTCTGTATTTCAGCCGGAGCTCTTAGTGCGCACAGGTATTTCCGGGATAATCCATCTGAGCTATGTTGTATCATTGTGGATAGTGGATACTCTTTTACACACATTGTACCTTACTGTAGAAGTAAAAAGAAGAAAGAGGCAATCATCAGGTAAACTGCAGTGTGTATTTCCTAGAAGAATTGTTTGCTATGCCTGAAGTTAATAATGACAGAATTCCTTGTGTTACTCCTTTTCTTTAGGATTAACGTCGGAGGAAAACTCTTAACCAACCATCTGAAGGAGATAATCTCTTACAGGTAAAGCATGTTGATCATCATCTTGAGACCTGGTATGAAATGAGCTAGAAGTTTGTGGGGATATTCTTAATGGTTCTGTGAATTTTAGATTAAATGCTGTTTAAAGGAGAAGGGAATTTTCGTCTGTTATAATCTGCTAGATGCCGACTTGAGCTTCAGCTCAAGGTGAGTTAAGATGAGCTTAAGCTCTTTGAAGAATTAGGCTGTTAGTTTTTAAAGTGCCAGCACTTTTGAAGTTGCTGAGGTTACTGTGTGTTCACAATTATACAAGTCCTTACATATTTTCTGAGATGCCTCAGCAGATTATCGTTCAATTTGCAAACTGATTCTATCAATACCAAAAATAAAATTCAATAGGATCAACTTTTCATTAGGATGCTTTAGCCTGGAACTTTATCTAGGTAAAGGTCTTTGCTAGTAGAGCTAATTGCAGGATTATGGCTATACTTCTTATGAAGACATTGGGCAAACGCAGGTAGATGTTTGTATTGAACTGTGAAATAGGAAAATACTAAACTCCAGTAGGCCAGGAATGCTTTGTACATTGAATACAAGTTTTAGATATTGAGACAGTAGCTTTCTGTCATTTGAAAACTATGGTTGTTCATCTCCAGTGGAAAACTGGACAGGTAATGCTAAGACTTAATTCTCAAACTTCTGTGGTTTTGGTTTTTGTTCTTCACAGGCAGCTACATGTTATGGATGAAACGCATGTAATTAATCAAGTGAAAGAAGATGTGTGTTACGTTTCTCAAGACTTCTACAAGGACATGGACATTGCCAAGTACGTATACAATCATACTAAATTTAAAAGTTGGTACTTCTGAATAATCTATTTGTATATACAAATAATGCTATACTCTTAATCAGAAAATTTTGCAGTTAAGTCAAAGTCTTGTCACTATAAACCAGTTGGGATTTAGAACTTGTTTTTTATTATGTTATATTTTACATTCTTCTCTTTCAGATTGAAAGGAGAGGAAAATACTGTAATGGTAGATTATGTTTTGCCTGACTTCAGCACAATCAAAAAGGGATTTTGTAAGGTAATGATAGTATGGTTTTTGAAGTATAGTTGTTTGGACTTCCCCTGCACAAGTCTAGTAGACAGGTTAAAAAGACTTTCTTTTTCCTAATGCTGTATGGTAACTTTTTTCAGTGCTATGCATTAATTGGTAAAGTTTTCCTCGGGAAGTTGAGATGAAAATTAAATACTGTTTTTCCAGCATAGCATTTTATGTTTTATTATTTAATACTTGTAGCTTTCTATGCTTGTGCTCTGTCATACAACCTACCCATATCATTATTGGTGGGGTTTTTTTAAAGTTAAAAGTTGGAGGATGTTTCTCTGCTTTGATACTTTTTTGTAAGTCTCTCTGAATGTCATTTAAATACCCTAGTAGGTATTTAGGTAGAATTCCTACTTGTAGTAGGTAGAAGGTTCAAAGTGATGTTATAGAAGAGCCTGAAAAGTCTTCATACCAACAAAGACAAGTTAACAATTTTATCTCATTTACTGAGTTGGCCATAGTTTCGAAAGCAGTCCCGGTATTTTAAGGCCACTCTCTTGCATACCTGTTTTATTTTGCTTTAGGCAAAGCTGCAGTTGATAAGAGCAAAGTCACTTCAGATTTAACACAAGAGTATGTATTATTCTTAAAAGATTTGTTGATAATATGACTTAACGTAGATTATGCTGCCTACCTCTGCAGTACGTGAAAAAGATCAGTTGAATACTCTAGGATGTAGTTTCTTTTCTTAAGCAGTGGCTACTATTCGTGTCTTTAATTTAGCCAAGGGAAGAGATGGTATTAAGTGGAAAATACAAGACTGGTGAACAAATACTTCGTCTAACAAATGAAAGATTTGCAGTTCCAGAAATACTCTTCCATCCTTCAGATATTGGTATTCAAGAGATGGGAATTCCTGAAGCCATTGTTTATTCCATTCAGAATTTACCTGAAGGTATAACCTATAAGTATTTTGAAAAGTGTGTGTGTGGGGGTTGTGTTGTTCTGTTTTGGTTTGCTTTGGGTTTTTGTTTGTTTGTTTTAAGCATCCAAAGTGTTGTAAGAAGCTGGTACCTTCAATATGCCAGTTACTAAGTTGTTGTGAACTGTTCTGTCTTCTGGTGTGTCACATACTCTAGAACTGTCTAGCTACAAGATTCTCTGTTAGGCAAACATAGTTTTGTGGTGATTCATTGATTGGTTTCTACTCTTGTTTCAGTTAATTGCTGTAGACTTAATTCTTAACATCCTTTCCTAATGTGACCTGCCTTTGACACTGATGATGCAATGTACCTGAAATTAGATTTAGCTGTGTTTTAAAATACCTTCTTCACTGAAGAAGAGAAAAATGAAACTGATGAGAAAAATGAAACTGACAAATCTCAGTAATTTAAGCATCACAGTATAAAACCTTTCTGACTGCTGTGCTTGTCAGAAGTAATACAAATGATATATGTGTAAAGAATGTTATTACTACAAAGAATACTTTCATAGTTTTATCATACCACGTAAGTATGGCGGCATTGAGGCTATTGTTTTGTTCTCTTTAAAAGAATGTATCATTTAAAATCCCTTTTGAGAGGGGAATTGTGTTGGCAGACATGACATTTAATAGACAATATAAGAAAATAGTAGTTATCAAAGCCAAATGCTAAAAATCCTGAAGAACAGAGGATGATTGGTCACTTTTTTGTATTTCTCAATAAAACCATTTAACTGATGTGATCATTAGATGATCATAAAATTCTTCTATGTGTATTTCTTACTTCTGTTCCAGTTCATAACAAAATTGGGAAAAAACCTTTAAATATACATTCAGTCTCTCTCTACAGATTTTTTTTTTTAATTATTATTTCTTTTTTTACAGAAATGCAGCCTCATTTCTTCAAGAACATAGTTCTGACTGGGGGAAACACCCTTTTTCCAGGCTTCAGAGATCGGGTTTATTCTGAAGTTCGATGTCTTACTCCAACTGATTATGATGTTTCCGTTGTTCTTCCTGAAAAGTAAGTTCTAAACTGTACAGGACAAGCTCTGTCCTTCTGGCAGAACAAACTGTAAAGTAGGATTTCTTTTGCTGATTAAAAAGGTAGATTGAGTAAAGGGGTTAATTTAAATACTAAGTGAACCAAAACTGTACAAGAAGGTTTTAAATCAGTGAAGTGTTTTCAGGATCAGTCTTTTTATTGTGAACAGATAAATAAGTTTGTATTGTCATTAAGTGGCCACATAAGTATGCAAGGTTAGAGATTAGGCTTTTACTTAGAAGAATTTTCAGGATCTGAATGCTGCCATGTCATTATTCATGTAGCCACTTCAGGGATTTGGAAGGGGTAACATCTTTGCAGAGCATATACAGTTGAGACAAAACAGGTATGTCTTGAAGTACAGAAAAGTCTTCACTTTTTAAAAAGTTATTATTGAAGAGTATTAAAAAACATTACTAAAGAATCATTCCTGTGCAAAGTAAATACAAAGACATCTCCACGTCCTGACCTCTTCACACGTGCCCCCAAAGAGGCACTTACTTTTTATAAAAAGCAAAGTCAGTTAGCCCTGCTAAAATTTCAAACTTTGTCTCATAACTTGTCTGGAGCTGGGTGGTTTGATTTAGCAATCAAAAATATATTTTTAAATAGGTATGGCTAAGTGAAAGTCTTGGAAATCATCACTGCATACTTCTATTTGAAATGAACTTACAGATGAGTAACAATACCTTTGTTCATTTTTCAGCCCTATTACTTATTCTTGGGAAGGTGGGAAGCTCATTTCTGAAAACGATGATTTTGAAGACATGGTAGTAACTAGAGAAGATTATGAAGAACATGGACACAATATCTGTGAAGAGAAATTTGATATATAGGTAGCATAGCTGGATACATTGTTATTCCATTGTTTCACTCAGAATGGAAGTCTTTGAACTACAACCTGGTTTTTGTCAGTTAGGATTGTGTTTTAGCTCTCCTGTATTTAAGTGGGTTGGGAAAAAAAATCATTTTGAGAGAGTTTAAAAATAAAGTTCTACAAGCCTAATACTATGAAATAATTTTTTCATTGTCATTTCATTGTGCTCTTATCTTTTGCTGATAGCTTCATTGTATTCTTATTGCAGAAGCCCTCAATGCATGAGGCAATAAAAATACTGTATGCTTGTACTGGTGTGACACTAATACACAGTGAGAAGGAATCAAGATTTCTTTTTTTTTTTCCCCCCAAAAAAATATTTTTCTAACTTGTGTGTGCAATTGAATGGACATTAAAAGAAGCATATTCACATAAAAAAAAAAATCATGGTCATAGTGGAGCTAGTCTAGCAAAGGGGCCATGAAAATAAGGAATTGGAGCATCTGTCATACAAGGAAGAGGCCGAGAGAGCTGCGATTGTTCAGTCTTGAGAAGAGAAGGCTCAGGGCAGGGAATAAAGACAACTGAGCCAGACACCTCTCAGTGGTGCCCAGTGAAAGGACAGGAGGCAATGGGCACAAACTGAAATGCAAGAAGTTCCACTTAAAAGTAAGGTGTGTGGCTTTTTTGGTGTTTTTGTTTTGGTTTTAAATACCGTCAGGCTGGTCAAACTGTGGACCAGACTCACCTGAGAGGTTGTGGCATCTCCGTCCTTGGAGATATTCTAAACTCAACCGGAAAAGCCCCTGAGCAGCCTGCTCTAATTGACTCCACTTGGAGCTGCATGGTGTGACTAGACCAGAGGTCCCTTCCAATCTCAGTTCTGTTTCTGTGTCCAATACATGACTAAATGTCTGTCATGAGGATGGAAGAAGTAATTTAACCCCTATAACATTATACTGCATATTTATTTAATGATTTGAATCAGCATTTCCTTGTCAATTTACAGTTAACCATCAACGTGTCAAGACAGGACAACATGATTTCTAGCTTTGCCCTATGAATCCAGAAATGCTATCAAAGTATTTATGACAAACAACTGGACACTATCAAAGTATCCTCATGTTAAAATAAATTGCTTACACCAAGAGATCTAAAACAATATTATTACTCCTCAAGTTTTCTCAAAATGTAATTTTTTTTACTTTTGCATAACTGCCAGATTAGCAGCAGCTCAGTCTGCCAGAGTGGGGAAGAAGTAACAGGCTGTAATTACTGACTGCAAGCACACAGCTCCCCTGCCTAATGAATCTTGCCTGCCACAGATACAAGACCCACTGACCAGCTCCTAACATTTTTAGCACACTTTGTACACTTTTACAATACTCACAGGTCAACCTACAGTTTAAGATTAGATTACAGTTTGATTATGAACTACAGATAGAAAAGATTAAAAGCCTTACCAATGATCAGCCCAAGCATGGCTCTGAATGTAGACTTAGGTCAGCTAGAAAGCCATGGGGTCATGGGACTGAAGGAAAAAAGTGCCAAACCTTGAACTCAAAGCAGCACAAGCAGTGTGCCATTATTACTAATTTAGAAGTAATGAAGTACATTTTGCTTAAAAGAGTCATTAATTAGAATTAATGCTTTTGAGCAGCACAGTAATTTTGATAGTTGTAGTGTCCTGTTACTGAATATGTAAGGACATAAGAAGAAAATTATTTATATAATGAGCAATTTTCATATGCATCCCCTCCTTTTTACAGGAAAAAAAGGCTGTATTGATGTCTAACCATTTAGACTACAAAATTCACATGTAGTTTTACAACCACTACAATAGATGAGAGAATGGTATTTTCGGAATTCTTTAACTAATTTCTTCTTCTGCTTCAAAGGAATAGTGGGGTCATTGTCCATCTCTTGAACCAATGCAAGAAGATACTGATTCGTTTGTTGTTTTTGATCTTCATATTCTTTAGTTGTCACACGCTGACAGAAGGTGAAGCCTTTGTAAGAAATCAGAAGTTCTGTTTAAGTTCAATGCATCACATAAGAGCCCAATTAAAAAATATGATCAGAAACATAGGTATACTGATATTCCAGTTCAGATGTGATTGCAGTTCTCTACAAACAATGTTAAATGTATAGCCCTCCACTGAGCATGGATGAACATCTAAACACTAACTGCAAACCGCCCCCCCCCCCCCCCCCAAAAGCAGTGTTACAATTGCAATGTCACAGATGATTTTGTATTGCAAACACAAGGCCTGCAAGACGAAGAGCCAACACTGTTCTTGCAAACAGAAGCCATAACAGAATGCTACATGACGAGAATGGCACCTCGCAGTTGTCATGATCTAGTGATCCCCTGCGAATCAGATCCATAGCAAGGCCCGGTAGGTAATGCAAGTGAATAAATACTTCGAAGAAACAGTTGCCTCTGAATTCAGGAATACAGTTCAGGAACTTCTAGGTGACTAGACAGCCCAGCATGGTTTGGTCACCAGAAGCAGAGATGATGGAACAGGCAGCAGTTCAGGGTGAGAGCAGAGCAAGAACTGGTGCCCGAAAGATACACAACTTAAGCACTACTTAGATGTAAAAGTGTTGTGAACCTACACAGTAGAGTATTGCCCTGCAAGGATTCAAGCCCCATCATTGGATGGTGACTTCTGGCCAGAGGACAGATTGGCATTCAGCTACTCCACATACATGTTAGTGAGCAAGTTGGTTGAACAAATGTCAGTTGCCTAAAGGGGAAAAAATTCTTACTATTCCTTCTGTACAAACACCATTTTCTTAAGGCTTCACATAGAGAGTGGTAATAACCTGAGCAGCCAGATTTTTCATGTGGACCTGTCCTTCCTTCTTTTACAATGAGTCTGTCAAACACCAAATGTGAAATACTTTTTATGCTTTAGTAGAGTCAGGTCAAGAAAACATAGCTCTTCCGAATGGGAAAGCTTAACAACTTCTGGCAAGATTAACTCTTAAAACTTCAGGGTGGATCCTTTAGTCCAGTGGTTTCAAGTAGCTTGCTAGATTAAAAACAAACCCAGAGTTCCCTCAAGTGTTTTTAGGAATGTTTATTTCCAGCAGACCTAATGATTACCTTCCTGCAACAGACAGACCCCTTTTCTGTGGTCTCCCAGCCTTCCCTCCTGCTCCTACCTGAACTTCAGAAGTTCACCAGCTAAGAATGCTCTGTAGCTCTAAGGAAACATTTTCATCCTGTCTCCTCCATGAGAAAAGGGAAAATGACACCAGAATGAGGCACACAGGCAAACAGGAATATGCGATGCTGGAGAGCTTACAATCAGATCAAACTACCTACTTCAACAAGTAGATGGAATCTATATGCATTTACAGATTGAAACTCCAAAGCTTAGTAGGGAGAGTATAGTATGAGGTACTTCAGTTGTCTGTTCAGTGTGCTGAGGGCAATCACACCAGCTCCAAGAATACTGCAGACAGGCAACTCCTTCCTCCGTTGCTCATCTCTGTATTCTTTGGCTATACAATATGCAATACTCAGAACACCAAGCTGGAAGCAATTTGGACACATTCCAGAGCCCAATACAGATGGTAAAAGATTCTGCACCAAAACTACTTCTCAGAGAGCTGATCTATTAAATATAGTATTGAACAGTAAAATAACTTGCAGTATTATTAAATTCCCTTATTGCTTCTCTTCAATGTTTAAGCACATAATGCACTGGCAATACAGAAGTCTAAATAAAGAAACTAACGAGTCAGAGAGAAATTAAATTATTTAAGCCAATCCTTTTAATCACAGTGCTGAAAGACATTTTTGGCAGCAAGGCCAGATGGAATGCTAGTTTGTAAAAGAAATGAGCTGGAAAACACTAATCCCACATACATACCAAGTGTCAGATGCCTTCCTTTTAGGCTACACTACCCTTCTGTAAGTCTTAAGCTCTTAATAAACTTCATGCTTACCCAGAAAAGGAAGAGAGTTCTTCAAAACACTAAACAATCAAGGTCTGTGTTCAAGACATCTATTAGAACCTCAAACTACTGAGTTCTATGAGAATTTTTAGGTGTCTTGTGGCAAAAATATAAGAATGCTGTTCCTAAATACAAAAAAAAAAAATCACATCAAATTCACAAGCCAAATTATAAGCAAGTCACTTCAGGAAGCATTTTGCATTAACTTCAGAAGTAATTCTATAGTAAAAAAAATATTTGTAGTGTGTTCAAACTAGACGATAATAGACACTTTGTTCTTTAATATTCAGAGGTCACTTTTTTGCTTATAGCAGATAATTTAATTATTTAGTGAATTAGCCACTTGTTGCTTTAATGCTTCACTTTTAATAAAGGAAAAGAACATAGTCTATGCAAAGTTATAGTCAACTGATGATAAATTGATTTTTATAGAAAGGTTTACATAAAAATGTGTATCACATCATCTACCTGAATCAATATCTGGATCTTGTCCTTCTAGCAAACTCTGAAGTCTTCTACTAGTTAGTTCCAGAAGAGTTAAAGGAGTCTGAAAATACAATTGGCCAAAGAAAAAAGTTACAAAAACAGTACTTCTGTATTTTGAGAATCTAAAGCTTTTAGATGATCAATTTAAAAAAAAAAAAAATATAATCACATAATTACCTGCAGAAAAATCTATGCCTACATTTTAGGTATCCATTCAAAATGTCTCAAAAAATTGCACTAACACACATATACTGATATTTATTCCTGATATTTCTGGCCAAAGAAATAGGAGGCAAGATGTTCTAGATGTTGTTTTCCACTGAACTACAGCAAAAACTGTAGTGTAGACCTTGAACTGATTTCAGCATATATAATACAAAAGGTTCTCAACTGCAGTTGTGAAAGAGTGAGCCACCATCCACTCTGCTGTCACTGCTATGAGGCAGCAGGCACTTGATTTGTCAGATCCGGCTCAATCTCCAGTCATGAATCAAAGGCCTAACCCTCATGTCAGAACTCTTAATAACCAAAAAAAAAAAAGAGTATTTACTTTTGGGTGTGTATTAACACATACAAAACTCACAGTAACCACACTACCTCACTGGAGCTAATTAAAAAAATAAAAATCTCCCATCTCTCTTCAGCGGAGGTCAGAAGTGGAAATTAATGTCTCGTATAAGAACTAAAAATAGTACTTTACTGAAACCAAATCATTGTTTCTGTGATGCTTATTTGTAACTGGACAATAAATGTCCAGAGTATTTTAGAGCTATTTTACAACAGCTGAAATAACTAGTTCATCTTCATCTAGTTTAGTGTTTTAATGAAGAATTTTATAGTTGAGAGAAACAGTAGCAGAGCATCACAACTATAATGCACTGGTTGAATTCAGAAAGTCAATATCAGGTTTGGGAAGGTTGCATCTCGCACGTGTGACAATATGATGGAACGTAAATAAAGGAGACTGTAAAATATATCTGAATGTTTACATAAATGATCAAGTTAAATAGAAAGGCCATTCCATTTTTTGGTTCATTTATTTTCTTTAATTTAGAAGTTAACATCTCAAAGTACCAAAAGGAACTCTTCACAGTTGTCAAAGCTGTATGCTGGGGCACCAAAGCATGCCATCTAATATATTACTCAGAGTTATGTCAGCTGATTTCTAAAGGAGAAGGACAAAGATGACTAAAAATCTAGCAGACAGCCAACAGAAACAATGTGCCAAAAGGCCTCTGTAAAAGTTTAATACTTAAATAAAGGGGATAAATAAAGGGAAAGGATATTCTAGGTAAAAGATTGCAAAGCTCTCAAAAAGCTGTCCTCCATAGTCTGAAATAGATTCTCACCCTACTTGACTGTACCATTAAACTGTAACAGGTGGAATATTAAATAAGCTCTGCTCCTCAGACCTCTCAACTCCAAAAAGGCACTTCATGGTATTTAACATTTAAAATGACAAAGCCAATGAGGTAAGGAAACGCTACCTTGAAGAGCTCAGAGTGATTGTCCATCAGAAACTGAGTC
This sequence comes from Astur gentilis, assembly GCF_929443795.1. Classification (NCBI taxonomy): domain Eukaryota; kingdom Metazoa; phylum Chordata; class Aves; order Accipitriformes; family Accipitridae; genus Astur; species Astur gentilis. Next base: position 15,354,493 of record NC_064913.1, read on the forward strand.
AGCAGTTCTGCCTGTGGTTTTGACAGTGTCTTATTTTGCAAGATGAACTTTGTGCAAGTCTTGATGATCACAGATCTGTTATCAAACTGGAAAAGAACAGCCCCAATCTGGCATTAGATTTACTTGCAATGTGTCAGCAAATACTAAGTATAACAGGATGCTATCAGTGGGAAGAACATCTTGATATTTGTTTTAAAACAAATCACATCGGAAGGCAGTAAACAATACTTCTAACTAGAAAACAGTCTTACTATATGAAAGTGCTATTTCCCACACTAAACAAAACACATACTTACTTGTTTTTGTAATTTGTAGCCCTCAGATTCAGATGCAATTGCTATGAATGCCAGAAGTCTGTGTAGTTCTTCTCGGATATTTGGTGCTAATAATTTTAAATAAAGTTGTGATGCCTCTAGAGCTTGATCTGTATTTCCTTTTTCTGCAATGGAGTAAAACAGTGCATGCAGTGCAACTGTTCATTTTCAGAGTCAAGAACACATATTTAAATTCCAGTATTAATCCCATCTTTGGGGGGTTCCCTCCAAACAAAGCAGGTTATCTCAGTGACTTCTAAAACCTTTTGACAAGACTCAATACAGCATTTAATCAGTATAAGCTTAAAACCTTTGTCCCATAGCTAGTCAGGGAACAGACATACTTGGACAATATATACAGGACATTACTATGTTCTGTGTACAATGTGTGAACACTGAAGTGATGTTTGCACTGTTTGTGTTTACACATCTTTGTATTATATTCCAGGATTCATCTCAAAGTAATTAATAAGCTGAACAAGTCTAACTTTCTCATTGCTTTGAGGTTATGTTTGTTTTTTTTGTTGTTTGGTGGTGGTTTGTTTTTTTTTGTTCATTTGGGTTTTTTGTGTTGGTTGGCGTCCTGTCCATGTCATCATCATCCCCCCTCCCCTTTTTAAGTCATTAGGTTTTAAGTTTCTCAAGGAAATGTGATAAATTGGAAATAACCTCCTATAAAAACCCCTTTAGATGATAATTCTAGTTATCTTCACTTTGAAAGTGAGAAACTATCAAAAAGCCAAGTAACTTTAAGGCAAGAGCAAGATGAGGGCAGATACAGGAATAGAATCTATGTATGTTTTGCTGACCTCTGCCCTATTACCGGGACAGAGGTTATATTTTACAAGAAATAATCCAGGACTTTCAGGGGTGTACCACAAGCCATTTGAAACCATCTTTGATTAATAAGAACACCAAAAGAGCAAGTAAGTGACCCTTTTCCAAAAGAAGCACAGACAAAAAAAAAGCAGGAAAGAGAATTGCCAAAGGACAAGTAAAAGTGTAGCTATGAAGACAGGAAGTTAAATCACTTCTAGAGAAAAGTTTAAGAGTTCCTCTGATCTATGATTAAAGCTTTACTGAGTTACTTTAAAAGACTGTAGGGAAAAAAAAGAAAAAGTTTCAATATAGAAAGGTTCAATAAACCACGTGGACTAGTTTGACCAACTGCATTCATCTCTAACATAAGTACTCTAGATCTGTTTACTTTAAAGCCACAAGCACAGCAACATTTGCCTTCACAACAGATCTGTATTATCAGCCATCTTAAATCAAACTGTTTAACAACTGAGGAAAATAGTTATAGCCATATATACATTGATAACAAAATGAAGTCATACTTCAGCTAACTGCAGCATTTCTCAAATTAATTTTCAAAATGCTTTAAGTATGTAAATGTTCATAGCTAGTTTGAGCCCTCTCTTGCACTAGGGTCAGAACAACAGCACTTTATCAAAGTAGGGTGAGCTGCACTGGATTCTACTGGAAACTTATTATTAGAATCCAAGTTGTTAGGCACTGATGACCATAATCTATTCCATAGCACCAAGAGGGGAAAAAATGGTTGTAGAATAGTTAAGCATAATCTCCTAAGAGTGATCTAGTATGAACTAGAACACAGGTGAGGACCCAAGAACACAGACTAATATATTCAATATTTTCAAAATGCAGCTGGACCCAGCCCTAAGCAACTTAATCTAACTTTGAAATTTGTACATGCCTTGAGCAAAGGTTCTGACTAGCAACCTCGAGCATTTCCCTCCAACCTATAAATTAAAGTGCATCTGCAATAGCATTGCAAATGGTGTTATAATTCAGTCAATTAATGCTTAGTAAGTTACATCCTTTATACAGTTTTCACTTGTATTTTTCACTCCAGGTTGCTCTTACCTATAAGTTCTATAATTCCTGAATGAATATCGAGATCCTGAGTGGCAAGAAGGGAGTCCTTCTTTTGACTATAATACTTTATTATAATGTCAAAAAGAATCTTCTTGTATGTATTCAGACTGCTGGGTTTGTTAGGGCTTTGAGGTAACTGCTGACTAACCATCACTATGAACTGGTCTGGGAAATACTCCAAGCATTCAATTGCAGCATAGAGCCATTTGTCAAGCCTGTGGAAGGAAAAGTTAGTTTTAGTGTTTACTTTAAAATGCTCTGCCTATTCTTATTTAATCCTTTAAAGAAAATTACATAGAAATAACCATGCAAGTATAGTAACATATTTGAACCACAGCATTAAACTTGTTGCTTATTAAGCAGTTTATGTAACTTATTTCACTACAGCAGTTCAAGGACCCGCTCAAAAGAAGCGACTTCCATGGTCTTCCTATGCTACAGACAATACACCTGAGGTATGCCCAGATCAAAACAAGCTGTAATCATGCCAGACTGTCACTGACCCCAGGGCACTTGCCTGATTCAGCTATATTTAAAACCAAACACCACCCCGCTATTACTCCAACACACACAATGAAAACCCACCAGGGCTAACCAGGGTGAAAAAGCAAGGGACTGGATCTTTACAGAAAAGACACAAGACAATTAGTTTGAAAACAGAGAACAATAAAAATAGTTTAAATCCCAGAATACTGTGGAAGCAGTTTATTACATGACATTACATTACATTACATAAGCACATGAGTTTTCTTAAGCATTTGTTGCCTGTATGACTCGACTAGGGAGAGAAAACGCAAGGAGAACCTAAAATTCAGGTAGACAACTCACTGTTCAAAGAGGCTGGAAAGTCAGGGGAAAAAGTCACTAACTCAACCATTTTGCACAGAAGAAATCTAAAATTATAGAAATGTTAGGGGCAGAGGGAGACTTACTTTTATTTGACGCTCTGGATATAAAATAATTTGAACTGAATCAATAACGTGTGAGGAGATGCAGTTATTATTTAGGATCCATAGAACGTTATTTTAATCATGGAGAGCAGAAAAAGATTTTGAACTTGCTGCTGGACAGCTAGATAAACATGAACTTTTGTTAGAACTGCTGCAGCCAACAAGGATTGTATAAGTCTTGGATGTGTAAATGGGGTAATACAGTAAAGTAGAAACAGGATCATGACCTTCCTTTACTTATGATCCCATGAGCAGTGCAATCACTGCAAGCAGGATTTGATTACAGTTTTTAATTGCCTGCATGGAGAGCAAGTATTTGATTATTTCAAGTATAACATGACACTATTTGAAAACTGAAGACAGAAAATTTGAGATATAAATTACACTCACTCCCCCACCTTCATATTGGGGGCTATTAATCCTCCAAATTCTTGTAATACTGGTGGCTATTCTTCATACCTGAAATTTTCCGATTTCTCAAGCATGCTATAAAGCCAGACCTAAGTAATATACCGTCTACAAAGACATTACTCCAGCCCCCCACTTAATTGTAGAATAAAGTAATGAAGCAAGCGTTTAATTTTCTAAACTCTCATCTGATATATTAGCAAAGACGCAAATGTTAGAGACAATTAACACAGAATAATAGAGTAAGAACCACATACAAGATATTTTAAGAGACATAAACCCACCAATCACCCAAGAATCAAGCAGAACAGGAGTATAAAGCTCAAAAGAAACATTTTGGGAGGAGAAACCCATGGAGTTCAGATGGTATTCAGCAATAAACCTACTTTGGAACCAGGAGTTTCACCATCTTATGTAAAACTCTAAACATACGTAAAAATATTAATATTTTCTCCCTAAAGCAAGAATACATAAAAACTGTAAGAAAGTCTCTTTAGGTACACAGATTGACCTCAAATCTCACAAACAGATAAAAACGGTATTGATTTGACAGAAATAAGCATTACTATGACACACACAGAGGAGGAGACATGCCTTGACATATTCATTAAAAGTACATGCTAAGATAGAGATCAGCCAAAGCGCAATCAACAGGAACACTACAAAAATAAGAGAACATTTAAAGAAAAAAGAGCACTGACGACATACAGCCACTTTCATTTTTATATTCTCATGATATAAGCATTCTTCAGCACTACAGATTAGCTTCTCCAAAAAAAAAATATTGTTTCCTGTTGTTAACAATAGATGCCCTATTGACTTTCTATCTTCACAGCACCACCACCAGGACTGCGACAAACAAAGTCTCAGAATAACTTTTTCAAGTTCTAGCCTCTGTTGTAGAGACCTAAGAGTGAAGCGTCTGGTCTGGAAACTAGGAGTGGTTTTGACACTTGAGGTTAAAGTTTTAATGTATACTTAAAATCCTCAAATGTCCAATCCCAAACATGTATTTTTTTCTGTGAATTCCCTTACCACTTCTGAGAAGAAGCCAACAAAGGAAAGCACATTAACGCCACCCCCCATCTGCAAGTATAATGATGTCTATTTTGTTCACTTAACACAAATGTTTGGTCAAGAGTAAAATAAAGTGTTTACTAATAAATACATTTCACAGATGTGTAACTTACTCAGGCAAGTTTAAGCTACATGTAACCTCTCTGTCCAGGAAAGTATTTGAGATAATCAGGTCTTCTTCTTTGCCAAAACAGTCTAGTTTTGTCTTCACTGAAGACACCAAGATATCTTCTAGAAGTGGAACATCAATCAACTGCAGCAATCGTAGCAGAGTTTGCTGTTTCCAGACATCTTCTATTACTGATATCGTAAACAAACAAAAAACCCACCCTCAGAAATAATATCTTACGTAAAACACTAACCTTTGTTTTTACTCACTCAAGAATGTTTTAAGAGTACAAAGAAAACAAGGTAACAGCAAGGGAAGAAGGGATCAAAATAGGAATGCTAAAAAAGAAGGCTTTAAAGAGAACATCTCTCTCCATATTAGAATGAGTAATAACCTACTCTAATTAGCAATACATACAAGCAAAGACAAGTGAAGAGCAAAGGAACCATATAATACAGAAGTACTTAATCTTAAAACCTATTTCCTTCTGAAGTGGTATTTGCATAAATAGAATAGCACCATCCTGCAAAAACTTAAATCCTGTTTTGTTTCCTTCAGTTTACTTACTATGAGCATTTACCCATTTAGCACTCATTTCACTATTTTGTCATTAGTGACATGTTAAATTTAGGACTCTGAGGGGCAGTGTTTAACAGAAATGGGGTACTCGCTCCAAGTAGACACAGTGAAGAACAATCAAGTTTTAAAAAGAAAAATTCAATCCTCACCTCTTTTTGAAAGCGGATGAGTCAGTTCATTAACCATGATCTTTGGAGGTAAAGATGCATGAACATTTATTGATCGAAGGAGCTCCTCTACCCTCTTTTTATCAGCTGCTTCTAATGCTAAGGGGTTTGAACGTGTTGTTTCACATTTCGTTCTGCTCGGGGGGAAATAATAAGTTAGATGTATAACAAATACAATCAGAACACATTGATCTGTGTCACTTCCCAAACTGCTGTTAAAATCAGGACTTCAGGGCTTCTTTGTATCTGGGGTCTATCCTGCTGCTAGAAAACCAATTACCCGCATCTGCTTTGTGCTAAGGGCAAGGATATTGATTCCAAACACTGTTTATTGGTTCAATTTCTTTTACCAGCTTCCAGCTAGTAGTTCATTCATGTTAATTCTCAGATTTCATCACAATTGGTTGCTAATCAAAATGATTCCTAAGCTTATGCTACTGTGTCAGACTCTATTCTAAATAACAAAGGGAAGATCAAAGCAGTTTAAAATTACCAAGAAACATTAGGTAGCACTTGCTATTTAGGCATAACTTTTCTCAAAACTGGCACATAGTTTCAAAAGCCCCCAATACCTGGGCTAGACAGATGTAACCTCATCTGCAGTTAACCCACCGTAACTTAAAAAAAAAAAAAAAAAAAAAAAAAAAAAAGAAGAAAAAAGAAATCAAAATAGTTCAGAGTAACCCACTTGGAACGTCTTTTTGTCTTCTGTTTGCAGATTTGCTCAGGAGACAAGCTCTCATTGTCTTCATTCTTTCTTGGAAGAAAAGGAGTAAGACTGCTATTTACAAATTTATAGAGACTAGTGTTTGTGTCTTCAAACTCTGTTTCTTTCTCATTCTTGAATAAGTAAAGCTTTGCTCCAACTGGCTCAAACACCTTATGATCCATCAACACTTGGCATACACGGACTCCCTTCAGCCGAGAAATATCGTTGCAGCTTAGGTACATGCTTTGCATAAGATGGCTCAGTACCACATCAACAGCATTTGAGCCGGTGAAACAGTTTTTGTATGTTTTCAGATGCTGTCTACGCCTTTTGATTTCCACCTGACTGTGAAGAGCATGAATAATACTATTCCACAGCTGAGTTGCTTGAAAAGGACCATCACAATCTGCAAAATATTTATATGAAAGTTTTACAGATGTTTATAAAGCTTTAACATTTTTAAAAGTACTTTACTCTGTGAAATTTTGGGTTTGTATGTATTTATTGAAAACCTCTCCAGAAATCGCCTCAATTTTACACGGACAGAGAAAGACAATGCATCATGAATCAGTCCTCCTTGCAAGCTGACTCGCACCCGCTAGGGCAGTCAACAGAAGGGAACAAAGACACTAAAAACAGACGAGGAAGGGCTTCTTGGTACTGTTATTACCACACATACCGCACGTACGTTCACATCCACAGTAATTCATTACAGAATCACAGAACGGCCGAGGCTTGCAGGGACCTCCGGGGGTCCACCTGCTCCACCCCCCCCCCCCCCCCCAAGTGATAAAACCCCCCTGAGCCTTCTCTTCTCCCACCTGAGCAGTCCCAGCTCGCTCAGCCTCACCTAGGGGACATGTTCCTCCTTGCCCCCCGGTTCCTCCTGCACCCACCGCCCTCAGCTCAGCCACAAACCGACACTTGCCGCAGACGAGACCCGCTCGCCCCGCGACCTTTACGCTCCGAACACCGAGACACAGCCCCGGCAGCCGTCTGTGTCCTCCCCACCCCTTCACCACAACGTCTCCCCCCTCAGGCAGCTCCGTCTCTCCTCAGCACGGCTGGCGCCTTCCCGCCAGCGGCCCCTCACACCCTGCTCCGCTCCCCCGCTGAGGCGCGGAACTGCCGCCACCACCACCACAGAAAAATAAAATAAATAAACCAACGCGCGGTAGCGGAGAGACGGAGACGACTCTCCTCCCTCACCTCGCCGCCTCCCCCGCCGCGGCTCCAGCTCGCTCTGACTCCGCAGCCTCCTGAAGCGCGGAGTCAAATAAACCGCCATGGCGGCGGCCGCCGAGCGGAAGGCGCATCACTTCCCGCCCTCCGCCACCTCCCCCGGCCGCCGCCCCGCCGGGGCGGAAGTGAGGCGCCCTCCGCCTCTCGCCGTCGCTATGGAGTAGCCGCAAGCGGGACGGAGCCGGCGGTGAGGGACGGAGCCGGCGTGACGGGCTGCCCGCCGGGGCCCCTCAGGGCGAAGGGCAGGCGGGCGCCGCGCCGGCAGGTTTCCGTTGGCTGAGGTAAAAGAGGCCTGTGTCGTGTCCCGCTCCGGGGCAGGAGCCGGCTGCCCGCGGCCTAGTGGCACCGCAGGGGCCGGGGAGGGAACCGGGAAGCCCGGCGCTGAGGGGTTGGAAGCGCGATAGTGGCGTTGAGGGGTGGACCGCCGAGCTGCCCGAGGCCGGCGGGTGACGGATCGGCTGCCGGTAAAGGCCGCTCGTCGCCGGTCACCTCTGACCGCGGCCGACCCGGCTTGTCCCGGCCAGCGGCGAGGACGGTCACCGGGCCCTGGGGGGCAGAGGGAAGGAGGTGGAGGGGGGTTGTCGGCGGAGCGGTGGCTGGAAATAACAGTAAATACTTTGTCGGGGAGGGCTGGCCCGCAAGAGACAAGGCAGGGGGTTGTGCAGCGTATAGGTTAGGCAGCGGGTGACCCACAGATCCCCACGCTGGGGCCTTGTTCTGTGAGGTTTTGGTGGGGTTTCGGTTGCAGCTCGGTGCCGGAACGACAAATGAAAACGATGGAAGGCGACTCGCTCAGGTGACAGCACAGCGTTGCCTTCGATCCTCCCGTTTGGTTTTGTAACAAAAGTGCGAAAGGTTGGTTGTGCCTGAGAAACGTTTCGGGGTCGCTTGGGGTTTGGGTTTTTTTTCCCCTTTTGTTTGGTGAGACTCGGTTGTTGTAGCACCTGTTTCTTCTATGAATTCATCGTTATTTGGGTCAGAGGGATAGGATGGAAGTTTGGGTTGGGTGGCATGAAGTACCCGTGCATCTGCCTGCTGCTTTGGTTCCCAAAGGGGAATCCCAGCTTGTTACAGGTCAAAATACTGGCAGAGCGTATGACGCGCTGCTGCGCGGCGTGCGCCCGTATCCATACGTCAGATGAAACTATGGATTAGATCAAGGGTAAATTAATACTTTTAGATCATGCAGTTGTCTTGCGTGAGTGAGAACTGAGGAGTGGTGAGGAGGAGTCTTTGTTTTGAATTTACCTTTATCTTAACATTTCAAACGTTTTGCCTCATTTTTATTGCTGTGTTGGCTGTTGCTTACTACCTTGCCAAGTGATTGGGTCATCATCGTGCAAACATGTTGTTGCTGATGTACATCAGCATAAAGACCGCTATCGATTGTGAGGGGAATTCATGAAAACAACACATTTTGCATCCGTATTTCTTTTTAGGATTAGTTCCAGGTTTCATGGACTTAGTATCAGTAGCATTAATATTGCCCATGAAATTCAAACAGGAAGAAATCAAAGTTCTGAAACGTTTATTTACTGCATGTCCTGTGTTGCTTGTCTGAACACTGTTACTCTTAAGGTCTTGTACTTTTCTCGTTTATTACCTTTCAACTGGAAATGCAAGTTTCATTGTGGGTGAATTGTCCCATGGTTGTTAATTTTTCTATTAATAGTAGTTCAGTCTTAAAAGAACTGAACAAAACAGTTTTCATACAGTTGAGAACCAAAGTTGTGTATTTCAGATATGGTTAAATTGTCATGATTTGTGGTGTTATAGGTACTACCCAAAATAGATTTTTTTTATTTTTTTTTTTTTTGCATGGATTTTCTAGGTACGTTGTTCCTGTTGACATATATTGAGTTTTTACTAAAGTTGGTGACAGCAATTGTTTTTATAAAGCAAAAATAAACTGGTTTAGATTATAGTCCAAACGTTGACATGAGGATTTCTACAAATTTACAGTGTTAGATGAACATAAACGTAAAACCCAAGCTGCGTATTGAGAAGTTTCTCAGTACTCCTTACTCAGTAGCTAAATTAAACAGTAGTTTGCATACTGTCAGGCTGGAGAGGAACAGGTTGGACAGGGCCTGCCAGGCTTGATTTTTAAATCCTAACCCTTCAGACACTGGAATGCTGTTAACATTCTCACCTAGTGGCTTTTCCAGGCTTCTCACTGCAGTTAGTCTGTCACCCACAGCAGAGGGCACTTCTGGTTTAATCAATATTGCACCATTTTTCTACCACCTGTATAGAGAAGCTCCGTTTCAGATTTATACAAAGGAATTTGAACACGCATGCATGTGCATCTTTCTTCATAATATCTCCACAATTAATTTTGCAAAGCGTCTCTTTAGTTTTGAGAGCTCTTAACATGGGATTGTATTGCATTGATACTAGAGAAGGTTTGCTGGCTGGGAGTGAATGAAACAATGCAAAAAGCACAGGATTTAAAACCAAATAAATTAGATTTGTGGTTATCCTAAACTCGTTAGGATTGATTTTATAGTCCTTTAGCATATAGAGTTTGCCCCATGGAATAGCTGCAGAATAAAATCGCTGAGAGCTGGAAATACCTATAGTTCCTATTTAGAATACTCCATGATCCTTGTTTCTACCTATTTATCAGGTTAATGAAAAGTTCCTTTATACAGGGCTATTAGCCAATGTCTGATAGCTGTTTGGTCTTGGGCTGCACAGTTAGGAATTGCATGCATTTTTCCACAGCACAGTTCATAATGTAAAATTAATATATTGTAATAAAATGTCACATACTGTAATAAAATTACTTAATAAAGGAATTCTATGTTTCCGTAATTTATTTCCACCTATGTTCTCAACATAGCACTTAATACATACCAAGCAAGGACATAATTATTCTTAAGATTATCTCATTGTATTCAGACTCAGCTTCTCAGATCTAAACTCACAGTCCCTATAATTAAGACCAACTCCACCCTGAACATGCTTGCAGTCATATCTGGTTCTGTTCCTGAGTATTCCCGTTGAGGCCATAACTACTATTTCTGATTTTAAAGTTAAGTATTTGCAAGGTTGAGATCTGTGCAGCTGGATACCTTTTGTTTTTATAATGTATTTTCTTAAAACTCCTAGTCTGGTTCTTCATTTAGTAGCGCAAAGTTGTGTCACTTAGCTGACATGGAAATTGGAGAAATTATCTATGGAGCCACAGCATTAGTGTATTTCTGCATTTCACAATGGAGGAGTACCGAAGGGCATCAGTCAGCAATCTGATGCGTAAAATACTGAAATTTGAGCTTGTATTTTGACAAGCATGGTGTAGGAAAGAACACATTTTTACTTGTCTTCTGTATATAATACCATCTATTCTTTTGTTGGTCTGGGATCTTAAGCAATCCTTCCCTTCAGAAAATGTGTAGTTCTGTGAGCAATAGAATAAAAGGAGCCTGGTTTCCTCCAGATTTGGTTCTCTTTATTAGTTGATACTGATACACAAGGTGTGAACCTTTCCCTTCATGGAGTAATTTATAGATTCTTTGCATTATTCAATTACCTGTTTTCAGGAAACGGTTTATTTTCTCAGTCCTTAATTGCTTTGTTAGATCTAACGAAGAATGATCAAGAGATTCAGAAGTTTTTGAGGAGGAGTAGAAGCAATGACATATAATCCCAAGGCATGCAGATACATTTGTGCGGTGTGAATATGTGTAACTGCAAAGCCCTGGAAGTTATTATTCAGTATTCTTTCTGTCGATTACTCCTGTATGCTCTTGGATCCTTGGTTAGATGTTATAGTTTTCAACATGTATCTGTGTTAACAGAAATTGTGAAAGGACTGTGAAGCTGTTTTTTTTCTTGTCTTTGTAGACATTGGTGCACAGTTGAGACAATGGAGTCCATGCTGAATAAATTGAAGAGTACCGTTACAAAGGTAACGGCTGATGTCACCAGCGCAGTCATGGGAAATCCCGTTACCAGGGAATTTGATGTTGGCCGACATATTGCCAGTGGTGGTAATGGTCTTGCTTGGAAGATATTTAATGGAACTAAAAAATCAACAAAACAGGTGGGTTGTCAAGTAAAGACCTACGTTTATAAGCATTAGATAACAGACTGATAGATAGCAGTTGCTAAGTGGCATTTAAAAACAAAATCAAACTGGGCAGACTAATGCTAAGGGAAGTACTGTGCGTAAAATGAAATTAAGTACTCAACATTATTTAAATATAATGTTCTCAGCCACACAGGTGATAATTGCTTTAAGCCTTCACTGCTGGAGAAAGAAGTAGTTCTGCATTCATAGCATACAATTTGAGACCAAGATCAAGAATTAATCTGAGTTAAAAGTGATCTGACAAGAAGGAAATAGTTTGTTTTAACATGGATTGGTTCCCTAATTTGTTTTACCTCGCAGCTTTTTTGGCAGCACTACTGGCTTTTTACAGTTTAAGATAATCATGAAGTATGCCATCATTTGTTCTCACAAAAGAGACTATAGCTGCCATGCAGAAATTGAGACGTTAGAAATGTTAAGTCATGAGAATCAGTAACAGGAAGGCATGGGATAGAGGAGGAGGTTGTGGAGGAAGTGAGTTGTGCCTTCCCTGTGCTGCTTTCAGATATTGTTTCCTTCTAGCTTCCTTAAAGTAGTAGGTTTAGAGCGCTAGTTTATAAACTTCTGACTCACTTGAAGTCACATGTGTAAATGCAAGTGGGATTGTGACTTTGGAAGAAGGTTTGCCAGAAACAGAGTTTAAGAACTGTTATAGAAAATTATTTTATTGTACTGGAGAAATGTGAAAAGTATTTTTTCAGTCCTGGAGAGGAAATAGAATACTCAACGAGTAAATAGAAGTGTTACTAAGTTATGGCCTTCAGTTAAACTTGATGCTGAAGTGATATGAAGTCACTTACAAAATGAATCAGCTTGCTACATATGTACCAAAAAGAAATGGACGCAAAGGAATAACTTTGGAAAGCGTATATACAATCTATTAGATGGTAGGAAAATAAACTGTAGCAAATAGAGAAGAAATGTACTATGCAGAATAAAGAATCTCTGGAGAATGTGTGATCTGATTGTGACAGGATCTGAAAAATGTTAAGCAGGTTCTTTTGCCATATTCTCAAGCATCTGTCTAGCTGTTGCAGAATTCTATACATCTAGTATTTCCTGAATTTACCCAGTGTACTAACTGGGTTTTTTTTGGTCTTATGCAACTATACAAAGAAGTGATAACATTGAAAGTATGGTAGTTTTGATAGGTTTTATACAATCTCTGTGCCCAGTAAGCATTTGACCTGTAGCAGGTGTAGCTTTAAGGTCTGGAGAGTTGTAGCAAGTTTCTTTAACTGCCTAACTGACAGAGTGTATGTAATTTGTTTCCTGTCGATCATGTTTTTCAAGCTTTGAATGGATGTTCTAACCACAGATTTTGCAGAGTATTTGTTCAGGTGTGTTACCACATGTGATCCTACAGTATCTCTGTAAACCCTGATGTAACATCTGTACATTTGTATGCTATCATTAAAAATACAGCAGCAGTTGTACTGCAGGGAATTTCAGATGGCTGGTGATTTGACATGCAATTATCATCCATTATTAATATTACCAGTTAGGTAACATCATGTCAACATTCAGCTTGCCATTGCAAAATAAAACTACGCAGCAATACAAACAGTTTATGTTGTGTTGTATTGCAATATATCTGTTCTTTAACATTTTTTATTTCTTTTGCATGTCCCTTTTGAATGTTAGCTGGGCAATATGGAAGTGGCTGGCTGCCATTTTCCAAGCAGTAGCAGTCATTTTTGTGAAGTGATGCACGTATTTGCTGTATTGCAAGTGTGTATATCTAATTTGAAGCTACAAGCACTCAGCTTTATTACAGTAAATGTGTATTGTAATAAGACAAGCAGGATGTAAGCACTTAATTGCCCGTGGTGTTGTCACTTTACAATGCCACAAGTAATAATTTAAGTCATTGTAGCCAGATAAAATAGCTAAATTTGGAGGCTTAGCATTACAGCAGTAGAACTGATCAGAAATCTTTGTTCTCAGGACAAATGGAAGTCAGCAGTCTTACAGAAGTTGGTCAGCTGAAGTTAAGATTTCAAATACAGATTAATTTGGTTCCTATTTTAAGTCAGTGGACAGTTACAAATATTCCACCTCTGGTGGCAGTAGATATGTATGATTTTATTCCTCTTTTCAGAGTTCTACCTGGTTCCTGCCTTGCTGGTTTTCCTGGATGTCTGAATGATTACATTTTGGTTTTTTTTTTAATGTGCCTTGTCTTTTTTTGCTTACTTTGTGGGTGACTGAATAACAATGTAACAGAATGCGAGGAAATTGCTTACCTGTGTGCATATGTTTGTCTGGTGTTATTTGATAGCCGATTTGCAGCTGTTTGTTTGAAAGATTTATGAGTTTCTCGTTATATGTGTGTACGTGAAGTAACATTGCGAATTTTACAGTATGTATTTCTGCTCATCTTGGATTTCTTAACTTAGTCTTTATGCACTTATATTTTTTTCTGGCATAATATGGCACTTGTCCTTTTTTCCACTTAGAAAGTGTGATCGTAAAGAAATAGATAGGATAAGGTCACTTAATGTTCTTGTTGGCAGCTCAGTTGTAAAAACTAGCAGAATTAAGGAGATAATGGTTTGCTCTTCAAGACTACTGTAGTTGTATTTAGCTGTTATTGTGGTAGCACTAAATATATTAATGGGAAGTAAGTCAGCTTTCTGTTGTTTTGGCTGCGCATACAGTAGCTTTGAAATGAAAGCTTCCTACTATTCAAACTTTAAAGGCTAATTAATTTTAAAATTGAAATAGTTGTATACCTTATGACTGAAACAAACTGATGAGAAAGTAGGGTTATAAAACTACATTGGCAAGCTTCTGAAAATAAACACCCCAAAAGCTGGAGGAAAATCTTGTTCTGGCAAAAGACCAGAGTAACACTGGAATGCTTTCCAGTATTTTAGTTCAGAGACTATTTTGCTTTGCACAGTGGGAGGCTTTGGTAAAACATTGTGTGTTTGCATATTGAGTTACATTTGATTATTCGTTAAAAAAAGTGCGTGAAAAGGAAAACAAACATCAAGTTTCTAAAATCACTCTGACTGCTACTTTAAAATTTCCTTTGCTTTTATGTTCATAACTTAGTCTTTAATGTGATCACATTTATTTTTTTTCCACAAGAGCACTACATCTTTCAGTTCACAGGATAGATGGTTATTAAATATTTTGTGCTGGGTTTTTTGTTCCTTGTTGTTCTGTGCTTAGTCTCTGGCACTATTACTCCACCCTATTCAAAATGTCATTGAAAATAGAAGGATTTGAGTTTCTGTAGCATTCCCCATTAAAGTGCTTGAATGTTTTACAGGTATTTTTAACATGTTTTCTCGGTATGCAATGAGATGACTAGGAAGCAGTATTGCTATTCCATTCTCATTACATTTCCACAGCTTTTAGAGTCTTCAGTTTAGAAATACTTTCTAGTTTTGTTTGCATCTTTTTTGACACACAAACCCGATGTGTTTCTGAATTCTTGCCTTCCTCTTAGGGGCAGGAGAGAAAGCGTGACATTCCTTGGTTGCCTATTTCTGGTTAGGGAGAATTGTTTCTCTCTCTCTCTTCCCTGCTTCCCCCCTTTCTTTTTTTTTTTTTTTTTTTTTTTTTTTTTTTAAGCAGTTGCATTGGCTAAGATAGGAGCAGAATTTTTGCATTCTCTTTGGTTTATAACGTGTTTACATGGGTAAATAAGGACACGTATTTTAAAGTATCAGTGTGTGTTTCAAATTGGTGTGTGTTTCATAAGGAATGCAGGATGGCAAATGGACTTGGAGGATGTGGTGGGTTGACCCTGACCAGCAGCCAAGCACTCACTCAGCTACTCACTCACTTCCCCACTGCCAGCAGGATGGGGGCAGAGAAAGAGGAAGAAGAAAAGCAGGAAAACTTATAGGTGAAGATCTGGACACTTTAATAGGTGAAGGAAGGCAGGAAAAAAACAAGCAAAGCAAAGGAAATTGCCCACCACATCCCACAGGCAGACTGGTGCTCAAGCTAGTCTCCAAACAACAGCCACCTTGGAAGCCAAAACCCACCTTCTTCTTCCTCTGCCCTAGTTTTTACCACTGAGCATGATGTTATACGATACGGAATAGCCCTTTGGCCAGTTCGGGTTGGCTCTCCCGGCCATATCCCATCCCAATCTCCTGCCCACCCCCAGCCTACTCACTGTGGGGCAGAGCAGGAAAAAGAGAAAGCCTTGACCCTGTGCAAGGACTATTCAGCAACAGCTAAAACAGTGGTGTGCTATCAACACCGTTTTAGTCACAAATCTAAAACACAGCACCATATGGGCTGCTATGAAGAAAGTTAACTCCGTCTCAGCCAGACCCAGTACCAAGGAAAACTGCCCAAAGAAGCTGGGAAAAGGAAATTGGGGCATTTGGTGATTAAAACTACAAGGATAAAAAACCTTTATGAAGGGGTATATTAGTGAATACCAGATCTTTGGGACAATGGTCAACAGGATTCCCCTGAAATACACAAGCACAATCAAAGAGAACTGATTTACACTTTCTGTTCAGTGTCTAAAAGCATTCTAGATGAGTTAATATTATTATAGCCCAGTTAAACCATGTCCTGTGTCTTGCATGTTGTGGGCGATGCTTACTCCTCTTTGCACAGGTGACGTTTAATTCCTTGGCAAAGGCATTGTAGAACTGAAACACTGATCTTTTCAGTGATTCTTGTCAAAAGTTCTGAATTCTTGGCATTAAGAACAGGTGTTTTCTTGAAGGTCTTCATCCTGGCAAATATTTACATGGTACACATCATAACACACAGCTGTCTCAGTGTCATCACTGAGCTTTACCTAACCCCACTTTGAAGTAAAGTGCTTGGCTTAAACACGTGGGAGTGGAGGTAGAAGGGGTAGACTATCTCATGTTTGTGAACAGAACTGAGATTTAAACTTAGATCTCTTGAGTGGCCAGTCTAGTCCCCTACATACTTGTCCATGCTTCCTAACCCAGGTAGAGGTATACTGTGCTGGGACAAGAGCTTGTCAAGCTGGGTGTGTATACTTCCTATCACAGAATGAATGAAAATTTGTGTTGTTAAAGATAAGGGTTGCTTTGTCTCTGCTTTTTCACTTTCTTTGTGGAGAGCAGTCGGGGTTTTTAAATATATTTTAGTCTTTTTATGTTAAATTTATTTTTATATCATCAAGTTGCATTACGACACAACTGCAGAATTAAGTTACAAATAGCCTGCAGGAGGAAGCTACTCTTCCTTCAAACCTATGAAATGAAAAAAACAAAGTGGAAGCTCCCCTAGAGCTTTCTGGGGAAAGAAGTAGTAACTGTAAACCTTTGCAGGTTTTTGTCTCAGTAAGTTTCCATCAAAGTAGTTACAGGAAATAGAATCCCTATCAGCTACAGTCAGTAGCCCTCTTTTTTGGGGTTGGATATCAGTTCTTGTAACACAGAAAAGGAATAACAGAAATAATGTATTCATAGTAAAAATTTAACAGGGTTATTTGGTTCACGCAGCATAAAACCATGAACACTTAAAAGTTTCCAAACATACTGTGTGGTTTCAGTAATTTTTGTGCATTGAAACTGTGCTCTGTGGCCCATGACTCAGCTATATCTTAGTTCTTCTGTACAATAACGTCTGGTGACTTATGGGGGTTAAGATATTAAACTGTTTATATGGCATTCTGCATATAAAAATCAATGCTGATTAAGGAATTGAATTTCAGAATGCCATATTTTGAATTTTTAATATCAGAACACATTTAACATTTTTATGTCCATGAGCAGAGATGGCTGTATGCTTTCTTCTTGTATGAGATGTGTTACATGAAAATGAAGATATTGGAAGCAAGTTGTCACACAGCTCAAATTACTTTGATTCTTGATACTCCACAGTAACTAAGTCTACAAAATCAATGTGATAGCAATCATTTTCGTACTTAGAATACTACAATTTCATATACATAGTTATATGTGAGCTAATTCTGGATATGTAAAAGTTCTGTCAAACTTCAAACAAATGATGCAGGATTGCAGCAAGCACCAATAGAATTTATTTATAGCTATCATAAAATATTCAAACCATAGCTGATGTCCTACACTATCTGATTTAAATATTCACTTGCTGATTCTTTTGACTTGTCATTAAAGAGAATTGCTTTCAGAACTGCTGTATTAATTTGAAATTTTGTTATTGGTCACGTACTGCTCAATAAGTTCACACTTCATACTGGAAAATGTGTATTTTTAAAATAATGGGTATAGTGTATATCTTCCATCCCCTGTCATTGGTTCCTCCCTGCCTTGTGTCAAAGTTAATGTTTGATCCATTACACGAGAGCTGGAGCAGGGAGCTGGTATGGATAGAAGCAGGAAAAGTGTACTGAGTTGAGTTAGTTATAGACGTTCACCTGCTAACGGCTTAATGAAACAGGTACCAGCTAAAAAATATAACCCATTTTTTTGTGTATTGGACTGAATTTCTTTTTTTATATAGCCTATTTCTAGAAGTCTTTTTAAAAAATTAATAATGTAACTGTTCCTGTGAGATTTTAATTAGAATAATAGTTATAAAATATGCAATACAAGAGCATAGACCTCCTTTGGGACTGAAAGCTGTATTTTCATATTATTTTGTACTGGTTTCTAACCTTTTCGTAATGTTGTTGTAGGAGTATAAGAAAGTCTCTGTTTCATTGTAAATTTTTTAATTCCTTTTTTCTTCAATTGATTTATTTCTCTTTAACGGCTTCCAAGATGGTGATGTAATCTATTATTTATTTCACATCCACCTCTGTAATTTCAAAGTTTCATAAAAAATTTCTTAATTTTCTCCCACTCCATTTGCAGAAGTTGGTTGGAAGAACTATTTTCTGTGTTTTTAACATTTACTGCATTTCTGGGACTTCTTTTTACACATGTTTAAGCATTAAAAAATTCTTAAATGTTTTATCATGTGAATGGTCTGATCAGATTAATTGATTATTAACTATAAATTATCTTTCATGAATGTCTAGTTTAATTTAGATCATACTGGTTTGGAGCAGAACACTGAGACAGGGTCTGGTTTAATAAAGCACTACTTGATATATTTAATGCTAAAATTAATTTGGATCTGCTTTGTCGCTGTGTAGATAGTGGTTATAGTTTACATATTACTGTTTTTAACATAAGGAGCAGTAGTACCTTGACTCTTAAAATGTATATTCTGAGGTTATATACAGTAACCTGTGTGATTATGACTGGGACAAGTTAAGGACAATATGTATGTATAAATATACTTTGAAATACTTATTGCATTGGTGGGATTGTACTGTTGATTCAAAAAATGTGTGTGTAATTGTGTATAGGCTTGGCTTTTGGCTTTGTTATATATTGAGTGAATTTTGTTGCTTATTTCTAGGAAGTGGCTGTTTTTGTCTTTGATAAGAAGCTAATAGATAAATATCAAAAATTTGAAAAGGATCAGATTATTGATTCTTTAAAACGAGGTGTTCAACAGCTAACCAGGCTTCGACACCCTCGACTACTTACTGTGCAACATCCATTGGAAGAATCCAGGTAAGCTGTAGTACAGTTGAGAACAGACTTTCTTAATCATTGTTTTGTTACTGGACGTAAAATACCTGGAACATTCAACACATACATCTGATGAGATTCAAGTTTACTGTATTTACCTATGTGAGAATACTCATGTATTCACCCCACCCTCAGATTTTTTTTCCCCCAAGCCATAGGATCCATTTCTGGTGTGAATCTAATTAATAATCTATTGCGTGATTTTAGTGCAGTTGCAGTTATAAGGCTAAACATGACCCTTACAGTGTGAAAATTTGGTAGTTCAATTAATTTCACTTTTAAAGTATGCTCTTAAAAATTGTTTCCTTTGAAAAGGTTGTTGACACATTTGTTCCATTTATGAGAAGTATGTACTTAGTGCATGGTAAATTGTATGTGTTGTGGCCACGTACATGTTTAAAAGGTCCTCAAATGTCAATCAAGGCAGACAAAATTCCGTGTGTTTTTGTAGTGCGTATTTGATTTATGTAAGGTTTGTCACTAGGCACAATAATGGGTTAGTCTTCCAGATTTATCGTTCAACTGTACTGATAACTGCATACTAAAATCTAACAAACAAAATGATGGTTTCATGTTAAAATAGAAAGCTTTTTTTGGAAAAGTTTTTTTCCAAAGTAGTTTTTCTAAACGGTAGCCTGATAAAGGATCACGTACTTTACTTTTCAAAAGTCTGCATTTTTGATTGTGTCTGTTAACCTGCATTTTTCGAACTGTACTGGCTTCTAGGAGCTGAGAATACCGTAGGAATGCTTCTTCATCTTTGTGATGCCTACTTTGGGAAAGATTTCTTGGATTAGATGACACTTGCATATTCATATACATCTTTCCTCCAGTACTAAACACATTTCATATTAACAAGGCTTCAAAGCTGTCATTGCCCCGATGGTTCAGTATGCCCCCTCAGGAGAGCCTTAAGGAAAAGATCAATTAGGTAATTGAAGGCAGCTCTCAGTAGTCTACAACACTAAATAAACTATTACATGCTAAATGGCCTAGGGTCATCTCAATCATACCGTATGCAAGTGAATCCCGGAGTATACCCCAGGCTTCTTCCTAAAATTGTCACAGTATTTTGATTGACTCAGCAACTGCATCTGTAATTATTTTTTCCCTGAACTCTGCACTTCAGAAGGAAAGGCTAAGATTCATTCCGTGGAGTGTTAAGAAAGCTTTGGTGGTGTTGTGAAGAATTTAAGCCTTTTGAGTAAAATAAACAGTGTAGTTCTGTCAGAGTTCTCGTTTGTGAGTTTTTAGTAACGCCCTATGCTTTGCTCCAGTTGTTCTTCTGTCCATACTCAGCACATGCAGCTGCTGGTAGAAACACTAGTAGCACAAAACCTGTCCAGTTGCTTGCTGTGCCAGAAACTGATAACGGTTTTTGGAGGTGGTTCATAAAAAAAAAAAGTTCGCTTAGAATATTTGTGTGTGTCACCTTGTGCAAGCACGCTGTAAGATTTCTTTAGAATTGCAGGTCTTCCCAGAATAGTTATTCTTCAAGAAATCTGTCATGGGCTCCTTCTGGCTCGACTGTACCTTTTTGTGTCTTTGAAGTAACATACAGTTGTGTTGAAGTGCTTGCAAGTCACCCTTTATTCCTCCTTTGCGGGTCTAAGGGGTGCTTGCTGTACCTGCACAGGTGAAGTAGACATAGAAAGAAAGGCCATACCTTTCTGACCCTAGTGTGTAGGTAGCTTTTCCACTATTAATAGAATGTTTCTACTCCAAATTATTGGTATTCAATATAATTATATTTAATATAAATATATATATATTCTATATATTATGATGTATACATTTTTACATACATTTGTATAATGAATAACTGTTTATACTAAATAGTTAATATAAATACATTTACTTACAACTGGTCTTGAATTCCAGTAACAGCACAGATAAGCAATATTATTCTATATTTAACTAGTTACTGGAGAAAAGAATGAAAAAAACAAATTATAAGTTCACTCATAATGTCATTACTACCCTTTAAAAATAGTAGTAGTGTGAAGACTCCCAGATACTTAGTTTACTAGACATTCCATCTGTTGCTGTTTTTCCCAAAGCTTATGCGTTTTTGGCCATCACTTTTATTTTTAACTTGTTTTCTTTTTATTATGTTACTCTGAATTTCATTTTGATATTATTCAGGGAACTGTTCAGCTTCTGCAATACTCAGTTGCTTTAATTAAATTTGCCCCATCCTTCCATTACTCTGGTTTGGGTCCTTATTTAATTAGCTCCTAAAGTAAAAAAATAAAAAGCCATCCCTCAAAAAACCAGCAATCAGAGAGTTCATGTTATGAAAACCACTGAGTAAGTGTTCCCTAGGTATTTTTTGTCATCTCTGCCTTAACAGTAACTAAATGTATAAGCTCTATGGTGAAGCTGAAGTCAGATTGAAAATGTAGGACTTTGTCTTTCTGTGCTCTGATTCTTCTTTGTGATTACTACAGAAACGAGTTTTATAGCCCTAGTTGTGTTAATAGAAACACAAAAGGGACGGTGTTAACAGAATGGTAGCAAGGAAGTTCTGTCAGGTTGGCACTTGCGTTTCAGTATATTTTAATTTTCACTTGTTTTTCCTTCAGAAAGGCAGTGGATAAAACTAAAGTAAAAATAAAATCTAGATGAGTAATAAGAGGTTTGAATGTTTCAACAGCCTTACTTTACTTCAAAGAGCAAGCTTGTTAATTATTGAGATACATAAAAACTATGTGATAGATTCATGCTGAGGCATTGTGTCTTCTGTGATGTTTTTATGGGATGAACAGAAGGTTAGGCTTCTTTTTTCTTGCCTGGAACTTTATATTCAAAAATACATCTTTATTACTGTTACTCAGTCTCAGTTTTCTGTGTTCATACTGATGCAGTATTTAGTGTTCTCATGAATTACTCATCCTTAAACCAGGTATGTATGCTACACCATCCATGTAATGCTTTCTCAAAAAAAAATTTAAAACAATTAAGAAGTGAGGTGCAATGACTGTCCAGGGCCTCCAGCCTGTGCAGACCAGAATGAAGGATTTAACAAATAACTCTGTGTTACATGAAGTTTGTGAAACTGAGACATACATTGTTTTCAGGACTTTGAAATTTGAAATTTTGAAGCACAGTGTTACAACCAGTCCACTTCATGTACAGAAGTTTGCTTCATCTGTGCTTTTCGAACACTGTTGACACAAAAATGCATAAACAAGACCTGTAGTTTTTCATGAAGAAAACAATAGATAAAATAATTTAGAAAACAGTCACCGCATGCAAACTGCAGTTCATACAACAAGCGTATTTCTTTTTGCACCTCTTCTATTCATTTGCAAAGTAAAAGAATGTTCATGTGTTACCTTACTTTTTATTAATTTTGTTTCTGATCATTGTCTGATCAGATTAAGTATTGCTTCAGTCAGGGATGAGTCAGGTTTAGGCACAGCTAAAAGCCTGATTTTATGATTTTTAATAATAGTAAGAATTATTTGTTTGGTTTTCCTGGATCAGGACAAGAAAAGCATTGTTTTGTTAAAACTTTTTGTGAAGCATTGTGTGCATCATTAGTGATGTATGTGAATGTTAGAGAATAAAATAACTTAATTCTAGTGTTTTTGAATACTTCAGATATTTATATATTCCTCTTTAGTATTATATTACTTAGAAGAATTCAAAAGCTGAAATACAACATGGTTTTAGGTAGCACCAAGTGCTCTGGTGATGTACAATATGATGTTTGTATGGTTCTTTATTCACAGTCAAGAGATTTATTACATTTATTTACAAGAAATGTTTTTATGTATTTCCTCTACAGGGATTGCTTGGCATTTTGTACAGAACCAGTCTGTGCAAGTTTAGCTAATGTTCTTGGCAACTGGGACAACCTACCTTCTCCTTTACCATCTGACATCAAAGAATATAAACTTTATGATGTAGAGACCAAATATGGTTTGCTTCAGGTATGACACAGGTTGTGCTTATAATTTTCATGTGCTTTTAGTATTAATGATTGTTTTATAAAGTTTGTAAACTGCCAAAGTTTTGTCTGCCTATGTAATAAATCGAATAATTGGGAAGTGAGAGATGATAGTGCCCTGATCACTGTAAGTATAAGAGAGGATGAACACGGGAGGGTCTAAGTTGCTACTGGTTTTGCTTATTCTGACATGGAAAATACAAAATCAAATGAATTTTTAGTTTTCATATGAATGTCTACACTACAGCTGTCTCTCCCATACGTGAATCTTTTCTTTACCTTCTGTGGAGGAACAGTAGCTCCCAGATTTTATTTCGTGAATATGTTGATCAGCTTTGAAAAGCATATGTCCTTATGCTGTGGTAGTTAATTGGCATTAGTAATCTCATTTGCTGATTACTTATCTGTGTTTAGTTTCCTTCATACATAATTTTTAAGACATAGCCTAAAATAGTGGTGAAAAATTGTTTTTTAGTTAACATAACAATTTAACCGTGACCACAGGAACAGAATTTTTGTAAATGTCTTATAGAATATTTGTTGAAATATTTAACCTGAAATAATAATCTTTATTAACAGGTTTCTGAAGGCTTGTCATTTTTACATAGCAGTGTGAAAATGGTCCATGGAAATATTACTCCTGAAAATATAATTTTAAATAAGAGTGGAGCATGGAAAATTATGGGGTTTGATTTTTGTATTCAGTCAACGAATCCATCTGAACAGGAGGTAATAGATCTTTATCATCATTAAACTTCAAATTCAGATCTTTGTCTGAAACCAGTTTCGTGACCTTGCATTTCAGTACGGAGTCATTTATTTAATATTCACCTCTATATTTTGTTGGCAGGAAGTTTGAACATATGGCACAGGTCTGGATTGAAGTGCTGCCTTTGGTCATCACAGAAAAAGAGCCTGAGTTGGCTCAGTAGAGTCAAAATAGACTAGTGATGGTTTCACACAGAGTCTGAAGCCTGTGCCACTTCTACTCACCTGCATGTTGGATGACATGCAAAGCTACCTAATTTAGTCTGTTGCATCCACTCAGTGCCTAGCTGCTACCTCCTAAAATGAATTCCCATCATAGCTAGTTTCCCTCTTACAGCAGTACTTTGATTTTACATTACACTTCCCAACTCTAACATTCAGACTTCAGCTAATCACTCTGTGCTGCAGACACAGATTCTTAACGGTTTTGCCTTACCCTGTTTCTGTTTCGCTCATAATTGAATTTGAGTGGATTAATTATTTTTTGCTGCTTGAGTTTCTTATTTAAAATGTTCTTTAAAAATCCCTAATAAATGTACTTTCTTTTACTTCTCTTATAGCCAAAGTTCCCGTGTAAGGAGTGGGATCCAAACTTACCATCCCTGTGTCTTCCAAATCCTGAATATCTGGCACCAGAGTATATTCTCTCCGTGAGCTGTGAGACAGCCAGCGATATGTACTCTCTAGGTGCTGTTATGTATGCAGTGTTTAATAAAGGGAAACCAATTTTTGAGGTCAACAAGCAGGATATTTATAAAAGCTTTAGTAGACAGCTGGATCAGGTATTTGTTCTATTTGTCACTATTACTCATTGATTTTCATATTTGAAAAGTTACTGTTTTAAAATAGATGTAAATAATTAGAACACAATACCAGTGCTCCAACACAATCTGATAATGGTATCTCACTTTGCATGCTATCTTTATAACAAGAAAATAGAATCCTATGAAAATACGGGAAATAAAAATATGTGTAGAGAAGGTTACATGTACCAACTTCATAAACTACAGATTTCATTTTTCACTTGATATTGCTGTAAACCTCTTGAATGCTGATCTTGTGGAATAAGTACTCTACCTGTTGGGGTGGACGATGTGAAACTCAACGCGGTGACTGACCTATGTAGGACCATTGAAGATGGCTGAGTTTAGAGTGATTTGATCACTTGACGTTGCAATTAGTATCTACTCAGCTATCAGCTATTTCACATTTTTGTGGACTATGCATATTAACAGAAGACAGTTACTTGGATCAGCTGACATAATGTACGTTCCTATGCAAGTTTCCTTTGTTGTAACTTCTTTGGGTGTCCATTGCCTTAGTTGTGTCTACTGTGTTTTGATGCGTGTAGACACCACCTCAGATAATAATGTGTACCTGTTTAGAAATACTGGGTTTGTGTTCTCTGATAACCTGAACACGATAAGTTAGAAATAGGGGAATGTGACTTGAAGCGGGTAGGCTGTTGGGAGATGGAAAGAAGACTGAGGGATCAGAATCAGACAATGGGTTATAAAAGGGGAGAAGGGAGGGTTGTCAAAGGTGTGGGTAGAGAAACCATCAAGAGGACAAAGTATAGTCCTGTTGTATATTGGAAATAGTTATATGCAGGATTTTCTGACTTTATGGTGTATGTGCTTAAATTACTTACACAGCTGAGCCGTTTAAGCTCCAGTACTCTTCAGAATATACCAGAGGAGGTGCGTGAACATGTAAAGCTACTCTTAAATGTAGCTCCAGCAGTCAGACCAGATGCAGATCAAATGACTAAGGTCAGTTCATGGAAAATACAGTAGCTGTAGCAAAGAGGGAAAATAGCGTTTGATTTGTAGAAACAATAGAGCTATTTTAAAGTGTTTTCCTTGTTAATCATTTTAGTTGAAATGTTAAATATTTTTAAACTATTTTGGAAATAATGATGTTAGTTCATGCCAAAAGTTGTCCTTATGCTGACCTTTATTAATATGGAAGTAGTGGGTGCTGAGACAGAATTTAGAATAGTCATTCAATGCAATGCTATTTTATTGCTTTCCAATACAGTTGGAATTATTTTCTATGCTATTGTTTTTATACAATTCAGTCTTTAAAACTCTATTGGAAGGATTTTAAAGCCATAAATCAATAAAGGGCAGTAAATGTAAGGATTAACTTTTGGCTTATGATTTTTGGTGTATTCTTAAGTATGCGGAAGAATAGCTTAAAACGTATTCGGAGCTTACTTGCCATAATAAAACAAAAATTAATTGCAAGTAGGATAATTTAAGTTTTAATTTGACAAACTCTTCCTCCGCTTTCCCATCCAAAAGTAGAACTTAAAAGCATGATCCTTTCTTTGTCTTATGGCCTATTTTCTTGTATCTCATAACCTTTCAGGTTCCTGCATATAGATTTGCTTAGCTAAACAATTTTCTTTTCCTGTCATGTAAAAAGTTTGTATGCAGAGAGAAAAATCAGTGTCTTAACAGTTGGAAGAAACAGTGAGTGAAGAAGGGAGGGGGAACAGGTAATGGTTCTGCCAACATATGTGCTGAAAGATGGGTAGTGAGGAAATTGGCAAATATTACTCAGGTATCAGCTCATTTGTCTGAAGGACTACAACAAACAGATCTGGAAATGGTTGTATTAAGCATTATGGTTTTATAAAGATGTTAACTCTCTTTTACCACGTCTGCACTGCAGACTGAATTGTACGGTAAAGATATTAAAGCTTCAGTTTTAAAAGCAGTTTGTTATGGCCAGCATGACATGAGCTAAAATGGAGCTTGACATGGGCAAGTTTACCTTGCTAGTTTTAACTAGTTTGTGTTAACCTGTGTAGAATTCCACGATCACATATATTTTGGTGTGTGATCTAGAAGTCAGAATATAAGTTTACAGCGCAGACTAGCTTGAATTCTCTGCCAATAGATGCTTCTCTTCTGTATTGCCCTACTCCAATCTGCTTTTCTGATTCTTTTTTTTCTTTATTGCCCTACTCTTACTGGCTTCTCTTTCTGCCTTACAGCAGAGCTTCTTTAGATGTTTTTATAGCCTTTCTTTTTGCACAAATTTCTGAACTGAAAACAAGTGTCCAAATAGACTGGGAGGCCATGCTTTGTCTTTAACTGTTGTGAGCCCATGAGGTTTGATATATCCCTCCCTAAAACTGAGAGCTATCAGGAAGGAGGAATCTTACCCGAGCAAATTTTTGAATGCAGAACTTTTCATTCCAGTCTGTGTAGGTCTGGGATAGACACTCTTCTACTCTGTTTGTTCATCTGCTAACTGAAGGCTGAATATTTGGGGATGGATTTTTATATAAACAATCTTGTTATCATCATGCATTTTTATCAATCTTTCATTTACGATGAAGCAGCTCTATCAGTATTAATATGATACACCATGGCTATAGATGAACTCCCCTGGTA
Source organism: Astur gentilis (assembly GCF_929443795.1). Lineage (NCBI taxonomy): Eukaryota > Metazoa > Chordata > Aves > Accipitriformes > Accipitridae > Astur > Astur gentilis. The sequence goes on from NC_064913.1 coordinate 15,381,699, forward strand.
TTTTACTGGTGCCATCTTTATAAGTCTGCTTTGTGCACATGCATTGTTAGACAATACTTAAGACGGCCTGCACCCTCTTTGCTGAAGTAATGCAAACATGGGAGATCATGTGAGAAATTATAGTGGACAGGATTTACAAGTGTGTCTGAACATTGCAGAGAAATTTATGTAATTATACATTGCATATAAATGCTTGTTGATTCATTGTAAGTTTCCAGATCTGGACGGCATAGTAGGTAATCCTTTGTTGTAATATTAAGCAGCATAATTATTCCTAGCAGAACTTTTAGTCAAGGTTTTTACTTTTCATTCCATTTTTTGTAGACCAAAAATTATTTCCACATACAGTAAGTTAACTAGATGCATATAACACGCATGGGTTTCTTTAAAATGCTAGGAAAATTCCGTCTTAATAATTAACTTTTATCTGTGAATATTATCCTACTTAGTAATGTAAAAACGTACTTTTCTAATTGTTAGTTGCAGGCACATCATTGTAAAGGTTTACTATAGTGCATTGAAAAGGTGAACAGATGATTATATTTTGGAATCTTTGTAACAGTGTTAATGTTGTCTCCCTCCAGATCACAAGCTTTTAATCTTATTTTTAGATACCATTCTTTGATGATGTAGGAGCAATGACACTTCAGTATTTTGATTCATTATTTCAAAGGGATAACCTTCAGAAATCACAGTTTTTTAAAGGGCTACCAAAGGTTCTGCCAAAACTACCTAAGGTATGTCTTGTATGATGTCTTGAAATAGTTTAAAAATATGTGAACATCTGTTAACATTCTAAATCTTGGAATGCTGGACTTTGTGTAGCACTGTACCATAGTAGACTGCCATAAGACTGTCAGAATGGAGTAGTAGGAAAGAGGAAAGATTAGAAAATAATTGGTGTGGAAATACTCCTCAGCTGTCAATAATTCTTTAAATGGAACATGTCAAATTGTGCTATCAGCATTGTAAGGCACCATCATTTGCATGTCCTCTTGTAGTTCATCCTGCTTTGAAAGGGAGTTGTCTTCCCTCCACTTACAAGGCTTTCCCTTTGTTTCCAGATTTTATCATAGCTCTTTGAAGTCATCTTGCCGCCTTTTCTCCCAATAAGATCCTTCAAGTTTTTTCATAGCAAGGCAGTACTTTAATGTTGAATGATGCAAAGCTTCCTTCCCTCAACAGACTGTGCTTTCTTGTGCTAGCAGCGCCCAGAAGCCTCAAAGGCAAATGTCTGTCATTACAGATTTCTTCTGTGTAGAGTTAGACACTATGTCTAGACTGACTCCTTTTCCTTTTGTGGTATTCTTTAATTTATATAAGGCATAATGCATATGTGATAGGAAAATAGTATTAGTTTAATACATAATAGAATAGCTGAGCTTCTCAACCATTGTGTTAAATTTCTTTATTTTTAATTCTGTTTTCAACTACACAGTGCAAAATTCAGACTTCATGTTTAATACTCTCTTCTTTTTAATTTAGTAATTTTTTCCTTTGATCAGAAATCATTGATCCTTTGAATTTGGAAATAGATGGGATGTATTTCACCTAACTTTAGACAGCCACTGACAGACCTAATCACCTTTAGGGCATTCTTTTTTTTTTTTTGAAAGTATATTTTATGAGGGAAGGGACTATGCCCTTGAATTGTGTATTTCTCTTTACTGACTTTGCATCCACAGTGTAAATACTTATTTCTTAGCAGAATCCCATTTAGGGAATGTACCTGGAGTTTTACAGGGAGGTATAGTAGGATTATGTGTTCAAGTGAGTGATGGGGTATGGAAAAACTGGTTATTTTCTGGGTGTGATAGGGTCTTTTTTAAGAAAGCATATAGAATAAGGTTTTCATAATTTATGTATGTGGCTGAAAGTCTTATTTACTGTACAGTTAATTGCTTTTTGTTGACCTTTGCAGTTGTTACAGTCTCCAGTTATGTTTTGAGCACTAACAGAGAAAAGTAAGCAAAGTAGCACAGTGTAAATTAGCTAGAGTAAACTGTGAAAATAAGAGTTCAAAGTTCAAAATTGTCTGTCTGCTTTTTTGTAAATAATTAGGTTAATACAAAAGCTGTTGAGCTGTCATGATAGTAACTTACTGCAATGCAGTACAATGGGATGCATTCTTCCTTTTTTTTCTTTTAGCGTGTTATAATTCAGCGAATTTTGCCTTGCCTGACTTCTGAATTTGTGAATCCTGATATGGTACCCTTTGTCTTGCCTAATGTTCTCCTAATTGCTGAGGAATGCACCAAAGAAGAATATATCAGGCTCATTCTGCCTGATCTTGGTCCTGTTTTTAAGCAGCAAGAACCAATCCAGGTATGTTAATATTGTTCAGATTACAATTTTTCTTTTTGGTGTTTTTTCCCCTGAAAAATGACTAATTGTCCTATTTCCCTTTTCCAGCTTCACACTGATTGCCCAACCTGCTCTATAGTTGTCCAGGCAGTCAGTCTTCATTCATACAAAATAGATTTTTTTTCCAGGAAATTCACAAGGCCTCTACCCCTGCTTTTTTAGATGAGTTTTCTGAGGGTATATTTGCATTTATAGATGAGATTAGGTTAGCAAAAAAGGAAACATTTAATTTACCACTCAATTCTTATTTTTGGTTGGTTGTAGAAGGTATATTTGTAAGCATTTTATCACTTACCTAGCCTAACTGAGCAGGGTTGTACAGTACAATGTTTGCACATACTCTACCAGCAGCTGAACCTATGATTTTTTTCTTTTTTCTTGTATCCAGATTGCTGGCACTGGGATCATGGGGTGGAAAAGTTATAACTTTGGCACTTCTTAAAAGTGTTGTTTATTGATAATAATAAAATAGTATTTATCGGAGGGCTGTGCACAAATTTCTGAATTAGTTTCATTTTGACAAATGTATTGTGTAAGTAAAATATGCTTTTTTCTGTTGTTTACATGCATAAAAGTAGTAAGACATTATCATTACTGTAAAGGAGCAAAACATTTGCATCCTTTTGTCAACACCATGTGCATGATGATTCCTGAGAATTCTGTCACTAAGTTAGGCATTGTGCCTCCACAGATAAAAGGCAGCTGCGCATTCCTACTAGCTCACCTTGTTTTACTGCAGGATGCTATTATTTCTCTGCAGAGCACTTAAGGGGCAAGATAAACATAGGAATGAACAAGATCTTTTATTTCTGGGTTTCAGAAAACCGGATCAGAGAACTCTCATTATACTGCGGAGGGGGGGAAGGGGGACAGTTGTGTAACTGAGAACACCTCAGAAAATTAGAATTACTTAATGCTGTTTACTTTTGGTACACTGAGGCTTTATGTTAGCTTTGTTGTTGTTTTGAAAAAATTAAACATCTAACCAACCAAAAGCCAGTGAACATCTTATTTGTGCCGTTTCATCCTAAAAGGTAACATTGTGTTTTGCTACATTTAACATCAGATTTGTGAGAAAATCCTCACAGCAAAAAGTTTGTCTCAAAGTTATATCTGGAGCATAATGGGCACAAAAGCTGTTTTATTTCTTGAGAAATGAGGGAAGCAAAATACAGAGTTGGGGTCAGCTCATAAAGAGCAAGCTTTGCGAAGTTTTTCTCTAGCTTTCTAGATACTATATATTAAATTCTTCTGTTGACGTTTTTAATGCACGCTAAGTACTAGATGACTTTTTCTACCATTATTTCTGTGGTCTTTTTAATATGGCAAAGTTTAAGTAATCTTGGACAGGTTTTCAAAGTTGATATACCAGCAATTTAGGGGGGAAAAAAAAAAAAGGTTCAGGCTGCCAGAGGACAGAGTTCTAGCTCTGACTGTCTTTGTGCAAGGCAAAAACATTCAGTTCCTGCGTGTTTGTAACTCATGGAGAGGGGTGGATGGGGAAGGTGCCAGTGTTTCTTCCAAACACTCTCTCAAGATGTTTTAGATTTGTATGAGGGGTCTGTTGCTTGGCTTTCATAGGCTACTTGAGTTCGGAAGTGAATGTATCATAGGGAAGCTGCTGTAATTCAGTATGAAGAAATTATTATCCAGCGTTCATAGTGTCTTTGTGTGAGGGAATTTATAATATGAAAATGGAATATTTATTTAAACCAGTCATTCACTTCGTACTCTTGGAGTTAGCATGGAGTAACGGGTGTGCTGTAAATTAACATCTTAGCTTACTATGACATAGCTTCCCAGTGTAGACAAACCCTTAATTTATATCTAGGGGAATCTATAGAGAGTTAGCATATGATGTGCTGTGAATTCATATTCTAATTCAGTACACCAAAGCGTACCCTGACAAGTACCGGGCTCTGTATTAATGAATGAAGCACATCTTTAGCGTTACTGTTTAGAGTGCAACTGCTGCTGCTTGCTCATTAGCTGGTGTGTGTGAATCTGTGATTGTTAAAATCTTAGTTTCTACTTAGATAGAAAGTATCAGATATGACCTCAGACAGCTAAAAACAAAAGGAGTTCATTGGAACAGCATGAACCACTTTCTAGTTAAAGACGGTAGAGAGAGATATCAAAAGCGATTCAGCTTTATGTTATCTTAGTTGAAAAGCATTGGCAACCCATGGAAAACAACTGAACTGCTTCTGTGAAATCTAAATGACTATATAGTACAATGTTTAACTTAAAAGCAGTCTGTTACATGTTCAAATGTCTGGTTCTTATTTTAAAGGAGCTTTTCTAGTTGTTAAATAACAGGTTTCATTCATGTCCTTTTCAAATTTGCAGGAACAATCAGGCTATCCTCCAAAACTATGTATTTAACTCACATAGAAAATGTTATGTCACAGTATTACAGGATTGCTACATGAGAGAACAGTGTTATGAGTGCATGTAGGTTTGAAAAAGCCAAGTTTAGGACAAATAAAACTTCTTTATTCGAGAATAATTGTAATTGTGTGTGTATCTGTACAGTTTAGGTAGTTATAAATATACAATAAGCAAACACACATTATCTGCCGTTTAAAAGAATTTCTTTTTCTTCCCTGTAAAGGAAAGCAAATGAAAGGGGGAAACTAGTAATGTGGTCTTGGTACACTTTTATTTCTACACTTTGATGCTTCTTTTTATTTGACATAGGAGGAAAAGATTTCATGCTTCTATTAAATACTTGGCTTTTTATTATTAATGTGGTACCATTCACCACGATTTATCCACCTAGACTAACCTATTTTCTAAAGGGAGTCTAGATAGCAATGGATAGTCAAAGTCACCTGTAGCACGTTGTCTCACCTATCTGAGATGAGGCATGAGTCCTAAGAGTTACATCACAGTCTGTATTGGAGACTGGATGAGTAACTTAGAATAGCAGCTAACTTGTAGATGGCTAAGCCTAAGCAAGGTGAATCCAATATGTAAATATGCTATTCTAGTGTTGCTTTTTAGGTTAACGTGATGTGAATTTTTTTGTTTGGGATTTGTCATTTTATGGTACACAATTTCCCTGTGAAATAGAATAAAGGTATTTTGTGTCCATATAGTAGCTGTAATGTTCTTTTCATTGTGTCCCTATTTTGATTCTAGATACAGGTGGAATACCGCTTTTATATGTGAAGTTGTGATCAAATGCTTTGAGGGGACAGCATTTGAGCCATAGTTTTTTGAAAGTTTAGCTTTTTCAATAGTGATGTGTGTATAAACATTTTCTGTGGGTGGGTTTTAACAAAAGACCATGTTGTAAAAAGAAACAAGAACTCCTTCCGTAGTCGTTATGATATCTTATTCCAGAAGGATTAGTCTAGAACATGCATATTTTGTTTGATTTGTATTTGCTGTTTTTAAAATGCAATAATATGTCAAAGTGTTTTTTGTCTTCCATGCCTTCAGGCAAGCAACATGGTAAGTGATCACATTTACTGAGTTACAAGAAAACTTCTGAAGTTTTTGTGATATGATACAACACACTTTATATTTTAAGTATGTGTTTCTGGAGTTAAAACTTTTGGCTTCTGAATTGTCTTTCTTTTAATAGATCTTGTTGATCTTCCTGCAAAAAATGGACTTGCTTCTAACCAAAACTCCACCAGATGAAATAAAGAACAGTGTTCTACCAATGGTTTATAGAGCCTTGGAAGCACCTTCAATTCAGATCCAGGTATAGTAACTGCCACCTTTATTTAAAACAATTTTTTTCTCTTTTCTTTAAGCTGATGTGCCAGCTTTTCGTATACTCATGTGTTTATTTACTTAAAAAAAAAAAAGCTGAAGCTGAGCAATAATCCTGAATTTTGAAAGAGAGTAATGTTTTATTAAAGAAAACTTGTTTTAGTAAAATGAAACTTAGTTCCCTTATTTTCCAGGGAGTAACCACTTGACTCTTGTTCTACTGCTCTTATCCTAAATTCCTACTAGCCATGATAGAAAAAAGTAGGATGTGCATTTATACTACATTGCCTGTGCAGCAGAAAGTACGCAGGCAGGCATGCTCTTACCAGTCAATGAGAGGTGTCTTATTCTGAGGTCCTACTGGTCAGAACATGCGTGCTGACCTTGGAAGACCTGATTTGCTGTAAAATCATATTAATATACCTTCTGGTGACATTTTTATGTATCCATATTTTAATTGTTCTCTTTATGCTTTCTCTAGCTTTCTAAGGTTCTTCTTTTTTTTTTAAAACATTCTTTTACTGGAATTAACTTCCAGTTACCCAAAGGCATTCAGGAGTGGGAGGGGGAGATACACGAACAAAATATTTCTTAAAGAAGGATTTGGATAATCAGATGTGATTTTACCTTTGCAAAGGCTTTGCAATATTATGGAGAAAGGGTTTTGTTTCTAAATACCTGGCGTGAGTCTTTTTTCTGAATTAGTAGTTTGGTTATTCGGGTATTTATTTGCAGCATATACTTAATATTGCTGTCTCTTATTTTTTTGAGATTGGTATGAAATTGGGTATTTTTTTTCTCTATTGCTTAAGTATATTTGATCTAGATATGCTCCTTTATCTTTCACCCTATCATTATGATGCTGCAGTGTTGTTGATAGTACTCATTCAAATTTGCTTGACTTATGTAGGAAAATGTTAAAGTTCAATGTAATAAAAGCGTGTTTTTATTTAAAGGTGTTTTGTGAAAATGTACGATATTCTTGTTATCCAAATATTTTACTATAAATTTATGAATACTCTTTTTGAAAACTATTTTCCAATGTTCTGTATACATGTCATGATGCTTTATTATTCTGGCTATTTCTAAGTGAGTCTGATAGATTAAGGTCAGCTTAGTTGAACATGATATTTCCTTAAATATTTCCTTAAAAGGAAAGCTTAAGAAGACATTTTAAACTAATTTTGATCTTGAGTAATATTAGTACTAATTTTATAATAAACTTGCATGTTTCTTTTTAAACTTATGCAGAATTTTTTTTATAGGAGCTTTGCCTAAATATAATACCTACGTTTGCCAATTTGATAGATTACCCATCAATGAAAAATTCATTAATTCCAAGAATTAAAAATGCATGTTTGCAAACTTCCTCTCTTGCTGTAAGTATTCTAATAATTTGTCTGTCACTCCTCAGAAAATGTTGTTACCTTTATTTACTTTGGCTTTTCTGCTGTTGTGTCTTTAAAGTAAAGCCCATCAATGTGCTCTGTTTTCTTTTTGAGATTTTTTTTTTTTTACTTTTTACAAATAGAAAAGCACTGTTTATTTTTTACTCTAACAATTTTTAAAGTTGTTAACAACTTATTGTGTTAATAATACTGTAAAAAGTGTTGAAGTGTATTCCACAATAATATATGTTAACAGTGTTTGTCATGCAGAAAAGCCAAGGCTTTGTGAGCAGTGTGTAACTGTATGTATTTTCCTTTTATGACACAAAAGAGGTTTTTTAACTTGTCTTGAATTTTCAGATATGAAGGTTTTAGTTTCAGTAGCACCTGTTTTCCTCTGAGTTCTGTAAGGTTTTTTTTTCCTTAGGTAAAAATATAGTAAAGAGTTTGTTTAATTCTTATCATACTTCACAGGTCCGGGTAAACTCACTAGTGTGCTTAGGCAAGATTTTGGAGTACTTGGATAAATGGTTTGTGCTTGATGATATTCTGCCCTTCTTACAACAAATTCCATCCAAGGAACCTGCAGTGCTAATGGGAATTTTAGGTAATTAATGCTTTCAACTTTCTCCTCTTTTGTGCTTTGATGTTGTAAATATGAAAGCTTTCTATATTATCATTGATAATGTTTACATAGGGTATCGCTAAAACGAGTGCTAAAACCTTCCTGTTAAGTATGCCCCTGTTCAGTTACCTTATGTATTGCACGTACTTCCGAACACTAGTACGTATATTTGTAGTCTTCAAGGCCCAGTGCAGTTCTGAGTACTCATTGCAGTTCTTGGGCTGTGAGGTTTTCATGGACTGTAGGGTCCATGCAGCCAGAGAGGCTGTTTTCCTCAAAAGAGTGCGTGGTCTGTCTTCTTTCAGATGCTGCTGGAGGTTTTAAGATGTTACTATTGCCTTCTCTTACCCCTCTTGCATGTCAGATACTATAAATGATTGTACACAAACCTGCTGCTCTTCACTGCAGGTTTTGGTAGACTCATTTTGTTGGACATGCAGACATGGCTGCCTTTGCACTGAAGTAGAGCACGGTCTGGGTGAGGTTTCACAAAATAGTTGACAAACCCTAATGGCTTGTTACTTCTGGAAGGGGAAGCCTCCCTCCCAGTTGTGCTTTCCTTGTGCCACTCTGGTGCTTGCCTAACTCAGGATGTGTGATTTTAACAACTGGAATGGGCTTAAGGAGACCAGATGACCAGAGTCACTGCCAAGAGGTGTGACTACGTGGCCAAGTCTGGAGGACAGTGGCCATTTCTCTTACTGACAACAAAGTAGTAGACAGAAGACCGTTTGTAACAACAAGCTGAGCTGTACTGGCAGCAGCCCCCATTAAACACTGTAATAATATGTGATGGTACCATTATTTTGATTTGCTCAAAATCAGCAAGAGGGCATCTATCGGTACAAATTTAAAGCTGCCCATTTCCCTTAATCCTTGCAGCTTTGACTTGTATTTGCTGTCTGAGAATGAGGGATTCTATATCTTTTACTTCAGTTGTATTACTCCTGAATTCTATGTGGATACAGTGGATAAGTGAACTCTAGTTTGGAAATGATGGGCTGAAATCAATTTTATATACTTGGGCTACTTTGTTCACACCGTTTACTAAACAATTTTTGCTATTTTGATGTTTTATGTCAGGTATTTACAAATGTACATTTACTCATAAGAAGTTGGGAATTACCAAAGAACAGCTTGCGGGAAAAGTATTGCCCCATCTGATTCCTCTTAGTATTGAGAACAATCTTAATCTCAATCAGGTAGGAACATGACTATGTTGCATGCTTTCACTTGTTAAATTGGCAGAAAATAGATTTGAACTGTTGTCAGAGAAAAATTCATACACTACTGTATGTTTCTGTCTGTTGTAAAAGCAAACAAACAAAACCAAAAAACCTGCCAGTATTACTGTATTTGCGTGTTTAAAGCTTGTTATTTTTCAGTGGATTTAACTTATCTAGTATAAAATTTCAAAATTATTACTATTACCTTCCAAATATCCTGCAAAAGCAGTTAGCCACTAACATTACAATGCAGATTAAAAGCTAAAGTACAACTTAATGTTTCTTTCCTTGCTCTTGTTTGTAAATGTTGCAGATAATGTAGGAGTGCAATCATAGGAATTTTTTTGAAAATTAATCTGGTAATATTCATCTGTGTTTTTTTTGTCTGGGTTGCCCCACTTTTTGGGTTGGTTTTTTTTTTGCAATACATACTTTTCACTGTTTTGAGTATACACTCTGCTTGTAGTTGGGTATCTAATGGAAGATATGAAGGTGGATTATAAATTATTTTAAAATGTGCAGTTTATCTGAGACTGTGTATTGTAAGTTTCATGAGATATTGCCTTTTAAGTTTTACACGTCTGAATTCCATCACTGCAAAATCCAGACTTCTTGTATATTTCTTTTACAGTTCAATTCTTTTATTTGTGTTATAAAAGATATGCTTAATAGATTGGAGGCAGAACATAAAACAAAACTGGAGCAACTTCATGTCATGCAAGAGCAACAGAAGTAAGTGTTTATTTACATGTGTATTAGGGAAGGAACAAGTGAGCAGAGATAAATTTCAGTTAATTTTTTAGCAAATGAGAGAAAACTCTAGCCACAGCAATAAAAAATCTAGGTAATTCTTACTTCAGTAGTTGAGAATTACCTCAGATAAGCACAGTTGTCAGCTAAGATTTATTAGTCCTAGAATGATAATAATATTGTGATGTCAATGGTTTTATAGAATAAAATCCTTTACTTTTATACAGTTCAGTCACAGTTTATTATTTTGAGTCAATAATTTTTAATTAATTCATTAAATGTAAAAGTTCATACTGAGCTCCACTAGTACAGTTTATGTCTTGCTTCTGTATGCTAAGTTGCTTTTCTGTAGTTATTGAGAACATTCACCATACTGGAGAAACAAAAACATTGCAGCCTTTTAGAAGGCAGTGATACTTGAAGATATTTAGAGCTATTTTATGGAGTCTGATACGAGGCGAGATTTCTGAATCAAATTAACATGGGCTACCCAAAGTCTGTGTCACCCCGTTCAGAAGGAGGAACTAAGACCATGTGAAATGATCATTAGGAAATCTTTGCAATTTAGAATATTAACATTTTCCGGTCTCATACAGGTGTTCTGTAAAAATGGTAGTGCTCTCCTAATGCAATTTTTTGGTATTATTTAAATGCAGAAGAATAATCTGCATTGCTGAGTTGTGGATGTGACTGCAAAGTTACCTTTTTGTAAAATGTATACTCTGCATTATATAGATCTTTGGATATTGCTAACCAAATGAGTGTGTCTGAAGAGGCAAGATCTAGTAGTACAAGTAATCAGGTAAGCAACAATATTTTATTGCGTTACATGTAGAAATTTGAAATTTAAAATTACTTAGTCAATATTTATGTTATGTTAAATTAGAACATTTCGAATAACTAAGTTTTGTTTCATTGAACTCAAACAGATTGACAAGGTGTTTAATACTAGTGGAACTGACCTTCTAACTAGTGCATCTGATAGCAAAGAGAATGAGATGTCATCAAAACAGAAAAAGGTGTGTTTTACTTTGTTTTGGAATCCTGTTACATCTGTCTAATACAAGGCTGATACTGTTGCGTAAAAAGAGTATGTGTAAATATTTACCATATTTAAAGCTTTAAAAGAAAAACTAACTGCTTTTGTGTAGCACAGCACCATACATAGTCACGTGTGAAGGTCCACTGGAAAATGTTTAAATCATATGCTTGAATTTCTGTGAAAGCCTTTGCTTGAAAATAGCTTTGCATAAATTAGGCAGCATTAGGATTATAAATTTTTGGTCATTTTCTTTCTCCTTAATTATAGATTTCAATGAAACTGAAACTTCAGCAGTGGATTTAGATAGGAAAATCAAAATAGGCAACTTTATGATAAAATCACAAATAGAGAAGACACTAAGATGAAGAATTTCATGTAGTAGCAGAGACTAACATTTACCTTACAATTCAAAGTTAAGTGAAAATGAACAGTCAATATGGGGATGAATACAAAAAGCAAAGAAAAAGCATGACATGACAGAGAATATTAAACATAAGTATAAACTATTGTGAAATTATTTTCATACTATTAGTTGTGTAAATGGCTCCCCAGAATCTATACATTTTATCATTTCCATTTCTAGTTATCTGAACCCTCTCACTAATTTTAGACTAAGGGGGAATGATTTTATGATTTTATCCTTCATCGTTAACAAAAGTAGAGTTAAAATCCTGAAAAGCCTCTTAAGCAATCTTAGAATAAAATTCCCTTTCCAACTCCATGGTCAGTTGCAGTTCTGTATCAAGTGCCAGTTGGTAACCATATAAAAACAAAAACTGTGAAGAACACTTTTTCTTATGCCCAACGTTAAGAAGACAAAGCTAAAATAGTTTTGTTGTGATGCCTCTTTATTTGACATCTGCTCGAATTTCTCATTATGCTACTTAATATTGTATTTATTTGCTTTAAGTAGTTTTTAGCAATATGATAAATCTTATAATAGATTTTGTGCTTATCCACTTTCCCTTTTGTGAAATAATATGTATTGTTCTACCACATATTATTGAAATGGCAGTGCTATTTATGAAATAAAAATACCAATGTAAGAACACCCATTCTGTGCAACTTAGTGTCAGTACTTTCCCTTTTAAAGGCATCACTTACACTTGAAGAGAAGCAAAAGTTAGCTAAAGAACAAGAACAGGCACAGAAACTGAAAAGCCAGCAACCTCTCAAGCCACAAGCAACTGCAATAACACCTCCAGTGAAGCAGGTGAGAAAGAACAAACTACTGCAGTGTTTCCACTGCAGCTGTGGTGCTTTTTCCTTTCAAGTCTGTATGCATTTAGCATGTTTTTCTCCTGTGAATCACCTTTATTTTCACTAGTAGTACAATGGCACTGCTGAGAAAAACTAAAATAAATTTTAATCTGCCTTCATTTGCGTCATTAGCAATATTTCCCACTTTTTAAATTGCAGGAGTTTCCAACAGAATAATTATTATTGGAAGGCCATTGTTCTAGATAAGGAAAAAGCATATATTAAAAAAGGGTTTTGCTCTGAAGAGTTTATTAACTAAATATATAAAGGGTTTGGGGATACGAATGGGGCATGTAAGCAAATGTCACAGTAGTACTTAGTGTATTGTCTTAGCTGTCAAATTAAAGCTGCATAACAATTAGTTCTAAGTAGCAAAGAATAAAAATGACCTAATTGCTTTTGTGTATAATTACATTTCATGCCCAATTCCATGCATTAAAATCTAATTTCTGAATAATGAATGCCACTTCTGCAGGAGCGATGATACAGACTGCTCATGTTTGTACAGGAAAAGCATTTAACTGCATTTTATGTATTTTGCAGACAAAAGACTTGACGGATACCTTGATAGATAATATGTCATCTTTGACTAGCCATTCTAGCAACAAAGCTAAAGTTGCATCTTCAAACAGCTTCTCTTCTGTCCCTTCTATGGGTGTTGGAATGGGATTTTCATCACCTATTGACAGCACAAAGAGAAATATAACAAATGGACTAAATCCAACTATGGGTTTTCAGACTGCTGGATTCAGTATGGGAGCTGGTCCCACCACTCAGAATTTCTTCAGTGGTCCAAGTGCAACAGGAACAACCAAGATGAACATTGTACCAACTGCCAATATGCCAAATTACAGTCCTATGAATGCTGCATCTGCGATGTCTCCACTGACGCAACAAAACAGACCCCCAGATATGTCTGCTCTAGATAATCTTTTTGGTCCTCAAAAACCCAAAGTTAGTATGAAACAGTTGGCTCAACAGAAATCAAGCCAGTGGGTTAATCAGTTTGTACCCCCACAAGGGTCCCCAGGTGCGAGCAGTTCAGTCTTGGGACCTCAGATGAACATGATAGGACAGCCTGGCTTTGGTATACAGGGTAATCCTTTCTTTGCTCCTCAGAACTTTGCACAACCGGCGAACACAATGACAAACAGCAGCTCAGCTAGTAATGACTTAAAAGATCTTTTTGGGTAAAATGTTTTCTTCTTTCAAAGATCGATGAAATTTGGATCATGGGTAAGCTGATTAACATCTTTTTTTGATTAGTAAAAGCATGACTTGGGGAAACTTTCAGCCCAGCAGAGTAAAGACTTCTGCACTGGAAAAAAGACTTGATTTTGCATTCACCTGGTACTGCAGCGGAATTGCGTAAGTGCAAAGTCATCTTACATGCTAAAGATTTCCTGTCTCTTTACCGAACATCAGAGCACTGAAGGTAGGATGCATATGCTCAATCAAAAAAGAAGCAGCTAAATATTTCAAAATTATTCAGAAGTGTACTCAATCAACTTCTATGAAATTTCGTACAAAATTTTGTTTCTTAAATTGAACAAAAATGCTTAGGGGATAATAACACTAGTGAACGCAATCCTGCAGGCCAGTCCTTTCAGTGTCTGCTAAATTCTTACTGATGATTTGTGTTGCATGAATTTGGCACAAACTGTCATTTTGTCATATGACAGTTTGCAAAAAGTAAATTCTTAAGCTGCCTCAAGAAGTTTTGTTAGCCATGTTACATAGAAAGATCTTTAACCAGTAACTGTGTAAGAGGCTAAGAAGAGAAAGTATTTTGTATCTCTTCTCTTATAAGGTGATTAAGGTGGTAGTAAACTACAAGAAGATTCAGAAGGCATAAGAAGTTGTTTTAAAATTTGGTGCAAGTTTGGGACAGAGTAAGAACACTGCTCCAATGGTCATGCTGGTTTACAACCTGTTTTATAATGCCAGATCCTTGTTACCAGCCCCACAGCCAAAGCAACATACCACTTAAGCAGGATTTTAAAAGACTTGTGGTGACTTGATCACATCTATTACATGTTCCAGTGTTTTGGCTAATTTGATACTGCTTCTAACTGGTGTGAAAAAAGACTGTGAGTAGTTACGGAACCTCTTAAAAAGAATGTTCTCTATACAATTCAGATGTTGACTGCCCCAACTGTGTAACTAAGCAGTTCAGTGTAAATAAACATACACTGTTTAGTTACGCAGAAATATCTTGAATTAGTTCATAGTTTTTGGCTCCGTTGAGAAGATGGAAAAGGATTGCCTCATGCAAGTTACACATGGTTGTGTGAAAAAGCAGACTGCCGTAAATTGCCTTGACTAGAATAAACTATTTAATTTTAGTTTTGTTTTAACTTACGTCCTTATGAAGGATAGATGAATATGAAGCAAGTTCTCAATTACAGATTTGTAAGCTCTAGGCTATATGGTAAATACACAGGTATTTCAGATCCTTTTTATTGTATTACTCCAAATTTAATAAAGCTCTCCAGAAAACCAAACAGTGGTTTCTACTACTTCCCAGAAGGTGTATGTTCAGCTTGCCCATGATAGAATCTGCTCTGTCAGATGCTACTGTTGGGTTTTAACTTTTTCTTTCCTAGGAATTTCAAGAGCTTTCTTACGTACTATTTTGAAGACTATAGCTGGCTATTTTGAGAAGGAAAGAACTAGTTACCTTTTTTATGGAAAGCCTACATGCTTTATTTTTCAAAGCCTTTCACTGAAGAAATTGTTCTTTCATTTGCTGCTTAAGAAACCAAAGGGCCTTATGCTGTAAATGTGACTTGTATTTTGTTATATTTCCACGGTTCTAAGCGGTAATAGCATTAAGCGTATTTCTTAAAGAATTGTTTATGTATTATAGCTGCTGCCTTAGTCCTGTTATTTTAAAATACCTGGGACCAGTGAAATTGTGTTTTAGAAAACAATACCTAACACATTGTGATGCTTAATGTGCTGTTAATATTCACGGCAAACATTGTAGGTTATATTAAGATATCTGTGTAAACTTAAGACAATACTAGAACTGTTAAACTGTTTAAGTTCATTTGCAGTTACTAGTACTCTATACTCTCAATCACACTAATGTCTTCTTTCGTGTCAACTTTTGAAAGCTACATTTTGTTAGGGTAACTTAAGGCAAGCCTTTAAAGAATTACTTGAATCTGTATTCCTCTAAATTATTTGGAAATATAAAAAATAACATCTCTTAGGACTCTACAATGTATTAAATTAATACATCCGTGGTAAAGGCAGTCTTAAATGTCAGTGTCCTGATCTGGGGTTTCAGTCACTGATCCCCCTGAACTGGGGGCTTTTCAGAACTGGATATTAATTTAACCTATTGGAGGGAAAACTAAATGAAAAAAATTGGTCAGATTTTATTTGGTAGACATTCTAAACTGCGGGGGTTGGGATATGTGCTTTTGGCATGGGCTATCTGTGAGAATATTATCTCATTTGTAAGAACAAAGTCAAAAAAATCCTGCAAGTTCAAATTAAGAGAGGCTTTTCTATGCAGTGGTAATGTAATGGAATAAGATCTTTATCTGGCTCAAGTAATACGATTTCTTTTTCTACTTATATTTGAGAACATAATTTTGATTTCTCTTGTTTGCTGCAATTTTCAGAATGATGAGAGTAGAAGAATAACAACAAAGAAAACTGAAAAGCGTGCTGATGAAAGTTATAAGAAAATTTTCTAGTTATTTAAAAATAAAAAAGAAGAAATAACTTCAGTTAAAATGAGAGGGTCAAATCCTTCTTCCTTGTAGATGCTTCCTGCTTAGTGTGTCAGGAAACTGGCTGTGTGTGAAGTTCCCTAATTATTTCTTCTTAACTTAAAGGAAAGAGGAGTTGCAAGAGCTAAGTCACCTTAAGGCCATGTGCCACTTGGCTCCTGCTACAACAGTTTTTCTTTAGGAAGCCTTGTCCAGCTATCTCTCCACTTACAAGTCATCATTGTGAGGCCCTGCAAGAGGCTGGAAGACTCATGTTGTGGCCAGAGTGAATAGCATCGTTTGGGAACAACAGGGGTACTTAACATCCAAGTTGTTTGCGAAAGAGTGAGAGGAAGGGGCAATGTTACAAAATATGGGCATTCCAGGGACCTTCTGTTTCTGGACTTGGATGGAGAGCGGCATTATATCTAGCTTGGCCTGAAGCAGAGGGACTGTCTAGCCCGAACGCAAAACAAAATGGAGAACGCAGGTTTGAAATTGGTATCTGATTAAGAAATTGCAAATTCTGTTACTGAAAAAGTAACCTAAGTTCTTTTTACAATGCCTTGAACAATACTATAAATTACACAAAGTTTCTGCCCTTTGCAGTCAACCTAATCTAAAGGAAAAAATGTGGAAGCCTGGCAGGTCATATCACCGCTTTACAGCCTCCACCCCGTGCACCTTCTGTGCTCACCCACTGCGAGCAGATCTTCATTCCGCTCTGGAAATGAGAGCAGGGTCTGAGCTGAACTGCCCAGCCCACCTGGTTTACTTCACATTCATTTGTAAAGGAGAGGTAAAGAGAAGGGAGTAAGTTCCTATTCTTTAATATATGTTCTTTAATATTCTTTATCTATATTATGTTTGCTACAGAAGGAGAAAAGAAGAGAAGTGGAATTAGCTGCATCTTAAGTATAAGTGTCAGTTGCGCTTTGGCTGCTCTGGTGTTTGCTAAATGAACGTGACTGCACCAAGACAGCCGTGTTTTCCATGTTAGGACTGTTGGTTCCATTTGGTTTTAAGTATGAAAGTCTCTGAAGCATTCTCTGCAGACTCAGTCTTGGAAAACAGACTAATCTTGCTAGATAGAAGGAATGTGTTAAAGAGGCTTGAAAAACCTTCTCTGCTGGGTTTGATGGAGAGGAACCTTGAAACTACTGATTTACAGATTAGATTAGGAGCCCCTAGGTCTGCCCCTCTCAAGGGGAGAGAAACAAGGAGTGAAATGGCACAAGTGTCATTTCAAGGAGGGAGCAGATTTTCTGTTCCTTTTCATCACACAAGTGGTGTGAATAAGGCACAGAACAGCCTGTGGAACCTGCTTATGCAGGGGGACAGCAGTACCAGAGGAGTCTTTTGAAAGGTAAAGGAGCCCACCAATTATTTGGGAGATGGGGAGAGAAATTTTACTGGGAACATGGGTAGAATGCCCTAGTTTGTTTTAAGGAAGATACTATGTCTTCCTCTCTCAATGGTGATGTGAATTAGAAATGTTGTAGAGAAGTTGTGGCCTTACAGGTCTGCACAGGTGCTGAGTATCCCAAGTAAAAGGCTGAATTTTCGGATGTATAGGTGCACAACATTTCAAGCCTTATTATTTAAAACTTTCCTTTTCTGTTACATTTTGTCTTTTTAGCAGCACCTGATTCACGTTTATGTGGAACTTTAACAAATACCCCAATGGCCTTTTAAAGTAAGAAAAATATGTGTTAACTTTTGTATTATATCCCCTGTTATAATGTTATCTATGTCTGTAGATAGATAAGTAAGTGTGTGTATAGATTACAGGATTTTAGATTTTTCAGTTCAATTGCACCAAAAGAGCAATGAATAAATGAGAAGTTAGATTTGAGTCAAATTCTACAAGGCTTCCATACAGGCTAACAATTATATGATACTTTTGTTGTCTATTATAAATTTACATGCTTAGTCTGCCTACATCTACGTGACTTGAGCAGAAAAGGAAAGCTTTTAAAACAAGTTTATGAACACTGGATCTCTCATTGCAGATGAAGTTTTTGGACTTTAGAGTGAACTTTGTTGATTAGGAGTTTTTTATTGGGGGTGGGTGGGATAGCGCGTATTTGTGCCATTTCCAATGGAAGAAATATGGGGAGGGGGAGTACCGAAAAAATACCCTGTTGTATATGTGACCCTTTTTTGTTCTTTGTTAAGAGATATGCTGCATTTTATATACTCATTGTGAACTATTACTCTGAAATAGCTGTGAGGGAAACCTGTCTGGAGAACTTCAGATGAATTAGCTGATTTTCAAGTGAGGTTCTGCCTTGTACCTTACTTTCCATTAGGTTTTAACTGCTTTACAAGGAGATTGCACAAGGCAGTAAAACCTTGCATTCATACACCGAATCCCTTTGCCTTCCAGGCCTCACATTTGTATCAACAGAACAAATAAGCCCCTGAAATTGTATCGTCTTTAAGTTCTCTGAAAGAGTTCTAACTGCTGTACAGATTTCTGAGATGAAGTTGTAAATCAAAATGTGTTATAGTGAACTCAGGCCTTGTGCAAAATATTTAATACTTGTTTATTTGTCTAATCGTACAGTCTCTGTACTAGTGGCAGTTTTATGTTTTGATTGTAAAATATTAAAATTCTCATGAGATTTATAAAGTGATGTTACTGTAGTGTCAGCTGTGATTCATAAATAGAACTGTCATAGCATGGCATTAGTGTATATCCAGTTTATTGGACAGCTCTTCAAAACCAAATTTATTCTTTTATCAGCTTTTAGATCAGTTACTTAAAAAATATGTAAAAGGTACAGTGACAGTTTTGAGAAATTCATATCACTTTGTACTCTGAATGAGGTTGCCTATAGAAATAAATGAACTTTTCGTATTTTCATGTTGGAAGATATTTTTATTTAAAATTTCCGTAAAAGCAACTTATGTAGAAAACTTTATTACTGTATATTTTGTTTGAAATGCATTTTATCCCACGTAATTTTGAGCTCATTTCTTAGACTGGTTGCTGTCCAGACATTTGTAAAATGTGATCACATATTGCCTTCATGCAAAGAATAAAAGTCCTGGGGAAAAACTGATGCAGTAGATGTCTCTAAAATTAGCATTTACTTTTCCTGAAAGCACACTAAGCCCGTGTCAGAATCTGGGCTTCTGATGCCCCACAGTGATCTCAGTTTATATTTTCACTGCTCGTTTACCCAGAAACCAGCCCTTTCTCTAAACCTGGGTTTCAAGATAGACTGCTTTGTCAGGCTTGGAGTTTGCCAGCACTCTGCAGGAAGCCAATTCTCAGCTTTTTGTCTGGTATAAATTTATGAAGTATGAGACATCGGAGGTCTGATCTGCTTAGAAGCATCATTGTTGGCTGGACATGGTATGGGAGGAGACAGTAAAGGAGGAAAGAGATGGGTTAGGTGGAAGTGGAAAGGTAGCATCAGGTGGCTCCGATGCCCTCTTCATTTTCGTTTGCTGAGGATGACAGCATCCCCGCTCCTCCCACAGCTGTATCCAGCAAGGGAGTACAGCCTTGTAACATGCCAGCTTTCAGCCAGCAGCAGCAGAAGGTAAGAGAGGAGCTTTCAGTACGGTGGAGACATACTTGATGGCACCCTGCCGAGAAAATGCCCGCCTTAAATTGCTCCGCAGATCCCAGTCCTGATCTGACTTGAATGTCCTTCGCCGCGGCAATGTTCTCTCGTTCCCTCCGTTTCTGGATGTTGGTAGGATCTGTAACTGTTACCTGTTTCCTAAGCAGGAAAGTCTCAAGTGCTGAAATCCAGATGTTCTGGATTGGTTTGTTGTGGCTTAAAATCGCCAATGTCATAAACTCATGAATTAGATAACCTAAGACTGGAGGTCTTTGCAGCTGGTTGTTCTTTGCCTGGAATACTTTGATATTGGCAGCTAGTGGTCTCTGCTTCGTCACTTAAACATCTCTAATCCCCTCTTTAGGTACGTCATGAGCTTTGGGTTAATCCTTTTGATATCAGTGTAGAGCTGTGTTTCCCTATCAAGTTTGCAGTTGTGAGGAATGCGGCTCAGTTGGTGTAGGAAATGAGCCGTTTGTGAGGAGTTGCGCAAAAAATGGTTCATTTGATGTTCTCTTCTTGTTGCCGGACACAAATGCGCTTGTCCTGCATCTCAGAGGCTCCCTGCGCTCGTGTCACCAGCAGGAGACCACTGCCGTTGCTCGGTAGATTGGAAAACTGGCTCTTAGGGTGACAGGGTGGGTTCCAATTTGTTGTGCCGAACTTACAAACCAGGAATTCAGAAATGAACTCCTACCCATGCACAAACCCCAGAGCAGCTAAATAAATGCTAGTTATTCAAGCTCTGAAATAATTTACTAAGTATTCTAGGCATAAATTTTAGAGTTAAACTATAAACTTGAAAAAAAAAAATCTTTCCTTTTTTCCTCTGTAGGACACCTGCCTATGAACAATGTTATTACGGCTCTAGAGCAGTTTCTTACTGCAAATTAAGGCAGTTGTGGATGTGGAGCAACTTGGAACTTAGAAATAATAGAGATTTAATGGCCTGCCTAGATCTACTTAGCAATTTTTTAATTTTTTTTTTGTCAAGCTTTTTGCTTGCATCTTAATCATTATTTGGCCTTTTTTAATAGAATTTCTTAAAACGCATCACCTTTTATGCAACATTCAAAAGGCTAGGTTTTACACTGTTTTGCAGTAATTAGCCATTCAAATCAAGGATAATCAAAGCAGAAGTTCCATTTGAAACTACATCAATGAAAACCGTATTATCTTTGACCTGAAAACAGAGGGGTTTGGTATTGGGGCATGAAGTTACTACACAAGCAGCATTTGTTCATGTCTGTCTCAGTGGCTCCTTAATTCTAGCTTAAGGCTATGGTTTGTAAGAGTAAACAAAAACAAAACTTTGAAGAGCTTCCTTTCCTGCAGGTGACTTAAGAACCAGATACCACAAGGAAGGATAACTGGCTTATTTTCCAAACAGAAAAATCAAATACTAGAGAAGAGATCTCAAAAAAAATTAGAAAAGAGAAACCAAAAACTAGAAAAGGAGATTCCTGCCCCTGCTATGCTGATAAAATAATCACTTACCTATGACCCCAAAGTTGTAAATGCTTAGCTGATGTCACAGAAGTGACTTCAAAGAAGCAAAAATGGTAATGAAGTCATCAGATACATCTGTAACTACAGCAATAAATTGTATCTAAAGAATCTATCCTACCATGGCACCAGATAGATTTATTTATTTAAAAAAATAATTTCTAAAAATAATTGTATCTTACAACAATTTTATCTTACAAAATCAGAGCAGGAGAATCAGGAAAAATAAAATTACACTAAAATGTCATTTTCATACTTTTGTTGTTAACCAGGAACTTTCAATGTAGCCTTTCCCCAAAAAGTATACTACAAACCCTGGCTTTACTGGGTTACAAGATAGAAGAAATCTGTTTAAAAAAATTAAAAATATAATTTTAATATTTGGAACACACTACCTAAAATTTTGATGCCAGCTATGCTCAAAGCCTTGATCTGTTATATAAAACTAGCAAGAAAAGTAGGTTTTGGTGCAGATTTCTGACTTGAGAGATACTAAATGCCATTTCTGCAGTCTGAATGTTTTCAATATAAAGTGCTAGTGTATTTTCATTGTTATCCCATGCAGGATTAAATTATTGATTAATCCGGTTTTATTTTTTGGCAAGCAGGAAACTCTTTAAAATGAGTTGAGTTTTTTGGAGTTTGTGCGTATATGCTTTATGTTTCCTAAAGAATTCATTGCTTGATTCCTACTGATTGACAACCATTACAAGAAATATTTGCTGTGAAATACCACCTTTGCATTATACTCACTGCCACATTTTGCAAACCAGAACCGTACAGTCAAAGCTCTTTGATTAAGCAAGCACTATAACTATTAGTTAAGCTTATCAGATCATTAACTGGCTGCTGGGTAGGAGGTGTTTCCTTATTCTTTTCATCTCGTAGGTAGTACAAAGCCTTGATTTTCTGCACACTGGAGAAACTAAATAAGCGGAGGTCTCTTTGCGTGTAATCGCCAGCTTAACTGAGCTCAGTCCCGTGTACTGCACTTATTCCATCAGACTTTTTCTTAGGACTCTCTGCCTGCCACTTTCCCAGCCCCGTTCTGGCACAGCCCATCTCCTGCAGCTCCTCTCGCTTCCATTTTCTTTCCTACATCAATGCCCACAGGCAGCACGTCGCTGTGTAAAATCGTAGAAGGGCAACGAAAATCAGAGGGCTCTGACTTTTTTTTTTTTTTTTTTTTTTTTTTTTTTTCCTGGTGATACTTGGTCAGAGAAAGCTGAATTTAAGACAGTGGCAGCCTGAACTTTGTGCCTGTTGCTCTTCAGCTGGAGATGGTTGCTTTGCCATCAGGGGCTGCAGGAGGGACCCGAACGTGCGGCTCTGCATCTCCGCTCGACGGTCCAGCTCGGGCCGGCAGCCGGCCTGGGCGATAGAGGCGGCTGATGAGCAGGGACGTGTGAGACCGAGGGAGAAACGTTAAAAGCGGCTGCAGGTGAGGGAGTGATCCAGAGGATCACCAAATCCAGATCCCAGAGTGATACAGCAACCGTTCAGAGCAGAGAGGTAGATATCAGGGAAGGTCTGGGGGGGGGGGGGGGGGGGGGGGAGAAGAAAGGAGAGTGGAAACTGTCATCTGCCACAATGACAGAGCGTGCGGTGCCGGCCCCGTAGGCATGGACCTGTTTTCTTTGAGATCGGGCCCCCCGCCCACCCCATCGGTTCAAATTCCAAAATTGCCTGTGCGGGGGGTGCTGGCTGCTGCTGTCTCATCAGAGAGCTTAACTGCGCCTGACGGCGGCTGCTTGGGCTCAGGTGTAATTTAGCCATAAGACGCTGATGGGGACGTTTCATTCCTGTGTGTTTGGCTTTGTTGGAAATGACTATTTGGTTAGATTGAATGACTATGATTAGAAAGTTGCATAAATTACTCTTCTTTTTTTTTCCCCCACCTGTTTTGCTGTAGCAGGCATTTTCTGGTGAAAGGTAGGTGAAATATTCCGTATAGAAAATTACATAGAGGTTAGATTAATTAAAAAAAAAAGGAACTTTGTTAAACCTGTGTGTTTTAAAACAAATTTATTTGAACAAAAGTATTAGTAACTATAAGCACTGTCCTGAACTGTGCGTTACTGATCACCGTGTCCTTCAAGATGCCACAGCTGATGAATTGCATTTTTCTTCAGTTCTTTTTTATGCGTGCATTTTAAGGGACAAACAGGTTTTGCTTCTTTAGTGTTGCTCAGTTTCTTAACTTTGAAAAACTAATGCTTTAAAATGGAAATAGATCTGATATCCTTTTTACACTTTCAAAAAAACATGCAACTGGTGCTAGGTGCTTAGCCAGTGATTTTTGCTAGCTTAGCAATATGAATATCTGTAAAAGTCTGGGAAAAATGTGATTTTTCAATTTTCTAATTTATAGATTGTAAGAGATGACATACTTAGTCACTGATACAGGTTGTCCGGATTTAAAATATTAAACAGACTTATTTTGCTCAATGAAACAAAAAGCTGACTTTAGTTTTGAATAGCATGTATGCACGGACTGGCATAGATTATCTGTTAAACATGGAGAGAAGACAGTACCAAAACCTGTTCCCCTTTAAAATCTATTTTCCTAGTAAGGGCAGAAGGGAAACCAGAAAAATTTGAAGAGTTGGAATGACCTGTTGAGTAACTTGTAACAAAAAGATTTCTAAAAACGTCAAAGCAGTTCCTTGCTGATAGTGACAGGCTGTAAAAGGCTGCAAGAGATCTTAACTTCCAAAACGATCTGTAAAATACAATAAAACTACCATAAGGTGTCACTATAACCCAGGCAACTCTCAAATAAACCGCAAACGTTACAGACATGTTCTTAGCCAGCTGCAAGGCTTTCCTTATACTGCTTTGTGAAAGTAAAAAGGACCAGTTTTTAAATAGCAGATTATTTCTGTATGCACAGAAATAATCATATACAATACACCAGCTTTATATTTTCCTTTTTTTTTTTTTTTTTTTTTTTTTTTTTTTTTGTCTGGTAGGTGTATTGTCACCCTTTCTTAGCATTTAGACCTATTCACTTTGGGGAGAGCAGTGAAGAGTATTTGCCAAGTTAGCCACAAAAATACCAGACTTAGGAAACTACATTTTACACAGTGGTTGTTGGCTCTATATACAGAAGGGGTTTTTGCCTTAGAGAGGGCTTCTATTGAAGAAGTTCATGCTTAATATATTTACTTGTATGAAGTGGAAAATAAAAAAAAAGTTTTCTAGCATTAAATATACCTGTAGTGGTTAGTGCAAGGGAAGCTCTGCCCTTTTGAGGGGAAACAGATGTACTTCACATAATAGCTTTCCCCACAGAAATGCTTTAAAAAGCCCTCCTACTTACTGTGTAAGGCGTAATTAATTACCATTTAATTAGCAGTTTCCAGTAAGGAAAACTATAAATAAGAACTCCTATTTCCATTATTGTTTTATTTGTTGTTAGCATCCCAGGAGCCTCTGTTTTTATTTCTTATCCAGCTGTGATCAAATTGCTTTCCTATCAGCTACCTGATTAGGAAGCAGAAACTAGAAACTAAAGATGAATTTTTTAACCATTTGAAATTAATGCCGGTTTTGCCACAGACATCAGGGAAACAAACATAGCATCTGAAAAATTGATTTGGGCTGACTCAACACAGCATTTAGACACGGCAGGAAAGGACTCCGTTCTCATATACAGTAAAATAGAGATCAGAATCCTGAAGTCTTTGAATCCATCTTCATTTATGGAGGAAAAGTGCAGATGTTGTAAAGCCATAGATTTCAAACCCTGAAGGACCATTTTGATCATTTAATCCAAACGCTTCTATAACATGGGGTCCCAGGTCACCCCTTTCATCTTTGACATCAGATGCTGTAGATCTTGAAGGCTGGTTTTATGTCCATATTGGCTCTAAAATACAGTTTTAATACAGCTTTACTAGAGGTCTTTGGGGGATAAGAGTCTGTAGTTTCAGCGGTAACTACAAGTTGAATGAGCCAGAAGTAGTTTTAATTTTGCAAAATGTTTCTTCGCAAGTGCAGGCCTAATCATGCGGTGTCTTGGACTTAGATTCCAGCTTGCAAGCAGCAGACTTACAATGATATGATATAAAACAAAGTGTTTTAAGAAGGTCCGAGGCGAGGAGAATCACAATGGGGGTAATTAAATTTTCGCAAAAGAAAATGAAGGCAGAGGGTTAAAACAGGAAAGGAAAAAGTAGGAACAATGAGAGCTGGGTCCATAAGGGCTATCATGTTAGGTCTTGTTAAGGAAAAGAGATTTCTTCAGCCGACGCTCCAAAACACGTACTGGGATTAGTCGCATCGGGATTGCCGTGGCCTCATCCAGCCCATCCTTGCTGGGAACTGGGAGGTGTCCCAGTGGATGGTGCCCCAGCAGGAGCCGGGCACTGCGAAGCTGCGGTGACACTCTCCGCAGCAGCGTTTTGGAGTCCAGGCGTTTTACTACTCCTGTCGAGCAGCCTCCCTGCAGAGAAGCCAGAGTGAGTAACCCCTTTTCTTTAAGGCTTAGGGCGCGGGTCAGTGAATTTCAAGAGGGGCCACCGCTGCGGCGCTGCAGAACTGCGGACAGTGGAAGGATGGCAAAGCGTAAAGAGGAGGGAGAGGTGAAACCTGCTGTGAGAAATGTACAGTTCTGCTAGTGGGGAGGTGGGCAATATTGCTCATGTCAGCCCCTCCATCCGTGAGGGGAACGTGCCAGCCAGGACGTCTCTCGGAGCGAGCCGCTTGAAGCATTCCCAAATTTACGAAGGACAGGCTTAAGGCTTCCGTGCTAAATGCCATTAGAGAACATGTGGATAAGTGAAAAAAAGCACTAAATTTGAAGCATAGCTTCTTTCTTGTGCCTGTTCTGTGCTCTCTTGAACTGAAGCAGGAGCAGAAAGAAGGGCAAACTAAAAACCTGGGTTCCAGAGCTGCTGGGAGGTTGGGGGTTTGAACACCACTTCCCAACCGGAGCCCCAGTCTTCCAAGGTGAATTCCTTGCACTGGGATTTGCACCATTTCCAGTTTGGAGCTGGGTTCTTACATGGTTTCAAGCATTCAGCTGCCTTAAGAGCATTCAGGAAACTCTCCCAAATGCTAGCAAATACATGTTTGTTTAAATGGAAGGCAATTTTCTTGTATACTTCTACGTGTATACATCCCTGAAAGCTGCTCCCAGGGCAGCAAGACGTGCTGCAGGGAGGGTTTACCGGGCAGTCTTTGAGTCGGCAGTGAGAGCGGTCGCTGGTCAACCCAAGTAGACAGAAATACACCCAGAGAAGCCCTGCTACAGGCATACGGGGCCGTAGTGCTGGGAGCTGGCTGGCCCCACGCTTACGGCTCGCCGTGGGAGGACTGTCTGCGGGAACAAACTGGGGGGGAGCTGGGTTGAGCCTGGAGTTTTCCAACAGCGCCCTACAGCACGTGAATTATTCAAAGATGAGAAAGAACCTGTAACCAGTTCTGCGACAAAAGAGGCTCCAGCCAAGCAAAACTTCCTCAGCTCCCAAATATTCCCCTCCTGTCCCTCTCCCTCTCCCTCTTCCTACCAGGAATAAAGGATTTCGGTGCAGGCTGCTTCCCTGCCTCACCTAACTGTGAGGAAGTGTATTCTCCAATATTCTCTTCCTTTTAGCGGAGCTGGGACAATCCAGACGTTTGGTATTTGTATTACGGAGGCATCTAAAACCCAGAGACTGCTGGCCCGTGCAAGGAGCCAGGGGAGGGATGGAGGGAGGGCTGGCTCTTGCCCTGCTTTGGCCCAGATTTACATCCCCCCCCAATCCTCCTCGCTCCGTTCAAACACCCAAATGAGGGGTCTGTAAGGGAAATCGACTCCGATCGGCTTTGTTTCTCTGGGGGAATCGCTTTCTCATGTTCCTTTCCCCCTCTCTCTCTCTCGGCAGAGGTTGGGCAAACCACGCTCTGAACAGAATTGAGGGGGGAAAAATGTGACCCCCGTGCCTGGGAGGGTAAGGACGAGCGTAGGGCAGGAGGGGGGCCGGGGGCAGAGCGGGAGCTGGGGTTCGAGGGTCCCTCCTGCCCTCCGCACAGCACCTCGCAGCTGGGACCTTCCGGGGAAAACCAGTTCTTCTGCTGGTGGTGGTGCTGGTGGTGCCGGTGCTGGTGGTGCTCTGACAGGCACCAACATTTAACTGCCCTTGGGAGAGAAAAGGGAACGTGGGAAACGCAAAGCTCTCCATTTTTCTAACAAACGGGAAGGTTTCTGCCTTCCCCTCCACCCAGGGAACAGGGAAGGGCTGACAGGAGCCCAAAACTAATATGAAATGGGGCTGCTTTTTTATTATTATTATTTTTTTATTTCCTTGTCCTCCATAACCCAAACCCAGTAACTGAGGCCTTGCCAAAAGCAGAATTTCTTCATTTGACTCCAGCCAACGCGCAGGCTTGACCAGAGTAGTGGCAGGCTGCATTTCCACGAGTGTTTTCGTTAAATACTTTCCACCAAGCTAGGAAAAAATGTGTTGTCATCAGGAGTTGGACTGGTTCACCTCTTTCAGCCACTTTGTGTTTCAAAAATCCAATGCATTTAATTTCTAGCCGGTCTTTCATTGCTTATTCAAACGGCATCGCACCAATGCACCTCTGTGTCTGTCTGGGCCCGGGAACATCAATAATAAATGACCAGGCTGGGGAAGGCGGCTCCGGGTTCAAACCAGCAGGTTCACTGGGGTAGGGGGCTCATCGGGGGGGTACTTAGCGAATGGGAACTGTAGCTTGCAGTAATTCCCTCCCTGCAGAAAAGACTCGTAAATGTTTAATAAACTTCTTGCCCTTGCCGTAGAGGAGGTCTCATTAATGAAGTGGAGTGGCTTGAGGACAGGTATTGTGTCCGTTACTATAGCACCACCTCGCAGGGGATCTGGGAGGGAGGGAGGAGGGAGGGAGGGAGGAAGGCTCCGAGGATGAGCCCCAGCCAGCCAGCCTGAGGTTGGTCCCTGGAAGAAGCAGCCGTGTCCTGCCCGGGGACCCCGACCCGCCGCAGCCCCCCCAGCCCGGCACCAGCTGCCCCTGGTCGGGTCCCCGACCCGGCGCGGATGCTCGGCGGAGCTGCTGCAAGTGCATCGCCAAATGCCTGAGCGCTTCCCAGGGGGGTCCGCTCCAGAGCTCTTCTCCGCTGACTTTCTGGCTTTGGAAGATCTGTTTTGATTTTTTAATATTTTTTTTTAATTTGTCTTCCATGCGCCTTTCTTGAGCAACTGGTTGTTATTGCGGAGGTCACCGAGGGGACCGGCGCAGGCTCCCCAGTCTGGCATCGGGAACTATGCCAGCAGAAGTGAATGCTTGTTAACACAAGGGATTTCCCGAAGAAGAAAGACAAAATGCCTTTCAAAGGGTTCGGTTCGCTGAAGGAAAGATTTTTTAACCCGGGGAAGGAAGAGGTGAAGAACACCGTTAGTGACTCGCTGGGGAAACTGAGAAGGTAAAATCCAACAGGAAATTCCCAGACAGGTCCATTGGTTCAATTTATTAAAGAGAAATGAAGTATAGAAAAATGTATAAACACAAAACAGAGTTTAGAGTTGCAAAATTATTTTCTGAGTTCAGATAGTGAGACACCCCTTGCTGCAAGACAGAAGGTGGAAAAGGAGCACTGTAACAACAGCAAGTGACTATAGATGATAGAATATTTATATTAAACAAAAAAAAGGTGAAAACACGTTATAAAATAGCGTTCTAATATTACAAAGAGCATGAAAAAAGTGTTTTTAATGAAAAAACTCTTAAATAACTAAGTGTGAATAATTCTGTGGTTTAGCTTCCATGAGAAAAAGTGATGATTTAATGGGAATTGACACTCTCAAATGATGCCACTCTTGAAATTAGACTTAATGTTCCTAAATTACAGGGGCTTTTTTGAAAATCTTGCTCTGAATCAGTAAGAAAAAACATATTCAGTAGAGATGTGTATGTGTGTGTTTACTGAGACTAACAAATTAGAACAGGGAGAAGCAGCTGTTTGCTAGCAAAAAAAGAGAAAAAAGGTTAAAGATTTTTATCTTAATTGACAGTTTACAAAACAACAAACTGAAAGATTTTTCTTTTTTGAGATATGAAAAGATGATGTAACAAATGACCCGTTTCATAAAGGGAAAGAGATTTCTCATTTAAATGGAAGATTATTTCTATTAGCAATGGCCACTGACAACATTTATTTGTCTAGTCAATAGATGAGAGCCAGAGGGTTCAGTGGCATTTCTTGCATGCTTGATGTGAAGTGTTTAAAATCTTTGTATGGATCAGGCCAACATTTTAACTGAATGTATTTTTAGTGATTGAATTGTATTTTCTTTCATATCCATCCCTTTACCTTCTTTGGGGAATGCTGGTTTTGAGATTTAGTTCTTGGAACATCTAAACATGCCTTTGATCACAAGAAAATGTATAATAATTTACATGTATTATACTACAGCATGTATATACAGGAAAATAAGCATGTACACTTTTAAAGAAGTTGCTAATATGAATTGGTAGATTGCCAGTTACACTATTTCTGTACCATGTGAACAGAGTGTGTGTTCCACACAGTTTCAACTTAACTTTTCTTCATTTACAGTGTTATAGTTGAAGTCAGACATTTTGCTTTTTTTACCTTTATCATACACTACAGTAATTCCAGGGATTCCTTTTCTTTTAAAACATCAAGTCATTTATTCAATCATAAATTCTCTTTGCTGTGGGCTCTGCTGGCCAATTTGACCAAATACACGTAGGGTTTGTATTTAGTGAGTATGTGATGCGGCAGTACACTGGGTTTGCTGTGTGGAAAAGGTATGCAAACTTTAAATTATCCAGATTACTCTTCTCTTGTAGCTGTGTATCAAGGATGTCATGCTGGTTCCTACGCAGTTGATCGATAGTACTGGCATCCAATTTCAGCAACATTGCTACTGCATCAAACCAGACCGAATCTGAGTTGAGATACAAGAAAGTTTGCTGGACTTAACTATTTTCTGTTTTAAACATACGTATACCAGTGCCTTTCTTAGATATACTAGCCAGTGGAGGAAATAATCCAAACAATAAAAGTTCTTTTACTACGTCTGCAATCAGCTCTAAGTAAGAATTGCTGCAAGCTGAGCAGTCTCTTCGGAAATATGCAGTCATATTTGAAGGTGTCTGTAAGGAATGAAACATGCATATTTTTAACTTGAAATTCATTCTTTACAGTTTAGCCTACAAATGGGAGCAGACGCTTCTTTTTTACGTGAGGGTATATAAGTATATATACCAGCTGCAACCTTGACTTTGCTCTTCATCCAATCCAATTGACCTTAATATGGTGTAAATCAGCAAAGAATTTGGTTTCTCTTCTAGCATTTGATAGGTGATTAATTATATTAATGTGCATTTAGATTAGGTGGCTAAGTGTGATTTCACCGACTGCTGTGTGTTGATGTGGGATCCAAACTAGCAAAATGGGTAGAAAAACACCCTTTAGCTTTGGTAAATACGACGAGTCTTTGCCTTCCTACCACATTTTCCCTCTCTCGCAAACAGCAGAGCAGATCCAGAAGTCAGTGTCTGGCAACGCTCCAGAGCCATCGGCCACAGACAAGTTCAGGTGCTAAAGCACAAGCAGCTTTAGCTGCAGAAAGCAACTTACTGCCTCCTCACAGGTGTGCAGCAACCTCAAATTGTTTTGTGGGTGCTACAAAACGAGAGTCTGCCCACAGGAGCTGGATCCTGGAAGGGAGGCGAGGGACTGAACTGGTGAGAGCCGAGAGGCGTCCGTGCTTTAGGCTGTTGCCAGCGGTTTCATTTGGGAGAACTTAGAAGACATTTTAGAAAATGTTTTAGAAGTTTTGTACAAAATAATTTTTTTAATACAAAATGGGGTTTGCTCTTGATTAGTTAAATACAGTAAGGCAGCCAAAAAAAAAAACCCAAACAATTTAGAGGATTCAAGGCTTGGGTGAATGGGTATCAGAGCTGGTGCTCTGCAAGCCTTAGAAGTTTCCCAGAAAAGAAAGCTTCTCCCGCAGGCACAAACACTTGGGGGCTTCTGTGAACTTAGTGCAGTCAAAGAAAAATTAGTGAACTTAGTGTAGTCAAAGAAAAATTCATGAACTGAAGAAGAATCTCAGGCTCTGCCTGCTCTGAGGATTTCAGGAGTTTTGGGCCAGCTAATGGCAACTGTGAGCTTACTGATTAAGTGGGAAGTGACTAAGTGGGTTTACAACTCAAAACCGCCACCGTTAATGTGAAACGTCGTATGGGCCATGTCGCACAGCTGCTGTACGTAGTCTGATGTCCCTTGATGAATTAGCCAGCCTAAACTGCTAAAAGCTGCAACTTCAATCTGGGTGATGCACCCTTGCATTGGACAGGACTCCTCCACTGGATCATAGGCTCAGCCCTCTCAAATTTTTCTTTTGCACACAATTCCGGAGAGTTTAGACCCGGCAGTGCTCTGAACGCAACGTGGGCTGTCCAGACTCGGGTGGTTCGTGAGTCTTAAAACCGTGTTGGTGCTCCAGCACCCACGGGGCATCCCATCCCCTCCCATGCACCGGCGCTGTGCTGGGGAGAACCTGCGAGGCTGCCCGGGAGCGCAGCACCGGTGAGACGCAGTCCCACGGTGCCTACATCTGAGACACGCCACGGGTTTCACGCAAACACCACGCGAAAAAACAGGCGGAGAGGTCCCACGCACCGGGCGACTTAAGAGGGTTTTGCCTGTCCCTACTGGGATTTTGTACCGAGGCACCAGTGGCAGGGTTTGGTACGGAAAATTATCACCTGGGCAAATCCTTAGAGAGTTAATGAGGTTCTAGAAGATTGCATCTGATTTTGGATAAATGATCTTTTTCCATAGTCATTGTGTAGGTTTCCGAAGTTATGCCGGGGTCGTCAGTAATTGCTGCGTGTGATGACTGATGCTGGATTTGTAGGTGTGAGGTTTGAACGCTGCGTATGATTGTGCTGCAGCTGCCTGTGAAAGACTGTAATTATCTGGTAAAAGTCGTTCAAGGATGTGCTCTAACACGTGGCAAGTATTAACATTTGCCCGTTATTGTAAAATCTATGTGTTTTTATTCAGATGAAATGAAATGGTGTGATTCTAGCCCACCTACTTTATAATTTCAAGAAATAACTATTTCCTATGCTAAAATCCCATAAGTACAGATTTCTGAATGTATATGTGTTCTAGGGATTTTATTTATTAGTGATAGGAACTTTGGAAATTTCTTTCATTCTTCCAAAATTCCGTATATGCCAGACTAGTCATTCAACAAAGAACAGAAATTTTGCATACAGTTTTTACAACATTTGGGCACAGAACATGGATGCAGACATCCTCAAATAGCTTAGCTCTTCTTACTTGCCAAGTGTTGTATGTTTGCTGAAAAAAGGAAACAGATTGATGTAAGGACTGAACATTTCCTGTGCTGCGAAATGCTCTCCTGGGTTAGTCAGATACTTAGAGGAGAGCACTGCCTCCGAAGCAGTTTTCTTCTAAATCATTGGTGTACAACAAGTGAAAATTTTCAGTGGCACTACCAAAATATATAGATCAATTAGAAGAGATATTCCTCATCTCTCATGGAGTTGCCATACCTTCATTATGTACCTGGTCAATAAAATAAAGCCAAAAAGCTAGGTCAGACACTGGCTCTGTCAATGTCTGCACTGCTAATGCTTCATCCCGGCTCCATTTTTGGACTGCTATTGCAAAATAGTTTTCTGCAAGACAAATCTGCTAAAGAGGGGTTAACATTAAGCTTTGGGGGTATGAAATATACTCTGTGGATTTGGGGTCATGGATCAGTCCTCAACTTGCTTTTGTTAGTGGGGGGTGAGAACAATAGCAAAGCAATTAATTTCTCCGCAGAGGCAATGTTGGCCCACAGCGCTAGTCCTGGCTCACCACTTTGAGCAGTGAATTTGGAGCAGACGGATGTTTTCATGCCTATCTGAAGTGACAGCCAGCTGAAAATGTCCAGATCAGAACAGATGTTTTGGCTTTGCATGATGTGTCTAATCTTTGCCAGCTGCCCAAAATAACGCACCAATTAAAGCCTAATGTCTCTATTATAAATAGAGAGCCTGGTAAAGGTATAAAATTTGAGAAATTGTGCTTTGATTTAATTCAATCAGTATCTTAGATTATGTTAGAGGAAGACAATTAAATTACTTCTTTTGGTTTGTTAATAACTCAATTTTGAGATGACAACAGTTCTAAAAAATAATTAGTCAAATGTCTTTTCACTTCCTGAGGTCTTTATTTTTGATTTTATTCTGTTTACACCTACCTATATTAGCACACAGAGCATGGAATATACAGTGACTTCTTTTTAAAGTGCCTGACTGCATTACTCTCTGTACTCTCATTTCACTAACAAATGCTGTTTCCCTGCCAGTGAATCATAAGATCTCAATCACGTTCAATAACACCACAGAAATATCACATTTCCTGTTTTACCTTGCTTTAATGCAAAGTCTTCCCTCCAGCCTGACAATGAGCTAATGATCTAACTTTGCAGTTAGCGCTGATTTGAGCAAGGGATTAAATCAAATAATCCCGGGAGTTCCCTTCTGGCCCAAAACACTCCGACTCTAGTGGTTTTCGGAAATGTGAGCTGATGGACTGTAACATGCTTTTTTTCTTTTTGCTAAGACTAAGGCTGAGGTAATGGCGATGTAAAAGGAATAATATAGTAAATGATGCACCAGTTAGCCTGTAGCTCTAAGGCCTAGAAATGCTGAGATTTTTAGGTGAAACTTCATAGTGGAAAGATATATTTAAGTCCACTGAAAGCACCCCAGGAAGCCATACTTACCACCTGTATTTGCAAAACCTTTAGTATAGAGCGCTATCTGTTAGATTATGGGTAATATGTTAGATTTAGAGCAACCGGAGAAAGCTGTGATTAAACCAACACTGTTCTCCCAAAAGTCCCAACCAGCCACTGTGTAGATCAGCCAGGTGTAGCCCATCCATGTATGCTCTGTCAACATTTCTTTATAGCCGATTTTTGTACGGAAAACCAAAGTGCATTAGATTTCAAATACACTCAGCTAGATGTGTGAAAGAAGGAAATAAGTTACTCCTTATCAGAAGAGAGTGAACAAAGTCATTTCATCATCTTATATGGCAAGCTGGGCTTCCTTTAGATTAAGTAACTGTTCATATTTTCACAGTACTGAGAGTAACTCCACGGCAGGCACAAAAGGAGCTGGATCCTGAGCTCGCTGCTTCAGAGCAATGCCAAAACTGAACGGCTTCCTAATGGAGCTGCTGATCGAGGTCTCCCTTAGTAAACAATTAACTTTAAGCTCGTGGGTAGTGTTCAGCGGGCTAGTTATGGATTCACAGCTAAGCACGTGCTTAAATCTCAGCATGTCAGAAACCCTGTATTCTGCATTTAAAACTAATGCATGGGAAGTTCATGTTAGGAAAGGACGTATTTAGCTCCCGTCCAGGGGTGCGTGTTCAGTTATTTCTCACCTCCCCTTTCCTACCAGAGACATCCCTTGGTCCTGTAGCATCCATGGGACGTTAATAGCTCCAATCAGATTGGGAGACCAGATTAACTTTTAATTGCACTATCATGCGGTTCCAGATTACATAGAAGTGCCATTTTGTTTAATGTGAATCTCTCAGCCAGGGTGCCTGTGAGAAGAGGAAAGGCTGAGTACGCAAAGCTGGAGGAGCTGCTGCACTCCCATGTTGGTTGGTAGCTGATGGGCAACCTCTCGCAGGCTGAAATGGCTGGGTACCATTTGCTCCCATCCCGAGTAAATGGGCGAGCCCGCATCCCTGGCACCTTCCCTCCCAGTTCCTCCCAACTGCGCTCCCATTGCCACACCAGGTCCCACCATTGATCCCAGGCAAAGCCCTTTCAGCCTCCGCTGCTGAGGAGTGGTGAATCTACAGCCCGGAAAGTCGCCGTCTTCCTTCAGACCTCATTTTGCATTAAGTATTTTACAGAAAGGGCAACACGTGTGACAATAGGAGTTTCAGGGGTTCGCTTTGAGTAAAACCATGCTTTGTGCTGTATTTGCCCTTTTCTTGAAACCCACTGCCAGCTCTGCTTAGTGGATTTAATTAGAAATTACGATCAATTTCTTCATATGTATGTTTTCCTAACAACCAGCAGAATTTATCACAACAGAGCTCAGTTTAGCTCACATAATTATGCTCATGAATAGCCTGTGAACGTTTTTCCAGCTAGCTGCCCGGCTAGGCAGCTCGGATTTACAAACTTCAGAGGTCGTTCACGATAAAATGTCGTCTATGTTAACCTTTCAAAGCCTGCCCAGCATTAACTCATCACACCACCAAGAGACAAACGCCTTGCAAGGAGATGGTTTAGCAGCCGACTGGAGCACGTAAACGCCCATCTACATTTCAGCAAATTTTACTGAGACGCTGAGGCGTTTTCATTTTCTCTTTCTTCATCCATTTAGGAAAATCGATGGCACCAACGTCGAGGAGGATCACATTGAGCTGACGGCAGAGGGGCGGCCCGTGCTGGCAAGCCCCCGCAAGCTGGTACCCTGCGACTGCTACTGCTGCGGGCTGCCCAAGCGCTACATCATCGCCATAATGAGCGGTCTGGGCTTCTGCATCTCCTTCGGAATTAGGTGCAACCTGGGTGTTGCCATCGTGGAAATGGTGAACAATAACACGGTTTATGTTAACGGCAAACCAGAGCTGCAGGTGAGAAAACGTCCTCCTTTCACTGTTCTGAGCAGACACCGTTGCAAAATCGTCAAAAAGTAATGCGTATACGTAGGTCAAAAAGTAATGCGTCTACGTAGATCAAAAACTGAGGGAGGGAGACACGTGAGTCTCCATTCACACAGACATGTAGGTGCTTTATTCCTATTTAGGTGTCAAAGTCACATTGAAAATCTGTAAGATCTGATGATTTGCAAGGTCATAGAGAATGTAAGCAGCAGAAATGAGAACTGAATTGGCTGGCATGTCTATCAGGTCACTGATCTTTCAGTTATAGACAGATTTTTTTGCAGTGGCAGAAGCTTTTACTATTTACTATCTCTCAGGGAAGTGCGCTCTGATGCTGCTAACAGAAGGAATTATTAATTGCTGTATGTAGCGCTGCACTCGCTCTATTCATATCAGTAGATGACTTTCAAGACCTTGAAGTAGTCACTGGCAATAAGGCAACAGGTTTTTACAGGTTATTGACAATGCGGATTGCTGTCTAGAGGTATTCAGAGGTAGGTGCCAAGCTATTTTCAAATTTGCAGTAGATGGCATGTGGTTCGCAGCAGATGCTTACAAACCTTTAACAAGGCACCCAGGGAACTGTGGGTTCAATGCATACCTTAGTTTCCCCAGTCCTGCCTTGGTAAAAGGCTGAGATATCATAAGTCCTTTCGTGGACTTAATGAACTTGAACCTTTACATTTCCTCTACTTGTTGACTTTTTTTGGATATATTTTGGAAATTTTTGTCCTAACAAATTATTCACAGCTATATTGACTCTGACCTGATGATTCCCCATGCGCTGAGGTCTAGGGGAAAAGCTACTACAGAAGGACAAAGTATCACCAGACCCTCCCAGGGAACGGAGGCTTCCCCCAGCCCATGGATACCCTTTGTTTGTCTGCACATTCCCTAAACCAAAACACGTCTCCCAGAGAGGCAGATACCTTCTGTCAAGTTTCTAGTGATGAATGAATAGCTGTGCAATTATTCATCAGCTTTTAACTATTCATCAGATATTTTAACTTCTGGTAAAGAAAAGTGCAGAAAGTGTCTATAACAAATTTCCAAAGTTAAAAACATGTCTGCCCGCATGACTTGTGGTATAGGAGCTGTTGACCTGCAAAGACCAGAGACGATGTTTATGATTCTAGAGCTGGGGGGTCAAATAAATCTTCCTTCCCTTCCCACATTATGCCATGGTCAGTCCTTCAGTGTTTTTCTCTCCCCTTCCTAGCTATCAGGCAGACTGGTGCTAATCAGACTCAATAAACCCCACAAAGATTTACCAAAGTGAACAAAGAGTTTCCTAGGGGGGAGCAGCTCTGTGGAAAAGGACCTGGGGGTCCTGGTGGACCACAAGCTCAATATGAGCGAACAGCGTGCTGCTGCGGCAAAGCAAGCCAACAGGATCCTGGGCTGCATCAACAAGGGCATCCCCAGCAGGGACAAAGAAGTCATTCTCCCACTCTACTCAGCGCTTGTGAGGCCACAGCTGGAATGCTGTGTTCAGTTTTGGTCCCCGCTATACAAAAAAGGCGTGGACAGGTGGGAGAGAGTCCAGAGAAGGGCCACAGAGATGATCAAAGGACCGGGAAGCCTGCCCCATGAGAGAACTGGGTTTGTTCAGCCTTGAGAAAAGAAGGCTTAGGGGAGACCTTATCACCATGTTCCAGGATTTAAAGGGGGGCTACAAAGAAGATGGAGACTCCCTTTCTACAGGGAGTCACATGGAAAAGATGAGGGGTAGTGGGTACACGTTAATCCTGGGGAGATTCTGACTGGACACAAAAGGAAAATTTTTCACAATGAGAACAATCAGCCATTGGAACAATCTCCCCAGGGAAGCGGTGGATTCCCCAGGACCGGACACTTTTAAGATTCAGCTGGACAGGGTGCTGGGCCGTCTTGTCTAGACCGTGCTTTTGCCAAGAAAGGTTGGACCAGATGGTCCTTGAGGTCCTTTCCAACCTGGTATTTTATGATTCTGTGATTCTGGTTCTTCCTCATCCGCAATCTCCTCTCACCAGCTCCTGCTCCTTAGACTTGCTGCTGAATTTGTATTTATTCAGCCTGATTCCTGTTCCCTGTGATCCCGATGGGACTTTGTGGTTCTATACTTCACCCCGGAGCAGGAGAAAGGAGGTGCCTGCATAGGCTGGGAAGCTCAGCAACACCAGCCAGCGTAAAGAGGTTGCTTTGATTTGGAGGATGGGGAGACTTCTGTATGACTTCCAAACAGTCGTTATCTTACAATGAGTATGCTTCGTCTTACAGCATTTTTTTTTTCTGTTTCCTTTACAGAAAGCTCAATTCAACTGGGATCCAGAGACGGTGGGACTCATTCATGGCTCTTTTTTCTGGGGTTACATCGTGACACAAATTCCAGGAGGGTTCATCTCAAACAAATTGGCTGCTAACAGGTAAGAAAACAATAATCAAAAGAATTGAGCTTTACAGCCTGATGCCTGTTTTACACTGTTTAAATGATGACTACCAAAATAGTGAATTAATGTGTTTCAGGAATACACATCTGAAAGTGAACGTGCAGTATTTATGTCTATAACCAAAAATGGGACCAGATTTCCATTATGGCTCTATTGCTGATTCTCCCAATTTAGCTTGTTTATCTCAAATATTTACACATTTCTTTAAACAATAATGCTTTCTGGAGAGTGTTAGGAAAATCACACCTAAAGCTTCAGACAATGATTGTAGCATTTGTCTTTCAGAAGTTGCCTTAGTGCTTTTTAGCTTAACTTAACACCAAACAAGAATTTTCCGACAAAATTTGACCTTCCTCCTTTAAAAATTCCCTATGGTCTGAAGCTGGGCATGTAGGAATTACAGAACTGTTTATGTTCTGAAGACACAAATCCGTCCTCATGCACACGGATATCCTCGCCATGGCTGCATACAGTACTGACTGCCATTAGGATTGCCTAGAATTTCTAATAGAGCCTCGTGATTTCTGTTTGGTGAACTCTGAACATCTGTACAGATTTCTTCTATGCTCATTGTGTTTGTGAATTTTTTTTTAATTCAACTGCTTTTGGAAATGAAAGTAAGAAAAGTAGCTAATTTTGCTAAAGCTAACTTTGGTTTTGGACATGTTCCAGAACTTGGAACATGATCATAAGAGAGAGGCAAATTGTCTGAAGACAGCTGGTTGTGAATAAGATCATGAGATGTGCATGTTAAGGGCGCTTGGGATCTTCAGATAAAAGAGATGGTTGGTACTCATTTCATTCTCTGCAAACAAGACATGGCCTATCTACAAATGCTTTCAGAATTGGAAACGGGCTTTAAGACCGGTTATATAGTGTTTTGCCCCAAATCAAAGTACTTTGCTCTCTGCATTCTGCAAAGAGCTCTAGGGGTTACAAGGCTTCCTGGGCGTTCTTCCCACCCATACGCCCTGACAGAAATGACTCCAGGACAGAGTCATCCCATAGAATTGTCCAGAAGTTCAGTCCCAACTCCCCTCCGTAACCAAAAGTTACTCAGAGTTCAATTTACACTGCTTCTTCAACACTACTAACATCCTCAATTATTCATTTCTTTACCACACAAAAGTGCCTAAGCAGAGTATTTTTCCGTCTCCTGAATAAGCCAAACAAATTAGCTAAGCTTAATCATTTCCCCAGCCTTTCTAGTCTTGCCACCAGCTTTTGCAGCAGAAGGGCCTCAAAACACAGATGTGCACGCTGTTGGCTGAATAATTCAGCATATTATTAGTTTGGCTCTTGTTTCCTTAATTTTCTTGCAAACAGTAAAATCAACTCCGTTTACACTGTAACTCAATGTATTCTGTCAGCAGACTACTTCCTTAGGTATGTGTTGTGCATGTGCACAGAAAGCTGTATTTCTGTCCCCACAAGAGTTTCAGACTCAATCTAATGCTATATTACAACATCACACTGTAGATTAGACTATCCTAACCGGGTTTAGGAGTAGAATTTGCTGAGGAACAGCAATATCCCAAAAGCTGAGCTCAAAGAGAATTTCTGTTTGCAGTAATAGGATTCACAGGTCTGGCTAACTCCATGTTTTTCCTTTATTCCTTGTTTACCCGCCCTATTTCAGCTCGGGTAGATTCATCACCGTTGTTTGTTACTGACACGGGGCAGTAGGTGCGCGCCACTTTTCGGTTAAACGTAGGAAAACCCGTGTCCACGCTGTGAGAAGCTGCCGCAGGCTGCGGTGAGCGAGGCAGACGCGGTTTGGGTGCTGCCCCAGCGCCTCTGAGCAGCCTGGACCTTCAGGGATGCTGCTTGGATCCGTTACCACTACACAGAGGTTTCTGCTGCCTGTGTCTCTAATGGGTACTGACATTTGGGAGTCTGCAAATGATTTCCCAAAGGAGCCGGGCCCCGGGTGCATTTAGAGCTTCGACTGACTTGTGCCCACCTGCAGCAAGGGCTCTTCCCAAGCGGGGTAACAAAACGTTGATATCATGTTTTTCACAGGAGTCGTCTTGTAGAAATGCCCCTTCTATGTTATAGTCACAAAGGGCACGTGTAGCTGTTATTTAGAGAAGTGATGTTGGAAAGGAGTTGACCTTCAGCAGCCCTGTTATACATGATAGCAGCAGCAAGTGGGACTAACCAACATGTTCGGAGAGGCACTTAAACCAGACTGTAGCTGATTGAAGTTAAACCCTACTGATAGAACAGAATTGAAGTACTTCCCAGAATAGGACTGCTTCTCTCAGGTCAGGACTCATACAAACAGCCTAGCCTCCAGTACCAACACCTGTATCTATTCTGCTGATACAAAGAAAAATCCAGCACCTTTGTTTAAGTATGTATAAAACTTGTTTTCCATTCAGAGAAGAAAATGTATTGACCATATAGGGATTTATCCCCTTTTGGCAATAAGAGGACTTTACAAGCATTTGGGTTGGTGAGATTGTGGTACCTGACACTGTCTCTGCGACTGTACCCAAGAACAGCATCACTTCTGAAAAGTAGACAAAAATTATATTCCCTTTCATGTTACTTTTTTCCATAGGGTATTTGGAGCAGCTATCTTTCTAACATCTACACTGAACATGTTCATCCCTTCTGCTGCCAGAGTGCATTATGGCTGTGTGATGTTTGTAAGAATTCTGCAAGGTCTGGTGGAGGTAGGAGCACTCACCATTTTGGTCCTTTCATACATCATTTGCTCTTAGAGATTTGGCTCTAAAAAATCATAAGATCTTTTGGCCAAGGTTTCTGATGAATCTACATTTTTACTTGTTACTCATATTTAGGATGACAATTTATTAATCATAGCAGTTTATATTTTAAGGTTTACTCGAAAAGAAGTAAAAAGTTTAGGTTTCTGGTGCTGCGGTTTGATCTATTTTGGTTTACTTTTGCCACCCTCTGCATGTACCAAACAGCATTTTTACCCCAGAACACATTACCATTGAAGTGATTATCCAAATTAGTTTGACATCTTCATACCCAAACAACAGAGCTCTTCCCGGCTTACCTAACCCTTCCTACATCATTCCGCGGTGACAAACAGCTAGACAGGTTAGACAGTATCAGCAACTGCTCGAAGTAGGAATGCCGTGAGAGCAATTCATACGATGTGCGAAATGTCTGCCAGGGCGTCACCTACCCAGCCTGCCATGGGATGTGGAGTAAGTGGGCTCCTCCGCTGGAGAGAAGCAGGTTGGCCACCACATCGTTCTGCGGTAAGTTCATGGGCTCATACAGTTTATGTAAGTACATATTCCTGTTAGACGTATTTTATTCGTTTCGTGATTTAAAAGAGAAATGCAAACCCTCTGCCCTTCGCTGCGCCTGCCCACATA
Source organism: Astur gentilis (assembly GCF_929443795.1). NCBI lineage: Eukaryota > Metazoa > Chordata > Aves > Accipitriformes > Accipitridae > Astur > Astur gentilis. Next base: position 15,423,363 of record NC_064913.1, read on the forward strand.
CCCATTGGGCTTGTACTCCGCGCTCAGGAACCTGAGAGTCTTTTTGTTTAATAGGTCACCATTTTATCGTTGAAAGCCAACCCTCAGAACGGCTCTCACAGTAAACTAAAATGGGTCTAGAGGTGTCACGTGGGAGAAATCACACTTTTTTTTTTTTTTTTTTCATTTGCTCCATCCTTAGGGATTCCGTTTGTTATACGTATTGAATTGACCCTCCTAAGCAAGCACGCACTTAAAAAAATTATCTTCAAAGGACTTGAATACTTTAGGCTGGCTGCTCAATACAGTGCAGCGGAGGTGATGTAACCTGCTGCCACTGGCTGTTCTGCTCCACTGTTTTGAGTTACGATCGGGCTTGTACTTTGCTCTCTTCTCTGGTTCCCCTTCCAGTGCTGACAGGTGGCTTGTGGGAAATTTCAGAAGACTTTGGGGACAGGAACCTAGTGGAAAGATGGGAGAAATCAAACTTTCTCATTGCTTTTGGAATGTTTCTAGCCTCTGGCAAGAAGCTTAAACCTTGTTATGAAGCAGGGAGCAGGAAAAATACTGAGGTTTTACACCTTGTGCTTCAAGGAAGATACCCTCTTTTTGCTTACAGACATGCTAAGAAAAAAAAAAAAAAAGTCTTCTACTTTTAATTCCATCCTCCAGGTAGCAGGTTTTGCCACAGGTCACTCTGTGATACCACAGTTTCTTGCCAGAAAAGACTACTGTGAGTGTCAGACCTGTCTGGCCTTTTCCCAGGTCTAGTTGGAGCTGTGCCCTCCTCGTACACGCTCCTACCTAAACTCTTCATCTTCTTTTGGTGACCCTGCAATCTTCAGTTAGCTGCTAATTCCAGGGAAAATGGTGAATGTTAGTATCTCCTTACCAGCTCCAGGCTGGATTTGGGTACGTGGTTAAATGCCAGGAAGGTAAGGCATAACTCAAATGTAGTCCCTCTGTCTTTTTACCTAAAAAGTCCAGATGTGAAGAGTACAGGGCAGGAATGGTTCTGCTGTAATTTCAAATGCGCTGTGTTGGCAATGAAGGAAACGACACTTCTCGTTACTTCACTTTCCCCCTAAGATACCCTCATCATCTGTATTTGGGGTGTCCCTTCCCATTTGTAACAGGGAAATTGGAATGGTGAGTGGATTCTAATAATACTGGAGAAAAATCAGAAATGATAGGACTTTGAAAAATAAGCAATTGGGAAAGGTGGAAGAGAACACAATGAAAATAAATGTAGATGGTGGGGTAAAGCCAGCTGAAGATGAATGCTTGTAAGAGAGAATATTCATAGAAAATATACAAGTCAGAGAAGAAAAAAGTCTGTCCATCAGCAGTGGAACTGATAGTCTAGGGAAAATACAACTCTAAAATACAAGAAAAAGGGTAAAAGGAGGAGTGAAATAAGAGAAAAAAAGCAGCTTTTCATATCACGGGAATTTTATTTTTACTACAGATGACTCCAGGATTTAGTGATTATTTAGGTGTTTCCATTTTCTGTAGAACAGGCTAAAAGAGAAGCCCGTCCACCCTCAATGCTCTCTCCTTGAAATCCTAGCAGCAGGTAGAGAAAGCTCCATCTTGCAAAGCAGCACCTATTTTAGTGGCTACAAAAAAGGTGCACAGGAACAGTGGAAAAATTAGGAAACCCCATGTTAACAAGGTTCCTGATTTCGCTGACTATATTCTTGCCTGGGGCTTTGCTATTGCTGTAGGAAAAATGAATTACAGAGAGATGAGGGAGAACAGTCACCGTGAACCATTGTAGAGAAGTATTTGCTAATGAGTGGAGCGTTACCAAATGTTCTCTAACAAAGTATGTTATACTCTCAAAACTACAAGTATGTCATTTCCTAGAATAATTCAAAGCAGCACTTCTTGCATGTGAAGCCACTGGCACCGTCTTGCACTGAACCTAAATGTCCAGATCGCATGAATTCTCTGTAGGGCCTTCATGGAAATTCCTTTCCAAGCACTTAAATGCTCATTTCTTTCTACAAGTCACTCGGAAGTATATTTCACGAGTATTATATATTTCCTAATCAGAAACCTTGGCACAGACCACTTTCTTATCCTTTTTTTCCCTGTCAACTTTCGCCTATTTATTCCGGCTGTTTGTTCACGCTGCTGATACGAACTAAACATGATTAAACAGACTCAGGGTTGGTCTGAACACCCTCTTTGCTAGCAGCACTTGTGGGATCACGGGGCGAGAGCCACGACAAGACCCTCCCAGCATATCTGCAACCATCAGGATTTCTGCACACCAAGAAGGCTTCTGAAATTTGGGGCATTAGCTTCTCTGGAGCTCACCTCACATCCCACAAGGTTAGGAGGGATTCCCCACTTCAGTGCATACCGCCTGCGCGGTGGTTTACCGTCAGTTCCAGCTTTGCAAATCCCATTTAGCTACAGGGCTCAGCCCTTCTAGTTGCAAAATGAGACCAGTGAGGGCCAGTCCTTCCCACCACCCCGAGCTAAATTTTACAGTTGCCATCCCATTGCCCACGGGTGCCCATCACCCAGAGGCGTCCCTCCAGTTCTGCCCCCATGAGCACCTGCCTGGATCATCTGCACTGGAAGCTGGGCTCGCCTATCGTAGCTGACATGTTTTCTTAATCCTTTTTTCTCCTCAGGGTCTTACGCAGGTGCGGTGGTGGCCATGCCACTGGCAGGTGTGCTGGTACAGTATATAGGATGGTCATCGGTCTTCTATATTTATGGTGAGTTGCTTAACCTAAAGGATCTCTGTGACTAGACTGGTACTGCCAGCGGTTTTGTTAAACTTGTATAACCAGTATGGATCAAAGCTGTTTGGGGGAATGAAGATGTCGCAAACGGGTATTCCAACGTATTCCCTACTTATTGCAGCTTCTGAAAGCTTTTATTTTGCAATCATCTGTTGTAAAATGTTTTAAAATTGTAATGACCGGGCTACAGCCCATGGTCTCCCAGTGCCAGGGTAGGATGCAGTTGCAAAGGTTGCTCTGTACACAAACACTCACGCGATGCGTGTCCCGGAGGGCACGCTAACAGCGAACGCTGCAGCATGTGCTGCTGATGGGAAGCCGAACACCTCCAAACCCTTCTGCCCTGAGACCCCTGCCCCTCGCTGCCCACCCCCGGTAAATGCGGCACAAAGTGGTCTCGTCACAGGGGTACGACCCAGTGGCTGTGCTGGGACGCCTCGTGCTTCCCCCGCCGGCACACGACGGGGCTGTCTCAAACCCGGCCTCGCACATCAGCAACCCAGTTACGATGGGTTTTCTCCGTTTTCTCTGGAGACACATAAAAATTTGCTTCTGCCTTTTCGCTGCTCCGTGCGTATCATGTAACACAAGTGACAACATGCTCACATGCTTTGGAAGCAGGCATACAACACGCACCGAGTTAGTTATCGTATTTTCTTTCTTCCCTCGGCATGTTTTCTACACAGATTTGGTTTAACTGGCTCTTGAAACAAACTTCAAGGCCTGAAGATACTGAAGTGTGGCTTTACTGGCTTTTAAAACCGAGATTTGCTTTTCTTTCCTCTGCAGGAATGTTTGGGATTGTTTGGTACATGTTCTGGCTGCTTCATGCCTATGAGAGCCCCGCTGCACATCCAACAATAACCAACGAAGAAAAGATATATATAGAAACAAGTATCGGAGAAGGAGCCAGCCTAGCTAGTGCAAGTGTAAGTAAAAAAGGCTTTTCTGGTTATGATTTGTGAGCACTTTGCACAAGATGAGCCTGTGACTGGATAGATACTCTTGGCCACCTATGAGCAGCAGAACTATTTGCTGTTGATGTTTAGGGGCTTTTCCTGTTACGAAAATTACAGGACCAGGCTCACGCAGCTGGACAGGATGAGTTCGGCTGCCAGGAAAACACATAGTGCTGTTTCAGCTCTTGGCTTATAGATCCTCCCCAAGCTAGGGAGGGAAAGGAGTGGGCAGAGAGGGGAAACACCGCGCTCTGATCTCCTGCTCTTGAGTTACTGTCATGTTTGTTCTAAAAAATATTAACAGAAATGGCTAAATAAGAAGCTGGCTGCAGATGTTATATTACCCAGCTGCCTTTTGAGCTCTTATTAAGGATGATTGAAATTCTGAAAGCTTAAGGACAAGGTTTCTGCCCTGCTCAGTCTCACAGCAGCTCAGCTCACTGTTCTAGGAGTTCTCTCCTCTCTCTGAGAGGATCCTGAAAACTCAAAACTAAAACCTATTTTCCCATCAAACCTCTCTCCATTTCCTCAGATGACTCATTTTTGCTAGTGGTGAAAACCAAAGCTGTTTCTTGATAAAGTGTTCCTTCTTGGATTTTACTCTAAAACATTCCAGAGCAAAATAACTCCGAACTCTTTTCTCTACACATTTTGTGTAATAGCCTTGCTGAGAGTATACCAGACTCTCCTTTGGGGCATGCTCCTGAAGTTTGGCTGAAGTCACTCAGGTCGTGGCTGGAGACACACACACACACACATATTCCAGCTGATGGTTTTCCCCTTGCTGTACAGTGGTTTTACTGCAGAGGACACTGCCACCACCACCATGTGTTCACACACGACCACAGGCATATGGTTGCCCATAGAACACAACTACCATCTAAAAAAAGAAAGGAGAATGTCAGTGTATATTGCCATAGTTACATATTTCAGCTTCTGATTTGAATTCTATTATAAGTGAATAGGGCTCTGAATTGGTTTTTGTTCCTGCTGTATGGAGTATTGAGGCATAAATAGACACTGGAAATGCCAAAAGCAAATTAGAGAAATTAAATCCTCTGCCCCAGACTTTTTTTTTGGCTGAATGAAATGAACTGGGTTGAAGCAGGTAGCTACCTGGTGCTGCGCTACCACATATTCCTTAGCTTGGATAATCCTTTCGTTCCAATCCTTTCAGTGGAATGTCTCAAACTGCATCATGCCAAAAAGTGGGGAGTAACACACGGTTTTCTCTAATTTTCTTTGATTCTGTTATTGTTCTTATTATCCCAATAGCAGGATTCCAGAAGACCTTGTGTAATTTCAGTAAGTAGAGCAATAAGAGTACAGTAGTCATCCTAAAAATCCTAACTATTCTAAGAAAGTTTCTTAACTTGACTTTTGCCACTACTCCAGGAGACATCTTTCACTTGCATTGTAAGTGACTTGCAGTGTAAATTGGATGTAATGTACTGGATAGTCCTGATACTAAAAGATACTGGGCTCTTTATCCTGCCTTCTGCTTACTCAAACATGTCTTCTTTTTTTTTTTTTTTCTTTTTTTTTTTTTCTTTTTCCTAGAAATTTAGTACTCCCTGGAAGAGGTTTTTCACTTCAATGCCAGTTTATGCAATCATTGTGGCAAACTTTTGCAGAAGCTGGACCTTCTATTTGCTCCTTATAAGTCAGCCTGCTTACTTTGAAGAAGTCTTTGGGTTTGCAATAAGCAAGGTAAATGTCTGAGATGAAGCAGTGACCTTCAGACCTTACCCTAGGAGATGCAGAGCGCTTGAAGATCCCCAGATCTCTCTGGAATCATTACAGTAGAATATTCACAGTAGTTGGGATGACATACTTCTGGTGATCTGCTAGAAATAAAAGCTTGCCTGCATCAAATTATTAGCAAAAGGAAAGAAGTGAAAAGTTGTTTTGGGAAAGAGCTGATTAAAAAAAACATATATCATGAAAAACACAAGGTAAGTAAACAGAAATGCACATTTTGTTTAGTGCTGGCAGTTTAGCATTGCTTGCCAGGTAATTTTTATCCTTTTTTTTTTTTTTTTTTTTGATTGACAATGAGGGATCAAATTCTTTATGGATTGATATTCCCTGCCACTGCCATTTCATTAAAGCCAATATTGTTATACTCCCTCTTCAGAGGATGAATAAGGACTTCAGAATATTTGTTCCAGAACAGTTTTCCCAACATTCCTTTAAAAGAACTACTTGCTATATGGTAAAATGTTTTCAAGCAAGTGTAATCCTGCAAACTGATAACAAGCAACATCATTATCTGTGTGGCCTGGGAGCACCAGCATGCCCAGGTTCTGCAATGCTGCCGTGGTAGAAATGATGCTCTGAATGGCCAAGCGCAGCATGGAGATGAGGAACAGGGGTATTAAGACAAAATAGGTTGGTTTATTCTGAATTGCCTTTCATAAATGCTAGAGTTGCACCTCTGTGCACCTCGCTAGTAAAAAACTAATGTAAAACTGACTCAGTGTCAATGTAACTTGAGGAATTGAACTTGAGGAATGGAACAAGCCCATGCACCGCTACATGCTGGGGGGCCACCCAGCTGGAAAGTAGCTTTGCAGAAAAGGACCTGGGGGTCCTGGTGGACACCAGGTTGAACATGAGCCGGCAATGTGCCCTTGCGGTAAAGCAGGCGAATGGTATCCTGCACTGCTTTAGGCAAAATATTGCCAGCAGGTAGAGGAAGGTGATCGTTCCCCTCTACACAGCACTGACGAGGCCGTACCTGGAGTAGTGTATCCAGTTCTGGGCTCCCTAATACAAGAGAGAAATGGACATACTGGAGAAAGTCCGATGACGGTCCTCAAAGATGATTAAAGAACTAGAGCCTCTCCAGTTCCTATGAGGAAAGTCTGAGAGCTGGGACTGGAGAAGAGAAGGCTCCGGGCAGATCTCAACAACGTATACAAATATCTGAAGGGAGGTGCAAAGAAGACAGAGCCAGGCTCTTCTCAGTAGTGCCCAGTGACAGGACCAGAGGCCATGGGCACATCCTGAAACACAGGAGGTCCCATCTGAAACACTTTCTTACTCTGAGGGTGACTGAGCACGGGCACAGGTTGACAAGAGAGGTTGTGGAGTCTCCATCCTATGGTCACCCAGGTCTTTGTTGCAGGTTCTGTTGGAGGAAAGCTCTGAAATCCTCCCACACAAGGATTCAGGATAAAAACATGTCCAATCGCGGGGGCAGGGGGTGGGGGAGGTGGAGGGAAGAGTTGAAGAAAAGGTATGGTTCCTGTTCTCTTCCCCCTAAATCTTGAGGGAAGACACGAGCAGTTAGCGCTCATTTGTCTAATTGCAGGTCGGCCTTTTGTCGGCGGTTCCTCACATGGTCATGACAATCATCGTACCCATTGGAGGGCAGCTAGCTGACTTCCTACGGAGCAGGAAGATTTTAACCACTACCACTGTAAGGAAGGTCATGAATTGTGGAGGTACTATTGGATTCTGAAAATACGATATTTCACTTGTGTGCTGCAGCTGATGCAGATACCATAGTTTGGTCCACGTTTAATTGTAACAAGAGACAAATCGGTCTAGATTGCATCTGCAGCTGGTTAATCTGAAACGTTTAATGGAGAGCTGATGTGAGATGCCCTCATGGTATACATAACCTCATGTTAGATGTCCTCATGGTATAAATAATAATATGGTAATAAGAACTGGCCCAGAACTGATGAAACAGGCCTCATCCTGCAATTTCATACAGGCAAAGCTAACCACGTACTGCGGTGCTTTTTTTCCTTTCCCTATCACATTTGTGAATTTTTCAGCACTTTGCACAGAGTCACTGTCTCCTTGTTTCCCTGTACTGCTCAGTGAGTTAACTTCACCAACTGCTTGGGTCATTTACACAGCAATGAGGAGAAAAAAGTACATTCTCAAACAATAAATATTCAAATATTTCTGTGAATCAACAAAGCTGCCAAGTATGCTCAGGAATAACTGTAAGATACGAAAAAATTTTGTCTCACTTTAAGTTGCTATTCTGGCTAGACCTTATTAGTATCTCTATGACCAGTAGTAATTTAAATGTAATTTATTCCCCTGTGTTTCCTTTGAAGGCTTTGGGATGGAAGCAACCTTGCTTTTGGTGGTTGGTTATTCTCATACAAAAGGTGTGGCTATTTCCTTTCTGGTGTTAGCAGTAGGCTTCAGTGGCTTTGCAATTTCAGGTAAGAATTAGTCTTATTATTGGTTTTACTGTTAGTGATAAAAACGACGTTGTTATCCTCACTGTTGTTACTGTTATTGCTTCTATTATTCTCTTTGCTCTTAGTGTGGCTGCTTATGGGGTATTCCCTACTTCTTCCCATATCAGAAATGATTTACTTCAGTATCTGTGAAACATGTTGCACATAGGACATGAAGCTATGAAAGAACCTATCGATTCCAGTTTACATCAGCTTTGTGCTGTTATTTCCTAATATACTTTCACAGTGTCAGCCACCTTTTCTTCTTCCATAAACAGTATCCCTAAAAGGAGAGAGAGACTTTGGAACAAATAGTTTCTCAAAGGCTATCAGTTGCAAACCCACTCCCAGCCCTAGGGGCCAGTTTCTGATTTTAGGTCAGTCCTCTCCCTGTTGTGTCCTATAACCAGCCCCGCTCCAGAACGGCCGTTTCTAACACTTTCATGGGTCTCACCAACCTCACGCTGATTTTTGTAGCTCCACCAGTACCATCATTATTAAAAAAACCCCTTTTGTTATGAAGATGGAAGGCCATCAGCTAGCAGACTGCCAAGAAGATGGATCTGTTGAGCAAAATTGACCAGTAAAGTAACTGCTGGTTTTCAGTTGTGTCAGGATTATGCCGATGGGAAGTAGTTTTGCTGCTCAGTTATGAGGTGTTTGCATAGCAGGCCATTTCTATCAATCAATTTTTATTGCAGGATTTTCCCAGTACTCAACTTTTACTGTATTTAATCCCAGGGACTTGGAATTCATCATCTTTTCTTGTCATCATTCGTAGCTTAGATGACTAATTTTCATTACCTAAAGCAAGATAATTATCTGAGCTGATTTTTACTATTTGTTTTTATTTCTTAATAAAATATGTACCCAGAAGATATGCTACAGTAAGGGTAATTATTTTTCCTACTGGTTTACGTTCTGCTTTTTTATCATGTTGTTAAACTGCTATTTAAAGTACTGGAAAATGAGTATTAAAAACCACTGCTACCTAAATAAAAATATATCAGACATTTGACAGACGTGAGGCATTCATCCCTTAATAAAAAATGTTTGCTGAGTGCATTGTTTCAGTCTGACAAGGTGGGAAGCACAGATACTTTAAACGAGGCCAAACCAAACTGTATTTTCTATACAACGTGATCCCCGTAGGTGGGGAAAAAAGAGGTTTTGAAAAAGAATAAAGCATTGCAACATATCTTCCATCTTTATCACCAAGAAAATACTACCCTTCCTTCTCATATATTTGGTAATGGTGTTTCCTACCTTTTTCAGGCTTCTTCAGCCAGAACGGCTGGTGAAAGCCCCGTTGGCCTGGTAGCACAAAGCTGTAGAGTTGACCGTTGCCTCTCATTTGTTGTAGGATTCAATGTGAATCACTTGGACATAGCCCCGCGTTACGCCAGCATCCTGATGGGGATCTCCAACGGCGTGGGGACGCTGTCGGGCATGGTGTGCCCGCTCATTGTGGGTGCAATGACGAAACATAAGGTAACATTTCTCCATGTTTTCTAGGAAAAGGATTAGGTAATGCAACAAAAGTTAAGACATTTCGAAGCTTCCCGGGAACTCCACTGCATTATCGATCTCTGCAGCTGTTTTCTGTTGTTGTTTATTTTAAACGTTCACTTTTACAATATCACAGGGGCCAGATTCTCAGCTATTATAAACTAATTATCTGTGTAGGGAGATATTATTTTATACAACCTGAGGCTGGGTTTCTGTAATATGTCCATACTACTGGGTAATGCTTATAGGACTTGGGAAAGTCCTCTACAATGCATCCTCAGTAGGCTTCCTAACCAATCACTGATCTACGATAAAATTAAATTAGTTGTTAGAGAAATCCCTGCATTTCCAACTCCATGAACATTTCACATCCAAGAGAGAAACTTCACTGTGAGGGAAAAAAAAAAATCCCATGTTTTATCTTATTAGCTGTTATGAAAAAAAAAAAAAAATCTTCACAATGACTCATAAATTGTTCTATATGTAACATCAGGAATCAAACAGTGATCACAGTCATTGTTCAATATGTGCTAATTTATGGTCTAATTCAGAGAGCAATATATCTTTTCACTGCAAACTTAATGAGACCTGCACCGTTCTTTCAGACCCGGGAAGAATGGCAAAATGTCTTTCTGATCGCAGCCCTGGTGCATTACAGTGGAGTGATATTCTACGCTATCTTTGCTTCTGGGGAGAAGCAGGAATGGGCTGACCCTGAAAACCTCAATGAAGAGAAATGTGGCATAATTGATCAGGATGAACTAGCTGAAGAAACAGAGATGAACAATGAAACTGTTGTAAGTCCAAAGAAAACGTACGGTGCTACCAGTCAAAACAGTGAAGTACAGAGAAGGGAATGGAGAAAGCAAAGGCAAGGAACTCAAGACATGGAAGAACAGACTTCTTACCATTATGAAAATGGAAATTTTCAAGATTTGTCATAATACTTGAAATTGTAAGGTTTGTACAGCAGCTACTCCCATCCCCCCTTCTGCCTAGCTGCCCAAATCATCTGGTATCCATATTTATTTTCTTATTCAATCGTGTAACATCTGGCCGTGTGGCTAGATACAAGGGGTGGTAGTTCCCTTCTAATAGCAGGGAAGAGGGCTAACGACACTGGGACTGGGAGAAGTGATACTAAACCCTTGCTCAGCCGTTGTATCCCCCCGGAGGAGCTCCTGCCCTCGTTAGCAGATGACCAGCCCTGGCAGGGCTCCTGCCTGGTGCAAGCCTACGACTGTAGGAGCAAGGAGCGCCCTCATCTTCTCTCCTGAACAGAGGAGGGACAAGATCATACCAGATGGTGAATCCACAGTGATATATGTAATTACTAGGGCTCCAGTGGCGTGAAAGTCTGCCCTGAGTGGCCCTGATTTACCCTTTTAGGATTCCAGTAGGTTGGCATTTGAGCTGCTTAACCCACGTCAGACTGCAAGCTCATGCTGAAAGAAAAGCGGGTTTATGGCAGTAGGCTGTAATTAGTTACTAACGGTCACCCAGCTACAAGAAGAGCAACACGTAGCAGAGATGGCACAGTGTTGCTTCAACAGTTCCTTCAAATGGATTGACACTCAGCTTTATATGCATAGCCCACCAAGTCTGGATAAGGCAATAAAATGGATACTTGTAAGATTTCTCCCCCTCCAAAGATTTTGTGCTGGCATGAAATAATTTTGAATACAAAATCATCGTTAGTGATGCAATATTATTAATCCTTATGAAAGGAAATCTTAGTCCTGGTGGGATTAGGTTTCTCACTCAATTCATTATTGCGAAGTAATTTAAATATATTTTTCTAGTATTATACTGATAGAGTTCCTGGCCTCAACCCCAACAGTCCTCATTTAGGTGAATGAGCTTACGTACACGAGTAAAGTCTTTAGTTCTGGATCTGTAACTTTTCAATGCCTCAGTCTTGCTGTCGCTACAAATGAAGTCCTGTACCATTTGAGAGTTAAGAGAGTATCTACGTCTGAAAGTAATTTTCTTTTGTCATTGGTATATGTTTGACAGTATAAAGTGGCTTTAGCCCTTTTCTACCATTTTTAGAATCAGCCAGTGGAGCATGCTGTATCATCTCAAGCAGCTAGCTGCAACTCAGAGACTCACTGTGGCATTAATACTCTTTTCAGAATGGAGAATTTCAGTAAGCTGTGATTTAATTTGTCGTTCATTATGATTACTGCCTCATTAAATTCAAGTGCAAGCTATCCTGTCTAGCCTACAATGTGCTTTGTGATGCTTCAGTGTTCTTGTTCTCATGTACCATGTATAGCCACTGTGATGCACACGAGATTTGAACATTTCTAACATGCTTTTTGCTATTTTGTTGAAGTGCAATTGAACACCATGAGTGGAATTACACTTGTACATTCATTTGAATCCACGGATGATTTATCTTCCCTACAAATGTAATTAAACCGGGAGACCAGGAAGTTAGCTGATGCTCTTTTCATGTCTCTGGTTCCTTTTCCACCCAGAAAAATCCAATCTACAAGTATGTATGGATAAGAAGCAAAGTGAGGTGAATGGATGCATGCCTAATTGGACTACAGTGAAGACTTTTAAATTGATAACAGCAGATAAATTAATGATAGGAGTATTGTTAGTACAGCTCAATCCTACCTTGAACACAATGCAGTTTATTAATAAGGCACTCTGAAAAAAACCTTACAGCTTTATTCTGTTAGGACAGAAAATATTTTTTTTTCAAAATTCTAAACTTAGTTTAGACTACAGTTGCTTAAATCACTACTGACATTTAGAACAGGTATAAGAAAAGATCTTTCTTGCAGGTTATAGTCAACATTTGGGGATTTAAGTGGCAGGAGCTTGAGTCAAATGTTCTCACCAGTCTGTCACAAAAGCTGGACCAGCTGCGGTCAAACTATTTTGCAACGTCCACCACACCTTAATGAAAGAGAGAGGGCCACTTCTTTGCATATGTGCAAATCAAACAGCTTCTTCCTCCCTCTCCAAGCACATAGCATGCATGTAGTTGCTACAGGAACTCTTAATAGGGAAAATCATATTACGAAAGGATTTAATATAAGAACCTGTGTGAGTATAATCTGGTAGAGAGGAAAGAGAAGACCAGACAGTGGACTATTCCAGAAACAGTAATGTTTTTTTGAGAAGCATCATCATTTTCCCAGTAATGATAAAGGGTAACTTTCCTGTCTCTCTAAGAGGAACACAAAGGGAGGGAATGTTGTTGTTACGACAAAGAACTACAAACATCCCAAGAGTTTGGGAAATGGCCAACTGGCACACGAGAGTTCAGTTGCCTCTCTGGTGAATGTAGCTGCTATTTCTCACTGTTATAGATACGTGCCACAGCTGGCACAAGTGATACAGTGAGGAGCTCAGTTTAGCAGGACCGTTTTGTAGCCGCATAGAGACTGCGCCGATTTAGTTCAGTGGAAATTTGACTTCAATGGACGTTTGAGCATTATTTAATGCCCTGAAAGAAATGGTTTAAAAACATTTGGACAAGCTTTTGCATTTCAATAAGCACTTCCTTTCTTTTCTAAATTTAACTGCTTCCAGAGGCAGAATATCATCTCTAAGCAGTTAAAGTTCTGTACGGACCACAATGCTTTTCCAGGCAATCGCATTCAGATGTTTGGGCTGCCTTTCTCCCTTTCCTTTTCATCTGTTTAAACTGTTCAGGTGCATTGCATGAAGTGTAAACAACAGCACCGGTTGGAAGTTAGTTTTCTTTCCTGGAAATCTTTGTTACTTAATCAACTCTTTGATCTACACTTTGTCTTCCACAGTGCTGTACAACCAAGAGTAAAGCCAACCTACTGGGATCAAACAGGCTTTGCAACTCCAGTTTTGCTGGATGTCTCTATCTGCAACCTGGTCCGACAGCCTTTTCTTGTGGGATCTGAGAAAGAGCAATCACCAAGGGTGTTTCTGCTAAAACTGCCTTCGTAAAATATGTTAGAATTTGGAACATTTAAACAATATCAGGGAAAGAGCTGGCATATCCCAACCTGACTCCAAATAAGTCATGGCTCTAATGCTAGTGGATGCAAATAACTCACATGCTATTTTCTAAGGAGAAATATTAGCTTGATTAAAATTCATTTATTGCATTAGTTGCATATTTTTCTGTCCCCATGTCCAAAATATTTTTTTGCACATTTTCACATACAAGGCAGTGCTCATACACTCAGATTCTGATTTGAAAATGGCTTTCTGATTGCAGAAGGAAGCAAAATTTGGTTTATATTGGAAAAGAGTAAGAGTCAGCTCTCCATAATGTGAAATGGGAGAATAGATAGGCCACAGAATATTAATTTAAGTCTGAGGAGAGAAAAAGTAGGACAGCAAGTCCTAGGTGTATGTTGTTCAGTGTTGTTATCCACTGATCTTTCTTAACAAAGCAAGTTGCAGCTTTTATTTCCTTGACACCTGATGTTTTCTACGTACTACTAGCAAAAGTTTAATGGTAAGCAATACTGCTTTTATGCTTATGTAAGCATTAAACAAAATGTTCCCTGCAGTGAGAAAGGAAAAATTAATGACAGAAACAATGACAATTTGTTGTTGGGAAGGGAAATAATCACTTAGTCCAAAAGAATATACAGACTTTTGGTTAAAAAATATAACAAGGGCATCCAGATGTTAACAAAGTGCCAGGAGGAGTCTCATGTGTGTAACATAATTAATTTGAAAGTAGCAAGGCAAAAATTAATTCAAGGTCACGCAAAATGTATCATGGCTTCGCATGAATGTTTCCAATTGACTCCTGTTGTCAGGTAGTTACAGACATCTATAAGTTCAGTCATTATTTCAAGGAAAATTGTGTAAACCCCAGATTTATTATTTTTCTTCCCATTTTCCGTTAAAGACCTTAATTTGAGAGTGCTATTTAATTATTCATATTTTAAGAGTGAGTATTTCTTGTGGTTAAGAGAAAGGGGAAAAGAGAAAAAGAGAAAGCAAGTTGCAGCTAAGAGCCAATGCAGACAGAGGGCTGAGGATGGATAAGAAATCAGCTTCCAAATCCTGGAAAAAGAACTTGGAATTCTCTAGATTTTTGAGTTAAAAACCTACAGGACGCAGATGATGTTCTGCATCATCCCAGGGTTCAGCGAGTTCACTCAGGTCTCATTTCAAAGCTTAACTCCCATGAAATCAGGAATAAATAAATGGAGGGATTAAAACCTCCTCATTCTTATGTCATCCAAATGCTTATGTTGGACTAGATAACACTAGTAGTGAGGCAACACTACTAGCACTACTGCAGCTCTATAAGTACATGCAGAAGACAGTCTGGCAGGCTTCTTTGTAAAAATGCTTTTAATTACTCACATACTCAGTTATTTCTTAACTTCCATTTGATAACAATGTTTAGCTGTGACAGGAAAAATAGTCCCTTTTTTATCGCAAACTTTTTTGGTTTTAGTGTTTATACTGCTTATCATCTTACAGCTCTTCCATATGCAAAATTATATAAGTAAAGAAAGAAATTTATGCAAGAAATGTAGTAAGATTGTACTTCTTCGTGCTGAATTATCTTTAAGATAACATTATAAGAGCCAACTCATTTTTCCCCGAGTGCATACCATTTTAAGTCTTGATCATAATAAAAGCTTGACCCATCTAACTTGTTCCCCCCCTTTATTTAATTAGTGTATTGGATATCTGCAGCCGCTGACAGACTACACTTGTTTATGTGTAACCATATTTATCTGCTCAATAAAGTCAGTGCTCAGACTCTGGCTGTACAAACTTTTGGCACCTACTTTGCTCCTTGTTTTAGGCTTAGTTCTACCTGCACAACAAATTCAGAGCTCCTTTGAGCAGGTCATGGCTGTTTTGTTAAATATGTGTTAGGAAAACACCGGAACTCATAAAAAATAAGTCTCCGTTGGCTCAGAGTTGTGGTTACCCAGAAGCATCTCGTGAATCTCTGGAGCACCAGCCTCAGGAAGACAACAACTTCTGTAAACCAGGAAATATTTAAGGTAGGCAATAAAGACAGCTCTGCTCTAGGAGCTGCAGTCGTCACCAGCAGCACCACACCAGGCGCTTTCTCTTTGCTGGGCACAGCCGTAATGACCAGCGAGGGGATTAGTCAGAGAAACTTGCTGACGCCACAATTAAGATAAGGGCAATGGGACTTTCTCTTGGTTTAGGGAGGGGACTTTGATCCCATCTGCTTGTATAATCAAAAGAAAGATGTCTGCGTGACCTGAGAGACCAACCTACTACCTGGCAGAGACCAGTTCTGGAGTTTGTGCTGGTAGAAATCTGTGGGGGGGGTGGAAGGGGCTTACAGGTCCCTGCTGATTCATGGTGGCCAAGGGAAAACCACAGTACTAACGGGAAACTTGAATTTAGACGTGAAAGTCGTTAACGTGAAGGCCAATAACAAGTGAAGGACAGTCAGCCTGAACAGGTCCGATGTTGCTCCTGTTGCACCGCTGCCGTATGGGGCAGCTGGGAATAACCCCAGGTAAGTTTTCCCCTAGCAAGGGAATACAATATCCTCTGTCCCGCAGTGTTCACTTCCCATTTCCCATCGGCCGCAGGTTCACCCGTTACAACGCTTTGGGCACAGCACAGAAAAGAGCTGCAGTTGCCCAGGACCCTTATCTTTACTCTGTGTTTTCTCGTTTTCATGTGTGGCCTCTCCCCACCCTTGCTAGCTCATGGAATGGCACATGAGACCCCAGGGCAACACAGAGTTAATAATAGCAAGGGTTTGCTTTTCAGCAAATTCCCTATTTTGATTGACTTTTTTTTTTTTTTTTTTATAGAAAGGAGGGTGTTTTGTGCCGAGGTTCCTGCCCGCCGCAGCGGCTGAAGCAGCCGGGCCGCGGCGGGTGGCTGAGGCGTTACGCTGGCTGGCCAAAGGTGAAGGCCGCGGCCTCCGCTCTGCCGGAGCACAAGGGGGAAACGTCACCCTTGGATCAGAGCTGGAGGGAAAAGTCGCTGACAAAGCCGGGAGGGAAACCGCAGTCAGGATCCCTGTCCCCTACCCTTGTCGGCTGCGCTGGTGACGGGGACTGTCAGAGCGTGAGAAGCGGACGGCGTTTCCGAGTAGTTTTCTGCATCCCTCATCCACGTTCTTACTATTTCCAAGTGACCGCCTCTATTCCAATTTCATGGAAAGCTGTCAGCAGCTCAAAATGCCCCTTGCTGACTGGTCCCCTCTGCTGTTACACTTACTTATGACAAGGAGCAGCCCACCGCTAATTCCTTCTGTCTCCTAAGCTGTATCCAGAGCCCGTTGTCCGCAGTGAATCATAGAATCATTTAGGTTGGAAAAGACCTCCAAGATCATCAAGTCCAACCATCATCCATGCCTACTAAACCATAGTGCTCCCAGTCCATCCCACCTTCAGCCCTTGAGCTGTACCTTTGGGCCAAAGCCCACCAGCCTGCTGGCTCCCTCATGCCACGGCTCAGGCGGGAGGATTATCCAGCAGTTCTTCTTGGGCAATTTTATGTCTTTCGGAGAAGATACGGTGCCGAGTCGTGCCAATTATTGGGAAAGACTTCCCCAAAGTTTAACAAAAGCATCTGCCTCTTCAAAAAGGCACGTAGGAGAAGTTTGCTAACAGGTTGTTCTCTGGTTTGTGTCAATGGTTGGGATTGGTTTTAGAGGACGCAGGCACGTGCTAGTTTGAAAAAAAAAGTCATAGGATGTTTCCTTGAGCCATCAAATCACTGCAACAGCTGAAGCTCAGCAAACCATCCAGCCCAACACACCACACATGCAGATTTCCTAATTAGGCACTGTTGGTACAAATCCTTCTAGAGAGCATAGCGTTTCCTTCAGTAATGTTTTCATTTCATTTCATTTCTGCCAACCTTGTGCAGAGTTTGAGTTTCCTCATGTGGTGTGCTCCCCAACATGTTAGTAGGCTTAACATTTTAATTTATTTAGTGATGCTACGTTTTCTTCAGGGAGCTAGAATTTTCTGAAATTCAGCCGAAATTTTCCCTCGTTTTCCTTTTGCTGCTGGTACATCTGTAGAAGCCTCTCATTGCCCTTCAATTTCTCACCAGATGCGATGTCAGGTGGGCTTCAGTTTTGTTAACACCGTCTCCACATGCTTTGCGTGCTCTGTACTCCTCCTGGGTCATGTGACACTGCTTCCACCACTTTTATGCTGCTTTTCTACGTTTGATTTTAGTTAGGAGCTCCTTGTTCATCCATGTGGGCCTCCTGATGCCTTTGCTTGATTTCCTGCTCTTCAGGATGGACCATTCTTTAGCTTGGAGGAGGTGATTTCTGAATGCTAACCAGCCCTTCTGGACGTCTCTCCTCTCCAGAGCCATATTCCATGTGATTCTTCCTCAACAGGCCAAAGGATGCTCTCCTGGTGCAGTGTTATGATCCTGCTTTTTGCCTTGTTTCTGCCTCTTCAGATCTTAAACTTCACTGCCCTGTTGTCTAATCCCGACCTGTAAACTCTCAGCTGGCTCAAACCCCATCCCAAGGCAGAGCTCCATGCATGCTTGCTGCTCTCATGTACACGGCAATTCCACCTCCTTGCTGACCTGCTCTGTCCTTCCTCAAGAGCCTGTATCGCTCCAAGGCAGCACTCCAGTGGTGTGAGCTCTCCCACCATGGCTCCGTGATCCCTGTGAGATCAGGGCCCTGCAACTGCACACAATTCCCTTTATTTCCCCCCGCCCACGCTGCGTTAGGGAGCAGCTAATTTTTTCAGCAGGAAACGTGCGAGTATCCACCATCTAAAGGCAAAGAATGGAGGCACTCCAAATTTTTCATTAATTTCTAAAGCTTTGGACTAGGAAGTAGATTGCTAAAATACTGTTAAATTGTGACATTAAGTGGAGGGATCAAAGGTAGGTACAGGAAAACTGCTTTTTCGCAACTCGGTTATTGCCTTGAAGTAATCCAAGGCTAGGCGTAAAGGCAGTCAAGGTCTCATTTCATTTTAGCGCCTGCTGGCTGGCATTTCTGTTACAGAAATCATCATGTCTCTGCCCACTTTTACTGGTAGTCTCAAAAAAGAGAAGGACTGTATCCAGGCCATCATAGATCAAGCTTTTCCACTTGAAGAAATGAGGAGCAGTATATTTACAGAACAGAGATTTATTACATTCAAGAAGCCTAAAGTGTCTGGTTAATTACAGTTAAATTCCTGGAATGAATTGACAATATTCCAAACAAGACTTTATCAGCTTCTTTGCAATACAGTCCATTTTACTGGCATGCTGTTCAAAGGTTTCTGTTGCAATTCATATTTAGGGGAGTTACGTAAAACTTGATGTAGGAATGAGTGACAAAGGTTTTATTTATTTCATATTATTATCTGTTGACTTTTAAAGACCTAAGTAACAAGACAGGTTAAGCAACAAGTCAATGATTAAACCGATAAAATGAGAATCAACTATGCTAGTTTTAAAAGAGCTTTAGAAAGTATGAAGCAGAAAAAATACAGTTCTCTGAGTTGTAAGTTGAAGTACTAAGATTTTTCTGTTCTACAGCTTATTTACAGTCTCTATTTGTTAACTATCATCTTTCTCAGGCAATTTATTTTTGTATAATATTTAATGTCAGAGGAGAGGCCTATGTTTGGGAAGTTTAATTTTTAGATCAACTTTACAACACGACTGGGTTATGCTTTGTCAAATTTTCCTAAAAGATTTAAGAACTGATGTTTCTTCAGAGAAAACGTTTTTTAAAATAGAGGGTATCGTGCTGTAGCTGTGACATTAAGGTCTTGCATAGTTCATCACCTACTTGAATAGCAGTTCCATCACTGGGAAAATAGCAGGACCCTCACATTTTCTAACTTTGTGTTGTCTTTCCTGGACTACGCTGAAAGCAGTAAGAGCTAGGTATACCCTTCCTTGGCCCTCTCTGGAATGAATTGGAAGTGGAGAAAAAAGAATGCAGTTCCGGGGTTTATGTAAATTTCCAGGTTGATATCACATATCCAGGAGAAAAATATTTTCTGTTTTTAAAAATTGGTGCTGCTACATGCATTTTTTTTCCCCTCTATCAATCTTTTATTTGGCAGGATGTATATTTACTGGCTGCACATTAATGAGACACAATCTGAAATACATAATCATCTGCTAGTATCTGGGTAATTTCCATGCATACAGGAAGGAATCTCTTTTGTGTGTTTACATGAGGATGGCTTTCTGGCAGCATGCTTTACATGTTGGAAGTCATCAGTTTCATTATGTTAGAACAGCATCAGTTGCATCTAATAATCATACTATTACTCCAGTATTTGGTACCTTTGGTGTTCCTGTCAACTTCTACTTCTGTGTTTAACATCAGCAGGTATTACAGGGAAAAGACTACTGGAAAAAAAAATAAGGCATGATTTTTGCCCTTCGGTTGTCCATGATATTAATTTCTTTGTTAATCGCATGTACAGATTCTGTTTCTTTCAAGTAGCAATAGCAGCACTTACACCTAGGCACCCAAAAAAGCTTCAGCCAAAAAAAATTTCACGTATAAGTTTGCTGCAGCTAAGACTCAGCTGTAGTCCTCACACTAACCAGAACAGCAGCTCCCTGGTTATCGATCCCTGGTGCTGTCTTGTTTTAATTTTTCTCTCCAATTTAAGAGATCAGAAGCTGGAACTTCATTCTCCGTGCTACATGGCAGCTGGTTCCTGTGGGCTGGGGATGTTTTTTTAAGTAGTTCTGTACATCAAAGAGGTTGGCAGGAGGGCTTGATTCCTCCTGGAGCTCATTTCTCTGCTAGCTCCTGCCAGACAAGAGAGTTAACGTCACGGATGGCTGCTTGGCCCAGTCCTTGCTCCCAAGAACTTCCTAGCCATTATTTCTGTAACAGTAACACCTTCATTTCCACATTTGCCATTATGGTAATCGGTTTCTATGTTCAAGAAATATAAATATAGCTAAAATGGGCTGGTGAAACATAGGGACTGATCCTACAGGCTCTTGAGGATTTATCCCACCATGGGTTAGCAGCTGAGAAAGGGCTGTCTCCTGGATGAGCATGGCACAACCTCTGGATGGGCAACTCCATTGCTCAGGGGAAATACCTGTTTTGGGGGAAGGCTTGTAAATTCAGAGAGTTGTAGCCACAGTCCCCCACAGCTCGACGCAATTCTGAGGAAACCTTGAGGGAAAGGATAGAAACCTCTAAGTTGGCTCCAGATTTGTGAAGAGCCAGTGCAGAGGGAGGAACGATGGTTATGCTGCTGAGTAGGTGAACTGCCATGCTTTGAACTGATTTTTGCCCTTTTTCACATAAATTGTCTCATCCTACACACCTATTTAAAGAAACAGGTAAAGCCTAAAATTCATTAATTTGTAAGACTCCCTTCCTTGTGAAGGTTTGTCACCAAAGGCAAGAAACAGAACTAGAAAAATTTCCCATGCATGTAATCTACTCTATCTATTCTCTAGATAACCTGGTTTTATTATAGGTTTCCTGTTGTGGGATGAGATGGGAACATGAAATGTATCTGCCAAGTGAGATTTGAGATAAATGAGGGATCTGCCAATGCAAATGATTCATATTTTGGGATATGACCCAATTTTGGACAAAAAGGGTATCAGATTAGGTTTTGATAAATGAAGCTTTTCTTATGATTGAGCCCAGGTTAATACTGCTATGAGATAAGTAACCTCTCCATTTCCTGATTTGTGTTGTTTAAATTTAATAAAATTTATGCTGCATTTAATTTCTCTCTTCCAAAAAGGGAAGTAATTTGTTTTCAGAGTGCAATGATGTAAACTGAAGATTAGGAAAGAAAGGAAAATAAACTAAATCCTTTAAATTCTCCCAAGATCTATTGTTTAACATCCCTTTACCTTTCTCTTCAACCACCACACTTTTCTTTGGCCTGCTCATTTGCTCGTTACTGCTAATTATGGCAATAAGTACCTCATGCTTTGTTTGCACCTCCATGGCTAAGGAGACCACTGTCCTAGGAGAGCTGTGGCTGTTTCAGAGCTCTTTGCTGTAATGCGCCCAGGAGCTGCGCACCAGTTCCACCAGTCACCCCACCAACATCTTCCACAATGAGGTGGGAAGGGCTCCACCAACACAGTCATGGCTGACTTTGTTGGAATTAAGGTGGAGGCAACTGAAAGATAAAATTATATACTTTCTCACTTTTTGGAGTTTGGCGATATCTCAGCTACGTCCAGGACCCAGTGTCATCTAATTTCCATCCCCTTTCATTTTGCCTCTAGCTGGGTGGAGCCACGAGCACTCTTCAGCTGAACTTGTGACGGTGACTTTTTAATATCTCGCTTTTTCCAGTGCAATTTGGCCATTAAGAGTTTAGTCCTGCTGCTGCTCCTCTTGCCTGCCACAAGCGACCATAACCATATTCACAATTTCTCCAAATTCCAGTAGGGAACAAGGAAGAGCCAACAAAAACTGTGAAAGCTGCTCTACATCAGGGTCCTGAGGACACTAACAGGCTTTAACAACCCTGACCAGCCTCACATGGGGCCTCCCACACACCTCGCCCCTGGGCTCAGGATGCTATTTCAGCTCAAGCCTGGGCCCCTAGTCCCAGTTGGAGATGTGTTTGGTGCTGGCTCCTTACGTCCTGGCTCACCGGTGGATTTTTCCCAGGTGGACTGCAGGTATAAGCTGTAGCCTGTGTTTTCTCCAGTCCTGCTTCTGCTCTGCCTCCCGGGTGGACCTCAGGCTGATGCTGCAGGTAGTGTGTCTCCAGTCCTGCATCTGACCCTACCTCCTCCTGCGGCTCTTGGCTCATCCCTGGATGGCTCCTGGTCTTGATTCAGCACCTCACCTCCCCACGGCTGGTGCTACCAGTTCGGGTACTGCGGGACTATTCCCTGTTAGTGGGGCTATCCTCAGCTCCTGGCTCATCCTCAGGGAGCGGTCCTGCTCCTCCTTGATGTCCAAGTGTCCTCCTTGCTGAAGGAAGAAGGCAGCTTCTTCCAAACCGAGTCCTGCGTGATTTCTCATAGCCAAATCTGATGTTCCCCCTCCTCCTGGACGTATAGGTGAGTGTAATGAGTTTTCCATCAGGTGCTGAGTGTGTGATGTTCCCCAGGTGGTCGTGGGCTTCTCTGGGCAGGATGGGGTCGTTCCCCTGAGCTTTGCTCCGGGTATTTGTCTGGGGTATGATGCCTGCTCTGCAGCCTTCCCTCTCAATAAGCAACGAGAGGAGTCATCTGCCTGCAGTGCTTCAGAACACAGGAGACCTTCCTCTAGAACAATCAAGTATAGAGCTGAGGGTTTAAAAGGCTAACAGTGACCCTGGCTTGCCAAACAGCTTTAACAGAGGCTCCTCCTGCACCTCCGACAGCTTACGTTGTCCATTCACGTGATGCCTGGACTACATTTCCTCTCCCATCCTGAAAGAAATGGTTTCTTGTTAGTTACTGAGCTAGTCCTTTTAAACACCTGTGGTTTTCCTTGACAATAGACACAGTATGAGAAACAAGTAGACAGTTAAAAGTTTGCAGAATGCATTTACTTAGTGTGAATATTCTAGCAATTCGAAAGCCCATCTAGAAATATCCCAGTATTTATTTATTAATAATACTTCACTCATCACCTTTGACATTTAGTTTAAAAGAACTGCTTATTAATGAAAAGACAGTGCATTCATTTACTGGAATAAATCAACATTTCATAATATTTTTATCTCTCCAAATATTTACATAAATGAAGGCTAACCCTTATTGAACTCAATCACTATCATACTGTATAACATCAAAATGTCAAGAGGAAAAAATTGAAAGAATAAAGTATGTATTTACTCTGAGGCCTCTAAGAGAACTTCTTATCAGCTAATACTGTGCTAACATGTTAAACTTCAAGCTGTGATTCCTCTAGGAGTTTTTTTAAACTTGTAACCCCTAGCGGGAGGTGGGGTGGGGGGGAAGCATGTAATATCAGTACCTTAATTAAAATTTAAAATAATGAGAGAGAATCTAATGTGGAATAACCAGAACTTACTCATAGAAAAAACACATTCTGAATTTCAGTTGAAGTCAGCTAGAGGGAGGTAGACCAAGCTCCCCATACTGGAGTATCTGATACTGTAGCTGGTTCCATATATGCTCAGCTCTGCTCTTGCACCCAGGCAGCTGTAAGACGGTATCGTCTTAATAACCTATATGCTCTTGCTAGGGCATGTTGGCTAACTATTAACTGCCTGCCACCAGGGAGGAATTCCCCCTCTTAGGACAGACTGTTCCATAGTCATTTTACCCTTCATGACAGTCCGCTTTAAATAAGTGATAAAGACAGAATATTGGATTTTACCCGGCACAACACAGGTTTGTTGAACAAATTTTGCCCTGTTCAGAAACTGAATGATTGGAGAGCAACTTATAATGAAGAGGCTCTAATTAATGAAAGACTTACTCAATAAGCTAAACTAATCTTAAAAGTGGAGTTATTCCTCTGCTTTTGAAATGCAGGAGGAAAACAAAATGAAGGTGAACAGCTACCAGAGTTAACTCCCTGAAACATTGCACCCCATTCCTTTCCCATTTTAGCCTGTACAGAAGCAGCTTTATCTATTAAGATTGCTTAATTACCTTCCTATGATAAAATTTACTGTAAGCTAGTGAGAATTTTGACCATCCTTCAAGAAATGAAAGGCTTCCTTTATTCATTAGAGTGGTAAACAGCGATATTTCTGAGAGTGCCTAAGAGGAAGAAATGTCCGCTCCGAGGGACAGACCACGACGCAAAGCGGTGTAGAAGACGCGCGTCCTTTGTAAAGCAGTCAAAAATAAGGGGTGCTGCAGGGATGAAAGAAAAGCTGCAGGTGACCCTGCTGTTTAGCGGCAACTGTTTATAACCAAGTGGGAAACACTCTCCGAGCTGTAACTGATGGTTTGTGCTGAGGCATGGTTTGGTTCAGATGAGCCCTTGGGTGTCTGCAGAACCGTTCGTGCTGGGGGAAAGAGGTTCTTGAGCACGAGCAGCTTTCAGTCAGGACACGTGTCTCTTGACCTGTCAAACAAGCACAGACTCAAGGTCTCTCGCTAGTTGTGACTGGTGGTCATCTGTACGATACTGCCGGAGCTCCAAGCAACTGGTTGGGAGTAGGCAGAAAGTTGTACAGCTGTTGACAAGATTTCCTATGCAAAAAAGAAGGTCCTGGTCATTTGTGGGTACATTATTTTCATATTTTCTTAATATGTGGTGATGCATTCATAGGGGTGTGAAGAGAAGGAAATGTTGAAGATGAATGCCCAACCTACCTCCTACCTTTTCTTCCTTTCCCCCTATCCTCTTCTGTGCCAGATTCTCCCATCCACAATTCTGATGACAAACTACTTTGTTGCCAGGAATTGTCTTGCCTTTCTATGGCTGAGGCCATGGAGCTACCTCATCAGTGCAAGCATGGGTTGGCAATTATTTCAGTGGAGAAAAGGCAGAGTAGCAGGAGGAGGAGCAGCAAACAGGAGCTATGACAAAAACCTCCAATTCTTTCATGGAGTGTGGGGTTACAGGGTTAATGTTAGTATTGTCTAGAGAAGTTTTAGGATGTCAGTAAATTTTCTGAAATTTTAAAAATTATAGCATGCAATGCTATCTTAAAAAGATATTCTATTTATAAGTAACTGGATTTGAATCTTTTTCCTTCCTCTTCTCTCCCTTGATGCTGTGTAGCTAGTCTCTTGTAACACTAAAGGAGATGTATTTGATTTGCTCTAATTCCTTTCTGTTCAATTTTCATTTGCACATCAGCTACGATAAAATATGAACACCTGGCTTGAACTAGTAACGCCAGATGTCGTTGCCACAGGCAACATCTCCTCTTTTGATCACGTGGATTCTTTCTTTGCTTTTTCCAATAATGTCTTGAAAGTATTGATTAGTGGACAAAGCACCACTTCACCACTTGCCTCTTTATTATTGTAAGGAAAGGAAAAAGGTTTTAATGCAACAAATTTGTTAGTGAATAGGGCCATTAAATTTGGTTTCCTTTGTGGTGAGCTCTTCACTGTCTGACAAACAGCATCCACACAGAGGAAAATGCTTTTTGGGGAAGAACCTCTATTGAAAGTTGGTCTCCAGGGACTTCTAAATAGCAATTGCTCTGTGCCACCAACTCTCTAGGACCAATGTTGCAGGAGGCTGAAAGCCGAAAAAGAGATTTAAGGTCTTCAGAACTAGCTGAGACACGGAAAGCTTCATGAGGCATAATATGACATTTGTTGGACTTCTTGTCTCAGCCTCCGCTGCTTCAGCTGATAAGGGACAAATCCCATCACTGGCCTCAGGATGACCAAAGACAGAGGGGTTTTGGCATGTGTTTCCTAGGCACCACTGCAGTGGACATTTACTGGAATGTAAAGATGGGGTGGTGGCATGTTTGGAGTTGCGGAGACCGCCTGTCTCCTGTGGGCGGGGTTGTTTTGAAAATAATTCTCTTATTTGAAAGTGCTTTGTCAATTTTGATAAATGTGAATTTGTAAACGATAAGATTTCTGTTTTACAGGAGTGATGGCTTTCAGGAAGTCAGAAATGAAGACTGAGAGACTTAAATGTACTTATTATATGGCCAGTGCCTGCTGGAATGAACTATAGGCATAAATCCCGGAGAGCAGTACCCCCTGGGAGTGCTAGTGTCCAGCGACAGCCTTACGGCATCATTCTCCCATTGATCTCTTCAGAAACCTGTCATACCTCGTGTGTTTGGCTGGCTACCAGGTGAATTTGCAAGGGAGGCAACACGTGAGAAAGACCCTTTATTATCACATTTAAAAGAGAAAGATAGAGAGTTTCAGTTTCCTTGATATAAGCTTAAGGATTAATATACCTTTTAAATTTTTTTTTTTCCCCTTAAGCTGGGGGAAAGCAGGGGAATTTTACTCTTGAGAGTTTCAGGGCCAGCAACCGTCACCTTTCTCCTAGAGAAGACTGTGTTTGCTGCCCAGTGCCTCTCTCTTCTGGAGTAGGAGGGACAGCTTGTGTCGCTGTGTATTCACTCTTTATCAGACAGTGCAAATATGTAGAGAACGATGGAGAGCATATACCATGTAGCAGACGTGAACTCGTTTACCACGAGGGATGCTGCCGGCTGTTTCTTCTGGCTGAAATCTGCCTCAATACCACTGCCAGATCAATTCCCCCCCACTGGATACGTTTAGCAATGCAAAACAGGGCATTATTACCCTTGCTGTGTAGGTGGGATGTTGAAACAGAACAGCCTGGATTCGTTCCACTTTAAATTCCTCTACTGGGTAAGTGGGGTTGTAGCGGTTCGAGGTCCCCTTTTTGTCAGGGGCAAGAGATCAGCGTTTTCAGACGAAGTGCAGCCCACCCGGGCTGTGATTCACCACCTACAGGTACCAATTCCTTCCCCTTGTGCACAGAAGTTGCGTGAGACTACTAGGTTTAAAGTTATGGCCCTCGGTTTCATGCCTAAAGCTTTACGGGACGAGCCCAAATCAAAATGATGCAGTTTGTTAGAGAGTGTGGCAGATCCAGGAACCGAACCTTAATGTCCCCAGATCCCTGTGATGCTGTAATTTATAGCCCGTTCTGCTTCTTCAGTACTCGGTGTGATGCTCAGTTCCCCTAAAAAGTGTAAAGAGTAACAGAAATACTTAGAAGTCAAGTATATGTGCTGGAATGACATCTGGGCTCCTTGGGTGGCAAAGACAAGGAGGCTGCGAGTGTCATAAAAATGTGCACGTACAAGAAAAGTGTTATAATCAGCAGCAAGGTCCTATCGCCCCACTTTTTGAGCCAACTTCCCCCCTGCACCCAGCCAGAGTAATAATGAGCATCTCAAGTCTCTGATGATGGAGAAGCCGGGATACACAATGTTTTAATACAGCCTGTGTTTGGAGAGTTTCGCAAAGAAAGAATTGTTAATGAGTAATCCTTGTCCATTAGGGCACTGAGACAATGAGCCCAAGCTTTGATTCATTGTGTTATCACTACAGGCTTCTGCTAAACCTAAAAAAAAAAAAAAAAAAAAAAAAAGCCAAAACAAAAATGTTCCTGTGTAAGAATCGTTAGGATACTGAACTGAGCGCAGAACTGTCTTACATCCTGCCATCTGCAGTCTTCCAGAAAAGAACAGTAAGTAATAATTCCTTAAACTGATAGCTCTTGCTGTTGTATAGTATAAAAGCAATTTTCTCACCTGAATTATTTAGTGGATGTTAATGGATTTTTGACCAGAAAAAAAAAAAGATTTTTAAAGCTAGTATTTTATTGAAGAAAAATGTAAGAAGTCATTTCATGTACAAAACTGGCGCAACAGCAGGAATTCCCCTTGGGAAAAATGTTAAGGTCATGAAAAATAATGACGGTGTTGGAATTTGTTTTTAGAAAGCTGGCTTCTGTGTCTGTGTGTCACTGGAAAAGAAAGCATAACTTTGATACTGAGTCTTTCCTGCATTAACACTATCTAGTTAATTACATGCATCAGCTTTAAAATTGTACTGGTTTGTTAATTTCTTTTCCTTTTAGGAAAAGAAAATGTTTTAAATGTGATTAATGGGAGAACAGATGACAGTCCAGAAAGGGAACAGTTCTATTTGTTTTATACAATTTCTTTGTTTGACAGTTCTGGGTACAGATTCCAGGTGCGTCTTCCGAAGTCCAGGACTTTAGCACTTATTTCACATAACTAGCACAAGCAAAAGGGGGTTTCACATTTCAAGTGATTACTATTTGAATCCATTGCCAGTTTTTAAGAAAACGTCCGTTTACTCTGAGAATTCCTGCTAGCCATTTATCTTCAGAAAACTAAAACCACGGTGGGACACATTTGGCTTTTGTTATTTTTACTGCTACTGCTTGTATTACAGAGAACCTAGAGATCCCAAACTAGATTGGGACCCCACTAGGCTAGACAGGAGTCCAAGAACAGGTTAAGAAAGGAGGGTTTGCTTTTTTATCTGGTGAGACATGAAAAAGGAGCTGGGGAAAGGAAGACACAGAGAAATGGTGTTCAGCAGGTCACCCCAGGGACAGTCAGAAGCTGGCCCCACTCTTTGAAGTTACTTGCCTACTTACAGAAATGCCACTGAGAGGTCTGGTAGAGTTTTCAGTTCTAGTTGTGACTGACTTAAAGATATTTATTTTCGCTTCAGAATTAAGCTGTAAGAATACCCTTTTTTTTTTTCTTTTTTTTTTTTCTGTGTCCTGTGTCTCTTTGCTGCTCTGATTTTAAATGTCACATTAAAAAATCTAAATGTTAAATTTCAGACCAACACAGTAACACCAGTCCTGCCTCTGGTTCTCAGACTTGCTCATATTGTTGCTTATATTTTGCATCAGTTGCTGTGTAGCTGCCCGTGGTGCCACGCATGCCAAAATGATCTGGCAGCAAAAGGCCAGGAACAAGGAGCACAAATCTTCCTAATGCTTTCATGTCTCTTTGATACGCTTTGAAACAAACAAACAAGCAAATAAAAAAGCCTCTCAAATAAGCGAGGCACTGCATAAATATTCTACAAAAAGGCTATGAGGCCAGATCAAAAGCCTGTGAACTAGATGGGAATTTTCCTATTGATGTTAACAGTGTTTGGATGGGGCCATAGATTAGTGTTGTTACTGAAATTTCTCTTTGAGCAATTGGCAGCCAGATGTGTAAAGAATAGGACAATATTACGGGACAGAAGGAGGGAAATGTACCTTACTAATATTCGTGAAAAATTTTGCCAGTGCTTTGATATATCTTCCTTTACTGAGTAATTTAAATAGATTCAATCATTCTTCTTCCAAAGGTAAAACGTAATTAGACTACCATGGAGATTTCCTGATGATCAAACATATTTTTACTTTACCTGAAAGTATGGGGCTATGATGCTTTTGTCTTTCAGTGAGCCCAGCTGATTTTAACTTTAATTATTTCATTAAGAGGCTTGGCTTTGCTTACACAGAAGCCAGGGGAAGCTTTGCTACTACCACAGTAGTGTCAGAGGTAGTCCACTGATAAGAGTCCACAATAAATCTGAAACCTACACCCACACGCATATGTGTATACATATATATTTGTACACTCCCATGAACAAATCTCCTGAGAGAAAGCTGAATAAACATGCAGGCACATACATATGGTGAAAGAACAAACCTCATATGTAAAAACCTACATCTCGGTTTTCTCAGTTACACGTGGAATACATAAACATGCACTGATTGACTGTTCTGAAGTATGCTAAAGGATACATGTGATAAAATTTTATGTAATATGCAATTCATGAAAGTAATCTCAAGCAATTGGGCATATATTTTACTTTACATACTGATCTCTGTTTTTCTTTGCTGTATATTTTTGGCCTATGAAAATAATCTCAAAAGGTGCTGGAGTAAATAGCTTTATTAACGAGTTAACTAAAATAATTATTTGGGGGGGAAAAAAAAAAGCTTTGTAACTTATCCCATGCCTCTTAATTTCTCTTGAGGGGCTCTTACTTTGGAGAGCAATATTGAGTTCCTGTGCACCTATTGCCTTTATTTCAGCTTTTACCCATCATCTGATGCATTCTTTTTTTGTTACATCTCAGGATGGAGTATCAGTCAAGTAGGCAAAGGCAGTCTAGATTCATCTTGATAGCAGTAGCTAAAAGATACACTTCATGAGGTAGAAATACCTATGAACGTTTAGTCGTGCCAAAGATGCCTGCGAGTATCAAGAAGCATTCCACTATTATGTGGTTTTGGTGGCTAAAGAAATGCAATTTGAGAGTGATTTCTGATCCCAGGTCACGTAGGTGAACTTGTTCTGGAAGCTGAGATGACGTAACTTTGTCACCAGCCAAAAAAACGCCTCAGACCCTCTATCTTTGGAAGGCATACTTTTGCCAACAGGATCCGTGCATCGGTGCCGCACATGGCGGCACCTTTGTCGCCCGGCGGTGTTGCTAGGAATTTGGGCGCCTCTGTACGTCTGCTGGCTGCGAATTTCCCACTGGCTGGAGCAATGCTCCTGCTCCACGGGAGCTGCAGCCGGCTGGGACCACAGCTGTTTGACTGCAGCACCAGCCCAGGAGGGTTGGGCTGAGAAGAGGCTGATGACGGGGTGCGCGGTCTGGAACCGGCTCCTTGAACGTGACGGGGTGCGCGGTCTGGAACCGGCTCCTTGAACGTGGAATCTGCCCCTGCGATGCCCTGCAACACCAACCTAGGGTGACCTATACTATTTCTCAGAACGGAACAAGGTGTGGAATAAGTGGTGCTTGAATGGTCTGTAGTGTGTACCTGGTGTAGGTCTGAAAGCTGGAAATCAGTAGCTGCTGCTTTTAAATACCAGTGAAATTAATTGGATAACTCTAATATAGGATAGATGGCTCAGAACAGGCTGGATTCAGGGACAAATCAAAGCAACATGTCTACCAGTATTTAATGAAGAGTTTGGTGTTCAGGCAAATTTACAGTAGCAAAGCTACATGTACTGGAAAATATATTTCCAGCCTTTTTAATGGTGATCGTGTCTTGTGCCTTGCAGAAATCCTCAGAAGACAGGATTAATTTCCTCCATGAAAGCCAGTAAATGGTCTACATCAGCTGAATATATTAAAGAAAATGAAGTATTAAAAAAGGTGGGAACTGTAAAATTGTAATGAACATTTGACTCAAACCGAATCTAGCTAGATCAAAATTAAAGTGGCAGGAGGGGTAGAGTTACAAAACCTGTAGTGTCCTAGCATACTGGGAGGTCATGACAAATATATCCTCAAGTTTCTTACTATAAACAAGGCAGTATTAATAGCGCCAAGGGTAGGTTTGTGTGTATGTAAAGAATAATAGATTCTAAGAAGTCTATCTTGAGGTTAAAGAGTGACATTACCTAATGACGTGTTAAAAAATGGAATAGCCTCAAAGAAACAAGAAAGAAGTTTATAGACATTTCAAAAAGACCATAAAAACACAGTAACTATATTAGCATTTAAAAATATAGCTTGCTTGCTTTCTCCTTTATTTGCAGCACAGACTAGACAGATGCAGGATATATACCTTACAAGCTAATAAGCTATGCATTGAAAGTCTGATTGTATACTGACAGTCTAACAAAATACTTTAAAATGGGTGTCATCTTGGGACTGTCCTTAAAGTATTTTGATATAACATCCAACATTACCTAAGCAGATAAGTTCTAGTCTCTGTATGAACATATAGAAAATCAGAGTCCCAACGCTGACACGTTAGCTGTTGCAGCGTTAGCTCCTCATATTGGGTCCGAGGAGGAAACACGAGAAGCCGTAGTAGTGATGGAACACAATATTCAAGTCCGGCTGCAAGGAAAGCTAATCCTGCAAGGAACTGCAAGGGTTGCACGCCTGTGAGCTGTAAGAAAGCTATCGAAGGGCTTGGACATGAGGAGAGGCTGGAGATGGCCTCTCTCCTCTGGTCTTCAGCAAGAAAATCCAGAGAAACCTTCAGGAGCCCTCTGAAGATGCCCCGTTTTGATGTTTCTCTTACTGACCACTGTTAGGGTCTTGGCTGTGCTGCTGTCTTCTCCCATCGCAGAACCCTTGAAACGGGCTGTAAGAGGAACCCCCTCCCAAGGGTCTCTCATGGGCAGTTCACGAGAAAACTGGCTGTCAGGAACTGTAGGACTTTTGCAGCCACGTGAGCAGCCCCATCTCTCCAGTCCAGCAGAAACCTTCCCCAGCAAACGTGGTGGTGGGGCCGTATGGTGGTTTGAAGTAGACGTGTGCCTACTGGGGTGGCTGGGCTGGTTGTCAACCCCCATCCCAAGACACGGGGAGGGTTTTTTCCTGTTGCAAAACTGTGTTTCTGCGCTAGATTTGAGACTGTGTGTTTACATGTTATTCGCCACAAGAACCCTATCTGGTCTGCGATACAAGTAGCTTTTGACATTTCTGAGTAAACTGTTTAAATTATCTGTGGGAGGACATTTAAAATGCATCTGCCTAATTAGAGGGCCTTTGTTTATGTTAGGAAAGAAATTAATGAATCCTTACGGACAAATCTGAATATAATTACACAGTGTGCTTGCCACTCTCACAAGCTACTTCCCAGTCTGCTCAGCTCTGGGGCCTCCTGCCGCCTTCACGTTTTTGTCAGATGACTTCACTTCTCCTCGAGAAACATGCTGAGCCCTCACTGGGAAGCAGGCTGGGCTATAACTCTCAAATCCCTTCTGTGACTGGAAACGCAGTCCCGGGGCCAGTCCCACGGGAATAAAACCGCATAAAGCATCAAGAGTCTAAAACAAAGAAAAACAAGATTCCTGTCAACTTTATGCAGAATCCCCTTGGTGTCTGCATAAACCCTTGAGACACCTCCTTGTTGGAGTTGTATATTCTGTTGCTGATGGTCCTGCCTCAAATGCAATCCTGCGTTGCCCCATCCCACCCACGTGAGCCCAACCTGGGCGAGGGACCCTCTTGCCCACCTTCCTCCTGGACGCGGCACCGCTCTCGCCGTAGGAGGCAACGGCAGGTCTCTTCCCTCTTATTTAATAGCCCGGCGGTCGGAGCGGGAAGAAGACGACCTGGGTACGGTACCGCTGTCAGCCCCAGGAGATGAAAGGTTCTCCAGCTGACCTGCTAGGAAAGCAGGCTGGTGAGCGGGCACAAGCATCTCCCGACCTTCCCAAGCGGGAATTATACGGCTGCTTGGGACCACAAAGGGAGCGGGTGGGCGAGCCTGGTTGTTAGACCAAGGCTTTGCTTTCTGTTTTTGCCACCGTTGATCTTGTTCAGACAGTAATTACTGAAGGCAAGATAAAGAGCCAGTCACTGGAAATTAAACTCAAGTCTCCTGGCTTGGTTCTTCTGACCTAACCATAAACTTACACTTTTTCAGTAAGAGAAAGCCGTGCGATGATGAAAGGCTGATGAAAAAGTAATGCAAACAACTGGTATTCCCTGGAAGGGGGGCTGAGCAGCGTGCCCTCAGCAGGTCAGGCCAGTGCTTCAGTCTGTGAATATTTGAATAAGGTTGAGCATAAACTGCCATTAGTTTTAAATGAACAGCAGAAGGACGGCAAATAAAATATACCAGAGCAAGGAAAAAACAAACAAACTAGATGCAGCATTTTATTTAAAGGCTGAATTAGGGATTGTAACTTCAAGCCGGTGTTTGTCACAGTAAATATTGAAACAACCTCCTGAATCCTGCCTTATAATAGGTACACAAAAAATAGTTATCTTGTTTTAAATATTATTTTTGCTTTATATCTTTCAGGGTCTCCTTTCAACCTGTTTCTTAATTGCCATATTCTTCCTGAACCAAAGAATAAATGGGATCCGAAATGAATTTAATAGGACATCACCAGCTAGCCGCTGCTGATGGATTTTCTCTTGCTGAAGGTCCTCATTTGTTTGGTAAGTCACCAAATTAGGTTAAAATAGCAAGCTATCCTTTACTCAGAAACCTAGAAGAAAACGCACTGAAATATCAAGTCACGGATGTGTGGTTGACACATGCCAACCTTCCTGAATCTTCAGTACCTATGGAAGGAATGACAAATAATGTGTCTGTGGTGTTAATGTAATCCTGCACACTATTGCTCTCATCACTGCTCATAGCAGAGCTTGTCGTTGGTTTTATAACACTATTCTAATACCTGAAACCATTCCACAAAGACAGACCTTTGTAGGTAGGCTGGATGTTTTCTTCATGTGAATCTTTTAAATCAAGCTGAGCAGGTATATTTTCAGTTAATTTGTAATAAAAGTATGCTGCAATGTATTTGCATTGCCACATGCAAATTTATGAAAGTAATTTCACCTAAATTAAAACCATTGTCTTATTGAGACGATTAAAAACTTATGCTATTAACTTCAATGCACAAAAAAATTTGTAATGCAGGCTGGAAAATTCTCCTTGCTCCAGTTCCACTGAATTTTTTAAGGCTAAGCATGTGTTTGTTAATGAATGAAGAATTCTTGGTCAATATTTTATAAGCATGGGGAAGCTGTCTTCTGTTATATGCAGTGCTAAGGAAAAAAAAAGAGAGAGAATAATACATTTTTTAGCCTTTTTTTGGCAGCAGAGGGGGACCTTCATTGAGTAACATGATACATTCAGAGCCTCCCACACAATACAGACCCCCACAGAAAGCTGCAACACTTCAGAAGTTTCCAGCCCAAATAAGAGCAGAATTCTGTCTTTTTGAGTGTTGGAAAAATTGAGAACATTTCAGTTTCATCTATCTGAAACAAGAATAGTGGCTCGGGCATGGAGGAACTCTGACGCGTGGAGCCATCCCTGCTGCAGAGCCCTTAGAAGTCAGGGACATCTCCCCAAATCAGACCACTCCCAGTGTCCTGGCTCCGTACAGCTAAACTAAAGCGCTATCACTAATGATAAGCAAACCACATTGCATTACTGTGTATTATTGGTTTTTTCCCTAAATATGTTGGTGTTTGGTGGGAGAAATGTTTTTGCAGTTGTTAAAAAAAATATGTGTAAATACCTAAACCACTTACTTGCTACCTGTTAATTCCAGTGTCAGGCCATGATATACAAAGAGGAGAATGATGTTCAAATCTAGGGTGCCAAATTTTACATCCAGTCATCCCTTTAAAAGTCCCACATAACTGAACTACTTCAGATTTTTGTCAAGAAGATTTCCCCCCAATGTCTACTTTTTCACTAATTTTTTTCATTATTTTTAAAGAATAACGATCAGGTAGCTTCAAAATACAAGGAAGCACGTTAATGTAAAATACTTTCCCTCCACACTGAAATCTTACTCAGAAATTGTGAGGTCTTCAGAAGAGAGATTGTGTCTCCCATTATAGGTATTCAGAGCTTAGCACAATGGAGATTTAATTCAAACTGACACTTCTGTAACAGAAAGAAAGAACGTATTAAGGGGTTGAATCAGGGGTCCCATTAGGAGAGAGACTTAGCACTCCTGCTGTGTTTCACTTAAGCT
The DNA here is from genome assembly GCF_929443795.1 of Astur gentilis. Taxonomy (NCBI): domain Eukaryota; kingdom Metazoa; phylum Chordata; class Aves; order Accipitriformes; family Accipitridae; genus Astur; species Astur gentilis. The sequence goes on from NC_064913.1 coordinate 15,458,591, forward strand.
GACTTCTGTTTTGTACGGCCACTTGGTCTGGTTTTGTGGGATGTCACTCAAGTCTCAGAAGTGAATTCTTTACAAATTTAGTGTCTTTTGCTTTTATAGCTGGAAAAAACCCATCAGAAATAACATGCAACTGAGTCCACAGAGAAAATTACTCATTGTGAAAGCATGATTCCATCTCTTCGAAATGATTTTGCCTCTCAATTTTATATTTGTAAACTATTTGAATTTTTTTTTGACACTCAGTTTTGGTAGGTAGAGACTTGTGAACCCAAAGAAACAGGAAGAAAGCTTTTCTTTTAAATAAGCCTTAGAATACACATTTCTCCCAGGACTTCTCTCATATTACAGCTCTGATGTAATAAAAGTGAGAAACTGCTGGCTTACAAACATCAGCCTTTATCCAAAAGTCTCCTTTTTCAAAGATGCATACTCACATTCTCTAAAAAGCCTTGGAAATATATTATCTTTTCATTATGCTTCACTCAGTCGACAGGGAGAGTGTTCTTAGACCTTCAAAACCAAATCTAAGTGCATCTCCAAACATTAGCTCCAGGTTTCTCAAAAGAAATGTTGTCAGTAGTGAGTTGCTTGTGCTGTGAGACTCATCACCATGGTAATTCCAGGACTCTTGTAATGTACTCGCCCTCAAGATTCCTAGTTGCAGCAGGTTTCAGAAGAGCTTAAAGAAAAAAAAAAAAAAAAGGTTTTCTACCTTTCAGTAGTCGGAAATTCTATGTTGCTATTTTAACAGTGTATGTCTAAGATGCAGTATCTCTTTGTGCCTTTGGAGTTAGTGTGTTTTAACTGTAGTTTTTCACTTCTGTAGTTATGGGTCCCTAGAAAAGGGGGCTCAAAATGCAAATGAGGAAGGATCTTTAACCCAGCAGAAGTCAGGGTTCTTCCCTTCCATCCTGTCTTCTTGGAAAACTGCTTCTATTTTTCTACCTCACTGCTGAGGAGATTTAGAAACATCTTAGATCTCTTTATGGAAAATATCTTTTTGAAGAAGTGGCCAAAATAGAATGATACATCCTCTATAGCATCTGCCTGCGAGATCAACTTTTTTCTTCCTTGCAGCTCTGGTTTTTCTTCCAGTGAGGGAAGGGGACTCTGGATGACAAGAAATCCTGGGAGTGCGTGCGTCTCCATGGGACCTATCCTGTTGAGATGCTGCTCTTCCTCAGCCAAACCCTGTTTTTATTTCACAAGCCCCATTGAATTGAACGGGGCCGGCTATGTGAAGGCTGGTCCAGTTTCATAAACTGAACTAAGAGAGTGACACACCTACCGATCCGCTTTTTTGAACCCCTGTAATTTAGGACGGAAATCCTGGTCTCCTTTAAAACCTTTGGGAGCTTTGTAGTTCACTTTAGAGCCATGAATTTATTCCGTGGACGCTTCTACCATGATAGACACAGATGCTCTGAGCTCCTCCGCTTCGCTCCAAATTGACTGGACACCGGCTGTGACCTAGAAGATGCTGAGGTGCGTTAGCTGAAGCTGGCAAGCCTTGCTCCAAGGCTTGGCAGTTCTGCTGGGACAGCAAGACTGTTGCAAAAAGGTATTTGACAACATCTTCCAATTGCCTTTGAAAGTTTTTCATATTAGGGCCGATACATGTGTTAAATACCCGTATCTCCATTATATCTCCTTTTTTTTTTTTTTCCCAATGGTTATCACTTGCCCTTTTTTACAAGGGACTGAACTAATTTTCAGACACCAGAAATGTCTCCTTCATATTTTAAATGTGGAGGGTAAACTTATATATTTGTATGGCATCTGAAATCTATACAGCAGATGACTCAAACTGTCGTTTATATAAGTAAGTAGCAGGCCTTTAAAGTAATAGTCCCATTCTATTTTCTGTGAGAGCAGCTTATACAGGAGTTATTAATATGCAAGATAATAAGTGTGAAACTTCAGCTATCAGAGATGGAATTATTTCTAAGATCCCGGAAAGATAAGTCAGTACTATTATATGCTTAAAATGAATAAAGACCTATTTTAAGTATTTTTTGATGGCCTGATAATGTTGTCTTGTAATGTGACATCGAAATATAACAAGACAAGAAACGCCAGCCTCATTGTCCATATCCCTAGCTGAGAAAGAAGTTTTGGGGGTGAATGAGAGCTCTTAAAAGCTGTATTGAAACAAACAAGGAAGAATAAACAAAAAATGACATGTAACAAGAGGGAAAAGAAAGCAATACATCTAAACTTGTCTTAAATATTTGACAATGTAAAAACAACAAAATGCCATTGAAAATTGTTGTAGGCCTAACTGTTGTGCCTAAGATGAGCTTAAAAGGCCGACTCCCTTTAGATAAATTTGTATTTGCTCTGGTTATGCTTTTTTAAAATAAAAAAGATAGTAGGATCAAGTGTCCAAACTGATTAAACAGCTTCAAGATCATAAGATATGTTAAATAACTACTTACCTTTAGCACCACCTGGCAAGATGATGCAACATCTGGCTTCATCCCTGCAGAGAAGATAATTAGCCCCGTAACAGACCCCCAAATCAAAAGGAAACAAACCAACACAAATTAAAAGAGAGTATCATGTATGTACAATAATTATGAAGAGCACCAAACCAAACAGAGTAGCAACCTGAGAAAAAAAATTAACGAGAAGGAATGCAAGTGAACGGGGCTCTGAGGGTGACGGCTGCACGGCCGAGCAAGGCAAAACCAAAATGCATTTGTGCGATGCTTTCTGTTGTGCACGTGTGAGCCATTTGTGGATCTTGGCCTGGAAAGGAGACCGTTTTGTGAAATAAGGGGGATCTTGCAGTCGGAGGCTTGATTCTCTGCCTATTTCCTTCCAGGTGTGATCCTCAGAGCTACTTCTGGTCACGATGTGATGGGTCTTAGTGGGCTCATCCACAGTGCTAAAGCAAAGAGGCTGAAGACTGACAGGGGCACAGCATCCTTGACTGTCCATCTTGACGCTACTCTACTCTTATCTTGCTCTGGGGCTCTCTTTTGGATTGCTTTAGTAGGTGTCTTTAAGACACGGGCTTACTCCAGGGACTGCTTCCATGGCCAAGACTGCAGTAGGTTTGGGTCCTTTTACCCCACACTCTCCTCTGACCCTGTCTTGGTGGGGTTTGTACCTTCGTACTTCGGCTGCCATCAAACCAAGGCGTGCCACACGATCTTGACTTCATGCTGTCCCAGTAGTGCTGGGGGGGCATCCAACACAGCCCTCGCAACGTTACAGAGGCTTTGAACCGAAATGACATATATGAAACACTAACGGCTACGGGGGCCCAGAAGAGCGAGGTCGGCAACAAAGACCGCGCGGTGCAGATGCACCCTGGCCACCCCGGGGAGAGTTGGAGTTACCCCTAAGCTACGTGGATGAGAAGTGATCCGTGGCGTTTGGCCTCGGGGCCAGGACATCTCTCTGGCACTCTTCTATCTTGTCACCCAGATGTGTCCAGCATGGCCTGAGCACTCTGGACTTTTTTTTGAGAATACATTTCTGTGCTTAAATCCAGTCAGCTAAAACGTGCTGCTGCTGATATTGAAGTGGTTAATCTATTGCACAGAATCACCTGACATTACTACATGTTTACTGATAAAAATTTTGTTGTAAGTAAACCACAACAGGTACAAAATTACAATGGCTAGGCTACTTGGAGGCATCCCCTTAAACGGTAACCAAATTTTATCCAGGTAAATCCACGCCAGGAACGGACATTGCTGTTGTTTCAGACATTTACAATCAAGTTTCTCTGTAATGAAGTTAATCAGTAAACTATGTAACCTCTGGCCTGTGTCACTCCTTTGCTAATCTTAAAGAAAGTTCTCACAGTAAAGAAGGCAACAGGATACGGACAAAGCAGAATTACAAAGTTTTATTTATACATAGTCTTTAGGGGAAAAAAAAAAAAAAAGAAAGAGAGAGAAAGGAGGACTGGGTACCTCAAGGAGATTATTTTTCTTCAAGAAATGGTCAGACTGAAGACAGCCTAAGGTAGGATATTGTCATGTTCTCACTTGGACATGTTTGCCATCTATTCTTGCATTCTTCCTTGAAACTGTAGGATGCTAGAAGGTTGTTTAAACCAAGTGATCTTTAAAGACCTGCAGCAAATAATTTGTTTGGAATTAAATCAGGATTTCATTAATGGTTATGCTATGGTTTCCACATTACTTTAATCCTGAATGTTGTTCTTATTTCTTTAAGTTCCTTCACGAATACCCTATGGAGAGTCAGAGGTTCATATTTTAAATGCTCTTAGAATTTTTTTTCTCTTCAATTAGCTTTATATTAGTGGAACAATAACTTTTACATTAAAATGTGATCTCATAATTTCTGTAATATTCTGGATAAAACCACCTTCAATCTGCACATAACCTCAATATAATTCTGCAAACTGAAAAGGCTCTCTTTAGTTCGTACAAGGAAAATTCCCTTTCATTTCTACAAGTGGTTAAGCCTACATCAAATAATTTTTTAAGTCTTATGTAAAATATTCTGTGTAAAATTTAAAGGAACAAAAGCACAACTCTCTGAGTTTCAGTTGCAAGTTATTGTGGAAAAATATTTGTAAAATCATGACCACATCTATGTGAAGGTTTCACTTTGATATTAGTAAGCTTTCCAGATTTCTGTAAAACGTTTTTCCCTGAAAAATATTTATTTGCAAAACACAGTCTAAAAGATGTACAGCTATAAGTAACATCACATTTGTGTGTGCTTAAGCAGTCTCTTTCTAAAAATGTAAAAGGTACGCTTCTGAAAGGAAAAAATGGATAAATGTTTCAAAATAGCAGAGACCACACAAACGTAAAACTTCGCTGTATTCCAGTGAGCTTATTTCTGATTTCACTTTCACTGCTTATGCTACTGCCACTCCAGTGATTCCAGTGGGCTGGCTCATGCTTTACAGTGGCATCAGACCAGCCCGTCTCAGACTTCCACTAATATATACCTGGAGAAAGGCATATGTACATTCCGGTTGGCAAGATAAGATTAGTTTTCTTTTGCGATAAGAAACTCTTTGGTCCAGACTCGTATGTACTTTGCAAAGCAGAATTCCAAAAATCAGTGTGGTTTTCAAATGTGGTGTGGGACAGAGCAGTTTTTTAACAAGCCCTGGGATTATTTTTTTTAGTGTTGAAGGAGCCTTGCCTTCTCTTCTTGCTCTTTCAGAGGCCCAAGCAGTGCAGGAGGCTGGCATAGAGCTTTTGTGGCATTCCCTGTGGATGGCATAAAGTTAAAAATCAATAGCCTCTTCCTTTTCATTTTGGGATTGTCCCACTATCTTTTAGAAAACTCAAGTAATAACTAACTAGCAAACGACAACTTAGGTCTCCATGGTGAACAGATTCCTTTCCAAAGAGAGACCGAATGATTTGTATAATGATTGTGTGTGTCACAGTTAACACCAGTTTCTGTACCTGTAGTACCTTGACCAGTCTTTATGAGTAGCAGTCTCCACAAACAGTAAACGTAATTAAAGAAAGACCACCCGCTCATTAAACCTATACCGAACAATAAAGGTCAGCATCAAATCATTGCTGTCCTCACCCTGTACGTGTTTTGTGAGCGCTGCAGCTGGCAGGTATCAGCGACAGTTTGCACTTGATGAATGAAGCTGTAACTTCACCTCCAGGCTCTTCCGTAGAGTCCCCAGGTGCCTGTATTTTGTCTTGGGTCTCTGTATGTCTACGCTGTTTATTTAAAGGGCATAAACTTGGGGTTGGGGAGTGCCTTCTGCTATTCTGCTTCTGCTAGTGTAGTTCTCAGGGCTCCGGCCTCTTCTGGAGCAACTAAATGCAACCATAATTAAACTAATTGTTAATAATAAATGACACCGTTATTGCCATTTGGTTTTGTGACACATTTTTCCAGACATACATCTTGCTGCTTACTCTTGAAGCGGGACCTCAACATTTGCTATTGGCAAAGACGTGCTGTGGGCAGTACAGCAATCGCACAAATGCAAAACACTTGCATGGCTTCTGCAGCACGGTAAAGTAGGAAGGGCAGAAGGCTGCAGAGCAAGAGCATGAGACCTTGGAAGTGAAAAAGTAGCTGAAATGAAAAAGGTTAGTTTCTGGCACTAACTGAAGTGAGAGAACGGAGAAGGAAGAATCCCCTGCCACAGATTTGAATTATTGTTGTCATTACAGATGTTCCCTCTTCTCAACTGTTGGCACTTCTTCATTGTTTCTGATTCCTCAGAAGTGAAGGAGACTTGCCAGGGAACCGATTTGATGTCAGCAAAAATGGTTTTGGAATGCTTCTGAAGCGCTGTTAAGTAATGGTCACCAATAAACAGTAGTCTATGATTTCTTTGTACTGCTGTTGTCTCCAGTAAAATGGGACTCAGCATCTTCCTGGAAATATGCACTATTGTTCTGACATTCTCTTCTTAGAGCAAATGAAGGAATTGTGTCAGTGTGTTCATGAAACGGCAAGACGTGGCTTTCTCCAACACAAGATAGGAAGTAGTTTGCAAATAACTTCTAAATTACTGTTTTCAGCTGTTTGACACGGGCTTGATTTTAATTACGCCACCCAGGCACTGCTAGGTGGTGGTGTCCTTGTAGTACAGCAAAAAAGGAGACTGAAGTTGTTTGCATTTTTGAACCTGTTATTTAATGGGCAAAGTTAAGGTAGTCTCCAGACACCGTGTCGGTCCCGACAGGAAAGGTTGCCATTCCTTGCACCACTGCCAGTTTGTCGTTGGCTCAGAGGTGAACGGTGCTGGATTACGGAGATGCTTCCCATCAGAACCGCACAACTGCGCGGGGCGGCGGGGCTGGGGCCAGGCTGGGAGCCACTGGACGTGGGAGGGCGAGAAGGTCGCGTTTCACCACTTACGTTAGGAGTATCTTCCTGTTCCTTCGTGACAACCTCGCTTTCCCCTTTCAGGCTCTAGTGGAAGGTTTATTTCGGGTTCTTGGCTTTCTAATTAAGCCTCACTCTTGTCATCCAGTGCAGTTATTCCCTGTCATGATGTAGTCATTCAGAATTAAATAGAAATTAACATGATATTTGAGTTTTCATCTAGCTTTCACCAACGCCATAGGGTTTTTGGCTTTTGTTTGGATTTCTTTTATTCTGCTGTGAGACCTAATTCAGGTTGCTAGCTTTTCTGTGGTGTGGATTGCTCGTTCTTGAACATTTATGCAATTAGCTGCATGGTAACTTTCAAGATTTTTTTTAATGTAAGTGCCAGTGCCGGACATTTCCACCAATAATAAAGGAGTGGCTGAGAACAGCTAAGTTACTTTTCAAATATCTTGCAACGTGTTTGTGTAGGACCGGGGCCACAGCAAATCTGAGCTCAGATAATGCAGCCTTTATGATTATGGCTTGTTTTTGAAATGGATGTCTGGAAGTGGAAACTTCTCTGATAACTGCAGTTTCACGGTAGTAATAGAAATTGGGTTTGCGTTATTATTTTCCAGGTGTCCTTTCAGAGCCAATGAGTTCTCCAGTGCAAGAGGCCGATGTGTCACCTTATGCACAGTACAACGGTGTGCCATTTCCCCAAGTTCAGCCTCAGATTTCATCACCGCCTTATTACTCCAACCTCGGCTTTTACCCTCCGCAGCATGAGGAATGGTATTCCCCCGGGATGTACGAGCTCAGGAGAATACCTTCAGAGACCTTGTTCACCAGGGAGACGGAGATCATGGATATGCCTGCAGCCAAAAAGCCTAGACTGGGTCACTCCACGGGAAGGGTGAAAGGAGAAGAGCTCTGTGTGGTCTGCGGTGACAAAGCCTCTGGGTACCACTACAATGCTCTTACTTGTGAGGGATGCAAAGGTAGGATGACATCAATTACAGAATTCAATTCAGCTAATAAGCACAGCAGTTTCTGGATATTTTTTTTTAATGTCTTGTTCATTTTATCCGAGTCATTAAGCATTTTAGAGATTTACGTTTGGATCCGGTGTACGCTATTCTGTATTTTCCCCAAGACAGATTGGCAGCATCTTCCACCATTGTCCTGTGACCATAGAGCACCACTGGCCAACCCACGGCTCTTGCGCCATCATTAGCTCTTGGTCACTGAAGAACAGCTTCCATGTGGGGACCTGGCAGCCTGGCTCTGCTGTCTTGGAGGCTGTGGAAGGAACCAAACCCACTGGGAGTTCAGTGCTAGGCTGCCCTAGAAACCAGCTGCAAACCCAGCCCAAATGCCTCCTGTAGTGTGCGTTGAAAGGAATTGAAAGCCATCAGCTCCCACCTGCAGCCTGTTCCCGGAGAATCTCTTTCCCCCAGCTCCCAGAGGATATGGTGGGTGTCTTCAGGTTTGTGAAATGAAAGGATTGCTAATTCTAGACTTTCTTCAAGGGATAGCCCCTATCCCTAGGGAGGGAGCTTCTTCAGGAAACAGGTGATACCTTTAGGATGAATATCTTGCTGCTTAGGAGAACAGTATTCACAAGTTGGTGTCATGATAAATGGCATATAAAAAATCATTACCATTACTGGAAACACGATTGCCAGATATTTTAGCAGAGAGGGACAAAAGGTTATACAGATGGAATAGCAATTATACCTAAAGACGATTACTCTGTGACTGGGCTGAGGTAGGTTAGAGAAAGAAAAATAACGCCCCAATTTTTCATTCTACTCTGTGGATAAGTATTTCATTATCATTTCTGTTCTATGGATAAAGGCTAAAGCATGGACATTACTGGAGCACTAAAATATCTTAATGTGGAGCTCACTGTCACTGAGAGTGGACTTTGAACTAGTTTGGGGGTTTTGCTTTATCTATTACAAATTTATTTCTGAGGGCACAACAGACCCCACTGGTCAACCACTCTAAACCACATGGATACAGTCAAGGGTCATGTAGTTTATCTCAAGAATTCCAATAAATAGGAGATTCATTTCTTTCTGCTGTCTGTGTGAATAGTCTCAAAGCCAAAAAATATGAATTAACTCATATGAATGCTGCCATCATAAACCAGATTAACCTCAATTTTAATGTGAAGATTCCAAGTAATGATACGCTTACTCTGTTAGTAAGCTATTCCTACTGTTTATTAACTTCATTATTAAATGTCGTAGCAATTTTTCAGAGACTTAAAATTGCAAACTATGGAATGTTCTTAGGAGAGAGGTTAAAATCACCAGGTATGTACTCAGACTAAAACCTGTAGTGAAAGGAAATATGCGTTCATCTCTCTACTGATTCAGTTTGAATCACTCTGTGTAACCATAATTTTACTGCTTTACTGGGATAATTTATTTTCTGTTTTCGCTCGGCTTCATGACTGCAACATCAATTACAAAGAATAGTACCCTTGATCAAACATAGTAAAAGTTGAATTATTTAAAGATAATGCATTCTGCTTCTACAATAAACTTTAGAGGTGATTCAAGTGCCAGCTGATTCAGTAAAAAGATGTGCTGAGGATAGTAATTCCGTTTGACAAGGTGAAGGGGATACTATGTTTCCTAGACCTCTGATCATTCTTGTGCATCTATGGAATTTTTCACATGGGTATACATTACCCTCAACGTATGGAGACCAGAATTGGGCTCGGTACTTCAGTTGTGCTCTTAGTGCAGTAGAAGAACTACCTCACGTGTCTCACATCCAAGTATGAGCTTAGCCCTTCTTTTCGGCAACAAAACTGTTAATTCATACTCAATGTGTGTCCAAAATAATACGCAGATCCCTTTCTGCAGGACTAGTTCTCACCTTGCAGCACCCCTGCTCCATTGATGCCGTGGACATTCTTATTCAAAGGGGGAGGCTTTGCACATATTTTTATGGGATTCAATCCTCTGTGATGAATATGTTAAAATTGTTTTCATTTCTTTCTTGGATAATGCATTCAGCAACAAGCTCCATTCTTTTGGGTTTTCTTCCTTGGGCAGAAGGAACAATAGTAAGATCTTATTTATCGACCCTCATGAGAATATTAACCTAAAGATATGGGCAGGAGTATAGACTTCTCTCTCTATTTTTTTTAATACATCACTATCCATTAACAAATAAGTACGAACTATTTCATTAATATTTTACGTATTATGCAAAAGCAGATTAAACAGAACATTTGCTTTCATACAGCTTTTGCCTGTGGTACTATACAAAAAAAGAAAAGGCTTCCTTGAGGTTTCTCTCACCTCTAATATATCACTTTAGAAAATGCTGCCTCGGTTAACAATAATAGCATCGCTGTTGTGGTTCATAAAGAATGAGGCAGTCCAGGCACTGTTACAGTATAGGGAGCAATATACTGTGCTTTAAAGCCTGCTGCTGTCGAGGGCATTTCTGAGACAACCTCTGCAGACCGACATGGAAGACTTTTTGGTATAGCCTCAGCCTGCGCAGCGATACTGGGTTTTAAGCCTTTTTCAGATGTTACAGAACAAGCGTGCCATAGTGTCGCGCTTGTTCAATACAGCCAGAGAGTAAGCTCTGCTGAGAGAAAAGCTAGTTGTGAAAGGCCGCCGCTGTGAGTTTTTGCAATCTTCAAACCACTCTGATAACGCTTGATGGCTCTCACGCCAGGCTGAGAATACCTCCTGCCAAGCAGGGTCCCGCTTCAATCTTCTCCTCGCACTAACACCCACCACGTGGGCATGGGGGGAAGGAACGCCGGAGCACGAACTGGTAGTCTGAGAGAGCGGGGCAGGTGCTTTGTTAGCAACTGTGAACTTCAAAAACTTTTAAATTGAGAAACCCGAAGCAGTTGGCCGTCAGGATGGCGAACAGAGATATTTACAAAGCTTTCATCTACACTTTTAACAGCTGTCCTCCTTCGACTGTCATCCTTCCCGTAAGAAAAATCAGCATCAGTAACGTCAGAGCAGCTCTAGCCATAATTAATCATATTCGTGACTAGCTAAGAGAATAAAGCAAATTCAACATTTCCAGCCAACATGACCCTTTTGTAATTTGACAAGATCAGGTAAAAGTTAGACTGTGCCAGAAAAATCTTCTGCTTTGGGGGCTACCCCTTCATTAGTTTACCAGCTGCCATTTCTGGTTTACCTCCGAATTTTTGTAAAACTCTTTCTGGTATAGAAGGTCTCAGATAAAACATTTCAAGCAGTTTAAGTTCATTTTGAATTATCAGTCAATAATATATCTAGAAATTCTATTCATACTAAAAAGCTAATTTCAAAACTAATTATTAAGAAGTCTGTTCAAGACAACAGTGATTCAATAATCACTTTATGATAAAACTGAAGCAAGAGTAAGGTCAAAACTACTTTTTGCCCAAAAAATTATTTCACTTTTCACATCATTTCACTTTTTCAAAAACTTTATTGTCAAGGGAAAATATTTAACTGCTTGAATCTTGTTGGTCCCTAGCTCTTGCATCTGTATTTTTCATTCTTCTTTCACATTCTTACATACTTTAAAAAATTCACTTACTAAAGTTCTTTTTCTTTCCTCCTCCATAAAAAGCAAATGCACACCTTGTGGGTAGGGTGAGCAATAAAGTCATCAATCAGACTTACAGTGTCATAAATATTTGTGCAGAGCTTTTCAACATTTACTAATAATTAATGTGTCATAAATTACAGGATTTAAATTTAACAAATAAAATTCATAAATTATGTAAAGCAGATAGAGTTGCCTTTAACCAACACTGAAAACCTACAGCTTAAATCCAGGCCTTTTTCTCCCTTCCTTTCCCAGTAAATGGTAATGTATTAAACACCACGTGAATGATGAATAAAAATAATGCCTGGGGCTGCTGGAGGTTCTAAGCAATCTGCATTTCAAAAGAGACTGATGCCAGTCAATTGTATTTGTCTGAAAAGCAGCCAATAAAACAGACAGCATGGAAGAGATTTCAAGAAGGAATTACAGCAGATTCAGAGAAATGCCAGATTTTTTGTGACCAGATAGTGGAATTGTTTTACTGGTAGCTACACATTGGTGCTTGGAAGAGATTATGCAACTACAAAAACATGGGCCAAAGTTTGGAAATTGTCATCTCACAATGGCAAAATCATCACGTCTTCTGTTATCTCACCTACCTTCAGCGGGACAGTGTCTTAGCTGGACGCGTTCTGAAAACACACAGACAAATTCTGCAACGGACAAAAATTCAGATTCACATCTGAATTTACCCTAGGATTTGAGTATGGGAGACTGGGTCTTATCTGGTGCCTCTCTTAGTGCATCAAAGGGCCAGGCTGGAAAATGATGGTGGTTTTATTGTGCCAGCCAGTGGCGATAAGTAAGCAAAAGCTTTGTGAATAGCTCTGGTTAATGTAAATTTACGCAGAGCTCTAGTTTGAAGTACACTATAAATCAGTGATGTGCCAGCAGAAGATCCCAGGAGTCTATTTCAGAAACCTGCCCTCAGATGGGGAGGAGACCTGGTTCCCTCTGTAGCTGATGCTCAGTAGCCTGTGCCATAGGAAGGACAACGTAAAAAGATTACGATGCCACAGTGAGTCACGCTAAAAATTCAGGAAACGTTCATGTCATCATTGGCAGCAAAGACTCTGTTGTTCTGTGGTGACTCCTTTATTCAGTTACATTTAATACCTTGAGCACTCCACGCTTTGCCCACAGTGCCGCTCTCCGCGGTGCGTAGGCAGCAGCCAAACAGGAGATTTGGACAGGCTGAGGGAAGGTCCTCTCAGCTTCTTGGATCAGTTGCTGTCTGCAGTTACCACTGTGCAATGTGGGAGTGAACCCAGTGAGGGTACCAGCAGAACTGCCTGTGCAGGTGAAATGAGGTGACTGCTTAACTCATCAGGTGGATAATATTTAGCAAATGAGTCTGGAGTATCTTGTAAACAGGGGAAGAGGCCGCATGTACAATAGGCAGACACGATGCAGCTTCCGTATTAAACCTGGGGATGGGCAAGCAGACCAGTACGTGGAGCTTCCACGGCTCCCAGGAGCTGAGGGAACGGTGGCGAGTTACTCAACCCTCTGTCTGCCCATCCTGCACCTCAAGAGACTTAAAAGCCTCGTATTTTTTTCCACTGGTTATTTGTATGGTATCACCCTACAGCTCTAGTGCTGGTGCTCAACCTGCTCCTGGCAGGTTTCAGGTTTGGCTCTGGGTTTTCCCAACATTCGTAGTTCCAGGACCTTACTTTGGGCTAATATCTAATGTTTGGGCCTGCGATTTATCATGTTAATTTGGTAAATTATATGATTTTGATACTGTTGTCAATACAAATATCAAGAATATAGTCGTCCAGGCACTGGAGGAAACTCACGGTGCAGCAGAACGTGTGCCGTTCAGAAAACCCAGGTGCTCTTCAACTTGATTACTTTGCTGCTTTGAGTGTTCTCTTTTACCTATGCCGCTGCTGTGTTGTGCAGGGTTCTTCAGAAGAAGCATCACAAAAAACGCAGTATACAAGTGTAAAAATGGAGGCAACTGCGAGATGGACATGTACATGAGGAGAAAATGCCAGGAGTGCCGTCTAAGGAAATGCAAGCAAATGGGCATGTTGGCTGAATGTATGTATACAGGTATTTGCATCACCTAGTCAGAGTGTGCGTCAAATACTGTATTTGTTTAATTAGTCTGGGTTTATTATTAATAAAGCTATAAAAGATGTCATCTGGCAGGTGGAAGGCGCATTAAAGATGATGCCATGCCTGTGCATCAAGTCCTGTTGAAAAAAACAAATGCACTGCTAAGCAATGGGATTTAATTAGTGGTCAGGGACACAAGGGTGTAAGAGCTGAGCAAGCGGTGAAGGAAGGGCTGTCCTGCACTAGGTGACAGCCAGTAGTCGGCTTGAGGGGGAAGGAAAAGCAGTCAGGGGAAGGGAGTCCCCAGCAGCGAGGAGTTTGCAGTGTTGTGGAAGCCAGAGCAGGAAAGTCCTGGCGCTCCCCTTTGCTGCTCTTTCTGGGGCTCTCCTTGTCAAGCTCTTGCTAGCCAAGTCCAAACTTTGGCATTCAGACAATGCCGTTTTCAAGAAAAGAAAAGGACTGCCACTAGCAGGGAGTTTCTGCAGACTTGCCAAGTGTATGTTCCCAGACCTCACGCAGCAATCAGGCAAAGCCTGCTAAGGGCTTGCCCTTTTTTATAGTCTCAGTAACTCTTCTTGTGGCACTGTAGATTTTCCTGCCTTGCGTATAGGCACTTAGGTAGAACTATCTCCAGAAATGAAACTGATGGACTTTAAGGATGTTTCATATTAAAGAGAATATCCTATTCAGACTGAGAGCTTACAAACTTATTGAGCTTCACATCGGATAACTTAGAACAACAGGGATATTAGAGTGCAATTTTAAACATGTTTAAAACTCCATTTTGAGTCAAATGTTGGCCAATCCATTATTTTTGCAAGCTTGCTCCTGAAAAAAACTCTGTAAACATCTGCTCTTCTGCCTTCCATGAACAGGGCTACAATTTATTTTTCTTGATGGCTCCCACCATTTTAGCATACCCGTATGTGTGAAACCAATTTAGGTTCATACAGGAAATTAATCTACTTGGAATTTTTAATATACTTCTATCCCTCGATCTGATCAGAGGATGCTATATTAACTGTTGGTTTTGTGAGAAACAATAAGCTCCATCAATATTTGGAATGCATTGCCAGCATAATGTAATTAATCTTTCATTCTGCAAATTGAACAGGCTACAAAGATCCTGAGATATGACATATTCTCGTGCAATATGTGAATATATGAGCAGACACCACCACTGTGATGACAGCACTCAATGTGTCTCTAAGTGTCAGAGGAAAGGAACTCCCCTGTGGTGCTGATCCTACATCCATTGTTCCAAAATTTTGAGGGTTCAAAATAGCCCCAGTGACTCAGTACAACAACAACAAAAAAAAACATCACTAAAAAAAACCCCCAAAACCCAGGTCAGCGTAAATAATACTGGCTGGGCCCACATGAAACTTTTAAACTGGCCTATCATTTTCACAAACTGGCATATGTGAAATAAAAGCCAGCGAGCGCGACTGCCATCTGACTCTCTCTCTGCAATGGAAACACTGGGTGTCTTGTGTTGCTCATGACTTAACCATAAGCATGCTCTAATGCACTGCAATGGGGATGTTTGGCAAGGTAGTATTTAATGGCTTTTAAGCAGGAGTGTGCTGTATAATTGCTTTTAGTTCAAGGCAATCCAGGACAGTAAAACATGAAGCTTCTAGTAGTATAGAGCATTTATTTGGGGGAGAAAAAAAAAAAAAAAAAAAAAAAGACTAGGAAATAAAAGGGTACCTTGAACTTTGTTTCACTTACTCATTTTGTAGGATTGTAATTGCAAGCTCTGTGGATTCTTTTTTCCCCTCTGAACAAGGAGGTAAAGTCTTATAAATATTTATGGCACGGCTACTCAACAGTCCTACTCCTGCCCTTTATACACAAACCACAGACAGATCAAAATTACTAACCATCAATTTCAGTTATTTGCCGTCATTTTGAGATAAACTGCAAGTTTCTTGGGTGAAATATCTACCTAGGGAAGACCCAGGTTCTGCCGCTCTTCCTGGAAGGTGATAACCATTTAATACCCATCGAAACCTAGCTATCGCTGAGGTAAAAAGTAAAGTCCTGTCTCTCACATGAGTTTTCCAGCTAACTTAAATGGAGCCAGAATAGGATATCAAGGTACTACTCAGTAGCAGGAAGCATGCGAAAAATGTCTCTTACTGCCTAAGGCAAATGTAACCCAAATTTTCCCTAGGAAGGTAGTAGACCAGATCCTCAGCTGGTAGAAAACAGCACAAGCCCATTAACACCACCAAAGGAGGCACTGAATAATTTAGGAAAAGAAATCTATGATGCTGTGCGGCAGCACAAATTACATGGCTCGATACCAATTATTATCTCCATCGTTCCTATTCCTCCCTTTCAAGGTATTATTTGCAGGTCTTATTTTAATCATGTAAATTTCCTCTTCTCTCAGCAGTTCAGGTAGGTTATTTTATATAGTGCTTAAACAGGAAATTAAAAACATTCAGAACAAAATTCACTGTTTTCATGGTATCTTCCTCCACCATCATATACTCACTGAATGAGCCTCTTTTCCTGCTCTGCGTTTTTGACAGTGAAGAATGGGAAGGATACTTGAGAGAAGCTCAAAAAAAAAAAAAAAGAAAAAAAACACCAAAGAAAGAAAGAAAAAACCCCTGTGCTGATAGAATTATTTTTAGATGAATACTTAGCTGTTTACTTTTTCATTTGTGCTTTCTGGCTGTGTTCCACAGGTTGTGTAGGGTACCTATTGTCCCCTTCTTTTGTTAGCACAAGCAGATTGCTAGTTTTTATGACATCCACACAAGGAAGCTCCCTGGTTCAAGGTACTGAAACGTAGTCTAGAACAAAAAAAAAAAACCCAAATGCAAAAATCCTTTCATGAGGGCAAGTGAAACTCTGTAGTAAAACCAGGGCTTTATTCAGTCCTCTAATACAATGAAATACAAAATAGCAAGACCAACCCGGTAACATTTTAAATAAATACATTTTAAAGGTACATTTGCCAGCCTGAGTTACTTCTGAGCCTACATTTTCAGCTGTTGGTCTCTCTCTATAGTGACACTGCAATGGCTAAAGCCCTGGCGTCCTCTCTTCTGAGTGGGCTTTCTGTGCGAAGATTTTGCACTACAGCCGTAATATCGCTTAAAGATTATTGAAAACATCCAGTGCCCTTTGTGTAAGAACAGCGGCACCTTGATTTCTGTTTTGGGTGGGACGAGGAGGAACACACGTTTGATGGCAGTCCTCCAGTTGTTCCCATTTATCGCGCTTTGGTTCGCGTCTTGGAGCACGTGAAGGGGTTTTCTTTTGGATGAAACGGAACCAAAGACAGACTTCAGCGCGCTCCCACCACTCACGGCTTTTCTGCCTGTAAGACCAGATTCGAGGTGGTCCAAAGCAGGACCCCTGACACGCGCTTGCGTGGGTGCCGGGTCACCAGGACCAACTGCTTTGGTCTGCGGATGGGCTCCCGTTAGGCTAGACTACTCGTTAGTGTGTCTCATCAGAGTCGCATCCAAAGATAACGACACGTTCAGGAAACGATCTGCACGGGTAAGTGGGTTTGTTAGTGTAAAGGGCATTCATGGGCATGTTTACGTACCTATTCAGTGCCTGAGACATATATATATAAATGCAATTGCCACCCGTTGTATTATGTGTTCTAGGTCTGTTAACAGAAATACAATGCAAGTCAAAAAGGCTACGGAAAAACGTGAAACAGCCCCCAGATCAGACAGTCAATGAAGATAACGAAGGTCATGACATGAAGCAAGTGACGTCTACAACTAAAATATATAGGGTAAGAAAATTCTTGTAGTAGTTTGTACAGTAGTGGTGATGTTTGAGCTAAACGTGGCTAGTACAGTGAATATAGAGTACTCGCAAACTCTCTGGAGCTGTCTGTATTAATTAAAACTCCAACTCCCACCAAGTCAAGGAAATACCTTGAGTAGAGAAGTAGCTCTGATATTTTTAGTCAAAACTCAATAAAGCATCTATAAAATCCATAAAGTATTTTTTCTGCAATACATATGTCGGGTATATATCATATATGATGAGGTGTGGTATTAAGTTTGAGCATACCTAGTTATTTGCTAAACATTTCCTTATTTCTAATAATAAACCACACAAACTCATGCAGTTTGGAATCATTATACATCTCTCTTCTGTACGCTTCTACAGAAATCTCAGTGACAAGCAAATCTCTTGTCTGCTTGTCTCCAAGTGTGAGAAATAGATGTATAGCTTTTGCCTAAAGCAAGAGATGCTAGATCATTTCTATGATTGCATTTCATGATGGGCTTTTTTTTTTTTTGCCAGTATAGGAGAAAGTAGAATTTACCCCAGAACAGCAGAACCTTCTTGATTACATCATGGATTCATACAGCAAACAACAAATACCACAGGAGGTGTCAAAAAAACTAGTAAGTACATTGATGAAGTCATTTTTGAGGTGTGGGTAATGAAGCTGAGGATTACACAGCAGAAAATACTTGTACTCAGCCTAAGTAGGTGTAGTAAGTGGTAGAGCAAAATATGGGTAAAAGCTTACAGTTAAAACATGCTGCAAGTGTGGCAGAATCTCTCCCATTCAGTCCACAGTTAGACCACATCTTTGTTTATCAAACTTAAATATTAAGAAATAGCTTTCAACTCTGGAAATACACTTTTATGCTCACATCTAACCTTTGCTGATGGGAGCTTTGTTATTTGCATTGTCAGTAGAGGCAGTGATTTGAATTCAACTTGCAAGCTTCCTTTCTATAAAGACACCAGCCTGGAAGATTAAAAATATTTCATTTTTTTGAACCCAAATTCCCAGCATTTTCCAGGTTTGGATTTTTGTTTCATCCCCTCTTCTTCCCTTTTCCTCTCTACTTTCTAGAAATGCCATTTTCACTTTAAGAGCTCCCAGTTTTCATGGTAGGGTGGAAAAACATTGGGAAACAGGGAGAAGAGGAAAAAAGCTTAAGAGAGAGATATTTTTTTACAAAACTGTCATGTTCAATCTTAAAAAAAACCCAAACAAACAAACAAAAAACCCCCAAACCCCAACCAACCCAAAACCACTGTAGAAAATTATTTCCTAAGCCATCAACTCTGAAAACTAAAAGGAAGACACTTGCAGGGTGAGAGTTGAATAACCCATAACTAAATTGTGCAATTTATTTCCATGGGAGGTTGAGGAGGTCAAAACCAAAAATATATTAAAAAAAAAATTAGAGAAATTAATGTATAACAAGGCTTTTGGTTAAATATTATGGTACACACAGAACTTCTAGCTCAGGCAGTGCCTAAATCATTGCTTGCTAGAGATGACACTGAAAGCGAGACACATGTTTCGGAGGAAAGGATGATGGCTACTTCTTTTACTTTTTACATTCGTCTTCCAAAATACCTGTTTTTGACAATCACTGGAGACAAATTACAGTGTTAGATGGACCTCTTGCCTGATCCAGCCTAATGATTCTTGTATTTTATGCTCTTAAATGTGAAGTGACAACGAATATTAACAGATTTTGGTTTGATTTTCAACAGTTACACGAGGAATTCAGTGCTGAAGGAAATTTTCTGATTTTAACAGAAATGGCTACCAGTCATGTGCAGGTTCTTGTGGAATTCACTAAAAAACTACCAGGTATATCCACTGCTTTGGGGAAAATTTTGTTATTGCAAAGTTTACATGCCTTTCAGCTGCCATTTGGTGATTGTTGTGTATATTTTGAAGACTATATAAAAATGCTCCCTCCTCTGACACATATGAATTCTTCAGATACTGGCTAAAGAAAAGGAGCTTTGTGCTCGGAGGAATAGTAGGTTGAATAATTCCAACTCTGCCACTCTGAGATACGGCACTCTTTACCTGTTGACAAACAGAATGCTCAGAGAAAGGCTTGTGTCTCTAGGGAGATTTTATTTTCATATATCACTGCAATGCCAAATAGTCTGCCTCGAAATTACCACTAACGCTTGCCAGACTCTGCTTCACTCGCTTTGCTGCCTTTCTAGCAAAGCCTCTAGGTCATGGCATCCCCTGAATTGTGAGTCCTAAACAAGAACTTTCCCTAGTTGGTGGCACGCATGGTCCCTTTAATGGTGTCTTACGGACAAGCACTGAAAACCTGAGTTTATCGTTAGTATTTTTTTAACTTCCAGGTTGATGTTACCTCAGGAGTGACCACTGGGCATGGTACAGGTTCCTTGTAATTAAGGAAGGTGCATTGTAACACTTAGCTATATGAAAACATTATTTTCCTGGTTCTCCCACCATATTGACATTTCCTCTGTGAGTTACAGGCTTGCTCCAAAGCCTAGCACTGCAGCTGTAACTATATTTTTTTATGCTAACTGGGATACTGGCTCGCAGGAAATGAAGAAGGGAGAAGCTTTGTAACTGAATAATCTACTATCTTCAGTGTTGACTTAGAGCACATCTGGCAGGATTTGTCACCTTTTTGTTTCATTCTCTACTTTATCTTCTTCCACGCTTCCTCACAGAATCAGGGGGTGGGTATAAGGTGGGTACCTGCATTGGCAAATATGAAGAGGGTTTCCCAGGATCCTCAGCTCCCCGTTCGTCTTTAGAGGAGCAGCTGTGTAGTCACACAAGTTACCAAATTTCTCCTTGTTTCTTCAGTGGGTTTTGGAGCCTTCCCCCTCCAGAAAGAGAAATGCATATTAAAACACAGCTGGAAGCCTTTATATAAAATAGTATATTAGTCCAAAGGCAAGATGAAATATTTAAAATTCGATGCTTCAAATGCTGATTTTTGCCATCAGAGCATGGAAAGGGCTGAGAGCAGCATGGCAGTGGGAAGGTCATACAGAGAGCTTTGGTGGAAACACGGCAGATGTTGGGGAGCAGCATCAGGCTAGAGAAACCGCCCCACGGTTGGTTACACTACACCACTAGATTCTGCTTATCATGTTCCTCTTAAAGTAGCATGAACACTGAAACACAAGTCTAATTCTCATAAACTTTGGCGAGGTCCAAATCTGTGTCATTTTCTGGAATCTGGATTTCAGTTTTCCGCAGCACTTGGCAACCCTACTGACATCAAGACCAAGGTTACACACATATGTCATGTGCAAGAACTTCAGGACATGAAAGTAGCGGGGACTTTTCTGTTGCTGCCTCACTTACATCTCGTGTCTCCCCAGGCTTCCAAACCCTTGATCACGAAGACCAGATTGCTTTGCTGAAGGGCTCAGCAGTAGAAGCCATGTTCCTCCGTTCAGCTGAGATCTTCAGTAGGAAACTTCCTACAGGACATACTGTCCTTTTAGAAGAAAGAATTCGCAATAGTGGTAAGTATCTTGTTTAACGAGGAAGCAGCAAACCACACCATTGCACTTCTGTGTCAGTAGTTTGCCCTTGGAAAGCTAGTAAAATTGTTTATTAGCACTGAAGCAGGTTTATCTGAATGTTGTTCTTTATATTAACTAGAACAAATCTAACTCGGCCTTGAGTCTAAAGGTCATAAGGTAAAGGTTTATTTATAAAAACACTGCAAGTACTATGAATAACCCTATATCAAATAAACCCAGCGCAAGTCTCCAATGATAAGCATGAAAGAATGATTAAAAAGAAATATCACCATTTCAAATTATTCACATAAAATATCAATATTTATGCCTTCAAATGCAATCACTACAAGAAGGAAAGAAAAAAAGATTTTAGGATATTACTGGAGATGACTGAAGGGAACCACCTATTCATAGGGTCAGTTTGGTAAAATTGAATCACACTGCACAAGGTGCATAGAAGAACTGTAAACACAGCATGTTCTCAGTATGTTTTCTGCTTCTTAAGGTCCATCAAAGGCTCAGTGGCTGTGATCAATTCTACTGGTTCTGGATATAAATCTTAATAATTACAAAAAGCCAAAGAGAGCTGGATATTGTTTGTTCCTCAAAGCAAGCAAAGCCATGTTTTGCATTGTTATGTGTTCTTTGTGCTCCACTGATGCAATACGGACTGAATGTTTTGTCTTTTTTTTTGTATTGACCAGCAAACTTTATCCAACCCTCAGCTCCCTATCATTCAAAATTCAAATGTAACAACAATTCTGAATCAGAGACTCTTGTCTATGGATTCTGGCTTCTGGCTTCCTTTTTAATGGTCAGAAGGAGAAAAGACAGGAGGCCATTTAACCTCAATACTAGTCATAGAAATGGGCTTGAACTCAGTTCTGAAACTCTTAAAATCAGTAACTTGAAGGTACTACTGCTGTATGCAAAATTAGGCCAATACTTATATATTTGAAACCCTGAAAAGGAGTTAGGAAACTTGAGAATAACTCACTTGCTGAACGTATATAGTTAGTTTGGCTTAGCACACTCATTTCTGGGTTTATATTTTGTAGTTTTTTGTATTTCTTCCATTTTGATTTATTATAAGAGGCTATTGTTTGATGGACTGGAAATGGTGACTTCCAGAGTAATATGAATGGCTTCTGGTCCAGGTTCTGCAGGCAGAGAAGTATGCCAAGAAGGCCAGAGATATTTCCTGGAAACTGTAATGAGTTGTCATGGATCCAAATGTCTTCATTAAGAGATTTTTTCTATTGGATTATAACCAAACTTTTTGATAAAAATAGGTCTTAGAGAAATGAATCCATATGAATACATGATTACTGAAAGCTTCTCTCCTCTGATCTATGGAGTGAGTATCAACCTTCTTGTCTGAGGTGTCAACTGTTCATAAAAAATAGAAGCAGGAAATACTTTGATCCAGAACATTACATAAGCCATTATGTCATACCAATAATTTTTTCCCTACTCATAATTTTAAAATAGCCTGTTAATTCTCTGCAAGGATTGAGTCCAGATGAGATGCAATATTATTTTTTGCAAGTTTGTACTAGACTTAAAAATAGCATTTCATATTGTAACATGACTGGCTGGAATATGACATTTTATCCTGCAGTAATATTATTTACCTGTCATGAAGCAGGTTAAAAAAATAGCATTTTGTGTAGAAGAAAATTTCAAGAAAAGTAACAATTTCAAATGTGGTATTATTTATTCCAAAGGAAGATTTCCTGCAGTTCTTCTTTTCTGGGTGTGGGGAAAACCCCTAAGGTAAGTTAAAAATGAGTTCTGGATCAGAACAAAACCTGGGCTGAATAGTTCCCAAGAAATGAAACGCAGTAACTTTTTAAGTGTGTATATATACACATATATGTCTTGTTGCTCTTGGAAAAGGCTCTCTAAAACATCTTCCCTCAAGCTAGGATCAAGTTGGGGACATAAGAGGAAATACTGCTGCCAGAATTTCTCCCTCCTTATATTACAGGCGAATAATAGATTATTCAGTTTACTTGCTGTTGGCTGCATTCTTTCCTTCTATTAATAGCAAGAATACAGGACAAAATACCCTTTTCCATGTATTTTATTTCTCTACTCTGTGCAAATTCAAGCCTACTTAAAAACATTTTCCTTGGCTGCACTTAAAGGGGCTGTGACAGCAAACAACAAAAGTGACTTCTAAACCTTTGCATTTGTAGGAGTGTTAACTGCTGCTACCGCTGCTATTTAACTGTTAGTGCTACCGCACAGACCTAGAAGTGACTCCAAATTTCCAGTGTCTCTCATTTGGGGCTGACATTGCTGCATGCTAGAGCGTATCCGTCAACCTGGCAATGTCCCTTGCACAAAAAGGCTTAAATATGTTTTTTTAAATGCCCCTCTGCCTATGTTTTCAGTACTGGCAACTGCCTGTCACTTAGTGGCATCACTTCCTTTGCACCAAAAATACAAACAAATTGGTTTATAAGAGGGAGGATTTTTACTAGGTAGGTTTGACTCTCTTATGCTTCCCAAGTGCATTTCTTAGTGTTCACTGAATTTTCATAGGAATCCTACTCATAGTCACACAAGCTACCAGAGTTTTTTTGTTTTGACTTTAAGAGCCTGCATTGGTGCAATTTTTCTGCATATTTTGTCTTAGGTTAGGATAAATTCCAGAATGACACATTTAGGCAAATTGAATAATTTCCAGTTGTTTAAAAATATCTGATACTGAAACAGCTTATTTTTGTGGTTTAAATCCTGGTCGTTTTCAGGTATCCTGAGTTTAAACAAAATGAAAGAAAGGCAACCAAATTCTTCTGTTACCATTGCTTACACATACAGCTTTCAAAAATATTACATGTGCAGTTCGCACACCTGCACGTCATAGGACTCAACACCAGGGCTCTAAGTTGAATAATAGCCTGTACCAAATGTGATATTAAGGTAGAAACTTAAGCAGTCTCTTCCAGCCTTAACCAGTAAGGACAAATGCTACTAAAAGCGTCAGCTGGCCATTATAGACTGGTCCAAGAGATAAGACTGGCCAGAAGAGTTTAAACCCAAGTCAAAGAAAAAAACCCAAGAGAATAACACATAAATTTGGAGATAGGGACTTTTTTTTTTTTTTTTTACATACACCTCACTGACAAAAAAGACTAACTGAAACACCCTGCAAAGACAATAGAGAGCAGCAGAGGAAATGCAGTGATAGTTGAGTGAGAGTTTAGAAATGAAATTTATAGGTAATGAATGAAGAAGCAGCATCAGGATTATTCATGGCTCCCAGTGAGGTCCTAAACACCATCAGGCCATTGGCCATAAATTATTGCCGTTAGTCAGAACTTCTGTCCACATATTTTTATGTGTAGACAAATGTCTGAATGTCACATAAGTCCTATTGTCAAGCCTTGATGTCTGTATCCATAAAATCAGGGAGGGCAGTGGGGATCCTGCCTAAAAGTCACAAGCTGTCCAGACTTCTGTCACCTGCCACCATGTCCACTTTGAGGCTGCTCTCATCTATTAATATTTATGCCTTCCTCAGTCTGATTGTATGGAACGGATTTTTTTATTTTTTTTTGCTGATAAAGAAGCCAGAGATCTAGTGGTGATGACCTTTGAGCATTAGCAGCTTTCATTTTTATTCTCATGCTGATGAGGTGTATTATTTCTTTGCTTAAGCATATTGCTCAAGTCCTGGTGCATCTCAGTGACTGTCTGTCTTTGTGTCCTGATGGTCTTTCGCCATAAGGTGCTATGGAAATTCTTTTATTAGCTGCTCCTGAGGCTGAAATCCTCTCCTACTCACTCTAATATTGAGACTTAATGAGAATACGGATATTTTATTTAATGTTAATGAGAGCTTGTGCCACTTACTCATCCTATTTGATGCTTCACTACGCATACACCATGTTGTGACTGACTGACTGACTCATTCTGTGAGAGGCTGACATCCTAGTAATTTAATGCTTAGTTTCTTTCTGTTGTTTTGAAAGCAAATTCTCCCCATTATTGAGCAGTACAATATTTTTCAAAACCAGTGCTGAGATACTGAATGCTTTCTCAGTGAGCATTTATAGCTTGTTTTCCTAAGGACACCGGCTTTCTGCGGTCATGAAGAGACACAGTTTTTTTGTCATCATTTTATTCTGCAGGGCAGTTCTACAAATTGCAGTATTAGGGAATAAGATACTATCTGATCTGGACAGAAATGGAAGAATCCGGACCCAAATTTTCACTTGGCAGCAGGACACCTGACATTGTGAAATGTACTGTTGTCTTCCTGGATGGGTTACAGGTGCTGAAGTACAGTGGGATCCAAGGAAAAAAAAAAAAAAAGAAATAGCCACAATTTCAAAGCATTGGCAAGAGGCCACCTTTTGCCCTTGAATGTGGGATACAAAGTTCCCACTGATTTGGTCAAGAGACTCCTGCAACCAAAGGCAAAATTTGGCAGCAGGATAATGGATACCTAATCACTTCCGTTGCCTTTGTCTTTTATTATTTGATTATTAGTACTGAGTAACAGAGGCCCTTCAAAACCCCATTGTGCTGGGGTTTGTGCAGAGAAACCAAATGAAATGATCTTCACTGCCAAGTCCAAAATGTCGAACCCTCCCAATGGTCATGTGCATCCATGTGGAAGGAGACACTTACCATCCTGTGACTCAACCCAAAAATGGCACACTGCCCAAAACGTTTAGAAATTAGGACCACTTTAAATTGCAGAGTATAGCAAAGAGCTTTTCTGTTCGTATACGGTCCTGCACAATCTACCACACCCAGTTAGCCAGTGCTGTCTTCCTAAATTATAAATGAAGTTGCTAAAAGTGTTTAAATCGTATCTACAGAGCTAATTTCTACCCATGAAAAGAAGAACAGATGTCAGGGGACCCAATCTCTTTTCTTCTGCATAAGTGTGCTTCTCCAGGCCAAAAACTTATTTAGACTCGACCTATGAAGACTAGCTCAAGGCAGTGCAGATGCTGCTGCTGTGTGCCAGACCGCACTCCTCTCCTGACTGCCGGCACTCAGGCCACTGCCAAAGGATGCTATGTGGCAATGTCACTCGCATCCTCCTTGCAGGTTTGGATTGTTTGTTGTTTGGTGTTTGTTGGGGTTTTTTTGTTTTTTTTTTTTTTTAACTAAGGTTTCTTTGCTCGCTTGCAATGATGGCTTCACAGTGATCCTATTGATTGCTTTTGAGAAGATGGGGTTTTGCTATCCTGATCGTGAGTTCTCCCTGGCATGTGCTAACCTCTCATTTAAGTTGGCCATTTAATCCCTACAAGATGATGACAGAGGAGATGTCACGTGCACATGATCTGGTGTATCTTCTCTACTGGCTAGATTTTCCCCCTTTTGGTGAATTTGGTCAGTGTTTAAACGGCCACTGATGCATTTAAATAGCTTAGAAGAGAGAGCTCATAAGCAGCGTGGAAAGCAGTTCTAGTAAATGAAACACTGTGAAAGATAAGATGTAATTCTGCAAGTAATTAATATATTTTATTATCATAAAACAGCTACTAATATACCCCTGGTTTCATATCCACTGGCACCTCTGTGTTTATCAAGAAAAAAAGATCTCTTTATCCATATTAATCACACAGTGCCAGTTACGGTTAATTAGTACTTACTCTCAAGCTTTCTTCTTGCAATAGATTAATCTATTCAGCCAAAAGAGAAGAGAGAATAGTCTCAAAAAGCTAGCAATACATCTATTCCGGGATTACGTTAACTGGATGATTATTTATGGCCTGACACTGCAAACTGTATGAAAGCAACAGTCATCTTACCTTCGGAGAGAAATCATAGGTACAAAACCCTAAAAAAGGCAAGGTCTAAAACAATGCTGTGTCTTAAGCTGCAGATAGGAGTGAAATTGTGCAAGAAGGGGTGCTGAATGAATAATGCTCATGGGTTTAAATCTGCTCCAGGCTAATGCTGCAAGGCCGTACTCGGTGAAGCTAAGTGTTTCCCATTGACTACGCTGGGGTTTACAGCCAGTCATGCATTAACATCGTGAAATCAATCAAATTAATTGCAGTATCTTCTGCAGATGGTAAGAGTTGGGCTGGTGGTTAGGTAGAAATCTGTGTAATTCAGAATGACGCACAATGCAACATGAAGGAGGGGCATGTTCTTGTTGCCATAATGCTGCATGAAACAAAGCTTTTGAAACCTTCTTGAAAAAAAGTTATGGAGGAGGCACCACCAACAGGGACCGGGAAGCTGTGCTGTCTGACACGGTAGTGTGCAGGGCTCTTGTCTGATCCAAATAATGAGGGTTAGACGGAGCTAACTTTTCTGTTCTCAGTGAGGCCAGAAATATAACTTTATCTATTTGATTTTTTTTCACTGTTGGAGTGTGATTTGTAACAATGACATTTGAAAAGTCACATAATTCGTTTCTCCTCTAGCCTTTCCAGTTATGAGCACCAAATCGCCTTTAATTCTTTTTCTGATAACCTGAATTGAAGTGACAACATCTTGTATGGTAGATAAGAAAAAAAACCCCAGAACTATAAACATCTGTTTCCTGCTTTTTTGCTTTCTGGTGGAGCTTATTAAATCCAAACTGAAGCGTTTTCAATCACATTAGAAAACAGCCCCCTCTTGTGATGGAAAAGCGGTTTGTGTAACGTGCATACAGGATGATGAAATAACAGGGAAACTCCAGCACAGATGGAGTGAGGGCAAAACTAGTACCCAAGAAAAAAATTCCATTATCCTATTCTCAAAATTGCTCATTTTGCATGGTTTCATTCATAACTGTCTTTTGAGATAGATATTTTTAAAGATTTCAAAATTCTGTTCTCTTTAGTGAAAGCAGTAAATCAGTCGTATTGCTGAAACATCCCTTTTTACTCCCATTCACCTCTTCTGTTTGATTTCTCTGTTTGGAAGTACAGTAATGCAGAGAAGCTCTCTGCCGTAATTTCATTTGCTTCCACATCCATACTCATTTTCACCCACCCCTGCTTTAGTTTCTTAATGTTAGATTATAAGCTTTCTGGCGCAAGGATTGTTTTACTGCACGCCTATACAGTGCCTGGACCAGTGAGGACCTGAATTAGTTATTTCACACCCTGTTCACCAGCATCATTTTCATCCCACTTCTGCTGTATTGACAGTAGGACTCGAGGAGCTTTGTGGTCAGCAAATCAATGAATTCATCCAGCTGAAAACTAACCTGACCTCCAAAAAAAAGAGAAAAAAAAATCAAATTATGAATAGGAGAAACAAATGATGGGAATCTTAGTCACAGCCCACTTCCTCCCATTTCCTATCTGCTGCCAAGACGATCGTGCCCAGCGGCGTGATACCTTGCACAGAGACTTCTAAAAATATCCAGCTTGTCTTGGACTTTTCTCATGTCATTGCTGAGCTATTCACTTCCGTGAAAGGAACTCGTTTGCTCTGCTTTAGGGCTCAGCTAGCCTTTTTTTTTTTCCCTGTTTCCAGATTACCACGAACTTTAAGGCTTTGATGTGTCATATGTATGTGTTCCTTACGTATGTCATATTGTAAGGAACTTTGGCACTTAAAACTGCACAAGAGACACAGGCGGTTCCCCAACAGTTAGCAATAACAAGTGTTCAAAATTTTAAATAGTTAACGCTCATGACTAACGGCATAAACCTCACAGAACATTAGATGCTATGACTATTGTTTGCTCTGTATAAAGCTCCAGCTGTGTTACTAACTTTCACAGGAGAGGCTGACCCACATCATCTATATCTGCTTACTTGACACAGACTCTTCTCAATAGTATTTATTGAACTTGTTACAAAAACCAGATTTGTGGTTTGTAATCTGCAGTGAACATAGCTTGCTCATGTCACATGTTTAAACACATCATTCAGCCACAAAATAAACCACACCCTGCAAGACCATACTTTCACTGTTGGGACACAAAACTATTCCACTGATTGAAGTAAGTTCTCACTGTCACAGCAAAATGTGACTGTTTTGTAGTTAAGTCAAGTGACTTCATGTTTCCTTTCTTTGAGTTCCACCTGCTGAGTTTCATTTTGAATTTCCCCTATTGGAGGCACTCCAAACCTCACCAGTCCTGGACTTCAGTTTTGTCTCGTATACAACACCCAAAACCGCATTATTTCATGCAGTTATAAAGGCTTCTCCTAGAACAGCTCAAAATTAAGAGGAAAATGACAAGAAATCCTATGGGAACAGAGATTTCCATCCTTTCGGCCAAAGAAGTCCAAAAGGCTCTTGCTGCAGAGCCATTACTTAGGATGTCTACACCTCGTCGATGCCACCGCTTCAGAGCTGCAAGCAGCCGTTGTCAACAGTCTAGTGGCTGCTCTGAGTGACTCACACACCATGTAAAAAAAAAAAAAAATTGATGTCGCAGGACCTACTTCTCTTTTACAACAAAAAGCAGAATGGAGTACGTCTGTAATTTAAGGCTAAGTAAGAACATTGTGACCTGATGACAAAGTCAGTAAGAGGAAGCCCCATCGGCGTGCCCCAGTTCAGTAACCCCAAAGGGTTTTGCTGATGGCGAGAGAATCGCATGATCCCATCCTAAAACTGGGGTGGATTTTAATTGTTTATGGCTCTGTACTTTATAATACACTAGTTTGCGCTTTAAGGTAGTAGTAGTTGCAAGCAAGTTGATCTTGGACTACAGGTAGTCCTAGACCTAGCTAAAATTTCAGGCTACACAAAGGGAGCAATTAAGTCTCTGTATGGAGACAACCGAAGTAACTGCCCAAGGCAGCTGGCTGTAGAGTAGAGTGGGGCTAGAATTAAACCACACATCCTGAGAAGTTTCCATATAACCAATGTAAAGATAGGGAACATGGGGACTGTTTTGCAAACTGCATCCTGGAAACAGGAGACAGCTAGAGTATCAGCAGACAGTGAGAAAAACACATATGAGACTTGTCCTGAAGAGCTAGACGGACAAACCTGCAGAGAAAAAGGAACTGCTTGAAAGAAGGACTTTGAAACCGTGCGAAAAGAAATAGCCAGCACTTGCCTGTTTCTACTCTGATCTGGAAAACAAGGATGTGCTTGCACTTTTGTAACTAATTGTCTTGGATCAGGCCTGATTTGTGTATTACACTTCTCCCACCACGACAGTCAAGGCTTCAAATCCTGAATAACTGCTTTGTGGCAATAAACCAGTTTATTTCAATAATTAAAAAATATTGTAACTTTTTTTTCTCTCACAGGTATCTCAGATGAATTTATAACTCCCATGTTTAATTTTTATAAAAGCATTGGAGAGCTGAAGATGACACAGGAAGAATACGCGCTGCTCACAGCCATAGTTATCCTGTCTCCAGGTAACTTCTAATAAAGAATTCAATATTAGTGGTTTCGGAAAGAAAGTGTGAGGAGTGTGACCAAAGACTTGTAAAAACTTACATTCTACAAAGAGTAAGTGTGCATACATGCTTATTCAGTATATTCAGTTGTTAAACCAGAAAACAAGCACACAAATCCAAACCCCAGATGTCCTGCTACACTGTCTGGTTTTGCATACAAGTCAAAAAAATGCCTAAATACCCTGCTTAAAAAAACTACTGGTGCGTCTTCACTGCTCAGCATGACAGGCTTCTTCAGAAAATCCCAGATGTGGCTACATGCACATCACTACAGACTTTTGTGGAATGTCACATTTTTTAGAGGAACACTGCTAACTTAGAATAGAGAATGGGAATGAAAGTTTTCAGCCTTTATTGAACAAACACCAGCTGCCAAGAGCAGAAGGACAGTAAGCAGCAAGTTGCCCTCTCGACTACGAAGTGTTGGAAACTGCCCTTTCAGAAGGATCGGCACAATAGCGTCTCAGCCCTGAGAGCTCAGCTTTGCTGCAAAAACTAACTCTTTGACAACACAAAACTAACCATCTCTACCTAATAAAATACGGAGAAATTGTATGGCGCCTCAAACGGACTATCATAGGAATGGGAGAAGCCTGATGCTTCAGGACAAAAGACAGACACTGAGGTTTCCAAATCAGGTTTCATGGAAGGTGGGAAGGTGAAGCAATTCCATTGCTCTTTGAAACAGTGTGTCTCAGGAAATTTTTTTACACCAAAAATTTCAGTGACAAAAAACCCCATCCTTCTCTTTTCCTCCCTCTCCGAACACCCAAACACATACTTCCATATGAACAGAGTAAAGAGACAAGTATTTTCTAGCAAAGAAATTTCATCTGAGGGTGAAGATGTTTGATTTCTCCCTAGTGACCTGCATGTATGCTCTTCTCTGCTGGCCAAATTCCCCAGCTGTACTACACCTTCAGGTACTCGTGCCATGCTGCTCAGTTGTTGCAATGCATCGCAGGATGTACTCAGGTGCAGAACTGCACTGGGACATGACGATACAAACCCAGAGAAACATTTTCAAGTTAAAACTCTTCAGTTTTTTAAAAAGTTGAAAGTTTTCCCTAGCTAGAAGTGGGAAGCTTACATGAAAACCCCAAACCAAAAAAAAAATATGTTAAGCATTTTTATTCCCTCTTAATTTGAGAATAAATATTCTCGGTAGGTGTGAACATCAGTGCCCAGTGTAAATACTTGAATATTTTTATAATCATTTATCAGTGTAAATATTTACTTTGTATATTGCTAATTACTTCTTTTCTTTTAAAACCATAACCAGATCGACAATACATAAAGGACAGAGAGTCCGTGGAAAGGCTTCAAGAACCCCTGCTGGATATTCTACAAAAAATCTGCAAACTTCACCACCCAGATAACCCTCAACACTTTGCATGTCTTCTGGGCCGTCTTACAGAATTACGGACATTTAACCATCATCACGCAGAGATGCTGATGTCATGGAGAGTGAATGACCACAAATTCACACCTCTTCTCTGTGAGATCTGGGATGTGCAGTGATGGATACTTTTTATTTTATTTTAGGAGAAATACCTTTTTAAAGGACCACATAGCCTTTATTTTCATAGAAAAATATCCCACAGTACATTAAATTTTCTTTACTGCATTTTTATAGGAACATGCCATGGGTTCATAAAAGTCATTTTGTTCACTATATACAGAATATCGTATACCTATCAGATCTTCACACATGAGTATAACTTTCTCTGTATTTATATTCCCTAATCAGAAAGAGTCCACTCAGTCCTCAGAGGAACCCTGTTAATTCCTGCTGCAACGAAGCTGATTGCAGCTACAGTTCCTCTTGAACAAATGGGGAAATGCAGGTTTCCATTCGTATTTTTTCACTGCAGCATTTTCCTGCTTGGCCTCCGTGAAGGAATATATTCCAGATATTTTCGGTAATAAACCAGCTGAGATGGCCGCACCGCCAGAGTCATTTGCTGTTCAACTGTGAAACGCGTTCACGTAAGAAGAGCAAGATGTTGTTTCTTCAGAAGGCAAAAAATTACGTAATGGAGAACAGCCACACGCACACACCGCCCCTTCTCGTGATACAGACGTGTAACTTCATTCGCGTTATTATTTCGAAGTAAAAACTATACAGTATCTATACTCTGTGGAAGCGCATCCCGGGTTATTTCGCTTTACGGCCTTGCCGGTGCTCGGCGGCTCTCGAAGACCACCGCCACCGTCCCCGAGACGGTCAAGGCGGTCTGTCCGGGGTGGGCTGGGGTGGGCTCCCCAACGCCACGAGGGGCTGCAGGGCAGGCTGGGTGCTTTCCTTCTGCCCGGGGTCCGCTCCCAGCAAGGTGAAACCAGACAGGACCGGGACACTGCTGTGCCCAGGGTGCTTCACCTCCCAACCGCTGCCCAGCCGGGGAAAGGCGTCGGGCGCGGACACGGCTCTTGGCCCTGCTGCGAAAAGGCCTCTCTTCAGCCCCTGAGCCCCCTCGGTGGGGCAGCCGCTCCCCCCCCCCCCCCCCCCACTTCCCCGTCCTCCCAGCACCCTGCTCCCACCACCCCAGGGAAGCAGAACGGTTTTCCAGAGCGCTCAGTGTCCCACCGAAGGGGACGTTCCCTGAGGGAAGCCGGGCGGGCGGCTCCTCTCCACACAACCCGCGCGACGGCGGCGGGAAGAGAGGACGGAGGGCGAGGCCCCGCCCCTCGGGCGCCGATTGGTCCTTTCGAACGGAGCGGCCGGCGCGGGGCGAGTGGGGGCGCCCTGGTGCTCGGCGGCGGGTGGAGCGCGGCGGCGGCGGCGGCGAGTCCCGCGGGTCGCGGTAAGTCCCGCGGTGCGGGGCCCGGCAGCGCGGCTTCCCCCGCACCGGGAACGGTGTGGTGGTACCCCCGGACCCGGTAGCCGGCCCGCGGGGGAGATGAGGGGCGCCCGAGCCGTGGGAAGAGCGGGCGCGGCTTGTCAGGGTCGGTGCGGGGTTTGCGGCGTTCGGTCGGTTCCGCCCGTCTGTGGGGGAGAGCGACGTAAAACGGGTTTGAGCCTCGTAGGTCGCGGGGGTAGAGGCCGGTCTGGGGTTTAAGCGCGTTACTGGGGTCGGCTGGGTGCCCGTTGTCGGGGGGCGGCAGCTCCCACCCGGCGCGGTTATCCGCTCTGGCACGGGTGTTGGAAGCGAAGTGCCGGGAAATTCACCCTGGGGAAGGGAGAGGGGAAGGTTTTTGCATAACAGCCTTCAAACCAGTCTCGCCTGTGCCTCACGCAAGCGTTTGAGGATGCGGTGCTGTTTTTGTAGGAGATTTGCCCTAGTGCTCCTGGCTAAAATACTCATTTGTATTGCTTAGTAAGCCGAAAAAACGTCTGGCTCCTTTCTTTGCCCAAAAGCTGGCTGCGTTCCAGGGATGCTGCGTGTCACCTTTGGCATAGTATCAGATCGAGACATGGGAAAAAGTACATGTATACCTTTAGGACCTATAAGGCATAGCTGGCCCGTGCATTCGTAATTCTAAATGTACTGGGTGGATCTTTCATAATAGGACAGGGTTTTATATTCAAGTCAAAACAAACTCCTCCCGCCTGTGGCCAGCCCGCTGCCTGAGCGTCGAGCGATGCTCCCCTCAGCGCGGCTTTGCTGGAAGAAGCGTGGGGTGGAGACGGGAGGGCAGAATTTGTGAACGTGAGCGAGCGGCCGGGCTAACGCGTGCGGCGTTAACCGGCCTCTCCCCAGACTGGATGCTCCTGTGGTACAGGAGCCGTCGGCACGTCTCCAGCTGTTGGGATGGAGTGCTCCTCCCTGATTTCGGGTGGGTTTCTCTGCCCGACAGGGGAACCCGAGGCCTTTGCCGCCCTTTGGAAGGGGCTCGCTGCCACGTGCTGGCACCGAAAGGTGCGGAAAGGCGGTCCCCGAGGAGAGCGGTCGGCGAGCCCTAATGTAAGGAGCTGGTTGCCACCTTAAAGCCCATCACCTTGGACTGACTAGTCTGGTTCTTTCTCTTTTGTGCCTCTGAGGCCTCCCCAGGGAAGCAGAGCACCTGCTGACTCAGTAATGCAACAAAAGGGCTCTGTAATTGCTGTAGTGAGGGAGAGAGCAGCGCTCTGCGGATGTCTCTTCTTGTGCCTACCTCTTTTCTTCTGCGTGTTGGGATATGTGTACCAAAAAAAATCTTGGCTATACTGTGGTAGGTTTCAACAGATACTGACTTGACAGCTTCTTTCATTTCGGAGTGTTCAAAAACGTCCGTCTCGGTAGGTACTGTCAAGACTAATCTACAGTTTCCAGCTGTTCTGGGCTAGTCTGTTGTGACTGCCTTTGGGTGTTGATGGAATAGAAGATGATGTGTTATATATCTTAAATACAGGGTGAAGATGCAAAAGTGTTTCTACCCAAGGTTTCTTTAATGAGTCTGTGAACCCAAGGCTTTTTAACGAGTCTGTGAATCCCTTTAGGTGCCACTTAAGCGGGGTCATTGGCTGCTTCATCTATGTTTTAGATATCTGTGGAGTTGTGGATCTTTTTTGTTTGTTTGTTTGTAAACCGTGCAGTCAAGTAAAATGGCTCTTGGACCCGGTTCATCTCGTGCTACAGTATGGCTTGTAATTAGTGTAGCATGTCTTGCTGGTTGGGCCCCAATGAATGATCTGTAAAACCTGATACAACTGATAGTAAGCAGTCTATCTCGTGTAGCATCTAAGAGCGTGTGTGTGGCACCCTGAAGAATTTGCGTAAAGTGCTTTAGTATTTGCTGACTTTGCTGTTTCTCTGATGCCTGGGGGCACGGTGGCGGGCATCCCTCCGGAGAGCAGAGGCAGACTATGGTCTTGGAAGGCTGTCCTGTGCGGGTGAGGTGTGGGATGTGCCTGCACCCCCTTTCCTGAGAAATGCTTGTCCCTACGCCACGTGTCAGTAGATAGGTACGTTTTTCTCGCCTCTTTCCTGACATTGATCCATAGCTCTAGTCCTTTATTGGAGGTTGGACAGTTAGCCAGCTGAAGGCAGCTCCTGCCTTCCCCACTACATCATTTGGGGCTGACCGCCCGTCTGGCAGTAAATCAGTGTCTGCTTTCTGGTGCTTCCCCTGTTTTAGGGGGTAGAAGAGCCCTCCCAGGGACCTTGGGGTGGTCAGCTGGCCTGGAAATGGGAATGGCATGGCCTGAGGCTGTGCATGGGACACGATACAGTCCACTTTCATTCCGGGGTCTTTTCTTTCACGACTCTGACCCCTGAGCACCGAATACCTGTTGAATGAAGGTGAGTTGATAAAACTGGCAGGTGTAGAAACTGATACGGTTCTAGCTGGAGCTGCCTGAATTCAGTATCAAATACTTGCTTCATTATGTACAGCCTTTTGATGCAGGGAACCCAACTGGTTTTAGAAGTCAGATTTGGTTATGACTCTACCTGGTGCTGCCGTACCTGCCTCACCACAGCACCTTCTGCACCTTTGCAGGCTGACGACCTGAAGGTGCCAGACTTCATCCCGCGCCTCTCCCTGTAAGTGATAAGGCTACGTTCACCTGTATTCCCTGCGATCTCAAAGCTGGACTGTTTGGGATCCGAAAATGGGTAATTGTTACTATATTAATTTCTCAACTCAAAACTCATGCATGGTAGTCTGTATGATCAGAGGGGGTTTTGTTAAGTGTTATTTAGATGCCCTGTCAGTGAGCGAAGCTGTTTGACTTTCTAGAGAGCCCTTTGGCATATGGGCTTACAAAATAACTTGGTTTAGAAGAGCAGGCCCTTGAAGTTCAAATGCCACAATTTTCCCCAATCTTTTTTTTATTTTTATTTTTCCTTTTTTTTAAGACTAGTTTTTGTTAGGCATGCCACAAAACTGCAGATGCTGAGCATTCTTGTGATAGCTGTTGTGTGAATATTTTTCTTTGTTCATGTTTTGAGTCCTCCCTGTGAATTAGGCTGCCTTTTGTTTTCCCTTGGCAGTTAGTATGCTAGAGCTCTTGTTAGCCTATATGGAGCTCCTTATTTTAATGAGACCAACTTCTCTACTGGCTGTTCTGCTGTTTTATTTATTTTTTTTAATCAATGAAGCCTCTTACTGCAACTCTCTTGAGACAATAGCTTTCTTATGCTAAAGGAAAATGTATTCCCCTGGACAAAGCTGTGGGAAGCATAACATGCTCATTAGTAATGCTTGGTATATACACTGCCCTTCCCTTGTTCATTCATAGAAGGAAAAATGACATCAAGGAGACTATGTCTCCTCTTTCTTTTTTCTTTTTTTTTTTTTTTCCCCCTAGAAATAAAAGGAGGGGGAAAGATATCATTTGGAGTGTCTCTGGTAACGTTTGAGAAGTGCTAGCAGTCCTGGTACAAGGAAGTGGCTTCAGCCCAAAAACAAACTGGTTGCTTATTTGCTGGTCGTAGAGGTAAGTTGGTTGAAATGCCTGACATGTGTGGCCCTATGTAGTGTGGGAGGGAAAAACGGGGAGGAAACGGCACCGTTCTGCTTTCTGGGTAAGAGGAAGGGGGAGAATTTTTATGAGAATTGGGTCTTCTGTGATGGGCTGTTTGGCCTTTTGTGTAGGAAGGCCAGGTTGTGCAACAGATGGTGGAGGAGAGAAGAATGCCATCTACATATAAAGCTTAAACATCTGGGACAAGAGAGGGAAGTTATTTATTTTTAAAGGAAAACAGATGAGTTAAAACTGTCTGACAATGTCTGCAATCTGGTTTCCAGCTTAATCAGATCAAGTTTTATTGCAGTTATTAAGTAACAGAGCAAGAAAGTTGTTTTTAATTGACTTTAAGACACAGATAGATACATTTTGAGGTTGTAATGCCCTCCACTATCACTGTGGAGACTTATGCTATGAAAATTCCTTCTGGTACGCGTACGCAGCTAACCGGGTAATAACTGCGCATCTCTAGACCTGGAGCCTGCATGGAGAGGCTTAGTGATGCCCAGCCTCATGGAGAGTTTGTGCTGGGTTTTCCCATAATTGAAAGCATTGCTGGAAAATAATGTGCTGGCTTCAGGAGAGAAAGGGTTGACCAGGTTTCCGTTAAAACTTTCCTTAAGGATTGTTTTGCCAGGGAATTGTCCTGATAACCATATTGCTGGAATAGTTTGCAGCATTCTATTGAAACCATAGGTGTGTGCTAGCTGCCTGGCAAGTCAAAATCCCAACAGAAATTAATAAAAACATTGATTTCTGTCACGTATCTATGCAAGAAGAAATCTCATTCTTCAAAATTATTTCCTTGCTTTAAGATTTTCATAATCTTCAAAGTATTTAATATAAACTCAGGATGCATATGTCTGTATGCATGCATGTACAAGATACGCTTGTGATAGCTTAGAAGTAAAGGGTGAATGCCAACACTGTTAAATCCAAGAATGTTTTGAAGTATTTCTATTTCTCTTTGGCAAAGTAAATGCCTTGCAGCTCCTTAAAATCATGCAAACCTTTGAGTATTATTTATGCATACGAAGTTAGTTGCTACTTTGTGCTGTAATAACTGCTGCTTTACTTAAGGGCAGAGAACTGAAGTTGACTGAATACTGGATCAAAACCTGAGCTGCTAAGGTACTTCCCTCTTTCCCCCTCCATTCCCGATTCAACTTGTTCTTATTTTTCCAGAAAAGCACTGGTGGGTTTTTCTTGGGATTTTCATGAAAGCAGGAGGGATGGTATTAAAGATTCTCTTCTCTTTCCCCAGGGGGAGAAACTAATGTAAATGCAGGTGACCATGCAGAATGCAGTTCAGGTAAATGCCTTTAGTAATGTTTGAATGCTGTGTAATAATTTTATTTTATTTTTTTGATACAAAAATCTACCCTGAAGCAGATGATATGCTAGAATCCCCAGAGTTATCTCTAGTTAAAAAAAAAAAAAGTAAGTTTTCTCATTTTACAAATAGAGCAATGTGGCAAGATAGATAACCCATTGTTAGATCAGGCAGGTTATCCTTTCTCTTTCTAAGTGCTATTACCTAAGAAGGTTTTGAAGTCAAAGGCTGAGATTATTTAAAAACTTGCTTGATGATTAAGAGGTGTTTTTAAAACCCCTATGTTCTAGTTAATCACTTAAATATAAATAAATGTACTTTGCAAGCACACATACTTCCTGATCTGAAAGCAAGTAGTTAAGAATACCAGAGGGAATCTTTCTCTCTGGGGATTTTGTAAACGAAATTTCAGTGTGGTCCTTTCCTTGAAATGTAACGGTACCTCTCAGTTTGAAAATAAGCAATCCTTAAGAGAAATGCTAAGGATTCATGTTCATGAAGCGTGTTATGTTGTTGCATGGGAATATGTTTCCTCTTTTAACAACATCATTTTAATGATTTAAACACAAAATGCTTCTAAAATGTCTGATCAGAGAAATCAGTAGTCTGTAGTAAATTATATGATAAACTGCAGATTTCGTTACTTAAAACGTGCTGAGGAAAAAAACCCCACAAATTTAATGCATTTTTTCTGTATTTAATATTCAGGAAAGTATGTAGTTTTAAATCCAAAGAAGTCAGGAGAAGGAAAGTAGTAGTACTTTTGATACGGGAGTTACTACTGAGAGCTGCCCCGTTGGTGACGACTGTTGTGTTGGTTCGGTGTATCTGAAGAGGAATGAACACTTACTCTTTGAATAATAGATCTTTAGCACAGTTCAGCACTGCAGGTCTTTGTCATCTGACTGCAAATATTGGAGCTCGCTGTCTTCGGCGTTCTGGAATCTTCTGCAGGTGTGGTTTGGAGACGACCTTCCCTTAAGTCCCCGGAGTCCCCTGACGCCCAGACACGGGCCGGGTTTGGCAGATGTGTGCCTGTACGACCAGTGGATATCTGTGCGGCATGAAGCAACGCTGGTGCCTATGCAAGAAGATCTGTCGATCTGGCTGTCTGGCTTGCTGGGTGAGGTTAAAAATAGATCACTGCCTAATAAATTTCAAAGCGCTTTCCAATATTCCAGTCAGTGCTGACACTGAATATCTATAATACTATTAAGATCTGGTGTATTTGAGCCTGAATGGCTAGGAGAATCGCATTAAAATGCGTGCTTCGGTTTCAGGTTTTTATTAGCTGCCACCTCTTAGAGGTAGGATGATTAATCGTTCTAATTTATATTTCTGAATCTTGTTAGTCTAATTAAAATCTAATTAAGGGGATATTTGATTTTGTTTACTTATATTTCTACTAATTTTCAGTCTTTAACACTGTAGTAAATCATATGATGAATAGAATGCTGATTGAGTTGCCTCTAAGTTCACATGAAACTTCTTTACCTTCTGTGGAATAACTCTAATATTGACCTTCTTTTTTTAGGAATAGAAATCAAAGCAGAACAACTGCTAGAAGAACTCGATAATGGGGTATTACTCTGCCAATTGGTCGGTGTTCTTCAAAACACAATTAAAAAATGTTGTAGCTCAAATAACTTAAGGGTGAGTCATATTGTGATTTTTTTAATACATATATAAAGTCTTTAATGGTAAGTAGTAGTAAAAGGAAGGCAGGTGAGTGAGGCTTCCCAAAGCATGTGCTGTGTATCCAGAGACGGATTAACAAGTCTGGCGTTATAGGTGGATAAACTGTCCTTACGCAACAAATGACTTATGCACTTTGTTAGTCAAATCCTAATGTCCTTACTAGTTTTTTAGTTTGATTTCAGTAGAAGTCTTGCCAGAGGAAGATCTAGTCCAAGTCTGGAGTTTGTTCCCCTGATAATGTCAGTGTGGGTTGGACAAGACATCCTTGGGCACTTGGTGGAATGTTTTGTTCCAGCAACTGGTGGCTAAACTCTAGTATATAGGTTAGTCATGAAAATACCCATATTGAGATGCACCTGCAGATGGGCTTCAGTGTTTTTGTTAGGAACCAAGGCTGAGCTGAAACGTGAATCTCAAGCAACTTGCAGTCTGTGTTTGTACAATGAAAAATAGTGATGTGTCACTTTGGAGTATAAAACCGTGTAAGGCTGGTGCAGGTAGCGTGTGTTTGATGTGCAGGTACCTGGTACAGCTACAGCAACGCTTGGATTTGTCAAACAGTAGATCACCAGCTAATGTGCCCTAACTGGTAGTGTTTCCTTTGGGGGCAGGAGGAACTGTTTCACCATATCCAAACCATTTTTTTGTGTGTGTGTGCGTGTTTACCTTCTACTGTTTTATCCAGTAAACCAGTAGTTTTAAATATGGATATTTACTGGTAAGTAATACAATACCTAATATTAGAATTATTATTAA
The DNA here is from genome assembly GCF_929443795.1 of Astur gentilis. NCBI lineage: Eukaryota > Metazoa > Chordata > Aves > Accipitriformes > Accipitridae > Astur > Astur gentilis. The sequence goes on from NC_064913.1 coordinate 15,498,849, forward strand.
CTGAGGGTGGGACAAGACAGCAGTGTTAGGATGCCAAATGGTATTTATATAAATGCTGCAAATCCTTAGGGTTTTTTTTAAGGAGGACAAGATGCGGAACTTGTGTACCTTTGGACTGTTTGTTTAGTTTTGAAGTTACCAGTTTAAAAACAAAGAAAGTACTGAATTGTTTTAAAGGAAACTGCCTTTTGATTCCCTCTGCTTTCTAGAATGGGCTCTAATATGTTGAAATCTGGCAGCCAAGTACAGTTTATCTGATTTGAGGTTCTCTCTCTGGGCTTATTCTACTGCTGTGAACAGAGCTTGGGAGCGAGGAATAACTGTGTAGACCTGTGAAACCACCACTAAGACTTTTAGCCCAGCATATGGGGAAATGGGGAAGCAACTGTCCATAGCAGCTTTGGGAGAGGCTGCAGAGCTAAGGATTGTTCACTCAGTGACACAAAATAGTTACTAACTGCTTGAATTCATGGTTTATTTTCCTTTGCAAATATGCTTTGAAATCTGTTGGCAATGTTGATGTGCACAATGTACTTTTTGTTTTCTTCCCTTGCCAGAATTTTCCTATGAGAAAAGTTCCGTGTAAGAAGGATGCTCCGTCAGGATCTTTTTTTGCCAGAGATAATACAGCCAACTTTCTTAACTGGTGTAGGGCCATTGGAGTTGATGAGACTTACCTCTTTGAATCTGAAGGCTTAGGTAAATCTAGCTTTTTGTAAGCTTTGCTTTGATCTCTATGTGGCTAACTACCCAGTCAGGGAGATCTCTTGTGTTTAGTCTTTTGAAACCTTTGTCACGACTGTGCCTGTCTCTTCCAAGCTATTAATGCTTTTATTTATTTTAAGGCAGCGTTCAAGTAAAAGCCTTGACAAATCAGTTCAGTGACTTCTCTACCTTGCATGATGCTTTTCTGAACTTCTAAAAGCCGCCATGCGGGATGGAGAGGGGAGTGACAGCTGGGCAGCAAACTCGCATGTTTTCCTTCAGTAAAAAGGCCTGCTGAGAAACAGAGGAGAAAAGCGTGGTTTTGCTTTCCCTGTGCGGGAAGACCACAAGGCCATGGAGTCAACTCACAATAAGATCCTTTATTTGGTATTAGAGCTCATTCTTGTTGCAGAAAGCCCTCAGAATAATGCATTCATGACTGCTAAATTTGGTCACTACATCAGGGCGTTGTGCCTGAAGTGGCAACAGTCTGTTGGTAATTAACATTTACTTCAGGACCTACTTGACATGACTCTAAACCATTTGTGTTTTCCCATTTAATAAGATAGTTATAAAAATAAATATTGCCAACTGTGTGTATGCCTGCCCCAGTGCACAGTCTGTCCTTCATAACAAACAGCTTCTAGACTGATGCTTCCAGATGGAATAAAATTTTTTTGACGGCTAATTAAGAGGAATCGTGCTTTCATCGCGTGGTAAATAATTAAATGCTCTTCTACCAGCTATTATGTCAGTAAAAATTAATTAATGCAAACCTTTCTGTGGCAAGCCAAATACTGTTTTGTTTTGTTTTGTTTTTAAAAAAAAGGCAAAATATCTGCCTTTCAGCAGAATAGCAAAAAAATTGCAAAGTACCTTTGTTTTCCATAATCAAATGAATTCATCACAATATCTACTAGATTTTCTTGAAGTCTTTGTGCCATTTAATGCTATTTTCATGGGAGGGACTGTTTTCATTAACTGCTTTACTTTCAAGCTCCTCTTCCTGCTAGTTGGACTGCCCATGCTTTCTCTACTGGATGCCATCTTTTAAAATAATTGAGAAAACATCCTCATTTGCATCTGCCTCATTCTGATTAAACTAGTGAGTGTACCTTTTTTCAGTGCCATGAAATACAGATAAGTAGAACTGAGCTATAAGAAAATTAGTTTTAGTATTTTTTTCAGTTCAACTTGTAGGAATTGGATTGCTTAAACATCTTTGTTCCTGTGAGTGGATGGGTAACTAGAACCTGTTTAGCTTCCCTGAGATAAGGAGACAGGGTTTCCTAATGCTGTGGTTTTTGCTCGTAGCCAAAGAAGTGTTTTGAAGTCTGATTGTAACTCTTGACACAAGCTTGCTTTATGGCATAAATATCTTCTGTGAGCCTTTTTGGCAGTTGAAATGAGTAGACTTGCAGCCTCCTTGATGAAACGTTCTTTCCACTGACGTTCTCCATCAAACTTTCAAGCCATTCTTTATGAATGAAATAAGGGAAAGACAATTTGACAATTGTCTTTTCCCTATCAGATACATATAGCAACACCTCCTGTAAAGTGTGGATGGCTGTGAAGGAAATAAAGTGGCTCCTGAGACAGCAGAAAAGGAGAGTAGCCATCATGGGATGCCCTTTGACATCAAGCCAAAACAAATGTCTTGGTCTCTGCTAGGGGTATATTTGGATTTTTCTCTTCTGGATTCAGGCAAATTATACCCCTTCTGTTACAGCTGACAAACACATGCACAAAAAAGGGATTAAATGACATCTAGTACCTTTTAGATTATGGCTATGTCGACTTTCTATTCTAGATTTACCCTTCATAATCTAGAAAATATTCTATTTTAAAAAATAGACTTACAAACTGGAGTAGATGATGTAAACAAGAACATCTGACTTCATACTCAGCTTATACTTTAGGAAACAACTTCAGTCTTATTTAAAGCAAAGTCATTTTAAATATCAAATTGAACATCAGAAGGATGTTAGATTTCATCTATAAACATAGAGCTGGCTCATTAGGTTTCTCTTCAGAGTGAATTTCCAGTTTCTACTGAATGTTGTTACTGCAGGGTGTGAAGAAAGCCAGACTTGTTCATATAAATGTTACATCATATGAAAATTGTATCTACAGCTTTTCCCATTTCTTATACTTGATGGTGGTGGGGGAAAGAATGGCGCCTTGTGTGTGGGTTGAGGGGAGATGAATGACCTTTCTCCCAGCCTTTGGTTTCTGAGTTATTAGGCAGTATTCCTAGTTGGCTAAGAAAGTACAGGGATGGTTTGTTTTCTAAAACTTTCATACAACTGTTTTTAGAACGTGTTGAAAGCATTTCAATTTTGAGGCTTGTATGGGGACAGAGGAGGAAGTAGTTGCTTGTGCGTGAGATTTTACACTATTTTCTTTCTCTGTTCATGGCCTTGTTTCTTATTCCTTTTCCTTGCACGCCTAAAGATGGAAGTTTCAAGAAACCAAAACAGACTTTTTTTTCCTTCTGCCTCTTCCATTCTTCAGTACGGCAGTAGAAATAATTGAATATTTTCATTCCAAAGTTGTCAAGCAACCCCAGAAGACTTGTGACAGTCATCTTCACGCTGTTTGGCTATCTGAGTGTTTGTCTCTTAAACCAACGTCGCTCTCACCACCTCCTTTCGGTCAGGGGTTTTGACGATCCTTTACAGATACAGCCTCACAAAGATACCCAATTCTGCAGAAAAGCTCTGGGTGGATGGGGCAGGAGGGGGAGCTGATAGGGAGAGGTGAAATGAGGGTACAGCATGGGGTAGGGGAGCTGCCACTGGCGAAGTGGTATCGTCTCATGGAACTGGGTGAATCGGCCATATGGATGGACGCTGCTGGCATCCGGAACTTTTAAAGTGAGAAGAAAAAAGATCTGTTACTTACTGAAATGGTAACAATCACCCAGATTATTCTTTTACAGCCAAGGGTGTAAACCACTCGTGCTGACTGGCTGCATAGCAATCCACTTGTCACCTAGGTCCCTTGCAGCGTATTCTCCTGCGGTTTTTCACCTGTAGAGTGTGTGTGCCTATCTGTGGCTGCATGCATGAGCACAAACAGATGGAGTGTATTTTCCTGTTTGCAGTTGTTGAATGCTTTTCATCTTTAAGACTGCAATAATGTATTTGGAGATAGGGAAGGGAAAACTCTCAGATCTCTTTCTTTCCAGTTCACATCAAGAAGGAACAGCATAAAACCAAATAATGTGTATTTCTCTTGAGAGGTAGAGAAGAGTTTGATTTCAGGAGTGCCAGGATCAGGATGGGTTTAAACACTTTATGGAACAGAAAATTAGATTTGGAAAGCATATAGAGTTTTATCCATGATAATGTAGCTTGCCTCTGGGTAGAATGTTGGCAAAGTTATAGTCATCTATTCCTTGTCTCTGTACCTAATTGCACAGACTTCCCCACAGTAGGGTATGAGCTGTAATTCACTCTTATTCTCTTCCCTTTTAGTGTTGCACAAGGATCCAAGACAAGTCTATCTTTGTCTGTTGGAAATTGGGCGCATTGTATCCAGGTATGTGATCCGCACATGCTCCTAACAAGAAGTTGAAGAACACATTCTGTTAAGTAAAAACTAAGACAAAGTTAAGACAATCTGCAGTCATTAAGTTCAATGCAGTAGATGTTAATTCCACACAGAAAGTAATGAGTAGCTTTTCTAGGACGATTGTACAATAGGAGTATTTTTTCAAATATTTATCAGACTCTTTTCATGGAGAGGTGCTGATCCACACTGCTTTTTATAGCTGTATGTTTAAATGCTACATTCAGCTTATAGGTATGTGTACATCTTGGAAGAACTCACTGAACATTAAATACAGTTATAATGTTTTTATTTCTTAAGCTTTTTGGCAGGTATCTCTTTATCATTCTCTAAATTTAGACTTTTAATTTATTTCTAGTGCAGAGCTGGAAGCTTTAAAGATAGTTTATCTAAATTGGATGTGACCTAAATTGTGTGGTTTTGACAATATTTTTACTGCTGAGAAGGCAGTAATGTACCAGAGAATGGGAGCTCCAAGACCACCTTAGGAAGGATTTCTGCTAGAAACTCAGAGCTGCTCCTTTTCTTTGGATTATCAAGGCAGTTATTTCTACAACTGATTTAGTGCTGTTCCCTGTCAGTCAAGCCGCTCAGAATTTTGCATGTTTATCATCATCTGTTTCTTCTTGTTTTCTTTAGTAAATTAGCAATTAAACTCTCTCTACTTTTGTATTTGAGGTATGGAGTTGAACCTCCTGTACTAGTAAAACTAGAGAAGGAAATTGAGCTAGAAGAAACACTGCTGATGACCTCTGGACCACCATCACCTATTAGCACAGCAAAGTCATGTTGTCACCATGGGGAGCTAGATGAGGCAGTAAGTACTGCTTATTTATGGTGAAGTGGGCTCTACATCAAACTCTTAAGTTTAGTACTTGTATGATCTGGCTCAGTAAGCATAGGCTGGTTTTCATTTAATATTTGTGAGCCTCCTTAAATAGAAAACAGAAGGGTATGCACCTCTTTCGAACAACTATTTTTTTCTGAAAATGTAAGCAAAATGGTGTCCTATATGTTTTGGAGTTAATGCCTCAGTGCATATAACTTGCCTTGACTACCCCCCTGGCCCTTCATTTCTTCTTTGAGTCTAAGAAATACTCTCATTCAGTTTTTCTGGTGTGTCAATATTCTACGACTGTAACATATGCTTCTCTTCAATTTGATGTTTTCCTAAAACTTCATCAAATGTTAAAGTAAGCTTTGATGAAACTCTTTTGGAAAAGACTTTAAATAAAACCTCTGTAGCTGTACCACTTGGAAATGAATATGTACGCAGAAAAGGAAATGATTTGTACATCTTGTGAATTGATCCAAAAGGAATGATGACAACTTTCCTATTTTGCTCAAAAATGCATGTTGAGACCTTAAAATTCATTTATTTTAAAGGTCCTCTGTGTTGTAATGTAAAACTACTACTTCTTTGGGAATGTCAGCCACCAGATCCTCACTCTTTCTGAAAACTCTCACTATTTTCCCTGCTTAGCAATAGTTTTGACTTTCCAATTTGTTAAATTTCTAAGTGGCTGTAAGAGGCACACCTTCTCTAACCCTGGACTTATTTGAGGACTACCTTTCTCCTTTTTTCAGTGGTTTCCTCCTTGGGTGTCACATAGAAGGTTAACTTAAAAGCCTTACAAAAGGTTAGGGAGAATGCTGAAGTATCCCTGGGTCAGGTGTGGCAATGGATTTGGTCACAGGAGAGACCCAGGCCCTTGTTTCAATTGCTGGAGACCATAACAGTGTCTTTACATGGTTGTGATTGGAAGTGATGCTACTGTGCATAGAGTTATGGACAAAGCTTAAAAATGAAAGTAGAAATAATTTAAAATTGAAGAAATCATGAAAATTGGATTAGAACAAATCAAAATATTTGTATATACTGTTCTCTCTTTTAATCTTTTATCCTACATTTTGAAGCCTTATGTAGCTGATATTTTCTTGGGAGGGAATAGAATTCTAGTTTTTCCTTAGATTATGGGATGAATATATCAGTATCTCTTCTTGTATTAAATATCTCAATAAACTGTTAAATATATGCTTCTGTCAAAATACTAAGAAATGCTTTCAATTTTTATAACTAGGTTAAACATATAGCAGAAGATCCTCCCTGCAGCTGTTCCCATCGATTTTCAATTGAATACTTATCAGAGGGACGTTACAGGCTGGGAGATAAAATACTCTTCATAAGAGTAAGTAGTTTCTCAGAATTCCAATTTACATTCATAATGGGGAGAGAAAGGCTTTTAAGTAGAATACCTCATTTTTATGGTATGATTTTAGAATGAGAGAATGATTTATATTGGGGCACCATGTCATCCAATCCTCTATTCAAAATAGGTGTGGCTACTTAGATCTTAAAGCCATTGATTTTACGACCACACCAAACTAAGTTAATGCTTTCCTGTGGTGTTTCCAAAATTTCAGTAACGAGTTGCAATATAAATAAGGATGATCCTAGAGTATCCTGAGAATGTTGCTTGTTCAAAATCTGGACTCTTGGGGTTTATAATTTGCAGGATAGTTGAGCACTTTCTTCAGCAGGCATAAGAGTTTGTGTTACAAGGACATCCATAATTTGAACAAAACCTGTGTCCAAAACTGTGTATACTAAATAAAGATGCTGACAGAATGGTTAAAATGTCTTCTGTATGTATGCTTTCATTACTTCCTGACACATAATGACTGTCTCTGCAGGGGAAACTATCTATTAAAAGAATTGGGAAGTATAAACGTTATTTATCACGTAATTTCTCTCTTCTTTTTTTTTAAGCGAAAGGAGGTCCTATTTTTAGTCAATTTCAATAGATGTTAATGTCAGATGAAGATGTAATGCTGCATAAAACAAACCAGAAATTTCTCTTGTTCTTCTGCTCCCACCCCCTCTTCCTCCATTCTCAGATGCTACATGGCAAGCATGTGATGGTACGTGTTGGTGGAGGCTGGGACACTCTTCAAGGTTTTCTGCTTAAATATGATCCGTGCCGAGTGCTTCAGTTTGCAACTCTGGAACAAAAAATCCTGGCGTTTCAGAAAGGGATCACCAGTGACAGCATCCCCAGCTCGTCAGCTAGAGTTCAGGAGCCTCCTGTTATGAATCCCATGTCAGCCGTCAATATGTTTCAAAAGCAGCCATCGAAACCCGCTACCCCTGTTTCAGCTCTGGGGGCCAGTGCCAAGAAGGCTTTATCTAAACGTCCTCAGTCCCCTGCCCTAGCATCACCAAAAGCGCCAGTGCCTCTGTCCTCCACAGCCAAGTCGTTGACCGTCAGATCCAAATTACAAGGGTCTTCAGCGACGGGCGTGCAATCTCCTTTCAAACCATTAACTGGTACTGCCAAGAAACTGGAGTCTCCTGCACACAACTCACCAGCTTCTGCTCCTTCACAGCCTGTAAACAAAAGATCTTCGCCCGCAGGAGCGAGAACGGCTCTTGTTCACTCCGAAACGTTGCGCAAACGTATTCGGTCCCCCGACGCTCCCAAGGTGAAATTCGCCCTGCCTCAGGGCTCCCCGGCGCCAGCGCTGCATCCTGCCCTCTCGTCTTCTAAAAAACAGCCGTCTGACTTGCCTGGGACAGCTGAAATGATGGCTTCGAAGCAGAAGCGTGTCCCTGCTAACTGTAAAGCTGTATCTGTCCCTAAAACCAAAGTGAATTCCGTTGCTCCGAGGGCTGCTCGGCCGCCCGGTACAAACCTGCGTGCTGTTGCCAAGTTTGCACATTCTCAGCAGCTCCTTGCAAAACCTCTTTCTGAAAACGCTATTCAGACCTCGGGAACTGGGTCTCGGCATCCTCCGAAAGCTCCACAAACAGCTTCTGACCTGGCAAGGAACCTGAAAAGTGCTTCAGTCCTAAAACACTCAGCTTCTGTACCTTCCCTTGCAGTTAGCAAAGCATCAAAGTCACCACCTACGCTGGTATCCACAAGCAAAACCGTATCATCGGTTGTCAATAAGCAGCCAAATGTCAGTAAACCCCCTCAGGTTGGACCCACTTCATCCAAACCTCCTGAACGCACTCCCTTATCCGTTGTACGGCTTCCTCAAACTTCAGCCAAAGCGGCAGTGACCAAAAAGCCAGCACAGCCTTCCACAAAAGGTCAGCCTTCGACCAAAAACTTGCAAGCAAATGAAAGCTTGGCCCCAGCGGCCAAGAAGGCTCTCCCTGAGGGAAAATCGGCAACAGCGTGTAACAAAGGAACGCCTGCTGTGTCGAAAGGTCCTCCTATGAAGAGCAGGCAAGATGATCACTACTTCGTTATGACGGGGAGTAAAAAACCCAGAAAGTAAACTTATTTGTTACTTTCTGTGGAAGTCTTAATTTTGTTTGAATGGGCCTCTTGTATCTGCTACACTGAGGATAAGGAAAAAAGTTAAATAACACTACATTTACCATGAAATATTAGGTATAACCTACATTTTGCTGCATAACTTACAGTAAGAACTGTATTTATTTTGCAGTTTAGAAACTTCTATTTGGATATATTTAGAAGTGAGCTTGCTTGCTGTGTAGCACTGTGGAATAGAGACTATGCCTGTTTGCTGCTAGCCTGACCTGCTGGGGGGAAGGTGTGAGCGAGGAAAGGGGAGCGAGGGCTGCTGCTTTTGCTGCGGTTTATTTTCAAGGGATTGAAGCCTGCCCAAGAAACATCTACCCAGGGCAGATCCTGAGCGATTCTGGTGGTTCTGGCACATCTGCATCGAGGCCCGTGGCAAGCGATAGAGCTGTGCACAAGCTGTAAAATTTCTAATACCTCAAACAGAACTGTGGGGTTGTGTTTGGTTTGGGGTTTTTTGTTCATCTGTGTCCCAGAACCCAAATTTGGGTCACCTGCATGTATTAGAAAGAGATCTCTAGTCATGTTTAGATTCGACAGCTGCCGTTATCAGCGTTCACTGTGCCCCCCATGTGCCTTAACGTGGCTTCAGCTCACTGGGAAATGGAGCCTCCTTGGTCTGTGGCGTTGGACATGGAAAATCCTGGCATCGCTCGCTCGCTCTCGTTGTGCCTTAGCCTCTCAAGCTCATGACAGATCCCTTCGGTGAGCAATGCTGCTTTTAAATCCCTGGGCAGATAACCTGGCTTAGTTCGTGCTCACATCTGACTGTAAGTGAGCCCAGTTTTTCCTAGAAAGCTCTTGCTGCACGGAGGGGAGCTCCTGAGCTGCTGGGAAGGTGCTTTCCCCAGGGCTGGAGCCCCAAAGCAGCCCCAGCTCCAGGAACGCGGAGCTGCGAGCACTGACCGGCGCTGGCAGGCCTTACTGCTCGGCAGGAGTGGCCTTTGCACGTAAAAATTGCTAAATACTTCTCTCAGTGCTACGGGTTAATTTTTGTGGGCAGTCTTAGTCTGCAGTGGCCTTTTTTTGTTTTATTTATGGAGACCATCTTACCTACTTTCTGGAGGTGAGGAATAGTTTCCCAAAGGGGTAACGAGGGACTGCATTTGCCTTTAAACATCTGAAAGTGCCAGAAAGCTATGCACTGTTTATGTTCTCAGCTCCTGAAGGCTTTCAGTGGGTTAAACATTCGTGGTGCTCAACACCTTTACCCTTAACAGAAGTGAGTTTCATGGTAGATTAATAAAAACTACTGTCTTTGGGAGTACTGTTGTTTGGGTTACTTTGGATTTAATGAACAGTTTCTACAAACACTGAGGAGTTTCACACTCTTGAGGTCTGTGAAGAGACACTGCTGACTTCCACAGACCATCACTTCTGCTCTCCATTCCCAGGATGTTTACTTATGGGCAGGAGAAGAGAGAGATGCATGGAAACTGCAGCTTCCAATGTTATATATTTAATTTTTTTTTTCCCCCTGGAACTAGAGTAAGCAAGCATCATAAACTGAGTTCTCGTGTGCAGTGGAAAAGTCATTGAGCTGCCTTTCTGAGCACCTTGTTAGCTTTTTTATTTAATTTATGATTCTATTTATGCATATCTACTGTACAATACTGCTTACAACCTGCTGGGAGTAAACAGTAAATACCAATATCCAAACTGTAGGAGGAAAACAGATCAGTTTTAATAACATGGACACAAGTCCCACAAGCTCCAATACAAAGTTGTATGCCTGGGGAGGGCCTTAGGCTTACTTGTTTTATAAATACACTGGTCAAAGCCACTACTGGAAGTGTTAAGAATAGTATTGACTGTAGTGGACTGCTTTCAGGTTTGATAAATTTGGCACACAGTTTCATATGCTGAAAGCATTTTACAGTACGTGACTTGCTTTTGATTTTAGGCTTCCAAATAATGAGCTATGATGTGATATATCTCATGCAGATTAATAGCTGAATTCTTGGGGCTTCTTTCTGTGCTGGGTCTGGCTGAGATGGAGTCAACTTTCTTCATAGCAGCCCATATGATGCTGTGTTTCAGATTTGTGACTAAAACGGTGTTGATAACACACCAATGTTTTAGCTGTTGCTGAACGGTCCTTGCACAGGGTCAAGGCTTTCTCTTTTTCCTGCTCTGCCCCACAGTGAGTAGGCTGGGGGTGGGCGGGAGATTGGGAGGGATGAAGCTGGGACAGCCAACCCGAACTGTCCAAAGGGCTATTCCGTATCGTATCGAGTCACCCTCTGCAGCACAAACAGGGCAGAGGCAGATGGCTGTGCTGTGGGAGTCTGCCTGTGGGAGGTAGTGAGTGATTGCCTTTGTATCACTTGGTGCTTTGGGGTTTTTCCTCTTTCCTTCACTTATTAAACTGTCTTTATCACAACCTGTGAGTTTTCTTGCTTTTGCTGTTCCTCTTCTCTCCCTTGTCTTGCTGGGGAAGGAGGGGAGAGAGCGAGTGAGCAGCTGTGTGGGTGCTTGGCTGCTGGCAGGAGTCAGTGCACAACACCTTTTGAACCGTTTACACAGGTTTTAGTAATTTAAACACTGAGACTCTTGGATCTTGGTGTAAAGCTATCTTAATATCTACCTTTTTGAACTGTAACTTCAGAGAAAATGAAGCAGATTGCTTCATCTTTGTGATCCGTTATCTCATGTAATGGACTGAATTTTATGGTTCAAAATGAAATAAAAAGTGTAAGCTTTTGCAATTGAAACCTTAACAGCTAATCTAAAGATGGTTCACCTGTTACACGTGGGTAGGCTTGGTTTGGTTTTATTACAAAAATAGTGTATTTGAGCATGGTCCAACTTCTGTGAATATTGCAGTCTCCAGGTCTCTTCATGGTCATATTCTAACTATGGGCGTCATGTAAGGTGAGGTGAGCCAAGAATAAGATGTAACAAAGTACCTCCTAATGGAAATATGTTCTGTTTTTGCAACGTTTACATTGCCAAATAGCAAGTCTAATCTTCAGCTTGTATTACTTTTTGTGAGGGAAAGATAACTTGGAGCAAGAATCTGACCGAATTCCCATGTGTTATCAATTTCCTTCTGTATGAGTACTTATTTTAAATAAACATATACTGCACCTTTTTTACATGCACACTTTTTTCTACTTTTTTTTTTTTTTTGGTGGGGAGGGAAAGAGGATGTTTATCAGAATGCTTTTGTTTTTGCTGCACCACCACATAAATAGCAGCTTCCATCTCAGGCTATTATAAAGACTTAAATAGCTGCTTCTAATCCATTGCTTTGTTTGGAGCTCAAGACCTCTTCACTCTGATCCTGGTTTCAGTATGACTAATTGGGTAGAAAGGAGTTCCTACTCTTTCCTAGCTGACAATGTCCCTGAGTAGTTTCAGATATACCTCTGAGAGTTTTATTCTTTGCAGCTGTACTTGAAATATAAAGCACTTGTGTGCCAATATTTCCCATGCTTACATCTTGTCAACAAACTTCAGACCTTCCTCTGCATCTGTTACCATCAATAACAGAAACTTAATTGGTTTTATTGAGAGGACAATTGGCTCTTCTCACTGCAGTCACCTAATTAAGGTTTGGGGTTTTTTCCCCCCCCTGTTTGATTAAAAAAAAAAAAAAGTTTTGATACCTGCAGTTCTCTGCCTATTCCAGAATGGATTCAGTTCCTGCCAATCTGATGCTGGTGCCTAATCATGTAGATATACTTACCCTTCCACTTCAGCTTTGCCTAGTAAGTGTGTTCTTACGGCATCTACCATACTCGTTCCTACAGGACCAAGGTCTGCAGAGATGTTAAGTTACAGCTTGCTTTTAAGAGATGGTGGTGTTGCAGCTGGCCAATAAAACACAAAGACAGCCCAAGACTCTCAGATAAGTATCCTAACCATCGAATTACAACGTTGTGCCTCCTTGTCCCAGAGAATCTTAAATCACTTGCTGTCCACCAGTAAAGCTTAAAAGAAGATATGGAAGATGGTTTTTTTCCTCCTACTCCAAAACTGCCTTCACTATTGGTAGGTATTGCATGTTCTGATGAAATCACATGTTTTATTCTGAATGCGGGTAGAGTGACATCTCCTCCTTCCTGGGTTAGCTTTCTAGCCTTTCGACCTTAACAGAAAAGATGGGATCATTCACACTTTTTACAGGTAGATATACAGGATTGGTATTAGCTTTTTTTGAAAAAAGGGCTTACTTCTAGTATCCACAGTCCAAAGCCATTCTTCTAACTCAGTGGAGAAGCATTCCTGAAGTCCTAAGCTCTTGCTTCTCCAACTCCATTGAAGAGTATAATTTCACATTGTGGCTCTGCTGACAACTAGGCAATGGGAAATGCTAGTTCCTTACTAACTCTATAGGCACATCAAAATCAGAATATCCTCTCTGGTGCATTTAACTTTGGGCTCTGGCTCCTACTCCCACGTGGAGTTCCTAATCTGAGGAATTCAGGCTTTTCTCCACTCTACCTCATGCTGACCGTGTGCAACTCCCCAACAAAATGTCCTGTAACCACATTTCCATTTCCTTTGTTAGAAGTAGGTTGCTCAGTGCAACTGTCATGCTCCTCACAAAGTTATCCATACTTTTCTAGTAATTGTTTGGCTGTTACATTATCTTGTACTTAACAGATTTCCTACAGTAGTCACCAAAATGCTCTATTCCTCATTAAGATACTGTAAGTCTGGCTGTCAGAAAAGCACCATTTATTGTATTGTGACAATTTACTGTATGTACTCAACAAAAGTTCAGCTGCCCAGTCAACAGAACACCTTTCTTTTCTCCCTCTTGTTCTCATCATGATCCCTCTGTCTAAACAAGTCTGGATCCTGTATGCCCTATCAGTTTTGAACATCTAACTGCAGCCCTTAAATCTCTGTTCTGAAGAGAAGTAAGGAAGGGCACTTGCTAGCATTTAAGCTGGAGAAGTGCTGCATAGAGTGATAGTGCTTGTCACTACTTCATGATAGTGTGAGTTAGGTAAATAAAGCTTATGGTATGCTTCAGTTAGAACAGGTTCCCTTTGGTACAAGGAGAAATCTTTGCAATACTCTGTTAATATTTGCCTCTGGAATGACAAGCTGGATTAGATCCTGTTCTTCATGTTGATCAAAGTGTAGCTAGCAGTGATTTTTACTGTACTAAAACTTGAGGGAGTCTAAGCATGCTTGTGCTAAAGGTTCCCATCTAGTCACCTCACTCTAGTTCTTTCAGCTTGGGTAGTTCTCCCATTTGAACCAGCAGAATTGCTTTCTTTAATGCCATTGCTGTCAAAGTCCATTGGTAGCCAATGGTTTATCACCTGTTACAAATGTATGAACTGGATCAAGTACCCTGAGGACATATTCCAGAGCCATACTGAAGGATGCAAAAGGAGTTCATGTGAAGCTACAGATCAATCTTTCTGGTTTTTTCCCAGAGCCCTACATATTTCACATAGTGAAATCTGGCTGTGCTACTAATGGGTGTTTTACTTACAATAGACAAAGCCAACTGGACCATCCTGTAGGCAAATTCTGTTCAGAATGGAATTGGCCTTTGGACCCCAGAGGAAGATGGCTAAAATGTACCTCACTTAGGACAGACAACAAAAAGCTCAAGTAACAGCAGGAAAGTCACTGAAAACTGTAGCCCTCTTAGACATACACATAGGCCCCTGAAAGCTTTGTTTGCATGGGGCTGATACAAGGGCCCTGCAGAGCTGGGCTGCTCTGTGACACCTCAAAACTTCATTTTCCTTTCTATGCCAGTATCTGACTCAGGAGCAACCCCAAAATATGAGCACCGTATACCTAGTAACATTCGGAAAACTACTGAGTTTGGACTGGTGAAGTACACATGCGTGAATGCACAGTGAAATATGTATGCGGTTCAGAAAACTTCAGTTATGGCTCAGCAATTTTGTGTATATATATATACACACATATAGAAATCTGATACAATTCAAGGCAGTTTTCCTTCTAAAACTTCAAGCAGCCGTAGCTTCGAATATCATGCTATACAGCTTCTTCTCAACTTCCCTACAGGGAAACTGGAATATCTTTGTTAGATCAGTGAGTACTATGGGGCCATCTGGTGTCTATGCATTTAATAGAGGCTAGTCTGGCAATGTAAGACCTTTAACTTCTAAAATCCACAGGCAAAACCTTTCTCTTTGATTCAAATTAAACCTTTAACTAGCAAAATCCAGACGTGGCATGCAATAAATAATGCAAGAGACGTTTAATTTTGTAAGACCCTTTCATTTCATGCAAATACATTTTTGAAAACCTCCTTCTCATTATTTTCTTTTTTTAAGAGCCAAGATTGAAGATCACTTCCTTACTAAAAGTTTTGAAAAATAAATTGTGTGAAATGTAAATAAGCTCAATGCATTTATACGTTTCAGACATCTTAAGAAAAAGAAAAAACATTAAAATATTTGAGAGGTGAGATCTGCTCACAATACAGATCTCACTAGCCAGAAATCCCTATAAACTCAGAAGTGAACTTTCAGGTGTGTGACCAGTGGGAATGCCAGCAGCGGATGGCTTTCTAGTTGGGGAGGGGAAGTGATGCTGTCTGAAACAATGCTGTTATGGCACTTTGTGCAAAGTATTGCATTCCAGATGGAAGAAAAACCTTACAGGACAGGAGCAGCTGGCCATTTGTCTGAGGAATGTAGCTAGGCAGAAAATATTGACAGATTAGTTGTGCTAAGAGTTTTTAGGAGGTAGGATTGCAACACAGAACTTAGATACTAAATTGCCCTGTAGTGCTGAGTCACAAAGTATTATGCAAAGCCGCAAGTCCTACAAAACAAAGCCAAACTTGCATGTTTCCTCAAAAAAGGGCTATGTTTGGATATTCACACAGGAAAAGTAGCATGCATTAGTGTTTGTCAAAGTAGTCAGACATGGCACCTCATAAGAACTATATTAAGATCAGTTACATGTGTATTTATAGTGTGAAAGCATATGCTTTACCTCTCTTGCATTTCAAAATAAAAGTAATTGTTGAAATTCAGGTTTAGAATCTTGTAATTTGCTGATCTTTTATATAAGTATTATTATTTTTTACTTTTCTGAAGCAAGGCTGCTGTAACAGAAAGTTCCTTGTACTGGAACCTATATTCCCAGAAGAACATAAATAATTACCATGGTGTGTCATTTTGATGAACAGTATGCTTCTTCACAGCTTTTTTTTTTTTTTTTTTTTTTTGCTGAGTGTACTATTCTATAGACACCTGTGAAACAAGACCATAATAAATTACATTTATTGTGTACACACTGCAGCATTGACCCTTGCAGTACCTTGAAGATATTTATGGCTGCATCCAAAGAAAAGAGCAGCAGAATGAGTTTATTTAAAAATCAAACTAAATAGATATTCTTTGGGTCTATAGTCCTGGAATTAGGCTCCTATACATTACTTTAGATTTGGGAGATTTTTGTGAACACAGAGTTGTGTTATCTGGTTTTAATACATCCTCAGTTATAATAGGATATTCAGCTATGTCAAATTATTTACAATTACATACATGAAGAAGCATTTTTGGTATCCAGGGATCTATATGAAAATGGTCATAGGAACATCTATGCTAGATTATGCCTGGTTTTGACTATGTAAAGAAAAAAGGGGGTTGTGATTTCCTGCTTAAACCCCCACTATTTTCCTCTAAGGCTTGGGTCCTTAAGTCACAGTCCATTAACATGGGAATGTAAAAGTCACGTTAGGACTGTGAAGTCAAACAATCGCAGTTTAGAAAATGTCATAATTCAGACAGTCAGTACAACTGTTTCACTTGCATGCATGCAAGCATGCATTTTGACACATGCTTGCATTTTAAGTTATGCTCTCTTTTGTTCATCAGGATGCTGTTTCAATCAGGATGCAGAAGAAACAGCTCTGACTGCACGAGCAATTCTTCAGCATTTGGGATTCTCCAGGTACTTCAGCATGTGGCCCCTTGCTGAATTCTCTCCCTGTAGTGAAGATAGTGATTCATTGTCATATGAGTCCTTCCAGGATCTCATCAACAGCACCTGAGTGTTTCTTGAGGTGTAAATTCAAATAGGCTTATTTCCTTAAACAGAAAGAAAATCCAGGCTGAAAGTCACTGAGATTAAAGCATCCACTCAGCTGAGTTAATTAACTTAAGTTGTCTTGCACTTCAGGGTTCAAAGTGGTTAGTGTGATACAGGACTGAATAACTTAAAACTTCAGGTGACTTTACTTGCAGCTGAGAGTGTTTAGCAGCATTGCAAATTTGACTAATGGGCTTAAGTCAGACAGTTGTATAATGAGAAAGGGAAATGGCTTCTTGTGAAAGGGTGAACTTAATTTATTTGTCTGGTATGATGCAGGGAGAGAGAGAAAGAAAGAAAGAAAAGCACATCTAAATCTTGTTCCTAGAGGCTGAAGTTGGTTGCCTAAAGCAAGAGGTGAGAGAATCGTCCAGCTTTCCTCTATTATCTAAGTGTGTTCATCCCCATCTATCAATTTCATGAAAGTGGAACCAGTTTTCAGGAAGTTACAGCTCATCGCATCTGCAATGTATGTGAGAGATCTGCATTCAGGAGCTACAAGCAATTCTGACCAATTTAGTTTTGTTATTTCCTAAACTTATAATGTTTGACTCCTCAATGTTATTTGTATTTTTTAATATGGTTTTGTATGTTGCTCTGTGGAATGAGACCTGAAGTATCTCTTGGTGTTCCACAAGCTCTGGATCACACTGTAAATATTGTTGGACTAAATGATTGTTGTAGATCCCTTCTAACTGAGCTATTCTACTCCATATGTTCCTGCCACAAGTGTTCCTCTTCTAATCAAGCAAAAGTAGTGCCTATGTTTGTGAAAGATTCAGCTAGATTCAGACAGGGTTTGAGTTCTTTAGTTGGGCTTGGACTATAAGGGGACAGTACAGTCCCTGTGCCAAAGGTGAAAGAAAGAAAATAATTAAGGAAGAGTAACTGCATACAACATACAGCTGATGTTTTATTATTTACCTTTTTCGGATTATTTATCTTCTTAGCCAGTGATTACCACTTGGTCATCAAACTTCTTGTGAACATTCTAAGGGAAATGGGTACCTGGAGAACTGTAATTAGCAAGAGAATATTGGTTTTAACTGTGCCTGTGCAAAAAGGCATTGCGTGATTTGTTCTCCAAGAACTGGGTTTTTATAGAGTGATTTATAAAGCTAAAAAGCATGTAAAAATATTTTAGGTCTTTTACTGCTCTCCTCGCTCCCCTTCCCCAATAAGGCAATTATATTAATCAGTCACAGATTAACACCTATGGTTTCAAAATGCTATGCCGAAGTTTCTGTAACAACATTGTTCAGACCTTGCCTTCTCCCTCTTTGCCCCTAGAACCACAGTTACAATTAAAAAGCTGTATCTCTATAGCAACTCTCAAAAAGCAAAAATAATAAACTAGAGAAATTTTGACCAAGAACAACCTGGTGACTGCCAATGGGTTGGATTAAAGGGATGTTGCCTTTGTGGTGCTGGATGACTAAGATTTCTGTAAAGCAAAGGCATGCAGTTTGCAGGTGAGCTTGTGCCTGTTCTCAGCTTTTTACTTCTCTGGGAAGACTCTTTGGAAATATTCATCACCAAATGTTCTAGCAGGTAATGAATTAAGGTAGCATTTGGCTTATCTTGCCTTTCCCTTGACACACAGGTAAACACAAAAGAATTTTTAAAAACAAAGTGGAAGTCTGAGTTTTGGAAAATATTGCAATCTCTGCAAAAACAAATTAAGCAGTATTGTGACAATAAAGCATTTGGTTTCAGCTGAACAAGTACTGCCCTCTGTAAAATCCGATTCTGCAGAGACAGACTAATGAAAACTCAAGGGCATGTGCTGTTACACTGCCTGAGTTTTCAGAGATTTCTGCAATTCATAAAGTGTAAGACAAACCTGAGATGTAATGATGTCTCTTGATGCAGTGTTTTAACAGGAGCGGGATATGTAGTGGTGGTTTGATAGGTTCTTTGGAGACAAGGCTCAGGCTTTTTACCTGCATGCTTTATTCCTGTACAGCAGGAATTCTCCAGCTGTGCTCAGGCCAATGGGATCCTTTCGTGCATAAAGCTAAGCTCATGCTCAAGAGGTTGCAAAAATGTACCTTAATGAGGAATCTGCCAAGTGACTCAGCTCCTCCTTTCATCTTTTTTCCTAGAAGTGATGCCTGTGCGATAAAATGTAGTGAAAACTTAGGCTTGCCGTTAAATTCAACAGGTGCAAGTCAGTAATAACACTCCATTAGGCTGTTCATTAAGCATTTTCAGGGAAGATGTTTGTAACGATTGTTCTCCTGGGCTTTTTTCTGCAGTGGGGATTTTTAATGTAGTTGCAGTCCCTAGTGTAGATATAAATTATTGTTATAAATTAAATCTTTCTCCCATGCAGTATGCTCAAACTTTCCCCAGTCACTATGGTATGTCTATAGCAGTGATATGCAGTGCTCCTACCGCATCTTGTGTAGCTAAACAGACTATCCAAAAAATCTATCACGTCAATCCCACCACTGATGTAGCGGACATCCAAAACAGTCTACTCCATTGCACTAACACGAAAAGACTTACCAAGGGCTCTCAATCAAGTTGAAGTCATCTGACAAATAAACAGTCTGAGCTGCTCGGGCTTTTGTTACTGACATAGATCCTTCTGTGTGTAAGCAGAGCAAAAGCTTTTTGTGTTGTTTTCTTTTAGATGTTTCCAAACCTACTATTTACACTCTCTGCTTTCACAGGAAGCAGTCTCAAAATCTTTAGGTAAGAAGACAAGGAACTATTTTGCGGTTTTGGAACCCTTTGGCTGTTCTGGCTCTGCTGGGTGTTCTGCCCACTGCTCTGCAGTGAGACCTGTGGAAACAACACCTTGTTCTTGATATCGTATTTTGCCGTGAGCTGTATAGATGGCCAGTGTGATCTCCATCATCTGCTTATGATTTGTACTTTGTCCTGATCTTGGTGCATTCCCTGTGCAGAGAAGGACAAGCTGTGATAGTGGAGGCCTGTGCTGCTCTTGCACAGAACTGGGAAATGCACTTGTGGAATCATCTCTCTGTAATAAGCTCTTCAGTGCTTCTTGAATCCAGCAAAAATTGGAAGGAGGCTGAATCACAAAATTGATAATTGGGGTCATTGTTTATACTTCCCATCTTCAGGAAACTAATGTATCCAGCTAAATTAGGTAGCTATTTCCTTTGTGCTGTATCTGTACTTAATGGAGACAGAGAAAAGCTCTTATCAAGAATGATTTACAGACCACAGTTTCGATCTTGCTACAAATTACTCTTGAGTTGGTCCTTGCTCTCTCCATTTATTAGAGAAACTTATGGAGACCAGCCATCTAACTCTGCTAACTGAAGTGAGGCAAGGAGAATATGCCCTTCTGCCGTATGCCATACGGGCTGCTCTGTGTGTCTTCTGTGACTGAGCCCCAAACTCTGTCCTTGGATGTGCGGGTGTAGTCTTGATGAGAACCATAGGAAATTACTTGTGTGTCAGCAGGTGCAATGTGGCCAGGGTATGCAATAATAATAATAATACTTTTCTGTTTGTTTCTTAAGTATATTCATAAATGATATTTAGATATTTAGTAGAGCAAATGTAAATTGCTGCGTTTATTTTTTTACCAAAAGTTTGCATAAATTTTAGTTCTTGTCCAGTCTAGATGTGAAACAATTCATAACGACCATGGGAAAACTGGCTGTCCCCTGAGCATGGATCCAAATGAGAGGCACCTAAAGGACAATTCCTGTTCCATAAAGGGGAAAGGATAGAGTGATTGCCAAGATGGAAAAGAAATTAGCCATTTCAAATCCCTGTTAACATAACATAGCCAAGTTGTTCTTTGTATATGGTTAGGTGTTAAACAGTCTCCCAGTTAACACCAGTATTTGAAAGCTGGGCAAGGAGTTGTTAAGCCTAAAAGCTTGAACTGGGGCACATATAGATCGTTTAAGGCTAAAAGCTGCTTTTCTGCTTAACCCAAACTTTGAAAAAGTCCCACGTATGCACTTTCAGTTTTATGCTGTGTGCAAATGTCAAATATGCTTAGCTGGAACAGAATTTCTTGAAAGTAATTATTGTCATCCCATTTGGCTAAATATATCTATATACATACCAGAAATATGCAAGACTAAAAAATGCTGATATAGACTTCTGAGGGTTTTTTTATTTAAAGCCCGGTACTGTTGGTCTGTTATTGTGACTGTTGTTGCCATGCTACCTATATGTCACCTATCCCAAAATGTATCCTTCCAGTGCAAAGAAGTGCAAAATTTTATTCAGAACAAATTATTTTGAGGAAGGAAGCTAAATTTGGAAATGAGGTGTCTAAACTCCTTTAACTGCTTAGAAGGGTCAGAGAACGTAGAGAACGTTTTCCAGAGTAGGTATTCCCAGAAGTATTTCGGTTCAGGTTTGTAAGCAAGCTGAGCGGGCAGCAAGGCAAGCTCTGCTCACAGACATGGCTGTCCTCCGGCTCGGCCCTCCCTCCCTGCATTGCAGGGCTTTTAATTAACCTCCTGGGACAAACTCAGAGCTGTTACTGGGCCAGTTTTACCTCAGGAGAAAAGGGCTGTCCTGCCTTGCCCGGTCCAGCCATGGCAGGTCCTCCCTGGCACGCTGAGGCCTTCCAGAAGGTTACTCCATCAGAGAGGTTCAGGGAGACAGATGGTCTGCGAAGGGGTTTCAGGGTTTTCCAGCAAGCTGGGCACCCACAGCTGGGCTTAAGCTTTTGGAGGAAAGCAGCAGAGTGTGGGACTCGGTGGCCGCAGTCCCCTTCCCATGGCCTGTGGGGAGGAGAGGAGCCTGGCTGGGCCCTGCGCTGACTGAACACCAGGCCCAGGTCGTCCGCTGGGCGCTCTGCCTCCCGCCCTGAACAGGGGCCGGCGAGGCGGGAGAGCCCCTCAGGTGGTAACGTAGCGGTGGGACTTGTCACCCGAGTCTCTCGGACTCCGTTTCGTTGTAGTATGTACTACGCAGGGGGCTTTCTCCCCGTCTATATGCTCCTCCTTAACGTACGATCTTTTGCGCAGGCACGTTCGACCCACCCTGCGGCGGCCTCGTGTCCCCGCGTGAGGCGGCTGTGTCCGGTTATCCTCTCCCACCATCCCTCAGGGAGGGTTTTGTGCCGAGAAGGCGTTAGGTAAATAAAAACGCTTTGCAAACCCTCCCACGGGTGCTGGTGCCTCCCTCCCCCTCTCCCTGAGGGAGTTCGGTTCCCTACGGAGCAGCCTTGGCCGGAGCAGCAGCCCCAGGCAGCGGGTGGAGAGGCAGAAGCTCCCGCTCCATCTTGGCTGTGAGGGGGAGAGGTGGGCTTCGTTGCTGGGGCCAGGGCCAGCTGCAGGAGTGGGAGAGGAGGGAGGGAGGGGAAATTAAAAAAAAAAAAAGCTTTAAATGGCAAGACTGAGCTTATAGCATGTGGCCAGCATGTGCCGTACAGGCTTCGGGAGGCAGCAGGAGCACACGCCAGAGGCTCTGGCTGGGCAGCAGTGGAGACGAGAAGAGGCGTTTCAGGATGGAGGATTCCCAGACACCAGCAAGCAGGAGGGATCTGGAGGTGCGCGGGGCACGAGTGATGGTTCGCTGTCACCCTGCGGCAAACTCAGCCTGGAGCCCAGGTAGGGCGAACGCATGGACCGTGCAGGATATAAATTATGTTTTCATGTCTCTCGGGTGGTTTTGGCTCATGATGTTCTGGGGCAGAGGCAGGAGTTTGCTGAGTTATGTGGTTGCTGTATGGCATTACTGTGTTTGTGGGGGAGGAGGAATATTAGGGGATTGGAGTTTTTTTTGAGGATTACTGCCTCAGGAGGATATACAAAATTTTAGGTTTTCGGGGAGAATTTTTGGGTATGGTGGCATCTGTGAGAGAACAAGCCTGGGGGCGATCCAGAAACAGCAGAGAGAAAACAGATGCAAATCAACCACTTCACAGAAAAATGCAGAGAGAAAGGGAAACATCTGTAACAGTCAAGGGAGTGCATAAAAAGTGGTTGTCTGATAGGAAAACCTGAGGGACTGGGGTAGCCAGGTTTGTATCCATTTTCAAGCTTTAAGATTTCCTCCTCGGGGCATTGCATCTGCAAAGCTCTGAGGGACCATCAAACCCCTTTCAGTCCTCTTCACCGGGAGAAACAGTTCCAGGATACACAATTTAATTAAATTTCCGTATTGCTAATAATGGGTGCATGTGCTTGTTTTTCTGCAAAGCGTAGTTATATCTAAACACCTGGGAATGGCATTATGCCTGCAGCAGGAACACTATCTGCAGATTCAAAGGTGTCCCTGTGTTTCCAACCACAAATTCTATTAGGCTGCTAAGCAGCCTCCTTCAGCACGTCTCAGCAACCCTTTCCCTGCCTTGCTGTCGAGAAACTGTGTTGAGAGCTAGATGCTGCTTTCCTTCGCCGTTATAATTTTGAAACTCTTGGCACAACTTAAAAAATATGTAATTGCTGCAGAAGTTTCTTTTTCGGATACTTTCTTCTGTTTCAGCTGTTGGATTGCTGTCAGCTGGAAAAGCAAAGCACGCAGAAACAGCCTGTGCATGTATCGTGCAGTCAAGTGCATCTGTCTGTGCTGCTGCAGGGTTAGCCACTGTTCCTTGCCTTTTGCAGTGATCCATGGTGGTGTGCTTACCTTGAAAGACACGTTTTTGAACTCTGACAACTTTTTAAAGTATCTTTTGCTTTTTTTAAATGATACATCTTTAGGGTCTCCATCCTGGCCCTCCTAAAAAAAAAAAAAAAAAAAAAAAAAAAAAGCTTTCTGCAACTTCATCAAGCAACAATAGAAACTACTGTTACGGCTTTGCAATTTAGTAATTTAAAAATATTACATTCACTTTCTGAGTGTCCCAGCTTCTCGTACACACACACACTCTTGTACTTTCATGGTATGTGTGTATGTATAAATATATTCATATCTGGGTACACTTATATATCATCAATATATATGCATTTCTGCATGTATTAATTTTATTAGACAATCATTTTGATGTGGCTGCAAGAAGTGGTTATGGTGAAAGCTGTTGTTAACCGATGGGACTAATGAGATTAAACAAAGTCAAAAACTTGGAGAGCTTGCCTTCACTCAACAGTTCTGGGTGGTTTTATTTATAAACTTTTTACACTCTAGCTTAGTTTTTCTTCTCAGAGTCTGTACATTACACATTTACATCTGCAGCCTATGCTCCCTTGCAGACCAAACTGAGAGTGAAGCTGGAGGTTTTAGTATAGGCAAAAAGGCCTTGTACTGGTGAACAGATAAATAAGACAAGTAATAGTCTCTTTGATGTGATGTATCTGTATTGGGGTTTTTTCTCAGAAATGATCAATTCCACGTACTTTCAGATGAGTTTATGGAATGACTCTTTATTGTTAAAAGCAAAAATCAATGTCTACTGGAGAAAGGAGTGACTGCAAGCGTATTTAAAAAATATGAACATAAGTGCTTATGGATTTTTCATGATTATAGCGACAGTTAAAAACAGCCATAAACTTCACATGCTGTATACACAGGCACATATTAATGCTCTCATTTACCTGAGCATTCATGATAAAACAGTCAGGTACTATGGGATAACTGCAGTCTTTAGTTATTGGGTATCTATATACAAAGAAATCCAAATTACAACTAGGAAAGCTGAGTAAAAAGCTGTGTCCTTTTAGGTATAGCCAGACAAAGCTATGTGTTGCTAGCTCCATGTTCAGTATTATCAATAGGCTCAAATGTGTTGTATGTTTGCAAGAGAAATACAATAATGTATTGGCAGCTAACTCCCTAGAAATTCCATCAATTTGATATTTCCAAAAAAGCATGAGCCAAAATTTTGTATAAGAAAAAGATGAAAGTAGGGAGGATGGGGGCTTGTTGTTAAACATGATTTCTACTGCAATACTGGCTAGTATTGAACAATATTTTACTATAGTTCACTGAACTTTCTGCAGTGCCACCCAGCTCTTTCTCTGGAGTGGACACACTTGAGAGTCCTTGATGTATGTACCTGTTTGTATAGTAGGTAGCTCAAGTAACTCTTGGTGCACACATTTCTTTGAAGAGGTTTATTTCCTAACTCCTAGAGGCTCCTCTTCTGAAGGATCTGATGAACAATTTCTGTTCTGTTGTTCCATTTTAAGGGATCTACATTTAGACAACTGCCAATCTTCATGTGCATTTGTTTGATGCTTAGTTACAGTACCTGACAGAATTGTGTTTAGAGCAACTAAAATGTAGTATTACATTAGATCCTCTCATTGCTCTTGCAGAAGTTATGAGCCAGTAGTATGGCTTACCAGTTCCATTCAGGCATGGTCTACTGTTAAATATTTTGTTTCCTGTAGAAGAATTCATTACATGATCATGTCTGAAGTCTGAGTTGTTGCATCATATTTCAGTGCTTGATGCAGCAGCACTTGTAGTCTCAAGTGAGCATTGCCATAATTGCCTGAGGGGGCTTGAGGGACCATCACAGATTTGAAGCATTTGTCTGTATTTGAGAGTGCAGTTTTGTGGATGGAACATTTTGTATTCAGCTGCTGCCAGTCTTGCAAATATCACCACCTGAGAGTTAAAAAGTAAGATAATGCTTGTAGGAGACATGTATAGTATAGAAATCCCCTTATTTTGCAGTTATAGGTAATCAACACTCCAAAGGTGGTGTCTTTTTATTTTTCTGTGGGTTTGGGGGAGGCAGTGGAGGTGATATCACCTGCAGCAGAATGATCTCCTCACGGCAGTTTTCCTTCACGGTCTTGTGGCATACTATCATAATAAGCCCTGTTGTTTTATGTCACAGCGTCACATACAGTTGCGCTATTAGTAAGATGGAACATAAGTCTTCAGAAAATGCAAAAATATTTAAAGAATAAATAGATTGAAAAAATTCCAAGCCATGGATTGGTAGATAAGAGAATTGCTGAGGACTATAGCAGAAGAGCAGAGAGTTGCATCGGGGCAGAGCCTGTGCATCTAACAGCAGAGTGGGATCTGGAGTGGCCGTGGAGTGGCTGTGCCTCCCGCTTCCTGATTTCCACTGAGCTCTGAACCTCACAGGGGTCAGAACAATGGCAGCAAGGTGTTGATTTTTAAAGTAAATAAATAAATCATCAACACTGGCTTTCCAGTCTTGCTGAGAAACCTTCAGGCTGTAATGCGTGAGCAAGGCCCTGCAGAAATCTCTGTAAGCAAGACCACAACAAATTGTAGGTTCACATTGGAATTATGATGGCTTATTTCATGTTAAATGAGTAAACACTGTCTTGCTCAGTCCAAGAACATGTAACAAAAGTATACTTTCAGTGTTACACCTGCATTTAACAGCATTACTGATAGTGGACCAGAATAAAATACAGCATTCCTTTTCAAGAGGCAGGCTAACTTAATGATCAAAACAGGAATTGATATTACCTTATAGCTTCCTTCTCCAAAATTATAAGCTGCTACAGTACAAGGGCACAGGTTTTAACTCCTGATGTTTGTTGTCAGGTTCTGATGCTGTTGGCCCTCTTGCAATAGGACTGCTTCGCTGGAAAAATCCATATGTGTATGGGAATCCTCATCTCCCTCTCACCTTCTCTGAAGATGCCTGTGTTCCTGTATTTCAATGTTTTGCAACAGAGAATGACTTCTCATATCCATTATCCTGCCCAGCTTCACTTTCTATCACTCCAGTGCCTTCTTACAGCAGTAGTAGTCAAGAAACTTTGAGTCAAGACTCTACAGGTAAGTCTTTTTTACATGTCAGATCTTAGTTTTTTACATGTCAGGGCTTAGTTTAATCAGCAGCTTTAGTGCTCAAGTTAAATAGCTGTTTCTGCTGCCAGGCTGCTTTGACTGTTCCTAAGCAAGGATTAGACCACAGAAACTTCATGAAAGAATTTATGCTTATGCCAAATAATCCTTATTCAACAATTTGCCTTATGGTTTAGAAAGTATCAGAAACAAAGAGCATAATGTTCTCAGCCACAATAATATAATTAGTGTGTGTTTGCTCTAAAACTGGTAGACCAACTCTTTGATGAGGTTGGATCCCTGGCAGCATATGGAGGCATCTGAGGATAGTATCCTCTCTTCTGTGTCTGCCATAAAACTTTGCATGATGGAGGATACCCTGGTATGTCCATCATGTATCCAAAATGCTATGAGGACCTGGCTAATCACAAAATAGGATGTACCAGGAGCATCTGATTACTTCCATGAGAACTCACTTGTGCTCCCACCCTGTTAAAAGGCTTATGTCTATCAGAAGCTATCAGAGACAGCAGCATGCTGGTCGGTGATCAGGTGCTTCCCATCTGGGGTTTGGAGCTCTCTCAGGGTCTGCAGGAAATGTGACAGCTGATCACTTGACCTATAGTCTGCTCTCATTTGTATCTGAGAGTTTTTGATCACCATGATGATAGGAAGTGGGTCATGAAATCAGTGAATTGGTCCTGATCTACAGGCTTCTGAACTGAACCCCTGTAGAAGGATTTTAATTCATGCTGCCTTTTTTGTGTTCCTAAGTGGGAGGAATTAGCAAGGTTCTGCCTAGGTGCCAGGTAGCAGAAAGGTATTTATGGAGAGCGGGGTCTTGGCAGATCCAGTATTGAAAGGGGTAATGCTGGAAAAGGGCTGGTTTAAATACCTAGTGCTTACCTAGTTATTAAAATGTCTGTAACTGCTGGCAACAGTGGCTGAATGTAATCTGTACTAAAATTTGTAATCAAATATGTGTATTACTGCTTTTTTTATTTTAAGTATTGTAATATATTAATGTAACTTAGTATAACTGATGTAGTCATTATTGCATGTTCCCAAAAAATAACAGGCCTGAAACTCCGTGGTGGTGCTGAAATCCAAACAAAACAGATGTCTCACTTTCCAGAACCTTCTGACCTAATGGCTCATCCTCTGGTGCTGGCTGGATGCTTATGGCAGCCGAAAATCCTGGGCTCCAGCACTTCAAGTACCATTCCTAACGCCTGCTCTGGCGGTGACATGTGCAAAGCAGGAGTGCTAGGGCAAATGCTAAACAATTCATGCAAGTTTAAATGCTGTGACTTTCATTTATCTTTTTTTTCTGCTTCCAATTAAAAGCAGTGTAAATCTGCACCTCCTGCTCACAATTCAGTGTAATAAAACTTGATAAGGAGCTGCTAGCACTGCAGAACAATTTCCCAGTTCTAAAGTATGCATGCATCAAGCCAAAGGTGTCAGTATGATATTATATTAGCAAGTCAAATACAAATGCCCTAATTTTTATCTTAATTTAAGAAGCTACAGAGTCTTTAAAGAGTTCACAGTGAGATGTTTATGGAAGTATTGCACTGAAGAGCAGCATAGCAGCATGGTGACAGGTCAGCACAGAAGTAATGCCTGTTTCCAGCAGGGCTGGGACGTCCCGGTGCAAAGCAGGACTTGTAGCAAAAGAAAATACAATCTTCACCCTGAGGAGTTAATGTCCCAAATTCTATAGCCAATGAAACAACTGATAATCCATGGGATTATTTTAAATTTAAATGTGTCCTGCAGCAGTGGAGAGGGTATTGCGTGTAAGCAGGGTGAAAGTGCTTCACATACACTGATTAGAAGTGCTTTACCCTACTGCATAGGGGTAGAAGAGTGTTGTGTCAGCAGCTTCTCTGTATGACTGGGTGTCGTGTCTGCAACGCCAGTGATAATCTATATCACTGGGCCTTATTGTAATGCTTCTGATGCAGAGATTCCTCAAGTTTTTTAAACTTTATTGCTTTTCAGGGACCGTCTTGCCATCATTGAAAAGCTTGTTTGCAGGGAAGATAACAGCTGTTCAGCAGCATGCGGCATGTCTGTGGAAGCTCAGGCAAGAGTGCTGCATCAGCTGAAATGGGGGAGTTTTTGAAAAGGCTGAGGGTAACTCAGAGATTGATTAATGAGGCAGGGTATATCCAGGCTCATTTTTGTCCAAGATTACTTGATCAGCCCATTTACAGGAACTTGATAGGCAAAAGAATACCAAGCCACAGGCTTGCTGTGCTGCTTCTCTTGTGAATATACATCAAAAGCTCTGTAACATTTTAATAACAAATTCTTAAAAAAACAACCTATACTAAACAACCAGTATATAAAGCATACAAGACATACTGTATTTTCAAAAGAATTCTTTTAACTACTGATGGTGGGAAAATTCTGGCTGCTTGCTCCTGAGCAGGGCATGTTTGGGACCTTGTAATAAGCTGTGCTTGGGGATGTCTGAGCTGAATTTCAATGTTCAGAGCAACAAGATAGTGATGTGGAAAATAAGGTATCAACACAATAAAAATCCGTGTATTAGGATACACAGTATGAAAGAGTTAGAACTGCAGCTACTAGTATTTGGGGAGCAGGTCTTAGTGGGTGCTTTTCATCCTCCTTGAAACATTAGTCTCAATTTAGTGCTCTTGTTGCTTCGCAGCATTCTGCAATGCTAGATGATTTACTGAGTAATATCAAATTTTGTCCTTGGATATAGGAGTATAATTGACATCGGAATCAATCAACTTCATGTACTCTGGAAGGGAATTCTTGAACTTTTAAAATTACTAGTAATTTGAAATAATGTTTTTTGAGATGATTACGCTGGTTAATGAAAACCACGCTTCTGTTGAGAATGGGAAAAAACATGAGGAATAACTCTGTGCTGATTTGCTAACCTGGAAATCTGAGTGAGTACCAGAGAGGAATGCAGTTTTGATAACTATTTCATAACTACATATCAGTTTTTGAACTGAATCCTGAAGAGTTCCTGTTGATTAACTTTGTCTCTTCTTATGAGCATTATTCAATGCTTAATTACATGGAACAATATAATCCAGAATATCCAGAAGAGTTTGCTAGACAACACCAGCTGGATTGAGAGGAGTAGATTTGCACCGGCTAGAAATGAGTCAGGAGCCGAACAATACCTGTCAAGTTTGTGTCATATGCAAATCTTAAAGAGAAACAAAATATCATAAGTCATGAAAATATAGAATATACAAGGCTTCTATGTCTTCTTGAAATGAATTTGCATTTTTACTGATAATAATCTGAATCTTTCCTTTCAACCACTTCTGACCTGAAATTAGTGCACCTTCATCTAGACTGTATTTCTGGCTTTTGTTGATTCCAGGGACCTGTCCCCTTGTATGCTAGATCAGCTGTTTCAAAAGCAATTATATTGATTTGCCATGAATTGTTCCTGACAAATCTGTTAGCTCTTTGTTGTCATCTTGTTTTCTTCAAGGTGCTTACAGACCACTTGATTTATTGCTTGCTTACTAATTTGTCACCATCTCTTTTCAAATATCAATGTTAGGCTGACTGGGCTGTAATTACCTAAAGTACTTTATTTGCCCTTCTCCACTGTTATGGGACCTTACTCCATCCTTACTTAGATGGAGTCTTCCTTAAAATGTATTTAGGTTTCTAAATCCCAGCAAGGCAACTGAAATGTGAAGTAGGCACATATATGACTTTTCTGGGTTTGCGCCTGATCCCTGGTGTCTGGATGTATGGAATAGAGCTGTTTCAGGAGAATTTGTACTCCCAGCAGAGACAGGCAAAATGCAGAAGACTTGAGTCAGCTGGACCCTCTTCAGGGATGCACCAGGGTCTGTCTTGTAGTTGGTCAGAAACGCGCACTTCTGGAAAAAACAGTATTCTTATGATTGTGGTATGCAACTTTTTGCTAACACAAGAAAATCTGAAAGAGTGTTCCAGCACCATTGCTCAAATCTGTTGGGTGTCTGGCTGCAGCTCAAGTCCCCTGTTTTGTTTACATAAATTCCTGCGACCTCTCCATTTTATCTTGCTGGTGCAATCATAGCATCAAACCTTTCCCCTTTGTTTCTACGCTGCAAGATATTGCCACCTGCTGTGAATGTCATATTTGAGATTATAGACAAAAATCAAACTACTTTGTTATGTATTTCTTGATTTGTATGTAAGTGCACACTTAAATGGTTTCTTTGATTCTGCAGCTTCCATATATTTTTGACAGAGCTGCCTTGTCGCATGCAGCTTTTAAGGCCTGTTTTAAATCACAGAATAACAGTGAAAAGCTATATAAAGAAATAATTTGTGACACTGGGTACTTCTTAGTATGGTGTAGGACTCCATTTAAATTTATTTGATAAGCTAGATGCAAAGGAAGTGAGTGCAATAGATCTAATGTCAGCTGACTTTTGTAAAAGCAATATTATTGTCCTGCCTAGGAAATTATTTGTTCACCTGGAGAAAAATGAGACTTGGAAGAGTTATAATGTGAATAAGGAGATGATTGAGGGGGACATGACAACAGTCTTGGGAGGGGGAGTGTTAAATGGGAGGAAGATTAATAGTGGAGTTTTCCCAGTACTGGTTTGGAAATCAGGGTTAATATTTTTATGGATGACTTCTGCCTGGAAAGGAGGAGTGCATTGAAGAGATGTGCTGATGAGTCTAAGCTGGGACACATCCTTGCTACAGAGGAGAATCTGAATGTCAGGTAGGAAAAAATGGATGGCTTTTGGGAACAGAATAAGGGAAAAGTGATGAAATACAATAGTGCAAGTTTCAAGACTGTGCATAACAGGAATATTTTTTTTTTCTTCTCCTGTGAGCTAGGAGTCCTCAGCTGGAAATAGTAGAGGAAGATAAATCCAGCTACTAATCAGAAGTATGCTGCAGCTGTGAAAAAGCAAATGGAAGCCTGGGATGTCTCAGGTGAAATACTTGCTACAGAGGGAGAGATTAATGTTGTTTAACCAAATTGCTTATTTTCAAAAAGGATAGAGATGTACTGGAGTTTAAGCAGAGAAGAAGCACCAGAACACTATGGGAGAGGAGAGCTTATTTTAGCAGAGTAAAAAAGTTTGCTGTGGTTAGACTAGCAAAACAAAAGCTATTTTAAAAAAAAGAAAAACCAAAACAGTAGGTTTCCATTTCTGTTTATTTAATAATTTCATGTTTATAAAGGTTGGGAATTAGCTGGTTCTGAAGAACAGGCATCTGATCTGTTCGCTTATCCTGACCAGCAGTCTTCAGAGTCTGAAAAACCTGCTAAGTGACCCCAGGGATGCAACTGCTGGTGTTAGCACTTAGAGTTAATGAGTGAATGGGTTCCAGCTGCAAATCTTAATTCAAAGGGCTCATAAACTGCCCAACTCCTGGGGACTGTGTACAAAAGTGAAAGCCACAAGATGGTGCTGATGCTCCTTACCATGGTTGAAAGCATTCTCCAAGATGCAGAGCACCATGCACCGGCCTGGGTGTAACCGGACAAAATTTCCGTGGACCGTGGTGCGTATTAACCTGTAAACAAGTAATTAAGTCAGTGGCTCAGTTCGGTCTACAGTTTGTAGTTACGCACTGATTTTTGTTAAGGAGTCCTAATGCACACTCTGTATATTGGAGGGAAAGAGAGAGGTGAAGATAGAAGGGAATTAGAAAGGTGATGGTTATTTCTGAGGTTGTGCCCTCTTTTTGCTTAGCTTTCAGCTACAAAGAGATTGATGACATGACAAAATTGACAAGTAGAGAGAAAACACATCTGTGTTATCTCTGATGAGAATTTTCACTTGAATTTCCGTGCTTTTTAACTGCCAAGGGCAAAATCCGCCATACTTACAGTGTTGCAGACTGCTTGTGCTTCTCTAGGTATTTTCTTGTTACACCAGTGTTGAGTCAGGGACATTTTGGAAGGTTTGTTTGGTGTTCTCTGTACAGTGTCTTAAAAGGGAGTGGAATAGAGATAGGTTTCTGCAGTTTATGACTGTCTAATAGAGAGCTCCTAGTAAGGCTTATAGGGAGGAGAAGTATCATTTGCAAAATGTTACTTGGGAAATCTGAAGTCAGCTGAACCCAAGAAATTATGCAGTCCAGTTGACAACTGCATAGACTTAATCTCAGTGCTCTGACTGCTAACAGCCTGCCTTTGCTACTGTCCTGTTCTGTCTGCTAACACAGGCATCACCTCTCTGTTCATTAACCAATGTGGCCAGGAAGATGAGGGTTCTATCTTTCTCAATTCTTTCATTCAGCCACCAGCCGAATCTGCCAGTGTT
Organism: Astur gentilis; assembly: GCF_929443795.1. Lineage (NCBI taxonomy): Eukaryota > Metazoa > Chordata > Aves > Accipitriformes > Accipitridae > Astur > Astur gentilis. Next base: position 15,531,472 of record NC_064913.1, read on the forward strand.
ATGAATGGCAACAGCTAACTACTTTTATCAAAATTAGAGGGGAGTGCCCTTTGTTAGAGAATGCCTTTCCTGCAGTGCTGTGTCATCTTTTGCTTCTGAAATGCAGTGTATGCATTTTTTGCCCTGAATAAAATGAGACTAAATGTGTTTAAGTTTAAACCTGAAATGGCTAAAAAGCATGCTGCTTTCAATAAGTATGATGAATTAGGATCTTAAAAAGAACAGCAAGTATTGTGGTAACATCAACGTCCTTGCTGACTCTTGGGACAGAGAGTGCCATTAAGTCTATACTTCCAAAGATCTAAATATGTGTACTTAACCAATTTCAAGGCTCTGGCTACCAATAGGATTGCTTTTATGGTTCAAAGATGCGTAATACTGTTTACTCAAAATTCTGGCTTACATTAAGTGCACAGATCATTCTAAAAACCTCATGTTTAAAAGGAAGGAATTAAAAATTGTGAAACATCTGTAGCCTTCTGACTTTACTGTAGGATCAAGCCTAGAGGCTGCTGAGCTGCCTGGTTCTGATCCAGCAAAGCAATTAAGTGTATGCTTAATTTTGGACTTGAGAGTTGTGCCATTGAAATCAATTTATCTGATTGTCTAATGGTTCTTAGCACTTACCAATGAGAAACCAAAATTTGCCTAAGTACAATGAGCTGGTGGTTCCTGTTGTAATGTGTATTTAGAAATGCTAACCAGCAGGGATCATGCTCTGTTGGTTGAAGGTATTTAACACTGGCAACGCTAACATGTGCCTCCTGTAGTGCTGTATCTGTGTGCTTCAAACTTGTCTTTAGAGAGTATCTTTAGAACTGGAAGTGTGTTTACTCTCCAGCCTTCTCTTTCTGTTAATTTTGAAATTAAGTACAAGGCATGGCCTTTCTTTTTATCTAGAGTGTGGGTGTTTGCCCTTTTTGCTGATCTGAGGCTGGCACACTATTGCACAAATTTAAACTGGAACCTGATGCTATCACCATTTGCTCATTGCTGGTGCTTCATGTGAACTTAAACTCAGGAGGGTCTGTAATACACAGTGTCTTTCTCAAATTGCTACTTATAAATCCAAGTCTGTGTCAGCTAAGTTTTCATTATTTTTGGTTGCCTTATTCTTCCTTGAATACACTTCTGCAATGCACAGCTGTTGCAACAAGAATTTATTTGAATGTCAGGTTTCATGGAGACTCTTTTTCTCTGGGCAATATTCTGGTTTTGTAGGCTAGTTCACTTAATGCAGAAAAGGGTTAGCACGGAGTTCTGGTCGGTAACAGAATAACTGCTTTCTACATAAGGATGTGTCTCTGTACCACTCCTCCAATTGCAGCCTTCTAGTGCAAGAAGGAAATGTTTAATTAGCTCTTTATATCTAATAGAGGTTTACTGATACTGTGCAAAATGGCAATCTATTTCACTCTTCTGTCACTGACATGCCTTTCTTTGTGAACAGTGTACCTATCTTGCATATTTTATAACCAAGATTCCAGTGTATAGTAAAAGACAAGCACAGAATTATTATTTAATATCTTCTTGTTAACTTTACAGAATCAAAATAGGATAGTTCCCAACTTTATCTCCAGAGAAATTAAGTGTCTGCAAATACAATGCTTTTTATTTTGTTGGTCATTAGAGAATTTAGCACAGTTAAACCTTGAGTTGTTATATCTGTAAGTAACTGGTATATTCTTGTGCTGGAAAAAACCCCCTATTTAAAAAACAACAACCTTCTAATAAATCTCCTTTTGATAGTCATGTTAAAGAGTGAACCAGGAAAAAAAAAAAGAAAACACCATTTTTTAATGAGCTTTTTCAATTTGATATTGATAATGAAGTCTTGGTCTTTGAAAGAGCAAGGACATGTGTCAGTCTCAGATGTCAAGTAGGAAGTGTTCATGTGTAGCACTGCAGTACAGGACTGAGACAGAGAGCAAGAGCCGTATAATTAAAATGGAACGAACCATGCACAATAGCTCCAATAAAGCACTTATTTATTCTCTTCCTCTGTCTTTAAAGCTTGGTTTAAGATAACTTGTTTTGTTTCCCATCATTCCCCCCATTAAAAGAAGGATAATCGATTTCCAGAAAAAAGCCTAGCGATGCCAGTTTGGAAAATGCAATGCTGTCCACTCTTTCACCTACTGTTTTTCCTTCTCTCTATTCATTTTCCCTGGCATTTTATATTCCTTCCTCTTTAGTCATTCCCCTGCTATTCATTGCATATCTCTGAAAATCTCTTCCTATTTTCCTTCTCTGTCCTGCCCAACTCTTTCTTCTGTGCACATACTGTGAATTTGTCCTCCCTTTTGTACCTGTTGTTTTGCTTTCCTCACTTACACAGTTTCCAGGGAAGAGGCACTTCCAGCTACGTGCCTTGATTGCCCTCAGCCAGCTTCTGCTCAGCTCTGAAGAGGCAATAGCTGGAAGAAGCCCCCTGTAGCTTTTCTTCCCATGCTGGCTGCTGCAAGAGAAGTGGTTTCCCACCCCTGGCTCACAGGCGAGGTCCTTTGCTTTGCTTGTGGTTTCAGGAAACTAGAAGGTTAAAACTGGGACCAAACAGGAGAGCAAACCATGGTATTGCCCACGGCTCCCACTTGGTCAGGATGGATGTCGGAGGGCCTGTGGATGTGGCAGGCTGCTGAGCTGGCTGCTGAGGGCCGAGGGGAGAGCGGATCACTGTGCTCCGGAGCACGGGTCTGTGGCCGGCTTCCAGCTGCGAGCCCTGGTTCTATAACAGGTAAGCAGGGGGTTTATTTGGCACTTGCTGATCTAGTGTCCAGCAGATTATCTGCTGCTTTGTGCTTGTGTCTGATCGGTTTTAATTTTTCCACGGCATTTACATCTAAGCAGTATCTTTTGGTTGAGAAGACCACAAAGCATTTATTGTGGGGGGCAAAAAATCTCGGACAGAATTCCAAAGTCTACTGACATGCTTGTAGTTGAATCCCAATTACCAGCGTGCAGGAGCCCCCCTACTTTGAGTTTCAGTTTGAAATTCAGGACTTTGTTTAAACTCTGTTAGAACCAATGAGAGACCCACTTGCGCTGCAGTATGAGGTAATCCAACCCAGGATGCACAAAACTGTTATTCAAACATAGCGTAACTTGTTTACACATATTTTAGAGGCACCCCCCGCTGCCTCCTGTCAGTTCATGCGTTTGCCTTTGGTATTACTGTGTTTATAGAACAAGCCATATTTTGCTGTCGCACAACTGCTCTCTCTCTGCACTGCCTATGCTTCCTTTTGTCCGTTGTTTCCTACCCCCTTGTTTCCCTTCTATCCTGGAAATAAAGCTGCAGAAATCCCCTGAAATGGGTGCTTAGTCAGTCCCTGTTGTCTGCATGGTGGGGGGAATTGCACCTTATCGGATACCACTCTGGTGTTACAGAAGTAATTGCTGCTTTGCAAATGCAGGCTTTTCTACATCAGGACTAGAAACTGCAAACATACCTTATGCACAAATACCTACATGCTTCTTTATTGCTTTTAAATAGTTCCTCTGGGTGTTGCTTTCTCCCTTGCCAAAAATACTGTCATTCACATCCTTGAAAAGTTCACTTTCACTTTAAGGTGAAAATACTGCAGAGTGAAAATAAGTTATTGGAGATTAAGTTTGTGGGGGAAGGGAGAGCATCAGTACAGCTCCACACATAAAGATAAGAACATGCTGCACCTAAAGCTTGTTGAAATGGGCTTTTTTTTTTTTTTTTTTTTTTTTTTTTTTTTTTTTTGGCAGATATTACACTATGCCATTCTGTGGATGGTAGATGAGGGAGGAAGAAACAGAAAGGTGGAGCCATTATCCAACTATTCTGCAAGGTCACAAGGGTAGTGTTTGATAGAGTGAGAGCAGAAATCGGAGCCCTATAGGTGATCTTCAGGATAGCAGAATAAACAAAATGTTATTTCTTCTGTGATTAGGAGAGCTGATAGTTTAGAACCTGGGTTAGTAAACATCCTCTGTTATTTTGGAGTAAAAGGCATCTTTGCCATGCATTATGAGCAAGCAATGAAGCTGCAACAGTAAAAATTTTTAGCTATATGTTTTGCTGGTTGCGTTATATAATAGTCTTGAACTGAGACCGCAAGAGGGTGAGGATGAAATTAAATGAGTCATTGTTAAAAATAGGATGTGGATCTGAATTAGATGTTGAGTGTGCTGGGCAGCTGAATAGAGAATGCAATTTGCTGTGAGAAATAGGCTGTGTCTATACTATATAAATTTTGATTGCTCTGTAAACTCATAGTGATTAGGGGTTACTGATGATTTTAGTTAGTTGCTGTAAAAACTGCTTGAAAACTGAAATAATCTGGCAATTGTGTGTATTGTTATAGCTGGTACTGTGGGGACAAGAAAAGCATCTGAGCTGTCCAGTGATAGAGTTTCCTCCTATGCAAGGAGATGAGGCACAACACTTTTAAATCTTTCTTTATATTGAATATCATGAGTGGCAAGTTGGGAAGTGACTGTATAAGTGGAAATAGTAAAAGTAAAAAGTAAAAAGCTCGACTTGTTTTTAAGCTATAGCTGGTTAGAATGGGGTTTCTCTCATGGCTAAGAGGATGCAGTGGTTCTGTTTATAGGGTGAGGGAAGAAGTGATCACTTCTAATGATGATAAAGATGGCAGGAAATTATGACCTCTGGCTATTACTAGGGACAGAATACTTCAGCAAATGGACCAGAAGGCTTCTAGTCTGACCCAGCACACCAACTTTAGGCTACGTTCCTACACAATTTAAAGCTGGAGCTTGATGAGCTTGATCAGTGGTTCACCTGCTTGTCACGGTCATCTAGATGTTCATCAAAGAATTCTTTAAAGCCATTTTCATCGAAGTAGAGTAGCTATTAGTAACTCTGGGTGAGTTTTCATAATCAGATCACATTGCTTTAGATAAAAAGCACACCGTGCATTATGCTGGTGCTGTGGGGGCATCTAAGCCCTCCACTTGTTTCAGATATTGCAGGAAAAAAAGAAAACACATTTCTATGAGCTTATTTTGCATCCTAATTGTGGGGATGGGTGACACTAAAGAGCAAGGTCTTTAAAAAAAACCAAAAAAATACAGCAGCGGATGTGCTGGTCACCGTGGAAACCAGGCTTTTGATGAAGAGGTTGTATGTCTGGTAATACTTTATACTGAGTTCTGACTGGTGATCTAAAGATCCACGTTATTTTTTTCAAATTCTTCCATTTCCTTTTCTGCTCTATAGTTTACTTTTTAGATGATAGAAAAGAGGAAACTGCAAAATATGGAGATTTGTCTTTAAAGTACGGTAAAATACTTATTTCAGCAAAATGGGTTACTATTTTGCTGAAACAAGGTTTTTATATAAGGCCAGAACATGCAAATGGAAGCTATAGCAAAGGAATTCAGTGCTTAACAACTCCTTGGACATGCATCAAGTTTAAAGGCCAATAATACCTCAAAGGATACATGAAAAATTCTGTCAGTAAAGCAGTGGCTAAAATTGGCCATTTGTAGAAATAATGCCTCTGCATTTGTAAACATCCAGATACCCAGCACAGTCTCATGATCTCAGTGAAGTTATTCATGCATGTCTGCACACTGTGGGCACTCAGTCCTGAAGCACTACCTTCGTGTAATTTACCAACCCTGAATTTTGTGGTATGTCAGAAGTTTTTAATAAAAATATTACTGAAACTCTGTCAGTCAAGGTTTTTCTGAGCTCGGGTATATGAATCGGGCAGTAAATATTTGAAAGCTGAACTAGAAGAACCATCAATGGCTGAATAAAGATGGCTTTACGTAAAAATCTGAAGATTGATTGAAGTAAGCTTCAGTGAAACAGCTTCTGAGACACTTCAGAATAACATTAGATAAGGTTATCTTCACAGAAATGGGCCCCTGAAATTCTCATTTAATAGTCTTATGTATATGGGAGAACTGAGACAGGACTGAGGTAGTTTCAGAAAGTGCTTACTTTAGGACACAGTCTTTCCATTGTCTGCGGTTTCATGAGCATGGTGATATTGTTCTTGGATCATGAACACACTGTTTGCTCTTACTGAAAGCAACTTACTAAATGAGTATTAAAGTAATAGTAAATCCAACTCTGAAAAAAATGTAAATGCAAATTTTAATGCACATAAACTTGACTAGTAATATGCAAGTTTTTTCTTTAAGGAATTTGTATTCTCAATTACTATCAATAAATTCTTTGTCAATGTTTATTAAGCTTGTATCTTAGCAAAATTTTAGTATAATACTTTTTAGTATAGTATTTCCTGATCAGGTGATAATACTGCTGATCAGAATTGTATCTGACAGTGACACCATCTTCTTTCACTACTTCCTGTGTGCATTCGAAGTCTCCTCTTCCTCCTTTAGCTGTGGAAAGTACTGTAGGATTTTGCCACGCTATTCTTGTGAAGTTGACGGGGTGTGTTGGGGTTCCGTAGAATGAGTTCCCCCCGTGACCTCTAGCTCAAAAGTAATCAAACATGTTTTTACTTTTTATTGATAGAATCCTTTTGTAGTCAAAGATTATAGTACCTTGTTTCATAATTCTTTAAAATATCTATAGGATTCTCAGGAATATACAGAGGAGAGTTTGGCTCAGAGAAAAAAGGCTTCATGGTTTTTTTTCCAGCATACTGTTTAAAATTCTCTTTGGCAACTGAGGAGACACAACATAGAATGTTGCAAGACTTAATAGATGTATTGTATTCTTAACATTGTTTTACACTGATTTAGGTTTCATTCTGAAGCAACTTAAAGATGCATTACATTTTGAGCATGCCAGTTGTCTAGAAATTGCTTGCATGCATGATTATTTGCAGATTTTGATATTTCATTTAAATATGTTTATACCCGCTTCAACAACTTTGTGATAAACATTCATTTGACTTTGTAGATCCTGTGCATGGCTGTCTTTAAAAAACAAACACACACACCCCCAACCCCCCCCAAAAAACCCAAACCAAAACCAAACCCTCCAGCTCTGTATGTGATAGTCATCTTTACAAAAGTATTTGTTTTATCGCATTTAAGACACTTATTTTTGTGTTAAATTTCTCCCTTTCTTTAAGTCCATTCCTTCCTTTTATGAAGTAAAGACTCTTGCTTTCTACAGTGTATTTGCTTAATACACTTAGAATTTTCTATGATGGTGACAAATATATTCATTTACTAAGCTGGGCTAATTTTCTATATTAATATATCTTTCTTCAGAGCACTTTTTGGAAAAGTAAATACTTAATCAGTGTAAATGTGTTAGTAAACCAGTCGAATAATCAGTTATTAGTCTTTTCAATGTTTACATTATTCAAAGTTATTAGAATAGTTGTTTTTTCTAACCAAATTAAAACATAAGCGTATTTGAGGTCTAGACCTTACATTCAGTCCTCTGAAGAGGCCCTTAATTTTCTTAGATAAATAAGCCAATTAATCATACATACTGCTGGGACCATCATGGATGATCTAGCAAAATATTTTAGCTAATGTGTGAGTTTTAGCATGTAAGTAATCTTTTTACTTCAGTGGTGCTTTTGTGTGCTTCAGGATTAATGTTAAAATTTTTTGATTGATTAGGCTTGAATCCAGTGAGGGCATTTGGTTCTCTGGCACCCGACCTCCGGTTGCACCTTTGCTTGTTGCAGGGAAACTTGTCAGTAGGAGACTTCTCAGAGGTTCTACTTCTGAAAACTGTTTTGGCAGCTTAAGTAATGGAAGAATTTGGTCTTCATTGAAATAGAAACAAAGTCCTTTACTGATGCTACAACTTTTTGCCAAGCGGTTGGATTTAATGGTCTCAAAATGCATTTCTCCTTAAGAAACTTTGACACTCTGTAATGCTGGGTACCTGCAGAAACACTCCCAGGTATTTAAAAATCATGAGGTCTTCTGATGACTGACTTCCACTTTCAGACTTCAGGAGGTTTTTCCCTCTTCATTTTATTCAGTAACAAGTTGTAGCTGAGAAACTCTGTGCTTGACTTGGCTGTGCATGGAGGGAGATGTGCTGAGGAAGTTAGTCTGTACAAGAAAAACCAACTTCTCTGAACCATGATTCAGTGGGACACCTGGAAGGCTCTTTTTGCATGCCAGACCTGTCCCCTACATTTTTATTCTGCAGTGTGGTCGGTCCCCGTGGAGGGCTAAAAGCAAACGGAAAATGGAAAGGTGAGTGTATGACAAGTATTCCTGATGGTTTGTTATTTATGAAAAAGTGGGATGGTTCTGAGGGCACTGCAACCACCTGAAAAGCTACGTGATCTTGGAGAACTGCAGTAGAGAGCATGACGGCGCTGTGTGATCAGAGGGACCGCAGGGACAGGAGGGGCCTCGCTCCTGTGCCGCTGTATCCGAGTCTGGGGATGAGACTTGGAAAATGGTAACCCTGTCTGTTGAAGAAGAGCATGAAGCCAGGAGTGGCTTTCCTGCTTGTTAAGAAAGCAGATGAGAACAGTTAACAACAGAAACATGGGAAGCTGTGAATAGGCGTGGGTATGAGAGCTGGGAGGCTCCGCTGGGGTGGGAGGCAAGTGGTTTGGTGCAGCAGCCCCTAAGCTGCCCGTAGGGCTCAGCTCTGAGGGGATGCAGTTGTTCCCCCCCACCCCCCCTTTTTTTTTTTCTTCCCTCCCTTACAGCAAAAAAGGGTGTTTCAGGAGTTTCAAGTGACAGCTCAGGGAAGGATCTGTCATCTTATAAAACAGGGTTTGGTTCTTTTGTTCTCCTCTGCAACTTTGTCATCAGGAACAAGCCTTTGGCTCTGACAGAATAAATTTGTGCTGATTTCTCCTTTTATTAAAAATGAATCCCAATGAAGCTGGCAAACTTAATGTACGTTACTCCTCCAATTACAGTGAGTACGTATAGGCAGCCACTTGGGAGGTGTAAGAGGAGGGGGTGGATGCCTTCTGCCAAGCTGCAAGGGCGGTTTAAGGACTGGTATCACGAATGGCCAAGTTACAGGGAGAAGCTTTCCTGTCTGGCGTAGATTAGTGCGTCCTCACAAGCAGAGGTGGTGGAAAAACAGCTCAAGCCTTCCTTGGCCACCTCACGTTGTGTTTGAAAAAGGTGGTGTAGAAGCTGAAATGGCTTCACTTCCATGCCGGTCTGCAGAGAGGCTTTGGTTTTTGCACTGAGGAGGCACTTGTGCTGTCCCAGCACCGGCACCGCAGTCTCTTCAGCGGGATTTGTGGCTTGCAGCCCCTTCATCCCCAAGAAAGTGCTGCTGCCTCGGGAGAGGCAGGGCGGCCACGGGGGCAGGCATGGCAGGAGGAGCAGCGGCCGCAGCCCTTTGTGAGGAGACCTGCGCCCTGGCCCCACAGCGATGAAGCTGCCGGTAGATCCATGGCGACGTACTTCAGCTCGCTCCCACACCTGCTTAGACAGAGACGGCAAAAACACGCTGTTCCACACGAGCGTGTAGAAGGGGCAGAACAGCTCCGCTCAACCAAAGGAGGGAACGCGGGCGCTGGGTTCAGCGTCCATCCGTCCCGGAGGGATGATCGTGTGTGAGGGCATGGGTCTGTGCTGCCCTGTACGGCCTTCTGTGCTTAATGTCTGCATTCAGGTTATGGAATAAATATTCTGAAGCAGGGCAGTTGAGGGGTACCAGGGCAGCCCCAGTCAGAAAGGACAGGGAGGGGGATGTCCCAGAGCCAGGCTGGGATCTCAGCCTGTGCGTGAGGACAAGGATCAGGCCCGGTGAGGGCCATCTGTGGGCTGATGGCCTGGCCCACCCTTGGACCACTGTAAGGGTCAAGGTGGTGGTCTCCCAGTCACCTTCCTCAGTGACCTGACTTGATGCCAGAGGGTGGTTTTGTAACTGCTTTGGTCAAATTTCCCCAGACATCCAGAACATGGTTTAGTGGCCATGGATGATGCTTGGACTCAATGATCTTGAAGGTCTTTTCCAACCTAAATGACTCTACGATTCTATGAAATTTGGGCTGGGATCAGAAAACGGAAGTGTTTTATCTAGTCAGGAATTTATCACCTGAACTAGCATTTCTGAAAGGGAAAACAGTGATAAATTGGAAGATACCAGGGAGCAAAACCCATCTGGCTTTCCTCCAGCCAGCTCTGGAGCGGCAGTGATCAGGACAGCATGACCCCACGTTGTGTTGGGGACATGTGAAAGTGGGACTGTAAGCTGCTTTTCTGACTTTAACTACGCTGAGTCTGACTACCTTTAAACTTAGCAACGTGTCTTTCTGAGTTTATGGCTATGAGACTAACTGTTCTGCTGCTTTATGGAAATCCAACAAAATCTTCCTTTCCGAGCCCCAGGCAATAAAGTGACTGAAATGTGAGGGAGGAAAGTGAAAGGAAAAAAAATTATAGCACAAGTTGATATTAATCATTGCTTGATTTATTTTCTGCATGTCATAGATGATTTTTGCCAATTGATCAGAGTCTCATTTGGCTTTCCACATGTGTAGGTGAAAAATTATCTTTTTTTCTGGCTTATCATACTTCTTGCTCTACAGCTACTTATGGTGATCATTTTTTCTTCAGTCACTGACTTCCTGATGGTCTTTGTTTAGTGTGGAAACGGCCATTAATCTGAATAACAAAACAATTACTTCTTCCAGGGCCACACTAGCACTTCAAATCCACAACTGTTAAGTATAAAAATGAGGCAAAAGAGCAACATTAGAAAATTGCTGTTCTGAATCTGTGGCTTTAGGAAGCATGGAGTGTGTTAAAAAGTTCGTCTGGGGAACTTGTTGGTTTTAAGGAGCCTTTCGCAGGCTAAGACAGGAAAAGAGAACCACAGCATGCCTGGATATAAAAACCTCTCCCTGCTTTCAAAGCTGTCTTTTTATTCAGATGATAATAGTTTTTAAGCTGAAAAAAACCCAAGTGCAAATGGCAGCTAATACTTCCAAGTGTGCACTCGTCGTTAATCAGTCTTTGGTGGTATTGGGGAAGCTGAGGGTGGATCACGATAAGCAAGTGTTTAAGTTTGGTTTGTATTTCTAGCTGCTCTTGCCCACTGATCTCCTGTAATTTGCACAGGACATTGTCCCCACAGGGCGCGCGTGTGGGAAGCTGCGGATGGAGCATTGCGACGTATCATTAGTGGCAGCTGGACACTGCTGCTTGCATGATGCTTTAGCAGCGGAGTAATCAGCACCTACGCCAGCAATCTTTCCACGCAGTCTTAGTTTCACGTAACAGCAGCAGTTATCAAATCTTTAAGTAACACAACAGCTTTTTCCACCAGGGATATTTGTGTCCCTTGAATCTTCTTTCTTGCATATGATTATCTCTCAGGCAACTTGTTTAAGACCTAAGGCAACATAAATTCCAGATATCAATATCAATTCTTTGTAGTCAGCTACAGCAGCAGGTCTGTTGGGCTACGTCTGGAATTTCTTCGCGACTCTTTCTGTTGAACTGTGTAGGACTTGGTACTTTTACTGTCTTCCAGGGATGGCACATCAATGTGCAGCTGTCTTCCATGTTGCCAGCAAGTGTCCCAGACTGAACTGCTTCCTTTTCCTCACTAGAAATAAGAAGGCACTCTAGAGTGGGTGAGACATTTTTAAATTAAATATAAAAGCAGTTACAATGAAAATAATAAATTATAGGTTCACCACCAGAAGGGATTTGGGGTGATGGGACGGGACACACGACTAAACCAGTGTAAAAAAGTGATATTTAGTGATTAATCTTATTCAAGCAGAACTGTTGCAATGTCAGTGCCTTTTTGCTTTTGATATTTTCAAACCAGAGTGTTTCCCTTGGGAAATACTGATTTTTCCCACAATTTTCTGATTTTGGGTGCTCCCCCCCCCCCCCCCCCCCCCCCCCCCCCCCCCCCCCGATTAAAATTTTAGGCATGTGACAGATCTCCCTGAACTTCTTTGACTTGTCCTGTGTGTCTGAGCAGCAGCTCTATGATGGCATGCAGGACCTATTGCACTGCACACTTGGCTTCTTAGTGCCCTGAGGTAATTAATTTCCTACAAGGCTCCCAGGATAGGTGCTGAAGGTAGACCGGCATAGCACAGTGTTACACTACAAACATTCTTTTTCAAGGTCTCTTTTCCAAAAATGTATTTTGAAAATTTGCAAACTAGTTGCCAAACACCTTTTTTTCAAAATGATTATTTTTCCCCGCATGTAAAAACAAACCCACTGTCCCATAAAGATTCTTTACTTAACCAAGCCAGAGGAACCTGGAAAAATATTGTAGCAAACCTTCCCCCCTCCCCACTGTAACTCTTCAGTTTCCCTGCCAAGCTGAAGAAACAGTTGTGTTGACATCTTTAGGCTCTTGCCTTTTTGTGACTTTCTACACTGGAGAATCAACAATGGTCTAAAAATATTGTGTATTTTAGTTCACACATTTTTTTGTGTCACTAGTATAGGCAGGGATGGTCATCAGTAAATAGCACAAAATACTGAGTTTGTCACAAACAGATACTCATTTTATTACATTTTGTCCATTATATTAGGTCTTAAGTGCCATGTTATACCATTTATATCTTGGTGGGGAGCCAGTTCTTTTGAGTTCTTTTCAAAAGATTTTTTACAAGGGGATGTGAGCTGCTATTAAAAGGTTATTTTGAAATATGGTTGTCAGTGGCTGGCAGTACTTCTGAATGTGGCCTGGAGTGATGCAGTTATAAGTATAGTTCCAACCATATCAACCACTTCAGGATTTCTCTTTTCAGTTCCTCTTGCTTTTAGTATTACAGAGATCCAACAGGACTATTAACAGTGACATTTCTCAAATTTCTTTTTCTTACATTAAAAATCCATTTAAACTCAGAAAACTCAAGTAAATAATGAGTCTTTGTGTTAATTTATGTCTGTTGCATTCCTAACACTTCAATGGTTGAATGTCTGAACATGGAGACAGTTTAAATTGTCTTTGCTTCCGAATGAGGTGAAATAATGGACCAACTAAATAGGTAGTAAGTGAATTTAAAAAATAGTTTCCCTTTCTGTAAGAACACTTAAAAATAATCCTATTACTATTTCTAAGATGCACTTAAAATATGTCTATAGAAGATAAACTTTGATAAAGGACTAGGACATGGGGAACTCATCCCAGCCTCACTAGTTCTGGTGGTATTTAGGTCACTTTCCAGAGTCTGATCAGCAAATTTTTTTAATTTCTCCGTACGGGGCCTTTTATGTGGCTCCTTGCTAGGAGGAAGAACCTAGGATAAAATTATCTTCTCTTCTTGATTCTACCTGAAATACCAGTTAAAGATATTCAGGCTCTTTGATTATGGTATATGTGTTTTTCCATCAGTGGTTATGATTATGGTTATTATTAGTAGTTATCATTATCAATTCTGCTGTTGTCTTGTTTCTATTTGAGAGGTTTGTTTGGTTTTTTTTGGAGGGGGTTGTGTGTTTGTGGTTTGTGTTTGTTGTTTTTTTTGTTTTTTGGGTTTTTTTGAGTTGTGGAGTAATTTAGGTTAGAAGGCATCTTGAAATCATCTTATCCAGCCCCCCACTGAAAACAGGGACAGCTTCGATCAGTTTACATTTTCATTAGTTCAACTTAGGTTCATATCCTTTAATAAAGGAATGGTAAACCTCAAATCAAGTGTTAATAAAACACTTTGTCACTTCACAGAGATCATGCATTCTTAGTTGCTATGTTTTATTTTAAATGATTCTTTACCTAAACTCCTTAAAATTTGGCAGTGAAGGTGCCAAATGTTCACATGCTGAGCAGCACTCTACTGTTGTAAACTCTCAAATGCTTGTCACGTGCATGTGTGCATATATATCTCCTAACTGAGCGTTTTTGTGTTTGCCTCATCACGTTGGGGTGTCTGACCCCAATGGACCTGCCTTCCAAATCTCAGTGGCCTGTCCATGGCATCTAATGTTCTCACATATCACTGCGCTACATTCTTAATATTTTGTTTGCAACTCTTCTCACCATCTATTTTGCAAATTGCACTAGAAGAAGGGCTGGATGCAGCTGCAAAACTCTATCACAGAACTGGGTGTACTGGTTACAGGGCACAGTTTACCAGATGATGCTCTGCTGGGGCCATTCTGATTTATCTACCCATGCTGGGTCCTTCCTCTCTGCTTCAGCATTAACTGTAGTTCATTTTTCTGCTTTCATGAAGATGAATGATTAGTGTATGATCACCTCCGATTTGACTAATGGTCTGGCACAGCTCTTAGCCACCTGCTTTAACAGTGGACTGGAAAGCCCTCAGGAGTGTCTGGGGGCCTGTCTGTTCCTGGCATCTGGCCCTACGCTTTCTAGGTGGCATCTTTCTCTTTATTCGTCTCAGGAGCTCAGTATCGCAGCCTCTCCCTGCTGCGTGACCTGGTGTAACGTGCATGTTTTCTTGCACGTAAAAGAGTCCTACCACTCTTCTTCAGTCCACATGCAAAAAAAAAATTTAAAAAAATTTAAAAATATTATCTGGGGATCAATATGTGAAGAATATATATATATTGTGTGTGTATATATATATTTATTTTTTTTTAACATGCTTTGTTAAAGGTTTGTCCTGCTAGCCCAGTGCAGCACACTGTTATCTCTGAATCATCACCAACTTTTGAATCTTGCCATCTACTGCTGGTAATTCAGTACTTAAAAACTTTCATAGAATCCACCCTTTGTTCTAAAGAAGCTTTTTTTTTTTTTTTCCCTCTTGTCTCCACCCAAAATTCCTAGCCTGTTGACAGAAAGTGTTGTTACAGCGTTTAAAAATGTTCCTTAATTTTCCTGTTGAGGGGGTGGGAAAGCAGATCTCCTAAGTTTTGTCAGTAAAAGATAAGCGGACCTCAGTTTAATCCCTTATTGGACAGGCTGTCATCTTAGTGCTGTGGTTATGCATACTAGGAGCCAACCTACAGGTTGGGCTTTGATTATGAGATTGTGTCCTTTGTGTAGTGTAAATCATTGCTCTCCAATGAATCATCTTGGAAAGGTTTGTCCTTTTTGTCTTTGTTTCAAATGAACAGCCAACTTTTCTGTTTGCATTGACAGTAGAGTACGAACATAAGTGGCAAAATGACTTCCTGTACTTTTTAAGGAAAAGCCTTAATTTTTTTTTTATTTTGAGCAGATTTTCTCCTGTCCATCTTTTCTAGGTTTAGTACAGGTAGAAGTATAAATGCTTTGTTTACAAGAGATGTAATTTTTATGGTCTATTATAAAATTTGTTTTATTGTTCGAAGTTTAATTTTATTAGTGAAGGAAATAGCTAGAAATGAATGGACTATTCTGTACCATTAAATTATAATCTGTTAAGAGTGTTTTAACTGCTTCATGTGTTATGACATTTGTGTCTTCGTAAGGTCCACGGTAACTTTACATTTATTGCACAAAATATCATTAATATGGAGTTATGCAGCAGTAGCATAACTGAGTTTAAAAGATTTAAAAAATGGTTAATTCTTAATATGTAATAAGGGTTCCCCAGTTTAAAAAGCAACATTCAATCAAGACTTCAATTTGGTGAGCTCTGCATTCTCTGCTTATACCTACCAGCTTTGGCTTCAGTCTGCAATTGTTTTTGTTAGAACTGCCTTGAAGATGCATTAATAAAATCTGTACTTTATACTTCAAGAAACATTACCTGTATATAATTTTCTTACTTGATTTATAGAAAGTTGTATTCTGAGGCCCTGAGTTAAAGACCAAATATGATACCGTAGATAATGGAACTGGTAATGGTGTGCTTGGTATGAGTTGTGTCCCTTAGCTACCTCTGTACAGCTTTGATTTTACTGTCTCCTTCAGGAAGGATGTGGGGGACAACATTCTCGCATTGGTGTAAAATGAAAAATATTATAGATTTATGCCTAAATGTTAGAATTTGTGTGTGTTTTGGTGTGGGTTTTTTGTTGTTCGGTTGTGGTTTTTTTTACAGATATGGGTGCACAACCCTATGCCTCTTTCCCACAGTGAAGCTATCTGTAATAATTTCTTTTAAATAAAACAGCTAGGAAAATTCTCCATAAATTGGGGAAAAAAAAATCACTATGGGCAGCTTGCTATTATTCCCTAGATAAATGCCTTTTAGACAAAGTATCTAGAATGCAGACGTGTCATTACAGATTTTTCTGCCAAATGATGGCTAAGAAACATAGGTTTGGAGTTTTTTGAGTGTTATTTTATGAACTGCTTTTCTTCCAGGGATTTTGGCTTCGTCATTGAAAAGCTTTTTTTTTTTTAATTTATTTTTTTTTATTTTATTATTCTTATCAAATAAGTCTTAGAAGCTCTCTAATTAGAATTAGAGATGCCATAGTCAGCAGTGGTAGCTTCTATCCACACAGTCTTGTCAGTTACTTGTACAGCTTCCCACCTGCATTAGATTTAAATTTATGTTGCAGAAATGAAAGTCTCTCTAGATGATTACTTATTCTCTTCTTTTCTATCTGGATATTTTTAGTACTTCAGAAATGGCTGTAAGGATGACTTAAAAAAAAAAAATTAAGGTAGAAATTAATAGTGGTCATTTTGATTTTGCTTAACCCAATATGTTTTTCTTCAAGTCCATTATGCTTTTTAGTTTCCTTTTGGTCTGTACATGTAGTTCAGAACCTCCTTTACCCAATTTCACATGATGCATCAGCAGCATGAACAAAAGCTTGTGAAACCCCTACTTGTCTAGAAAACAAAGATTGATAAAATTTCTTCTTGGATTGATATTGATAATCCCTGTTTCATTGTTAAGAGATTTAAAAAATGAAGTCACTTCTTTTATAATTATGAATTGTTTATTTATCTGAAAGTCATTTAAGAACACTTTACTTTTTCCAAGGAAATGACATTCTGAAGATTGAAGTCTTACTAAGAAAAATATATTCATTTTATAACTGTAAGATAAAAATGATGAAAGAGAGAAAGTATTTGCTATATTGACAGCCATGAATATTAATGTGTGTTTAATACAGCAGAAAATAGGTAAGGTGCCTCTTTTAACCAGGAAAGATTTTACAGTATGTTAGGAATTGAGTTTTTACTTAAAATGTGTTGGTCTGTTATAATTCTGTTGTAGAAATAGTAGAATTTCTCACAATAATGTTAAAAGCAGAAATATTCAGTAAAGATTTCCGTTCTGTATTTAGGGGGAAAATGATATCGTAACCTGAAATACTTCATTCCAGTATTCACTCAATAGTTTCTAACTAGAAACCACAAATTAAATTATTTCAGAATCAGTAGAAAGATCGTCTTTTAATGCATTTTAAAAGAATTGGTTAAATCCCTACTTGACCTCAAAAAAAAAAAAAAAAAAAAAAAAGTCCTGAAAAATTGCAGAAGAACCATGTGACACACTAACAGACCAGAGAACATCTAAACCTACCAAGATGACAACTAAGGAGAGATTTTTGTCAGTGCTCAATAGATCAATGTAGAGGTTAAAAATCTGATAATTGAAAGCACTTCAATCTAACAGATAATAAAAATAGCAAAATCGGAAAGTGGAAGGATGTTCAAACTGAGCAGTACCGTCTCCTCAGTCACCTTCAGCCAGGGTAAAGTTAGCAGAAACTTTCCTGCTTTTTGTTGCTCTCATCAAGCTCCTCAATACCGAGCCCCAGAGCTGTGCTTGAATGCCTCGGGAAGCCTTACAAGCACTCTGACCAAACAGGGAAGGAATATTTTACACGTTTCTTACCTTGGTTTTACTATTTCATTCTTGTCCGCTTCATTTAGTTCAGAGCGTGGAAATTTTCTTCTGCACGTAGGAGTGATCCTGACAGCGTGGAGAAACAAAACACTTGCACCTAAATTACCCATTGAAAATTTAAACACCTAACCCTGAAATCTACGTTCTATTCCTTTATACTTAATGCTGCTTCTTCCCTCTCCTGCCTGCAACGTGTCCTGTTCACACATTCACCTGCTGATGGGCGCTGCTGAGCTGGCACCTGCTCGCTGGCAGACTCCGTTGCCCTTGTACCTTCCTAAATCCTTCACTTCTTTCCGAGCAGCTGGCAGTTCATCTGAGGCTCCAGTAGTGAGATCGGAACTTTATTAAATTCTCGGTATCACCTTTACCTTTCAGCTCAAGAATGTTGATTTGAACTGTTGTCCCATAAATTATTGGGAAGGAATAGAGAGAACAGCTCTGGACCACCCAGTCCTGACTTTGTTTTGCTTTCTGGACTAACAGATAGATAGGTAGGATAGAACAAGGCCCAATTTTGGCTGGCAGCATGCTCTTGGCTCTCTTTCACAAAAAAGTGAGCTTTTTCTCTCCTGTAAGCAGGTGTAGAACAACAGCTGGTTTCAGTAATTTTTTTTTCAGGCAGCAGTTGTTTTACTGAAATGGAAGAGAGAATTATCTTCTTTCTGGGGACATATGTGTCCCCCCCGTGTCCCCCCCATTACTCCTAATTCCCAAAATGGTTTGGAAGATAACGCTTAAGCAGGTTGCCAGTGTCCCTGGCACATGGTTATGGCCTCACCAACCACATTTTGAGGCATATTAAAAGGACCATTTGCAAACTGAAGGAGGAGAGGAAAAGAGGTTTCCAAAGGAATTTACTACCATTCCCTCAGCTATAATCAAAGCACCATGAAGAATTTAGGATCTTTTGTTCACCAAAAACATAGACCCCGCACTAAATCCACTCTGAACGTGTCAGACGCTTCTTCCAAATTCTCAAAGGTGGCCTCAATAGGAGCTTAAACCTAAATTACTTGAGCGTTCAATCCTCTGCTCTTAGCTGAAAGCTTGAATTAATTACTCTATTAGCCTTTCTTCATATCTTTTGGTTCGTTATAGCTGTCACCAGAGAGCATGCGGGTGGAATCGCAGCAGCTCTTCCTACTTCTGTGGGCACAGCCTCTTCTCACACCTCCCATGTTTACATGGGAAAACTGGGGGGCAGACCCCCCCCCAGTCCTTTCCTTTTTGTGAAGTTCAGGTCCAGGTTTCTTTGCTATGAGACTGCAAAATACTTAAAGCATTGCCCACTAAATTCTGCCTATGACCTAGCTTTCTTCTCTCCAGAGAGCTGCTACATCAATTTTTGTTTTTTTATCGTGCAACCTTACAGGAAAAAAAGCAAATTGAGAGTTTTGTTTACAGAGGGTTTGTCTTTGATTTCTCCTCGGTCTATTCCCTAGTTCAGGAACTTGACTGTATAATGTGGGGAAAAAACCCCTGGTATTTTTGGCGGTGGAATGAATATTAAAAGAGGATCCTAAGTGGTGCGTGTGGACAGTCTTTCTTCTGTAATGGGTACCTTGAGACACTTTTTGAGGGTCTCCCATACTCAGTTTCCTGAAACAGAAACTGCCTACTTCACCAAGCATGTGGTGTGTCAAATAGTAATCTTTCTGCTAGCATTGCAATATGTTTTAAAAGCTTACTGCAGAGTTTAAAAGTATCTCATTCTGTTGCTGCTTCTTTTTCTTGTGCTCACTCCTATATTGGCTATATTTTTAATTTTGGTTATCTAATCTGTATATGAGCTGTTATCTGTATACATCCCATATGCATTATTTGTATATGGTAATTGCCCTCCTTTTTTTTATTTACTCTTTTGATCTGTCCTTCACCTGTGCCTTCTATCTCTCATATCAGTTATATTGTCTTTTTTGAACTAATGGTGTTTATGAAATGGGAGGAATAAGTATCATGCATGTTCTGTTGATAGTATGAAACAAGCCTATTAAAACCTAAATGAAATGCGAGAAAGTAATGGGTCTTCCAGTGTCCTGTCATCTGAGGGGAGAAACTCTTTTTTTTTAATAAAAAAGATAATTTTGGTTATGACCAACTTGATATGTCAGCCTGATGTTCTCTGAAAATTACTGCTGCTGGCTAGTGGAATTTGTATGCTCTTGCACTATATTCACACTTTTAAACATTTCAGAACAGATTAGTTGTATTAAATCGCACTTCAGATTGTTAGTCTGCACTTCAGGATGTAGAACTTCTGATTTTTTTTATTTTTTTCCCTCCAATTTTTTAATTATTATTTTTTTTTTTAGCACACCCCCTACCCCTCCTCCCCCAAGCTTATGTTGTTACCTGGTATGTTCTACAAGTACTTGATACTAACCCAATAATATGGGTACCACTGCTGGGAATGCTTTGAGGTTTTTTTCCCTGAATTCCCCCCTTATACTACATAGCCTTTTCATCTTCTGAAACATGAATATCAGATGGGTGATATTCATGTTTACTTTGCAATATGGCAGAAATCCAGGATTGACTGTTTTAAAAATGTTTTGAACAGGTAAGCGTGTAACTTTGGCAGAGTGTCTGCTTTATGTAAATTTGCATGCTGTATTTAGGTTTGCTCCACTGTGGACTGCATTGTGCAGTAGGACCAGAAGAACTTCTCTCCCATAGTCAAATGCAGGGATTTATATTTTAGAATCAGGAGTATTCCGTGGAAGTTAGTGTTTGGCAGCTTTAACGCTGACTGCATCACTTTCCTGTGCGGGTTCGTTCGATGGTTTAGATGCCATAGAAAGGTTTGTCTCCAGATCCTGGATATCCTTATTTCAAATTAAGTTGAGGTATGTGTGTGTCTTTTTTTTCTTTTCCTTTTTTTCTCTTTTTTTTTTTTTTTTTTTAACGTCCAGTAGTACGACAGATAGCAGCACAAGCATTTAATCCAGTTGCCTTCTTGGCAGGTTGGGGGAGAAGGACCTTGGTTGTGTATTTTCTGTGGATCTGGTGCCGTCAGGGGTCTATGATGTCATGTCCAAACCAGCGCCGGCTCTAACAAGGCAGTTCACAGCAGCGGGGCTGTGCTGTGAAATCTCTTACAGGCTTCCTCCTCCTCCAGAAAGCAGTGTTTGAAGAGGAAGCAATGGTTAATGTATGTTTTACATAGGGAAGCAACCGGATAATAAATTGCAAGTTACATGATGCTGATATTTAAACCTCCAAACTTTTCTTGCTTTTGTACTATCGCCCAGATGTAGAAAACAGCCTGTCAGGACAGGAACCCAGAAAAGCCCGTAGCTTCCAACGCGCTGCTCCTCGGAGGAGAAGGCGGCGCAGTGCACGAAGACGGTTTGTTTGCGCGTGGGCACAGAAAACCGTGCTGGGGTTAAGCAGCAGCTTAGCCCGTCGGTGGTCTTGTGGAAGCCAGGGACGCGCTGGCGGCTGGACAACTGTCACGCTGGCACCGCTCAGTTCCTCTGATTGGGTACTCCCAGCGACTGATTAAAAATGCTGATGCCGTTTCTGTGCTCCTTTCCACTTGGAGGAGAAATCTCTTCTCCCCACCCCCAAGCCCACCTCTAGGCTGTAAGTAATGGTGAGAAGATTAAGATGAAAACAGTGCGGTCTGAGTGACTGGAAATACAGCAGCCTGTTTTAGCTGCAGTGTTATGTAGGAGTCGTCTTCAGACTTCTTACCTCCGGTTTTTCAGCACAAACTGCTTGCAGGTTTTGGAAGGCTGTGAAAGGACTTACCGTTTGTCTGTTAGTGTTTTCTGTGTTTCATCATATTACCTTGCTTTTCCCTGGACAGCTGTGTTCAGAGCTTCATGTGGAAATCTTTCTATTGAAGAGAGATAAAAAGGATCCTTAATCTGATTCTCTTTGGATCTTTCTATTTTTATGGTAAGTGCCAGCATGTATTGGCTGAGCATAGCTTCCTTGCTGCAGTGCTCGCGCTCTCTCCCTCTCCCTCTCTCTCCCTCCCCCTTCCCCCATCTGTTTTTCTCCCCCTATATTCTTAGATAAGCCTCGTGACCTTCACTCAATAGCTAGTCATCGTTTTTAGCATCTTCATAGCAGATGTCGGCTAACTAAAATACAAGTTTTCTCTTGATTTTGCTCTTTCCCCTCTCTGACCCGGAGCTCTGAAGTAGCGATTGCAGTGTGAGTACTGCCTCTTTGTCCTTGAAACGGGAGGCTTGAGCATTGCTCGCGATTGCCCGTGGCAGCAACGGGATAAGGTTCTGGGGAACTGGAATTACAGATTTGGTAAAGGTGACTCATTTCTGTAGGTCTGTACCACTGTGCTGGAAGGGCACAGAAAGCCCCTGCTTGACTAGCCATCTAGAAAACTCTGAAGCCCCTCAGTGTTCAAGCGTGGGGCATACATGTGCTTTGAGGAGATATTTGCTGTCACTGGCATAGGAAGGACAGGTTCTTTCAGTATTTTCAATATAAGCCTATGTCATCAGGTGTTTCTGGGCTGGACCTTTTTCATCTTACAAGTGCAGGCTGGCTGGGACAAGAAGTTGCAGAATAGGCAACCTAATAACCCTTGTCCCTCTCCGGTCTATACAATTGCAAATTCTTAGCTTTTTGAAGGGCTTTTACAACTCTGCAGTAGAAAAGAAGTGCATCTAACTGTTTGAAAAATCTGTGCTTGCCTAATTCATGCTCTAAGCTATTTTAACAGCTCTGATTTTGTAAATAGGAAAGGTCATTATTTAGTCCACAGTAAACTGTGCCCTTAGACATACTTCCCCCCCCCCCTCCCCCCCTAGTTTGTTGCATGAGATTTAAAGTAAATGCAAATATATGATTTCTGATAGATAGATATTTTCCTGTGCTTTTGGTATGAGAGAACTACAAAAATATTTCTCTTAACTTAAATGTGTTTCATGTTGTGAATCCATTATGTGGATTGACTATGCGTAGCCCTTACACACTGCAGGAATAATAAAGACTTTACTAAATCTTCAGAGGTCCACTGAAGGTGTAGGTATAACACTGGCTCAAACTCATCACAGGCTGGTCTGCCTTCAAAACACGGCAAAGAGGTGATGTGTTCTTATACCTTTGTTTCACTGAGGTAGGATAAGAATAAAGCTTTTATTCTGTCTCTACGTTGCCTTTTCTGGGTTTAAGCAAGAGAGATGCTGATGTCTGGAAATTGTTTTCTTTGTTTAATGTGTCTTATGTGGCTTTTGTTGTGGCTTAATAAAATAATTTTGTTCCTGATTTATCCTGTAATTCAGAGGGTTTTGCTTCACGTGAGCTGTTTAGTTGAACAGAGTTTGTGTACCTCCTTCCCCCTCCCAAATGAGTAAAAAACTTTTAAAACACTGCTGTTATTTTAAATATCCTTCACTTCTTTTCTGTACTTGGGTATAACGTCTGGTTGTATTGATAGCACGTATGTGTGTCGGGGAGGGAGGAAGCCCAGGTTAGGCAATTGCAAGAGGTACTTGGGGGGAGGAGGAGGAGGAGGAGGAGGCTTACACAGATCTGCAGGTAGAGGACTTTGTGGTGCAGTGAGGTACCTGCTGCATTGCCTTCACAAAAAAGCAGTAGTGGCCAGCACGTAGCCCAGATGTCAGTGGTCCAAGCCCTCTCCCCCATCAGACCGTGTGTTTTGGCATCGTGTGGCACCCGCTGGTCCAGCTGCTCCTGAGACCAGTTTCCCTTCTCGCCGATGCGGCGGGGGCACGCTGCGCCCCTGCCTCCCTCCCGCTCGCTGGGAGGGAGCAGCTCTGTCTTGGCACCTGAGCAGCTCCTTGAACTGGTTCAAAACGCTTAGTGCTAGAGCAGTCCTCCCCACTCTATTACAAAAAGGCTTTGGCACTATGCAGGGTCTATGTGTTACTTAATTTTTTTAAAATCAGTAACGAAGGTGCCAGAGTTTGTTCTCTCTTCCAGTTTCAGTGCTGACACGGTGACAGCAGCAAAGAAACTTTTGGCTGTGAAAGGAGACCTGCAGGGATCTTGTGAACACACATGGGGAAGTGGTCCTCGGTGCCTGCAGGTTGTGATGTTACGTTGCAGAGACCAGGCTTAGGCTTTTCTTGATTCAAGTTACAATTGTGCGTATGCATCTGCACGTGGAGCTGTTTACTGTACAATTCCGTTCCATTTAAAATTACTGTAAACTTAAAAAAACCTCAGGGTTTGTAAAATATGTGCACAACCTAATTAATTCTGAAGATCACACGATTAAGTATGGTACAGCATGTTTTCATGTTTAAAATCATTATTAGAAAATCAGATATTCCTGTGCCTTAAAATAATCTACGTTCTTACCTTACATTTAATCAGAAGGACTGTTGTCACTCAGAAAATGACTCATGTCTAAGTAAGACTATCTTGCAAAAGCTAATTTTTAACCTAAGTGCATAATCATCTGTCTTTTTCAATCAAAGTTTAAAAGCCAAAGTGCATAACATAATGTGCTTTCTAAATAGCCTTGAGTCAAAAGGAAGGGGGGAATACCGGTAATCCTGAACTATTTTCTCCAGTTTAAAGCACATGAGCTTGCAATGGGATGTTTACATTTGGAACCTGATGTCTATGTGCTGCAACTGAGAAGTCTATACACAGAAAATCCTTGTCAGCGCATCCTCTTACAGGCCGAGGGCTTAAAAAATAAAGATGCAATCCTCTATAAAAGCCTTGAGAGGTAGAGAGAAGACTGAAATCCCCCAAAGAACGTGAAATTCAAGTAGGTAGATGTGCTTTTCATTTCTTAGGAATCTTATGAATGCCCTGGTAGGGGAATGCATGCATAGTACTTCCTTGTTTCACAGCATGGTGTCATGTTAATTCTTTTGCAGGGTGGCTGAAGACTGCGTAGAAAACAACTGCGGGGGGGGAAGAAAAAACAAACCCCAAAAAACTCTGTTCCTTAGCCAGCCAAAATCACCCAATGGTCTGATGAAGTCACTGCATTTTTTTATTTTTTTTTTTCCCTTGTGTATGTTCAGTATGCATTCTTCACTCGTCTGTAGAAGCAAGTTCTTTAAAGCTTTATACTCCCCAAATATTCAACCATATACATTTATGTTGTGAATATAAACAGGTATGTTTTTACAGAAAGCTCACTCATTTTTCCTGACCGCTTCAGTAGATTTCATGCTGCCTGTCTGCTCATACCCTTTCTGACAAAACCTGTGCAGGCAGCTATTGATTATCACTGGGTGAAGAAAGCAGGCAGTGGATTAGCCATGCCCCAACTTCCCTCTCTCCCCCAGACTGGAAAGTGATACTGGGATATGCATGATGCCGACCTGAAGTCATCAGTACCAGGCAGTGCTCTGGCTAGTGATTTTTTTATATTTATTTTTTTTTTTTCCCCCTCCAAAGCTCCTACTAAAAACTGTTTACAAATGTTTTCAAAGGTAAAGTACTAAATCAGATTTTTACAAAGCTCATGTAATTACAAGTTATAATATACATATTCTATGTATATATTACAAGTTACATTAATTGTGGTTTTACCTGGCTGTTTCTTCATATTTACTGACCCAAGCATGAGCACACATGGATAATCAAAAGTTGACTGCAGTTTCTACATTGTAGAGCTAAATTTTATGGTTTTCCTTGGATGCATTCTCTCATTTTGTCTGCGAATTTTGTCCAGGATGATTTCAAGGACTTTAGAGCTCTAATGTTGCAAATATTACGAATCTCTTTCTATGTGTCTGGAGACCTTAACAGGTGAGCTGTCTCCAGTCCGCTTACAGATCATGGATGTCTGGAAGTCCTGTGCGTGACGCTGTGCTGCATAACCTGTCAGTAGAAGTCTGGTGCTATTGGGAAGTATTGGGCAGGGTGTTCATGTGCTACATGCTTTCTCTGTTTCTGTGGGGAAGGATTAGCTTTCAGGCATTGTTAAATGTGTCTCATGTCTTCTGTGCATATACTGCCCTCTTAGTAAGTGCTTGCACTCTACGCCTGTCATATCTCGGGGGGGGGGGGGGGGGGGGATGTCATATTTTCTGCATTTGTACAACTGCATAGTACTTGTGTAGGTCGGTCTGATTCTTCATGGAAACCGTGGGCTTTCAGTTCATGTCGTGCAGATTTGCTCACATGTAATATCTACATAGGAAATACTGGACAACAAGGTGAGAGGTCTTCCATACATCAAAGAACTTTCTCCTGTGTAGTGTAAGTAACAGTTACATTCCAGATTCAACGTGGTAATAATGGAGCAGCATTAGGCCTACTTGCTTTGAGAAATATCACAGGGCTGAAGCATTCCCGAGGGACCAGTCTGTCTCATAGACTTCTTTAGCA
Source organism: Astur gentilis (assembly GCF_929443795.1). Lineage (NCBI taxonomy): Eukaryota > Metazoa > Chordata > Aves > Accipitriformes > Accipitridae > Astur > Astur gentilis. The sequence continues at coordinate 15,557,379 of NC_064913.1, forward strand.
CCTGAGCATAAAATTTAATGAAAAATTTTTAAAGGTAAAGTGCTTACTTTCAAGTAACTGTGGAAACAAGCCTTTTTTGGTGGAAGATGTAGAGAGGGTAAAACTCTATCCCAATTGACTCAACCAACTTTAAGCAGTCCATTCTGGTAATCTGAGATTACTAGAATCGGGAATTTGACATTATTCTGTTTGCAGTATAAAGCGAAATAATCTGGTTAAAAGTTACGGGCTAGTTCCTCAGCATTGCAGTGGAAGGAAGGGATCTTGGTACTGGAGCAGGTAGTGCAAATATTCACTCTCTGTGAACAACACCTCTGAACAGGACGAATATCACTGAAGCTGCAATTAAATCCCCAAATAGGGGAGCTAATAGCACACAGCTTTCTGCAAGTGGATAGACTGTACTCTAGGAGATCACAAGTCTGAGAATATTTTCAGGAAAGCCTCGTGTTTCTAAGAGCCATATGTAGATACTTATAATGCTGCAAGGGCCATCTCAAATAATTTCCCTTTACCACCTCAGGAGGAGTTACAGCAAGCACACCTCCAAATGTGCCTCCAAATCCAGCCCTGAGAGAAGACTGGTTCCCACCAGACTGTGAAACTTGAACATGAGTTCAGAGAATTCCAGATTCGGCATTTGCAATCTGCCTGTCCAAAGTCAGGCTTGCTGTGCAAGAATTTTGCACAACTTGGTCCTTCAAAAGCCCATATGACCCATAGATAAATATTTTTAAAAAGATAAACCCAATTAATTATTCTGAATGCACTCCCTGGAATCAGTTCAGTATTAGTATTAGCTTTTTGTAGTGGTTGTTCTATGTGAGATCTGAGCTATCAGGTCATCCATATGATATTAGAGCCACCAGCACATCTGAGCACCAGTCTAGCACCGTAAAAACAACTGTTTTCAAACAGTCAATATTCAGATGATACCAGCCAGAATTAGAGCCATGTCATGCTGGCCATAAGCGTGCTCCAAGATTCCAGGATTATGGAGGTATTGACAATGATCATACAAAGTGGGCTCCTCGTGCTCTTTGCAGAAGTAGAATAGCAGAAGTTAGTGTTTCTAGAGCGTGGTTTGAAATGTATCTATGATAGGTGTCCCAAATCTCCTTTAGGAGCCTATTGCTGTTTGATATGAAGCTAGGAAGAGTAGGCTTCTGTATAACTTATCTGTAGGGTTTATATCACTACTGCTGGGAGATGATTGAAGTAGACGCCTGTTTAGGACAGCTTTTTTAACTCCATCCATTTGGTCTTGTTTGTAGCCCTCTGCAGTATTGACGTTAATTCCTTATTTTACATGGCACTTACAGCTTTCAAATATAGAAAAATGATTGTACCTCCCTTTGTTTTTGGAGGAGGAAGTTAATTAGCAAAATCACTTGAGAAGAGCAAGACTGAATGTCCTCTGAGCCAGTTTGCTGTAGGGAAAAGCTAGCCTGGTGATCAGCTGTTTTCGATCACCAGGAGATATATTCCCATTTGAGATAACTTTCTTTGACAAAATTGTTTTCCATTAAAATTAGGCATAATACTTTACACATGCTGTATTAGGCTCCTGGAGACTTTTTCTAAATGAGCTTGGTACTTCTTGGAGCACCACTTCCTATAAAATGCCAGCTGAAACCCACAGCTTTGTGAAGCCCTTTGGTGTGTCTCCATGTGTCCTGGCAGACATGCAACCTCTCTCCATGTTGTTCATCCATCCCCTGGGCTCATTTCAAATCTTTTCTTGTTTGTTTGTGCTCCTTGTCACTGTCTCTCTCGCTGTTTTCCCTTGACACATACTTTTTTTGCCTTTTCACATATTAGTTTGCCTTCATGTTTTTCTTAGTTCTGGTTTTCTTCTGTTGGTTCTTTTTTGTTCTTCTTGGAGATGGTATCTGTGTTGGTTGTTTGGGTTTGATTTGGTGGGTTGTGGTTTTTTTCATACTGATTGTCCTCTTACTGTTTGTTACTGGCTTTTTTTTTTTTTTAAACCATACTAGTTGCCACCCTATATTGTGTTCAGTCTAGGCAGAATCAGCACCTGGGGAACAGCAAATACTGTCTTTTCTAAATGAAGAGGTTGGGCTGCTGTCCCAATATACTGTGAAGCTTGTGTAGAAAATTGGAGAACAGGAAGCAACGATAAGCAGGTTTAGCAGGACAGAAGACCTGGAAGCTAAGAGCCAAATAAAATGTCAGCCTCGTCAGCAGGAATACTCTTCCTGAATCTGCTAGGAAAATAGTCTATTCTGTAGTTGTGGAATCTGAGGTCAAAAAAACATAATGCAGAAGAATTAGGCAGGCGATACTGGTCAGAGTTGTCTCAAGCTCTCCGCAGTTTCATGCAGGCAACACTGCTGTTTTATGCTTAATGTTTTTGCGGTTATTTCCATAAAAATTCTTTATTTTAGATGAGAAAGGGAAAATGAATTAAGTTGAAGGCTGCTCTGCCCACAGGAGAAGGAAAGAATACTTCTAATTTCTTATTGTCCCTTGTTCCCATAGAAACACCTGCAGTGTTTGATTTCTAACTGATGTCATTTAGATAACGAACTCTTACAGAAATAGATGGGGGGAAATTCCTGATCCCATTTCAGTTAAATCAGGGTAGTCAAATTTCTACCCATAGACTTCTTTTTGTTTTGTATGATGCTGAGTGTTGATAATAATTGTCCTGTTTTTCTCTCTGCGTCTTTTATGTTGACCACCGGGTCAGCTTAAGTATAAGAAGCTCTTTCTAACTGGTCACACTGAAATTGCTGTTGAGCCATAGACAGAATTTCCTGATTTTCCTTGATAACACAGAATTTGTGATGTGGATTTCAGAAATGCCTTGGCAAAAATTGGATAACCTTCTGCTTCAGCATGCTTCATGACATTTACTTAGTTTACGTTTCTAATAATAATAGAGTCTGAACCATTCTGATTAATATATTATGGTAAAACTCTGGCTATGCAAACAACGTTTCTGAAGCTTACATCAGTACTCAATGTCCCATGGTGAAGTTGTTACTGCAACTAATCATTGCACTACTGTCACCAGCAACAGTTCTGCAAACAATCTGAACAGTCTTGTGTAAGAAAATTATGACTTTTTTTTTCCTTTTCACCTAAAAAGCAACATGAGTCAATCATTTTTTATTAGTACAGAGATTTATATGTTAGCATACCACAACCTAATTTATTTGTGACAAACTTCTAGGCCTAAATTCTCCACTTGCTTTCCTTAAAGCTCAACCAGATCAGCATTCAGGTAATTCTTTCTCTGCATTTTTAATTCTGCCTCTCCTTTTTCAGCTTCTGTCTCTGATCTTATTCCTTCTAATTCTCCATTCTGTGCTTCTGCTGCTTGTAGGGCTCCTGTCCTTTGACTCTCTTCCAGACTCTGCTCCATTCCCCCTCTAGCATTTCTCTTTCTGCTCCTTCTGTTCTTTACCTGCTCTTCAAGTCTATTCCTGTGTCTAGGTGTCCCACTCACATACTGGTCTTCATTTTTTCCCTGAAGTTCTGCATTGTGAAAAAATGAACTCGGTTAGACCACTGAGGTGTGGTACTTCAGCAGTGCTTGTGCACAGGTTAGCATTCTTTGCGACAGCAATAGCAATTTTCTATTTGTGAAACATGCAATGCGGGTGTTAAAGGTGATGGTACAATGGAGACACTTATCAGAGCAGAAGTGCCATGTCAGATTTCAACATGATAATCTCATTTCCTGAACTTAAGATAAAATGTTCAAACTGTAATTTAATATATGTTACAGTGAGGATGGGTGATAGGCTTGCGCTTGTCCCGATGCTCCTCTTGTGAGATTGGTTGCTGAATGGCATCACCTCTCTTGAGAAGGGAAATAGGGAGGAAAAGGGGGATAGTTTTAGGCTATGTGCTTCATTTCAGTCCCAAGAGGGAGAAGTGAGATGGACGTGGTACAGGTTCACTGATTTTTTGACGTTTTGCTTCAAGATCAGGTTGTGATGAAAGAAACTTTATACATCTGGGAATTGCTATGTGCTTTCAGCTATTATGTGATAGCATGACAACTGCTGCACAGAGACTTGTTCATTGTCAAAGATTTAAGTGTCTCACTCAAGATCATACAGGAATCTATGTCTTAGTTCAACTCAGCACTCCTGAAACCTGTGCTAGTACCCTGCTCGTGCCAGGCTAGTCATGTTTTCCACAGGGACAGTATAGGGGGAAAAAGGGAATTCTAGTACTAATAGATGATAATAATAAATAAACTACATTCAAATACACAAGGTAAAGAAGAAAACTTATAATCTTCTAGGTTCTAAACCAGATGAAAGTCCTCAGAGAAATTTTAACAAAGAAAAAAATTATCATATTGTTACAGAATGTGGAGTAATATTTAGGATATTTGCTAAATAACTTTGATATCATTGCTGCTTGTCATTGCCTGTCTAAAAATTCCCAGTTGTTTGCTTACCAGGGCGTACCATGATGTCTGGTTAGGTTTTGATGTGCTCTGATTGCAGTACACTCCGGGCTAAGTAACTTGCAATTGATGTGGTGTTTCTCCTTCACTGTTGTCAAACATATGTCCTCTTTGCTTTATAGACTCCAGGGAAAAAACATGTTCTGGGGCCACACTGTTAGTACTTAACATCTTTCTTTTGAACTGCATTTTTAGAAACATCTGTAAGCCCGCAAATAGGTTTTATACCTCGGGTATGGCTTTGTGAGTACTTCACTGCATTCTTGGGTATTAGCACTGCGCAATCTAGAGATGTTTTATTATACTAGAAATCACAGGAGGGTGCACCTTTGAGCATTTAAGAATTAATAAATGCCGGAATTTTGTTTGGCTGCATTTATGCATTATCCTGGAGACTTTAGTTATATGTTCACATACAGTGTTTTTCATTGAGTTATCTTTGTTTCTTTTTATTTTCCTTGTGAAGCATTTTGTTCTGTCTCAGTGTATATGATTCAAACCATGCTCCAAAGAAAAAACAAACAAGTATTTCTTGATATATGTATTTTTATGGCAATCACCACAACTTCTGCTAATGTCCAGATGGCAAATAATTACTCTCAACAGAAGCTATGAGTTGAGATGATATTATTTCCCTTGTTGATGATGTCTGTTCTTATTACTTTGTAGATAAGGAGCTGAGGCTCATCATGAAAGAGAGAAATGCTCATTAGCTTAGGGCGCTGAATGTGAAGTGCCAAGGGCATGATTTTTTTCCATGTCTTTAGCACATTATCACATTTCATATAATCAGAATAAGGCTTGACTTGCCATTGACCACAGCCACGAATGCCATAACTTTGATTAATCGGGGGTTGTAAGCTGGGTGCTTGGACAGTGACATACACCCACTGAAGCCACTTCCTTAGTGGCACTGAAGGCACAGGTGGGTATGCAATAAAGTACCTCAAATTAAAATTCAAATTCTTTAATCCCGAGACCAACATTTCTCTTCATGCAGTTTCAAACTGTGTTTTTGTACAGTTTCCCCTCTGTGCTGAGGCTGGGGAGAGGCCATGTGGAGCTGATATTTATCACAGAGGTGTCTGTCCTAAGTGTACACTGAGGATAAAAATTCTGTGTGGTCTGGAATTAAAACCCAGGTTGTATTGCATAAGCACGAAAGTGCTGAGTGTATTTTACAGACGCAGCGTTAATCCTGGCACTTCTTTAGGTCTGGTGGCTTGATATTGCAAACTCGACAGTCTCCTGATATAGTTGTATTATATGTCAATAGTTAATATTTTAAAAGACAACATAAAATCCAGAAATTTCATCCTCCACTATTGAGAAAAATGTTGGCCTTATATATAGGACAGATATTTAAGAGCTTCAATTTTCTTCCTGGGCTTGAGTATAGCGTGGAGTCAGCCTGGTAGCCGTGGTTGTCATCCCAGGGCTGGTAGACAAGTCAGAAGGGGGAAGTGCACCTTTTGCTACCGAGCTTCTTAATAAGCTGTTGAGGGTAATTTAATGGAAGAAAGTGTTCTCTACTGCTGCAGACCTTTCTACCTTGCCATTAGGGTAATTCTTCCTTCTTTGCAATGTGATGTAGCTGCTAGCCATGGGATCCCAGCAGAGAGGGTCTCTGCTCTTCTACTGTCACAGTGACCCCCTTGAGCTATAAGAGGGGCAAATGCAGGAAAAAAAATTTTCCACATCTATTACTGAGAGGGGAAAAAAATAATTAGGCAGCCTATAACTTTAGGTAGTCATATTTTTTTCTTTCACAATAATATCTATCTCTCTAGATACAGACGTGTAGATAGCATACATCTTCAAAATTGACCAGGGCTTTTCTGTGGCGAAGATGTTCTAAAACAGCCTGAAATATTTAATGTTCTCCCTCTGAATGTCAAGCAAAGTTGCTTTAAAATTTGTCAAAGCAGATGTCCCAAGTCAGAAATGGCATTTTAAATTTTGAGGCACCTCTGTTTGTGTGTGCAGGGCTAGTGATTTTATAGCATATTCACCCATGTGGCTAATACTTTAAAGCTGCTCTTTAAAAAGAAAAATCAATGTTGTTTAGCTATTATGTGAGCACAAATTCTGTCTTTACAGCTTCAGTGTTATGAGTAAATCCAATTAAATTGTGAAAATGTTTTCAATCCACCTCATTAACACAGTTTTTAGTAAAAGACATAATATAAATAGGATAATTGCAATCGGTCAAGTCCAAAAAAAACCCCAAAAATCTTCTCCTGTCCTGTTTTAAATGCCATGAATAAAGCAACTAGTACTTTCCTCATGTGCCCTTGAAAATAGCGCAGGCACTGCCTTGTTTCAGAAGCATTGCCAGCGGGTCTGGCCAGTGAGCCAAGGTTATGGGAATGCAAATTTTGAATCAGCAATGCCTGCTAAATGCTGCTGGAGTGCCGTTGGCAGGAAGATGTCACAGCGTGGCGTCCTACAATGCCTGTGGCTTTGTGGGGATTTGTCACCTGCGCTTCGCTGTCCCAGGGCAAGAACAAGAATCGCATTTAATGTGTGATCCCAGGAAAGGGCCTGACCCTGTTGTCTCTGCCTGTTGGGCTTCAGTATACACCTTACTCTGACTTCAGCTGAAGAAAAACCATGAGTTAGATTTTCCATGCTTTAAAATAATTTCTTTCAGTAACTCTAGATTTTTTTCTAGGTTGAGATATATCACAGGCTTAATATACTCTGAAGCCAAAGACAGAGAATTGCAGAGCTCAGGAAACAGTACTAAGGATGTTCCTCCACTCATTGTTTATCACTTAAAAGTACAACCTGAATGTATCATTTACATGTTTTTACATGTAATCATACTTATGATTGTGTACTAAATATACTGACACTCAGAAGGTGGAGGCAGCCCTTTGCATAAAAAGAAGCATGGAGAGCAAGATGGTAGGTTCAGTTAGTCTACGTGGCAGTTTTAAGGCAGTCGGTACCTAATTTTGTGTCAATGAAATTAAGGACTTACTGATTTCCACTGAAGGATATACAAAATGCTCATTTTCCCACAAAGACCATTTCCTTTCATTGTAAGCAGGCACTTATTAGTTGATCTAGGAAAAGTCAGGCTTGCATCCTTCAATACCTATACAGAGGGTCACTTCTGTATTGAATTTCATGCTTTGGGAAAGTCTGGAGAAGTTTTTCCTTGCCCTTCATATGACAAGTCTGACACACCACTAATATTATACCCTGTTAACTGTCAGAGGCTGAGCACTTTGGTGCAATGTTAATCCTTCTGGGTTTAGTATTGCTGTTTTGCTGAGCAAGCTCAGACTGCAAGTGCGATAAAATAATTCAGAGGCAGGTGCTTTCGATAAATGGAGTCATGCAAGAGACATTGCAGATCATCTGATCTCGTAGAAGAACATCAGGAGGAATTGATGTAATTGAAAATCTTTGAAAGAGTGAAATAGAATCTAGTGCTGCAGTTTGTCAGGAAATCAATTATAAGTAAAAATGCATGCTTTCCACTTTCAGTCTGCTCTTGCACCAGGGTATTGCCTGGCTCCGGCAGAAGCTGCTGTTCAACATGTAGTCAACAGCATCCCTGAGCTGCTGGAATTTGCAGCCTGCAGTTACACTTGTCTGGTTGATATTAGAATAAATTGACAAAAATGTTTAAAATTCAAAGCCTGACTTGGTGTAATATTTTTGATTGTAGTCACATCTTCCTTAATGGATTGGCATCAGTTTTTATAAAGCACATCTTATTATTTTGAAAGTTTTAGTAAATGGTCCATACAATTAACAGAAGCAGGGAATGGTTGAGAGCAAATTAGGTTTGTTCCAATTCCTGCTTAACACATTTAGCACATCCTAGTTCCACTCTTTTGCTTCATTTGTCTCCTTTATACAAAGAGAGTAAGCATTTGAGATGAGATTTTTTTTTTTTTAAAAGCATGTGATGTCTGATACCTCAGATTGTGGTATCCTGAATGCTGTGTAGAACCAAATAATTTTTTGTGCCCTGTGCAGATTTCTAAGCTCCTAGAATGTTTTAGACGGTTTGGGGTAATTTCAAAGTTTTGACAGAGAAATCTCCACTGCTTACTGAAAGCCCTGAATAATACAGAGGCCAGCCCAGCAGCCTGAGCAGTGGGGACAGGGATCAAACCACTCCATGCCTGGCTTGGACCATGGACGGTTGCCTTAACTAGAAATTTTGTGGAGCTGAGATGCGAAATATCTCCTTGTTTCCATGCAAATTTTTCACTAATTCTGATTCCTGATGTTTGAAGAGGAACGATGCTGCTAACGCTGTAGAAGTGAATGGCAGTAACAAGTGGAAGCGTGAACGATGAGAAATAGCAGGGTCAAGAGTTTTCTCAGCACAGTTCGCAGTTTGTGAGCAGCGCGGATGTCTGGATCTGGGAGCTGGAGCTTACTGAGGACATTAAGGAATCAGGTAGGTGGGAAACAGGCGGAGTTTTTTTAATTTCTCTTGCCCATGCTGGAAGGATAACTTACGGCTGTTAATCAGCACTTACTTATGGTGATGGTCAGGTCTCACTCCGTAGGTCATCCCATCTTCCTGGAATCTGTGGGACTCCTCCCAGGTTAAGAAGCAACCGAACCTCCGCGGGGCAGCCCCGGAGGCAGGACACTTTCTGATGCGTACCAGTCTAGTCTGCACGGAGTGGTTACCTGCTGTAGGGAAAATGCATACGGCCAGGAAATTCAGAATTGTATTGGTTTGTGTTTAATTAGGCTTTTATATTCCTCAGGGTTAAAAAAATAAAAAAAAAAAGGGGGGGCGGGGGGTTCCCCTCATCTTCCTTTAGAAAGTAATGTGTTTTGTTTTAAAGGGGAATTGAAGCTAGAGAACAATGAACTAGGATAGGAAGTATGTTTTAGATACAGCATTTGCACAGAAAAATTGCAGAAGTGTGAACGAGGATATGATATAGTTTACTAAACCTTGCATTGCTCACTGCTGCAAAGCTCTAACTTTTCTTTGAGGTACATTTTTCTCTTTCAGAAACATACTCAAGCCAGCACAGAGAAATAATTAGGTTATTACCGTCAAATAAATGGTCTACGTCTTCATGTTATAATCACGGAAGACCCATGGATTTTATGGGCTCTAAATTCTATATTGAGTTTGAAGGCTAAATTACTAGAAATTAACAATGCCTTGCTTAAAGTTTATGGAATGATCAACTAAGAAAAGAAAAAAATAAATGCTGTTTTACTTTACTAATAGTATTATTTCAGCATCATTGGATAGGAGGAGCCCTGAATAATAAACAGTTTAATTTGACAATTAATTTTTAATGCAAGACATTAATTTGCAGACAGAAAAAGCTCCTTGATTCTAGCTAGCTGATTCCCTGGAAGGAAGGAAGTCCCATAGTTGTCTGTGTTACGGTTTCCAGGAGATTAACATGGGGCAATGCCCAATTCAGGGTTGAAGTGGGGAGCGTTTCTTGCCATGGTTAAATCTGTGAGCAGCCAGGGACTGCCTGGTTTGTAACAACGGAGTCTCTGAGGAGCCTTTTTGAGGACTATGGTGTTTAAGAAATTGCAAACAAGTGAAAGAGCTGATTCTGCTGTGATGTGAAACTGAGAAAGGTGTCCATCCCTAGAGCTATTGATGCTGACCGTGCTTAGGTGAGACAGTCCTGTCATTTGTTGACAACCCACAGGTGAAGCTACCTTAGCATCAGCAAAAGTGCCATTCAAACTGGGCAGGCTCAATGCTGATTTGATCCTGTATAAACCAGCATTCAACTTGCACAGAATTAATTTCAATAGAATTTAAGTAGTATCATGAGGAGGCTAAGCTTGTGCTCTCCTTCTCCCTCTCCCTCTCCCTCTCTCTCTTTAAAAACAACCCTCCCCCCGGTCATTTTTCAACAGTGTCCAAAACAAGGATTGGTTGGATTGTATCTCTCACTTTATTTAGTGTTTTCATTTTTATACTGTCAGTTGTGAACATAAATATGCAGGCGCAAACCTGACACTAAAAAATTGTGATAAACAGCATCAATAAAAACCATTTTCCTTCCATAAACAGCACAAAGTACCTGGAGGGGAGTTATACGTTTTTATATCTGCTTATGCAGTGAATAAAATAAAAAAGGGAGAAAAGCGGAAGACAGTTACACAGTTTTTAGAAATATTACAGTTCCCACACCATGCCCTTATCACAATCATAACAAGAATAGTACAAGAAATATAAAATATGAGTGCTAGTTTCAAGACAAAGGGTCTTACACTTTGTCAAAGTGAATGTTCTTGAAAATCTAGATTAGGCGAGTTTCAGTTCTCTAGCATTTCGCAGAGCACTTCTGATAAAAGTCGCTTTTTTTCCAAACTTCTCTCTTTGACTATAAGAAATAGCTTGGGATGATCATATTTAAATAAAATTCCCATGGATATGATGCTGGCTTGCAACTTTCCAGACAAAAAGAAAACAAAATATTGACATTTAGGCAAGGAACATAGGTAGTGGTGAAAGAGTTCTTGAACTGCTTAATGAAACTCCATGTGAGATGTGTCTAGATGTACAGGATCTTAGAGGAAAATCCAATCCCCACTAGGGTGTGATACATTCAACAATCAAGGAGGCCCCTCAGTGGGACCCAGGGATGGGTGCAGTAAGTAGTCTCTTGTTCAGGAATTCGTTCCTAACCTGTTATGGGTTTGTATGGTGTGGGTTTTTTGGTAGTGGGGAAGGGGCCACAGGGGTGGCTCCTGCGAGAAGCTGCTGGAAGCTTCCCTGGCTTTGAGCCACACCTGCCTCTGGCCCAGGCTGAGCCCATCAGTGACAGTGGTAACACCTGTGGGAGAGCAGGTTTAAAAGGGGAACCTGCAGTGGGGGAGGAGGTTGGAATGTGAGAGGAACCCCTCTGCAGATACCGAGGGGAGCAGGAGGGGATGCCCCCGCAGCCGGGGGAGAGAGGAGCCCATGCTGGAGCAGGGGGTGGATGCCCCACAAGATGGCCGCCGCTCCCTGGGGAAGCCCGCGCTGGAGCAGGCTGTGCCTGAAGGACTGCAGCCCGTGGAAGGGACCCACGCTGGAGCAGTTTGGGAAGGGCTGTCTCTTGTGGGAGGGACCCCTCGGTGGAGCAGGGGACGAGTGCGGAGTCCTCCTCCCCCTGAGGAGGAAGGAGCGGCAGAGACAAGGTGGGATGAACTGACCCCAGCCCCATTCCCCGTCCCCCTGTGCTGCTGGTGGGGAGGAGGTGGAGAGAACTGGGAGTGGAGTTGAGCCTGGGAGGAGGGAGGGGTGGGGGGAAGGTGTTCTAAGGGTTGGTTTTACTTCCCAATATCTTTATTTTTATTTGATTGGTAGTAAATTAAATTGATTTCGTTTCGTCCCCAAGTTGAGTCCGTCTTTTGCATGTACTCAGGCTCTAAATTGAGGGGAAAGTAGCACAAATTTGCTTCATTTAATTATCTGACTACAGGCATGGTTATCTGTAATAAGTTTACCTGGTCAGAATTTAGCATCTGCAGTGGGATATGGGAATGAGAGTCGGAAGCAGGTCATTTCGTGATGAAGCAACATGCAGTGTGCAGATTAGCACTGTACACTGTGCTGGATACAATCGTCAAGTTTAAACTGGAGTTTATCACCTCACTTTCAGTGCTTTTTTTACTTATGTTTGCAAGTGAGTTTGACAGCATGGCAGAGCGTTTCTCTAACCAATGACATCCAAGAACTTTGTGAGCTTCTGATAAGAAGAAATTGAAGGTCACTTCTTCAGATCAGTGAGTTTATCTCTAATCCAGTGCAGTGAACTAAATTGACTGCGTATTTTGCAACAACAGCAAAAGTTTCAGAAGAGCTGGAGTGTAGTGTCTCATCCATTGCTACATAATACACATTTGAGAGAACCATGAGGAAAGGCCAGAAGATTTCCATGATGTCTTAAAACTAATGAACCTCCACGAGAAGGAGGTTTTGCTTTGACTTTCAACTTAAAAGTCTGAGCTGTTCTGACAAATTCACTCAAAGTCAGGTGAATTATGGTCACATTGTTGCCAAGATCTCCATCGCTACATTATTCTTACTGAGGAAGATACCGAAGGCTCTGTCTTTATCATACTGTTGTATGATATGTATGATATATGTATACCTGGAGCATGAGCAAGCAAAACGTCTTTTACAGCTGAAGCCTATTGCTAAAGTGTTAACAGATTCTTGTCTTCATGAGGAGAAATATTTTAAGTATTGGTCCAGATTTTCTCAAGTCCCCTTCTTTGCTTGGACGAAGGTTAAAAACAGTAGGAGCAACAGTTCCCAGTTCGTGCACTGCCCCATCCTGATACCTGATTTAGGAGGTGCCTCTGCTTTGTCAGCACCAGCGAACTGCAGGCAAGGATTTCTGCTGTAACCCACTGCCTCTGCCCCGTCTGCGCAGGGCGTTGTGCTGGCTACCCTCCTGCCTGCTGAGCGTTCCCCTCCATTGCTGCTGATCTTCATTTGGCAGCTCGAACCAAGTTATGTCCTGTTTGTACTTTTCAGATGATGCAGAGGGGAAAGAACTGACACTGCGGATTTATGCGTGGTTTGCTCAGGGCCGTTGCAAAGCCTGCCATTTCTGTTCATTGACAGCACTGATGACAGAGGTTTATTCCGCAGGGGAGTGCTGCTACCCTGGGGGCTGATCTAAAGCATTTCTTATTTGTTCCCAAAGTCAATTAAAAAATTAACATCATGGGTCTTATCAGTGCATGCACACAAAAAAATAAAATCGCTTGGGATGCTGTGTAGTTAGCTGCTATCTGACTTCTCTTAAAAGTGCAAGCAGAACAAAGGAGCACATGTCCAGCCTCTAGTTGAGTATAACGCATGTGATAAGCTTATGTTTCAGTTTTGGATAAGAGTTGGTGGTTATTGCATTCATATTTCTGAAGCCTTGCTGATCCGCAAGGAAACACTGGCAAAATTTTGAAACAAGGCTGTTCCCCTGGGAAATGGTTCCTCTTGTGTCAAACATGGACAGGGCAGCAAGGAAAGGGAGTTATGGGCAGTAAAATAAGGAGAAATTGACTCAGTTACTCTTTAAATCTTTTTAGTCACGTTTAGTTGTGGCAGAACACTGTTGGGAAGCTCCAGAAAAAATGGTCTGTGATTTCTATCCTCCTCAGTTACTTTTGCTGGTTTGGATGTTTTGATGTGTTGCCCTAGAGGCAAAGATGGTTGGAGACATCATGGTAGTACCTATGAAAGCATCCACAGTGTAAAGACCAGCTTTTTAAGCCAGTTCACACAAATGAGTAGACCCAACAGAGTAGTTAGCATCTATGGGCACGTGTCAGCTGGTTTCTGGATTTTTTTATTTGCTGTTTGGTTGTACATTGTAGCCTGGCCAAGGCTGGAGGTCGTCTTCCTAGTGGTAGATGAGGGATGGACTGGTGGTTTTAACCCTGCTCCAGTCATGTTTAGTACCTGTGTGGTCTAAACCAAGAACCGGAGAGCTGCCTGAACGTTGGCATGTCTCTAGGCTAGCGCCAATGAACCTGAGCATCGGTGCTTATACTGCAGTGCTTAATCTGCAACAGCGTTGACATCACTGGAAATTGCTGACAGGAGGGAGGCAGCAGTAATGCGCGAGGAAGCCCCATCTATTTCTGTCTGGGTTGTTTGGCTGCTCAGAAATGCAAGGCAACTGGTTTGGATGATGTAAGATAACAACAATCCCTTTTGCTTCATGGGGTATTTGGGCCTGTTTTGAAGTTCTGGGGGTAAGTTCTGCAAGCACTTGATAAAGCTTCAATTAAGTGTTCATCTTGCAGCCGAGCACTAAATTACCTGTCTTTCCAGGTCACTAGCTATTTGCTGATTAAGCTCTGCTCTCCATTTTGAAAGGGCTGCTGTCATTGAAACAACTGCTGTACCTCCTGGTAGCTGACACAGCACCTTCTCCTGTCCATACGCCCTGCTCAGCTCCAAGCAGGGAAACCACCGGAGCAGGCGGAGAGAGACCGTGCCTGTCGGATACTCTGCTGGGAGAGGGGGATGCATCCTCCCACCTCGTTCCCTTCCTGACTCCTCTACGCGTGGTGAGGTGCAAGGAATCGCTTGCATATAATAAAACTTGCGCTTGCTGCGCAAGTGTTGCAGCATGCGTCAAAATTTTACACAGGCATAAATTCAAAAAATCATTTTGCTAAATGAGAGGGATGCATCCAGCTGTATCCTATCCAGGACAGCCGTAGCTGTGCCGGGAAGGCAGGACTCGCAAGATTACAAAGCAGGATTTGTGCAGGGGAACAGATAGCGGATAAAGGAGTTGGCACCGCTGTGAAACAAACCATACACGGAGGGCTCTCTGCTGCAAATGGAGTAAAACTGCTGACTAGACAGAAAATTGCCTGGGGCAATGCTAATTTAATATATAGCAGTGTAATTACAGAATGTCTCCTTACCTCCAAAAACCAAGGTCCTGATGGAAAATGTGAGATTATCAAGTCAGTAGAGCAGTTTAAGCAAATCTGTGAATGATGACAAAGTGGAGCAGGAAGTGCTGAATCAGGCTATTTCTTCATCTGCTGCATTGCGTTTGGCAATGGACTGCTCTTAGTGCTGTACAGAAGAATGAAGTTTCCTCAGGATACATCTGGTTAATGCCATACCATGGTGATACTTGAGAAAATAAGGGCGTTTTTTAACCCTTTGAGGTGATTAGTTTATTTCTCTGAAGGACAAGGTCTACTTTGCCGTGTGACATTGTCAGAACTTGCAAAATTACTAGTGCGTTGACGTGATCCAGTGCATGTACAAATCCTTTTGTGCTGTTGGTGCCTGTTTCTGGGTAAGTCCTGCAGGTTGTCAGTGTAATGGATTTAAAATGAGACAAAGACCCCCTTATTGATCTCAGTGTCTTCAAGCAGCAGTTCTTAGTGTTGTCAGAAGGGTAAGAATCAAGGTGGGGAAAGGAGAACAGAAAACAGAGGATGGCTCATGTGAACTGTCCAATATTTGCCTCAGCTGGCAGGACTCTTTTTTTTTTTTTTTCTTTTTTTCTTGAGTCTTTGCTCTGAGCTCAGGAGAAAGCAGACTTCTTTCTCATCCTTATGATTCTCCAAGATTTCTGTATGCAGTTCTGAGGAGTCCTGGGACTTTTTCTCCCTGTTACCTTGCACTGAGCTGAAAACGGTACCCCTTCTGCCACCACGCACCCCTGGGCGAGTGCCACGGGGGGATCCCTTCCCCTCTGAAAGCCCAGCCCCGAGGTGGAATGTGGCCCCTTCCACCCCCCCGGCCTTGCAGAGAGCTGGAGAAAGGAGGAGACGGGAGTTAATGCCTAGGATCTCAGAAGAAGCATTTCCATGCAGGGAGTTATTTTAGGAAGAGCTGTTCTCCCTCGGTAGAAGAGCTCCCACGATGCGCGTTTATGAAAAGAAATGATCATCTGAAGTCTATGGGGCTACTTCTGTAAGTCTTCAGCTGTGAATGTTTAGGTTGCGCTGCCTATCGATTTTTGTCTAGTAGCCATTAGACCTGTAGTCAATCTTGAATTAAGCATATTTTGGTTGTTTTTTTTCTTGCTATTTTGTTTCCTATGTTACTTTATCATTTGAACACCAAAACTGAATGTAGTGCTGTGCACAGAATAAGGTATTCTGCTGCAAGGAACTTGTAGTCTAATTCAGGCACAGTGACGCACAGGCATACATAATATACAGGATAAGGATGCAAATTGAAAGTTATAGAGGTGTCTGGGGAAAAATCATTGCTGCAGGCTAATTTACTATTCCTGAAGAGCTACTGGGCTGCAGAACATAGGGAAAATATTGACCAATACAAAAGATGCCTTTTCCCTTCTTTTTTCTCTTTTTTTTCAAGATGTTAATTCCTAATGTTTCTTCAAATAGAGGGGAAACACACAAAACAGAGAGAGAGAATGTTAGGGATCCTCTCTATGTTCCTGTCTTCTGAACTGGAGCCCAGAAGAGAGAATTGGAGATTTCTTGAGTATGTCTTGTGAAATAAGAACTTCATTTAAAAAAAAATTTTTTTTTTAAAAAAGTGGATTGAACCTGGACTGCAGACCAGCACTGATGTAATTGGAGCTCTGCTGGCAAGGTAGCGTGAGCTTTTCACAAAATATTTAGTCTGTATTTGTATTTATATGGGCCTGTGAAATTGAGACATTGGTCATTGCTTTTCTTGCAGGCTATAGCTGCAGACTGATGAGGTAATGATCGTAAAAGGTAGATACCAGGGGTACTCAAAGTGAATGAATCCAGATTTTAATCTGTTCCCAAGCTAAATGTCTAGTGGAGATCTAGGCAGTCGCATACAGGAGCAAAATGTGTGAAGTAGTGATCCTATCGAATTTGCTGGCAGTCTTTTACTTTGCATTTACACTTTTGTCTAAGCCTTGATTTTTGTGCCACTTATGGTTCTTCTGTTTCAGGCATGATATCTAACAGTTCTTAGGCCCCATGCACAGCCTTTCAGTACTGAAAGTGTTTGTGGGTCTAATCCACGTTTCAATTCAGTGGTCAGTGATGGCAGCAAAGGAATTGTCAAACATACCTTTGTGTACCAAACTCGTTAACATCACATGGCAATTGTGTCACTGATAGTGATCCTTCAAACTACAGCTGTGTCCAGCAGTGACTGGAAGGTCAGAAGAACCAGAAGGAATGCAGTCCAAATGTGCATGGACAGAGAACTCCTCCGCAAACTTGCGGGTGGTGGCTGCAAGTCCTGACACCAGCTGTGACTCTGACATGCGGTGTGGTCTCAAACAAACCACCTAGCTTCTCAGGAAATATACTGGTTTCAGGTAAAGAAAAATATTAAGTATAGGACAGTTTTTCAAGGGCAACCACCTGAAATGCAAGTAGAGTTATGCGCACACAGACATACAAACGCATGTGTACCTGTGTATAATTTAAAGACAGAAGCACAAATTAATTTAGTCAATTCCAGAGAATTAACTAATTATTTCCAGTGAAATCAAGTGTACTCGTTTATCAGCATTTTGATAGTGCTACAACTGAGACTGCGCACTGGGAGTCAAGAGCTGCTTTCATTATGTTGGTGGGCCTGCAACTGACTCTTGTGGTAGATGAGCTATTGGCATCACTGCCTTGAAATTTTTTACTCTTCTGAATGTTCTCATTTTCATTCTGATAGATCTATAGGTTGAACGTGATAAATTTAAGGAAGCTGTTTCTGGACTGCCTGTAGTCTTCTAGTGTGACCACGGGGGTATCACAGAGATTGTGTGCATCTAGTAGGGTAAGGCCAGTAACTTTTCTGTGCTGTGTTTTGTTTATGAGGATAAACCCATTAATGACTTCAAGACATTCGGATCCTGTAGGGCTGCACCATATACCTCTTTAAGATAGATTAATGCTAGGAACATAAGCGATATATTTTTCTGTGGTATCCTTTCATGAGGTGGCAGTGATTCTTTGTTATCTTTTTAAAAATGTAGTTAACATAAGTTATTAGAAACGCCACAAGATATCTTGTCTGTTCATATTTTCTTATGTGCACTTGCCACTTCACATATATTGTGTTGTCAGTGAAGTACCGCCAGCTTTCTTCAGGGGTAAGAATTTTTATGACGCTCTGGTCAACAAATGCCAGATGCCAAATACTGATTTCAAAGCACTAATTTTCTTTTGTACTTCCAGCGCAAGTGGCAGCATCACACCACTGCATTTTTTCTCTCAATGCACTCTTAAGTATTTTAGCACTGTGAAAACTAGAGATTGAAGAACAAGTAGACAAATGTTTATAAATATGTTTGAAGACAGCAGAATTGTCCTTTTTTTTTTTTTTTTTTTTTTTTTATTAAGCCAATGTTTTAGAAAAGCAGAGCTCCCAGGTCTGTATGTTTAGAGATCAGGTAAATGGACTGATTCTTAGGAGAGCCAAGCACTTAGAGTTGTACACAGACTTCTGCAAGTGAGCAGTTACCTCTGTACTGAGGTGTCCTGGTTTCAGCTGGGAGAGAGTTAACTTTCTTTCTAGTAGCTGGTATAGTGCTGTGGTTTGGGTTCAGTCTCAGAAGAACGTTGATAACACACTGATGTTTTCAGTTGTTTCTGAGTAGTGTTTAGACTAAGTCAAGAATTTTTCAGTTTCTGATGCCCAGACAGCAAGGTAGCTGGAAGGGCACAAGAATTTGGGAGGGGACACAGCCAGGACAGCTGACCCAAACTGGCCAAAGGGGTATTCCATACCATGTGGTGTCATGCCCAGTATGTAAACTGGGGGGACTTGGTTTGGGCGAATTGTTGCTCAAGAGCTAGCTGGGCATCGGTGAGCAAGTGGTGAGCAATTGCATTGTGTGTCACTTGTTTTGTATAATCCAATCCTTTTATTATTATTATTGTCATTTTATTATTGTTATTATTATCATTATTAGTTTCTTCTTTTCTGTTCTATTAAACTGTTCTCATCTCAACCCACAAGTTTTATTCCCTCCCCCCACGGCATTCTTTCCCCCATCCCACTGGGGGGGGGGGGGGGGGGGGGGGCGGCTCCGTGGTGCTTATTTGCTGGCTGGGGTTAAACCATGACACAAGGGCATTTCAAAGACCTAGTCTTGCAGTCTGAAAACACTGTTCTTGGCAAATTTGGGCTGAAAAAACTGTACCCCAAAGTTAACAGATTTTTAAGTGAGAGCAAGATGACAACAACCACAGACCCTTTAGCAGCCAAACAAATGCCCATCTGGTTCTTTGCATTGTGTGAGGGTAACATGCTGCAATTTCACAAACAGAACATTTTTATTATTTAATTAGTCTCAAAAGCTAAGTGATTCAAAGAAATAAACTGAGTCTATAAAAAAGGAAAAAAAAAAACCTTCAGTAACAGCAGGCCTGGTGCCTCAGGGCCTTACTCATGAATGTAAAGATGACTGGTTTTGTTACCAGCTGTGTACTCTGGTAAATAATGGGCTTGAGCTTGCAATTCCCTATTCACGTGAATATTTCCTCTGCTTTTGTATTAGCCGAGATTACTTGTGTGTTTATGAGTTTGCAAGACCAAGCCTATTCAAAAGCTGAATGTGATGGGAGATAGCAGCCAGAACCTCGCTGCCTGGCACTGTGAAGGGTTGTTCTGGGTTTCTGCTTTTTGTTGTCATGCCTCTTGCTTTAAGCCTCAGTCTGCCCTGCTCGGCGTGTCAAGGCAACACTCCTGTGGGGAGTTAATGTGCTGGAACAGGTTACCCAGGGCATTATCAGTCCTGTAGGTTTTAAACTGAGAGTCAGCTTCTAAGAAAAAAAAAATTGACTTAGGAATGTATATGGAAAGTCCATCAGGCTAGAGGGTCATAGAGGTCTTAAAGGAAGCAGATCATTGTCTTCAATGCAAATAGCGTGGCCATCGTGAGGCTAGTAGGTCTAGGCACCTACTGTCTAGTTTGCGGCACGTATAGAAAATGCAGTACCAATTCCTCCCCCAGAGTAGGACTCCTTCTGGAAGTATCTTTTCACCTGCTTTGCAACTTTGGTGTCGGTTTCAGGATTGGTGTAGCAGATCTGTGTCTGAGCCGTTCGCTTATAGTAATGAGGTTCGGATGTGCTGAGGTCACTCACTGAAGCAAGTTGTAAATTAAGAAGGAAAAAGTAAAAAGGCAATTCCTTTTCTATGTTAGGCTGTTCCTGCTGTGAGATGTTGCACGCGTAGGCAAGTTGGAAAATGCCTGCTGCTTTTTGTACCAAATATTTATTATATACTTTGTCTTTGGTCACCCATGCTCAAGAGAGCTGACCTGATGCTCAAGACAGATCTCCAAGAACTGGAGACAAAATCAGCGGTAGCTGGACTAGCACAGGAGAGGGGATTTCCTTATTCCTCTGTAGCAAATGCTAGGACTACTTTCTGACAGTGTTATCTCTTGTACGTTAGCACCAAAATTATTTCCAGGTAGCGATTGTGAGGGTCCAAGTGTGGCAGCTGCTGTCAGCAGTGGGCTGTTAGGCAGTTACTAGTACCACTGGTGGGGGCTGCCACGGGGCTTTTCCCCGCTCCCCCCGGAGAGGAGAGCTGGGCACCGAACCTGGGGCTGGGCTTAGCTGCTGCCGCTGCCGCTCTTGACTGCGACCGCGGGTGGTAGGGGGCTTCCACCTGGCCCTGTGTCTCGATTTCCCTGTGAATTTATTTGTTGTACTGCTCCAAAATGCCTTTTCAGCCTCTGTGGTCTTCCAGCAACTTACTTTATCTGGCTGTTGTATCCAGGAGAAGAAAACCTAACCAAAAATTTGGATAAAGAAAGAAAGGGATGAGGTAAAAATTGTAGGCAAGCTACAAATAAGCACTAAGAATACTTGTGCTGTTGTTAATATTGAATATAATACACACCCAGTGCAGAAGTTCACAGGGCTGGAAAGGCATCTAGATGGTAATCATGGAGGTGCTTAAAATGATGTTATTATGAGTAACTTAGCAGCAACTGCTAGAAGAGAGAGGTTTTTCTTAACACAGTAGAAATTCTTAGATTTTGAGACTACTTATATTTTTTTCAGCACAGTATTTTTGAATCCCAAGTGACCCTACTGTATGCTATGAGCAGATCATGTATCTGTTACAGGATTCAAGAAAACCAGTGGTAATTTGAATAAACTGGAAACAGAAATCTCTTTAAATATTTATTTAGAACATGAATATATTTATCTTTTTGGACATAAAGCAGTGGCACCGTAATTCAGCAGAGCTCCCTCTCACCTCTACTCTGTAGCAAAACAAATGCTGATGACGTGAAGCGGGCTGAAACGCAGTGGAAAGGCAGAGAGTTTATTTAGTATGTTGTTCCTTTGGCCCCCTAATTCCAGCAGCAGGGACTCACCTTGCTACTTCTAACTTTTTTTGCCATCAGGGCTTCCAGAGGCGCAACACCATTTGGTGAGGTAGAACGGTGCTTGCAGGGAAAGGCCACAGGTTATTGAGGGGAGAACCCAGGGAAAGCTGGCACTGCTGGTGTCTCTCTTAAACCCTCTACCAGCTGCCTCTCTCATTTTTTTTTTCTCTGATTATTAAAACTTGCATTGAAAATTCAGGAACTTCTGCAAATAATTTCTCTCTCTGCTTTAAGATGACCAGATTTCTTACTATTTCCTTGTGCGGGTGTAACTGTCAAAAAAATAACATTTTTCTCAGAAACTACAATTTTCTAGTACAAAATCGATCCTTTTATCTCATTTTTGGAAGAAATCTGAATGTAACTAAATGCTACTTTCTTAGTCTATCACAACAGTAATCATATTGCTGTTAAACTGGATCTGTGTTATTCCTTTCTTGTCTGGCAAGAGCATCATCTAATCTCACTCATTCTTTTTCCCTATTCACTTTCAGTTTTGCTCCCCCCAGCTCCCATACCAAGGAGTTATCCATGACATTCAAGTTTAATGATCAATATAAGGCATGTAAGGTACATAATAAACTGGTCATACTGCAATCTGTTCATGAAGATCTTTGAGAACAGAGCTGAATATTGCTGAAGTCTACTCCTTACCCTGTGAGAACATTTTCTGTATTTTGTTCATGAATTGACACAAAAGAATTTGTTCTCCTACAAGCTGTCCTAAGGAAATATTTGGGAAATATTTAGAACTTATTCAATTATTCATTGTGAATACCTGACCAAAATGTTTGTATGTGTTTTGCACAGTCCTGAAAACTTGTAATTATAGTAGTCATTTTTCAGTTAAATGGGCTGTGTACTGGCGAGTGCATGTATATTTTCCCAGGAGGAACAAGAATTTAGTCCTTCAGGCAGCTTGGCTGTAAATAAATATAAGGTTATATATAACATTGCAGAAGGCAAGCAGAATCCAATTTAGTCAGAAGCAAAATAAATAAATAGGGAAGACCATTAGCTCTTTGGCAATATATTTGTATAACTTTAAGTTAATATGATGTAATGAGGATGAAAATAGCTTGTGAGGGAAGCTGTGCTAAACCAGGCACTTTCAGACCACAGAATTAAAATGTCTGATGAAAAAGATTAATGCAAAGTATCTGAGCTAATCCAACATTTACTAGGAAAATTCAGGTCAAACCTGGGATTAGTGCTTTGTGTTCTCTACTGATAACCTTGATGTTTCCTTACTTACCTCTCTCATTCTTGTATAGTTACTTTTTTTAGGGTTGGGGTTTTTTAATATTAAGAAACCCCCCCATGTCTTTTACAGCTGCTATCTGTTCTGTTAGCACTGACAGAACAGTGTAGCCTGATGCCCTGAAATTTGGGTCGAAAAAGATTCAGATGAGTAAATATCAGAGACGGCACTGAACAGCTGTTTCTCTGGGTAAAACTCATCTATGCATCTGTGAGTAGCTGGGCTTTTTGTTATCTGACATCTGAGCAGCAGCAGCAAAGCGAGGGTGAAGGAACAGAGCAGATTACAAAAAAAATTCCTCAGACTTTTTGCCAGACGTTTTTGCCTCTCCGAAGTTTCTCCTAAAGTGTTTAAGTTATTTTATAAACCATTATAGAAATGTTGGTTTGTTCATGTTAATAAGATCTTAACAATAATTCTGTTGAGCAGCTTTTGCAAATCTTTGCTTTGTAGCAAATCTTTGTTTTGCATCAAATGCTTTTTGACAGGGTGGTATGTCATTGCTTTTTTGGTGAAAAGGTATACATGTTTTGCTAAGATATAAAACCTTATAAAAATCAGAATTAATTCAGAGGTAAAGAAAAAGTGATAAAATTATGCCTTGAGACAGAAAACAAGAGGCACCAAGCAAACATTTCAGAGTTTATTTGCCCCCAAATAAATGATAACATATGTAATTTTAGGCTGATTTAAGTGATTTGCAAATTTGAGTCAAATTCAGCATTTAGAGCCTCATGAAACAACTGGAAAATATTTGAGGAGATGGCAGTGCCTTGTTTCTACAGAAGTGAAGCCCTTTGGTGCTGCCTCACTCACTTCAGCATCGGAGTGATGCTGTGTTCTCAAGTGGAACAAAGGTGATTTTTAAACCCTCCCCAAATTCCCAGACCCAGGCACTCGCACAAAAAAGTTATGTTAAAGGACAAATTGCATATTCAAAGGAAGCCATACACCTCTCTTGCCCGGTACCCAGTGCCCTGTTTCTAGAGTCTCAATATTCCGGCACCTCAGAGGTAAGGGCTATGGGTAAGACTGAAATGTAAATTAGGTAAAGACACCTCTGAGCAAAGCACCGCTAAGCCAGGCTGAAATGCCGTGATAATGGGCGCTCTGGGTCTGTGCAGCCACAGCAGCAAACGGGCAAAACTCAGCCTGTCAGCCCCACCAGCCCTGGCTAAAAGCCGCCTGCTGCTTTTCTGCATGTTACAAACCCAGCAGCCTTCCAGTGCAGAGTCCTAGCAGAAAGGGGTTACATTTTAAGCAACTAGGAGAGAGATGTTTTCAAAGGCAGAAAGAACAGAAAGAGGAGAGGCTGCCTTAAAAAGACCTATTTAGGGTAATGAGAGGGAGAGCACAGTACAGGCAAGGTGGTTTGCTTGTCTTACAGAGCAGGCGGAGGAGTTAATTTGACCTTAATGTGTTAAAGAGGCACTATGGTTTCTCAAAACAGTACAGGACTGTTTTACTAGGAAAAGGGGAAAAAAAAATTAGCACCTTTACAGAGGAAGAAAAAGGGGAGCCAGGAAATTGTTGACTAGTTAGTTTAGCATCAGTCCCTGGGGGGGGAAAAAAAAGGGAAAAGTTACTAAGCAAGTAAGCTTTTGATACATATTTAGAGGATAACAAGGAGATGAGCAGCAGCAATCAGATTATGTCGAGAAGAAATTATGTGAAAGCCATCTGACTTTCTCCTGTGACAGACTAACACATTTTCTGGATATGGGAGAAATAGTAGTTGATGTATTTCTTGGCTTCGGTAATGGTTTTTGACAAGGTCTTTCATGACACTCTCATTTGCAAACTACTGAAGCCTTATACTCACGGAACTCTTAGAAGGTGGGTACAGCATTGTTCTGAAAAAACAGGCACAGGATAGATATTAAACCTGTTACCCTGAAAGGGTGCATAGTACAGGACTTTTTAGGGAGGTCACCTGCTGTTTGGTACTGTACAATAATTTTTTAGAAACTGGGGTGATAGAATATGATATACTCTGACTACATTTACACATGACACAAACCTCTCAGATGTGCTGCAGGTATGTTGAAGGGCAGGATTCACGCTCAAAATGGTCGTGATAAACTGGAAAAAATGGTCTGGAAAAAAATGGGATACTCTTCAGTTGGGATGACCACATTTAGGCAGAAAAAAACAACTGCAAGTGTGGAGGATGGGGAACAAGAAGTAGCTGTTTTCTGGAAAAAGATCTGGGGGTGGGGGAGTTAGTGATACAAAAACTGAGTGTGAGCCAATAACGTTGTACTGCTGCAAAACAGGCAACGTATGGGGTGTAGGAGGAGGGCAGCTGTCTGGGAGATACCTGGAGAAATCCTCCTGCTGCTGCTGGCACGAGGAAAGACCGCAGCTGCGGTATTTTGCCTAGTTTGTGGCCGTACCCTTCTAGGAGGAGGCAGAAAAGGTGGGGAAAGAAACTTTGGGAGAGAACGGCAAGGGCAGTCAAGACCTGGACAGCAAGGTGTGCAGGAGTACAGGCAAGAAGCTGTCGGTGCTCAGTCCGGCAGGGAAAAGACGGAGGGTGCGTTCGTGCCTTCGGCTGTACCCTCAGAGGTGGTGGCAGACAGAAAGGAATGGTCTGTGCTCTCGGTCCACAGCGAGTAGATCGAGGAGAAGAGACCTTAACCTGCAGCAAAGGCGCTTTGGACATTAAGGAAAACTTTCCCGTTGTGAGGGGAGTGAGATGCTGGAGGAGACCGCCTGGGAACGGGGCAGGCGCCTGTGTAACCTCTCCGGGAAGTTTTCCAGGGTGGGTTAAAGTGGCTCGTGTCCCGCATGACTTCGGTCTCCCAGTGTAGAAGGTAGAGGAGAGGCTGGGTAACCTCGCAAGCTCCTTTCCGCCGTTTCCCGTGTCGCTGTGACACTTGCCCTGACGAAGCAGGGTTTGTACTTCCCCGCGGAGCCAAGTCGCCGGCTGAGCTCCGCGGTGAGACGCATCACCCCACCTGGGGCTGTTGGGGCCGTGACAGCACCAGCTTTTGGGCACTGTTTTAATGGCATTATAGGCATTGCCTGCTCCTATTAAGCAAACAAGGTCTCGGAGCATCTTTTATGGTGCTGCAGAGCAGCCTTACATCAGGCTAGGCTCTGACCTCTTGAATCCAGACCAGTTGTCAGGCTCTGAGCGAGGTGTCCTTTCATGCCTGGGATCTTCGTGATGCTTTGTGTCTGTAAGGATTAGGGCTTGAATTCCTGCTAATGTTTCAGGTTCACAAGGCTGTGCGTGAGACTTCTTTAGGATGCATGTCTCCAGGTAATACTTTAAAAGAGCCCCAGTTACTACGTAACCTCATTTCGTAATGAGATTTATCTTTCTTATGTCTTCTTAAATGTCTTTTGCTCCATCTGAGAACAGCTGTGGGCTTAAGAAATTGTGTCTTCCTGAAGTATTACAGTGGAACATCTCAGCGAGAGCTTAGCTGCACCCCCAGTCACTGGCACCTTGTTGCTAAATCACCGTACCACAATCTGCTGTTATCTGAGCAAATATCTCTCGGCGATTCAAAAGGGGTTGTATGGTTTAGAGTGGTCATATTTTAACTGACAGTTTCATAAAGTTCATCATCTAGTAAAAGCTGGTCATAGCATATCCTCAGTAAAACTGAATAGGTTTAAGCAAAATTATTAGCAATGGTTATGTACTTTAACCATCCAAGAAGGGGGATGGATTCTAAGGATATAAGGTGGTAAATGACATAAAACCTAGTGTAATGAACTTGTGATGACATTTTAATTCAGATTTGTGGTTAGAAAAAAAGATGAGCTCACTTGCCATCTCTTCCCTCCCTTCAACTCTTGTATAGGCTCAGTATCTGCTATTAACTCCGGCTTGCTATTGTTAATCTGAAGGAAAGTTTCATAACATGCATAGAATTAGATAAGCAATGCACTGACACTTTCAAGAACTGTGTAGCAAAATCATGCTAGAGGCAATCCAGGTGATAATTATGTAGTCAAAAATCACTCCAGTCAAATTAAAATAAATCTTCCTCTCTGAGGCAACTGATGACTGAAGAAGGCTCCGTTAGTTCCTTGTGTTTCATAGCCTTCAGGTGACAGTATTTTTCACAAGGAAATTTGAACTTTGTTGGAAAGGATTTCAGAGTAGCCATTTTTATTCTATTTACAGTAGACACAGTTGTGCTAAAGAAAAAGATGTGCTTGAGAAGGGATGTCATAATAAAAGTTATCTCTTCCTGGATTCTTTAGTACCAAATGAGTGGTTTTTTATTATGTCATTTCAAATCCTACATCTGTAAGTCAAAGAAAACACTAAGAGACAGAAAAGTTGGTTTGGTTGTGTTTGGTTGGTTGTTTGGTTGGTTGGTTTTTGGTTTGTTTGGTTTTTTGTTTGTTTGTTTTTTAAATAAAGGCCATAGGCTAAGGTGACTTCAGACCAATAATAACAAAAAAAGAGGTTAATGTATAGCAAGACAGCAATTGTCTGTGTCTTATGCTGGGAAAACGTGTATTTATTAAAACATAATTTTTGCAATGACAGCTTGGCACTCAGCCAGATCAACCTGGATTTCCACAGTCAAAAGCAAAGAAAAAAAAATAAGATGTCTGTATCTTTGCTGAGAGTCGTGACGTGCATACTGTGCGATATCACAATATCTTCGAGGCCTTTGCGTGTTGCTACTGGGTTCCTGTAAAAATATTAGGTGAGTCTTCAACTGCTCCACGTGCGTGACTAGTATCACTGATGATGTGATTGGGGGATTTGTAGCCCATGTTGCACTGATATCACAGCTTTCACGTGGTAAAATAAAGCACTGAATGAAAAATGTAATGAAATGTAATGTGGATGGATAATGTTCATTGTTGTGGTAGGACAGGAACCAGATGACCATGAGACTGACTGAGGCTTAGTCATTTTATACTGAAATTAGTATTCCTGAGGTGGTTTCATTTCCTGGCATTTTACACCTTTTATCTCATTCACCTCTGATTAACGCGTAGATAGATATATTCCCCTCAGTTTATTCTAAAGAGGACAGCTTTTCCACATTTATACAATAAATATAAGAAATTCATGACGTAGTATAACTGCAAACACAATTAAAAGTCAGTATACTTTAGGAGTTACTATAAATAGAAGATACAAAAGAGTGATCTCTTTTTCATGACTTCCTCACAACGGAAAATGTATTTTGAAAATAAGTAATGAGCTATCTTTCTTGGCCACAGAATGTAGTAGCTGATTCTTTGGTTGTTTAGTTGCTAACTAGCTCACCATTAGGAAAGCAGAAAACAGGATTAGGAAATAAATCACAGAAAATGTGTGACCAGCAAAATAAAAGCTGCACTGAGACTGAAAGTTTCACTTTGAAGAGAAAGGTATAAAGATTCACCTAGGCTCTGGATTATCAGAACATGCTAATATTAGACTTGCTGTTGTGCTTTCAATGTGTGAATGAAGAGTTGATGTTATGGAAACGTGGGATCGCGATGAGTTTTCACGGTGGCACTTTTAAATGCGCACTCTAGTTTTGCGGTTTTGGCAGACCGTGCAATGTTTATCTACGTTATCTGTGGCCCGTAGCGTGTTGTTGCTTTCCGCCTCGCCGCACGTCCATCCCCCCTAACCCCGCCGGTCAGCGGCTGAGTTGAAGCTTGATTTTATTCACTCGGCCTGTCCGCTTGCCTCCCTGAATTCTTTTAATCTTTATACTTTTTATTAGCTTAGGTGAGCTTATTTACACACTGCGTATTTTTCTGCCATGAACTTACTTTTGTTCTAGTCGGTTGCTCAAGAGCCGCATGTTGAATGTACCCGTGTCATTAGAAACAGTCTGCTTTACCAAGTGCC
Source organism: Astur gentilis (assembly GCF_929443795.1). Lineage (NCBI taxonomy): Eukaryota > Metazoa > Chordata > Aves > Accipitriformes > Accipitridae > Astur > Astur gentilis. The sequence goes on from NC_064913.1 coordinate 15,585,722, forward strand.
ACGCAAGTTAACGACTCACGGGTAGTCTTCAGCTCTGGTATCCTGTGTAGTTTTGTTTGGAAGTGTTGCTTTACCTTCCTTGTCATTATTTTTGCAACTTTTTTTGAAACAGATTGCCCTGAGGGAATTGTGCAATATTACTACATTTTACTGACGCCTGGAAGATCTTCCTTCTTGCCATAGTGCTCCCTGGGGAAATCAGCAACGTTAATGTTCTTAGATTTAGAATATCATTATGACTGGATTTTGCAGAGATGGCAAGTATGACTGCTAACTGTAGTAATACTTATGATGACTGATGACTTGTTATATATATGGAGGAGGGTTTCAAATGTATATAAAAATGCACACATAGAAAGAAAGAAAGAAGCAGAAAAATCCTTGTTCTGCACGTTCACTTTAGTTTGGTTTTCTGATTAATTTCCTGTGACAGGACTTCTAATAGATGAGTTTTATTCTCTAGTCAGTTGTGTGGTGGGGTTTTTTGTTTGTTTGTTTGGGGTTTGGTTTTTTTGTTTATTTGTTTGTTTTTTAACCAGCTGGGTCTTTATTGCTTTCATTTAAAGAAATGTCAGTAGTGCAAGTTTTCTCTGGAAGCCAGGTATGCAAACCTTGCCAGTCGTTTGAAGATGACTCCTGAATTAAATGCGTTGTGGCTGGAGATCCCTGGAGCACCACAGCCAGGGAAATGTCTGATAATGGCGTTTGTAACATTATAATATCTTAACTGTTGCTGATTCAAGCAATGACTATGAAACATTTTTAGTTTGTTGTAAGAGACTTCAATGATTTTTGCCTGTAACGCCAGAGGCTGCTACGGCATTTTGCTGAAAAATAAGGGAGGTGCAGTCTCAGCCCCTGGGAATGAACTGAAGAGAGAAGGCAGAGATGAGGGAGGGTGACTGTGGTGTGGAAGCCATGAATGAAAACTACTGAAATTTGTCTGATGCCTTGTCGATCCAGGATTGCTTTTCTAGGAAAGCCAGTTCACAGTGAAGGGGCAAACCAAAAATACATGTTTCTGAGGTAGTTTGGGGCAAAGTAAAGGGTGCAAGGCAGGAGGAGATTAGTCATAACTGGATGGCAGAGGCTGTTAACATGCACATGGGGAAAGAGAAAAAAGAGCAGATGCTGCAGTTGGGAGAGAAATTTGAAAGTCTCTGTGTAGGGTGAACACCAATGCAGCAACATTAGCACACAATAAAGAATTATTTAGGTAAGGCAAAACTAGAAAAGACTCTACAAATCTCTAATGGGACACAACAAAATGAAGTTAATGGGCAGCATGATGGTGGACGGAATTCAAAGCAGACAGACCCCAAATTAGGGATATATTAGGTGAAATAATTTGAATTATTTGCAAGAAGCGATGTGCTAAGTCAACTATAATTACTTCTTTAAAAGTACTTCAAAGCAAACTTGTTTTTCTTGGGTTTTAATTTCTTTTGCTTTTTAAATGAGAATTTTAGCCTTACCATGAGGATACCAGAGGAACCTTGGCCTTAAAATCTGAAGTGGAGGTTGATGTTTAAATGAAGAGTCTGCACTGAATTACAGAGATCTGGCCTCCTAGAATAACTGATGCATTAGGCAATCACAGATGCAAGCTGGTATGCAACATACAGAAGCCTATAGGCCTGAACTTAAACAGTAAGCTGCTGTAGAATCCTTGTCCAAAAAAGGTATTTAAGTTTGCATTTGTATCTTCCTACCAGTTTAAGCCAACAGCTAGTAACCAGAATGACAGCATTGGGATGGGGCTCCTAGAGTCCTGCAGCTGGAATCCATAAGTGCGTATTATTTTAATCCTTTTATCTATACCTTTTGTCTGTGGTTGTGGAGAAGGCATTCTGGTGGAGAAATTAATTTACTGACTCTAGTCAGTAGCAATGCACTGGAAAGAAAATAAGTGGTCTCTGATCTTCTCTGCTTTCTGCTGCAGCCCGAGGTAGAAATATATTTATTGTATATAGATTCACTACACAAGGATTTCCCTGTGTGCCAGGAGAGCAGGACAGTGCTGCCAGTGTGGGCCACACAGGCTGCGGAACAGACTTTTGTCCTGTTATACCAGTCCCAGCAGTGCTATCTCCCAGCTGTTAGAGGAGAAGCAGGGGTTTGCTTTCATTAAATACTACACCTAAATACCATTTGGCACACTGGAATATTTGTGAATGACATACAGTTTACCACCTGCTGGAACAATTTTTTCTGAATACTGATTTTAAAATGTAATTAATAGATAATTTTAGTGGTTGCAATTACATGAAGATGTTTTTGTTTTGTTTGGGAGTAAATTGTTTTTACTATGAAACCTTCCTTCGTGGTTTTGGCATTTAGGTGGGTTTTGTACCTGGAGGTAAGACTTAACAGTGGATTAAATCTACAGCATATTTCAGTGCTACTTTCACGACGACAACTTCATTTTCAGCGCAATCTAAAAACCTTCCTATAATTATATGATGTCCTGTAAATAAGCCATCTCTATAAGGCTTTAGAGAATTAAATAACCGCAGCAACATACAGTACACAAAATAGCGCTGCAAAGACCTTGTATTGCAGTTGAACAAATGAAACCAAATTAATTAAAAGATCAGAGATAGAGGAAATGGAGGGAAGTATGTTTTAAGGGAACTGAAAGGGGACAGAGAGTAAGTGAAATGGGGGACTTACTAAAAAAGAAGGGAAATCTTTGAGTGACAGATGAGATTGAGCGGGAAAGGCTGGCAGGCTCCTGAGAGGGAGAGCTGCCGAGGAAGCGTGTGTAGCTCCAGAGGTGATGCCGGGTGGGCTGAAACTGGGCAAAGCGAGGGTCTGAGTGCCGGGAGGGCTCCTGGCAGAGGTACCCTGGGGGCTGCCGAGGGCTGCGGGAGGGAGCAGCCAGCGTTGCTTTTTCTCCGCTTCTGCCTGAGTCCTGGAAAAGGCAGCCTGTGGGCAACACAAGGGGACGGGAAGCAGCGGCAGTTGGGGTTGAGGCGTCTCCTCAGAAATGAGGGTGTTACTCCAGCCCTTCATCCCCTGGGGAGCGGCAGACCCCGTCTCTCCCCGTTTTGGGACCAGTTTGGCTCTCCCTTGGACCGGCCCGAGGTCACGTCGGGGATGGCATCGGTCTGGAGCCAGGGCTGCACGGTGCTGCCAGCAGCTCGCTGCAATGCCTTTGCTACGTGTGACGGCTTGTTTCTTGGCAGTAGTGGTCAGTGAGCCCCCCCAGAACGACACTGCCCGTTTCACTTTTTAAACAGTATTACTCGGGACTGGGCTGGTTAACTGGAGGTGGCATCATTAACAGCCAGGGCCGAACCTCTTCTGGGAAATGTGGCTACTTGCTACCATGGTCATCTGCCCCTGATTTACTACTTTCTTTTTCCCTTGTAAAAACCACGGGTCAATATTATTATACCATTATCATGAAGTAGGTCAGTATGAAACCATAAATGTCTGCATTCAGAGCAAATTACAGTGTCAGTGGTGCTACATGATCTATTACAATGTGACACTGATTATTGCATAACTCTGCGGAGGAAAAATGACTTCAGGAATGAAAATGATTAACGAGCTCTCAGACAAATGAAATTTCCTAACAAAACATATACGATATTTGCCAGAGATTTTGCTTTTGTCCGAGGTTTCCCCCTACTTATGGGGAGGGAATCTCCTACTCTTAGCTTAGCAGGTGGGTGACTTTCACAGGGAGACATGTGAGACATTATCAGATATTCACCTTCATCATTGTTGCTTCTCTTGTTTCCTAAGTAGTTTTGCAGTAAGTTTTCTGTTTCTTGTGATTCCAGGTAAACCTGGTGAAGAAAATCTGTGGTGACTGGTGTCTACATCTGTTCTTAACTTTGCTGCAGTGCTGTGTATTATTATTAATAGTAAATGTAATATTTAATATGAGAAAGTTTATTCTTACTCTGACATTATATGCTGCAACTTGTTGTATTTAGTATAAAATCACCATAGCTGCAGAACTGCTAGATATATGAGTAAAGTTTCAAGCAGATTGTATACTTTCTATTGTCGTTGATAATGCATTAGCAAATATAAAAGCAGGGAAGGAAAACTTTTTTTTTTTTAATAACGTGAAGGAAAAATTAGAACTAGACAGAACTAAGAATGACTAATTACAGAAGTGAAATGCTGAAGGGACACCACCACCCCCCCCTTTTTTAAAAAAAAACCTTAAGCTCCCTTTTTTTAATAACTTCAATATTCCTTGTATTGAGTATGTAGAAATAACGGTTTAATCTTTCCCAGCAAGGAAAAGAAAACCACTGTGTTTTGTGAGTTATGTAACAGCGTACATCTGAATTAGGTATTTGCAGAGGTGTTGGAATTACAGCTACAGAGCTAGCCGTGGAGACATATATAGACTGATCAGTCCTCAACCTGCTTTCTCCATAAGATCTATTCCTCCCCCCAGTTGTTATGCAGGTTGCTACAGGTTTCTGTTTTCACTTTTGTCATTGCAGGGTGGGTTGGTTTGGGGTTTTTGTTTGTTTGTTTATTTTTCAAATGTTTGCTCTTTTGTTGAGGCCAGAGGTTGCTAGTGGTTTGCCTATCAGCCCAGACTATCTGCTAGGCTTCAAATTCCTCTGAGCTCTCAACAATCTCCCACTTATAGTTCGTCTTTACAGGAGACCGTAAAATTCCTTCTATCATCTTAGAGTTTCTCTGCCAGGTTGCATGGCACTGGGCAGCTTCCCACTGGCCCTCCGTGGGGCTGAATTGCTGGTGCTGGACAAGCTGGAGGCTGGTTCTAAGTTTACCTGATGCAGATATGGTACAGCTACTGTGCAGCTACTTTGCAGTTGTCTTTGCTTTTGTTTCCGTTGTTTTCCTGCACCAGTAGCCGTCTCCCAGTGTTACAGTTGCTGCTTTTTAAGAGTATTGCTCTTTCCGTTCTGTGGCTACCTGACAACTGCACTTGGACCGGCACATCTGCGTGTAGTTGCCTCTGGCCTTTGCTGTCTTGCTCTAACAGTCCATCTGCTGCTCCCCCAGCCGTTCCTGTGGCACGTCCTTCCCAGCCCAGCACATCACCTGCCTGCAAACAGCCTTACTTCTCCGGCTGGTGCTGGGCTGGAGATTGCAGTGGAGTCGTCCAGCTTTAAAAGGTGGTGATTCCCTCCTACGTGCCTTGCCTTTGCCCTAAGCTCTTTTTATTGCTGAATATCCAGGTGAAGATCATCTGTGCATAAATTTCTGTTTGGGGTTGGTCTGCTTTATCCTAGTGTGTTGTATTTTGGCTTGTCTTTTGAAGGTAGTATGTTGGATAGTACAAACACCTGCTTCTGTTTACAGACGATAATGCTAGCCGAAGGATCACAAGGCCTTTGCGTAGCCCAGGCCTCAGAATTTGGAGGAGTCATCTGCTGTGATTACATGCTTCCTGCCACTGAAAGTGAACAGACGCTCTCCCTTTTCTCCCAGATGCATGAATCCCTGTTCTGCTCTCTTCCTCACCTTGCACTGTACGATGCAGCCGTACATCATGCCCCGGGACATACAAATTTGCTTTTCTCCGTCTTTTCATTTGAAGTGCTGTTCATCTTGGGATGTCATTCCTTAATTCTGCTGGGATAGCATGGAAGTCCCCTTAGACAAAATCCGGTCCTGAGGGGCGACCTCATCTCTCAGCTGGCAGGAGGAGATGCAGGAGGTACTTTTTGCCTCTTGCAATCTGCCTAGTCATGCAGTGTGAATAATTTTTGAGTACCAGTAAGAAGTCTTCATTTTCACCATTTTCCCAGATTGCTTTTAGCCTTCAGCGAGGCATGTTAAGTTATTGACCGAGGCTGAATTCTTTATCTTCTGTTCCGAAGAACTATTGGTGTGGCAATGTAGAATGTACATCTCGTTTGGTATTTCTACTGGCAACAGCGAGTATGGTGGTTTCAGTCTCAGTATGCATCTTCTGTATTGCCAGGACTGCTCTCGTGTATGCTGAGCTACCGGCACTGCGCTAAGGCTGCCGTGGTTGACCTCTCCAGCACAGTGGTGCAGTTCTGCCTAGTTCACAGGGGAGCTCTCATTAATACAAATCATAAAGTAATATGCTAGGATTACTGCTCTGCTTATTTCTTTACTTACCCAGACAAACGTCTGGTCCCAGGTCTTGGACCATCCCCACTGTTGGCTGGCATGTGCTAGCTGCCTTGAGCACCCTCAGGGTCTGTGAAGCTGGGCGAAGGACACGGAGGGGTAGCTGATCCTTACTGGAGTCCTTCTGTCTCCTTGGTCTGAGTGTCTCCTGGATGACTCAGCTGGAGTCTTTCAGGTGTCCTCGGATACTTGATATTTGATGGATAGACGGCTCCACCCCCTTGTGTTCTGCTCCAAGTACTCATTAAGAATGGGATGTAACTTAATATCACGTTCCTGGATTGTCTTTACCTCAGCTCTGTTTCTCCTACGAGTGCCCTTGCTGAAGCTTTGACGCTCGGTTCGGTTTACACTTCACCTCTAGATCCTGGCTGGTGTTTGCAGCAGATCAAAGTCAACAGTGCTTATGACCTCTGTCAAATATACTGAGGAACCTCATCACCTTCGTTATGATGGGACTTCTCAATGCCACAGGAAGCGGTAATTTTGCCCCAGGGTAAATGAGGTTTTGTGTCCTTGACACGTACTAAATGGGAATTATTCCTACTAAAAAGGAATTTATATTCAGTGCTTTGGTCCATGGGTTTAGGCCTGTGAAGGGTTTCTGCCAGAGGGCTTCCTCCCTGAAACTAGACGACTGACTATTTCAGTAGGAGTGATTGCATTACAGGCAGGCCAGTTACTTTTTCAATGACTCCGCTGCGGTTAACACAATCAAATGTTTCAGGAAACTTGGGGCTGCATTAGAGGGGAAAGAAAGACTTATTGCTTGAGCTCTAAGCATCCAGCACTTCGGGGGCACCACGTTGCCATCATCTCCCAAAACTGCGCTCAGACCTTGGCTTACCCTGCGCTTCTGCCGTGCAGCGTGGAGGATGTCCCTCATGTCTGCTTCCAGACTCTGAATGGCAGTGTCTGCTCTTTCATGGATATCCTAGGGGCCATACATTTGTGCAGCAGTCACAGATTGCTTTTGTGGCATATTAATAGCACTTGGCCACAATTCTTCCGTCTAATGGTGCCACTTAGAAGTGCTGCTTGAGATTACATTGCAGTGGCTCCCCCATCCAGCTGGAACTGAATGGGTCGTATTGATCTAATAGCAAAGCTGGAAATTTAGCAGCTGAATTGCTGGCAGCTTCTTTGGGTAGTGCAGGATACTGAGTCATTTGCTACATTCACACAGCAGCTCGCTCTCATCTATGGGGTATGGTCTGAATTGGGAAGAGTGAGATTGACCAGTCACACTGACCAGTGCTAATGGGAAAGGCACTGGGGGAAGAGAAGAAGCTGTATTTTTCTTCTCCCTTTGCGGGTAAATTCATTCCTCTTTTGTCATGTCAATGTTCTGTTCGTTTCAGCCTGATGTCCTTGTTCTGTGCTATGAGCACTCCTCATTTGATTCAGTCCAGGGTGGCTCAGCTGGCCTTCCAATCTGGAAGCATTTCTTTATCTTTAGATCTGTGTCTCTGCAGTGCCTTCCTGTAAGCTGGAAACATCCACAAAAGTTTTGTCGCTAATTAAATGAGTCCTTTGTGTCCATTACCTATAGCATGGAATTTCCAAGTTTATAATGAAAGTATCTATTCCTCATACTGAGTCATTCCCTCTTTTTGAGAGGAGGGTAAAACAATCCAGTATCTCTTTTTATTCCCATTCTGTGCAAGATCAAAAATTGCCTAGAATTTTTACCATGTGTCCAAATGTTTTGGACACTGTACTCAGCAGTTGTCTTCATTTGCTTCTTACCTTCATTTCCAGGTGGGAAAACTCCTGGGAAGACCTCAGATGTGTTTTAAGGAGGGAAGGGAGATCACAACACAATTCTGAGCTGGAGTACGTCTGCCTGCAGTGGCCCAGGGATCTCTCTGGCTGGTTCCCCAGCCACCTGCCCCCAGGTGCTGTTCTCTGCTCCTTTATGTGCTGGGATCCCTTGAATCGCCTTTTTTTTTTTTTCTTTTTTTTCCCCCTGGTGGGTGGAGCTGGTTGTAACATGTTGATGAAATCATGAGAGAAACATCACCAGCTTGAGCAAGGGTGCTGAAGGAGAAGGTTCAGCTAAACCCACAACATTTTCTTTAGCTTTATTTGGTTCATTTAGCCTTGTCTTAGCTGAAAAACACACTTCCAACTCTAGGCAACATTTATGGGTTCCTGCTCTTTCACAGTGTCAAGAATTAGCCAGTTGTGCTCTCCTTGCCAGCCAGCATCCTTCACAGTTTGTTCCTGTATTGCCTGCTTCTCCTGAATGCTGACACTACCCTAGTGAAGGACCAAAAGGGCAAAGCTTAGTTTTCATCTACTTTCAAAAGCAGATAGATACCAGATACTTAACTGCTTTTATAATCTTCAAATATTCCCTCTATGTGTCTTTGCCTGTTCAAAGACAGCAGTGCCAGTTAAGTTCTAAATGAAAACTTTCTGGGCATTATTACTTATAAAAGCCAGTACAAATTAAAAATAGAGGATAATTACACAGAATGTGTTCATTCATTTTCAATATACTTATTCTATTGCATGCCAAAGCTTAAAGAGGTCAGCACTGGTCTTACCCTTTCAATGCACAACAGGTTCACAGCGCTGCTTGAGGGACTGTGAAAAAGCTTCCACTTTTTCTTCTGGCTGTTTTTAGTGTTAGCTCCAAGACATGTGGGAGTCCCAGGCCAACAGATGAAGCCTGATCTCTCTCTCTCTCTTTCACTTTCCTTCACTGCCAGCTAATGAAGCTTGCTGGACCACCATAACACTTCCAAATGCTTTGTCTGCAAGTTGTGGTTTTGAATTTGTGCATCATCTGATGCCCATTGCAGACACGCTGTTGCCTTTCAAATAAAGTGGCTGTAATGGGCTTTGCAGGTCTTTTATTGACCGGTATTTGGACTAGTTCCTACCTTGCTTATATCCCAAAGCAATTCCCAAACACTCTACTTATGGAGAAAGCAGTGTTCTGCACCTTGCTGAAGCTGAGTAAATGAGAAGCAAGTCATAGCCTAAGGGAAATAGTAGTCAAGGGAAAGGAAACAGAGAGAGAGAAAAGGAAAGAAAAAAGGTACAAAGCACATGAATGATGCTTCACTACTGTTCTTAGCTGGCTTAGCTTATTCCTGAACAGCGAATTAGTCTCAGCTTTCAAGACATGTCATGGAGTGATTTAGCTCTGGTCATTCTCAGCCACTGAGAATGGTTATAGAGGAATATTAGCAATGCATTATGCTCCTCGCCATCTCACCTCAGTCTCTTCCAGTGATATATGGTGCTTTTTAGGTCTGCTATGAACATTCGTATCTTTAAATGAAGATAAATCAAGAACACAGAAGTTGGTCTTTGGTCATGAGTAACGAAGCTGAGTAGTGCCTGGAGTCCTTTATCCCCCTTTTGGCATTTCTTTCACAGTTCCACAAGTTCTGAGCCCAGCAAGGGTACTGTGCGTGTCTGGAGTTTAAAAGCATACGACGGTAGCAGCAGGGGGTTGCTGATGATCTCTCTGAAAAGCTCTTTTGGGGCTTCCTGGGACAAATACAATCTTCATCAAGAAGAAAACGGAGCAATGTGCTTTTTCTGACAAGCAACTTAGGAGAAGGTGCCCTTTCTTGCAATTTGAAGGAGTTAATATTTCAAATTCCTGCCTGGTTTTCACAGATCTCAACCTTTTTGTTTCTGAAGCTTTGTTGAATTTAGAAGTCTTGCGCTTGTTAAATCTGTAGTTTTGCTTCTGTTGTGTGAATGTGCGCTCCTGAAATGACCATTTGGCAACATGTTTGTGTATTGTTATTTTTTTTTCACTGAGCTGAAAGCTGAGTATGTGATTTCAGGGCTAGGAGCAAAATCTCTTTGATGAAAATCGCAGTGGGAAGATAGCACTAGGGATGGGGTTGTCCTTGTTATGTCCAATCTCTGCCCCGCTACCTCTCCCAGGACTGACGCTGGTAAATGCTGGGTTTTCTTAACAGCCTTAAACAACCCTGAAGACTCCTTATTTCAAAAAAAGTAGAGGAACACTGGAAACTTTCAATCTCTGTGGAGATTTAGGAAGTCCTAAGGTTGGGTTTCTGGAGTGTGGTTTGTCTCCATAGTTTTTAAAAAGACTCTTATTCAAGACTGAATATGGACAATAGTTTCAATTGCATTTACTTTCTCTATAAAAACTAGTGTGTAAAAGAATGAACTTACCTGTTAATGACATAAATAACAACCTTGAACTGCTTGTACTAGTTTAGCTGTTTGCACATTGGAGTCCAGTTTTCTCCTTGCTCAGCAAATGGCTTTTTCATCGCTTAAACTCTGTGTGCTGCAAAATACAGTTCTCTGGGTCTTTTTGTACATTGAAACAAAACTGGACTTTCTTTAGGGAGCAGGGAGTTGCTGATAGGTGTGATCCTTCCCTGTGAGAGGAGGCAAAAAGACCTGGGAGCAACTTAGTTGCTTAGGAGCAGCATTGCTGCTCTGAGGGCTGGGGAATGAGATGATGACTATTTCTTACGCAACTTTCATTGCATTCGTACCTGTAACTCTGATGCCATACAGATAACTGTTTTTCCCCTAGAAGTCCTAATAGGTAAATACAAAGCATATGTTAGTAAAGTTACTAAACTTTACGGTAATGACAGAACAGCAATAGTAATTTTTTGTGTGTTCTGCCATTTTTTTAAAATGTGATTTCTTTAATTGTCATCATGACCGTGTCTGTTTAACTTAAAATAATTTGGTATAACTTAAACTGATGTGGTAGTAGATCAAGTAAAGAGCTTTTCCTGAGTAGTCATTCAAGGTAAAATGAGTGACACCCAGACAGTGCACCACAGGACTCTCAGCATGTTTTTCCTTCTCTCTGTTTAAACTGTAAAGCTTTAAGGTCAAGCAGGTCTCCGAAACAAATTTGATTGATTGTATTAAAATCAACTCTGTCTATGTCAGACATTTTAATTGTGCTTGTACAGATACTTCTGTCTAGAGAGATAAAATATTAAACACATAATGAATAATGCAGCTGTCTCACAGTACTGTGATCTTTATATGAATAAGGAAGTCATAAATTGCCTGGGTATTGAACTGGCACAACACTTGCTATTATTTCTGCAGTGACAGCTTATGCAGTGACAAGTTGTATGATGTAATGTTGAACATTGTATGTTTTTTAGAGAAGAAATGGTACTTTTCCATCTCTCACTGCAGGAACAGAGCTGTGCATTTGTCTGCTCCCTGGCAGCTAACACAGTTGTGTGGAAAGCCGAGGTTTGATGTAGCTCTGCGCAGCATTGTGCAGAGGAGAAGTCAATAGATGGAGGCATCTATGTGAAATTGCATCTTAAGCCATGGAAAGAAAACTGAAGATGCCTTAGGTAAAGAGCTGTTCTTTGACCTTTGGCTTCTAGACTCTTCGGGGATGCAGTTCTCTTCTCTCTCTTGCCACTTGATGACACTATCTCAGCTGACTCTGCCGGTTTTTCTGCTGATCTCCAGCTACCCCTACCAGTCTCTCCGTACCTTTCCTCCCTCCTTTCACTAGTATAACCTGGCCTGCTGGCTGCAGTCTGACGGCTGGAAGATGTTGCTTTTGTCCCTTGATTCTTTCTCCCACAGATGTATTTTTTTTTCGTTTTTACTTAAAAATAGGTATTTTTCTGAAAATGTCTCTGTTGCTGAAGTTTCAGTTACACTGAGGCTATGTCCTTTAATCTTCAAGATTAAGGTGGGCTTTTCATTCCCATTTGCCTTGCTGAGGACTGGGCCCTAGTACGGAGCATTTCTTCTTTAAAGAAAAAACTTTAAAAGGGGAGAATTTCACTTTTAAAATTAATCACCATGGCAACCTTTACAGTGAATTTCCAAACATAGAAAGTTGCCTTTAAGAAGCATGCTCGTCTAAGAGAAAGGTGAGTTTTTTTACAGCTTCTAACAACGTTCCCAAAGAATATAAGGTTTTAGAAGAATCAGTTAGAGGGACTTTTATATGCAGAAAGGAAAAGTTATATGATCCCGTTGATGGGTTTTTTTAAGGATGCTGCATGCTAACTAATCTCATCGTAATGCTGGCTTAAAATAGACTTGGAGAACTAGATAGACCCTGGCGGTAATACTTGTGATAAGATATCACTAGATACCATCTAGGTGAATTTATAGTTAACAATTTGCCAATGTTTCTCTCATACTTAAAACATTATTTTTCTTTTTCCTGGTTCTGGGCTGCCTTTTCAAGCATATTCAGAATCTTATTGGGAAATACTTTTTTAAAATCAATAAAGAAAGCGAGGTAACAGAATAGAGGGGGGAAAAAACAAGTCACTCGTGCATTAAAAGAAGAAAATCCCTCACGCATTACAGTTCAGTGAAATGTAACTTTAGCACTCATCTCTTTTCCTCTGATTTCTCACAGTACTCTGCTGGATTATTTTATATCCTATTATCTGTGTGTATTAGATCCAAGCAACACGGAATTTCTTTTCCCATTGGAAATTCCCCAGTGAAATTATTGTGTATCAGATGAAATCTTGCCATTTTCCCTGAAATGAGAACTCCAGTGTTTCATTCTGAAATGGCCAAAATAAGAGCATTTTAGAATGAAACTTTCTATGTCCAAAGGAGGTGTGACACTGGGAGAAGGAGCTTACACACAACCTCAGTCTCTGTGCAGATTTCAGAGGGTGATAGGGAGGCTGATGGGCTGGCAAGAGAAAGCTGCTTTTAATCAAATTGCAAAAATACCGTGGAAAACATTCTGCTAAAAAAATGCCAGTTGGCTCTACCGAGGTTGAATATAATGATTCAAAAGTGTACTGGGGGGGAGGGAGTGTTCCTGCACTGCACATAGGGGCCAGGAGGGCAGGACTTTCCTTTTCTCCTCTCATGCCATCTATGATCATAATTGCAAGGTCTTGAGCTGCCCACGGGTGCCCATGTCTGGAGCAGGCACGGTGGGCTGCGGCCGTGAGCTCACCGCCTGGTTATATTTAGCTGTACGGCCACAGTTCATTTGTATTTCACTGGTCTTGTCTCCAGCTTGCAGAAAGCAAGCTGGTTCTGCTGGAATTAGGGCTGGGTGATGCTGTCAGCACTCCAGAGGTATTTCTCTGTGCGGTGTGTATCTGGAAGAAACAAATTATAAAGCAACTCTAAGCAGGGGAAAGTTTTGGAAAGACTTTTTAAAATTTATTTTATTAATGTAACGAGTCATTTAAAGGTGACAGCCTTAAGTTCAATACCTCAGTAGTTCAATTAAAAGTAAATGCAGTTAAAAATAAGCTCAATTACTGAATTATTCATGTTATGTAACATCTTTAGAAAAGTTTAACTTTTAGGGCAAAGTTAGCAGTAAAGTTAGTAACAGTTATCTGAACTATGTGGGTTTTTTGAGATGTCTCTGTCATCATGCAGTGATATTATAATTTCATGTGAAATGTGGGTAAGTAAAAGATTGCTTTTTGTGCTTTTGTAATGGAGGGTAGGATCAGGGTGATCTGAAGGGCTTTTTTTCTCATGTGTACAGGGTCCTGTCTAGAAATTTATTTTAAATTCCAAAGTCAGCTGAAAACTTGACAAGGTGGTTGGTCAGCAAGCAGCTCAGCAAGCAGTACCTTTACAATATACCACTGAGGCATGGGATTGTGTCTGCAAGAAAGCTGATAGCAGGTCATGCCGAGTTATTGCAAGTTGAACAAGAATCTTTCAAAAAAGAAGCGACTGTTGTGAATTACCATGACTGAATTTCTGAAAAATTGGCTGAAGGATTGACCTTATGCAAGTTGTCAGATGTTTTCTTTCCCCAATGTTTCTGATAGATGAAATTATAGCTAGGTCAAAATATTTCTCATACCATCTATCAGCATGTAGCAAAACCTAGTCTTTTTACTGAGAAATTTGGATTTGGGTTTTGCAGCTGTCAAAGGTGCATCTTTATTGTCATGCTTTTACAGAGAATACACATTAATTTCTATAGAAAGGGTGAACAGTAGACTTTACACATCATAAATAACAATTGTAGTTTTAAAATTAAGGAGAAGAGATGAGCTGTGGCATAGTACAATAAGAGAGGAAGAAAAGAACTTTGTTTTGTACATTTATAGTCTCTTGCACTTGTATAAATCAGAAAGAAAGCAGTCAGGGAATTATCACTTTGCATGAATTAAGGACATTTATGGTCTTTGTATTCACTGAATGTGAATTTAGCATCAGGGAGAATAATGACTGAATTCTAAATTGCGGGTATTCACAGAGATTGGATTAAAGTAACTTCTTTGAGATTTATTTTTTTTTTAATTGAAGATAATATATAAAACATTTTCACAGAGTCATAGAATGGTTTGTGTTGGAAGAGGCCTTAAAGATCATCTAGTTCCAACCCCTCTACTCTGGGCAGGGACACCTTCCACTAGACCAGGTTGCTCAAAGCCCCATCCAGCCTGGCCTTGAACACTGCCAGGGATGGGGCAGCCACAGCCTGTCTGGGCAACCTGGTCCAGTGCCTCTCCACACGTATTGTAAAGAATTTCTTATGTCTAATCTAAATCTACCCTCTTTCAGTTTAAAATCATTACCCCTTGTCCTACCACTACACTCCCTGATAAAGAGTCCCTCCCATCTTTCCTGTAGGGCCCCTTTAGGTACTGGAAGGCTGCTGTAAGGTCTCCCCGGAGCCTTCTCTTCTTTAGGCTGAGCAAATCTCAACTCTGTCAGCCTATCCTCACAGGAGAGGTGCTCCAGCCCCCTGATCACCTTCGTGGCCCTCCTCTGGACCTGCTCCAATAGGTCCATGTCTTTCTTATGTTGGGGTCCCCGGAGCTGAAGGCAGTCCTGCAGGTGGGGTCTCACAAGAGTGGAGTAGAGGGGGAGAATCATCTCCCTCAACCTGCTGGTCACGCTTCTTTTGACCATATACCATTAAATAGTAACTATGAAAAAGCCATTATGGAACTGATGAGAGTATCAAGTATCTCGAGCACATTCAGACAGCAATTTTTAGGACTTATGAATTCTTAGAAATCATATTTGAATTTGGTCTAATATTTATATTCTGATCTATTTACTTATAAAATTAATTGTTAACTGGAAAAGCTGAGAAGAAAGATAAAGAAAGGCTCAATATTATCGGTGATGAAATTTTCTTTATCTTGATTGGTTTAGATTTACTTCTTAAAAGTCCAGTTGGGGACACATAATTGAAAAATGCATTATGAGAGGAATAAGTTTGAAGCTGCAAAGGCAGGGGCAAAACCAAAACCCAGCGGTTTA
The DNA here is from genome assembly GCF_929443795.1 of Astur gentilis. Taxonomy (NCBI): domain Eukaryota; kingdom Metazoa; phylum Chordata; class Aves; order Accipitriformes; family Accipitridae; genus Astur; species Astur gentilis. Next base: position 15,601,052 of record NC_064913.1, read on the forward strand.
TGAAAAAGGGAGAGAGTGTAACAATCATTTCCTTGTCATGGCTTGATCACTGAAGTAGGTATTGTCAGTAGCCATAAAATGAAGACCATGCCTGATTTTCAACAAGGAGAGATGTCACATAAGGAGACTGAAAACGTCATAAGCATTATCAGGAATTGAGAGGAAATACTCTCTAACAGATTATATTCTTATCTGAAGTTCATTTTCTCCCAAACCTTCATCCACTCCAATTCTAACTCATCTTCTTCTTTCACTCCTAGGCACATAATATACTTTATTGATTGAGGCATTAAAATCATCTTTGGAAGTCTATTTCCAGATTGCTGTTCATGCAATTGTAATTATTACTGCTGTGATCCATTAATAGCCTTTCGTAAGCAGGCTCATATTGCTTTGTAAATAAAGAAAAATGTTTCTGGTTAGTGGTTAACTCCTTATAGAAATTTAGCAAGAACATTATCTCTAAACCTAGCCTTTCCAGCATTTAGGCTTGCCTTCATAAAGGATTAGAAGGAAGAGATGAGTCCAGTGGGACGCATGATTTTCAGTGCCATTTTGATTCGGAGGCTTAGCTCCAATGTGAAGAGGCACAAGTTGCTCTTTTTTTTTTCAGGGAGTATAAAAGCTTTATGTAGTTATGTCTAACCAGGCATTCACCCAGGGAAGGAATGAGATAGGTAACTGGGTTGGTTATTTTTATGTTGTTGGGGTTTTTTTTGTTTGGTTTTGTTTTTTAAACAAAAAAGGATTTTGCTTTCAGAAGGCTTCAATGTTATTTTTTGTTTGTTTGTTTGTTTCTTTTTTTCATTGACAAGGCTGCCCATCAGTATTTTTAGGTTTAAGTGCTCTGCTAATGGACTTTACTATTCTCTTTCTTTCTCAATACACTGCTGCTCCTGTATTTGAGTTTTCTCTTTGTGGATGGTAAACCATCACAGGAGCTGAGTACACAACCATCTTTAGTTGTTCAGATGTGTGCTCAAAGGCAGTACCAGTTAATGACATGTTAAGATTTCTTCAGAATCACTACTAACAAGTTTCAGGATTTTATAGGTAGTTTTGGTGATGAAATTTCAGTTTAGGAATTGTTTGAGAAGATTGCGTTCTACACATCTGTTGAACTGCATGTTCTTGACTCTGGACAAAATGATATCTGTGAAGAGAAACAGTCTCTCTTCCTTAACTGTCTGGTTGTTTTGAATCCTTAAATCTCCTGTGATATTCAGAACAAATTCAGCATCATTCTCAGACTGGAATGTTCTTACAAATACAACTTTCAATATATTTGCAATACTTACAAATACAATTTACAAATATTTGCAATATTTGTTACATATGTGTTATGATTTAAAAATTTTTTTCTTACTTTCTGTTTATGGTTTTGAGAATAAATGAACAGTAACAGGATGCTGAGTGTCAGAGTCATGAGTGAAGAAAGGAAAAGTTTTATGAAAGAGTATTTGTGAACGTCCTTTCACTGAGAAGATGTCAGCCACAGGAGCTAAATTTAGGCACATATTTCTTTTTATAGGTTCTTTCTATAATCAAGCTGGGTTAGGTGGATTCAGAAAATTTGTATCTTTTCTGTGTCTCCTCTTAACCTTTAGGAACATCCAACCAACATCCAGAGTTTTAAGTAGAGCATAAAACATAGCTTAAAGTCTGTCTTGCACACTTCACGTGTTTTTCTCAATTGCTAATGTATCAGAATTCTTTACACATGAAAGAATGGTGGGCCTTGCCCTTGCACAAGGCTGTTTTTCTGGAAATGAGTTGGAGCATGGACTGCCTTCTACAAAAACGAATCTGTATGTTATAGACCTCCCATCCTACAATGTAGTTACAACATTTTTAGAGTCTCCTACCATTTCTTCTGATTCTGCTATAAAGCCTAAGAAAATAAAATGGTATTGATCAGTAGAGCACTTCTTTCCACCTCTATGTACTGATCTGCCAAATTCAGGCAATCCTTATGTGTTTATTGTTGGTTTTCAGAGTTTGTTGGTCTTCCATCAGAAATACAATTTAGCTCAGAAGTGAAACAGGCAAGACCTGTGCTTTGTTAATCCAGATCAGCATAAGTTGAGAGCAATCATTTGGATCCTTAAGAGGAACGTATGTACGAACACGGCAGGTTTACATATTCTTTTCAATAGCATCTTGTTATTGTTAATTGCCTGGACTCTTGCCAGAAAGATGAGGTGGCAGATGAACACAGATTTTCACTGGCATCTGCTGCACACTGCAGCTGCCATCCCCTCTGGGGATCGCCCTCACTTTATGACCATTTAGAAAGCTTGGCACCCTAGGCTTTATTACAACCAAAAGCATCACTTGCCAAGAGAGAGTGTGCTGGAAATTAACGATGCGCAAAAGAAAGACGAGTAGTACACGTGCCTCAAAATTTCTGATACAACTGGCCCTCGTTAACATGTCTTTTCCATAGAAGAGGCAGACGCCAGGTTTCGGTGTTTCACCAGGCGAGGCTGCGGAGGCTGGCGCTTCTTCCTTGCGGAGCGATGCTCGTCCAGGCTCCGCTAGAGCGAACCACAGCGTGTCCTTCCAGCCCCTTCCCCCGGATGGGGTGGGAGCCTCCTGGGCCTCCCTCCAGCTGGGATTCAGTGTCAGACCCTGGGCCTGCGATCTGCTGGGACCCGGGACGTCCCCGTGGGTCCCGGGTTGTAGGAACAGCCTGCGTGTCCGCAATGGACAGTCATTTTGGAGGGCAAAAACCCTCTTAAGGCATTGGCCTTGACCCAGCGCATGTGACCTGTTTAGTCAGACACGCATCTGTCCAGATGCATGTTTACTTTTAAAAGTATTTTATTCAAGTAATATGCTCTGCTGCAGTACAGGATGTAAGGTGATTTTTTCCCATTTGGGGGCAGGCGGAGAAGGAGTAACTTTTGTTGTCTTAGCCCATGTCCCTGAAGACGTTGACTACACAGGCCCTAATTAAAATTATCATCAGAGTAAAAGCCAACTGATGGTTAATAAAACTATCTGCGGGCAGAGAGCGTTTTGACGCCAAGCCTGTAAAAGACCCAGTAGCTGGGGCACGTGCTGTGCGAAGGCAGGAGCGTGTGTTCGACCCGCAGCTCGCAGGTTCCCCGGAGAGAGCAGCCGGGGCTGGCCCGGCACTGGAGCAGTGAGAGTACCGATGGTGAGCCAGTCCCCTGACACGGGACGCAAAAAAAGTTAAATTAAGCCTCGTTGCTGTGCTGAAAATCATTACCGTCTGCGCCGTGGAGGCAGACACATTCAGACGTATCCTGAGCTATCTTTTTTTCCCATCTGTGAAGTCTCCTGGGTTTTTTCCTGTTTCACAGATGACGTCTCAGATTGATTGCACTGTTCTGCATTGTAGAGAATATCTGATTAAATGAGATAAAATGAGACTTGTGGTATTTGAAATGTAGCAGTTGACATTCAGGCAGCACATTAAGATGTTAAAAAAAAAAAAAAAAAGAGAATTCTCTGCTTTTAAATCTACCTACACTCAAAATATATCTTAGTGCTTCGCTTCATTCTTCGGCCAGTAAAAAGCATCTGGGACTTGACTCAGTGCTTTGTTTTATGGGACATTGCGGTTTCCCCTGATGTTTGTACTACATATCACTGGTGTGTGTGCAGTTACCTTTTACTGTAGACTGTATGAGCAAAAGGCTCAAAATTAGTGCAGACAGGTTTAATGAGAATGCTCTTGATTTTGGAAATCAGAGTAATAGCTAGTTGTTGAGAAAGAAAACAGTTTTGAATGCAGTGCTTAACGCAAGTGAAAGTAAGTTTCGAATCATCTTGGTGTTCTGAGTCTATTTTTGGCCAGTAAATGCTGTGCGTATATAGTAAAATGAGTAAGTTGAGAGTTACTGCATAGTTTCCAAATCAGTAAGTGCCACTTGAGAAGATAAATCCAATCTTCCAATTTTTTTTAAGAAGTAGATTTTGCCTCAAAGAAAGAAGTGTTGACATTATGTTATTTATTGTGACAGAAACTGAGACATGAATCTGTTGGGTTTTTGTATGAACCTACATTCATTCTAGTGCAAGTCTGTTCCACTTGCTTATAGAGACAGTGAGTGAAAAGCCAGAATATCCAATCCACATAAATTCTAATAGTCTTGCAATCTTTTTTTCCCCCTTTGAATGTCTTTTGAGCACTTTTTGAAGTCACTTTTCAACATAATGCTTAAAATATTTCTATCGGAATTCACTTATGGACAGTTGAAATATTTCACCTTTGTTGGACTTCTTGTTTTCACTGTATTTCATTTTATTATTTTGATGTGTTTTGCTTTCTGGTTTCTCATGTTTTGAATTATTTCTTACTATTTGTATATTACAGTAACATTAATTGATGTTTGGTATTGTAGATGGTGTTTCAGTAATTGAAATGATAGTTGGTTTTTGGCTTACTCAGAGGCAACTGGTATTCTAATTGATAATTTGTATTCTATTTGGTATGTTAGATTACATTTTTCAAAGTGTCAGGTCATTACAAAATAAAAAGACAAGATATTCTCATCCAGATAAGGTCAGATTTATTTTCTAAACAAAATTTTTGACAGCAACTTGACTTCTTGACCTTGGGACAATTTCTTTTCTTAACAAATTGACAATTTTTTGATAGAGAAACATTCTACTGAAAATGTTTATCAGCCTCAGTTTTTTATTTCCATTGTGTCTGTCAGATTTCAGGACAAGGTTTTCTTTCTTACTAGTATTTTCATACTGGGTCAAACAAAGGAACTTTTTTTTAATCCATTCCCCCCTCCCCCGCCCCCAATTGCTCTTCAGAATGCCTGTGGTTCTAACGCTATTAAAAGTCCAGTTGTAACAATAAAGTAAATCAAAGTAGATACTAAAACAAACAAAAAGAGAATAGTAATAAACACAATAACAAAAATGCAGGCAACCCCAGTAAGAATTCAGTCAGCTGGGATGGTGACAACACTGATTGCAGCTTGCTGGGCGAGCTGAAGGGGGTCATATTTTACACACAATTGTTAGGTGCTTATCCCAGTAACCTGATAAATATTGCAGCATATATGCACCATACCGTGTTTTCTTTTTTGTAGAGAGGAACTAAATAATGAATTGTTAGGCAGAAGTAAAAATGCAAGACTTTAAAAATCAATCAAATTAGGCATTGTGGGGGAAAAGTTCCATTTATTCTCCTGGGCTCATATGACTTGCATAGGCCACACCTTGCGTCCAGCACCACGGTCCTGCAACATGCCCACCACAATCAATGGTAGGTCAACAGCAACCAAAAAGACCTTTATATTTGCTTAGTTAAGCTTTTCTCTTCATTCATGCCTAAGGAAGACAAGTGGTTTTTCAGATTGTCGTGTAGACCACTAAAGCAGGACTCTCTCCGTGACATTTCATGGCTTCAGGTTGTTACCTTGCATCTCTGTGAGCGCTACGGGAGTGTTTCAGTCATGCTAGGTAATCACTGTTGAATGCTAGCCTGTTGTAATTTAATAAACCACCTTCGGGGCTATAAAAACAAGCCGTTGATGGTAGGCCTAAGGTAAACATGATCTTTTTATTCATTAGGACTTTGACAGACTTAAATTAACACTGGCTCGATGCAGTTATACCACAGGTAATGTAGCCACTTTCATAGAGGAGAATAAGCTGTTCTGGCCTAAAGCCCATTTGCAAGTGTAAACCTATGTTCCTCTGGAGTCTGCAGCTCTTTAACTGTTTGGTTCTAAATCGGTGCAGATAAAGCTGCATAAACCCAGTGTGTGTACACAAGCCCCTTCTTCATGGAGTCCTCGTTCTAGTTCAGACATGCCTCTGATCGCAGTTCAGAACGCAGATCCTACCACCACCAGTGACTGGCAGGCATGGGAGGATGCTACCCTCCTCCCGTTGGAGGGTAACTAGGAAAAAAAAAACCCAAAACCAAACAAAGACAAGTAATACACCTTTGTGAAGATTTGTTTTGCTGATACAAAAGGGCTGTACAGTGATGCTTTTGCAGAAGTGATAAACAGGAGACCTAGAAAGCAACTGAAGTGGAAAAAGATGCAACATACAAATGAGAGAAAGAATGTGGTGTTGTTTCCTGCAGCCTTTGCTTGACATAAGGACATCAAGCAGGTGGGTTAGGAGGGTGATTCACTGGAAAATTGCCTGAAGAGCTGGCAAATGCGACAGGGAGGCAGAGCCTGTCTACAAGTATCTTGGGGCAAATGAAATTACAAGGGAAAGAACAAAACCAGAAACATCATTGTGTCACTGTGTAAATTCTTATTGAAAGCACAGCCTGAACATCATGGGCATTTCTGGTGCTACTTCTTGAATCTTTCTTAATGTGCATTTCAAGTCTTCATTTCTTGAAAAAGAAAAGGAACAGAGGAGGAGTGACCAGGGATGACTGGAGGTATACAAGAGCTTATTGGTGAGAAGCAGCAGTATAAACCAGGTCTCCTTAGATTGGGAATAGAAATAATAAAGAGGGGATATGATAGAGCTCTGTAGTATCATGAGTAGAATAGAGAAGTAAAGGGAAGTGGTCATTCTTGATCTCTTTCAATACAAAACTTTGGCATAACATGTTTCAAAGAAAAAGAGCTATTCCTTTACAGGCTGTATATTTAAGCTCTGTGGTTTCTTGCCATGGAAAATTACGTATGCTAAAAAATCATGTAAATTCAGAAGCCAGCTGAAAAAAATTTTGAAAGAAAATGGAAAAAAATTAACATTTAGGGAACAGTTTCTGAAACTACTATGGGTCTTGAAAATCCTGTCATCTCTCCAGTGTTTGAAAGGGGGGGGGGAGGACTGTGCAAAGCCTCAGAAAACTGAACACGTGTAAATTGTCAAGATGCACAGCATTAGTCTTTCTCTCCAGCCAGCCCAGTTCCAGGGAAGTTCTGTAACTAGTAGCTTTTCTGTTTGCTTATTTAAAGGTTTGCAGTTGTGGGGTTTTTTTACATCTGATGTAGTCAGAAGTGTTTCAACATTTTCCAAGCTATACTTGAAGCATAATCTGGGCTTAGATATGATTTCATGAATAATTTGTTACCAATGGCAAGGGACTTGATGCTGTGTTAGAAATGTGATATTTAAACTTCTGAAAAATGATTTAATTTAATGTGGGAATCCTAATGCTGTTGTAACATTTTCTCCCCAAGGTGTAGAGAAAGATAGCCATGCTTTTCTGGATGTATTTGTTATCTAAGTAGGGCACAGAGAGGGGAAAAAAAAGGAACTGCCTGTAGACTGTGCTTTCAGGCATGTGTACAGAGGGCAGCAGGTGAATTTTTCTCTCGTGCTCATTCATTTCCACTTGGGATTCAGAGCAAGCAGAAGGAGTCCATCATGGCATCAAGCATAGCTGTTTCTCTGCTGAGTCTCAGATGAAACTGGGTTTGCACGAGAAACCTTTTATGCTGCTTGCCATTTCTGAGCTCCCCCTTATCAAGGCTAGCTTCAAAAGGTGACAAAGCCGAAGCTGTCTGCAGAGCATCATTGACTTTAATGGGAAATGTGGCAATTTGCACAAGGTGCAGAAAGGGTGCTTAGCTTTTTAAGGTGGACAAATTAGCTCACTTTCTCCTTTCATGGGTGTAAAAGTTGAAAGGAACTAAATATGTAATTTGCCCATTTATATACTGCACCTTAAAGGCTCATTTTCTGCTCTCTGCCCACGCTTCCAAAGTGCTTCCTTATGACCTTGCTTATCTGTGCCTTGATGACTGCAGGCTTTCCAGAGCTGCTTTACTTCTTGTGGCCCTATATGACACTGCAGCTGAGATTTTCTTCCTCACTTCTTGCTGTGTGGTCCTCTGCACTTGCTCTGCTCTGGAAAGGGCTTTGAAGAAAGTGTCTACCTCAGTCTGCTCCTATGGCCTCCACATGGGGCTGAAACAGAATAAAAGACCCACATAAAAGAGAGAAATAACTGGAGTAATTTGTCTCCAGCATGAGCACTGACACTCCGATGATACCAAACTGAAAGGTCTTATTGCACCTGCCAGCAGCAGTTTGTTATCCCAGAGAAGGTCTACAAAGCGGGTCGGGGCACTTGCGGCTAATTAAGCACTGTTAGCTAATGGATTGTTTATACAGCTTTGTAACTCTGCATTGCATTACTGTTGCTTATTCATGTTCGTACTATCTCTGGCTAGAGACAGACACATCAGGAAAGAGCTTATAAATATCTGCTTGTACCCCAAAGCGGTACAGGGTAGAAGAGAACTGGGGCTGACCCAAACCTGACAGTCGCTACAGGGCAATGCCTCCCCAGGTGGAGATGTGTCTCAGTCCTGACACAGAATAATTTGGATACTGTGCCTTGCTGACACCAGTTCTGGGCCGAGAGCCATCTCCACCAGTACCAGAGCCGCTGCGCTATGCTCAGTGGAATAGCACAGGCGTGCTGGATGAGGTCCGCTGGGTGCAGGTGTTGCTCCATGCGGAGGTGTGTGGTGCACAACACTTGCTAGCCAGGGCTAAGATGTGACCAAAGCAGTTGCCCCAGCAGATGCCTCGGCAGAGTGACTTCTGAGTAGCGTAGGAAGTGGTCGTTCATCACTCTGGCATCTGACAAGTCAACAAAACAAATATCACCATCACATAAAACTTTGCAGGCAGGCACACTGTAGTGTGTTCTACTTCTAGTAATTTCTTCCTCCTTTTTCTTCTTTATGTTTGATTTTATTGCTTCCTGACTTGAAAGTACTTTAATACTCCACTTTTAATGTTCTCATATGCAGGTTTTATCTGGAACATTATAAATTCTTTAGTGTCATAAGCATACTACCGCTTTATAAGAGGCAAAATATGCTCAATCTAAGAGAAATGTTGCTTTGGAAAAAATTATAATGAAAAGACATAGCTGGGAGCAATAAAAGTTAGCTAGAAGCAGGATAGAGGCTGCTCTTCCCTGCTGGCAAACCGCAGAGCTGGGATGTGTTGGTAGGAAGGGAGTGAAGGTGTTTCTCCTACATGAACCTGCAAGCTCAAACAGATGCATCAGAGAAGAACAAAAGGGCAACAAGAAGAGCAGCTCCTCATGGAGACAAGAAGCTTGTATAAGGAAAAACAGATAGAAATAAAGGTAAGGAAGGGAAAGGCATCTGAAGATTTGAAAGTACAGGGAAGGATTTTTGCTGCATGCAGGAAAGGAAAAGAGCCGAGTGATACGTATAATATTTGAAGGCTCAAATCTCGTCCAGCTTCAAAACACTAAACTTCTAGTTCCCACTCTTAAATACTTGGCTTGCAGCCAGCCAGGTGCAGGGGACTGAGCCCTGTCCAGAAGCCAGTCCTCCAAAGTGAACAGTCGGCTGTGGCTACTGGCCAATATTTAAGTCTTTCACTTGCGTTTGCACTGCAGCCCTGGGTTGAAATAGTGCTCGTGATGCATTATCTTAAGCCAGAGGGAGAGGCAGGAGACGCTCCTGGGTTTTGTAGCACCTATACTGCTGTCAGAACATGCCAGTGTGCTTGTACCCAGGTATGGAGGCTGCCAAGTTCACTAAAAAATGACCATGCTGCAGGGCCAGGTACAGTCAGAGGCTATGGAGCCAGGCACGCGATGGTGCTGGGATTTTGGTGTCAGCAACTATATGGCCGAGCCCGGAGGTAGGAGAAAGACTCCACCAAACACCGTTAATTGAAGACCCGGTCTGCAGCGTACTGCTGGAGAACGTGTCTTTCTTTCTAGATGTCTTGTGTGGGTATTGTCACGCTGCAAAAAGCAATTGATGTCAACTTTAACATCTACTCTTCAGGAGATCTGTGCGGTGTTTTCTCACATCTCTGACCCACAAATCCCAGGATTCGTCAGCAGCGTGGGCTATTTGCAGGAAGAATAGGGAGAGTTTACTCTAGAGTCTGCTTAGCACCAATAGCTCACCAGGTTTTCATCTCCCATAAGCTACATGTGCTATTCGTAATAGCTTTTCTACTTCTGATTACCTCTCCCTTTGTCTCTGCTTTTCTGCATGTTATCTGGGGATGTATTTTCAACTGCTGATACCTCTTTTAAAAGGACTTTCACCCACATGAAAAAAAGGTAGCACCACAGCTTGCTGCAATATTATTGTATTATGTTTTTGCAGACTTCTAGTTTAACAAAAGAAATGTACAAAGAAAAGCAAGATCTGGTCTTTCTCTGGAAAAATCTGAAATGGTAATTAAATAAGGACACTTGCCTCTTGCATAATGGAGATTCACTCTCCTAGTCAAAAGAATGTCTTATGTGAGGAACACAATTGCAGTGGCAAGGAGAATGGGGTGAAGAATTCACAAATATATTGAATATATAGGTGACAAATCTTTGGTGTAATGGTAGGTTTTGAGCACTTTTAAGTTTTAAATATGTCCAAAGAATAATCTGTACAATTTCCAATAATGTAGGCACATGTATTTTGGTGTTATAATTTTATAGCACCTCTCTTTAGTGGAAGAAACAAAAGGTTGCATATAAACAGAATCAAATTGTTGATTGAACATGATTTTGGATGTGATCAATCTGCAAATTTTTCAGTTCTTAGGAACAATGATCTGGCTGCACTATGAAAGTGCTGGAAAAGAAGTATGGAAGTCTGAAAAAAGTGCTGCACAAATAGTTTAGGAAGCTGAGTCACAGCTGCGCAAGAGTTTATAGACTGTTTTCAGAACGCGAAGAAGCAATTTACTTGAACCTCAGAGAAATGTAGCAGTCAGTTTATGTTTGGAACCAGTTCCTAAAATAGATCACTCATTTCATCACCAAATGAAAGCACAGCCTTACTGAGATCCAGCTGGTAAGTGCTCATGCCAGGTTCCTGTTTAGCGTTGGTAGAATAACTTACTGACTCCATTGTAAGCTTCAGAGGGATGGTGGGTTTAAATAATATGACAACCAGTGGTGATGCTAAAAGGAAACAGTTGTGATTAATTTTTGTAATACCTTAGGGATAATTGCACAATATTTTGAGCATCACAAGGTTCTAGTGACTGCACAAGAAGTCAAGAGCCATTTTACATCTGGGGCTTAGCTTCTCACTGTTGGAAGGCCGTCACGGCTAAGCTATACGGCAAATGTTGTCAAAGAAATGTGTTGTCCAGGCATGCTCGTTGTCATTCTGCTCACATGGATGACTACGCTGCTTTCCCAGGATGAATCAACTGAATAAGGTGACTGGGATTTGCTGTCTGCGCGGCTGGAGTTAAACCACGACAGCGCTAAAGAAGATGCGATTTCAACAGTCTTTACAAACGGCTGGCAGTTACGTTGGCCCTGTTCCCTGGGAGGTGTGTGAGCAGTGGCTGCGGGAGAGTCCTCATCCCTTCACGCTTTCTGGCAGGAGCTCAGCTCCGGTGAAGTGCAGCAAAGTCAGCAGCTTCGATTCTGAAGGCACAGAGCCGTCTGAAAGCAGAGCCATTTGCACGGCCTTTCCTCCTGTGCGCGACCCCACTCTTCTCGCTATTTGCCTACAGAAGTGGCGACTCTCTTCTCCTTGGTAGTACATTACGGATCGAAGCGTATTAAGATTTCAGAGATTCAAAACCTCTTCTGTGACCTGGAGGTTCAGATACTTTTGACTTGCAGTGGATCTGGAAGAGCGGAGTCATTAAGGCTTTCTTGGATGTTTCAGTGAGGGATCCCTTTCACAAACATGAGCAATCTGATCAGTGATATCCAATGATTTTGAGTGACTGCAACTTACAATGTGCTTACGATATCCACATTTGCAGTTTTCAGGGTCTGCTTTTCCATCTGCTTCTCAGTTTGCCCATTTATATCTGGTTAGGGTTTTTCATTTGTTTTTTAAAACAAAGAGTGGTTGCTGATAAAAGCAGTAGGAGTCACAATTAAATTAAGCGTAAACCACTAGCATAGAATTATCATTCAGCTTTGTTGCCTGAAAGAGATTGTGTAAAGGTTTTCACCAAAGTATGCTGAGAGTAATTCAAATTGAGTTGGAGCAATTGCATCAACGTGAACATGAGGAAGTCAGAATCAGCATTTTTTTTACTGTAACACATAGGAAATTTCAACTTTGGTTTTCTCTTTGGAAAAGTAAAGCCTGTTTTTCATCACAATTTCTATTTAAAAATTGGCTATGCGACAAATTTGAGAGTGTTTGGTGTGAAAGACAATTTCCAGGGTTGTAGGTAATGTTTCACAGGACTGGTGAAAGTGGAATTGTTTTTTCAAGCTTAAGGTCATGTTATTGTTGCTTGTAGCCTTACTGTTTATCTCAGAATAGACTTTTTTTTTTTCCTTAAAAGCTAGTTACTACCTGACATGTAGCATCTTTTCCATGTGATAAGACTTCCTAACACTTGTGAATGCTCAGAAGAAAAGAAACTATCATTGCAAAGTTCTAGTCCATCAATCAGAAAACTGTCATTTAATAAAGTCTGTGGTAGTTACCTCATTAATATCATCCTGTGTAAGCTGTGTGCGTTTTTTAAAGGAATAGAAGATAATTCCTCCTGCAGGCCAGTAATGCAGTAAACCATGACTGTGTATTAATTTAAATATCTATTAGTGTGGCTGACTCTGATGTCTGCAGCACAGCAGCAAAAATGTTCACATTTTTCATTTTAATAGAAAATTCATGTTTTTATAGTTTTGTTTGTTTCTTCTTCTTCAAGAAGGCTGTTACAGCTCCATTTTAAACCATGGCAATTTTTATATTTTAGTTATTCCATGCTGGTCTCTTGTATCTAACGGTACTAATTCTTATTCCTGTCAGGTATAAGTTTATCTATTCATGGGGCTGAAAAGCGTGCGCCAATCTGTCAGAGGAGAACTGCAGCAAGCTACCCAGTGTCACAGCGTCCGCCTGTGGTTGGGCATCCTTCGCTCCCACAAGTCAGAAGGTCAATAAAAATGGAAGCCTCATCTTCTGGATCTAGTATTTCGGCAGTCACTGGTGGAAAAGCAAAAACCCATCAGCCAGGTAACAGATTTGCCTTGACGCCCTTTTCAGTTCCATTTCTTATGTGATATGCCATGATACTGTGAAGCTGGTATTAATAGCATCAGGTCATGCTTACGTGGAGATCAATCTATTGATTGTCAGAGCTATCGATTGATGTTTTGTCTATGTTTGCTGTGGTTTTGTCAGTTATAGGTTATAGGAAGTAACAATACTGGGGACAGCTGAAAGTGGGAAATAAAAATGTAAGTTTAATCTTAAAAAAACATACAACGTGGTGGTATCCAAAATGTTAATGCGCAGAGAGCTTTGGGCTATTGTTTTTTAATACTGCTCCCCTGATATGTGTTTAATTTTGATAAGCCCTGAGCTAATGGCAATGCTCTAGAGGCTACAGGCATCCCCCGTGGAACTCAGTAATTGACACTAAGGGTTTTGAACAAAGGCACAATCCAGGGCGTAGATCAAAGTCTTGCTGCTAGAATGCAAATAAAAACTTGAGATCTGAAGGAGATTTTACAACATACGTTAACTGGTTAACAAAACGAAACTTTTTAAAAGAAAGCCAGAATCTCCTGGGAACCATCAAATTCTAATTGACATCATGAGTTCATTCCTTGTTATGTTAATTGCCAGAGCTATTTTAGAAGTATCTTTTCTTGTAACAGGGGAGTACATTTGTGCTGGCCATGTTCAGTCATTCTGCGCAGTAAAAATTAAACTCCAAATTTCTTTCCTGAGTAGAGCAAATTAAGGCTGCCGATGAAGCCCGTTCTGTAGCTTCTGTATTGAAGGCTCTCGGTAATCTTCCAGTGTTGCTGCCCAGGAAAGGGCATGATGTGCCCTGTATGCAGCTACTTGGGTGTCCTGGGGCAGAATCTGGAGACAAACCTCAGCATCCTTCTATTACCTTGCAGATCTAGTAAATGCCTTAAATTTTGTAGAAGTTGAAAATTTAGATTACTTATTGTGGGTTGCTAGGCAGGTCTACTGCCATGAGTTTCATTCACCCATACTATTTAGTCACCATAATCTTTGTCAACATAGATTAATTAAGAATTTACAGTGACTCATAACCACATGCTTTGTTTATTTCAGTTCCTCTGTTCACTTGTTTGTTCGTCTATTTTTTCAGCTTCTATGTTTTTTTCTTTGAAGTACAGAAATTACTACTACAGAAATATTGTTGTCACTAAAGACACATAATAATGACTGCACCATGTTAAAAGATTGACAAAAAACCCAGCATCACACTTTGTGAAAAAAGTATCTTGAACTTGCACAATGGCAATGTTCATTTTGAGCTGCTACACATTCTGCACCTATGTGTTGATAGATATGGGCCTGTGTTTTAATACTAAATAACGTACAAGCAGTATATGCTGGCTTCTGATTGAGAAAAAGATCCCTTTTTAGGTAGACCCCAGAGGTTTCCTAAAATGGAGCTCATTAGTGAGCATCATTTGGATGATGATTCTCTGAGGAATTTAGCTTTTACTACAGTCATATGAGATTAGTTTTGTCTATCATATTCTGCTCTTTTAGACAATAACATCTATGACCTACAGAGAACATGCTTGGCAGCTTGGTTCAAAGAGGCATTTAGTATTATGAGCTTCACTGAAGTTAAGAGGAGTTAATGGTGCCCAGAGCCTTAAAGGCTGCAGATTTTTATAAATGTGTTGTATGACAGGAGTCTTCTCTTAACCAACTTACAGCGTCATTGTTTCATTTGGAATGAAATAATGTTTTTATGATTGGGGTCTGACTTTTTAATTCTATATAGGAACACTAAATTTGCCTATGTGTCCAGGTTAAATTACAACCATTTGAGCTGTATGCAAGTAGAGTCTAAGAAAGAATATGGTCGGGCAGCAATAGTAATAAATAACAGTCCTAAGAGAAAATTTTGATTTAAACCTAAAGCCATATGTTATTTATTTTTAGTCAGCCACAAATGAACAGCTGTAGCTTCATAAAAAATTAGCCTAATACACTAGCTGACCAATGGCAGTTTCTTATCTAAGGCTGTATGTTATAAATAGTTTGGGGTTTTAGAGAGAAAATGTTCTGACGTGTATTAATTACTCAGGTAATGGATCTTACACCACCATTTTCTAAGCTATCCTCCTGCTATTGCATACCGTAAATTCTTCAGGTTTTTGTTCAGTCTAATTTTAAATAGCTCATACATCTTGGGTTCTTCCTTCCGTTGGAGTTCTGTTATCACAAGCAAGTAGGTCTCACTGTTGGAATAGTATATGTTCTATTCAGCATGAAATTTCCTTTGTCCAGTTAACAAATACTCTGAACATGATGACAGTCTGGCATAATAGATTGTACAGAGAGGTATTCTGAGGACTTAAAATGGCATTTCTAACTCTTATCAATCAGAGAGGCTAGAACCATGGAAAGAAAAGATCCTTGATAAAATGACAGAGTTACGAATGAGTGTATTATTTCCCTCTAACAGCACACTGCTGTTGTTTTCTGCATACTGCTTTGTTTCCTTTGGCCACTTTTCTTCTTTCCAGAATGACACTTTTTATTATTTATCATGAATTCTTTTTAACTGGCAGCTGTTTCCTTTGACTGAAGTTTATACGTAGCTACATGTTAAGGAGGAGGAACTATAGATGTTGTTTGGTGTTACAGCACTGCTTTCCAGCTTGCTTCCCTGCCAGTTTTGTACCTGGTAAGGAGCCTGAGGTTGATGACTTCCACTATTAGTCTGGGTGTTAGAGTGGCTAACGAGCAATGAGCTGTCTGTAATGTGCTTTTTTTAAAAAAAAAAAATTGTCTTGTGCAAGCTTGCAAAGAAGTACTGCTCAGCTACAAGCAGAACTGCAGCTTCTGAGCTCTGATTTTAAGCAGATCAGAAGGTATAAAGTAATCAAAACAAAACACAGAGAAAAATGAAGAAATGAGTGGAAGAAAATGGCTATTAATGGGGAAGACTCCCAATACATCTGCAGGTGCACCTGTATGAGGAAAGTTCCTCTGAGAAAGGAGGAAAGCAAAGACAAGTAAAGCAATCAGATGGTAAATTTAGATGCAATGATATTAAAGTAAATATGCATTCCTTCCAGAATCATGGAGGGCGACAGTATTTTTAGTTTTGAGAAACCTTCAGTTACTGTCTCCCGGTTACGTGAGCGGTTGCGGTATAATGCAGCTCATGGGGTACTGGGCTACTGAAGTACAGGATTTGAAGCACTTAGGGCAAACATTTGGCTGGTGTAAATTCTTACAGCTCTCCTGAAGACAGGTTATGTTCGATGTGTCCGTGTTGCACACGGGAGGCTTGTTTTGAAAGCGGTGGTAACGAGCATTTAGGTTTTCTGTAAAAGCAGCAGAGCCAAGTACTGAACAAGCCTAAAGGAGGTTAAACTGTCACCCCAGTCCATTCCCTCAGTGTCGGGGTTAGGCGAATCTGGGGACCAAAAAAAAAAACAAAAAACAAAACATGCTTGCCTCACTTCCAGTGGTGTTGCACCTTTTCCTATGGAGTAAGCAGGACTTCAGTTTCTGTGGTTTTGCCTGCTCTTTCCATTGATGCTCTTTATTCCAAATCATGACAATGTTACCGTACTTGTTCCTATTGGTGATGAATTCCTTTATTCTCAGACTCTGCAGAACTTGTCAAACCTAGTTTCTCTAGGAGTCATTAAATTTGCTGGCTGTGGAAAAATTGCCTAATTTAATAAGTCTAAGCACCAGTAAAGTGAATTCTTTCATTGTGTGAAACTCTGGAATCTTCTTGGGTCTTCTCTACTTGCAACACTTGCTAACAGTTGTTACCCATTTTGTAATAACAGGGATTCAAAGGTTCCCCAGCAAGATTTTCTTTCTGTATGCTTCCTGCAAAGGCCTCTGGTTAAACCTTAATGCATTTTGTGGTTTATATAGAAATGTATATATAATAATGTAGATGCTAATTTACATCACTTGTACAAAGTAGATCTGCAGGCAATCCACACATCCAACACGAAGGGATGAAATAATTGAAATAATTTGAAATAATTTATTTCCAGAATTTAGTAAATATGTTATGTAAAGAGTCTTCACTCCAGGAAACACATAAAAATATTTTAGAAATTTCTGATTTCAATAGTTTACTGTTCAAAAAGACCTCCTTCAAAGCCAAAGAACGGTACATTTTGGAATGGAGATTCCTTACGATGTGAAATGATATAGGCATATCCATGATATTTGGAAGAACTTTATGTTCAATGGCAAGAAAACACCTACTGAAAGGGCTGGTTTCTGGCATGATGGTGGAAGTCTAGTGGGGTTGCTGGAATTCAGCGAGAATCTTTTTTTGGCAGTCTCTTGCCTTCTATGACAAATAGTACCAGATAGATTATATTATAAATGTTAAAGGAAGATGTGTTTGCCTTAAGCATGCTTTTCTTGACTTTTGGATCCTCTGGTTTTTATTGCTTATCAAACTGTAGCATTTTTATTGATGCCTGTAGTTATTGGGCATGAAACTAAGAAAGAAGAGCTAGTGGTGTCAGCCGACAGAACAACTGACTTAAGAGGCAAGGAAAAATGCATGGTTCTTGAAACTGTGGCAAGCAAAATTAAAGCAAAATAGGAAATGTATGTTTAATGAGCTTAGTCACAACTTAATGAACTTTGAATCATCAAGGAAGCTAGAACGGAGTCCTTAAAAAATGATAATTCACTGTGCAAAAGATATTCTTTTCTCATCACAAAATGTGCACATGCTTGTCAGCGTTCACATTTGGTTCTGAATGGTCTTTAGAAGATCTGTGTTAGTTAGATGTGATTTGTTGGTTAAATCACATTCTATTTTCTTTGTTGACTGGCAGGGCGAGTGCCATGCACCTCTCAGACTAAAAGAATAAACTGCTGCAAATAATTCTGCCAGAAAGCTCTGTCATGCAAATAATTGTTGGCAGCAAACAGAGGCATGGTATGGGAATGGCTGATGTAAACTCACCTGAAAATTTGAATTCACAGACAGTAGTACTGTTATCTTACTCGTCTAACATTATTAGGGGAGCAGGCTTTTTCAATATGTTGCCTTCTGGGTGTATATAGAACTTCCTCTCATGTGGAATGAAGCATGGAAAAAGCCAGCAGATTTCAGAAAAGTTTAATATTCCCCTCATTAAGCTAATTTTCATACTACAAAAAAATATGTTTATAAGAATTGTCCCTATGCAGAAGGGACATTAATGTCAAAGAAACCAGCCTGCATACTTAACTTCTCTGTATCTACAGCTTGTGTTCAATACAATGCAAGTTCAATACACCCGACAAAATTTCTTCCATGTCTGTACCTCAAAGCGGGAGCTGGAAATACATCCCTGCTGAACACAGAGACAGTTCATTCTCCTCACTATTGGTGCTCTGGAGCCTCTGCAAAGCTCCTAATGAGAACAGTTTGCCTCAATTACAATGAGGACCTTTTGTTGGGGCTGAGTGACAGGTCGTCACATGGTGATTATGCGGTACTTTGAACTTCAGAGCTGAACTAGCTAGCAGATGATGCAGAGCCTGAAATCTTCTGTCGCTTTGCTTAGTCATTCAGCCCATTTCATTCATCACTTTACTTTTCTAGGGCAAAAGCCACTTTTTGATAATTCTTGTTCCTAAACCATTCGTTCTAGTGATTTGGAGAACAGTTTTGCAAACAGAGCGTTTAAAAAAAAAAAAAAAAGAAAGAAAGAAAGAAAAAAGCTAGAGGATAAAGCACTGTTTTTCAATGCTATCTTGTTTAATTTAAAAATATTTGATTTAGGTAGAAATTGAATCCCTTTGTATCAATTTGTGCTGCACATGACACACAAGTACTGATCCTACCTGGGACCTCTGCACACCCTCAATAAGGGGCTTCAAAAATAATATTAATAATTTTAAGTGGTGGCTTTGAGGGTGTTCTACTTCTCTGGGGAGTATGTATTTTTAAACTCATCTCTTTTCAAAGACTTCTTTTTTTACCCCTTCCTGCTTTGATCAGTCTCCTGTTTGCTGTTGTAAAGTGATCTTTCATCCACTCTTGCAATCAATTATGTATGGTTACTTTAAAATCAGTGCAGCGTACCCTCAGATTTTGACTCCCATAGCTGTTAGTTTACAACATGTAGTCGCCCTGTGAAGGCTGCAAAATGCTGCGCTCTCTGGATGTTCTCGATTGTTCCACTGTCTCAAGTGGGAACTTGTCCAAAATAGGAACAGGCAGCCAGATGTGGCTTGGCACCAAATGGGGAATATCGCTGATCCCAAGGCAAGGTTATGTCCTGAGACCAGTGTACCATAATTGTCGTATGACAATTAAGAAAATTCTTGGACCGCTCTAGATTTTGCTGAAGGAAATAGACAATATGTATAAAATTTTGCAATGTTTCTGAGAAAGTAATGACCCATTTTATTTTAAAAATAGCTTAACATTCAAGAAGCAGTGAGAGAGACTTTAAATAATCAGTTGTTATGTTCCTATAATGCTTGACTGAAAAACGTGGCTTTTTCTTAGCTCTATAGTTCTTGCTTAAAGGGGGCTTAGTATTATGTAAGCCTCTATTTCTAGTGTAAAATATGTTTCATATATTCCAAGGAAAGATTCTTGCAGGTAGACTGTCAAAAGATGGAACAAACTAGTTTCTACTTTGGCAGAGATGCTTTTAAGATCGGAAAAGGGATTTGACTGTAACAGGGCTGCGTGGCATTACTAATTTGCACAAAAGGTTTGTTCCAGTCCAAAAGATAGCAAGACCTCTTTCCTAACACCAAGCCTGCTGGTTCATTCTGAAATCTCAGAATTAAGCCAGACCTTTCTTTATAATTAAAAAAAATAAGGGGGGGGGGGGGGCTTGCTCCTTGGGTGAGTACATATAATACAGGTAAGTGCATCTAGGCATCAGAAAACACTAGAAATTCCAACCAGTGCAATGTACTATGGTGCCCCAAAAGCCCAAAGACCCAAAAGAATTGCATACAACTCAACATCACTGCTTACAGCGGGCAGCAAGGCAGCAGCGAAGTAAAAGTGGCATCATTTTTGATCTGGTCCTTGTTCCAGAAGAGAAAAATCCCTTTGGGTGATTCAGATCGCTGCCCTTCCCTGTGCCATGAGTGGCTGGATGTCTCAGGAAAGCAGAGCTGTTTGCTGCATGCAGGATAACTCCACAGAGCCACAATATTTGCTGGTCACATCCTTGGGGTATGCAGTTCTGTACCTGCTATGCTGCAGAGGCCCAATGGAGCACAAAGGACATGGATTTTTGAGGTCTTCAATACTGATAACATTCAGGGTACTTAAAACAGAAAAAGGGAGATAGCACTAGAGTTTAGGACTTTGTTTAGACCTTGCTTTGCAAATGCACCTAGCAAAGGAAAGGAATTCAGCACCTGCTAGACTGATGGCATAAAGAAGTTACTTGCACTTCAATGAGACTGGAAGGTTTTTAAGGGTCATCAAAAAGGGCACATGCTTTCCAGGCCCTTTTTGCTGCCAGAATGCCTAAAAATGATGACCCTTGCCATGCAGATGCTCTCCTACTGCTTGCAAAAGAGACTCTGCTTAATGCCAATTGCTGAAATTAATCTCTTTGGATAGGCATCCTCTGTGAACAGCCCCAAACTAGTCCATGCATTTTAATGGCAAAGTGCTCTATTTCTCCTTAGCGGGTCTTGGTAATTTTAGTAGGTTGCAGGGCTTATAGAAAGACCACCCGCACCAGCATTAGGGGCAGGATTCCTACTGCTTGTGAGGTACTCTCAAAGACAAATTAAAAAAATCTGAGAAAACAATATTTTTATACAATCAATATATAAATATTGCCTCCATTCTTCAGCTTCAATTTGTAACCGAATGATGATATTTATCTTAACCTCACCCTAATTAGGTCTCCACACACCCAGACCTGTAGGCTGGAACCATATCCTCTCCCTGTGATAGACTAGGGTGGGATTCACTGTGCCACCCTCAGATTCCGTACAGGAAGGCATGTTTTACAGGGTCAGCGTGATAGCTCTTATCTGAGACTAAAGTAAGAAAGGCTTTTTGCAGTGGCGGTGAATTCCTGGGCTTCGTGGCCCTAGCCTGGATGTTAGGGTTATTATGGGTGACACTGGAAGTGAGGAGCAGGCCCAGTAGCTCATGAAGGCTGGAAACAAGACAAGTAAAAGGGGAAGGGAGGAATGCGATGGCTACCTGTTAGCTCGCAAGGGACATTGAGTATAAAAGGAACAGATCTGTAGAGGAAAGAGGCATTGGTAGCCAATGAATCATTATCTAGGTGAAACCTTCCGCTCCAGAAGTCTCTAAATCTCTGCAAGCTGGAAGGATCAGGTTGGGGATAGACTGGATGTTCTTGCCCTGTTCGTATTCCCTTTGCCTAAGCATCTGCTGTCAGAAATAGGATCCTGCTCTGGACAGACCTCTGTTCTGCTATCCTGTCTTTAGGATAACCATTTTCACATTCCTATGCTATGTTCATTCCTCAGCATTCTCAGGACAGCTGAAGTTGCCAAAATAGTTTAGCTGCTGGTACTTTCTGCAGCAATGTATTACCTGGATGTGTTTAGATGGTGAAAGCAGCAATAGGCTATGGTGTAATGGGAGTCTGTATAATTGGTTGTTGCATTAAAATGCACCTGGAAGAGATATCTGGTATCTTGTAAAAGCTGTCTTGATGTCCCATGTTATAATGAAATAAATCTTTGGTGCCCTGAAGTCATCTGCTAGGTCATGCCTCAGCCCCGTGCAGCCAGCTTTTCTGCTTGTCTCATCAGTACTGCTGACTTGAGAACTGGGCAAGCTTTTTGCAATAAACAGTTTATTCAGCAAATGTTTTCTTCCTCTCCTCTTTATGAATTGCCTGCGAACAATTCCAGATATTGTTAAAGGTAGATGGTAACCAAGGCATTTATCATTCACAAGTAGTTAGGTTTATCAAACACGGACAAATGTTTGAACACGTGTGATAGTCATCTTTGGTAGCTATGTTTTTGTGTGTACGCTCACAGCATAAGAGGAAAGAGGTAGAACTAAAAGATAATCTTTCTTACTGTTATTTTTGTATAAATAAGAGTACTAGGAAATGGGCTGAATTGTTCGGTCCATTTAGATCTCAGACTTCTTTCTGGATTCTCATTTGCAACATACAACTGTGCAGAAATGTCTCTGCTTAGTTACACACTGTGGCTTTGTGCCGTTTTCAGGCTGTCTCCTGCGGACTCCTATCCCCGGCATTGTGGCACTTTCAAAGGATAGCTTTGTTCCCAGTAGGAGAGCACACGCTTCGGTGCCCTATCTCTTTGTGTTACTGGTGATGAGAAGTGCTTCTAGGGGGTAATTCCAAAGGCTGGTTGTGCAACTGTCCTACTGATTGTGTAAGGATCTGCCCAGGGGCCACGTAGAGCCGACTAACTGAAAATATTAGGCACGGGAATATGAGACATGCTGTTCTTGGGGCTTCTGTGCGGACATTTGCATCCTTTCAACTCGCAGAACATTGAGGCATCCTCTGAGCGTAGATGGGAAGTGAAGAAAGAGGTTGTGTGCTTTTGCACAGCAGTCCAGTGGTTTGGGTGCTTGTCCATGTGGGAGACGGGGATTATCAGCTCTCCCCAGCTGTTGTCCCGTTTGAACTCACCGCTTACGAGATGTCCCCTTCTTGATAAGGGCACAGTGTTGGTGGGTTTGACTGTCCCCATGCCCACAGTTCATTCCAGGCAGTGACCGAATTAGAAATGCAGGAATTGAGGGTTAGCAGGACCCTGTCCCCACAGCCTGGTGTCTGGGCTGTTTTGGCAGTAGAGGAGATGTTCAAGGTCTGGCTCTGAACCAAGGGCTATCCATCCATTTTGTCTGTGGCTGTCTGCGGAAAAGGCATACACAGCATGAGAGAGAAATAAAGAACAAGTGCTGAACATAGGAATCCCCACTTCTCTGTATTTAACTGGCTGAGTGGACTTCTCTGTGTCTGATGCCAGCCAGGGTTTAATGGAGAGGAGAATGGACACCATATGTCTTCCAAATGCCTTAGTTTGTGATAAGTTAGTAATATTAGGTGTTTAGAAATCTCCCCTTCACTGCTGCTGCTTCTGGAAGATAAGAAAAGAGTTTGTATTAACATAATTAAACATATGTCATGCCTTACAGTGTATTGCAATACAAAGGGAAACTATTTTTAAGTTGCCTTTCAAAAGTAATTCCAGTATTGTTATTACCGTACCCTTGACATGACCATGCACAGAGACAGCTATGGCATAGTTCCTTCATGCTAAACAGAATGATTTGGGTTTTGCATTTATCTTTTTTTTTTTTTTTCTTTTTTTTTCTCCCTAACATTCATTGGACTTCCTTGTGGAAAAAGAAGTAGCCCTATGTATTTATTCCAATAACTTTCAAAACTAACAAGGCATTTTTGTGCTTTTACACTCAGCTTTTGATTCTTGGACACAAACATGCAGACACGTTATTTTATCTGTAATCAGTGACAAAACCATTAAGATAAATAGTGTTTTCTGCATAGTGGCTGATTTGATTAGCTATGCTGAATAGTGACAGAGTATACACTTTTTTTAAGGTAACTGGTAAACTAATTAAGAATATCGAGAGTTATATCCAAGTCTTTACGTATTTATAGACATATATGGCAATCTACCGGGTCAGAGGTTTTTTCAAAGGTCTGCAAATACTTCCACAGGGTGCCTAGTTTTTTAGTCTTGGAAGCATATTGTGTATTAATGCTGTTATAATGGAGTGCTTTGACTTAAATCAGAAGTCTCTAAAGGCTTCTCTTTCCACATGTATCATTACCTATTATTTGTGATTCTTCCAAAACTCTGTATGTGCTTTGTAGATAGATGGGGGCAAATCCTGTGACCTACATAGGTAAAAGTAAGTCCCTCAAATTAGGGAAAATTGGGTCCTTTAAGATACTCCCAGTTTGTCACTACAGGTACGTATGTGCCAGCACTGCCACACTATACAGAAATTACTGCAGATGTGGCAGACAGCTGGTCTGATGCGTTGCACTATCTTAAATATACAGATGTGTCACCAAATTCTCAGAAACAGAGAATTAAACATATGACTTCTCCTGTCCTTATCCCCATTGCCACGTTCAAAAGGAACCCAAGGCTGGAAACAAGCATCAAAATGAAAGAAAAAGGGAACTCGTCACCACCACCCCCCTTGTAAAAATCTGAAACGGCGTTGAAGCTGTAAGGTAGAGGAAGCTTAGCACTACTGGTAAGGAACAAGGACAGAAGGAAAGCTTCTGTGTAATGGTCTTATTTCAGAAAAGAGTCGAATGCTGGGCTGGAGGGCCAAAAAGTTGCAGATTGAAAACGGAGCCTTTTTCTTCTGTGTGGAGAAAGGGGCAGCTCGAGGCAGGACACGGGGTATGTTTCTGCATCATGTGCTGCGAAGATACTCGTGAAAGAAGACACGCAGCCTTTGCCCTGACTTAAGTGTGGCTTTTGATGGGAAACCTTGCAGGTTTGAGGGAACTGCCCTCTTGTACGGGTGCACGTGCAGCCACCTCGCCGGTGTGCGGTGGCTCAGCTGGGAGCGAGGTCCCAGTGAACCAGTAGAGTTACTGGGGAGCGAAGACCGCAGGAGGAAGGTGAGCCCGACTCACCGGCGTTACTGCCTCGCGGCTGGTGGCTTGCAGATCATCACTGTTAACCTGATCTCCCGAAGGACATTTTGACATTTCCAGGATTCTTGTTCTTAAATCCCCGTGGGGAGGAGAAAAATATATCTTGAAAAATGCTGATATGGCATCCTTTCATATCTGTTCAAGAGGAGAACAAGCACTGAAAGACAGAGTTATCCTTCGTGATGCAAAACTCATTTCTGTGTGGACTCAGCCTGTACTTTCAGGACTGTCTTAGCTGTACCTGGAGAGGACAAACCCTTCCACCTGGACAAAAGAGTTGTAAGGAAACTCTGAAACATCCTCCTCTTTGTTTCCTCTTTTTTATTTCCATTGAGGAAAGCAATATCTACACTAGAGTTAGTCAAGAGGAAACAATGTTTTATGTTTAATATGAAGCTGACCAGGATGAAATCAAATGATCCTGCTGATATTAAATTTTGGACCTTCATAATTACAGACCCATAAATTAAAATTGATTCCATTTAAAAAATGTGGCCACTAACAACAAGTTTTTAAACATACCTAGTATGTCCTTCTCCTACAACTCTATTTCTTTATTCCTCTGTTTCTTCTTTTTAATTGTTATGTGATATTTTGTCTTATCAACAGTACCTTCCCAGGGTGGAACTCTGCACTATCGTACATGACAGTTTTAAGAGCAGCAACAAGAAATTAAATAATTTTAATATATGAAAATATATCTAATATAATCACTGCAGTAAGACTGATGCACAGAGTAACACTCTGGCATCCAGTTTATGCTGCAGAAGAGAAAAATGCTTAGGCAGAAAGAATATTACAATACTGTACTGGTTGGCAAGGAACAAAACAGATTGTGATATAGATTTCTTCTGGAAAACAATCCGAGATTCTTTCCAACCAATGTAGCAAAAGGAGATGTCTTTACAAGGCTTGTGAGACACATCAGCCTTCTACCTAAAGGTACATAAATAACTGTCTCTGAGCCACTGCTTTCAGGACAACTTTGTCTTCCTAGGAAGACGTGTATATTAACGTATATTTGGATATATTCTATGACTTGGGGAACAGCTGTTTTTCTTGTGCAATAGTTGAACCAATATGTTTTTATCCATTAAGATGTGTTGTCTAGCGCAGTCATGCAATGGATGGTGGGAGGACCCACTATGGTGTACGTTTTGTTTCACTGCTGTCACAGAAATGAGAAATGCCAGAACTGAGCTCAGTAAAGCTGTGGATTTCACGTGTGTGTATAGCCCTGACTAACACGTATAGGTGACGCTTTAAGCAATTTCCATCTGAAACTGTGCTTGGCTGTAGATGACCTGCCTTGCACTCACAGTGAGATGCCGGTAGAAAACGGACCTGCAGGTACGTTTGGGTGACCCTTTACCCTGTGGTGACCTGGGTTTGCCGATAGTGAAAAATGCACCAGGCGCAGTAGCTTTCTGCTTGCTTTCAAGAAGAGGCTCTGGTGGAAAGGAGCAACTTCTCTGTGGAAACTACAGGCAGTACTTAATGTAGCAAAACAAAACTGCTCATATTAGAATTATATTTGCTCTTGATAATATATTACCCTGTTAGAGGTAGATGCTCCTGTGATAGGAGCATCTACCCACATGGCATACTAGTTATTTGCTACTCGTATTTAGTGTCCATGCTGAAGTACAAGCATTGTGAAAGTACCTGTTTGCTGCCAAAGTGATTTTTTTTAAAAAAATAAGAAATCGGCTCACTGTAGTGATAGAAGTCACTGGCTAGCTGCCTTTTCAGAAAAAGCCTTTGAAGCTGCAAATTTTTCTCTACAGAAACTTCTAGAACTGTAGGCAAAACATTTGTTTTTACTTGCTGAGTTAATTGGAAATGAGGGACGACAAAGAAAAGAGACTGTGATTTCAGAAAGCAACTGAGTCAAGTATTTCTGTTCCAACCAATGAGCAGAACCTAAGTGGTAAAACTCTTCAAGAAGCGCTGGCTGCCTCAATGAATTACAAAGATGAGCTCTGTTCTCACATGTCTGTTCAAAAATATGGAGTAAATATGAGACCTTTACTGTGCATTGAGAAACAACAGCACTTGTTTCATCAGCTTAATTTTATAGTCTTTATTTTGGTGCCAAATACTGAAGCTATGCGCATTTTTCTGTGCACCCAAGTGCTCATGCTCAATTTCAGACCACAACGTGAGGGTATCTGTCTACAAATATGATTTGCACATCACAGGCATATATAAAAATGTGCAGGCTTTCCAAATCTGGCTCCAGATGTTTTGTGTGCAAGAAAAATAGACTTTTGCTTGTAAAGTTCATGTCTAAAAAGCTGATTGCGATAATTGGCTGGATACTAGATGCATGTAACAAGGCCTCATCCAGCAAAGAACCTGAGTATGTCCTTAATTTTAAGCAGGCACAAAATCTCTCTCACTGCAGTGGGAATAACCTTGTTTAACATTAGTACCATATTAACTACCTTGCTACATTATTCGCTTCTCTCATACATGTGATCATTTTAATATTCAGAAGTACATCAAAACTCTGGTTTACAACAAGCCATCTCATTCAGCCTTTAAAAATGAAATGTCTTTTTAAAAATCTCATTCATTTTCCTAACCTAATTAGTAGAGATCCTTCAAAACAAATAACAGAAAAAGTATGCTTTTTTTTATGCACTAGTTTATGCAACAATGAGTAAATCAGAGTGAATGTCATGAGCTAATTTAAAATATGACTTCAGTTAAACTAAAATGTCTCGGTTGAGAAAAATCTCAGACTGATCTTTTAATAAAATCACATGAAATTTGATAAATCTAATATTTATTTCACTTTTATTTGTGTTTGTTTATTTCTAATGTTTCTATGGAAAGAGGGTCTTTCCCTCCCAACCTCCCAGGCAATATTGCTTAGGGTTTACTCAGTGGGAGATGTCACTGAGAAAGCATAAATCAGCAGCTGCTAAAGCAAGAAGGAAATGCTGGAGCCAGGCTAGTGATCCCTCAATAGCAGCAGTGACACCAGATAACTATCTTGGTTTGTGGTATTGCAGATCTGTGGTAAGATAAAGAAAAGAAATCTCTTTGGGATGTGGGAGAGAACACTGTGGCTTTTTCCAAAGAGCTGCTAGGCTAAAACCTTTGTCTGCCAACAAATCAGCAATGATTAATTTGGCCAGTCCACGACCCATCATGTAGGGGTTGTTTCAGCTGAAAAAATGCAGTGTTCCCTCCTGCAAAGCGGGTGCTGAGGGAGAGGGACGAGAGGAGAAGGAAATGTGCCCGGATTCAAGTCTGTTTAGTGACACCATGAAGATCATGGAAGAAGAAAATGTTCCTGCAACCACTTATTTAAAAGCTATGTTGTTGGCAAATATATTTCTTCTTCTCCTTGTGTCGGTGGAGGCAAGTTTGTGATTAGCCGTGTATTATATCACAAATGATTGGTAGAAGATTATGCCTACAATTTTGAGTGAAATCAGACTGGATGATGTTGTTGCTCTGATACTTGTGCAGTGAGGCCAGATATTAAGGCTACTGTGAATCAGAGAAGCATATAAGACTGTCATTTGTGTGGATTGCTGGAAGCTCCCCATACTGCAAATGAGTCAAATACAGGAGAGGAGATTTGAATGCAGCAAAAGTTGCATTGGCTTCATAGGCTGAACAGCAGTCACGTTTAGGCTGGATGTTTTCTGACCACTTTCTAGACAGTATTTTTTATTACTTAAAAAAGTGGCTTTGAAATTGAATATGTACGTTCTCCAACAGCTTCATTTTATTAACAGGCCTGTGGTTAGATAGTGCATCAGATATCAGTGCTTCGGGAGCAAAATTGCTGGCTGGCTCTCGCTTCCTTTCTCCCTGGCCCAATTAGTTCAGATCTGTTGGAGATGCTGCAGGGATCCTGCAACCTTCATGTGTTTTCAGGAGCAGGGATTTGGGTCTAACAAGGATGGAGGGTTGGGGGGAAGAAGGGGTATTTTGTATTTGTCAGTATTGTCGTTATTTTGCTCTAACTAGGGTTGAAATGGAGAAGAAAGGCTGGTGGACTTGAGGATGTAAATATGTAATGATGTATGTTAAAAGTGGTAGCTGAGTATTTAATGAGAAATTGAATGATATCACTTGCAAAGCTGCTGAACCGAATTGTTGTCCATTGCTTACTTCTCTACTTCCATCCTATTGTTTATGCGCCTTTTCTAGCAGCTGCAGTATTTTTCCTTGGTCCCCAGAATTCTCTTCTGGGGCAAATCCTAGCCTCCTACCTCTGAGGCCATCTGCAGATTTCCCTAGGCCGCTATTATATGAATAATCAGCTGTCTCACTTAAGAAATTCTCTTTGCTCTACATCATTAAATGTTGACTCCTGCTGCTGCTATGACAGATCCCTTTACAGGAATCTTCAAGGGGAGCTGTCTCTGATGTTAACAGTGGGTCTTTGCTGTGGAACAAAAGAACGTACTGGGGCAAGCATGAGATGGTTAGAATTTATAATATTTTAAGACTGGGAAATAAAACAAGGTTGAAGCTGGTGTATGTATACCCATTTTGAGATCTGTATTTCCAAAAAGTGAAGAAGGGTCTTATTTGAAGCATTGAGTAATTTTGTGCCCAGGAATATCATTTGTAGCTCTCATTAAGGCAGTGGTGAGATAGTCATTTGGTGAGGGAGGGGGGAAGATACAGTGGGCTAGGAGGGAATTCAAAACAAGACCAGCTTGTTATAGGCAGACTGTAGAAGAAAGGAAAATGCATCCATCAAAAGCACGAGTGATAGCCTCTAGGGAAGGCACAGTAATGGACTAAATGACCTGAAGGTTTCTTCTTCCACCACGGCCTTTTTGTTGTGAAGTCCCTTCCCAGATATCTCCCTGACCGCTGCAGCTCTCTGCTAACTGTGTATTAGTTATTCAAGAGCATCGCCTCTAACAGATGCCTTTGTGAAAGGTTTTGCTGCCACTCCAAAAACCAGCCACGTGCCCAGTAGCTCCCTCTTTTTCTCTGGCTGTATCCAAGTTCCCTGTAGCCAGCAGCTTAAGCCCGTTTGCCCAGTACCTTCTCCTGTCTGCTCGTGATGTGCAGCTGCCTTTCTCTGCATGGGAAGGGTCTGTTTCCAAAACTTCCCACGTAATTTGCTCGTGTTGAAAGAACACTGAAATGGGCAAATCTTGTACCTATTTACATGTGTAAATAGGTTTGAAACTGTGACCTGCTGGCCCGTCCTTTTATTCTGCAGTGCTTTTAAACAGCAACCATTACGTACCAGAGGGAGCCCCTTCGAAAAGGACTGCAGTACTG
Organism: Astur gentilis; assembly: GCF_929443795.1. Lineage (NCBI taxonomy): Eukaryota > Metazoa > Chordata > Aves > Accipitriformes > Accipitridae > Astur > Astur gentilis. The sequence continues at coordinate 15,630,864 of NC_064913.1, forward strand.
GCGTGCTTCCTAGACCATAGCGTGCCATCAGCTTGGCATGTGAGAACTTACGGTGTCCTGCGGCTGAAACATGCTGTCCGTGCTCTTTTTGTCTTAATGGTTGTTTTCTGTCTTGAGACTTAATTCATCCTTTGTGTGTTAGTGTGTTTTATTTTAGCCTGGTTGTTCCTGTAGTGCTGTGTCATTTGTAACACCACCTCTTGTCTTTCTTCACGTTTTGGCATTCTTTTTGTAGATGGTATGGTGAGGGGGTGCTCATGGCATGGCGGCATGTGTTCACCTGAACGAGGGACTTGCCAGTGGTGACTCTGCATCGTTGCTGATAGCAGAGAACGTTGTTGTTTCATTCTATTTAGCTTTAAATCAGTCCATATTCTATCTAAAGCTGCATGGGAAAGCAGCTTTTTTTGAAGAAAAATTGGTTCTGCTAGGGGGAAAAAAATTAAGTAGCTTTATTCAATGTGTATGTTCCCTCACCTGAAAGCCCCTTGGCTGGATTTTCTACTGCACTGTCACAAACCCCATCAATCTCTTCAATTTCTTCAGAAGGAAGAGAGGATTTGCAGGTTAACCGGCTGGAAACACAAATATGGATAAAACCAGACATACAGAAGACAGATGTGGACTTTTCAGAAATTCTTAATGCAATACAAGAAAGTAAGTTATTCCTTGGATGCAAAATTGAGTTTATGGTAGAAGAATCATTTGAGATGCGTTGAAGTTGTAACTGAAGGAACATACAAAGTGATGAACTGAATGATGAGTATGTATTACTAAAATCTCTGAGAAAGTTCAATGGGTTATTGAAGGCCAGTAAGAAATCTTTTACTATCAGAGAAGTCATAGTAAGATTTGAATTATTATGTGCCTAAGAGTTCCAGCAGTATGTATTTCCTATGCAGAAGTAATCAGAAATATTAAGATTCCTGTTACTCTAACCCGTTCCTTACACTCTTGAATAGCTGTGTGAACTAATAATGTCGTGCAAAGGCTGCAGTCTGGGATCTAAGACTGGATTTGGGGTTCCAGGTGTTCCAAAGTGTTGGGGTATATTCACATTTCTGCAGCTGGTAATTTTGGGGAGCAGAAGTGATGAGCTTGTCACAACACCTGAAGGTCTGTATATCTTAGATGCTACATGAAACCGTCTCTTTTCACATGTACTGTGGATGACGAATTCATTGGTCCACCCTTCTTAAATCCAACCGCAGAATGATCTCAAGATTTGTGCTAGAAGAAATACTGTTCTTGTTAACATCAGTGGAAGAGACACCCCCCCCCCCCCCCCCCCCAAAATGGACAGAACTCTGGAATCCAAAAGAATCCGGAATTTCAGTGGAAATTTTCCATAATAAATTGAAAACTCTTCTGCAGGCCAAGAATCAGGTTGGCCTTCCTGGTTTTCCTCTTTTCCAGTTTTATTTTAAACTGGGTGTTTCATGTAGCAATTTTGTAAAGTGAGAAACAGCAACTTACATTCTTGAATGATAAAAGATGTATAAGAAAGTGTAAAACCCTGCACACTGCCTGATTTTTGCCATATGAATAAGGAACCATACAGTGGTAGGATCAGGTTGTTGGTGGTGTTAGTTTGGAAGCGGAAGGAAAACTCTCAGGTTAGTATGATGACATGGGCAATATCATCATTATGGGTAATAATTTGAAACTGAATCACCTCTTTTAAGCTGTAGGTTTAGGATGAACCCTGGTTTTTGTAACTTAAAAAGCTTTTCCCATCAGGAAATCTTATATGAGGTTTTGCTTTCTCCCTTCTTCTCTGCACAGCCCAGATATAGGCCTGGGGGCAGTTGGGACGTGGCCTGGAGAGGCTGAAAAGGCACTGTAGTCTTTCAGAGGCTAAATAGACAAGATAGATAAACAAGGAAAAATTCAAGTTGGGAAGAGACCGTACTGGAATACAAGAAACAGTTATCTTCTCCATTTCAAGCACATGGCTGAGGAGAATAAAAATAGATTATTTGTTTAAAACAAATAGATGTCAAGATTAGATTTATTAATAGTGTTTGTCCAAAGCAGCTTCTTTTTAAAAACGGCTGTATCTCAACTTCCCTTGGTGTACTGTGTCATATTTCAATATCATACTCTCTGATTACATCTCTGTGATGAATAACCCCAAATTGTCAATCAACGGATCACAGATTTGCTTATAACCTCAAATGTTAAACTTCTAGACAAAACCCTCATTTTCTTTTAAAAGTATGCCATTTTTCTGTGGCCATAAAGAAGACGTTCATCTGGCTTGAACATAGGGGTTTGCGATGAAGGTATCAGGATCTGAATTCATTGTCTAAGCTCTCTTTGCGGCCAGCAGACTGTAACTAGCATGTCTACAGCCCAGTTTGTCTCATTTTAAAGCAGGTGTCTAATGTAGACTAGATGACCTGCAACTTGGAAGTGGCTATTTGCCTCTGTTGCCTGCAGATGGAGTTTAGGGAGATAAGCTAACCTGAATCACTACCACAGCTTAGACACAAACATCTGCACTGTGGGTGTGTAAATGTAGGTGAATCCTACCCTAAGTAAAACAAGTCTTTGCAAGTGATTAATGGATATAAACTGAATGGAAGTAGGCTCCCAAATTGTTTTAGCAATTTGAATATAATTTCAAAACTAAGTAGCATTAAAGGAAGAGTCTTTTAAGAATGAACATTTTGATTTATAGATTATGTTTGAGCCATTTGAGAAGGACGAAGCTTTTACAGCCTTGGAGAAAGTGTTTTTTTTCTTTATCCAGAGACACAGTTGCTGTCGGGAAGTTAATCTCTATGTCCTTCAGCTATGTTTTCTTCTGGGAAGACAAAAGGATTCCTGTGACTGTACAAGCAGTCACAAGAGCCGGTTTGCAAAGGCGTGTTCTGTGTCCAGGAGAGCGTCTTGTCACCTGCAGTCTGTTGTGAATATCAAATGATTAGGATAAAATATGCCTAAATATTTTTTCTAGGGTATTTGCTCTGAATAGTTGTTGTTTTTATTCCCAGTTGTTGTTAGCATTGATGAAAATTAAAGAAGGCTAATGATGCTTTTAAAGACCACATATTTTTTTTCCTGCTAACCTGAGTTTCCTGAGCATTTCCCTGTTCAGGAAGTGCCATGTGCAACTTTAGCTAGCTGGTATATCTTTCTTTTGCTAGACTGCTGAGAGTGATCATTCAATAGCGGAGATTTTTATTTATTTTTTTTTTAATTTAGTTACTTAAACATTTTGCTCTAAAACTTTTTTTTTCTTTTACCCTATTGAATCTCTTGGACTGCAACTGAAGATAAAGACTTACCATCTCATTATTTACTTTTATGTGAATATACTGCTATTATAGAAGATTTAAAAGTCATTTCTACTGCATCAGAGCTAAATTCTGCGTTTAAGTACCATAGTTCATGGTAGAGCCTTAAATGCATTTTTCTAAAGATATCTGGTAAGTCTTTTTATAAAACAGTTTCTTCTTGACCACAAGATATTCAGAAATTATCTGTAGTCTGTCAGAGACAGTCCACAAACAATAATTACTAATCTGAAAATGGCAAAATAGGGAATTGCAAAACAGGGTGATGCATCTGACCCAAACCAAACTTGTGAACTAGACAGCAGAGGTGTCAAGGTTCTGCATACGAACTCTCGGTCAGATATAAACCCGAATCGTTGCCTACTCCCAGCCTGTACCCATACCACAGCCCCAGCCAAGAGCAGAGTGACCGGGGGGCACCGGGGGCACCCCCAGCCCTGGTCCTCGGTACCGCCCTGGGGCAGCGGAGCCGCGGTCGGGCAGGGCTGCGACATCGCTGGCGCAGGGGCCGACGGCCCTGGGGGGTGACGGGGGGGTCCTCGGACCTGGGGGGGAACCCCGGAGGTCCAGGCAGGGACAGTCAGGGCTGGGGGTGCCCTCAGGGCCATGGCAAAAGGTAGCAAAGGCTTTCATGGCTTTTTCTGAGTTATTACACCGAGAAGAGGGATTTCTTGTGGGAAAGCAGTAAATAGCTTTATTTTTTGAAAAAAGCTCAGATTTCAAGCTTTTTTCATGAATTCCTATAGTACGCTTCAATGCGTGAAACTTAGTTTTATTGCCACTGTAGTAAAGTCAAAATTTTAAGAAATCTCTGGCTTTTTAGAATATTTTTCAAAATCCACTTTATGTTGACTCTCACTAGATTTAATAAAAAATAATTTTATTCTCTCATTTTAATCCTCATAATCTGGAAGCCAGAAATCAGTGAGTTTCCCAAGACAGGGTGGCTGATCCACTGTGTAGTTACTGAATTTAGCATGTAACGTGATAAAAAGTCCTGGGCTGCGGGGTATCTGTAGGACGGCCTCCTTGAAGCAAGGATTTGTAAATGGTATCTGCCAGCCTTACTGAGTGCAGAAAAGTGTTTGCATCCAAAAATCCAAATAGATGTTGTAAAAACATAAAACGTAGTACAAAAAGATGCAGAAGGGTTCTTGGTTTTTCATGCACCAACTTTTCTTCTTTGCAAGTCTCTGCTTAACAGGTATTTTCTACTCAGTGTTTTTATTAAGGGTTATTCTCCAGTATTGGTGCTTTTTTTCACATGTGGAAATGCTCTATACTTATTATAAACATTGCCAGTAAGAATTTTTAAAGGAAATTCACTTTTCAATGTTACTGATAGGCCTAAAAGCTTCTAAAGAGCAGTTTCTGGGATATTGATCTTCAGCTTGCATTATCCAAAGCTGAAGTATACTCGATGGCTTGCTGTGACAATTGGTAATAAAATGACAATTAGTTAACAGAAACACGATCTCTGAGCACGCTTCCATCTTGCCACACAAAACCATAGTCAGGCCCCATTTTTTAATGAAAATTCTTATTTTGAGGCACCTCAGTTTTTGAGCATCCATCTTCAGAAAGTTAAAGGAGTTATCTTATCTTTGAGCCCTACTTTGAGCTCCTTGGTCCAAAGTGGCTTGTGGACCCACTGCGATTGTGCACAGACTCTTGCTCAGAATTTCACAACATTTGGTTTTCAGAATATATGGTTCTACTATATTTGGGATAGAAATATTTTTATATAGACATTTTTTTCAAATCCTCAAGGGATTCTGAATTATCAAGTCACTTTGATTTATTTTTTTTTTTCCACAAAAGGGAACATGAGGGGGAGAAAAGAGCTTGCATATTTAAGCTGATCTAAAACCAGAGGGGGAATTCTTAATATCTCCTGTAGCAACGCACATGCTGCTCTGTATTCCCGTTAAATTTCACTGCTTAAAAAGACATGACTGTACACTAGCACCAGTCTGTCTCCCAAATAGCATATAGATGATAAAATTATTGTATATCATTCTGTTAAGGTCATTTGTGGAAAAATGCATGTCATGATCTGAAGGGGTCAGAAAAGATGGAGCCCTGATTACGCCTTTAGCACCGTTTGGCCGTGTTGGTGTTCACCTCCATCGGCTTGGAGCAGCTGAGCGAGCTACAGGCAGCAGGAGAGTTGGCTTGGAAGTACCGTCACCATTATTAAAGTAAAGCAAACAGGATTTGGTAGAAAAATGGTCTTGGCAAATGTTAGGGCCCCGTCGTTAGCGTCAGTGACTGAAATACTAAGAGTGTATTTTCAAAAACGTACGCAGCAAGGCAACTGCAGTGTAAAGAGCTCTGCTTTTCACCAGCAGCACACCTTTACTGCAACTGGAAGAAGGTAACAGACACCTTCAGCACTGACGAGGTGGTCCAGCACATCTCTTCGCTACTTATCCTATTTGCTGAAGCTATCAACTAGTATGCCAATTACCCGTGTACTTCTGATATAAGCAATTTTCTACTACAGGCAATCCGGGCAGGTCCTTGTAGCTAATTTCACTAACCGACCGAGATTGACTGCTTCCACAACTTCTAGTCACTGCTGAGATGGGCTGGATTTTAAAGTGACCTTGAAATAAGATTTTTTTTTGCTCCTCATAAATTCTCAGAATAATCCAGTAATTCTCTGCTTGAAAACTCCAAATGCATTCGCTCTCTTACCTACCAAGTTGTGTATCTCAAAACACCTACTTAAAAAACCATATATTTTGCCACCCAAAGCATTACTGGCACTTCAGGAAGCAGCAATTCTTGTATCTCAGAGGCTTCATCTTTTATACCGTGGCAGTCTTAATGGCAGGAAAAAGCTCGTTCAAATTCCCTCGAGCATAGCATACAGGCAAAACTTTAATTTTTACATCTTTCATTGCCTCTGTCTGCAACAGATATCTATCTTGCATAATCTTCAGAAAGCTCCACTATTTAATTACGTTTGTATTTTCCACAGTTGTCTTCAGACTATATTGAGGTGTTGATCATATACAGGTTCATGCATTGCTCTTACGGAGGTGCTCTGATGGGTTTTAGTTCAGTGAAGTTGTAAGTCATTCAAAACTTTCTGTTTCAGTAGTTCATTCTGTTGAGTATTCAGATGAATTCTTCTCATATGAACACGTATGCCAAAGCCGATCATGATCTACATCCAGGTTATTGTCTGCTGGGGTGGAATGTTTCCAGTCTTGCCCTTTGAAACAGTAGGACAGTGGAGGGCAGGTGGTTAGACTGTGCTGTCTTGCAGCGCTTCCCCTGTCTTTTATAAGCATCTGTAGTATGATTTTTGTGGACTGAAATGGATCAAGGTGACAACTAATTCTTTAATATTACTGCTGCATGTGCTACACCTTGGAGTCTGGTTTTTGCCTTCTAAGACTCCAAAACCCTCTGTAGCTTGTCCTAGGACAGGCTGGATGCAGCCCCAGTGACCCTGAGTTGCTGCAGGCTCTCCTCATCTCCCAAACCGAGACACCACCAGATGCTCTTCTCCAGCCCTGGCAGTAAGCTCCCCCCTGGCCGGGAACGGGATGGTGTGAGGCCAAGGATGGTTTTAAAGTGAAAAACTCTGTCCTGGATATTTGTCTCTAATGGTATCCTGGCACTTGTCACAAAACTAAGGTAAGTGAAATAAATGGACTGATAGTAAAAAACAGCCTTAAAATGGCAAGAGAAACTTAATATCTACCAAAAAAAGAGAGATTTTTATATCTCTGGTGTTTTCACAGGCTATGATGATATGCACAATATAAAAGAGAGTGAAGTAGGGGAAGCTATTATTCCCATTATCTCTATAAAAGCAGGTTGGGATCCTGCAGAACAGAGGGTGCTATCTAAAACTGATGAATTATGATATGAAGTGTTAAGTAGGGATTAAATATTGCGCAATACTAATTTGGGGATACAAAGAATGATAGATAGCTAGATTAGTCAATATGCAACTCCAAAATCGCTGAACTCAAGGAGTAGTATGATATCCTGAAAACTGTTAATTTGACACAGAATTTCTTACTGTTATTCTGTCTATGTGAAAAAAACCCAACCTGTTAAAAGTATTAAAAACTCAGAATGTCTCCTAAGAATTGTGCTGCTTATGTTAGTTCATTAGCCTAGTATCTAGACTTGGACGTGAAGACTCTTCTGTTGTTTCTGAGATTTTTAGTGGCTTTCTAAGCAAAAGTATTGCAATTGAGAATACAATGTATGTCATTAACCTTGTCCTTATTTTATGCATGAAAACGAAGAAGCTTTCTTGAATATTTTGATAGAGTTTTCATCTACCTACAGCTATAATAACAGACTTTAGATAGCTGTAAAAGACGTGTACAAAAAGGGAGCAATCTCTTCCTCATGTTCATGATTGATAGAAAAAGAATAATATATTTAAATTGCAACATAGGTGCATATTCAGGATGAATATGATGAAGAAAACTTTCTCCTGCTTGTGACAGTGAAAAATAGGCCACCCTCAGAAACTGTGGAGTTGGTGGCATCAGAGATTTTTTTTAAAAGGTTTCTTAAACAGGGCTATAGCACCTGAAGAAGGGAAAGGTGAAAAGGAGATCACAAAATGCTCATGGTGGCTGGGAACATTAATGGCCTTTAATTTCTGGCAGCTATTCAGTCACTCCACAGTGGGGGAATGCATTTTTAAACCTGCAGCCAGTAGTTAGAAATGGAACTAAGTTGCTGCCAGCAATTAGAGATTTTTGGCTGTTCCCTGTTAACATAAATTCTCATCAAGAGGAGTTACAACTGCCTGTCACTAAGTTAGGGGAGCTGCGGAGAAGCAGAAGGATCAGGAGGTTATTGCATAAAAGAAGAGTGATTCCAAAAGCAAGTCAAGTTTGCAAAAAAGTGAGTAGTAGTGGGTTAGACAAATTTCTGTCAAGAGCAATAGATGTTTGATCCAGCTGTAGTCAGGGGAAGAGGCTCAGTAGCTGAACTTTGGGCATCCCTTCTAACAGTTACGACTCTACTGTCGTAATTCTGGATTTTGCCTATGAAACATGAGGTTGGAGAGATGACGGCTATCCACAGTTGAAGCTTGATCCTCAGCCGAGGCATTTTTCTTCTCCTCGCACATGTCTCTCCATAACCCGTGGGGTGCCAAGGTGGACCTCGCTGGCCGCAGCTGCCCGCCCCGCATCTCCCACCCCACAGCCCCTCGGTCGGCAGATCGATGGCCGTTACGTGGGACCGTAGGCTTAGGCAGCAGCTCTGCCCATGGCTTCGCATCGCCTCTTTGCTCTGCAGAACCCTTACATCTCTTTGCTTTTTATCAGGGTTGGGTTTACTACAGCATCCTGTAGACTTAAGCTATTGCTTCGTGCGTGTCTGAGGGCTGTGCAGTAGGTAGATCTGAACGTGCCAGATTTATAAGCATCAAAACGTGCCAAACTGTGCAAAGACAAACTTCTGCTTCTGCTTAAGTAACAGTATTTGATGTCTTCTGCCTCTAGCTGCCCCACAGGTCTGTACAACTTCTAACTCGATACTTTATGTAGTAGGTTAAAAATCTGCTTCTTTATAATAAGGAATTTTCAGAGACCGTACTAATCCAGCAGGTAATCGTTTAAGCCACTTACCCTAAGAGAAGCTGAGACGATAGCTAATGTATGTTGTATCATGACAGAAGATTGCTTATTTGTCATCAGAAATGTATTGTGGCATCCTAAATCTTTATGCGACTCACTGGTGAAGAAAGCGCTCCACTAATGCACATCAGATTTTAAACTTAACATAGTATATACTTATAGCAGAACTAAAAAATGGGATTGTTGGTAATGTGTTACACTCAGTGTCTTCATTTGGTTCAATGGTGATGTGAATGTATATTTTTATTTTTTGTTTTTAGTAGCTAAGGATGTCAACATTTTTTTTGATGAGTTAGAAGGTGTGAACAGCCCTTCCAAAGATGATGACTCCCTGCTTCACCATGGTAACTTGACCAGTACTTCTGATGATGCCAGCAGGTTGGAAGTTGTGGGAGAGGTAAGAACACGCTGTATTATTAATATAATAATTATTCATGCCCATTATAAAAAGGGAATAAATGTAATTTGATTTAAAATCTCATTCTCTGCAATTCAACTTGTATCTGAGCTTTCCCATGGGGACTGTTTTCCATTCTAAGATTATAATGCCGAAATATAAAATATCTCAAGTTAAAAGGAGTTTTATTGATTTCATGCACCCCCAGTGAAAAGTCTGTACAGGCCTTTGTTGTCTGCTTGTTTTCTGAACCATCCAAGTCTAATGCTTCACTGCTTCTGAAAATAATGGAAAAGTTTTCCCTATATTAATCCTTTGGGGGGAAGGAGGGAGGAGGAGAATTTATAATAAATGTCTCGTAAGAAGCATTGGGCATCAGGTATGTGACACATACCCTTCCAGTGAAGAACAAGTGACCTGATGGTGTATAATGGTGGTTCAGAGAACATGCCAGGGAGGAATCATTCGGCACATAGTGCCTTTTAAATTATGTCTTAAAGCAGGCAAAGCATGGACGTGAGGGCTACCTTTTCAGGGAGTGAAGAGAAGAGACCAGGGACTTTTCTCCTTTCCCCCACCCCAGGAATGCAGCTGCATCCAGACTACTTACTGGAACGGTCTGGTGTTCCCTGCATGCTGTGCCTGAGGATTTTTTGGCAGAGGGCTGACTGGCACAGATCAGAACTGGCAGGGACCATACTAACAATTAAAAAGCACGGAAAACTGTAGGATATCGCTGAAGCCCCTGCCCTGACACTGTTTTGTTTACTAGTTTAGATAAAGTTTAGAAGGTATAACTACAGATTGTGTCTTTTTCAGGAGTTAGAGGGTTTTGTGGTGCAAGTTTTTTGGTGAAACACTGCTGAGGAGAGAGTCAGAGATTTTTCCCTGTACTAGAAATTCAGCCCATAGAGAGCTGCACTCCTGGAATGTTTAGACAGATAATTAAAGCAAGAAAATTCAGGGCACCCAGAGATATGTTTGACCTTGCTCACAATTTCATCTTCCCCTTGAGTCGTTGCTCTTCCCCAGGTTCCCATACAACTTACCAAGGGCCCTCTTTGCCTACTTGCACTGTAATAGGTTAATCTGACATGATATTCCCATGTTACGTTTTGGGATCATGTACCATATGGGCTTTAACAGAAGGGCACAGGTGAAAGGCACATGGTGTTTGCAAGTTAAAGACGAAGAACAAACAGAAAATGGTCAGAAGGACAGAGAACGATATAGAACAATATATGCTGCTGTTAATTTAACAATACTGCAAAAAACAATACTGGAAAACCTTTTTTTCCTATTTGATGTATTCTTTGTTGTTTTTTAAAGGGAAGTCTGAGGAATATTTTCCTGGCTGAACAGATTATCTTTTTTTTCACATAACCTTAGCTGAGGAAAATAGCAATGTAGGTCATGTATATGTATAAGTGGGGAAAAAAACCCCAGAAAATTGCAAGTCTTAATGGAGTCTGAGGGATGCTATAGCCTACAAAAAAAAAGTTTCAAAGTCTTTGGCCCCAGCTTAATTCCAGAAGGAAAAGATACACTGTTTAGATATCATGCGGTTTGTATGGATAAATGGGAGCACAAGTATATAGTGGTGGTGTGAACTCTGAAGCTTCAAGATTCCTTTCAGTCTTTCAGTTTAGTTTAGTAGCCAAAAAAGCCTGTAGATGCCCCTTGATGTCATCAGGACAGGGGGTCTGGCAGCAGTGAAAGTCTCTCTGAATGTATTGATGTTTGTTTGGTATAGTTTTGAAGCTAACATTTCAGCAAAATAATTTAATATGATTCTGGCTTAATTTATTAAAATAAATTTACAATCAAAAAATTTACAAGGACATACCAAAGGTTTCTTAGCACTTTTGTTTAGCTGACAAATTGAAATATTGTTTGCTTCAACCGTTAGTTGTTTTTGCCCAACCAGAAGATCCAATGAAGACTTTATGGATGGAGTTTTATCAACAGTTCCTTAACAGATGCAAAGCCAGATTGAGATTCAGCTTGTGTTTGGCTAAAGATGGGGGTTTTATCTGTTTTATGTTTTATTCAAACACAGCTATAGTCTGAGTGAATTGAAAATCACATTTCCCTTTGTGTGCATTGATCGAATTCTTTTTACATATGCCAATATAATGATCAGACATACACTTTACAATTTAAATCCGGGGACATATTATCACTAAAATATTGTACTACTTCCACTGAAATTTCAGTTTTGAGAAAAGGAGTAGCAGCAGAAAGAAGGTAAAAATTAAAGTAAAAACTATTTAGGAGCTGTATTCTAGGCATGCATCCATTATGCCTTTCTTTCTATGGAATAATAAATCAGTCATCTTTATCCAAACAAGGGAAAATGATGGAGCTGGGACAAAATTTTATTTCTACTTCAGTGAGCTTACATGGCCTGTTCTTGACATTCCAGCTAATGTAGGTAGTTTTGAAATTAAAATTATAAGAGTCACTCCTACAGGCTTCACTTTAAGCATCAAACTCTGTTGATATTTGGGGGCAGTGTTATTAATATTGTGCGGAATGGTAACAATCTCTTTTATAAATTGGAACTGGCACTGAAGATTATGGCAGAAAAAAAGTATTCATGTTGCAAAATAAGAATTCTGATGTTCTTTATGGCAGTTATGATAGCTTGTGCAATTTTAGCTCAGTTTTCTTGTGGGTATTTACCAGAATACAAGCTAACTACATAATTATTTTTTTTTTTTTTGACCAAATGCCTGTTGTCTTCAGTGGTCAAGGTGGATATGGAAAGAGATTATCTAAGCTTTCTGAGAAACCTACAAATCTGTTACTTCCTAACTTTTGAGCACTTGATTTTGCAGCCTTGGTAATTTCATTATTAGAAAAGTTCCATGTAATTAAATATATTATGGTGTCAAGAAGACTATAGCAACCAGTGAAGATACATGGAAAAATAAAGTTGCAGCTTCCACAGAATTACAATCTAAATGGGCAAAAGAATATTAAGAAAAAAGGACACACAGAGAAAATAGACTTCTTTGATTAGAACTGTGCCTTAAAAACTGGGTGGTTCTGGGTTCTTCTTTTTCTGCATAAGTTCACAGGTTATCACTATTAGTGGTGCAGGTATTAATGCCCTCCACCAGCTGTGAAGTTGCATGCAGGGGACTAACTTCAAGTAAATACAAACAACAGGAAAAGACAATCTCTTTAGAGATGCAAAGATCCTATCTTCACTGAGCACCCGTACTGACAATAACCAGGTACTGAAATAATTAGGAATGAAGAAAGATTCTAATCTGTCATTAAATTAGTGAACAGTAGAGTCCCTTCTGATTTATATTTTTAAAGATCTGCAGATAAAGTTTCAAATTTCCTTGATTCCCCTAACTGCACTTTTCTTTAAATGTTCCGTTTAAAGTCTCTATGGCTGTTAGGGTTACGAATCGCTCTCATTCTGGGTAGTGAAACATTTGGGTAAGGCCTTTAGCCTAAAGCTCTCCTAGCATGTACGTGTGTGTGAGCCGCATGTCTGTGAATGTTGATGGGTCCCAATAGTGGGTCCGAGAATATGAAAACTACTGCATTCCTTGGAAAAGAATTCCCTATTACACAACTGCAGATACATGCATTACAAATAAAGCTGCAAAGATAGCCAGAAATGCTAACTAAACTTCTTCCTAGAGTGAAGTCTTCCCTGTTCTTCCACTTTCTTCCAGCATCCTTTTTCAGATGAAGGAATGGAGATTTGACATACATGACTAGACCACTTTCCCACCAAAATCTGCAGTCAGACCTGGTTCTTGAAATATTTTTTTAATCAGTTTAGGAAAACTGAATTTTGGAGTTATAATACAGGGAAAGGTGATGCAATGTCTGGAGAAGGGTCAGTGAAGCTCAAGGTAGGAGGGAGATCTCTGTCTAGAATAGTGTAAGCCTGGAATACTGTGGACGATGCAAAAGCCCTGCAGCTGCTATTTCCTGATGCTGCTGGGACAGCCCTGACTGTCTCCATATCATGTTAGATCCTCAGAGTTCTTGTATGTCCAGGCGCAGTCTATAAAGCTGCCTTACAAGCTATGACAGCAGGCAATAGAAGGGGTTCCTTCTCAGAGGCCACACCAGTCTAGTAGGGTTTATCAGTCTGGATTTGATGTACTCTGTTCCTAAAATGAAAAGGACCTCCAAGTACAGATAAGCATGTCCAAGCTGCCTTTCTGAGCGAAAAATGACAATACTGTAGCGGGGAGTGTTTCACAAGTCCAAGAGAAAGTAGTGTTCTCGGGAAGTCCTATTTATAGGGGAAGAAGTCCTACAAGTCAAATAACTCAGCTAAATCTCATAGATGGTCTTTAATATAAGGTTCCACCATGCACTGACGGGTCAGTGTAGGGCGAACCAATTTTTTTCAGAGAAAGATGAAACATAGGAAGCATAAAGGGCATATCTATTTTTCCAGTGGAATCACTACTGCACACAGAGGTACTTGTGGTACTCTCTGGGTGGGTCTGTGCTAACATTTTAATTCAGATCAGGAGCGTGCATTTGAAGTGAATGTCTCAATTGCCCCTACTATGCTTTGTTTGCATTCCTGAGCAGTGTTGGATTTTAAACCTGGATTCCTTCTGGATGCAAATAAATTGGGAGATGTACTCCAGGGAGTCTCCTGGACCAGACTAGAGTGGGCCCAAAGCAAACCCTCAAGCCTACGTAGCGTGGACAGCAGATCCTCAGCACAGATTGTTTTGCTCTGCAGGTGCTTTCCTATTACACGTCTTTACTTGCTAAAATACATGTAGTGTCTCTAGGACCTCCAGGACAGGAAGGACCACCAAGCTGAGCCACTGCCTCAAAATCTCCTACTGCAGCCTTCCTTTATTTAAATAACCTTAAATACCCTTTTGGGGTTTTTTTATGTCTTCTCAACATAGATTTATTTTTTTTTTTAATGTAAAAAAAAAAAAAAACAGCTTACTGAGCTGTTTTCATATTTAATGCTCTGTGAAAAATACTTTTGATATCTTGATAATATTTTTTGTCAGCATGATATGCAGTATAGATACAAATGGTTTGTTACTGTTATTTCCTTAGGACTTAAATCTTTTTTCTTGCCTTCTTTTTCAGCTCAAAGAACTGTTCCACTATATCAAGTCTGCATTAAGCTGTGTCAGGAGTCAGGCACTGTAATAAAAGAACCTTAGAAAAATTCCCCTTTCTGCCTTCAGTAAACTGGATGTACCAAGGGGATGGGACATTTGGGATGCTTTCATTGGTTTTTCCATTTAATCAAAATGTCTGCTGAGAATCAGGAAGATAGCTTACGCTAAATTCTTTGAATGGGAATGGGGGGGGGGTTTGTCTGTAAGAATCATTTGTCCTATTAATATGTTTACTTCTTGCAATTTAAATTCAGAAGCAGTTCTCCTATGGAGAAAGTATTTTGAAAATTCCCTACTTTTCCCAGATGTAAAAGGCAAAATATTCATTTTTCAGAGATTTGATCATATATTATAGGGTATAGCTATTTCTGGCAGGAATGGTTGAGCAAATTCTGGAAAAACAGACAGAAATTAGCCTAACCCTCCCTTCAGCTTGGAGCTGGACTGATCTTGAGGTCCCTGAAGGTCCCTGCCCATTATACTGCTCTGAGGCAGTGCTGTTTGTTCCCATGTATCATTCACACTGTACATTTTTTGTATTAAACGCTCCAACCTGCAAACTGCCACACAATTTCGGCTTGTCCGAAAGTGAAAGCTTAACCCCTGGGCAGGACTTGTATTATGTGGAAGTAGTGTTAAATTGTGAGGAGGATCTGTAGAGAGTTTCATCTCATGAATTTCTGGGAAAAGAGCAGCAGTTTGGTCTTTCAGATCTCAGGAGAGGGACCTGGTTGACCTCTTATTAACAGTGAAATCAAGTTGTTTATTTCTGTCGGAGCAAACAGGCACGTTCTTTGCGGGAAATAGCTAAGAAACAGTATTTTTTGCATTTACATACTGCTAGACCAAAGTCCAGGAATTATTTTCAAATAAAACCAGTGGGTTTCTTCGGCTGTTCCTTAAGCAAAGACTATTCTGTAGTTAGTCTGATGAGGGATAGTGTGGTAGGTACAGGATTTCCATATTATTGTCTGTGTCCTGTGAGGCAGATGTACTAGAGTCATCAAAAAAGCAACGAGAATCTCTGCACCAGGTTTTAGTGTTTCTCGCTACAGTAAATGCTCATGTCGTTGTTTATTCTTCTCACATGTACGAAGACATTCTACTATACTAAGTTCTTAATTTTAAATTTACACTTCAGTAACACTATTCTCTGCTTTATTTTATATGTAAGAAGTTATTCCTAATTTTATGGAGGGTGGTGGGGGAGGAAGGTTGGCTCGTGTTCTCTATTTTCTCCTATCCCATGCCTATATGAGCGAACCTCTGCCTAAGAAGACCTCCTGGTTTTGAAGTGGGTAAGTCTGTGCTCCTTTCAGGCGACCTCAGAGGCACTGTATGTAAAGCACCTAAAAACTTGAACAGCATGTTCCGATTCCTTATCTTTCCTGTTGAGTGTTACTGAAAACTGATGATGCAGACAGTAATACAGCAATTACCAAGGAAAATTAACATTACTGAAATATTTGACTTTCTCTTTACAGGAAGTACCTGATAAGAACAAAACCAATGGACTATATTTTAGAGATGGGAAATGTCGGATTGACTACATCCTGGTGTATAGAAAATCCAATCCACAGACAGAAAAGAGGGAAGTATTTGAGAGAAACATAAGAGCAGAAGGAATTCAAATGGAAAAAGAGGTAAGAGACCTTCCTTGAAAAAAACTTTCAACGTTTAAAGCTGCGTACAATCTGAGGGTATGAGTTTTGTTTACTATGAAACCCCTTTACTCTGTTTTAGCAGTGGAAAAATGCTTTTAAGCATGCCTAAATATAGGCTATTTATTGCCAAAGCGGCAGGAAAGCATAGCCTAAAGGAAAATTCAGACACATGGATTGAAGGCCAAAACAGGCCATTACAGTCATCTTTTTCAACCTTATGCACAAATAGGCCACAGAATTTCATCCACTGTGCTGTGCAAGAGAGAAATCAAGTGCTGGGTTTGGATGGCCTAAATTCTAACTTCTAAATTCTGCTGAGTGTAATCCACATTTCTGCACCTGCATTTCCTTTTAGCTACCTGGTCCACTCTTTGCTGAGGCTCTTGGTACTCTTTCCAGAGACCTAACTAGACCTCTGCCTTTCTGTTCGTGTCAGCTTGGGCATAGGGACTTGAGCGGTATTTTGGTAGTTTGAAAGCAGCCTAAAGGCTCTCCTTCTGTCTTAATCCTAAACATTGAAATAATTGGACTGTACATATGAATCATTTATAGCAATGTTATTTCCAACACAATGTCCTCAAACAGTAGATCTTTTCGGGATAAGAGTGTAAAAATGAACGTAAAGGGTCTAAGAAGGTATTGATGTGATAGGTTGCAGAAGCAAGGCTTAGAGACTATCTCTCTTTTGCTTAGGCTATGTTCTTTCTTAAACTGTCGTTAACTCTGCTTAAACAGGGCTTAAGTCTCATTTCTGTGCAGAATAGATATTGCTGAATATTTAGCTTTACGTGTGCATGTTTAATTCACACTCATGCTAATATACGTTGTCATGCTGCCACTGATGGAACGGGTAGAGGAATTTTCAGGTTACAGGCTTTGGTCAATTATGTAGGTGCTGTACATTATCTCCTTTTCTTTCACTGAATTCCTGGTACATGTGTAGATATTCTGCCTGTGTACTTGAAAGGTGCAATTCTTTGTAGAATACTAAGGAGGAAAAAAATGGAAGATATTTCTCCCCAGAATGTGGAAAATGTTTCCTTTCTTTAAATGTTTTTGAATGAACCAGGGGTACTGCTGGATAGAAGTGTATAAGAGCATATCACTGGTTACATCAACCAGTTACCATAAACTATTCCTTGAGATAACCTGGAAGTTAGCATCTTTAGTGCTGCAGCAGTTGATAGATGTTTTCAGTGGCAGCCATTGTTCATTTATTACATGTTCCCTGTACACATACCACTGCCTGTAGGAGTTGTAACCCAACATCCAAGAACACGAGGGTGTTGCTGCAGCTCTTCAGCTTCACATCCTAGAATTCTGCGCTGCTTTCACCAGGACAGATGCTGAAGAAGTCTCTGAAGTTTGGGCAGTGTAGAA
This sequence comes from Astur gentilis, assembly GCF_929443795.1. Taxonomy (NCBI): domain Eukaryota; kingdom Metazoa; phylum Chordata; class Aves; order Accipitriformes; family Accipitridae; genus Astur; species Astur gentilis. The sequence continues at coordinate 15,648,372 of NC_064913.1, forward strand.
GATGAACACGGAATGAATCCTCCCTATTGATACATCTGCCCAATGGTTTCGAACCAGTCTTTTCTTACTTCATGATTTTTGTAGATTTACTGTGCTAAGGTCAGCAGTGAAAGCTATGCTATAGCTTTATATTTTAGGTATTACAAAACTTACTGCAACATTCTGCACAGAAAACTTTTTAAAATTGATGATTTAAGTGCTTACTATAGAGATTTCTTATGGCTTTCAAGCCCATTTATTTGGACCTTGGTGCCGAGGCTGCATGAATGTTCTGGCCATTTGATTATTCATTTCAGTTTCTATTATGCTACTGATATGCAGTTTTATGTCTTATTAATCTCATTTGGCCTTGGTGTGACTTCTTGCCAGCATCAGTAATTGTACGTTTTCTGAACTCAGAATGATCAAAATGAGGTTGTGTTACTTGACTCAGGCTAATGTTTTTAAAATCTAGGTTAGCAATCTTTTTTAACATATGACTCTGACCTAAAATTAAACCCCAGCATGTATATTTTATGATCATGTTAGTTTCCAAATTGAATTATAATCCTGAAGGAAATAAGTACATTCTTGGTACACTCCCTCCCCCTCCCTGCAGAGTAACAACTGTGCTGTATAAGACTTAGGTTTAAACTAAGCAGTGTGATCGGTTAATGCCTATATTATTTCTCTTTATTTTTACTTTTCCTTTTGCTGAGACTACGCATCATTCTGAGGTTCAATTCTGGAAGACTTTTTAACAGCAGGTCTGTTTTCTAGTTGTTCACATATAATATATTGCTTCCACTGGGAATAGTTTGCTCCCAGATAAAACGAGAGAGTTGTCTGTGACTTTGGCTGGAGAACTCATAGAGAGGCAACAGGCCATAACTGCTGGACTGAAAGAGACTTTTTACCTTCTATGAATTTTGTGGGGTTGTAGGTTCATTCTCGTTGGACTGCTGGCTGTTTATATATTGACATTTGATTGTGTCAGTCCTGTCTTTTTAATGTGAAATTAGTGGCAGAGTGGAAAACTTACAGAGCTGTTCACGCTGCAGTTTGAAAACCATATTACTCAGTAGCACTGCAGCGAGAGAAGAATGCGCTGCGGTGGCTCGCTGACAAGTGTAGCACAGCAAAATACCCGGGAAGTGATGAGTGCAGGGGACAAAGCGTTCACTTAACAGCATGAAATGAGAAAGTGAATCTGAAATGAATTCATAAACGCTCAGATAACTTCAGGCACAATGTCAAGATCATGTCGCTGAGAAAGGTCTGAACAGGTATGTGTTTCTGACTCTAGAAAAAGGTGATAACGTTTTGCAGATATTCCCCAATGAATTCACATTCGCCTTCTTCAGCTACACCACACCACTCTCCCATGGAAGTTCTGCCAGGTCTGGTGCTCTGTATATCCAGTAGTAAACAATGAGGGGATCCCAGACCAAGGAACTGATCACTGAATTAGTGAAGGTATGGAAAACAGCTCTAAGAGTGGATGCTAATCTAGTAGAACAGCATAAATCACTTTCTGAGCCTTCTCCCTGCTTTTCAGTGTATATTGGGTCTAGATGGGATGACTGTGTTGTCCCGGTCCAACATGGATCACATCTAACACGTGATCATATGCATAGGAGCTCTGGGTAAGTGAATTGAAAATACAGGTCACTCCTGGAAAAGAGATTGTTTTGTTGTCAGCCAGCTATAAAATTTCCTGTATTGATTTATCCTTTTTTACAATGTCTCACACATGAGAAAAATACCTATGAGATCCTGGCTCTGGGATTCTTGATGACTCTACTGTTTTCATTTTTTAATACTTTTTGAAACAGACTTACAACTGCGCTAAACTAATTCATAAAGAGTAGTTCTACTATTAAACGTACTTGATACATTTTGCTTAATGATTGTGTCCAAAGTTTTTAATTTATAATTTGTAAGTTGATTTGATACAGTTTACTTGAAAAGGCATTTGACTTGTCAGTAGAAATTGATAGATAGAAATGTAGTAAAGGGGAACTAATCACATAAGTAGTGAAAGTAGTATTTGGGCCCTTATTTTATCTCTTTTGCATATTTATGTATACTAATGTTTCAGTATAAAAGCAGTGAACTGCTTTAAAGCAATAGCATTCCTTACTGCCTTAAAAAGCAGGTCTCCTCACAGCTACTGGATGTGGAATATGTTTCAGGAACTGGTTTCAGATATTTTACCAAGAGCACTCAATCCATGTGCGCTTCTGCCTGTACATTGATCTTTGCATCTCCCAGACAAAAGATGTTAGTGTAGTGTACTAGTGCCGTTTTCAGGAACATTCCAAATTGTGTGGGTTTTGTGTTACATGCCCGATTAAAAATTTAAACGTTGCCACCATAAGTGTCAAGCTGTCACCAGGGCATCTCTAATTGCATTCACTCCCTGCCTCAAGCAGCAGCTGACATTTCTGGGGCAACATCTGGCAGCTGATACGCAGCTGGTGTGTACAATAGGCAGTAGAAAGATACAATGGGTGTTCTCTGGAGAAAACCCCAAAAGACAGGGAAGAAAAGCGCAGTATAAGCTTCACTTTTGTTGTATGAAGAAATATCTACTAGCAGGTGTAAGCTGAGTCTGAAAGTTATGTTAAGCTGAGTCTGAAAGTTAAGTTTAGAGATCTTTTTCAGTAGTCGATGCAGTATAATTGCAGGATACAATTATTTCATGACTTTTCAAGTTTGCAGGCAGATGTAGATAGGTTCATGGTGAGGTAGCAGGAGTTCCACAAAGCAGTTTCTCTTAATGTGGCTGTAACTTTGCACTAATGGGACAGGACTTAAGAGGCTAGCAATATGTATTCAGACAGAGACTTGCATTTAGCACAGCTTGGAGCCTGGTTTAAAATGATGAATGTTGAGAGAAATTACAGATGACAGAAAGAGCTCACAATATAGTATCTCTGTGGGTTTTGGCTCATCCCTGAGTGTAAAACCAAAATAGACTTATGACCATGTCAAAGTGAGGTAAAAGTTAGAAAGAATGAGTATGAAAAACCCAAGAACTTCAAAGATGGAAACTTTAAATATAGTTGTGCTCAGAAAATGATGATGTGAAAGAGATGTTGTAATCAACAGCTATTGCTCTTGAGCATAGTCAAATACTATCATCTTTCTTTCTGGCAAAAATGACATCTACTTTTTGTTGTTGTTGTTAGTACTGCAGAGCCAAAACAGACTGATCTGCTTTTTTCTGGTTTGTGCGTCATCACTGCAATTGTTCATGAGACTCCTGTTACATAAAAACGTTATCGTTGATTGTGATTCATGGGCAGAAAAGAATTAAGCTGACTTCCAGACCCCAAGTGGCGTTTGCAGATCTGAGTGAGGAAAGGTGTTTTATGTACTTTGGTTCTCTGAGAAGCAGTGCACAATAAAATCTCAGTGCCTTTGGAGTTGACTCTATAAGTTTCCTTTTCAGTTATGTCTTCAGTTTATTCAGTTATTGAAAGAACTTGGTGGTGTGGTGGCCAGGAGCAAGCTGCAGGTCGCCTGGGGGATCTTCTCCTGGCTGCTTGTTTTCCTTGGTGCTCGTGTCCTTTCCCCGTCATGTTGAGCTTACTCTGCACATAGCAAAACCCCCTATCCACTACAGAAAAGGGTGGCTACGGAAAGCTTCCACCACCAAAATTGTATCTGCTGTTCTTCGAGCTTTTTTTTACAGAGTGAAAGTGAGGAGTCCTCCACCTGAGGAGGAAGGAGCGGCAGAGACAAGGTGGGATGAACTGACCCCAGCCCCATTCCCGTCCCCCTGCGCCGCTGGGGAAGGAGGTGGAGAATTCAGGAGTGAAGTTAAGCCCAGGAAGAAGGGAGGGGGGGCAGGTGTTTTAAGGTTTGCTTTTATTTCTCCTTCTCCTACTCTGATTTGATTGGTAGTAAATTAAACTCATTTCCCCAAGTGGAGTCTGTTTTGCCCATGACAGTAATTGGTGAGTGATCTCTCCCTGTCCTTATCTTGACCCACAAGTTTTTCATTATATTTTCTCTCCCCTGTCCAGCTGAGGAGGGGAGCAATAGAGCGGCTTCGGTGGGCACCTGCGTCCAGGCAGGATCAACCCACCGCAGGTGTAGTACAATGGTAATCTACTATTGTAACAAATATCAAGCATTGGGTAGCTTTCACGCACTCCAGTAAGTTGTTTCAGTCTCTCACTTTTCTGATCCTATTATTCAATATGTAAATATCTATAGCTAATGAACTTACAGTACAAATTATGCAGCGTGCAAAAGCTGTGGTTTCACGAGCAGCATAATATCCCATTATTAGCAGGTGCAGTTTTTTATTTAATGTTTAGGCACTGTGTCTGATTGCATCCACAAATCATGGATGGAGACATCAAAGTGACATAAACTATGCCTGGAAAAAGGGAACCAGACTGAAATCCAAGCCCACCACATGTATTATAAGTGAAAGTGCTTCCAGCTATTTAATTTTAAACATTGGGCTGTTCATTTCATCCATGTTCAGCCAGAGCAAGTTAAAAATCAACTGGTCTTCCAAAGATTTATTGTTAGTTTATTATCTAATGCAAATAGCAAGTGGAGTCTCTTTTCAGCAGTGTTTTGCAGACAAATGTATAGGTCCTAGAACAGTGTTGTTTTCCAGAGAGCACTCTGTACCAAAAAGCAGTGTCGCTAAACGGTGGAGGAGTTTCCAGCTGCCTGGGCTTCTGAGTGAAAATGTTTAGATTTCAGATACTATGTCCATTGTACAGCACAGTGGCAGTTTAGAAGAGACATTTGAGGAGGTTCATGGAAGTCTGGATGGGTAGAGTCTGAACTCAAATTTCAGTGTGCAGTTTTTGGAAGTAACCTTCTTGATTGTCTGAGGGAACCCAGAAACAAGTACGTTTCTGGGTTGACAAATTCCAGCCTTTAACAGGACTTTGTAAAGCTAGTAAACTAAGAAACTGTTGCTGAAAAATTGATCTACATTTGAAAAAAGTATGGCTTTTTCATGGAGTATGGAGATAATACAGAAAATATGTAGATAACTAAAAAGGGATAAAAAGGCCCCCGAGATATTTCTTTTCCTTCATGAATGTTGAGTAGGATTTTTTTGTCAAAGAGTTTCCTGTCATCGATCTTCACAAATCAGAATGTCAAAAACCTTTTGAAGGACACCAGGCTCACAGAAAAAAAGGACAGGCGATAGATTAAAAAAAAACGATGAAGGTTACATATGAGATGTCCCCTTTATGTCAAAAGTCACCTTTCCCGTTACAATAATTGGTCTTAAACTGCAATTATTTTTGAGATGTTGTTTGCCTGCCAGTGGCATCAGGAACAAGCGTAATGCACAAGGCTACAATCACTTAATGCACAGTGAGAGTTTTCATTGCCCAAAGGTGACATGACTGGTTTGCTGCAACACTCCCTGGCAGTACTGGCTTAATGAGCAGAAATCTAGAGCTGTCTGTAGGGAACAGGAAGACAGAGTATATAGAAACGCCAGCAGTACGTTTTATATTCTCATTTTGCTTTGATGATTTTGGTGTTGAGCTTGTTTTGAAAAGGCGGCGTTGTATTTACAGCATTATGCTTCTGAAGAAATAGTTACGGTGTCAAATGGCCGCAGCGCTGCCTTGGTCTGGGGGACGTTTGCATCCTCCTCTGCAGCACGAGGCGGTGTGGGGATGTCCTCCCTGGAAGCAGTCCCAGGAGGGAAGCGTGAATCCGAAAGGACAATTCCCTTCCTCAAACACTCTTGGCACAAGGTCTCCAGGCCCTCTTCTCGTCCTACTACTTTCTTTGTTATACCAGGTTAATTTGGTCACGGAGCAAGAGGAGCATTGGCACTGTGTGCCCTGGATTAACTGTATTATAATTATGGTAAGAGCCTTACAAATAGAGCTAGTCAAATTACCTCGGTGCTCAGACTTCATTGAAAAAGACGTTTCAGTTTATGGCTCTCTGGGCCCAAATTAAATGCAGCATTATCCACTGCATATTTACGTATTTGTTTCTTGCTGTTTGAGTGGTAATGAAGTGATGTTGTAAATGAAGTTTAATAAAGCCTGACCTGAGGGGAAAATGCTCCTGAGATAGCCACATCAGCTGAAATCTCTGTCAGCCAATTAGTTAGGTCCCCCTGTTTAAAGTCTTATCTGGTTTACAAAACTCTTTTCTGTGCACAAATATCTTTCATATCCTTATATGAAAGCTTTTAAAAGAATCTCCAAAAGTGCCTTTTAGGAAAAACAGTGTAAAGACCCTTTTCTTTCCTTTTGGAGGTCTTCATGGTACTGTACTTACTACCTTTCTTAGATACAGCTTGTTGTTGTTTCTGTTAATAGACTCAAATAGATTTTTCCATTTACAACAAATAAGACTGACTCCCCTTTCTGAAGTCTCCACTGTCAAGCACCAATAGAAGAACTTTGTGCTTACTTTTTTTAACAACCATCTTTTATACCTTTTTAAAATTCAAAACTTTCCACAAAGAAGAAAACCGCCACAGTGAAAATATAGATAGAAGAGCAAAAGAGACCTGTAAATCTGGAAACCATGACTCTATACTTTCTCTTGCAATATGCAAAATTCCTGTTATTTTTAATGACTGGCAGATCTGGAGGGATTTCCTCTTCATTTCCGATGTGTTTATTTGACCTTCTCCTTTCAGGTTAGTTTATAAATGTCATGTTTTGAAACACTGCCATTGTAGGCTAGTAATAGTGGTAGAATATTCAGGGATTTTCACATTCACATACTTCTATACATAAGAAGTAGGAGTATAGATTTTTCTTATATCTTTCTGTGTCTGTAATAACATATCTAATATTGGGTTTACACAATTTCCTTCTGTAGAAATTTAAGGATTTGAATTTAGGTATTAGATAGGTTTTAAAATTAAATTGGTTGGAAAATTATCTCCCATAATAAGCTGTTACAACCCATCAATCTAATTTTAGTGTATTCTTCTCACATTTTTAGTTTAATTGGCTTAGTTTCAGAAGCAGAAATTGTTTTTTGAAAGAAGTGTATCAGCAAGATTATTTGCTTGACTGGTATTTGCTGAATTCCAATGAATATATTTTTCTCCACTTTTAACGTTCTTCTCTTCTTTTTTTTTTTTTGTGAGGAAAACTGCATAAAGTCATCTTAATCAATCTACTAAAACCTCTTTTATTCAGGTCATTCCCTTTAAAATGGCTATTTAAATGAGACACTCATAACATTCTCATGATTCCACTAATTGTGCCAATCTGATTCACTCAATTACCAAACATCAATAAAAATAAATTTCTGTAATGTTAATTTTTCATTTCTTTAAAATAGAAGCTATAAAGAAGTTATCAGCTTTTAGGAGAAAGCTATTCAGACATGTTTACATGCACTGCTTTTTCTGACTTGTTAGTAATGCAGGCATATAGGGTAATTTTGGATATAGACTTCAATTTGATGGTCTGAAGAGGACTGAGCACCTCTGGAGTTATTCTTCTTGAGTGTACAGATAGGTCTGAAAGCCCCTCACCAACTAACACCAATCATGCTCCAGTTCAGGATCCTTCACATTATTTTGATTAGGGAGTGAAAAGCAAAAGGAAGATATTTTGTTGTTGCTGTTGCAATCCAGTTTGTTAAAAAGGACTGTATAAAGTTTCTGTGGAGACTGGAAGAATCCCATGAAAGGTACTTCATTTGCTCATAATACTGAGCACTTGTCAACTGGCCAAAAGGGTCTCTCTATAAAGGTTTTTCTTAGGATTGTTTTCTTCACCAGGTCCATTTCTTTAGAATTCTTCTCCTTCCAGTTTATGCACATGGACTAGGTAGGTAATGAAGTGACCATGTCTGAAGTTTGTTAGCAAATCAGAAAGCACTCTTGCCTAATCCAGAGGACTGGCTCTTTGCCTGCGCTTTTATAGAATCATAGGAGAATTTGGGTTGGAAAAGACCTCAGGAGGTCTGTAGTCCAACCTCCTGCTCAGAACAGGGTCAGCTATGAGATCAAGACTATGTTGCTCAAGACTTTCATGTGACTTTTTCCAGGGGCATACACCTATTCATTTTTTATGGGTTTTGTTTTTTGTTGTTGGGCTGCTTTTTTTTTTTGCCTTTTTTTTTTTTTTTTTTTTTTTAAGTATTTCCATTCCATAAAGGAGCCCAACTACTTTTTATATTTATCTTAAATGAAAGGCAAACATTACACTCAGTTTTCTTATGGGTTAGCCTAACCTCCAGTAATTCCAGTAACTCAGAGTTCTACTGCACTGCTCTTTATATGCTCTTCTCCACTCAAACTTCTCTTTCCATACCTAGACTTCTGTGCCTTTCGGTGCCTTTTAAGTTAATAATCAGATCTGTGACCTCATTTTGCGGGGAATGTGGAGAAGCTCAGGCTTCCTACCATCGTAGGAGTGTTGGTGGGAAGGCACATCTGAAGGTCATCTTCCTGAAGCAGAACTGTCACCAGCACTAGGTTAGGATGGCCATGGCTTTTTTTCTTCCGTATCTGTAGTTCAGTGCAGATTACAGCCTGGCCTCTCATCTCCAGAGTTCTTGAGTTTGTACTGTGATGAGTGCTATTGCTATTGGAAACTGGCTTTCTGAGACAGGAGTGGATTAAACAAATGGCCTAAAGCAGCAGTTGAGTGGATGGAAGCTGTGGTATGTAGAACATCCCAGGTCAGCAGTCTTGTGCAAATTTATGGATTTTATCGTTAGCTTCAAAAATTCACAGGGGAGAAGAATTCAAGTAATAAAATACAGAAAGTACTGACCAAAATCAAGAGGTCTTTTAAAGTGCAGAGGACACTAGTGGGAAGCCTTGTTATTTATAGATCTCTAATTCCCTACGTGTTCTCTGTGGACAGAAGGAATAAGGTGGGTTGGGGAAATGGATAGCAGGCAAGGCCTTGTAAAGTGTTCTGAATCAGTTGCTGTCGCTGTGGCATGTCCCAGGCAGGTAAGCACTGAACGAGAGCCACCCGTGAAGGTGCAGAAGTTGGGGTGGGTTGTGAGGAAGGTAACAGGAATCCAGGAAAAATAAGGTGGCTGTACGGCGGAGCCCCAAGAGGGCAAAGAACCATCGTACCGACTGTAGCTGTTGGCGGTGTAGATACCTGGCTGGGGAGGAACAAGCCCTTCTGGGCAGCAGTTCATCTCAATCTGAGGAAAATAGAATAAATGAATTGTACCCTGAAGGTGCCTGTTCCTCTTCATTGCAGACAGCTAAACATAGCTGCCCTGAATCACACCTGTGAGGTCTGCTCCTTGGGATAAGCCTTCAGGCAACTTCTCAGGATCAGTGGGCTTAGAGCCGCGACAGCGCCGGTGTTCTGGTACGAGTACAGCAGCCTGCCCGTGTCCAGCGGGGAAACCGGGTCAGATATACGGCACACGCCATATCTATAAACCACTAAAGATAAGCGGGTTGGTTTGTCCTGTACCCGAGTGACAGCTATGGACTTACCTGAGTGCATCTGAGGATTGCAGGATCAACCCCCGTACTGGTGGAGTAGAAAGCAAACAGTTGACAGAATTGTGACAATCGTAAAGTTCAGTTCTAAAACCCCCAAGCAGTGGAATAGATTAATGCTTCTGCAGATCTTCCATTAGTTGAAGTCTTCTGTTCTTTGCTGTTCTGTGAATTGATAAGTGCTTCCCATGACAATTTACATGTCCATCTTGGACTGGTTTTTGTCTATGTTGTGAAAGGAAGCAGAATTCACGTGTCTTACTAATGTGTTATTCCAGACAAAAGGTACAATGTACAAATGATGTGGGGAAGGTGAGCACATCAGAGTTTTGGGAAAGAGAGGGAGAAAGATGATGGTCAGAAAGCATTAAGAGGAAGCCAGTATCAAGATGTGGAGGCGTATCCACGTTAAATCATGGCAGACAAGTAAGAAAAGACCCCTTCTCACTGTATAACTCCCCCTATAAAAATCTGAGTATAAAATCTCTTTAGAAATAAAACATAAGCCCTTAGCATCTTGAAACAAATCTTTTGTATTTGGGGGGGGGGGGGGGTGACTTAGTAGAAGGCAGGGAAGGAGGAAGGCAAGGAATTAACAGTCATTAATATAGATTAGACTCAGCAAACAGTTTTAGCTGAGGAAAGAGGGAAACATTTTGAAATAGTGAAAACATTTCATTTAAACAGATTCAAAATTAAAAGCCTGGTATTAAAATGCCATGCTAGTTGATAAGAAAGGCTTAGCTTACAAAAGAGAAACCGGGCGGTGTGTGGGGGGGAAGACGACCAAATGTTTAGAACTGATTATATAATCCAGTAATACACCAAAACATGCTATTATGTGTGGACAGTATTTAAGCTTAAATCAAATCGAAATTTTTCAGATGTTTACCTACAGATTTTTAGAAATCTTGTTCAATTAGCTTCATTTTCATATTATTTATTCAGTTTGGTGTTGAAACAAAATGCATTTTTCTCTTAAACGGCATTACAGCTGATCACTGAAATGTTCACATAGGACTAACTACGCCTAGCTAGCAAAAGTCATTATTTGCTGATTCTGTTCTTAATTTATTTCATAGACTACCTCTAAGGCATCAAGGATATTTTCCATCAGATACTGTGTAACATAAAAGAAAACCTCATTTCCTAAACTCGTAGCTGGATTCCCGATGCAGAAATGAGCTGACAGCAGCCTTTGCAGCCAGGTCCACTGCGCAGGCATTTTACTTCCAGTGACTGCAGGAAGGTAAAATCAGATCAATAGCTTGGGACATGGTGTCAGGTCCACAGTTTGGTTCAGATCTCATCAGGTTATACATGGAAGCAAATGGATTACTTGCACTTACTTTTCTTATCCCATGTTCAGAGATTGTCACAGTCAGATCCCAAAAATTTGCAGTGGGATCATGAATATGTTTCAGGTTTTCTTCAATATCTAGAATTTTTATTGTCTAAAAAGTGCATATGGGGCTCTAAATGCCTGACAGGTGCAAAGCATGTTTCTACACTACATTTCTTGGACATACTAAGTGTTGTATTTTAAATATTTGATAGGAACTACAGACTGCACTGTATGAACAATGATAATTCCCTAAGTGGTGGTTTGTTGAGAAAGTGTTCTGCAATTTAGATAATTTTTTCCCATTGTCTAGTGATGTAACACTAATGGAATTTTCCCCCATTTTTAAAATATCTTTTCCAATATTCATTAGGGCCAGACTAATGTTTTGTTTTGAAGCAAATTCCTTTCAACAAAATGATTGAATTATAAGTTATACAGCCCTTGATGTATGATCCATATTGACTTTTTTTCAGAAATCATCTAATAGAATTACAATTTTCCTGTCAGGAAATCTTCATAATAGAAGAAAAAGTCTATTATGGACCATCTACAAAGTGTATAGCAAACCTGGCATTATTAAGTGAAGTGAGATTTTATCTTATTTTCCATTTCACGTTGTATTTTTACACTTGCCCATATAAGAGAATGAAACAGACTGCCGTAAACATACCAACTATATTAGTTCCAGAGGTATGGTAGGTAAGAATTTCAATTCCACTCCAAAGTTTTACACTGAATAAAAGTGTCCAAGTAGTACTATAGAGCTAAAAAACACTTTGGTGACTTTTGTTCCACCTTTGGACTGTGAATTCTCTGCTGCAGCTCTTAGAGGCACAGCCCCTCTATGGAAAGTGGGCAAAATAAAAAATTCTAGAAATTTTTACAAGTATTGTTATTTCTGTCAATAGATAACAAAGACATTTGCACTTTCCTAAGCTGAAGAAATCTGCCTTTTGCTATCTGGGGACTTCTTAAAAAGAATGCGTATTTCTTCATCTCTAGAGAAAGAGAATATTGTCTATTAAGCAAAGATCTTCATTGCAGTTGGTTTCCGTGGTGCAAGTGAATTTGGAGAGGGGGATTCCTTGCCGGTATATATGTTACTTGAGACCTTAGCTTTACAGCATCATCGGGATCTCAAATTTCAATATTATACAGCAAGTAATTTTAGGATCAGTTCCATCACTTCACAACATGTGCAATCAGATCAAAACTAACATTACCTTATTTGGTGGTGATACTGGTCTTTAAGCAAAAGAAGACTCGTTTGTTCCCTGTAATTCCTCTCATTTAATCTTCATGTAAGAGCTCTGAACTAGGAGAGCAAATCATCTTTGTCCTCTGTCACATTTGTCTGAACCATTAAAATATTGAGCTCCATCTGGTGCTGCTTTGCTCTTCTGTGTCATACAGGACGTGTTTTCATCCAGCACCTTATGTCGGTAGGCACACTGGGAATAGCAATAATTGATCGATAGAAGAGCTCGTGTTTAGGTGTCTGCCTTGTCAGTACATTGTGCCATGTATGGATGTTGCTCTATTACAACAAATTAGAACAGTCCAAAGAAAAATCATAATTTGCCCTTGTCATACATTGACCTTGTTTCATTTAAAGCACATCTAGCAAATGAAAGGATTCATACAGAGGTTCACAAAGGATCTAGCATTCTTCCTTCTTAGTTTAGAGATATTATTAGGTCTTTCAATTTCATCTCGTCTCCAGTTAGATTCTAATTAGTCTACCTTTGCTCAAAAAGCTTTTATTTTTCTTCTGTTTCTGATGTATATTTTTTAACCTCAGATGATCTAGTTATATACATAAGTCTGTGAGCTTAGCTGAGTAGAGACAGATGAAAAATCGTGTTAGACCATCACTTACCAGGAGTTTCCTCTCTGCACTAGACCGAAATATTTCTTTTCATGATCAGCCTGAAACTGTGACTTGGTGAAGCCAGCACATTCAGATGAATTTGCCTTTATCTCCTGTTGCTTTGCGTCTAATTTTTTGTGGGAAGTCTTACACAGCAAGAGTACGGTGGGGATTTGGAAAAAGGTAAATCTATGTAATTATATTAATCTGAACTGCGAGCTGAATGGTTGTAATCAAGCCTATTCTCACCATCATATTTTGCTTTGGAAAGCACTTCTCTGTCATGTAGCAATGGTGTCGGGGTTGATAGTCACATAAGTATTTCTTGTCTGTCTTGATTATATAAGCTGAGAAACAAGACTCTGAAGAGGGAGTTGAACAACCAAATAGCTTCATCTTGCTGGAGCATAGGCAGGTGGTCGGAACCGGGGCTGCTGCACACACTTCTGCGTCCACATGGATGTCAGCGGTGGCCTTTCTGTCCAGAGATGCTGTGGTGCCCAGAGAGGTTGTGAGGTCTCCATCCGTGACACCACACTAGTTGTCCCCACTTTGAGCAGGGGTTTGGACTAGATAACCTCTGGATGTTCTTTCCAACCTCTATTATTCTATGATGCTATGATAAGCAGCTTGTTCGGTTCCTCTAGGTTATTTGTATGCACAAGCTATAATAAGCCTGCCTGCACGTTTTGGGTGCTTGATTGATTATTAAGTTCATGAAATTAACTGTTGGTCAAAAAATAAATTGCCTTTTTCTTTGCCAAAGTGATGTTTCTCCAATAAGCCTTTAAAAGCACACATGAATATTTAATAGACAATTCATTAAATGTAAGTATTTTCTACTTCAAAAAATGATTAATGAGACATAAATCTGTACTGGGAAAATATTGTTTTTATATTTTACACTTGGCATAAATCACAAAGGAAGCTGCCTGATAAAATGTAGTTCAATTGTACGATGTATTTTTAATGGCCTGTGATGCCAAAAGTAAAATATCGTACATAAGAGACCTTTTTTGACCCATAGTACAGCCAAAAATGTTTGATGATCTCAACCATCACTGTATAAAATATTAACATTTTTAATCTAAAATTGCAGCATATAACTGATGCCTCATGTAATGAGACTTAATGTCAAATAAAGTGTTCATAAGTAAAAATGCATTATTTTGCTCAGAGGTTTCAGCTATCTGCATTTTTAAATCTTCAAATAATTAATTTCACATGTTTATACTATCCTTCAGTCCAGAGGAATTAAAAGGTCCTGTCTGTTTCTCAGATGAAATCCCTATGATTTGCTATTTTAATTGTCACAGAAATCTTACCCGGATGGGTCAAAACTGTATTAATTCAGTATTTATTAATGGGATTATCAAGAAATGTTTTATCAATGCCTCACATTCAGATAAACCTCTTCCATTAAGAAGGTCATGCTGCAGGTACTTCTAATCTTTTTCTCTGGAAAGTGGAGTCCAAGTCAGAGGATATTTTTTTCCATGGTAGATTTAGTTCAGCTAAGTTACCTTACTGTGAGATCCATCCTGTCCACCACAAGTGAATTCAGGTGACATTAGTTAGAATTAAAAACATCATCCTTTCTCATGTTGTTTTGTCTCTCAAAGGCATTTGTGTCTCTCTATTGCAGACTGTAAGCTCATCGTTGCACAGTAAACTTGAGCAATGAGATAGTACTTGCATTTTATTTCTACTCGAGTTACCTACCCTGTTCTTTAAGTTGCCCTCCCACTCACACATTTTTGTCTACATGAAAGGACATTTGCAAACATTTCCCCCTGTCACTAGCTCTGTTCTGTTCCAGCACTGAGATGCTGTCAGCTGCTGCCAGAAATTAAGCACTGTAACCCTGACACCTGCTCTGAGTTGGATTAGATGACACATTGCCCCAACGCTGGCAATAGCCAGCCACCTGCCTGCGTTACTAACTCCGCTGGAGCTGAACCTTTGGAATTATTTTGCAAAGTAAAACTAAAGCTTTACCCCATCATCAAATTTTGCTATGAGATTTCATATAAAAATAATTTTAGATTGTAATCACATGACTCTGTCTCCTTATATATCAGATTATTGTATATTTTATATGTCAGTGTCCTGTTATGTCAAAATTGTTTTATTAACAGCTTTTATTAACAGTTAGGGCTTTCTTTTTTTACTCTTATTTTCATCCTTATTGCTTTTGCCCTACAGTTTCTTGTAAGTCAAAAGCTTCTTAAAATCTGAATTGAAGTCTGAAGAGTATATTCCCCTTTTTCACTAAACCTGTAGTTTGATTGAAAGTATATATGTGAAATATATTGGCACTATTATTTGCTAGATTCCTCTGATCCATGAGTGTGGAAGTTAATGCTCGTGAGTATGTAATTTTTTCCCTCAAACCAGACGTGTATTGACAGTGTCTTAGTAATTAGCTGGTGGTAATATATGCACTTTTGAAAAGTATTGGCAGCATATTACTACTGCTTTTCCAGTTCTGTGGAATTACCCTTATGAATTTACATTTACTTTGGTTTTGCAGAGGAAGAATGGTTTAATCAACTAAAATTTGCTGGGTTTTGTTTTTCCACTTCATTCACTCCACATGGCAAATCAGTCTGTGCTGTTAACATAACAGAGTAATTCTCAAAAACAGTGGAACCTGTAGCAGTTACTAATAAATACTCTGCACTCAGATGTGATATGGAGCTTGATTATTGAAAGAATTGTTACTAGAGGAAGGATGTCAATTTTCTCTCCTTTTCTGGCTTTTTCTGCATTATGATCTTAACAGAAATAAGCTGTGTTTGCCAAAAATTGAAGGACTGTTCCCGTTCTGGCTTTTTAACTTGCCTTGCAGGGTCTTGCTAAAGTAGGCAAGGTTTGATTCTGGTTGCTGGATCTCTTTCAAATTCTTATTTATCTCCTTTTACTTTTATGAGGAAGGCTTTAAAAGGCAAGGAGAGCCCCAGTCTTGAGTATTTTTTGATTAAATGATGATAGGAAAACACCTTAATGGTAAAGCCTTTTTTTTTTTTCCCTACTGATACACATACATAAATGAGAGCATTGGTTTTTTGCAGTTGCCTGCCCAGTAGCCTCAAGGCAAATAAACAATTACACTATTCAATTGGAGACACTGTAATTTTATCCTTCAAGGTTTGTCATGTTTTAACCCCAGCCAGCAGCTAAGCACCAGGCAGCTGCTCACTCACTCTTCTTCCCGACCCCTGGTGGGATGGGGAGGAGAATCGAAAACAAATAAAACTTGTGGGTCGAGATGAGGACAGTTTAATAATTGAAATAAGAAAAAAATATAATAACAACAGTAATTTAAAGGAAGATAATAAAAAGGGAGTGAAATATAACCCAAGAAAGAGAAGTGATGCACAATGCGATTGCTCACCACTCACTGACCGATGCCCAGTTAGTTCCCAAGCAGTAATCCCGCCCCAGCCAACTCCCCCCAGTTTATATACTGGGAGTGACACCACATGGTATGGAATACCCCTTTGGCCAGTTTGGGTCAGCTGTCCTGGCTGTCTCTCTTCCCAAATTCTGGTGCCCCTGCAGCCTTCTTGCTGGCTGGGCATCAGAAACTGAAAAATCCTTGACTTAGTCTAAACACTACTCAGGGACAACTGAAAACATCAGTGTGTGATCAACATTCTTCTCGTACTGAACCCAAACCACAGCACTATACCAGCTACTAGGAAGAAAATCCACTCTATCCCAGCTGAAACCAGGACAAAGGTTATGTGCTGTGAATCTCTTTTCTCAACTTAAGTCTTAACTTTTAGACTCAAGCAATGCTTGTATTAAGGCGAGTCCTACAGTTGTTTTTCTATTAAAATGACTTGACAGTATTACTCATAATGAACCAAAAAAAGTCTGTGTTGGAAGAGGACATTCAGGAGGGTATTTGACAAGAGGTACCGATCTCTAGCCTTGATCCTGGAAGACAGCCTGCAAATACAGCAGAACGTGGGCTTTTCAGGAGACGTTCAATGTCAGCATAACTTTGCTTCCATTCAGACTAACAATGATAACTTCAGAATGAGCAGAGTCAGGTCAACAGTGAACATATATATTTAAATCCTGCCATCAAAAGGAGGTAGAATGCCTGCAGGAGCATGCGTGTGAGTTTAGTAGCCAGGACTTAAATTAAACAGTAAGTAACGCTGCTTTGTGCCTGCTTTCAGAAGAGAATAAGCACCAGCCCTTTCCAAGTTTTCCTTGGCCCAGCTGACGGCTGTAACTCACCCAGCAGGTGTTTATGCTTTTGGGGTTACATAAATAGCCCCTACTTCAGGCTCGTCCACTCCTTATACGGTGATACTGGAGGAGAATAGGAAGCTTTCCTTTCAAACACATTTGTGTTTGCTTTGTTTTCTTTGGGAAATACAACGTCTGTATAAACTTAATTGTAAAAGAGAAAGGTAGTCTTGCCAGAAGGGTGAGTCTGTAATACGAGGGCTGGTGGTGCTGCCTATATTCTGGGGTTGGCAGCGATGGAATGGTACTGAAGTGATTTGTCAGCGAAGCCAGAAAGTTTGGGAACTGGTGAATATCTCTCATACAGAGATATAGAAACTTGTGATTATCAAATACTGATCTAACATTTTCAGGAATTATGAAATATGATTTCCGGCTGTAGAAGGGGGTTGGGGAGTAGAAAAAAGAAGGAGGGAAAAATTACAGCTTGTGAAAAATAGTAGATCGATGGCACTGAACACTGAAACTCATTGTATATAGACTATCTGTAACCTAGGCTCTGGTTATCTGAATTCTACCGTACAAACCTGTTTTGAAGATCAGGGTTCAATTAAACTAAATACACCTTGCTACTGCTTCTCAACCAGAAGAATAATTTTTAAAAAGTTATTGTAAGAAACAAGTCATTTTATAAAGAATGCCATCTTTGCACTGAACATTTTGAATTTTTATGTATTTTCGTGTCTAGAAACTTGTAGTTTTCAACCAATGTTTCTCTGGAGAAGAGTACAGTTCTTCCATAGAAAATATTCTTTTCTCCCGCCAGTTTCAGGAAGTGGGTTGCCCAGAGGCTGTGAAATCTCTGCCTGTGGAGGTACTCAGCACTCAGTGGGACAAGCACCTGAGCAATCTGATCTAAGTTGGCCCCGCTCTAGCTAGAGAGTGAGCCCAGATGACCCCAAGAGGTCCCTTCCAACCTAAATCAGTCTGCGATTCTCTGGTTCCAAGAAGTCTCTTGTCACGCTGGGCTTGCACTGCTCTGAAGACCAGCAAGAATATTATTACCGACCAGAAGAAAATCTGTTTTGCTATGGATATTCCGCCTCAAGGAATCACTCTGAAACAACTAATTAATTTGAACATTGATGGCCTTGCAATTATCATATGGGGATAACTCTATAGGCAGTGGTGCCACAGGTCAATTCCAAACACTTATTCCATTTTTGTGTTTGCAAAGGGTTTTATCTCGTTGTCTGTCCCCTTGATTCCTCTGCTTTTCTTTCTTCATCATCTAGACATCACTTTCTAGCAGATTGCTCATGTCAATAGTTGTCTTATTTAAATTTCCAAGGGGAGCAATGTTACATTGATTTTTGTTTGCCTGTTCCCATAATGTGAAATTGAGTTTACTTCTCCAAACTGTTTAATGAGCCAGGCCTCGAAAGTCAATTACAAGAGAAGAATGCTTCTCTCCTCTCAATGAAACATTTAGAAGCTGAAGGATACCGTGTCTACATACTAATCTAGCAAAGAGAGTTTAGCAGATTCCATTCACTAAAGTATTTTTGTAACTAAGATGGTGCTCTTGATTTTTTTTTTTTTCAGGTATTTTGATTAGTTATTTTCTCCTTAGATTAAGTGAATGTGACATTTCATTCAATTACTCCTCCATCTGGATTTGTTCTTCTCTTTCCAGTCTTGTTTTTTTTCAAGCTTTCTTTGTGTTTTCCTTTATGAACACTTAACGTGAGCAAACCCAAGAGAAATGGATTTCCATATTAATAATTTGGCATTATTATCTCTTTCTTATGAAAATAACCGAACCTCCCAAATGTCTTTTGGTTAGATCTTCTGTTGACAAAGCTGATAAAATAACATTACAAGGTACTGAGTAGAAAATATTCTTTAAACATTTGTATTTATATTTGTGATAACTATATGGAAGTTTTTCATGTTTCCGTGTGAAAACGTGCAACATATGAAATCAGATTTAGATGAAGATAGTGTTCACTTGTGAAACAGCATCTCCACAAGCCACGTTACTGTGGCTGCCATATCTAGTGTGGCTTAAACTACAATGTGCTGGAAAATGCCGATAAGCTTCCTGTTTAATAGCCATCACTAAATTTATAGGCTGTGTTTATTAAATTTCCTCAATTTCTCAAATTTTATTGGTGTGTTAGGACCATAGTTTCCTTTTGTAGATTGGGCCTATTACACAGTTCTTCTGAGTTTTGATGGGGTTGGTTTGTCTGTATTTAATCTGAGCTGTTTATGACAAAATTGCCAGTCCACTGCTGACTTAACCTCATCTTTGAAAGAGTAGTTTGCAGGAAATTTTTAGAGCAGCAGAACTTAGTCTTGGTTTTGTGGTATCTGCTTGCTAAAGTCTCATGGGAAAATAAAAGATAATTTGTGAAATATACCTATAAAGAAAAACATCGTTAGAGGCCTAATTTGGAATCCATAAAAGTCAATGGAAAGAGTACAACTGAACTCATTGTCTCTGAAGCAAGTCTCTTTGGGGCATTTTGTTCCCGTTGTATCATTTCATGTTGAAATATTTTTCAGAATGTCATGAGCAAAAGAACAGCAAGGGTTTTTTTCTGCAGTTTTTAATACCAGAAAGTCACTCTTTCCATTATGCGCTAAATCCATTTTTTCATGCAGCCCAATAGTACTTTGGGTACAAATATTTCTCTGTGTCCATTTTTGAGGATTCTGATATTCTGTTTGTTTTAAAAAAAAAGTTAAGTCTGTAGTGACTGGTTTGGGGGGGTGTCTTTTTTTTTTAATATGCTAAAGAAAATCATATATTTGTATCTTAACTGTTGGAGTTTTCATTCCTATCACAAACTAGTAATAATATTTTAGCGTCTCTAATGTTTTGATTAATGTTTAATTAATGTTTTAATAGTGTTTTAATTAATACTTAATCCATTTTTAAAATGTTTTAATTAATGTTTTATTAATGTTTTAATAGTGTCTTAGCTACTCTTTAGCATGTTTTAGCTACATGCTTATAGCAGTTTCAGTAATTTCAGCATCTATCAGGATATTGGGAGGAAGAATCAAATAGGTATCAAAAGTATAAATGTGAGCCTCCTGCCCATATAGCCACTGTATCTCCCAGATAAACAGTACTAGATTTAAGTTGTGTTAACCAAGAATTAATGTGAGAAACATTGAATATATTACAATGTCTAAAAAACTAGGAAGTCATTCCTAAAGCCAACTAACAATTTTCTTGTCTGGTTTTCTCAGTCTTCACGCTTTCCTTTTCTCATGCCCTGTTACCCCTTTACGCATTTCCTGGGTATTCCTCAAACTCAGCCTGTATTAATTCTCCCTGTTAATGCGATCCATTCAGCTGTCTAAAGCTGTATTGTATGCAATTTTATGAGAATTTCATTGATTTTCATTAGAATTTGAACAATTCATCTTCCACTATTAACATGTGGATGTCTGTGTTCTCGTGTCAGCTTCAGCCGACTCTGCCGTAGCTTTCTTGTAAAGCACTATTTCACCTCCTGAGCACAAACACAGTTAAATTTCTCCCCTTCTCCTCTTTACTGCATGTTCTCCGTTCTTCGCCAAACCGCCTTCTGTTAGGTGACAGCTCTGCTGCCTGTACCCTACATGAAGCTCTTTTCCACACTACATACAACCCATAAAAAAGAAGATAGTAGCACTGCGAAGAGATCTTGCGGGCGTAGTCATGGGCCTTGACCCTTCTGGGCAACAAATCTGTACAATTTTATGCCGTGGGCAGCATCAGATTTCCTTTTTCCTCCTGGCTTTAGTTGTAACATTCAGAATTCATGGGGCCAAGAGGGAAGCTGAAGGAAGGGAAGCTGGAGACCATGGCTCTGTAGCTGGGACTTCATCATTTGTCCATGTGGGGCAACAAGGATAGGACCACACGTTCATACAAACTTTTCTTGATTGCTAGATGTGCCTCCACACATCTGCACTTCTGTGTGCGTGCAGAAAACCCGATCACCTGGCAGAATCAGATCCTGACTTGCCATTTTGTTTTCAGCTGAAGTTCAGGACCAGGCTTCCAGACCCAGAATCGCCCACCAACCCTCTTTCCACCCCACACTTGGGTAACCCACAACCACATGTCAGCCTCCCCTCCATGTCCTCTTCTCCATGGGAAGGAAATGCACGTGCAGCCCAGAAGGGAGCCACAGGATGGCTTTCAGGAAACCAGAAGGAAAACGAGTTGACAAAATACTGATAGAACGGCACGTGCTTGAGGGAGACTCAGGAAGTGCGAGGGGTGACACAAGACCAGAAAAACTAGATATTGACCACTGAGCCGTGGTTTCTTTCTTTTTTTTTACTTGAAAAAGTAAGGCCTGGTGGCTGTTTTGTTTTTCTTTTGCAGTCATCTCTAACAAACAGTGACATCATCTTTGTGAAGTTGCATGCCCCTTGGGAGGTCCTGGGCAAATACGCTGAACTAATGAATGTAAGAATGCCTTTCAGGTAGGTGTAGTTGTATTTTGTCTGAACCTCCAAAGTCACACTATACTGTAAAGCTAACGTAATGATAACACCAAAATGCACATGGAAAAGCTCTTCTGTAAGATACCCCGCATCTTTAGAAAATATAAATGGAGTACCTTAGATACCCTATTCATTGCTGTTTCTTGCTAATGCCTGAAATTTCGGTACAATACTGGTTTGAAATTAAGGTGAGCTGTAGCAGTGCAGCTGTTTTCATGGGGTATTCTATCCTTAGGCCCTTTAACCCCTTCAATGCTGGAGCCCCCTGCATACTTGTGCGCTGCTGTTTTTTAAATGGACATTTCATTGAAATCAATGGGAGGTCAAGAAGATCCAGGTACGTAAGGCAGCACAGAAGGTGCATGTCTGTTGGACGTATCTGGTATGTTCAGCACCTGTAAATTGCTTGCATAGTGTGTAATTATGGAAATACAGATTATAAATAAGTATCCCATCTAACAGGAGAACGATTCAGACTATAAATGCTTTTATCTGTGGAGAAAATAAAGAACTTCTATTACACGCTACCGATAACCAAATTCATTCCACATTGTCATTCAGATTATTTTTATCATTTATTTAATATTATTTGCATGTTGGGCTTTGAAATTTTCTATGTAAAATATTGATTTTTTTTTTTACTCTGCTGGTTATCAGAACTGTTAAAATAGCATAAAGACTTCCACTGGAACTGACCAAAACCCATGAACTGAGAGGTCTTGATTCTTCTTTAATTAGCAGGGTTTATAGATGTATAACTCCATTGATTTTAATGGAATTACTCCTGAGCAAGAAAAGCATCAGATCCAGAATATGCAACTAGTGAGTTGGTGTCCTCTGTAGGATTTCTTCTGTTTTCTTCTTACTTAAGGATGAAAAATGCCTCTGGTATGAGACAAGCTGTAGCAGTACAGAACTTGCTAGGAAGAATGGGTATGAATTACGTACAAAATTGCAGGCTTATTCTGTATGTATTTTGGTTTTCATTTTCACAGCAAATCTTCAACTGTTCTTTCTTGTGCTTTTAGTGCTAAAGAGAAAAATATAAAAGTTATCATAAGCCATTGCAAGATATTAATATTCTTTTAAAAGAGCATTCTAGCCATAGAAACAGCGCGCTGGGCCAAAAGTGTACCTCCTTTGACTTTTGTGGCATTCTTTGAGACGAACCTGCCCCGGCAGGAGGATAAGGTCTCATGATTAAGAAATACACCAGCAGCTCAGAATTTAGACACTGAGCAGCTTGTTCTTTCCTGATCTGAAGTCCCTTTTTTGAAATCTATCTCTCAGCAGATGGCAAAGTAGATGCCATACAGATTATATAGAAAGCATCAAAACCACTAAAGGTTTCTTGACGTGCTTCAGGATCATGGCTTCATTCTTTCTACCTCCACAGAGGGAGAATTATTACAGTATTGTTAAGAGGAAATCATGGTGATTTACTGATGTCTGCTGGGTAGGCTCTTAAATTTTATTTTAAGAGCAGCAGTACTGTTTACCATTTAAAAACAAGGACCAGCATTCTACAAAATGTCCCCTAGTCTAGACTACCTCTTTCCAGGTGCCCTTATCTAACCCCTTGTTTTTAGGGCCACTGATTGCTTACAGCACCCAATATTTTAGGCTGGAATTGTTGAAGGCCCATGCATCAGTGAATAAAATCCTTGCTGTTTCAAAGAAGGGGTGCCAAAACAGTGGATACCTCTGAATATTTGAAGCAAAATTATGAAGTGGATGGCATCTTCAGAAACACTTAGCTTTGACCCTTCTCTGCTCCTGCTGAGTAGAGCAAGATAAATAACACTATCTTGTGGAGGAGTTGGCCAAAGGAGGCTGGCCAACATGAAATTGTTTTGAAAATTTTGCTTCACCAGCAAAATATGGGCACTGATGACAATAATGTCAAACTATTATGCGTTATTTAAATTCTAAGTTCTGAAAATTAACCTGGAATACTAACCAGTTTTTTTTCTATAGTTCATAAAGCATCAGTGCTGCCTTATTTTAGAAAGCTCCCAACCATGCTTGCTTCCAAGGCCCTAACAGCATCCCTACAGTACATTTAATATAAACGAATATTCAGAATACGTGTGGTGCGAGCCCTTCATTTTCCAGAAGTGGTGCAGTTCAGCGTTACACGATGGAACCTCTCAGAATAGACAGAAACCACCTCGATTTAGCCATGACCTTCAGCGGATGACAAAGTCAGCCTCTGGAGGAGGTAACCGGAGTTCAGGCAGGCACCCAGACCTTCCAGGAAGGAGTATCAGCCCCAAACCCACACCTAAAAGCCCTCAGATTTTCTGAACTCTCACGAAGACGTGAACCCTCTGCTGAAGGCGATGGGTCTGGTCCTGAGAGCCACGGTGTGCCTGCGGGGCTGGTCGGGGAGCAGACCAGGAGCGGGGGGACACACGCATCTGCTCGCACACCCGTGTCTGCTCACTGGTTCCCCGTGCGCGGTCCCACGCGGATTCTTGCACCAAGAACAGAAATTGGCTGTGCCTGTCGGAGGGGCGGAGGGAGAGGCTGCGTACTTTGGAGGGGGGGCTTGCCAAGCACATGCTCGTTTGCTTGTGTAGCCCTATGTTGTGTTTCAAGGGGTGTTACCCCAACAGCAAGCACTGGTCCCGGTTGGTACTGCATGTGTTATGGTGTATTGCAGCATCAGGTACCTCTTTCCTGGCTTTTCTGAGTGATTCCCCCTTGTGTTTCACTGAATGCAGCTTTGGTAATTCACTAGTGGACGTGAGATAATTTATCCGTATTTGTATCAGCCCTATAGAATTCCTGCAGCAGTTTATGGACTTCTCTCAAATAGAAACACCTTTGAGTCCCTGTCTTTCACACATGACAAATAGCAGAAAAGGAGAAGACAATGGGAAAATGATGACCCTCTTGCAATTCAAACGCCACCAGAGTCTGTGTGGCTTCCTGCGACAGTTCTGTTAATCTCTCTTTTAGTCTCTTCCTCCACCTCTTACAGGCTTCTGTCTTCAATCTCCTTTCCTTCCTTGCTAGTTCATACTGTAACTGACGATGGGTTTTCTTCTCGACTGGCTTCATTTTTGCTGTTCTTCCAGGAGAAAAATCTATTACCTGCACCGCCGATACAAGTTCATGAATAGGTGAGTACAATTCTTATGCCAGCCCAGTTTATGTTCATTTGGACCCAATAACAAAAATAAAGGTTAAGGTCAAGCTGGAGGGAGAAGTTTATTAGCTGTGTTTGTAGGAGGAGTGGAGGGAGTCGTTAGACACTAGGGTATCTGCAAAAACAAACACAGAAGTTGCATTTTTAAGGCATCTGCAATGTGAAAGAGGCAATTCATTTTATCTGTGTTGTCTTTTTTAGAAATAAGGAAATACTTTTCAATTGATGCAGTCTTTTAAAGAACAATAAGTGTGTTAGTGCAAACACTGTATCTCTTTTTATGTAGCTCATTAAGGAGTTTCTTGGGGTTAAAATACCACAGTTACAGCTTTTTTTCAATTCCATGCACCTTGCTTACTTGTAATAGCGATGGCATTATTTATGTATAGCTTCCTCTGGCAGGATGCTTAGTACTTTGGCGGTAGATAGGAAGGCAATGAACCGAGTTCATCTCTGGTGTAACGTTATTGAGCTTGAAAGATGAGGGGTTTTTAAGAATCTTTGAAGTGCTTTCACTCGGTTATTAAATATCTTTAAGGTTATGTTTGATGCCTGGTTTATGTCTGACAATGCAATGAAAACCTTCCGATGCTGCAGTTTGCATTTTCGTTTTGATACCTTGGACAGTTAAATGAAAATGTCTCCAAAAAGCCTAAAAAATATACAGGCTTGGCAAAGACCAGATCATAGGCTGGCATTTAATGCCACAGTGCTGTTGATGCAGTTTTCAAAAAGGTCTCGCATTTGATTTACTGTGTCGCTCTGAGGTCAGTGGAAATATTCCCGTGAACATCTGAGAGAGAAGAATTGAATTTGAAAAATCTGCATTTCAGAGTAAACAGCTGTATCACTTTGCAGATGACGTCAGTAGATGAACATCCATGGGAAAATAAGTCACGTATTATCACCCTGCTGTATGAGCATATTAAAAAGGATTTTGTATATTAAATTCTATCACGGTGTGCTGGCGACTTGAGAGTACCAGCATTGATCTCACATTATAGTATTTGCTTCTTTATGTTAGTAAGCACCAAATGGGCACTTTGTGGAGTTATGGCATGTTACCTAGTTGGCACAGGCTAATAGACGCACACAATTCTTCTAAAGCTTGTTGATGCTCCCCCACTTCCCATCCCCACCTTATAATAAATACTACAGGGGCTGTTAACTTTGGAATTTGTCTTCATTTTAGTTAACACATGGCTGCTTTGACTAAAGTAATAGATAGGAAACAGTAGGTGAAGATTCTAACATTTATATGTGGTGTATGAAATTTCGTTTTGCATTCATTTTCTTAAGAGTCAGGATGTGATTTGAAGTCAGTATGGGAAGAGGTATGATCTTTTTCTGGTATTTTAGTTCCTGAGTGATGAGAACACTTGGCTAAATTCAATTTTTGTGTTCAGGTCTATAAATAGCTACTTGAGGCGGAAAAGCTATAACTGAATAGTCCCAGTGGGAAAAAAGAAAACATATTCAGTTTTATTTTCATTTGTGAAACTCAGATAGACAGCTTCGATATAAGTATCTAGTTCCTCTACTCCTAGTTCAGTGAAGATTACAAGTAACTGAAGCTATGGTCCATTTTTTTGAGCTCAGTCACACATTATATTGACATTGGGGCAAAATTTATTTTAAAGAGGACTTTTGTTACAAGGCAAAGTCCAGAGCAGGTCACTTGCAACTTGTCAACCTGACTTGAATTTTCTCTCTGAAAAATTCTAGTGATCTTAATATTTCAAATAACAAAACTCCCCTAATATATTTTAGAGGAAAGGAAGGGTGTCAGGTACCTATACGGTACCTGCAGGGGGGGTAAAATCTAAACTAAGACAGCATCTAGCACTACAAAGCTCTGTCAAAGCTGACCTGCAGATAAAAATCAGTCTTGATTCAAAACAATTTTTTTTATTTTCCTAACTTCCTCTTTCCTTTGAAAGACCAATTCTATCCCTACCCCACTTCCTAGTGAGAAAACAGTTTCTTTGAAATTATTTGAGAAACCCTTTGTGTGAGTCAAGCACAGTCTGTATCTTCAGAAAGAGGATACTGGGTAAAGATTAGACTTGGAGAGCAGGGGCAGGAGTGGAGTGGAAGAGACTTTTGTCTTTGAGACACTGTGTGAATTAAGAGAATGATTTTTTTGCCTTATGAGGCTAATGAGTGTTTTTAAAGAAGGAATTTAAGAAGGATATTATTATCAAATCTTCCACTCTCCTCTTTCATTGTGGCTAACTCTACAGTGCCTCATCACTCCATGCACTCTGCTGTTCCAGTGTAGGTTGCTCTGCTTTCCAAACACCCCTCCCCTATTCAGCTGAGTATATAAGCCTCTCCGTAAGGGAAGGTGAGGCATGGATTAGCCTTCAAGAAGTGATAAAACACAGTAGATTTTTAACACTATGTGTCTGTGTTTGTTAGCACCAGCACCACTCTTTTTTCTTCTTCTTTTTTTTTTTTTTTTTTTTTTGAGGTGCTCCTGTAGAGTACAAAGCCCGTGCTGCCAGCTGATGGCATTGCTGGAGTGCACTGGAGCAATTTAAGAATCTGGTCATTTTTCTTTTCCAAGGAGATAACTAGTTGTTGTTTTTTTTCCCTAGGGATCGCTGTACTGTATGTTCTGGGCTTTGTAGAAAGGCTTTGCAACCTTCTCAGACCTGTTTGCCACCAGGCTCACTGAGCATGCCAAGTAGTCTGAGCCTTGGGAATGGCAAACCAGTCAAATTCTGGGTACGCTCAGTGAGAAGCCAACATGAATAATGCATTGCTCTTAAGTGGGGAAAGCACTCTGTGCCTGTGTGCATGCATGCGTGGTGTGATAAACCTGCAGCACGCCTATCTCAAATATGCACATTGACTTGCAGGATGACTGGGAAAGGATTGCAGATTAGCAAGGGTGTTAATAGTTTAGAGAATTCAAATGATTTCAGTTAACAAATAAGCATGGAACGGGATATTTAGAAAACCCTTGTGCCTGATTCCTCTTCCCTTTTCCATACCCAAACTCACTAAGCCTCCTGAATATACAGTAACGCAGAGCTTATGGCCTTTACAGAGGAAAAATTGGACGCCGAGAGACAGGGAATTCCCCTACAGAGAATTTACTTTTCCCTTGTCATTCTTATCAGGGTCTGCACAGATGAGCTCCAGGCTGCCAGGCTGGATGCTGCAGCTGGAGTTTCGGGTGGTCGGGCCCTTTGCAGCCCTGGGATCCGACACCGCGCCTGCACTCGGGCGCAGACTTCTGCAAAACACCTCCTCAGGGCAAACACTGCCCGGGAAGAGTTTGTGATTAATTTAGTATAAGTCCTATGTTATGTTCACATACACATTCCAGTTCTTCCCAACAGTCCTGATGGTCAATTTGCCCCCCTGCGCTGCCATGCTATTCCCAGAATGGGAATACACAAATGGTACCGAAACAAGTCAGAGCTAGTTTGGTTACAATTTTGAAATGTGCCCATGTTTAAAAATTAGCATTAGCTTTCTTATCCAAGATAAAAATACCTGATGGGAGAAGGCTGAATATTCCAGGAAATATTATATGTGTTTTAAATGAAAGTATGTAATAATTTCACGTCACTTTCCCACACACTTAGCTGCTTGGGTAGGGATTGCCCTCCCTCCAAGTGACTGTGCAGAGCTCACAGCATTTTCTGGTCATAGAGTTATTGTGCTGACTTCTGTCAAAAGAAAAGAAACAACTACATTTCCAGTCCTTGAGGTTCATCCAGAACTGGACTTAAAGTTCAAATGCTGTCAATGCATGCCCTTTAGCTCCACTCCTGGAAAGACTCATCCAGTGACTGGAGTATGTGCATAGTCCGTAATTTGTAGCCTATGATTTCTGCAGGCAGAGATCACTGATTAGGACTTGAAGATGTTAGGAACTTCTGAGAGTGTAGGGCTCATTGTGCCAGATGTATCATCTCATCTTTCTTATGTGTTTTTCATTATAACATTTTAGTTTGGGTTTGAATTTGGTTTAGATTGTCTTTTTCAATCAGCTCTGATTCTTCCCTTTCCCTTCATTTCAGTGTGCATCTTTGCATAAGTGCACCTGCAGTTAAATCTGCCATTTCTCCAGCTTGATCTTAGTTTGCTTTTACCTTCTAAATGTAAGAATCTGTGTAGCAGTCATCTATTAATCTATACACTGAGTATTCTGGTTTCATGGAGGTTGTAGTTTTGCAAGACACTACAATTGAACACAATGAACAAAGTAGCCTTTTTTTTTTTTTTATAACATCAATTGTGAGGTAAGAATCCGTACGGAGTGTGTAAAGGGATGTAACCTGTTGGGGCTTAGCTGCCAAAGCTCTCTGTCACAGTCTCTACTGTTCCAATGTTTATTTGTCCAAAGTCTAATGTGTCAGTTAGGCCTGAAATTTAAACTAACTGAAAAGCTGAGAAATAAAGGTTTAGAGAGTTGCCAAGAGCTTACTGGGCTTAACGAGATTTATAGCAGCGTGTACCATCAGCATTGCTTTTCTGTTGAGACAAAATAAGATACTTCTATGCTGAAAGCTGGTTATTAATAATCAGGTTCAGCATGTATAATTTGGTCTGCCTCAAAGAAGTCAAAAGACGTTGTGTCTTTTCTGGTTGTAAATATTAAGTGGCCTAGTTTGCCAGCATGTGTTCTTTGTAAGTGCTCTGTAATGTAATGAAAAAACACTATCTCAAATGCTCATGCTTTTCATGTGCTGCAGGATCGAGAAACAAATAAGCAGGTTTCGAGGATGGTTGCCTAGAAAGCCAATGAAACTGGACAAGGAGACACTGCCAGATCTGGAGGAGAATGACTGCTATACTGCTCCATTCAGCCAACAAAGGATCCATCAGTGAGTATTTTATTATATCTCAATTACGAGATGAAAAGTTTTCCTTCTGGATTCACCTTGGAAAAAATCAATTTCTTAGCTCAAGTCTTAAAGACTAGTGCCTTCAAATTAGTTCTTTGTCACAAAAAGGGAGAGATAGAGAGTCCTGAGAGAGCATAAAGTCTGTCTGCATTTCTAATAATTAAAGGTCCAGCTCAAAGCTAAAGGAAATCAATGGAAATATTCCTTTTAATTCACTGGAATTTCAATTACATCCCTAAAGTAGTCAAATGGCTAATTCTCCCTCGGGTCAGAATTGCAGTTGTTCTTTGTCTCTTAAAGATGTGATTAAAACATCTTTTTCAGCATTTCTATGTCTTTAGCACAATCAAAATTAGTCCTTCTAACACTGATGGTCGATAACAAACTGATACTGCGTTTCATTCCAAGTTACAATTGTAGAACGAACAGAACTCTAAAGAGAGCAGAGAAAGTTGCTTTGTTTCTATTTCTCTGTCTTTTATGAAAACAAAACTGCTTGTAAAATGCCAGTGTTAAGACCTATCCAGTGACACTTGTCCAACCGTACCAGTGGCACTAGTGTTGCACCAACGTCACTAGAGAAATCATTTGACTACCAGAAGCCTTTATTCACTTGCAAAATGCAAAACAGAAAAAAAACCACGTGACTTTCTGATCCGACATTGAACTTCAGCGCTGACAAATTTTGAAGAAAGAGGGTGTCTTATGGGTAGTTACAGTGTTTGTGATATGGGAAACAGTCATTGACTAACTGAGAACAAAATCACAAAGAATAGGCAACACTAACCAGGGTATTAACAGAAGGTTAACATAACGAATTACAGGCAGCTCAAAGGCTAAAAATCTGAAATATGTGATTTTATTCAGGGAGAAGCCAAGCTGATGTAGTGCTCTTGAATGCCTTGCTTTGAATGAACAGTTTTTCAGGGACTGGATTTATAAGCTGCAATAGGAATGAATAAAACAGACCTCCTCTGCCATAAGTAGTGTCTTTCCAAATACAACAGAAAAACAAAACCAGGTGCAAATCTCCAGGGAAATTTCAGTAGAAGTCTGCCCCTAGCACCGGTCACCAGCCAGGGTTATCTCCACTAAATGTCTGTGCCCTAAATAGACATCAGGTTCAGACTACAGAGTCTTCCGATACTTGAGCAAAAAGATGGGTCGGTTATTGTGCCCTGCAAGAGGAAGAGTAGGAGCAAATTAGTTCGATAATAGACCAGTGAAAATAAAAAATTTAGAAATGGGGACATTTGGGTTGATATTTTTATTAACAGTAATATTAACTATTAACTTCCCTTAAAATTAAAGCACATAAAGGATTTTTTGTGGCTGGAAGGAGAATTGGCATATATGAAGCAGAACATTTTTTTCACTCTTCTGCCTTGCTCTTGGTTGTGTTGGTAAACTGGGGGGGGGGGGGGGTATTAAATACTGTGTTAGTTTCATTAACATTCCCGCTGTTGTTTGGCACTTCTTTTACATCATTGCAGACTTTGAAGTTTTACTCCCCAGCAGGCCTGACATTTTCTGTTTTGCTTTCTGTGTAGTCTTCCTTTCCTTTTGTGTGGGGACTGATAAAATGCTGGCTGAGCTGCCCTCCTTCTCCCAAAAGGTGCTGGCTCTGACGGGGTTCTTGTGTTCCTGTTGGCTGTGTCTGTCTTACTCTGCTTCACTAGAATTTTGAAATATAATGACTTGTTCAATATTCGTCTAGTGAGTTGCATGCAGGCATTTTAATTGTTCCAAGAATTTCAGGGTAAGTCGGTAATTAGAGCATTTCAGGAACGTCTTTAGTATGTGCTTTTAATCTTTGGTTGTGGAGTGCGGGTATCAAATAATTGGAAATGTAGAGTTAAAAAGAATGATTTGATTAGTATCAGTTAACAGTCAAGCGTATTATGTTGGGGTTCATTTACTTTGTACAAAGTGCTGCTTCTTCAAGATATACATAACCATTCTGTTGAAGGACCTATATATAACGAGCCCGTAGTGAAGGTGCCCACCTGTCCCCAAACATGGGGAAAGTATGAGTAGAAATGGATTTTTCTATGTTTATCCCAACACGTATTAACCAATGTAGTGATTACTGTGACTGGCACCTTCATTTGTCGGAGTCAGTTGTGCCAGAAGAGGATTTGATCACTAAGAAAATTATTTCTTTTTCACCTCTACCCACTGCTAAGTGTGGTAACCTTCACAAGGACAGCACTGATAATTGTCACCTACTCAGAACAGGAACAGAAATTATGCAAAGTTGTTAAAATCCTGCCTCCATATTAGATTAAAGCTTCAGTTTTCAGTTGTCACTGTTGCATTACATAAGCTTTTACTTGCTTTTTAACAAGTGAAAAAGTTATTAATTAAATGTAACATGATTTATTTTTTTAAAACTTGTCAGGGCTTTTATTTAAATTTCTAGCCCAGAGACCCACAATACCGTTTTAGGAATGTGAAGATAAATAGTTACTGAAATTCTTGAGCTGCAGAAATGAAGAATTGCCATCTACAATAATGTTATGATAATTTTGCTTGCAGTTTGCCAGTGGTAAGAAAAGTCCATGCATTTTCATATTTAGTGTAGTTAGGGTTTTGCTGGAGTGCTCTTACCATACTATATTATAATTATAATGGAAGCTACATAATTGTCATGGGCAGTTACTTGTGGAGTTCACGTTGTCTTCAACAAGTACATCATCCTTTAGGCTAGAAAACCAGGGACAGTCTCTTCCTTACTCTTGGGCTTTTAGATGTGACTGTGCATCCCCTTCCATCACACGGTTGTGCCGAAACGGATTCAGACAGAACATGCGCAGGGCAGGGAGGGTCCCAGCACCGCACTGATGCTCAGCTGGCCGACCAGATTTCAGTGGTGTTGAAGTCTTTTCATCCAACCTAGGGCCATTTTTTGAGGAAGGAAAATGTTTGTAACATGCTGAGTTCTTGAAGTCCTCGGGGAATGGAGAATAAACGCGAGGCTTTCAGTCCTTGCACGCTGTGTTAAGGTGGTAGCTGAAAAATGTCACTAGTGTCTGCTTTTTATCAGATCTTAGCTAGAGATTTTGAGTTTCAGGTTTATAGTAAAAAAGAGAAAAATTTCTTGCAGATCTGGAATCCTAAGTGAGAAGAAGAGATGAGTGGGAAGTACATTAAGCTGTTCTTTAAGAAATAGCCACGGGAGCCTAAAACATATAATCAGTCCTTTAATTATACTAACAAGGATTTTTCTGGCTATTGTACAAGTATTTCTGGAGAGCAAGATACTTACGTTTGCCAGCTGAACATATCTAGGATTTCTGTGTTGTCATAAATCAATGTTTATCCAAGTACATGCTGAACAATTACTTAATAACCATGTAGTAAATCATTCACAAATACAACCGTCTCAGAAATATAAATCTCCATATACTGAGTTTTCAGATAAGACCTCCATGTCTTCACTGTAGGTTTTGCCACATACAGTAGCTGGAGGTTGCAGAATTCTTCCTTCTTTCCTGGTTTTATGTGCTTTCAATTTTCTAAAATATTATTCCTTCAATACTCATATGAGCTTGTCCATGTATGATGTTTGCCCAAATATTGCAATCTGGGTCTGGAATTCCTTATTTCTTCCTTTCTTCATAACCTCAGATGTTTTTCACCTCATCAAAGAACAGGCAGTTTATCTTTTTTGATCTAGCCACAGTTTTCACACCCAGGTCTCCAGTCTGATACAGATGATGTTTGTAACATGATCTGAGTACAGTCTTCATTTGTGATAGCTGCTTTTAAAAGCATGGAAAAACAGATGACTGACAATACTTACGATATGGAGTCTAGGGAGAAAAATAGTTAAGACCAAAATCAGCAAGGCCTGATCAGACCTTTTTTCAATAGGAATTAATATTTTTAAAATATTGATGTACAATGAGCCTGTGCAATTTTAGTAGATCATATTGATGGTCTTTTTCTTTCTTGCATTTTTCTTTCCCATTCAGATGGGAAAGGCCAGATGTGGAGAAAGGCTAGCTTTCAGAAAAAAACTAAATTTGTTTTAAGAGGCAGCGTTAACCATCTGCTCTCCCTCCAAAACAGACAAAGAAGAAAATACAAGAATCACATTTGTAAGATGCGCCTCTAACTTTTGCAGCAGGGCTTCAAGTTTTCTTTTAAAGAGATTATGGCATAACTTATAGGGTATATCTCAAAATTGTGAAGACCAAAATTCATCTTATTTCCTAAGTAAGAGGAAATCTCTTTTTGGAGGAAAGAAGCTCTGCCTAGCTGAGGCAAGCGTTTTTATTTTTTTTTATTTGTGTGGAGTACAAAATAATAATTTTCAAGATAGGCTTCTGAGTAGTATCTCTCTTCTGCAGCCACAGTTTAGGAAGAGCTTTATTTATGCTAAAGCATTTTTTCTGAAAACTATCAGTTACAAGAATGCACAGTTCACAAGATGTGAAAAATGTTTTCCATCAGACATGATGATAATTAGTTATTTTTCTACCACATCTTGGTTATTTTGTGTAGTGAACTGCTAGTCAGTTGGGAGTAGTAAACTAGTAATTAGCTGCAATGTCTTAGATAGCTGTATACTAGCTAGGAAAATGCTTTTAATGCTGTTTAGGCATTTCAAACTTTGTATCAAGAGCTGTTCCCCCCCCGCCCCCTTTTTTTTTTTTCTTCCAAAGGTGATAAACTCTCTGGTTAAATATTAATCTAATATATAATTGAATAAACCACTTAAATATTTATTACTTCAGTGAAAATTAGATTTAAAATTTACACAGTTAGGAGGACTAGGACAAAGTCTGGATTAATTAAACAGAAATGGCCCTGCATACCAGAGGTTAATGGAGTTATTCTCATTTGTACTATGTCCCCTCGTGGTACATGAGGAGGATCTCGTCCTGTCTCTTTGTCAGATTTCCAAGACAGGTGTCTCTCAGGGCGGAGTTACGTTTTAAGCTTTCTCTGATGCTCAGATTGGCCCTAATAAATCCCGTCTCTACCAAGGTGATGTGTGCCCGTGTCCCCCTGAGCTGCTTCACCCCCAGATCATGGGTGGGTCTGGGAGCAGCTACCGCTGGAGACGAGGCACAGGGCTGCACGGACGCTTACTTGTTTTGAACCAGGATGGTCGTTCTTGGGTTTAAATACATCTACAGTGTAATAACTATGCATTTGCAAATGGCTTTTGATAAGCAGGGAATCACAGTTCTGTAAGATTCCTGCTCTTAAACAAATCTTTGTGCAACCAAACTCAGAAACGCCCTGTAATGGGTTTTTCAAATACTGTCTGATTCTGGAAGTTTTAATTGCCTGGCAAACTGAATGAAACAGGGCATCCCTGAAAAAATACATAAAGCTCATTCTACCTCAGATGAATATTCCTGAGTGCACCAATTTAAATTAAGAAGCAATTTGGTTGTCAGGGTGATTTGGGGGGAAGGGCAGAGGAAGGTGGAGGAGGGATTCAGCACTTTCCCGACTCTCTATTTTACTTTAGAGGCTGCGATGTGCCAAATCGGAAACAGACAAAGCCACTAATACATTCTTCATCCAGAAGTGATCCTGGTTTAGGCACATGATGTGAAAAATCCCTGATGACCATTAATAAATATTTTCTTTTGAAAAACAAAAATGTCAGCTGCAGCCTTAAAAGTCAGGCAAAATGAAAACAAACAAAGTGATAATAGTATACCCATTTTCAAACAAATAACCTATGACCTATGGGCATGTGTGGTAATACTCACTGGAATACTGCAGGCTCATCTAGTTGCTGCTACTACAGCTGATGACTTGCTTTCTCTGATGTTAGACAAGGTAAAAACCTGCTATTGCCTCAGCAAATGACAGCTACCTACCACCGGTGGTTTACCTGGGAGTGCAGAGGGTTGGACATTTCTCCTGTACTAAAGAATACACCTCTGATATAGCGATTACTACTTCAGATGACACGTGTGCTTTTAGTTTGTATTGCTTCCAGCGTAGGCATTTGCTTGGAACATAGCTTTCGGTATGGTGAGTGTCAGACATCAAATGTTTCCGTGTCTGGGGATCCCATGGAGCCAAGATGCACGTTGATCCGTGCGTGCACGCATCCTCACTCTGTAGCTTTGTAACCAGACCATGGGTGTTCAGCTTTCAGTTTGTATGTCTTACCAGCACAACATAAAATAGCCTTTTCCTGCCTTTTGCGTCTCCAAAATAAATTGAAAAGTAAAACCATTTCTTTTCAAATGGGTATTAGACAAAGATTCAAGAGCTAAATTTACCTCTAAAGGGTTTGTACAGCCTGCAAAATTACCAAAGAGAATGTATGAACAGGAATTCATTGGCAGTTTGTTCTTGGTTGAATTCCCATTAATTTGAGGGCATTCTTTAGATGACAGTTAGCTTTGCTGTGCTTTGTTATCCATGGAAAGATAGTTTGAAAACTCCAGTTCAGAGTCTAATTAAGAAAGCTACAAATATAATTTCAAAGCAATTAACCTTCACTGACTCTTCATGTCACTTACAGTATGAATGTAAGAGCAATATTGCCACAATGACATTTTTAAAAGGGACTTTAATTAAGGATCAACTCTGGAACCTTTCCTGCCAGAAGTGCTCTCATTATCTTCATTGGGATTTTCCTTTTGAGTAAGGACAGCTCACACAAATAAGACTTACAGGACCAGGCTAACGGTTATAAGTGGTGTGGAACAAATCACTGGCTTTATTATCTACCTATACATTAACTTCACGGGCAATAAAAATAATAGTTTATTAATCCTTACTACATTTTATCTTATAAATGAGGTGACAAAGTGATCAAAACCTTCAATGAACTGTCTCCTAAATATAAAGCCTAAACCCTTACTGGGCCTGAAAACAAGCTGTATCGCTCTTATGAATATTCAAACCCTTGTGCCTATTGAAATTCTAATAAGGGCAGCAGAAACAGAACAGCTGAGGAAACTCTTCCCTCTGAAAACATCTCTAGAAAGCCTCTGCCTTATGCAGTTTATAGCTCAGTAATGTCTGATGAATGTTTATCTACACTTAGTTTGGAAATGTCTTCAGCTCTGGCCCCTGTGAACTGGAATTTGAAGGGTGAGATTCTCCATAGACTGAGAAAGTCTTTCTTCTCTGAATTCCTCATTGGATGCTGCAGACCATTAAATAGCCTTGATGGCTCTTCTGTGAATATGGATTTACTTTACCACCCACATTCAGAAAGGAGATAACCTGGAGCACAAACATTTTGGAGGAAGAAATGCCCATAAAGTGTGGGAGAGAAGGGTGCTGGTAGAAAAGGTTAAGTCCTGCACATCGCGAACTGTGTGATTCTCACCTGACAAGAGCAACTCCTGTGATTTTTGAGATAAATTGAAACCTCCCTGGCATTGTCCTAATTGATGTTAACCTCCACGTGGGATGTTGTAACACATAGTTAAAACCACTGGAGATGTTCTGAACATTTCAATGCCTCCCACTCATGTCTGCCTATTTTTGTTTACTGTGCCAGGGCTCCCTGCCCTCTTGGTTGTGGTGATACTGCTCTTTCTGGGGCTTCTCTACAGACAATTCCACAGAAATGATCTGAGCATTTGAGTTAAACAAAAGAAAAAAAAACAAAACTGTGATTTTTATATTCAAAAATAGGTGAGGATTGTTTTTAACCTTTACCATCCCAAACCAATGATATTGTTAGAGGTAGTCCAAGATATCCAGAGGACTCATTTTGACACTCCTTTTTCACCTTTGGTGAACTCAAGCATCTCTTCTGCATCCACGTCTCCACGAGTAATGTCAGAAAACACTGAAGGACGTGTTCTTGGCATGCTCTAGTCATGGTGAGTTCTCCCTCTCCTCTCCCCCTCCTGCCCTCAGATCCCTTTTACTGGCGCAAGGATGGTCAGGGCAGAACCTCTGCAGCTCTTACTCTCACGCGTGGTTTAGGACTGCTTCAGCTAGTTCGGGAACAGGCAGAGCTCTCCGTGGCAGTTGTTATACGGAGGTGTTGACATCTGCTTCACAGACACGTCTGGTTGCTCCTTCTCGGCCACGTGAGATCAAAAGCTGTAACAGCACAACTGCTAAGTTTACAAATGAATGCAAATGACTAAAGTGTTTGTTTAAACGAGTAGTTCTTATTTCTTTTTAAGATTGCATAATGTTTGATTTTTGCCTTTTTTTCATTCATGATTCATGAAAATAGAAGTGACTAAATGCAGAAAAACTATTAACCTGCTTGTCCAGAAAAGCTGTTGAAATAACTACCTGTAGTTGCAGTATGACATAGACATGATAACAGATGGGCAAAATAACCTTGTACCACAAAGGGAATAGAAGAACACTGTCAGTGTTACCTGGATCAAGGTTGCTAGTTTTCCAGATAAGGTGATTCAGTTCTCAACTGAATCAGTAGCTACAAGAACTCACAGCTAAGCCAGAAGGAAGATTACTGGGAGGTGAGATCTTGGAGAGGAAAGTCAGACATTAAAAGAAAATGACACAAAGTGCGAAAAATGCTAACTGTTCATTTCTATTTCACTACTGTTTTTTAATGTGTTTCTGCTGCTACTAAAACAGCCTAATACAAAGCTCCAGCTGGAAATAACGCTTTTTTATCTACTTTAGAGTTTAGCTTGGTTTTTTATCTAATTTCCTTAAGCATTAAGACTTCTGTGATGACATTATTTCCTTTTTGTCAAAATCCTTCGAATATTACTCCTGGGAGTATCTGGGGTGGAGTGGGAAAGGAGACTTGAGACAGTAACTTCTAGAAAACCAGGTTTCATTAATTATGGTGCTCTTGGAGCAACTTGTCTTTTATACCTTTACTTAAATTGTTTGCATTTTTCCAGTCATTATGATAATATGCTAAAATATCTTGTTTTCCTTGAGTATGTATATTGGGATTAAAAAAAATCAATTAAAAATATATTATGCCAGTCAATCTAATCAATACAATACATTTTGTGGCTTTTTTTTTTTTTTTTTAAATTTCCTGGACTCATCCCTGTTCTGTCTAAACTATTGAACCTGCATTCATATGTAACTTCATAAGTAGCTTCTGAAAGCTAATTTTGTACTCTTCCAGGACCAAACATAGGAGTATGTCATGTTTTCCGTTTCTAACATAGCATTTGATTTGCAGTAAGAGTGGTGTACCAAGTAGATGTTTCCATCTGACTCTTAATGGTAAAGTGTAATAAAGAAGCCTGAAATAGAAATCAAATGTGAATTTCTACAGCTGCACTTACAAATCTTAGGCTTTTGCAAATTTTTGTGCAAGTATTTCGTAGTATTCAGTGAATTATCTAAAAGTGATGCTTATCATAATGAATGCCTAAGTATCTTTGATCTTTCTCTAGACTTCTCCATGTAATTCTTTGTTAGGGAATGAATACTATTACTGACATCATCTCATCCGGTGAATCATCTCACTTAATCTGGTGTCCTTTAGTCTTGCTTGCACTTGCTCACATACTGTAGACTTTTAGTGTGCTATAGAAAGTAATGGAACTCAGTATTTGCTTTAAACATGCTACTATATATTCCTGATATGCCCTTTGTTTGTATTTTTATATAGCTTTATCATACACAACAAAGATACTTTCTTCAATAATGCTACAAGAAGTAGAATTGTACACCATATCTTACAAAGAGTGAAATACGAAGAAGGGAAAAACAAAATTGGTAAGTGCTGACAATGTGCTTTTAAACGTGGGTGCTAAGTCCCACCGAAAAAAGAGGAAGGTCTGCCTGGGCTCGTAAACACTCTTGCTTCCTTTTTAATCACCTCAGTTTTGGGCTGTTTACATCTCACCTGCTGCTGTTCTGGGGCTTTTCCTGGAAGACCCCATCATTTCCCTGTAATATCAGACTGCTTTCACAGGCACATATGTCACCACGTGGGATTTATCATTTCTGCAAGGAAAGAGACTGACTTAAGCAAGAAATACGTACAGATTAAGGACCCTGGAGAAGCAGACAGGCTCATGCAGAAAAGCTTTTACTCCTTGATAAAAATGGATTTGGAAGGATGGCAAGACTTGTGCTGCTGTACATCTCAGCCTGTAGAGCTTCTCCCCAGCTACCTGCCCAGCCCGAAGGGAGACGGAAGGTTCTGTATCTCTGTACCTGCTGTAGGTCCAAAGGGAGTTCACCAACGACGTCCTCAGTGCAAAGGGTGCCATGCATAACTGTGGCATCGCTTTCAAATAGCGCGCGGAGCAGACCTTCGGAGCGGCACGTACACAGATCCAGGAGAGCAGGCAGTGACAGAGGAGGGCTGGAGCACAAAACCAGCGATCCTCTTCTGCCTTGTGGTGCAGAGCACATACTGCGTGTGTACCCCATCGGGACTGGGGCATCGCAAACGGAGAGGCAATCCCCATAAAACTCTGCAACCTATTTCACTTCCCTGCTGTTTAAACCCCACCCTTCCTCAAGAGGTAGAGAATCATCCCAGAACTTCACTTGTTTCTTCCTCAGCTCCTGGGATGAGGGCAGCAATAGCTCTGAGCAATGACAGCGAGCAGAGGGGAGAGAAGAAAGGGAAGAACTCACGCCGTGCATGCAGCCACTGCATTTAGCACGCACGCTTGCGGTCCCTGCCTGCTTCAAGATCCCAAGCTCCCTCACGTACCTGTACCTGCCATGAGCACAACTTTGCATTGATCACCGGGCTGAGCAAAGCCTGGCTCGGCTGTACAGGTTTTGCTTTTCTGCCAGAGACTTTGGAAGAAAGCATATTCTGCCCAGCAGGCGCCAATGCAATCACTGAAAGTGCTATTTATGTTGACTTATTCCCCTGTGAATTAGGAAAGGAACCAGGATTCTTTGCTCCTTGGTCAATGGGGTTCAAATGCCTTCAAGTTGTTAGTGCCAGTATTTAGTTTTGCATTGCCTGATAGTTGTTCAGTCCTATTTTGGTGACTTTCCAAGTGAAAAGTGCCCACGTCTCAGCAGTCATTCATTATTCCCCTCAAGGTTCTCATTAAAGAGGGACAAGGCCTGACCGAGCAGGGTGTATGATTACTTTTTTGTGCCAAATAACAATCCTTTTTGTTCGGGTTCAAGCATATTTTCTGGTCTTGTACTACTGCAGCCTGTCTTGTCCCTGTTCTGTTTGTTAGTCCAGCAGCTTTTTTAAGACATAAGCTGAACATATTTTACAATGTTGTTATCGTATGGAAATTAAGAGTTTCAGTTGCTTTACTGGCCTGCAGTTCAAAAGTGTAAAGATCTTCCCTGAATTTTTCAGCTCCCAAGAAATACAGCCTTTCATCTAAATAGCTTCCTTAGACCATAATTTACAGGGTCAAACTTCAAGCCTGGTGTGAGGTCCCTGATTTCACTGAAGTTATGCTAAAGATGGATTTGGCAAATGAATCTTTAAACCTCCAGCATAATAAATGATAGATTATGATTAATATTTGAACAAATCTTTGCTTGTATTATATCTTAGTTCATCAAAATCTATAAAAGATGAATTTTTCTACATGTGTCTTTTACTGTCAATGAGCTTCAAACTTTATTTAGCCAGCTTATTATGAAAATGTGTTTTGCTTTTTACTTAGCAGTTTTTCTGGTCCTATTGGTAAATAATTGGATACTTTTGATTCTTAGGTCTGAATCGATTGCTCAGTAATGGCTCCTATGAAGCTGCATTTCCTCTTCATGAGGTATTTTTCTCAGTTTTTTTTTTCTTTTTGAACAGACATTTCCCACAAAATGAATTCTTAATTGTGTAATCATTTATTCTTGATCTTATTAATGTTATTACTCTCTTTTGCATTCTGTGTCTGTCTCTGACATGCCTCCCATTTAGTAATGCTTTTTTCTTGGGAAAAAAATGCTTTTTTTCTTGCAAAAAGAGATGAATAAGAAGAGTTGTTCTGGATCTGTTCTGTAAAAAGTGCTTGGGTTTGATAAATCATTAAGTTTTCAGAGAGGAAAAATATCATGCTGTGGTTTTGTCTTTGAGATTCTCCAATTTATAGTCTTTGACTTGAACAGCATTTATCATAAATTTCTTAGGAAGAATAATCTTATTGAAGTCAGAGGAAATTGTCCTTTTAATGTCATATTTAGCTTTTGGTGCACAAGTATGGAGTTTGCATAAATCATCTTATCCATACCGCTAGTGAGAGAGATTTCTTAGACATTCTTTTTTGCTGTTGTTGTTCATTAATGTCCAGATTTGTATTTTAGGGAAGTTACAGAAGTAAGAATTCAATAAGAACACATGGGGCAGAAAACCACAGACACCTGCTCTACGAGTGCTGGGCTTCCTGGGGAGTGTGGTATAAATACCAACCGCTGGACCTCGTGAGGTAAGACTTCCCTGCTTTTTGTATGTCACGTTGTAGGTCTTTTGAGCATAGGTTACCTCTCTTCTGACAAAACCATAAAAAGCTCAGTTAATTCATGTGGGTTTTTAAAAACTGATCCCGAGGTCATGGGAATCCATTTCATTCATGGTGCCACTACATTCAAAGAAGTATCTATAGAGGAGCCCGCAGGAGGAGCTGGAAGCGAAGGAAGTTTCCTTCTAGAGTTTCCTGACACCATAGCTTCTACTGAAGGGTTTGCAGAATATTTGAGAGAAAAAAAGGGAGAGAGACATCTGTG
Organism: Astur gentilis; assembly: GCF_929443795.1. NCBI lineage: Eukaryota > Metazoa > Chordata > Aves > Accipitriformes > Accipitridae > Astur > Astur gentilis. The sequence goes on from NC_064913.1 coordinate 15,690,372, forward strand.
GAGGCTGGGTAGAGTTGGCTGCATGTCTGTCCACTGGAGTAGTTGTTCCCCCCTCAGAGCGTGGCTTTGGTGAAAAACAGGCTCTCATCGACTAGATCTTCCTTTTTTCCAAAAGGAACCACAGGAAGAGCCCTGGATGAAGTTTGATGATGCTTCTAAATGGCAGGAAGCAAACCTCACAGTCACCGAGTGTGCTACTGTGTTCAGCAGCCCTAGTAGAGATGGGCTGAAGTCTCTCCTGTATCACCTCCCTTAAACTCAGCCCAGCCCCATCACCACAGTCTGGATTTGTATTCGTCTTGGAAGTAGCTATTAAAGAAGAAACACTGAGAAAGCTGAGACATGACTCCAAATTCTTGTAGCCCTTTTAAATAATGGTTGCAAATAGGCTTGCGTGTGCTAATAGAGGATTACATATTTTTATACATGTAGAGAGAGCCAGAGCCTTTACTGATCACGTTGGCAGAACTATTATTGGGCATTAATGGGCTTTTTCTACTTGAAGAGAGGAATATGAAGCTACAAGGGCCTATTAATAAAGTCTTAAGATGTATTGAGATCACTGAAGATATTGATGCATGGGCCATTGGGAAGGGTCATACAGAGCATGCAATTGGTCCAACATATTAATTTCCCCTTTTATAAGTCTTGTAACTGATAGAAACCTTTGTTTTTATTGATTCTCAGAATTGCTTCCAGATAGAAGGATTTGTAGAGGGTGGCCCTGGAGACAGATGGTGTTATTGATTAAGGCCGTATAAAACCTATCCATTTCATAAAACAAGAGCTGTTCAATTTCCATGGAGAATAAGTTCACAGAGAAATACCATTAAAAAATTGTACTGAGTCATGTAATTTTTAAAATGTTTTAGAAAACAAAGTAATGTATTTGTTCCTCATAATTTAATCCTGAAAGTTTCTTATTTCTTATTTAATATACTGGCCTGGACAGAAATATAGGATTTTTCTCAAATTACACTACAGAAATTGCTGATTTACTGAGGAGCCAACAGTTACACTGAAGTTTTTTATTTTTAATTTCCCAGTATACAGTAAGATATTAATGTCACATTATAAACAACTTATGTCTAGAATGTTTTTTAATCATTTGTCCATGGTGGTCAAGGCTACTGTTCTTCATCAACGTTTCTTGTTTGTGAAAGTGCTGTCGAGCCAATATCTGGGGTTTGGTTTAGTTTGGTTTATATGGACCATCAGGCATCTGGAAGGTTTTTAAGTACAAGAATAAGTGATAACAAAATGAGCAAGGTTAGACACGTGGTTGTTCTGGACCTTGGTAGCAGCCTTCTTGAGTAGCCTGGGTTTGCTGTTTAAGATTTTGTAAGATGCTTTAGCTTTTTATCAGACAGTGACATCCACTGATTTTTCCACAGCTGTTTTACAAAGGAAAAAAAGCGATGGAAGTAGCGGACTCCCTAGCTGAGGTCACGGCTGTCCTGTGGGGATTCAGAGTAGGTGTTTGCCCGAGGAGGAGGAGGAGGGCAGGGGGGCTGCGAGGATGCTCAGTATTCTCAGTAGCCGTCGAGCTCCCCAGGGTTCAGAGCTGCCGCCCCAGCCCAGCCTGCCGCTTGCTGCCTGGAGCGTACCCGTGGCTGCAATAAAGGAGGGGTGATGGGAAAGGGGAGGGAATGCCTTTTTCTTCTCACTTCACAGATGCTAGATCCCTCGCGTTTCCTTAGCTCCTGCCAAGTCTTTCCTGCCTCCTGCCACTCTGAGCAGCTCCTGTGTCTAGTGAGCTGGAGATTTTTCCTTGAAGAGCTGACAACACCAGCAAGACCTGTTGTTCATTTCACTCGGAAATATCTCGGCGTGCGTACTTTAAACAGAAGCTTTTTTAGTACCAGTTCTGCAGCAGAAGCAACTTTTTTATTTTTTCCCTTACCAACAGCTACGTGGGGTGTGCTTGAAGGGAGTAGTGTTGCCGTCTGTGCAAAAGGAGTGGATGGATGTTAATTCTTCCACAGATATCCAGCTAGAACTTACTGCTGCTAGCTGATATTCTCCTTTGCAATTTGCTTTTGAAAGGCTAAAGAGTAAATCAGAAGTAGACAATACAATTATCTCATTAATAGATATGGTATTTCCACCTTAAAAGTCAAGTTGCCACAGTGGTAAGCAAAATTGTTCATACTTTGGTGCTGGTTTATTTTTTCCTCATCTGTTAAAATAGGGCCTTGCATCTTCGGTGCTGTCAAGCTGGTGCCTCCCAGATTTCATTTAATCTCATCAGCTGGCTGTTACGGAGATACTACTTACTAGAAACAAATGAGAAAAAGTCATTTCAGGGGAATTGCGTGATTCTGCTTTCACTCTGCTTTGAAACACGTGGCAGTATGAAAGCGCAGACTTGGCACAGTTGCAAAGGCACTCCTATTAATCAACAGATGTGCTACCACGGTTTTAATTACACTGCTGTTGGACTTCAGTATCCATAGTTACTTTACAAGAATAATTTCAGATCCTTAAAACTGATAGCAATTGGAAAGAGGCAAGACATTCTATATTTATAGGCTGCGGGACAACATAAATCAGTGGAAACAGTTGCAGTGATTCTGGGGGACTTTGGATCACCTCCTTCACACTTCTGTGCGTAGCTGCTTCCCTCTGGCTTGTGCCCAAATTGTTCCTGCACTGCTTGTGCATGTCATTTACAAGACAAAAAGAGAGGGAGAAAACTGTATTTATAAAGCTACCTAAATGAACCTGAAAGCAAAAGCAATATCTGAGTAACTTCATTTTACTCCATGTTTACATGAAATGACTTGATTGCAGCTGACAACTCCCCTTCAATCTCCTGTCAAGCCTTCCTCCCCACGTCATTGCTCCTGGCATGAGGGCTTCATGTGTCCAACACACCCGTTGGAAAGCTCTAGCTCCCTCACAACTTCTTTCTGTGATGTAAAAAGTTCTGTGTAGGATTTCAGTCTGACCTGAAAAAGGATTAATGAAGATAAATAGGTTCTTGGCTTGGGTCCAGACCCGTCTGTATTCCAGCTCCGTGACTTCCTTCTAGGCCTCCTGAAAGCAAAATATTATATAATGAAGGTCATTAAACACAGAAGAATCCAGTACCGTGTTTTATGGGTCTGAAATCAGACTTTGTAGCTTAATACTTTTCAAAAATGTGCCCTACTGATAAATACTGAGATTGAAATCTTGGCCCAGTTAAGTCAGTGATAGTTCTACTGATTATCTCCATTCGTTGGAATGGGGTGGGGAGAGAGACAGTTCACCATTAAGGCAGGTGATATTGGAGGGCTAGTATACATGCTAGCATAAAATTGAGAAGCTGAAATTACTTTTTTGTTATTATTCTAATGGTACAGCATATATGAGGAAAGGAGAAATGGATTATTCTATTAGGTGCTTGGGGTTTTTTTATGTCTCTGCTTTTTAGGTTAGTTGTGGAGGAAATTTTCTGTGGGAGAACCATCAAAAACGCAGAGCATTTTTTTCCTCTTCTTATTAAAAATCTGAAAAAATTGGATGGTAATAAGTTAGCAAATTTAACAAAAATGCAAACGTTACCAATGCTGTAAAATTTCAAAGAGGCCTTCAACAAGCAGAGTGATAACAGGTAAATTTAGGTGTAAGTAATGCACAGTGACGCACCCTAGAAAAAAAATCCCTGGAATTCTTCATGTACGTTACTGACTTCTGACTAAAGTGTCAGCATGCAGGTAAGAGAACTGCCATCGCTGTGAAGAGCTGTATGAAATTTCTGTTCTATATACAGTGACAGAGAAGAAACAAGGAGCTTGTTCTTCGTATTTGGTGTAACTTGAAGAGAGAGATTTGCAGAGGTATCTCTAAACCATCTTCATCTCCTGAGGGTCATGATGGTCCAGGCTAACCCAATTATAGATTGGAATAAATGTGGAACTGCTCTGAATATGGCACCTAGGAAGGTCTCCGAAGACCTTGTTACTGCTATAGTTTGTTTCTATTGCACTCAACCTACTGGTATCTGAGCAGAGTCTTACAGAAAAAATATGCTAACTATGGGGCCAGAAGAAATAAAATATTAACTTGATCTTGATGCAAATTACAGTAGTACAGCCTGTGGAATAGCAGCTGTGAAGCAAAGGGCAATAGTGGAGAATCAAGGCTGTTTGCCCATATTTAAACCAATATGTATTGAAGTAATGTCAACCTCCAGCACTTATTTTTAAAACCAGGCTCACAAATTGTCTCAGATGCCTTTTCCTTACATTGCAGAGACTTAGGTTGCTTCCCATCATGTCCATTCTTCCTTTTGCACACACTGAATCTTGCTTGGGTCTTCAACTAGGGTGAAGCTGTTTGATCTCTAGATCAAAAAAGAGTACCGTGATTTGCACCGTTAGATGGAAAGGCTCAAGAGGGTAGGAGATGAAGTTTGTCATGAATGTTTGTCAGCTAGGGGGGTGGAATGAAGAAGCATTCATCCTTGAATGTAGGGAATGAAATAAAATAAAAAAACCAACCTCTTGATGAATGTTAGGTTTACTTCACTGCTTTGAACTATGTACATGGAGAAAAATGGGTCATAAATATTTAGTGGCAGTAAGCTCAAAATGTGAGCTTGCCTTTTCAGTGGAGCAGGCACAGCTTGACGTCCTATGTGTTAGGAAAATAATTAGGCCAAGGGGTTCACTAACACTCTTAAGTCAGGGCTCAAAAAGCAGTTTGCAGTGTGTCTTTTTACAACCAGACCTGCTGCCCTTGTCAGAACTGAGCATGTTATCATTAGCCTACCACCTCTTTAGCCTGTAAATTTGAGTCTCTGTTGAATAGCAGAAGAATAAAAACAACATGACAATATTTGGCTTCTCGTACAGAGCTGGTAAACTCAAATGATAATAATCAGTGTAGGTCAGTATCATTCAGCAGAGCATGAGCTCAGCCCAGACAGACATTGCTCATGCTGGAGATTTTTTACATCCATTTGAAAACTGATGATTTTGTCCATTCCAGACCAAGTCTTTCTCTTCTCCACTGCTTCCAGCCCCAGAGCCCATCATGGGTCTGTTCCTCCTCACTGTGAAAGTTTGGCCAAAGATGCTTTCTGGCAGCATTCTTTGTCTCTGGACAGATCAGAAGTTGCATCATTAGCCTAAAAGTGGGGTTTCAGCAGCAGCTATTCTCAAATTCAGTTGATATGCAAGTTTAAGTTTTCTGCAAAGTCTCTGAAGTGCAAGAATATCACCTTGCCTCATTCTTTAAAACTAATCTTGCAAATAATCTCCTAAAATCTTCATTGTAATCATGATAATTGCATATTGATTTGTAAAGCATCCTAATCTGATCATCAGCCTACTGTGCACAAGACCATCAAACACAGGACAATGCATGAGCCTGCTCCTATGCTGATGAGTTCAGCAGGTTTTTTGTGTGCTTGATGTACTCTTTAATGCATAAATAAAGGTTTGGTTGTGTTTTGGAGGAGGAAGAATGAATACATAGCAAATAGGAGCTTCCTGGCCACTTTGCTGTTAGTTTTTAAGCAATATAGGTAACAAATTAGGATTAATTCAGACTACTTTCCTCAAATCAGTGCAAGATGATACATAAAGGTATTTATTGGACCTCACTTGCACTTAACTTTCCACGTGTGGCAGAATCGTGAGATTATTTTTCCAGGAACTGAGCTGAGAAAAGAAATAATCAAATTAAAATAAACTGGATTGGAGAATAACCTCTGGTTAATTAATTTCTTAATAATTTGGGCCAAATCATTTTTGCTGTTATACTGGTTTTTAGGGATGAAACTGATTTCAATGCAGTTATTTGGGAAGTACAGTTACACAGCCAAAAGGCAAAGAGAGCCACCAATTTCCCAAATACAAAGAACGAGCTTTTTAAAATGAACTCAGTGTTTCCTTTCTGAGGTCTCCACTCATCTCACTGTAAACTGTGGTTAGTGAATTTTTCAATTCATTTTTTAAGTTCATTCATGAGGCAGGTCCCTCAGTGTGGATTTAGAAGCTTAGTTGGAGGCTTTTTTCTTCAGGAGATTCTGACTCTGGTCTCTAATCTGCTCTTCAGATATGATAGAAACATTTATTTTCTATTAACAAGTAAGATTAAGCAGACTTATTTTAATTAGCAGGTAACTTTACTGTGTTGTGTTTTAAAACAGGCGGTACTTTGGTGAGAAAATTGGGCTGTACTTTGCCTGGTTAGGCTGGTACACGGGGATGCTCTTCCCAGCTGCCTTCATTGGGTTGTTCGTTTTTTTGTATGGAGTCACCACGTTGAACCACTGCCAAGTCAGGTAACGTGGGCACTTTTATAAGGGAAATTACAGCTGTGGGTTATTATGAATAATTTAAGAGATCTTCATATGAATTGTTAATTATTTCATTTTGAACTGTTGAATGAATACTCAGGAAAAGACTGTGCTTGGTTCTCGCAAAGTACCCAATACCGAGCTTCCCTCGTTTTGTGCTCCTGAATTGGGATGGGAGGCAACGTTTCTTGCGCAGCTCCGGTTGCCGATGGTGCTGGCAACTCAGCATGAAAAAGTAGGGCTCCTTCATTACCGTTGTAACAGGGCAGCAGAAGAGCGGGGAATTTTCACTCTCTTCAAGGCCTTTCCCAAAGATCCGCCACACGGAAGCATTCTTCAGGTAAAGGCCCCCTGGGCCCTCTGCTGAGTGCTGCATCTCTACGTTCTTGCACACTTCAGTCACGAGAACAACTCAAACTTCACTTTATCTGCAATCATCCTCACCCTCCTCCTACCGAAGGTCAGGTCTGACTCAAGTTGAAGCTGGAAGTGGTAAAGAGAAACTGCCAGGCTGCCCCTGAAGAACTGTCCTCTGCAGATACGACTGTAAACTCTGAAGTCTTAGACAGTGAACAAATATTAATTACACACATGCAGTTATGAACATCTTGGCTTCAGTTACAGAACCACTATTGTTCAATAAGTAACTGAATATTAGTGAAACTTATCAATCCATTTTAAGACTGATTGTTGTGCATCAAACTATTAATTTTTATCTTTTCCATTTTTCCAGTAAAGAAGTGTGCCAAGCTACAGATATCATCATGTGTCCTATATGTGACAAATACTGTCCCTTCATGAGGCTGTCAGACAGCTGCGTTTATGCCAAGGTACGTTTAAAACTAAGCAAATAGAAACTCTTTCCTGGTAAAAGCATTAATCTCGCCTTTTGCATTTGTCTTTAGTGAGCTTGGGTAGATAAAACCTTGAAAGGACAGATCAAGTTCAGCCGATATTAACATTCATTGTCTTTTACCAAGACTTAGTTTGGGTTGTAAAACACTTGAATGCAATTTGCACTTAGAGATTCAGCAGTCCCAAAGGTCGTGTCCTAGATGCATGTGCTACGGTGTCCTTGGCATCAACCTTTATCTTAGGCTCCATCCTTTGTACGTGGCTCCATAAAATGAACGCTTTGGGTCTGAAACGATGCTCACACCTGGTGTTGGCAGGGGTCGTCCCACGCCAGGCTGGCAAATAGTCCTGTCAATTGACAGGTCATTTCACACGTCAAGGGAAGGATCCTCAGGATTGTCAGGCCGGCTGCACTCACGATCACGTTAATTTTATTAGGTGAAAATAGAAAATAAAGCCTCATTATCACAAATTGATCACACTATTGATATATCCCTCAGGTAACCCACCTTTTTGACAATGGAGCTACTGTCTTTTTTGCTGTTTTCATGGCAGTGTGGGGTAAGTTTTTGTTTCGATATTAAGTAATTGCACAATCTTTTTCTTAAAGACTGTGATGCAACATGTGCCTTTGTAATTTCCAGCACACTTCTTTCAGACACTGAGAAAAACAATAGAGGCTTGATTCTCTTCTGTTTCTGCAAAAGGAAGATGGATATTGTTGAAATCAGGTTTTTATGTGATAATAATTTTAATTAAAACAAAACCGTGTATGCAGTATGTAGTGTCTATGTAGGTAGTTATATTCTGGGGGTTTTTGTAATTGTTTCTCAATCTGTTGGCACTGAGGCCTTTTCTTTGTTACTGTTCTCTTCGCTTAAGGCAGCTCAGTTTAGTGTCTGTACTAAAATGAATTAATGTATTGTTTTTCCTACCTTGCAGAAAGGCAGTAAAGCTTAAATACATGTAAGCTGGTTGTAATTAAGGCAGAACTCTGATGAAATAAATGGAAGATTTAGTTGAATGACCAATTGATCCGAGAGTGGTCTAACTGTTGCCATGGAAGCTGAATTTTGCCCATAGGACAGTTCTATTTCTGGCTCAACTATTTTTCCTGCAGTGGTCTTGTAGGCAGAATTGAAGGCAAGAGGAAACAATAACTTCTGGCAGCACAAAAAGTCTTTCAAAGATGCCCTGAGCATGCCCAGGCTCTTAGCTCCTACCATGCCACTCTGAGAGAAGGTTAACACCTTTAGAAAATGGCTCAAGGAGGTGCCTCAAAAGTCACATCCATCTCACAGCTCCAGGTGCTTGAGCTATCTGGATTTAGCCATTGGTCTCCTGTTCCTACTCGCACATCTCCAACTGCTTTGGAAAGATGTCCAAGTGATTCTTAAAATCTCCATTTTGAAGTGCAAATCTCTTTACTGAGCCACAAGAGAGATCCAGGAGGCAACTTCAGAGCCATAAGGACAACATAGATTAGCCTACCAGTCTGTCTCAGCTCCTTCCTCCAAAACTAAGTTGTTGTCTTAGTCAACTAGTTAAATTAGGTCACATATCAATCAAGCCTATTTATGCCATTGCACATAATATTGATAGTATTAAAGTATCACAAATTACATTAAGGAAAAAATCCACAGATCATACAGATTGTATGTTTCTCCTCAGTATTTCAGCTTTGTTTTAGAGCTACGCCAGAGCTGAGAATCAGCAAAAATTTCTAAGCCTTAAAGATTTTTTTGAGATGTTTACTCAGCTTTTCCAACCTCTTTCTCTATGTGCTCACTGAAGCTGAGAATTTCCAAGACAGTTTAGAGGCAGGGACTTCCACCTCAGCTAGGAAAACGGGTGGGTTAACATTGCTGGGCATTGATGTCACTGTTCCTAACGGCTGGTGAGCATGTCTTTGGAGTCCAGCTTTTTGCACCAGTGCTTTTGTTCCTCCTTAACAGTAACGGTGCCTTCAGCAAAGAGCTGTGCTCACAGCACGGAACCTCTCTCTTAGCACTGCCCCGAACCAGGGCTGTAGGAAAAGCAGCTCCAGGGAAGGGGATTCCCTCGCTCAGGTCACCAAGCCCGGTCCTGCCCGTGAGAAGGCTGAGCAAGCTGAGCATGCCTGCTACAAAAAGTTGTAGGTCCTCTTTCTTTCCCGTCCCTAGTTGACAGGAGCTGCACCTCTCTTCAGTGAACCTCTCCTTCCTCCTCCTCCTTCAGCATCACTGTCAGACCCCCAGACCCAATTCCCCCTGGGACTATCTTCCCAGCATGGACTGGGAAATGCACTGCCCACCCACGCATCTCCAGCACCTAAACCCACAGAGAGATAAGAAAAAATATAATAAATGCTGCCTTCTGGATGATTTGGCTAGTGGACAAGAGGGTATAAGATGGTGGCTGGGTTGAGAGCTCCCCCCCCCCCCCGACTTCGGGGGGTGGGTGATGCCTTGGGGAATGGGGTGATCCCATCTACCCAAACTGTAGTTTCTTAAATAAGGCTTTACTGCAACAGCAGTGAGGTTGTGGAGATATCTGCCATACAGTTGGGGCTAAATCAGCAGAACAAGGAAAGCCACGCTTCCCAGGGATTTTCTAGTACTGTATGTATGCGTTGGCTTACCGCCTGTCTTAAATGGATTTTCAGTCCGCAGTAGGCCTATTGGCAGTTGCAGGCATTACCATCATCTCGGTAAATCCTAGAGGAAGAGAAGAAACAACGATAGCAGTTTGATCGTGGAAGTGTTTTTTTCTGTCAGCATGAAACAACTGGCAAGTGCATGACAAATTGGCTGTGAAAAGTTCAGCCTTCTAGATGATCCAGTCTGACAGACACTAGCATATAAAATAATGATGGCAGTGCTTTTAAAAAACGAGAATGAAAGCAAAAAAAGGCAGTTAGAATTGTGTTACCTTTTCAACCTGAGCTTAGCCACTGTCTTCTTATCTAAAGTACCTTCTTCACTGTCTTTTTGACCCAGTAGTGAACTCCCATCTTGAGGGAGAAGCCTCAGCCATTTCCTTGGGGTTTTTAAACCCAAGCGTGGTTAGTTTGGGCTTTCCATGAAAAGGTGATCTATGTGGTGGCTTCCTGCTTTTACTCTAAAGACATCTGTAATTGATGGACAAAGTGGGCTGCTCACTTTTTAAATAGAAATAAAATGCTTCTCCAAACGGTGACCAAACTGCTGTGGCCAGGCTAGGGAGAGGAATAGCCATGACAAATATCAGTGTGGTCTGCTTGAGTTGTGGAGCAGCAATGAGTCTGGCTGAAGGACTGTGAAGCATGGGGACCCATCTTTTATAATGCTTCCATGTGGGATAAGTGGGTCCCATCGAAGTAAGGTTGGAATTGTCAAGTGCACCAGAAAATACTGGAATAGAAACACACTTGTCTTCAAAGAATATATTGACTCATCACCTCACTGCCTGGTTTAAGCAAAGTTCTGTATAAGAAGTAAAAGTAATTGATATAATAGGAAAAAAAAATGATACTTGCTGAGGTATAGCCAAAAGACATAAGGCTTAAGACAACTGTCATTTTAAACTGGTGTAGCAAAGGACAAAAGATAGTCTTCCTTTGGGACACTGAAGGAATTGACTGGTAATTTTTATAGGCTTTTCTGTATTGGAGCTTCTGTTGAAAGGAAAAACCCTTTCAGAAGTATTGAAGCTATAAATCCCTGTGCGTTACAGGAAACAGCAAGTCCCTATAAACACTGATACTTTATTGGTGAACAGATTGTTGTTGTTGATCACTGATATGTCCTCATCTCAGAAGCTGGAAAATAATTTTTCCTTTTGAGAATCTCTAGTCTTGATGATATTTTCCAGACGTTCAAAGCTTTCAAAAAGAGGGGAGCAATAGCATTTTTTGTGTTTCTGTGCTAGAGGGAAACACCTACACTTTGCCCTTTATGTATGCCTTGAGATATGTCGAGCTTGATGAAAAGGTAGGTCCCATTTCTAGGAAAAACTCCTCTCTTTTTACTGTCTGTATTGGATTCTTACCAAAGACAGAAAATGAGAGAAAGATGTTCATTCTAAATAGAAGTTGACATTTAAAATGCAGAAAAAAGTAATTCTGAAAAAAATCTAGGTAAATTTGATAATCAGTTGACTCCCAGCATGTTGCTGTAAAGCCAGATGGAATTGTAGCTTTTGCTTTTCCAGTTGAAGTACTGGGGAAAGCTGGTGCAAAGATGTCCCTGTCTAGATGTTTCCTGAAGCTCAGTAGCAAAGTTCTGTAACTGTCCAACAGGAGAGTCCAGCTATCTATCATTTCCAATGGTTTGCTAGAGACAAGGTGGGCTGATGGTAGTTTTCTGTCTCTGCATGTTTTTGGGGGACTAAGGGACACAGAAAAGTTCTGTTTAAAATTTCTTCTTGTCTACCTAGAAGCATGTTTCTTTTGATAAAGGAATTAGCTTTAGAGCACATGCTAAAAGGCAAAGTTGGGAGGGGAAAAAAGGCCTGGCATGAAGAATTTAACACTTTTTTCAAGCAATAAGACATGCTGACATAAAACATTTTTTCCAAATGTATCAGTTAGTCTAATAAAAGATACTCGTTTCCTCCAAACTTTGCCTCTAGCATAAAACATTCATATTGATCTGCTCTCTGAGGAGACAGAATTTAAGGATGTTCTTCAGCAATATTCCTGGTATATAGCATATATTCTAGAAGTCAGGATGGATATATTAAATGGTGTTCTGAAATACGATAGGGAGAGGACTTCTGAGAGAAGGTCAGGATTAAGCTATTTGCTGCGGGAGGCCATTTGCATTACTAGGTAAGATCGCAACTTGTTTCAAAAGCATCTGAGGAAATGATGTTAAGACAGCTCTTTGTGCAAGTGGATGTTGAGGACTGAGCTGCAAGGTCAAGCAGTGAAGCAGGGCAAGCATAGTATAGAAAAAGCTAGTAAAAGACCTGGGAGTTAAGGCCAATGAGAAACTCAAAATTTCTCAGGATTTTTGGGGAATTCTCAGCATCTGGTTTAAACACAGCAATTGGAAAATGGGAGAACAATAAGTACAGCTGTGTCCCTTTGAGCTGTCAAAGTCAGAAAAGAATGCTGAAGTGTGATATAGGGTATTAGTGATTACTTGACTAAAAAAGAAGCAGAGAAATTTCAAAATGCAGTACGTTTTAGAAGACCTCAGTAGTACAGTGAATCAATCAAAGATGGTTATTTATAGCACATTTTAAAATATCTAGCAAGGGAAAAGTGCATACTGACCTGGATAGAGGGAGAAAAGTGTAGCACAGTAAAAGCTAAAACACCACTGTGCAGATCATCCTATTTGCTGCTTAATGATTTGAAAATAGACTTCTAAAGAAGTTTCAGGAACTGCACAGGTGCTAAATATATGCAATATAATATGTATAGATTCCTCGCTCCAGGTGTGTGAAAAACAAGAAAGAAGTACAGTTCAGCACAGACATATTGGAGAGGTTCACGCCTGTGGACTCTGACGCCCACTCAAGTCCTGCTTCCAGCTGCTTTTTGGAATGGAAACAGAGTGGTAGTAATCAATCAGGCTTGTTTCTCCCAGGTCTCCAAAAAGTGCAGGGCTACTTGTTTAGCCTGTGCAAAATAACTCAATATGAGCTGATAGGAGAGAAGCAGCTCCACCAGAAGACAAGTCAAGGAATGAACAATGTGGTGGTTCGGCGGCAGCGGAGCCTCATCAGCACTTAGTAGTTTTGCTGATCCCAACCAATCATACTGCAATTTTTACAAAAAGTCATAGAAACGTTAGGCTCAGGAGATTGAATTGAATTCTTTATTAGATTAAATCAAAGCAGCTGGTTACCTGGTGTAACATAACTCCAGCTTTCAGCAAAAGGATGACGTGATTTATGGAAATGCCTTCAAACCAAATAGCTGCCTCCTTAAACATGCTTTTGATATCTTACTTTATCTGCTCGCAGTGTTCATTTTCTAAGCATATCTTAGCTTTATTGACTAATACATTAAAATACAATAATTCTTACTGGCTAAGAATTCACTTTCACCAAACTGATGCCAGTGCGTAGTATCATGTCACGTCATTCTCAATATGCTGCAGTGGGGCAGATAGTCCATTAAGGACATGCTTTTAGGACTGGATGTGGAACATATTGCCAGGCTATAGTGACACTGTTACAGCTGATTCTGTGCTAGCTCATAAACAAAGAGGTTTATGTTCTCTGTGGTTATCGGCCTGACGCTTTTCAGTGACCAATAAAGGGAAGAGCAAAACCTCACAGTGGGAGAGGAAGCCTTTCCATTGATTTGCGCTAGCTTTAGGCAGCTTCCACATTCTTTTCACAAAACAAATTTAAAAAACCTGTAACCATAAACAGGCTGAGTATTAATCTCCAGAATAGGAACATATTATTTTATGACTGAGTGCTTCCTTGATTGTTCTTCCCATCAGAAAATGGAAGCACGGTCATGTACAGGCACTATCTCGAACTCTGTCAATAAGGGCTGTACAGCACAGAACGTTTAATTGTCAGATATTAATGCCACACCACATAGACACACTCATGTAGTGTGAAAGAACTGGTCTGGATTAGAAAGGTGCAAGACAGAAGTTCCCATTTCCTCAGTAGTACTCTATAGATTTACACATGTACTGGAATGTGCTTCCTCTGGGTTCTGGCTTCTGTGTATTGTAAATGGTCTTCAGAGAAGGAAAGTTACTGCTTTATCTACAGCAGCCCCAAGAAACCTTCAGCTTCATCAGAAATCTGCTATATCTAGTAATGATGACTCACAGGAACAATTTTATTCTTTGAGAGTCCTCCCTTGGTTGGTTAGAAATTAAACATTCTCATTTAGCACTAAATGAAATCTCTAAAGCCTCAATCATACTTGAAGCAAGCAAAGTAATCCTTAGAAAGCAATGCTTTTTGAAAGCAGTTTTAATCATCAGCATGATTTGCTGTTCAAAGGAACCCATTTATGCAAAGAAATGAAAATAATGTAACAGCTTCATTCAACAGTTCTGTGACAGTTGTTAACGTTTTCTTGACTCAAAAACAACTTTGCTTTTTTTTTTTCCTATTTGCTCCAGCAACTGTTTTTCTGGAGTTTTGGAAAAGAAGGCGAGCAGTAATTGCTTATGACTGGGACTTGATAGACTGGGAAGAAGAAGAGGTTTGTATAAAAAAAAAAAGTACTCCTTAATCTTTAATACAAAAAGATTTGTTTTAAAATGTAAGCATGTTTTTCTTTTGGATTTACCTTCCAATCATTCTTTGAATCTTCATAAACTAGGAAATAAACATTTTGCTCCTCAGATGTTTCCTCTGGCATGTGAAGAAATTTTCCCCAGTCCAAACTGTCCTCTCTTTTTACACCTTTGTAAATCTAAATTAATTTTAACATACCAGTGGCTGTCATTGCGGGAGATTTCAGGAAATAATGCACTTTGAGGGAAGCTAACAAATTTTGCTTTTGAATCCAAGGAAATTCTTGACAGCCCAGGGTACCGTGAATTTTGGCAAACGAGCGTTTATCTATTGTTTTAGATAGCCACTAAGAATATTGATGGAGAGAAAGCCTTGTGAGGCTTGTACCAGCTTCTGGACGTTCAGGTGCTGGTTACCTAAACATACAGGGCTGCGGAGAGGCTGGGGAGGGTCGGTAGAGGTAATCCCCTTAGGGAGGAAACTGGACTGCAAAAAATAGCCTTAACCTTTTTCTGTGGTGGTTACCAGAAAGAAAGAGCATGCTCTTGGGACTGAGAGCTGGGGTCTAAGCAGAATTAGAAGGTTTTATTATGCAGGAGAAAAGCAAGATTCGTTGGGTGTGGCAGAAAAAGTGCTCCTCGAGTGGGATTTGGACATGCAGGTGTCCACAGAGTCTGCTCTCCTTCTTCTCCAGAGACTGTCATGAAGCTCTTGGAGGGACTGGAAGAGGCTGCTGTACTGGTCCCAGTGCAGTTGAACTTCTATATTGCTGCCTCTGCGGAAGAATTTCATTAATCTTGCCAGCAGAGAAAGAGAATTCTGAGTTGTGGGATTTTTGTCTCTACAAGGCAATGTAGTTCAATGAGGCCATGAAACAGTACAATTGCTCATTTGCTGATTTGCTGGTAGGATTATTTTTTTAAAAAATGCTTATTGACTAAGAAAATAATCCAAGAACATAAAATAAAACTGGAAATTGGTTTCTTTATAGCAACAGGAACATCGTTATTTGTGCACACATGCTGTCAATTCTTGGTGATACTTCAGGACTATTGTCATATCTTTAGAAAATACTCTAATACTGATTTAACTCTCCTGAGATTGGCAGCCTGCTCTTGCCAATGCTGACAAGTCACAGAGAGAAGACACTGAGGTAGTCCTGCCTGAGGTTCAAATACTGGTCAGGGTTAACCTGCAGTGATCATGTCCCCTCATGGCTAGTTGCAAAAAAAGCCACTGCTGCTGACAGCTCAGGCAAAAGATGGATGTACGAAATTGCAATTTCCAAGTCAGGATTATAGCTCAGTGTCCCCAGAATGAGAAGGAGCCTTTAAACTAACAAAACGTATGAGCAAGTACAGTATGAGGCCCTTTTTATTTTTTTCCCAGCAAGCCTGGTCTTGCAGATGTTTGTAGTTTGGGATGTTATATGACTGCACCTTTCACCATTTAACCTCCCTGGATTTTGGATTATGCTGATTTATAAAGCCATCTACCTGAACCCTCTATGATAGGTTCATTTAAAAATATTGAATTTCCTCGTAAGGCTGTCCTTAAGTGATGCTTTGCGCCTTTTTTTTTTTTTTTTTTTTTTTCCTTTCCATGTAATAATACTAAGTGATTTCTGGCTGCTGTGGTAATGCTTGGAGGAGTCTTTTGCTCGGGTGTGAGCACAACAGCTCCAAGCCCATTCAGGACCGGTCCCCGTTCCCTCTCCTCTTTATGCACGTGGCCAAACTCCACTTACAGCCTTGCTGCTACTCCTCAGATGAAAGGGCATGTTCTCTTGCAAGAGCCTAGAGGAAAGCGTTCCCATGGAAGATTTGCTCTCTGCTTTCTAAGACTTTTTGGAAGAGCATTACCGTGCCTATGCAACTAAGTCTTTAGCAGGAATAAACACTGAGATGACAGAAGAGACTAGAGTTGCTAGATTTTTCCTCTTCCAGTCAGAAAGCCTGAAAGAGCTTCTGGTAGTTGAAACTATCCTCGGAGAAATATGATGTGTTTATTTTATGATGTCTATCAAATAACATTATTTTTTATAAGAGATGCTTATGTTCCACTGACAGATTATTTCAGTTTGGCCTGCAGGATGACATATGCACGTCGGTAATGTTCAGAGGATACCTGCTCCCTGCTGATGGTCAGCTGCTCTTTTATTCTCACACCAGGCTCCTTCCAATGAGCTCCGTCAACAAGACATCAGTCAGGTGCCCCAGGGCAGTGGCGGGTGTACCTGCTCCAGAGCTATTCATTGCATCTTCTTACAGTTCTAGAGGGAGTTTTCTAAGTCTCTACAGCAGAAGGTAGCAGTCTTTTCAGAAGCAGTGTGCCAGATGGTACCTTTCTCTCTCAAGTTAGAGGTTAAAGATGCCAATAGGAACTCAACTGGCCACTTCTCAAAGGTTTATGGGACCAGTCATCTGAGCATCAGGATCTCATTGGCATTTGAGGCATCAGTTCCTCCTTTGTTGAGCGTTCAGCGGGATCCCAAGAGTGGGAGCTGGTTGCCTCCCAGAG
Organism: Astur gentilis; assembly: GCF_929443795.1. Lineage (NCBI taxonomy): Eukaryota > Metazoa > Chordata > Aves > Accipitriformes > Accipitridae > Astur > Astur gentilis. The sequence continues at coordinate 15,707,221 of NC_064913.1, forward strand.
GTGTCTTCTCCAAAGATGCTACCTGCCAGTGCCCATACCTACTGCACGACTCAAGCACGTCCTTGCTTTTAGGTCAGCTCTGCTGACCACTGCCTCCTCTCCTTGAGTCCCGATTGCTTCCCTTTTCCATTGGCACTGGCGTCTTTGCAGGACTTTGCCCCTGAGACAGTCACAGTTTGGAAGCAGGTGTCACAGGTGAAGAAGTGTTGAGATCGTTTCCCTGTTCTGTGGTTTGAAGTCCATCTCTTCACTTTGCCATTGCCTTCAGCTGCAAGCAGGATGACCTGTACACCCCAGGATGTGCAAGGAGACTTACTTCTGGGGGAGCTAGCATTGTCCCAGTGAGCAAGATTCAGATTTTCTCTCTCTTATAAATCCCTTTTCTACATCTGGGCTATAGAGGACAATACCTCCTTGGGCTAGGAAGGATAGGACTCCTGCAAGAATTCACCTGTTGAAGGACTCGGAAACCTCCCAAACGAAAAGGGTATATTTCACAAAGAAATTTAGAGTAGGTCTTCTAGTGCAGAAAGATCTGGCCCGAGGCACTGCACATTAATCCATATTTGATACTCCAGAAATCAATCTGGTTTCTCCTGTGAGTAAAGAATTGAAATGATCCATGTTTGAGAAGTGGGAAGGAAGGAGAATGGTCTATGTTATCCTGTGGAGTTTGATCATGAAGTTGTACATGTCAGTGCAGTGTCAGTGAGAATTTTGTCTCCATAAGGTGAAACTTTTACTCCTAGAAGTGCTGCTTTCTGATGAAATCACTGCTAATTGAATTTTCTTTCTACATTCCATTGAGTTTTCACTGGACAAAATCAGCTGATTTCTTTTATTAGCTATTTCAAAGAAATCTATTAAAGAGTTCTAATTACCATTTTATGTCACAAGCTTTTGTTAATGAAGATTGTTATTTTTATTAACATTATCTGCCATGTCTAGCTTTTGCTTGCTTTAATTTTCATTGTCAAATTGAAAAATAAGGTTTGGCTACAGAGAGAAATTTATTAATTCCTACCAACAATAGATTAAAAAAACCCCATTTATAAGGCTTCCTATCAGTTTGTTATCGCTTTTCTCTTCTAAATGAAGAGACAAAGAAATGAAACACTGAAGATGGTGGGAAGGAGAATTAAATTTGTTCAGATATGCAACCTTGTGAATTCCTCACCACTTTAGATTTTCACACAAGGAGGGCACGCCGCAGCCCCCGCAGTGTCTGGGTCCCCCAGCCTGGGGACATGGGCTGAAAGTGTTCTGGCTCCCGCACCCCTGTATATCTGGATTTCCTTTGCTTGTAAATGAGGTGCAAGGTGGGAAACATGGAGAGTAACTGGGTCTTGGCTGGGTGTGCAAAAAGAAACCAGCTGCGCAGAGTTCCTGGCAGTCCCAGCTGAAATATGGCTTTGGTCGCTATTTACGGCGTACTTTTTTCTTTTTCTTCACTGTCGCTTTCTTTATATCGTTAACCTGAGCCAGACACAGTACTGTTCAGTTTCTGCCCCAAGCTGAGTGTCATTAAACAGGTACGAACATTTAGGCCAGAGTTTCAGTTTTGTGTGGAGATGTATCTGTAAAAATAGCGGTTGCATTAACCGAATTGACTGGCGGTTGTAGGAGATACCTAGGTTCGTGGACGGGCGGATATGATAAGGGCTTCCCTATAGCGCAGAATGTAAAAGATAATCAAACATTGGTTTAGAGAGCTGCAGAGAAGAAAGGGTTTCTTGTATGTGACTCCGTAAATCAGCTGGCAGAGCCTTTGCACAACTTACAAGGTGCGATTCTCGAGGGCCCTGCTTCAGTCCCACAACACTCTGTCCTTTTGCATGTCCCTGGGCCCACGGGAATTCTCCCTGCGTTGTTTCTCTCGCTAGACTGTGGTCTGCTCTGCAGCCTTCAGCCCTGATGGGGCAGGAACAGCTTGAGCAAGGTAGAATAAGAGCAAGGCGGCATTCCCCTGCCTCCGCAGAAACATGCTTAGCCTTTGTATATAGCTAATGGAGGGCTGGCTCCTTCAAGCACATAATTAGTTACGCAGGCATTGCAGCTGAGCATACGTGCCACTCGACTTTTTTTAATACCATGTTACCAGGTTGCTGCTTGAATTTGGAAATTAACTGTATTGAGAAAGTGCTTTCAAAATTTGAGAGAATGAGAATGAGATGTGACTTTTCTTTTTTTTTTTTCTTTCCCCTAGGGGAATTTTATAAAAAGGATGTAGGATTTTAGGATATCTTATTTTTATTCACATTCTAAAGCCTTGTGCGAGCAATTAACATTCACGTATTTCAATGCAGTCCTTTAAGGTCTGGGCATTTACAACTTTCAGTCAGTCAAAGTTCAGTTAAATGCAGTTGAAGGGTCGGAAGCGACTGAAGTTGGTAAGCTGGGTTCTTGGCCGTTACAAAGCAAGGCACAGCAGAGACCTGGTGGAACAGGACAGTCCACAGCTGCCTTATAGCCAGCTGCGCCACGGCCGGTTCTCCAGTATGCATCAGAGCACTGTAGAACTTGATCTAATGGATATGGACCGCCAGCAGCAGCCAGAGGCCATCTTCACAGCCCGGTGCTTCCCCTCGTCTCTGACAGCATCCCCGATGTCACCCGATGTCACCCGTGGGTGAGGTGGCACAGGACACGGGGCTGTTGGTGGCCCTCCCAGGTGGCCGGGCAGGGCGGTAGCCCTCCTGCAGCTGAAATCCGTGAGGTCTTCCCTGAACCCTGGCTTCTGACAAGGCTGTCCACAGATATGACCAAGCCTCTCCCCAAGAAATCCCCAGGTTTCATTTCAGAAGAGGGTTTTTACGGCAAAGCAGGACCTGACGTTTCCGCTGCTGAAAGCTGTTCCTGCTAATAATATTGTCCAAATGAGGAAGGGATTGAGCGATATTAGATGGTATGGCTCCTTCTTCAAATGCTGAGAAACTTTTGCTGATAATGGGAAAGTAACCAATTACCTAGCAAACAGCAATTGAGTCTGGAAAAAGGAATTTTTTTTTTGTTTTTTCTCCTTCTTGCTTTGTTGTAGAATTCCAGTATCAATACAATAATACCAGGCTGGAAAACTCAGTGGTATCAACCTTAAAATGATTTGGCTTACAGCCATCTAGTTCGAAAGAGCATTGTTTAGATGAGTAGCTAATTGGGGAGTTAACTAAATACTTCCAATATCGTTTTATGGGTACGATGATTTATTCTAGTTCTCATGAAGGAGACCTGATTTCCCAGCTCAGCTTTTACAGTAGCTGTGCCAGCTGCTGAATTCAAAGACGTAATTCCCAATAACAGTGATCTGATAAGTTATCTGAAGTTTCCTACAGAATCTTTCCTAGCTGTGCTGTGTGTGAACATTGTCTGTCTGTTCTTTAGGAGGAAATACGTCCGCAGTTTGAAGCCAAGTACTCCAAGAAAGAACGAATGAACCCCATATCTGGGAAGCCAGAGCCTTATCAAGCATTTGCAGATAAATGCAGCAGACTCATTGTTTCTGCATCTGGAATATTTTTTATGGTTTGAGAACTTTTATTTATTTACCATTTGAAAAAATACAAAATAACATTATCTCTGCTGAGAGAGTATAGAAATATTGGGTATGTGCTTGAAAGTGAAATGAGCTCTAGCATGTTTACTGCAGGCTGCAAATCTGTACATAGCAAATCGCCTGAGTTTCTGTCAAGTCCTACACTAGTTTATTCTTCACTGAGTCTCCCAGATAGTTAAGTCCTTCCTCAAGGCTACACACAGAACGCTGCATGTAGTGACACACGTGCCAGAACAGCGACGCTATCAAACACCAACTTCAGCTGACTGAATTAGCTCACTGATTTCCTTGCCTTCCCTGTGTAGACAGAGCAGAGTGATGGGGAGAGATGCCATGGAAGAGGCCGTTGTTCTCTGGAAACTCTACAGAGAACCTAACTAAGGTGCCTGGAGTGCCTGATGGTGTTAGTATGTCCTAGAGGTTCAGTGTATTGAGGAGGTAAGGAAAGAGGATTCATTTCCTAGTGCAATTAAAATGGAGAAACCGATGTTCCTTGTCTAAAATGAGGCATCTCTCCCCCTTCCAAAGTGCAAAACTAAATGCAGCAGCAAAATCTCTCCTAACAGAGAGCTGCGGGCGTTTCTGCTGAAATGTCCCATCCTCTAACTCCACTGAAGCAGTTAGTCGCTGTTATTCACGTGACAACAGCAATGGTAGGACTGGTCTTGAAAACACAGCTGGCATCAACACAGACCCCCGTGGAACTTACTGGGGCTTTTCCAGGAAGCTAGAAAATGATATATGTGTATAACGGCCGGAGCTGGGGAGAGGCAGGTAGGTGAGCTAGCCCAGCAACCTCGTGGTTGAATGAGAGGGGAGGGAACCGGGCAGGGGGCTTGTAAGAAACTGATGGCTTCAAAATTGTCCAAAGCAACCTTGGACAAGGAAGGCAAGAGCGTTCCTGAGATGATCTGTGCTCTGGTATGTCAGGTGGGTAGACAGAGACCGCGGAGAAACGCTGGGCACGAGGAGCTGACGTGCTGTCTGACTGAGCCCCTGAAGACACTGACGTCTGCTCAGGACTGCAGTCTCTGCTCAGAATTGATTCTACACCTGCAACATTTTGCATATTTTCCCTGCGTTTTTTTTCTTGAAAGGGGACAGTTTTCACTCCCTACCCTTTGCAAACGCAGTCATTAATCTTAGCCTAGTGATAGAAGTGATAGATCTTGCTCAAAGTGCCACAGAGAGTAGCCTTGCTCTGAATTGCGTGCTCCACAAATTGTCCCCATAACAGTCCTTGAGATAGGACAAGGATTATTTTCACTGAAGATATTTTTTATTGCTGGCATAGCGTGGGCTTCCAATGAGTTAGAAAAACTCTGAATTTTGCCCCATTTAGGTAAAAATATTCCCTAAAAATTGTATCTTCAAGCACAGGAGATACACACTTGTAGACACTTCAAGTCAGAGCAGTTCTAAAAATTTCACAGCATTGACTCTCAGTGCAGTTACTAATACAGCTTGAAGCAGATTAGTGGTTCCCTGTTAACGAAGGGAAGCGGTCCTTCTTCCCCCCAACGCTATGCAGGGAATCCAGAGACAATCCGTCACATTCACACACACTTTCTTTTTCTTCTGCACTGGGATTATGTCAATCAGTTTTGTAACTAATAAAATATGAAACCAGCTTGATTAGAACTCAGTGTTTTCAAAATCATTTTGCCCATTCAATTAGCTTAGATTTTGGTAGGTTTGAGTTGTCTGTGCATAACCTTGGAATACACCTATCTTTTGCACATAATCAGCTGTCTTCTGCTGAAGAAACTCTCCTTATCTAATCAGGTAGCTAAGGGGTACTGTGTCAGAGTTTCTCTGAGATGGGTCACCTGTGCTAATTCACAACTGTTTGTCCTTTAGGTGGCTTTGCTAAACTGTGACATAAATTGGTCACAATGGAAAACAGTTGTTGTTTAGTGCTCAACTGTTGCATATGGACCACAAAGTGATTTAGCAGCCTGGCTCAGCTGCATGGCTTTCACATTATAAATGTCACATTTGCTGAAAGTCTCATCAGAGTAGAAATTACAAGGGCAACTGAATTTGTTACCTTCCCTAGGTAGAATTTTTCCAGAACTGTAGCAAGAAACAGCTTGCCAGGGTTGTTGTTGAGGCAGTGCTTACAAACAGAGACCTTTTTTTCCTCTAAGTATGAAGTCCATCAAAGCATAAAATCCATCCCAAATATGACATCATCAAGCTGGGACACCAGCTTGAGACTAGTCTTTGCAGATTGTGGGACATGCATGTAAGGAAAATTTCTAATTCCCAGAACTGGCAACACTGTTTCCCATATTAATGCTAAGGAAGAGGTACATTTTCAAGGAATGTTTACAACTACAGATTATTTTAATATGATTTCAAAGATATTTTGCATTATGGAAAATAAAAAGGACTTCACAACAAGAAGAATATTCAAGTTGAAACCTTTCTCTGGAATCAAAATGGATGTATTTTTCAAGACTTTCATTGTTTTAGTTTTCAGTGTTTCAGGGAGAAGGTAACTCCTCTTCTACTGAAAGTTTTCAGGTTCTTCTCTCTGATTCTTTCTTCCTTTAGATCTGTGTGGTGATTGCTGCTGTGTTTGGCATTGTTATTTACCGTGTTGTGACTGTCAGCACTTTCGCTGCCTTTAAGTGGGCTTTAATCAGGAATAACTCTCAGGTTGCAACTACAGGGACTGCAGTGTGCATCAACTTTTGCATCATCATGCTACTGAACGTGGTGAGTAAAACTAACGTATCCAAAGTTATAGATCAGCAGATATCTCAGTCTGCAGACCACTGAATGCTTTTGGTTTCTTTTTCAGCAGGAATGGAGTGTCTTGCTAAGCCAGAGATGGTTTTATTGTTTATGCGTGTTCACTGTGTAAAGTACAATTCCAACCCCAAAATATTATCCAAAGCGTGCTTGAACGTTCTAAAAAATATTTGAGAGACGTGTCCATACTCCTGTTTTATCCTCTGCCTCTTTTTTTTCCTTTCATATGTTTGCAGGTTTCAGTCCGTTTCATTAATATTCTTCAATTAATGTTTTGATGTTATATTTTAAATACAGGGCCAAGCTTAATTCTTATTTATACTGGTTTCAGTCATTCCAGCTTCAGTTTTCACAGTAGTTTACCAGTGAGGATATGCATATACAGACACACTGTCCATATGCAGGAGAACTCCACAGAGCTAAAAACTCCACGAGGCTCGAGCAGACCTGACTCGTTCCATGAGCTGCCTATGGCCTTTGGCACCAGGGACACGCTCTGGGTGCACTGCGGGGCTGGCTGAGGTCAGGTTATTGCTGTGAACCAGTTTGGAACCAGACTTGGGGCAAAAATGGGAATTCTATGTGGTGACAGTATAGCATAGATCAGATGGGGAATGAGTTTCATCCTTCCACGGAGGTGCAGGTACTTTGCATGTTGCTGCGATAGCAACGTGTCTTCTATTAGTTACTCTTGGCAAGAGGTGCACGGCCTTTTACTATCAGGTTTTTGTCAACTGATGTTATAAGAATGCGTTTTAAGGGGAAGGAGGGATCAACCTACAAACCATCCAGGTGCTGGAGCCAGGGCGGAATATCTCTACCCAGTCAGCAGTAAGCGTCTTCTGCAAAAAGCATGTTAGGCTTTGCTCCAGGAGATATGCTCACTTAATTCCTGGGGGAAGTATGAGAAGTTATTTCAGGCCTGCACATTTCCACTTTCTGGCTTGGAGACTACTTTCTTTCCTGTGCAATACCCAAGCATTTCCATCATCTAAAAATCAATTTTAACAGCCCCTCATTTACATAGCAGGAAATTCCAAGAGGCTTTGCTGCAGAACTTCACTTTTCCTTTTGGTGTAGGCAAGACTGGATCGGTGACTAAGACAGTCTGTGAAGAACTGTTCACTTTCCTGTGTTTTCCCAAAGGTGGGACTATAGGCTGAGAAGGGGCAGAAAGAGGTGGAAGCTGTTATTCCCTCTGAATTTGTACTGAGGGTTCTCTTTTGTGTTATTTTTGTTTTATTGTTTGTTGTCTGCGGCTTTTGGGGGTTTTCTGTAATCCACCTAGAGCACACAATAAGCATAGAAGAAATAAAAAGAAAACTATATATATCTATGTCAGTACAACATCCATTTTCAAGCTCTCAGTATAAGTCATTGTATATGCAGTGAAGCAGCAACAAAGAAATACTGCACAAACAAAATTACTTGGTTCTCAAAGAGTTTTACAGCTTAGAGAAATTTTTAAAATAATGGAAGATGGCTTGAAGGTGCCTTTTGAGAAACTTTGTTTTATTTCCTAAAATACATCAAATAAGTAGAGCACTGCAAGGATGGATTTCTTAAGCCTTATACTCATTACCATGCAATAAACAGCACAGCCTTAGATCTGGATAGCTCATGGAAACAAAAGATCCCCAAAATATGAAACTGCAGGAGCTTTTCAAAAGGACTTAACATAATCCCTCACTTCCCATGATAGATTAATGTAGTTTACTGAAGGACAGTAGTGGGATTTCTTTTGAAAATAAAAATAATAATAATAATAATAATTTAAAAAAACTTACTCCAGCAGGAATTCAGGTAGTTGAATCCCCTGCAAACTGTAACTCAGGAAAAGAAGCAGGAGAGCAAGCAAAGATACAGTAATAAAACCAGAACGGACCAAGACGTATATAGCAGTAGGGAATTCACGGTCAGGAAGCCTGGAAAACCACCAGTGATTCTGATACGAGGTGACAACTTCTCTGAGCATCAGGGGAAAGGTCTAGACCACAAGTAGCTTCTGGAGTGGATGCTCTGGGAGCTCGGTACATGCGCTGACACATCCATCATGAGAAAACAAAATGACCTTCAAGCATAATGCCTCTCTGATAATCCTGCAGCCTGACCTGGGAACAATTATTAGCTTTACCTAGGTTAATAAAACCTGTTAATTCCAGTGGTATCGCCCATAGAAAATACGAGCACAGAACAGAATATGATCCTAAAAAGGCCCCTTGGGACCAGTAGTGATAAACTGCAGTAGCAGATAATTAGATCCAAACATTGTTAACAGAATCTCTAACGCAGTTGTACTGTTCCAGGAGGAATAGCGACAAAATACAGTTTTGATACCCCCTTCTGCAGAGCAATGTAAAATTTGTAAAATAGCACACTCCCTGCTGGGATCAGGATATAAACCACCCAGACATTTAGCACTTTTACAGCTGCCCTTAAGAGATGCTTTTAAACCTAGAAGAAACCACCCTTTTCATTACTTGAAACAAACCTGTTTCCTCCAAAGGCAGCAAAAAGCTATTCTAAGCAAGAAGTGGTTGTTAACTAGAGTGGGATAATTCAGGAGGACTTCAGTCCTTACACAGGCAGTTTGATCTGTAAATTGTACGTAACTCAACTTAAGCAAGAGTTTATAAGGATAACTGCAAATGAAAAGAAACATTGCTGATATGCACTTTAGGAATAAGTAAGTACTTGAGCCTGAAATATGAGCAGTCTGTATCCCTGCAGGCATCAGCGAGAGTTAAGGACATTTAGCGTTTCATGAGAACAGGCTCCAGACTCATTTAAAGCTAATGGAAATTGTTGTGTTAATTTACACCAACACTGATGATGTTGGCGGTGATGTACTTTATAGGTTCAAAACCCCCTTGCAAATACTAATTGTGAAAACCCTCCAAGGTAGTTTCTGTAAGCTTTGTGAAGTTAGCAGTCTCCCGGAGAGTTTGAGAGCATGGCATCTGCTCAGCGCAGAAAGTACCACTTAGGATTTAGAACAACATCACTGACTCAGAGTGAGAAATGTGTCTGGTGGGGGGGATTACTAAAGACTTTCTCTGAAGCAACCCTGTCTCGCCAATGTCTTTCCTTTCAGCACCAAGAGAATCCCAAACAAAACCAAAAAGCCCAAAATACCCAACATACCAGAGCATGCTCTTACTAGGGTGATTTTTTTGAGAGAGAGGTATGTTCCGTAAGTAACTAAGACAAAAATCGTAGTTGTGCTGATGTTCTGCTTTGGGTTTTTGGAAAAGTTATCTCACCCTTTTTCACTGTGTTTGTAAAATAGGGACAGTGACAGCAGTTTTTTCTCCATACGTTGTGGATGAAAAGAGCTGAGTATAAGCTTTAAAAATACTACTGTTCCTTGTTTGATTATATCATTATTGTACTGTTACTATATAGTTTTATTATCATCATTATCAGAACATCACAGAGACAATCTGGATGTTAGATTTAACACCTAAAAGCAGTTACTCTACCTAGAAAGCAGTTCTGGTTTTTTTGAGCTGGTCATGTATCTAAGAGGCTGTTTCTTCTCTATTACAGCTGTATGAAAAGGTTGCTCTTTTCCTGACAAATTTAGGTAAGCAATATTAAATACAAAACTGAATGATATTGTACTGATTTTTTGGTCCCTATACTGTGATAGCATTCAAACTGTCTGTATAACTATGAAAAATCCTTATTAATTTGCAATCTATAGGAATTAATGTTTTTAAGTTTATAATAAAGGAGTATATAAACTAAGCGATAGTGCTATTCAATCGGCGGCGACAGCAATCACCTACCTGGCATGCTTGGGTCTTGTTCCAGCCCCTTACTTTGTAAGAACTTAAACAAATTGTTACCTTGAGGGAAAAAAGCGTGAGTTTTCAGTGACACCGAGCACTCGCAACCCCCAGGTTTTGTGAAGACCTGGAAATGGGGGAATTCCTTCTGGAACCCCAACTTATAGCTTATTGACTATCAAACATATGCCTTTAAGAGGAGCAGTAATGTGGAGGGAAGATAACTAGGTGATGGCTCAGCTCTACCAACACCTCAACTCTAACGGTGTTCCAAGTGTCAGTCATCTTTTCAGCTCACCCATAAAGGTGATCTTTATCTAGAGCAAGGACACATTTCCTAAGGACAGCACGTACGGCCACTGGGGCAGCGGTAGGCTCTCACTCATATACGCACGGCTCAGGCAGAGTCTTTGGAGGTCCTGCTCATGCTGGAAGATTGCAGTAGTTGGTGGCAATTGGCAAGGGCTCCTTCGTGTCATGAAGCCTGAAATGAGACTCTTTCTGAAGGCCTATGAAGCGAACCATATTATGGCACGTGTAGAAGTGGTTTGAGGAGATTATTTTGAGCTTCTGGATACCTGTGTAGGTTGATGATGTTCAGTGAGGTGTTTTGGACCAGGTGGGCAGATTTTGGTGTCTGCTCAGAGGAAACACACAGCTGATTTTAGCTAGTGTCAGGGCTTTTCTACATCTGGGAAGTTATAGGTGATGCATTCAAAGCACGTCTATGTAAGATAGCATTTTATTCTGTTGTTTCTTATTAGACTGAGAATTCTCGTTTGTATACTGTAGATTTAAAATATTTTTTGCCATCCTGTATCCATGGAAAAGATAACTGCTAGTTACAGTTGAGAAATGTGACTTTCAAGTATGTGATTTGCACAGGCTATGCTCTTTTACTCCCTGTGACACCCTGGGGACAGTAAGATATGGTCTAGAGACCTTGAGGCGTGATTACTTTCTGCCAGGTTATCATCAAGGTAGGTCTGATTCTTGTAGCCTGTGCAGGAAGCACTTGTATGAAAACTCAGTGGGTCAAGCTGTTCTGACCAGAACATTTTGTGGTTTTTACTCTGATGGCCTAAGTAGCTGATTTGGTTTGAATGATCTTTATCAGTGTAATAAGCTCAGAGTGAGATTGGCAGCAAAGCTACATTCAGGATGTCCTTCTTCAGCCTTTACGTGACCTTTCCCAGAGCTCACGTCCGTGCTCCTCCAGAGCATTCCCATCGCCTCTGATGGGCATATGAGGAAAGCTTCAGCTGCAGCAGCCTTGTTCAAGTCAAACTTGTCCTTTCCACAGACTGGCATCAGAAAGGCGCGATGCTTTATTTCTTTCTGCTTAGCTAAAAATGTGTGCACTGGTATACACACAAACCTGGGTTTCTTGACAGGCATTTCCAAATCACTAACACCGTTGTTAATTTATGATATGCTTTATGGTTTTGTTGATGCATTTGTTCGGAATTTCCTCATGGCTAGGGTAGCTCTAATTAAAGAGAATCTAGTTTATCATTGTTGTTTCTGCACTTCCAGTACGTTACTGGAGGCTCCTGAGGAAGTAGTATATGAGTACTACCATGATGATACTCAGAATCACCATTAGCACTTCTACTTCTCCTCTGATTACTCCTGTTCACAGCAATGATTGACTAATAACAACCTCCTGCCAACTGCAGAGTAGTTCCAGGACATAGAAGTTTTGTTAACTTCTGTCTTGATATCTCATTAGACGGAGATTAAGGGCCTACCTGAAAGGAAGAATATGTCTTCTCCTTTCCCATTTGCCTTACCCTATCCATTGTAAAACATTTTTTCTCGGTCTTCTGTGATGAGTTCCCTGGGACAAGGAAAGGGATCCATGCAGGGGTCCTCCACTGATACCTCTGCAGACCCCTTAGGTGCCAGCATGGTGGGCAAATCCATGAAACAGAGATACAAGGAGGATTTGCTCCAGTTCCGTGTGACATCTCCGACAAAAAGGCACTTACGTAGCTTGTAGTGGGGTTTTCTGGCAATGTCGCTATGGCAGGTTGCAGAAAAGGAAACAAGAGAAGAGCCTGAGCCTGTAAAGCACACAGGAATCCAGGAGCGATGTTTAATACACACATTATCTCGACCACTTTCTTCCAGTCTCCTGGGAATACACATATCCAGATATCAGAAGAGATTTCTAAGTCTTTACAAGCTCACTTGCTGTGTGCTGCTTTTGGATACAATTTCTTCTGTCAGCTTATATTTTGAAATCAGCAGGCTAATTTACAAATACATTGCCAGCTCTGATAGGTGTGTGCAGCCTTTGTGCCAAGGGAAACTGTTAATCTGATTAAACCTCTGAAACTCTGCTCTCTTTCTTCACAGAGCAGCCTCGTACCGAATCTGAGTGGGAGAACAGCTTCACTCTGAAAATGTTTCTTTTTCAGTTTGTCAATCTGAACAGCTCTACCTTTTATATAGCATTCTTCCTTGGAAGGTAGGATTGATGTCTGCACCTTCATATGTGCAAAATGAAGTAAAGAGAAAAAATAAAATTGTCTGTAGGGAAACAAAATGGGACCATTTTGTTTATCCCTCCAATGTGTATTATCACACATCTCAAAATGCAAATTTCATACTAGCAAAGCAGGACAGATTGCAGTTTTATTTTCCTTTCAAAAGCCCAGAAACAGATGTAGTTTTCATTTCCCAGCACCACATTGGCTCAATGCTGACTTTTAACAATTGCACTAATAGGCACTGATGCATCCCCCAATACTATACATGCAGGTCGCTTCACTCTGTCTTTATGTGTGTAATTTGTACAGGTAAGTAAATAACACTGTGTCTTTTTCTTTTAGAATATAATTAGGAATAGACTAGAATTATACTAGAATAGACTAGACTAGACTAGAATTGAATAGAATAGAATAGTTCAGCTGGAAGGGTCCTACAACAACCATCTGGTCCAACTGCCTGAATACTTTGCTGCTTCTATTATATGATTTGGACTGTTAAGAGTGAATTATGAGCTATCAGTAGAGGGTGGGGTTTTTCCACAGAAAATTTTATATATGTGTGTATACACACACGCACATATATATATGTATGTCTCTTTCTGCAAGTCCCCTAAAAGCAAAAGAAGATCCTTTGAGTAGAGAAGGCTTGAGTAGAAGAATCCATCAGTATGGATTATTTGCATGTGGGAAGTTGTGGGAATCATTTTGGGAGAAAACATGGGAGAATAGTAAGAAAATTATGTTTTCCTAATGAAAACTAACATTTTCACTGATTGCACAGAAAGGCAGATATCTCAGCCCACATTATGGTGTAAGGAAATAGACTGACAGTTGAAAGCCATTTTCCATACTGACATGAACAGTTTTATTCAGATTTTCTCTCTTCTCTGCATATGCTGAATATCCAACAGCAGCGTATTTGGTATTGAAATAAAACTGGAAGTAAAAATATACTTAGCTCTTCATGGAAATTATTGCAGGAATTCCCCAAAACATTTTGCAGCATAACATCTTTTATAGTTACATCAATCACGCTAAGATGACATTAGATTAAAACAACAGTGTGAGCTTTCTTCTACTACTGTGAACAGACTGCTTACACAACATAGTTGACGTATATTCCTGTGTTAAAGATTTACAGGACACCCTGGTGCCTACTTAAGGCTGATAAACCGGTGGAGACTGGAAGAGGTGAGTGTTTGCTAACTACACACTGATGCATCTGCTGCCCACGATGCAGTGAGTGCAAGCAGAGGCAGACACATAACTCTGCCTAGGTATTTTTGAGTGTGTTATTAGGTTTTCATTGCTGTCTAACTCCACGCTACTGACACCACCATCTGCTACAAAAACATCTACATATTGATATATACGCCCTTTTCAATGCTAGCAGTTTTAGTGTTGGCATCACATTTGGATAGTGGTATCAAATGGTTGAAACATTACTCGCATTCTTACACTGGAAATATTTCATCCTTGAAATGAATCAAAGTCAGATACAAATCTGGCAACTTTTTACTTCTCAAGACATCCTTTATTCTCAGCTTTTCTAGCCTTGCAGACCAGGGAGCTAAAATAATAACTTAAAAATCCGGACACACAAAATGTCCTTGAAAGTTGACCAAAACAACTGAACGACTTCCCACAAGAGCTACTGGCATAATGATCCATGTTTATAAAACCAAATGGATTTGCAGAGCAATGAGAATTTGGCTTTGCAAGTCCCTCAAGGACCAATCCCGTTTTTTTGGCAAATACAATCAGAATTCAAAAACCATTTGACAGTTACTGGAGGTGAACAGCAGCAGTTTCTGGACCAGTCGTGTAGTTTCCAGTGCTGCTATTTGCACACTCAAATCCCATGGATTCTTTCCTGCTTCACAGCTGAATAACTGAAACGGTTTTGCAAACACATGACAAATGGCAAGTGGAAAATGCAGGACTTATACTGCCAACATGGATTTACAAACACTTCTAGATAGATAAATATTTTGGTTAATAGAGGTCATCCAAATACTAGGCAAAAAAGGAATAATTTGACAAAGCCATCCTAATTTTGAAGTAGTGAATTCTGCACATTCAAGGGAAGAATACTTGATACATGGGCAGACAGAAATCCACTGAACATCCCTCCCAAGTCTGAGAGGGGCTGAGCTGACCTAACAGCTTGCTGCTGCCAGAAGAAGACTTCTCTCTTCTGCTCTTCCTTTGAGCCTTCCCCAGGAGTTTGCTCCTTCCTCTTCCTCTGCACTGGCTCTGGCTTGTCCAACCCTGCGAGGAGCCTATTCCGTTCCAGGTATCAGCAGGGAACTTTTCCTTTTTCTGGCCAAATTAGTGTTCTGATGAGTTACTGAGCTGAATCATCTCACGGAGGGATTGGAGATCAGGGTAGGAACCTCACCTCCCTGCAGGAGCAGAGGTGGGAGGGAGAAAGAACCAGTTTGGGGAGGGAAGTGCAACGGCGAGGTGTTACAGGTTGGGTCAGGTGCTGGGAGAAGTTACTATTAGTAGTCCCTGTTATTTTGCTTTTCTCAGAGCAAAAAAAAAAAAAGTCTAATAATAAAAGAAATGTCTATTAAAAAAAGTCTCAACTTTATTAACCATATCTGTGCTAGGTCTTGTTAGGAACGTAGTTTAGAATATAAAGCCCAGATGTCCCTCCAATAGCCCTCTTCACCTGCTGGATGAACCCAAGTCTAAGACATTTAATAACATGAGATAGTCTAGTCCACTGTCTATGGGCATATTCAGACCACAATTTATATATTAGTGATGTTATGGTTGTAACATCACTGCTATTTCATTGATACTGCACCTACCTTTCTCAGGTTATATTGGCTCATGTGACTGATTCCTAAAAACAGAGGGATGATGGTTTAATAATGCCAGAGGAGTTAGTTCAAAAAAATAAAATAATAAAAAAAAAATTATCTGCCACCCTGTTAATCTAAAGAGAAGCTGAATGAGGCCAACAGAAACCTCAGCAGGGACCCAGGTTCTGAGCACTGTATAATGCAGTATGTACAAGAAATTCATATCACATTTTGTTAGAGGTCATAACTAACTTTTCTTTGTAAAAGTTAAAGAGAAATAGTTCCAGTTCTACGACAGTGATCTGTTTGACTTCCGTAATACCCAGGATTTAACAATACACCTTAGACTCCACTGTTTGGATGCACAAAATCAATGGTGCAAAATGCTGTTTGAGGGCAGAAGGTTTTTGGTCCTTTTCTGTTTCTTCCAATACTAGGTGAAAAATTGTGGAATCACCTAAGTTTGTACTAGCTGAGCATCTCCCCCCAAAGCAGCACCACTTCTTCAAGGTCTGGAGCCACTGCTAAAGCAAGCAAGCACTCAGCGAGAGACACTAAGAACTGTTGTTTGACAGTTAAAGATTTTTAGTTCTTCAAGGAGAGAATAGCTTTGCATGGTCTACTCAGTCCTATACATTAAATAGTACTCAATAAACAGCATTAGGTTTATCCTGCAGGCATCAACTGTTTGCCTATGCAGCCAGGAGGAATTTTCTCTTCATTCTTTGACTTGGTGCCCGGTCAACCTCCCCAAAACTATTGAAATCACTGGAGAAGCTTGGTAGCCTTTGCCTCTGTCCCATCCACACTTGCACAACATATTAGAAGCACTAATGTGAAAATTGCTTTGGTCTCAGCTGATTCTGACCTCTGCAGAGAATTAGATGGTAGGCTTAAAAGGCTGATGGTATGATACAGTCTCGTATGTTCCCATGAGTTTTTATTCTTTAAAAAAAATAGAGAATGGCATTTAATTTCCTTTAAGTAATTTATTTAATACCATTTCTAGTTTTTAAGAAATGCTTTAAAACTCAGAGTTATTTCTGTTTAACCTTTTGTTTCTTTTCTTCTGTAGTGCCACCCCAGTGGATGCCTTATTGATCTCTGTATGCAAATGGGTATTATAATGGTGTTAAAGCAGACCTGGAATAATTTCATGGAACTGGGCTACCCGTAAGTAAATGTAATGACTGTGCTTCTGTAGGTCATAGAAGAATACTAAGTTTATGCTTTCCTTATGACCAGTTACATAAAAGCAAGATATAGTAGTCATTACAATAGAAAATCCCCTCTAGGATACCAAACTGCAATGAGAGATTTCCAGACATATAGAGATAGATGGTGTTTGGGGGTTTTTTTCCACATTGGACATGGTTTGCAAAAGTGTAATATAAATATTAACAAATAAATAATATATGGGAAGTACTTGATTTCATTAAACTGTATTCCATGTTTTAAAACTCCTTAAAAATAAAACGGTAGGACCGCTGTACTCCTTGCACAGGAAATATTATATGTATCATTTTTTAGCTATGCGAGTACATTCTAAATTGGATTTCTCCTTGCTGGGTGATACAGGGTGCCTGAAAGGGCAGGTATGAGCTGGAAAAAATGCGCTGCTGGCATATACACTCTCAGAGATAGAAAAACGTACTGACTGCTATATAGCCAAGTTCCCTGGTGATCTTCAGGGTATTATGGAGCCATGCCCCAGCTAATAAGGTTGACGATTATTCATTTCCTATTGGTTCACTTCTTATTGATTAGTATTTAATGAACATGTTTAATATGATTAACATAGACAGCTGATGCTCGAGACAGTGTGGCAGGTCGTCAAGGGAAATTAGCATGTGTGAAAATGTAAGAGAGACCTGACATTGTCAGAAAGTTTGCCCTTGCGGAGTTCGGCGGGATTTGCTTCGCCGCAGGATCCGCAGCAGAGCCAGCCCGGAGATGGGTCCCGCAACCGCAGAGACGTGCTGCAGAAGCGGCTTCAGGCAGCCCCAGCGCTGCTCGCGTCGAGCCCTGATGAGAGCAGAGTAAATGATTTCGATGCACAGAGTAATTGGCAATCCAGGTCCTCAACGCTCGCTGTCTCCCAGTCTTCCCAGGCCTGCCCCAGCACCGCTTGCCAGGCTTTTCCAGCTGCTGGGGCTGGAGGAATTAGCCGGGGTGGGGAGGAGGGACCAGCAGCAGCGGTATTGATCCTCCTCTTTCCACTCCCTGCCTCTTTTGTCAGTTTTCATTAGAACTTTCTGCTGCCTGTTAATGGGGATTTTGAAACCTAATAAAGAGCAGAGAAGGGGATTAAAGAAGGTGACTGAAGGAGATAGGAGGAGATTGTTTGAGAACAAGTGATTTAATGGGAATAAGCTGCTTCAGGTGAAGTCAGTCTCTTCACTTTAGAGTCACAACGAAAATCACAACACAAACCACACAGTCACAACAACGTGAGCTGCTTCACTTCATTCCGATGAGAGCCGTGTTTGCTCTCCAGACCTTTCAGTCCACCTTCTGGCCCTGAAACCCTGCAGGCAAGTGCATTTCCTTTTTGTGTGAAAAAACCCACGATATTTCTGCTAAGACCACGATCGGGGCCAAGATCGCGTGGATGGCCAGAGGATTTGGAGGCAATCCTATGGTCTGTAGTAGAACATCACTGCACCTGCAGCCACGTGCTGAGATGCAGGCAGAGCCAGCGCTGCACAGTGTCAGAGCTGACAGCAGAGAATATTTCCCCATAAGGGAAAAGCCCTTAGGAGAGGAGCACCACCAGCCTGTTTTGGAGAGGGGTTTTTTGCACCGTTTCGGGGTGCCAGCCCAGCTCTGGTGCAGACATGGGCTCCCACGGGGATCGCAGAGACACGCAGGTCAAGTCAGAAATGCCACCGGCCATTCCTTGGTGATGGGAACCCCCGCGAACCCCCGCGCCTGCTATCCCATTTCTTACCAATACATGGGGCATTGGATTCTCTTTGGAAATTTCTGCCTGAGGGTTAAAAACTAGGTTTCAAAGATACCAAAGAGAGGCCCTAGGTTGTGTGCTAGAGCATCGATTGTTTAGTGCTTACGTTTTTAATACAAATACTGAGACGTCAGAGCGGTGCTTCTGCTTCATACAACCGCCACCTCGAAACCTCTGAAAGTGTACATCAGTTGTTCTCTCCTGCACAGAGACATTTGCAATAACTAGGACACAAAGTATAAATTATTGCTTCATTTGGAGGTAGAAACCTGCAATTTCAAGTTGATGTTTTTCTTGGAAGAAGAACATACATCCATATTAAAACCACATTACATCGCACTGCTCACATTTTACTCACAAATAAACCAGAAAATGACATCTCTGAGATTTACAAAGTCTTAGATATTTAGTAACACTGGTTATGGGTTTCCCTTCTCACAAAGGAGGAAGTTAACCAGGATCTGTCTCAGTGTATTGGTTTCCCACTCACCTCGCCCCTCAGTTTGCTGCTTTTGCAGGAATTCAGTTCTCAGCCCTCTCACTTTCTCACGGGCAGGACATGGGAGGCAAAGTCCCAAAGGGTGCTGTAGACTGCAAAGATGTGTCCTTAACTGTAGCACAGGTCATCAGTCACAACTGTGGTCATTCACAGGAAAGGCCTTTTTAGGCTTTTTACAAACTAGTGACTGGCTACAAGCTGCTAAAACCGAATACTTTAATAATTTCTTGTACTTCCAGATTTTGGCTTGAAGTCCACGCTTGTACATCTAAACTTTTTTCTTCCATTTCTAAACTCTAGATTTTAATGCCCTGCAATCAGTTGCAGCTACACTTCTTTAAGGAAGGCAGGAAAAGCTATAACCTCTCTTGTAAATGGCCTGAATGGAAAAATAATCTCTAAGCTTTAAGAAAACAAGCAATTGGCCAAACCCTTACCCAAATCCAATGGCCTTTGCCTACCATTCACAGCCCAGACCAGGCCACTGTGAAGGCAAGAAGCAAAGCACAGTCAGGGAAAGGACTGAACTATTTGGGTGAGCCGTCACTTTCTATCTTGCCGAGACGAAGGGGCCAAGCACAACTTTGGAGAAAATATCTGTCATGGGTTTTGGGGGTTTTTTTCTCTATATACTTACTGTAACTTGTGTCCTTTGCTGGCCAAACTGGTGCAACTCCCTGACCTGGAGAGGCAAAGGTGTGTATTCCAAATGTGAGCGCTCGTTTCTCTTCTGGCATTCTCGTTCTCCTCAGTGCCGCCCCTGGTGCCCCTACACGTGCGTTTCTTCAGGAAGAACATCTTCCCCCCCAAAGTCCAGCCCCGCTCCCCCGTTTTCTGAGAGGGAGCTAGCTCGCGTGTCGGCCGTCCACGGTGCGTTGTCGGTGGGGTACACGCTCCTTTCTGCCTTCTCTTCCTCTGAACGTTTGGCTGCAGACACCATGCAAGGTTGCTTTTTCCCTTCCAGGGTTGCCCGGGGACTGTTCCCCTCCAAACTAGAGCCATGTAGGGATGCCGGCTCGCACACGGGAAGGATCAAGCAGCCTTTAGCGCTCTCTTTACTGATTTTTCAATTAGAGAACTGTCAGCTACTCAACTATCTCCACACAGCATTGCATTCTGCCATACAAACAGACCCCGAAGTGATTTGCCATTCTGTGTAGAGCAGAAGGACATAAATAATAAAAGAAAAGATGTCAAAACCCCTCTGCCGCTTTAATAACCTCTAGGCCTGGATTACAGCCCATCGGCCGTATCTGTTCTCATACCTACTATGTCGTGTCATCAGCCACATGTATTGCTAATGCTCTGTTTTCCTGTGCATTGGGAAATTAATTTTGCAAGGTATGTTGTGCACACTTAGCCTCTTCCAGTTTTGTGATAAATAGCCGCTAATATTATTTACCTTGTTTCTTTAATTTATTTGAAAATGTAGGCTAATTCAAAACTGGTGGACCAGGAGAAAGCTACGACAGGAGTATGGCACACAGAGAAAAACAAGCTTCCCACAGTGGGAAAAGGACTACAATCTGCAACCTATGAACGCTTATGGGCTCTTTGATGAATACCTAGAAATGAGTATGATGCTGACCTTTGTTCTCTGTCTTTCGCTAGATTTTAATGTTATTGCTTTTTTGGTGATGTGGGCTGGTGTGCTCTTTTAATTATTGCTGTATGAAGCTAAAGAGGCTGCAAAATGGTTTTCATTCTCACAGGTCAGGTGAGGAATGGGAGGGAGTTTGTAAGAACCAAACCAAAGCAACGCAGCTAACCACGCTGCTGCCCCTTTGCTAACCTCGCATCTGTGAAACGCTTCTCAGTCTGGCTTTCTGTGGGGAAGGTCGTTTTCCAAACCAAAGCCCACCTCTTCGCCCCCATACACTTCTGAAGAACTTTGCTGTTGTTTTCTAAAGGAAGTTCTCTTGGGCTTTTATTTTTAAACTGCGTGGTACAGACCTGCCTGGTTGTTTATATTTAAAATTCACCATCGTTTACTACCTCACGTTTACAGAGGAGCTTGCTGCCAAAAGGCATTGCTTTATCCAGAGGAGAGAGGAAGATAACTGCTCAAAGAATTGTTAAAGAACAAGAAATGTTGCCTTATGTGACCAAACTGCATGTCATGATTTTTTTTTTCTTTTCTCCCTCACACAATTCTTTTCAAATTAATGGGAAATTTGGCAGTCTGAAAACCTGCCTCTAGAAACTTACACAAAGTTTCAAACTGCTGCCCATCTGTGCTATAAAAAGGAATGTACTCAGCCTTAATCTTTGCAGGTATTGAGAGATCCTAGTTGGTGCCCGAGTAAAAATGTCTCTTTCTAAAAGCACAGTTTGTCCACCTCCAAACTTCCCTCTGGTTTACAAAATCTAGATGTTGCTGCCCATCCCAGGGACAGATGTGCATTTGTTCTTGTTATCCTTGCTCTGAACTTTCGGCAAGAAATTGCTGTACAATAATAAGAATGCATAATAAGAAGTGTTTATGTATTTATGTATAATGTTTGCATGCATGCATGTATTTGTCTTAGCTGTGATCTTTCCTTTTTTTTCCTAGTTCTTCAGTTTGGGTTCACAACCATTTTTGTGGCAGCTTTTCCACTGGCACCGCTTCTGGCCTTACTTAACAATATTATTGAAATTCGGCTTGATGCGTACAAATTTGTTACCCAGTGGAGAAGACCTTTAGCTTCAAGAGCCAAAGATATAGGTGAGCTCTTTGTATGTGTGTTTGTTATGTGTGTGTGTTATTTTTAAGGCAAAGCATTGACCACTTCAAGGAAGAGCAGATTAAGGTATTTTCAGTCGCCTTCCCTATTAACAGCACACAATTTGATTGTTCCAAAAAACTTCACCTATCTAATGACAATCTACTTATGCAACTGATCGTCTATATCGGAAAATGTCCTTTAATGATTTTCTGGGTGACTTAACAGGCAAGGTGTTTTAATGAAGTGATCAGTGTTCTCTGCAGGTTTCTCCTCGTGGCAGACACCCTGTGTGAACACATGCCACTGCTCAGTTTGGACGTAACAACCAGACAGAGCAGCTGGAACATGAAAGTCAAGTTAAAGCATCCACCATCCTGTAAGAGACCTGTGTGTTTTATATTTACCTGGCCGAAACCAAGCTCCCCTGTGACTCAGGGGCTATGCCCACCGGGTCCCCGTTGGGTCAGACAGGGGGGGTGTAGATCCCAAGAGACGACTTGCTCTCAGAGAGGCACACCTACACTGCTAAACACGGGGTTCACGTAACTTGGAGGTCACCCAGCCACACACGACTGCAAGGGCTCTCTGAATATATTTTGACTATAATTCTCTTCTGTCCTTGCAATGTGCAAAAGCAGGACACCTTTAAAAAGGACTCTGTAAAACAAAGTCATCTGCCCAACGCTGAATCCTGGGTGTCTTTGGGTGGGTAAATAGGATACCTCGCTGCCCCATCTGCATTGCAAAAACCAGTAGCCCATGCCATGAAATAGCAGAAGCCCAGGCTTTGTGCTCTCAGAATCGTCTACCACGTACCTAAAGTCTGTGTCTGCATAAAGCTTTGTATGTGAGCAGCGTGGAGCACGTATGTTAGGTACAAGCCTGGACACAGTATATGCTGCAGACATAATTCCTGAAAAAACAGTTATATAAGGTAAATAATAAAAACACAGGAAAATAGATTATTTTTTTTTTCCAGGCTGTTTCAGGTGTAATATCTCAAAATAAGTTGCATTCCCCCCTATTCAGCAAAGTTTTCAGGCACAGCTTGGTGCCTCATTAAAATCAACGGGTACGTCTGACCTTCCTTTGGTGCGGTTCTCAGCGATGGTCCTCACGACCAGAGCTGCTGCGTGCCTGCACCACCAGATCTCTCACACGGCTGAGGATGGGCCAAAAAGCCCAGGTTACGCCTAAGGACTGTGTGCTGTTGTATAGCATTAGCTCGCCGTGAAGATTTTGATGCCGATAAGTACGTGCTGACCAGCTGTGCGCGAGTTACGCAGAAGGCTCCGTGACAAGCAGATCGTGGATTGCGTATATTCCTGGCTGCCCTGGC
The DNA here is from genome assembly GCF_929443795.1 of Astur gentilis. NCBI lineage: Eukaryota > Metazoa > Chordata > Aves > Accipitriformes > Accipitridae > Astur > Astur gentilis. The sequence continues at coordinate 15,730,141 of NC_064913.1, forward strand.
AGACCCTTCTCAAAGGCTGGGTAGCCGTCACCATAAGCAGGGAGGCTTGCAGCCTGTCTTAAAACTGCCCACATAGTTACGTGGCTCGATGGAGCCAAGGCCTCCATGAGCATTTTTGCAGCTTCCTTGAGATTATTTGCAGGATAAACAAAATTCCCATCCAGTAGGATCAGAAATCTGGTCCACTGAGGTCCTGCTGTTCAATAAGAAAATTTATTTTTACTCAGTGACTCTTGGGTAGAAACTACATCAAAAGACCTTGGGTGGTGGGGACAACTGCTTCAGAGCATGCAGTATCTCAGGCACTTTGGTTCTTGTTTTTCCTGGAGCTAACACACTCTCCTTGTTGAACAGGAATCTGGTACGGGATCCTGGAAGGCATTGGAATTCTTTCTGTTATCACAAATGCATTTGTTATAGCTGTGACATCGGATTTCATCCCTCGCCTTGTTTATGCTTACAAATATGGACCGTGTGCTGGCCAAGGAGAAGCTGGACAAAAGTAAGCTTTTCTTTGGGAAAAGAGATGTGCATGAACATCACTTACTACTTGAATAGATACAGCAGTACTGTCAGTGCATGTTCTGATTCCACTAACCCAAATTTGTTTGTGCTTAGGTAACAGATATTAGCCATAGATACTGATGGCATATTCACAGAATGGGTTGCTGAGTGACTATAATTTATGATGGTAATTCAAGGAAAACACGGCAGAGCTGTTACAGAGATTTGGTGTGTGTAACAGAATGCTGCAAAGCTGCACTTCCCAGCTGGTGTACATGGGTATAACCCTCTTTTCATTCTGAAGCAATGCTGATATTTATCAGTTACGGATGTAATGAACATTTTAAACTTACTCACTAGGCTTTTTTTCCTGATGTAGTATTCAGCATGTATTGCTCGAAAAAAATAGTGTCTGACCAGAAGAAGCAATTCCCAACCAATAAATCAAGATACACTTACAGAGCGAAGTAATTTGTTTTTCTTCTAAAACTAGAGTCCTTAGATTAAATCTTTCAGGAGACATTTGTGAACTGAATCCCTGCTGCCTAAGTGGATTTTCTTTCAGTGTTGTTAAACACTGAGTTTTTATTAGCATGTACACGCTACCAGCAATTATGAGCATAGCTGCTGCATGGCACCTTGTAAAATCTAGGCTGTTGGACTCAGGGAAGGTCATTGAATCCAGCTGAACGCCAGTAGACACATTTCGCAAATGGTCTCCTAGCAGCTCCATTAGCAAGGACCCTACCGTTCAAAGAAGCTCAAGTTAAACAGCAGACAGTGACAGAGAGCTTACGTTCTGCTATTAGACATACGGCAGATAGACTGATTTTTATTCCCTGCTACAGAAAGCGAGTTCTTCTGTTGCTGCTTTTTTTTGCTGTCTTTTGGATGTCAATACTGTTTAATCATACTGACGGGAGAAGGGCAGCTGGTGTGGCAGCTCCTGATTAGCAGTGCTGCTAACTTGCTGTCCTGCGAGGAGTTGGCATTTTAGTTGGTGCCAGGGGAAATGTTCCATTTATTTTTCAGGAAGAGTTAAAGTCCCTTCGCGGGGAAAGTGTTTGGTCTGGTGCCAGTCGTTCCTGAGCGTGTGCCTCTGCTTGTGCCATCGTGAAGATCCGTAGGACGTTGAGGCACTGTCAGCTTGCTACTGATTTTCTCATGACCACTGTGCATGAAAAACCAATACCTTTAGAAATCTTATTTTTATGAAGACTCAAATATGACTCCCTGGCTTTGAAACCAGTTCTGCAGGGGGGAAGTAGCTTGGCTCACAGAGGAAGCTCTTATCTTTTCACGAACCTCTTGTACCGTGTTTTCACACTTCTGCTGCTTATCTGAGTGAATTTCTAGGTGAAACCATCAGGTAGTAATCCTTTGAAGGAGCCAGCTTGGATAAAAAACTATTTATGTCAGCATTCTGGATATTGTTATTCGTAAGTACTGTTACAAAAGCAGGAAGCTATTCAAAAATCCACAGGAATGTTGAATTTTCTCAAATCAAGGAGTCAAGAACATCTGCTATTGAATAACTTAAATGAGAGGTGCTTTTTTCTTTCAAAAAACATCTGTAGGTATTAGATTCATATGACACCCACTGATAGTAGAAAAATATTGTAATTTAATTAAGTTCCAAATCCAATCAGTATGGAGATTTTGAGGCAAAGCCAAATGGTGTTTAAATGTAATTTCTCAAGGACTATAAAATCCATAGTTTAGAAAAAAAACAACCAAAGTTTATGGTGCGTTATAGTCTGCACCAAGCTGAGCAGCGTGCCTGGACTTACCTGCGCTTAGGCAGTGCAGAACGAACAGCACGATACCCATGCCCTATCTCTCCTCAGCTTTATTAACACCAAACTTGAGCCTTCTAGTGACTCCCACAGCCCTTCTTCTGGCAACGTACATTCGCCTGCTCGGTGTTCTTTAAACTCTGCCTGACCCTTCCAGTGCTCAGCCACCCCGGGATCTTTTAGTACTGAGTTCCTCTGATTAACTGGACATTTTGTAAAAAGCTGTTTTAAGTGTATTATCTTTCCCTCTGATTTAATGTCCCTTCGTGCTAGTACCATGAAAGTAACAGTGGAAATATTCTGATTATCTTCCTAGTGCTACTCATTATTTTCTCTACCTCTACTGTGTCACCTTTTAGGTGACTTTTCTTTTCAAAAGAAACCAGTCCCAGTCTTCACCATTTCTTCTCCCATAGAAATCTACCATTGCTTCACTTTTATTGTCCACCTGTCCTACTTAAGCATTTCTTTTATATTGCCTCAACATCCCTTTCAAATATTAATAAGCATCACAGTTATACTGTGGATTTCATGAAACCCAGAGAACATCCTCCTGGGTACAACAGTTAACGGAAAAACCTTGCTGTGTCCTGACTACAGGATTTTTTCCCCTCTAGGTGTATGGTTGGCTATGTTAATGCCAGTTTATCAGTATTTCTGGTGTCTGACTTTGAAAACCGTTCAGAGCCAACATCAAATGGAAGTGAATTCTCTGGTTCACCATTAAAATATTGCAGGTAAGTATCTGATCAAAATACCTCTCTGCTTTAAGACGTTGCAAGGGAGAAGCATCATGATAAATTTGGGGTTGGAACTAATTTTCAGTACTTAAAAAACAGTAACGGAAAGAATTAACTGTGCTATTCAGGGACATGCTAATGGCACTGCTTGGCTCTTACCTGCATGATTCCTTCCTTAGATACAGGAGAAGCCGAAAAGTGGATATCTGGCAGGTGTTCCTAATGCAGGATTTCTGTGGTGTCGTGGCTTGAATCAGACACAACCATCATGGAGAAATATGGTGTCAAAGGGCCAATAATAGGTGATGGATTACTTAGGTACCAGTGAGATGAAACTATAATCAGATTATATCAAGCACATGCACAAGGAAGTCAAGGTTGCACAGACGTGACCACACTGAGTTATTTCACACGTCTGCCAGGTGTAAACAGGGTCTGTCCTAAGCTACCTTTACGAAACCTCAAATCCAGCACTTCCTAACTGTTGGATGGTTAATATGTTTATGTCATTGCTTACAGGTGTAATTATTAATAATAATCACATACTTGTGGTTTGAGTCAAAACAAAATGAGCAGTTAATTATCTGCTCGTCTTTGTCCGCAGCCAACAGATTGGAGAAATAGCAGTCTGAGGCTAGTCTGTAATGACAGACTTGCACCTGATTGATTTTAGTGGTCCAAAGAATCAAGGGATCTACATAAAGGTCTTAAATGGGGTCCCCACCAAAAATACCATACAACAAATACAGCTACCATTTTTTTATTGCAACATCGGTTTACAAGCATGAGTCCTGGTAGCTGCAGATACACTTAGTCCCAGTATTTTTCACCATGAAAAATTAAAATAGCCTTTCATGAGTGCCTAGAGAACAAAGGATACTCTGTGATACAGCAAAAGCCAGTGATACTTTGTGATATTGTGACATTTTTATTAATAAGAAGTTTGAGTGGTGTAGCATGATGAATTGGGGTGGGGAGGATTAATGCTTTTGTTTAACTAACTGATATTTAAGACTGTTGCAACTTATTTGGCAGAAAGAACATCCCAATGTTGAATCCATAGATAACATTTTCTGTGGAGCAGAACCACTTTGAGAATACTCCATTCCACGCTGTTTGCTATAGCACCGTTTAATAATGTTTTGTAACTGATCATTCTCTTCCCCCTCTTCAATTTCTTTCTTCCCCAACTTCAAGCATGAGGTTGCTGCTACTTAAAGCTGATGGGGCAAATCCCATCAATAAAAAAAATTGTCCTCTCAATAGCCCGTAAACACAACACTATTAAAATTGGTGCCATAAATCTCCAGAAGATAAATCTGTTCTCTTGGGGGACACTGAATTGTTATGTGTATCTACCCCTGAAAGAAAATGCATGTCTTCCTTTCTTTAGCTGAGTTTATCAGCTACTCAACCCACTTGAATTCTGCTAAAACATCAATTATTTTAATTGCACTTCAAGCTAGATATTGATAGTGAGGTAGAGGAAATATTATGTTCTATGGTGCAATAGTGTTGGCATTTTTCCAGGAAGGCAAGTCTGCCTGAACAAAAACCAGTGGCCATATTCAGTTAACTTCTGCTCGTCTGGAACCCAGGTAGTGCCATGCTATTCTGGTTGTTTAGAAAAGGTTTCCCCATTTCTTCATGTGTAGCGCTTGGTTGTTAGCAAGTACAAAAAGGAGACATACTCCACTGACTTGGGACTTGGTCCAGGGGCTTCTGTTTTCAGGATGCTTAGGATATTGTAAAACATCCTAAACCATGAAGTCCGAATGCTGCTTGCAGAAGGGAAGATCATCTCAGTTTTAAGAACTTGCACTAGAGATACTGCAATTTAAGAGAGGTTTGTTGCTAAGATGTCAAGACACAGTTTATTCATTTTGTGTAGCATCCTAAGAAGGTGAACCTTCAGGGAGAAATACAGATTATTGTAGAGATGAAATAACTGTTTCTTTCTTTTGCTTATCTGAGTTTTCTTTAGTTTCTTAAAACTAACTTAGAGATCAAGCTTAAGTGTATTATTTACGCTGGTATTTTCAATATTTTTTATAATGAGCTTTCTGGCCCGTCTAGGACACAGATTAAGGAGAAAACAATTTTTACACTACTTTTAAATTAAGTTTCTGCAGTAGTATTTTGGAACTAACATACTGCTAGTAGAAATGGATTCCAGAATGTGTGACTTAAACAGATTCAGGATTTGTTAATGTAATTTTGGAGTCTTCCTGGATCCAGCTTTCCTAATAGATATCTCTAGTTATGTTATTGAGACCTAAAGTCTTTAAAGAAACTTTCTGTGAGACAAGACTCTAGATCCCTTTCTTACACAGTCCTTGCCCTGTTCATATACCAAGAGGTGCAGTTCTGGCTCCACCAGAAGTCAGGATGAATCATGCTTTACACCAGGGATGGCCAACTAATTGACCAAGATGGAGCCCATGAGGCAGTTTTATCTGGATTTTGGGAGGGCTGTCAGGCTGCCAAAACTGGGGATGTTTATGGTTTTAAAATGAACTTGTAGTGGGAAGACAGTGGCCCTCGAAACAGCCGAGCATCCCACCCTGCTCCGTGTTGTGAGGAGGTGCCTCCGAGGCACACGTTGCGCTGCCAAGGGAGATGCTGCAGGGTCGAACCGCTGGTGCTGAGCACCCAACGTCCTCTGTACTTGCTTCGGCAGTTTTATACAGGCGCTGGCCTGGTCCTTTGCACTGGATTTCCATCAGCAGCTGGAACATGAGGAGCGCTCCTGGAGTGCACCTCACCGTCAGGTTTCATCTGAAAGTACACCCGTTTGGGGGAACCGAAGCGTGGCAAGCGGAGCTGATCAGGACGCTTTCTTCGAAAGCACGCACCTGATCCGAAATAAAACACCCGTGCAGGCCCAGCCAAAGAAGCAAGCCGTGTTGCGATAACTTGCACGGTCTGAACTGAGATCATTTTGGTGCAGAAAATGCAACGACTGAGGGCAGCGGGGGTTTGGGTTTGCCTTCCTCCCAGGCAGCAGGGCAGGAGCTTGCTAACTACCGTACTCTGCTTCTCTTTCAGGTACAGGGACTACCGAGACCCTCCTCACTCCCCAGTGCCCTACGGTTACACGCTGCAGTTCTGGCATGTCTTAGCAGCGCGGTTGGCTTTCATTATTGTATTTGAGGTCAGTGACCATTCAGGTGGCAAAACAAAACCGACGAAACTAAGCAAATTTCCCTTTGAAACTTTTTCATTGAGCTGATCTCCCACAGCCGCTGTTGAGCTCTTTGTGTTAGTTTCTGCTATTTATATTGTGCTTTGTATTCTCAGATCTGCTTTCTGAACAGTCACAGGTATTTAGGTTCTAACAAAAAGGGGAGTGCAGCACTTTGAAAACTGTAACGGTGACTTGCAAAGAGGGGAAATAAATGAAGCTTTTATTTGCATTCTGAGGTCTGGCATTCATAACGTGTCTAGGCTGGGAAGCCGTATGCTGACTAGTGTGTGAGGACGGGGTGACAGAACATGAGAAGAAAAGATGAAATCTGAGTAACTGAAAAAGGAAGATAGTTTAAGTTACAGTATTTACACATCTAGCTTTTTCCTCTATTTTTTTAATACCATTCATTTCCCCAGAATGATTAGCATCACAAAGATGATGACAATGAAAAGGATTCAATACCTTTGCCAATATTCATAATATTAGTACTTATTGTCAGTATCTCAGAAATCTTTAAGACAAACCAGAGAAGATAATACCAACTTTCCATGACTGGTATTCCCATGCTGATTTTGAAAAAGAGAGAGAGGAATGTAGATAAATAGGATGACAACATTTACAAAACAAAATGCAGCTCTTAAGGCCTAAATTCCAGGTACCTGAATATCCCTGCCAGAAACCAGGGGCTCAGCATCACTCCAGCACAAGCAGTTTGAAATGCCTTTTACACTGTGAAGAAGTCAAACAGGGAACAAAAGATTTTTGAAAAGGCTTTACTCAACCCTCTGCTCTGAAATCATAGCAACAGGGCATCCAACACAGGTATGGAAGCTGTAATCACCATAAATTATTGGCATAATGTTCATGAGCACATAATGCATCTGTGACTCACATTACTATGTGAATTCGTTCTGAACCGAGCTTTCAAAGCACCTCTTTGTTTTGCAGAACAGAAGCATTTGAATTAGAGGAAAGGTGAAGGAGAAACATCTTCTAGATTATTTCTTGTGTAGGGATGTCTTGGTGGCTCAGCAGAAGCCCGAGGTCTGCAGTGAATTCCCCCGATTGTCGTTTTCAGCCCTTCCCAGACGAAGGGGGAGCAGGTTGGGCTCTCTCCTTCCTCTACACTGGCCTAACTCATTAGAGGTTGGTCCTAAGGCAATTGGCTCTTCCATCGTCTCTGCCACGCTCAGGGAAACATTAAGGGAAAGAAAGAAAGAAAGATTTGATAGAGGCCTGCTGGGCTCGATCTCTTCTTTGCTTCTTGAGCTGTCGGTACCGAGAGCCAGGGTATCGATCTCCAGAAAGGACAAGAATGGCCTTGGCAGGTCAGCCTAAGCAGTTTTAAGATTGAAGAGAGCCTGGCTTCTTGATACGCACTTGGCATAAAGGCAGGACGGCGTAAGGGCAAAGATAACTGAGGCAAGCAAAATCAGCCCTGCTCAAGTCTCAGTGCCCAGCCAAATTTGCGACTTGCTGCGGAATAGCCTTTTGCGTCTCCCCAGTACTTGCACAAGAGACTTGACTTTGCTTTGCCCCAACCAAAGCCACAGGCTGGCTCATAGCTGTCTCCCTCAACAGGGGCCATTTGCTTTATTGGCGCTGCAAACTGTTTCCTTAACTACATCTATGAAACCCAAAATGTAATTGCAGCAGAAACCCTGACTGTCTTTCTCTGTGGAAAACACTAATGGGTGTATTGTGATTGCTAGAGCAATTACAGCAAAAGATTGCGCTAAGAGAGAAGTGATTCAAGGTAGGTTTTTTTCATAAATTAAGTAACTGCCTAAGCTCAGACACCTCTTTTGTACTATGGGTGTGGCTATTTTAGCTACCTTGACCTCCCTCAAAACCAAACAAAAGTATTTCCTATCACTGCAAAAGGAATTATTTATCCAGGCTAAAGCAACGGAAGGTTTTTTTCTTTTCTTTTTTTTTAGGTTTGGCAAAAAACCAGCAATTGAAGTATTGCGGGTTTATTTCTCATGAGGGAAGAATACATGGGAAAACATGTTACATTCTCTTTTCAGTGGCCTTCGAAGGAAGGGTTCTGCTTGGAGAAGAAGAAATATCTTTATTTCTCCAATCTAGAATGAGTGTTCTTTCTGAGATGGAGGGTTTTTCTGGTCCTCTGCTCCTCCTCTCAAGTGGAGGGAGTAAATCTCCAAGAAGCATCTTTCATAAAACAAAAAAGGACACTCAAGCAACCTTCCCCCATCACACTCGAGCTTTGCTGTGGCATGCCTAAAACATGAGGGACAAAGCATCAGCTACCTTGTATTTAATTGTGATGTTTAATAAATGGGAGTATGTCTTTGGATGAGAGACAAGGTATAAGAAAAAATGTTTTGTTTTGCACAGGTAATTCATTGATTCCGATACTGGTGCAAGGGTTTTCTGGCAACAGGAAAGCATCATATCATTTGATCCTCCTCTTCCTGCAGAGCAATCCACTAATACCAGGCCCTTCCCAAACAACCTTACAGCAAATCACGACCTCGGGGGTTTGAACGCACAGGTCATACAGCAGTTTTGAGGCCTTATTTGAACGTAGGTGCTCATAACCTTTGCTGCGATCCATACTCCACTGACTTTGGCTGGAGTTTTTGTGGGGAAAAAACTTCATGGTTTGGTTCTTCAAATTTAGTAATGGATTCAGTTCTATCACAGCATCTTTTTGTGACTTGGAAGGAGAGGGTTTTCAGAAGGTATGGAAAGCATTTGTTTTCTTCCTAAGATTTTAATTTTTCATCCCTTTTTTGTTTTCACAGCACCTTGTCTTTTGCATAAAGCACCTGATTTCCTACTTAATCCCAGATCTCCCAAAAGATCTAAGAGATCGGATGAGGAGAGAAAAGTACCTGATTCAGGAAATGATGTATGAAGCTGAACTAGAACGTCTGCAGAAAGAACGGAAGGAAAGGAAGAAGAACGGAAAATCTTATCACAATGAGTGGCCATGATGCGGTGAGGAAGAAACTGCTTAAAAGAAGATAGGAATTCTGTTTATAAAAATTTCCTGGTTTTTTACAGTGGAGAGTGCACTGAAAGGAGTAGTCTGTCCACGTTGTGTGCACTTAGCACGTGTGCACTCACGTTAATAGGGTGCATATTGTCGTGAGCCTTTTGAAATTAGAGGTCTTGCAAGGCTTAGTCTTCTCCAGAGTTAATGTCAGCACGAGCAGATCAGACCGATGCTTAAGTCTCTGCACTCTTTCCGGGAAGCGCCCAGGCACTGACTTCCATTCAAGGCCCTGAACTTCAAAGCAGTCATATATCTTACAGTGCTTTACAGAACTCGGTGATCTTATGGCTCGTTCTCACGGCCAAGTTGCTGCTTCATAACCAGTGACTGCACGTTGGTAACACGGCCGTACTTGTCCACATGCGTGGCCATCACCTGCAGCACATGCATGGCAACGTTGCCCTCTTCCACAGTGGACTAAGCTGTGTTAGCTTGCATTTACCATGAGTTAAGCTCACATATGTGGACCATTTCCATTACTCCAACAATATGGAAGTATTTTTTAGGAAGAGATGCTTGATCATGAGTCTAATCAACTGGTCTAACAATTTAGGTGTGCAGAAGTGCTGACAGATAGACAAGCATCTAAGTGTGGCCAGAGGTATCTAACTGTAGGGTCATTTATTTTGAAACGATACTGTGAAAAGCTGGTAATATGTTTGAAAGATTTGAACAGTGCCTTTTCAGCTATAGGACTGTCTGGTCTCTGAAGGAAATAAATCAGGCTAGGGCATCTTGCCCAGAACTGCCCGTGTATTTGTGTTGCAAGATCACATTGAGGCCTCGTCAGGAATTAGGGTGTATGATACACATAACAGAAGACAGACTGTGTCTTAAAGATCTATCTGCAAAAGTAAAATAACCAACAGATGAACAAGGTCAGCAGAGCAAAACACCACCATCATCTAGAAACTCTACATTTGTAACATTTTCTTTATTCATCCTTCCATTATCTATGAAGGGGTGGAGGGGAAAAATAAAACAGACTGTAGTATGAAAGAGCTTGAAGCAGAGCAATTCCACACAGGCTGCAGAATTAGACTGGGGCAAAATGAGCCGCTGTCTATATCCCTTTGCAAATTCTTGAGCGTTAAGAAATTAAAAATTTCCCAAATCATTAACCCAAAATAGTGGCGTTGTAGGTCTGAAGACTACAGAAGTGTTGGATGAGGCTCTACCACCTCTTGCCTAAAAGTGATAACACTGCAATTTTTGCAGAATGTGCAGCGGCATAATCAGCCACAACACGAAGGAGGACGTTCAAAAGCCAAGACACTGCGAAGCCAAGCAGAAGCAAGCCTATGTCCTGGTGAGGATACAGCTAGATACAAAATACTGGAGCTGATCCATTTGCTTAGCCCCTTTCCAAATAACTGCAGCTCCATAAAAATTATAGTTTTCCCAGAAATCTTAAGGAATTGTGACCTTGTTAGTTTGCAGATATTTAAGAGGGAGGAAAATTCAGCAAGGTGTTTCTACAAGTTCTCCTGGAAATCATTCGATAGAAGGGCTAGAATTTGCCCTTCTGGACAGACCACACAATGCAAGACCCTACGGATGGATGCCTCAAGCTCCACAAGACATCAGGACCACTTGCACCAAGACCCCATATTGCCATATTAGATCTATTAACTTCTTTCCACTGCAAGGGAGAACTGTGCTATTTCCAAGCAGGCAGGGAAGGCTTTAATGAAAGGTACTACGGCTCGAGGAAGGAGAAGGGTGGAAGAAAACGTATGCACCCTCATCTCTGTAGCCACTGCCTGCCTACGCTTTGCTTCCTCGCAGCAAGGAACGTCCTCCGGTAGTGACCCACGATCCTACGTGAAGAGGATAAGCGGCACAGCGGTTCCCACTTATCGGGTGCTCCTGGCCCAAGCCTGAAGGTCCCGTGAGGCATCAAAAGCAATGAAGAAATTTCAGGAATAATCTGTTCTCGGTTGACTTGGTGCCAGACTGAGCGGGGAGCCCGGCAGGTGGTTGTGGGGTGTATTCCTGCCTGGCGAGGAAGTGAACTTGTTCATCTTTGCTTCAGCTTGCAGCAGCTGTGGACACATCCCATGTGGGCTGTGAAGAAATGGGGATATTTCTGTCTCTGTAAACAGGGGGTGGGGATTAGACAACGTCATCCTCCGGTACGCACGTGCCAGATGGGTTCGTATTTACCGTCCGCCACAGACGTGTGTGTGTGTGCTGCACTTGCAGTCTGGGGACTCTTGGGCAGGATCGCTGTGCAAAATCACATTCAGACCAAATTCACATGAGCAATTGGATTAGTTTGCATACCCTCTGTTTAATATCTAAAACAACAGATGACAAGAGCTTAGAAACTGTTTGCTAAGTATTAAAGCGAGATGTGAGTCATGCATAAAATCAGTGTCACCCATATGAGTGTGAACCTTTGCAAACTCCTGCAGTAAGATATAGCTTTGTCAATGTAGATCTCAATAACTTCCGAGAACTGAACTGAAACCTCGTAGAATATAAACTGACTTCCACTCCAGAGGAACCACCGCAATATAATGTGCCAAAACAAATAAAGTGCAGCAGAAATACAATAGATAGTAATTGCTTTTGAGACTAGTTTTTGACATAGCTACATTATGATGAATTTTCATGACCATACGTTGCTGGAAGTTGTGTCCTGTTCTGCTCTAAATGAGAACACGAGTTGGCTGCTTACCAGGCTTGTGCTGAGCACTGTGCTGAAAGGGGCTCTGACCTGCCGGGCAGATCCCGAGTACATTTCTGTCACTTAATATTGACCAGTCAACCCACCGAGGTTTCTGTGCTGCTCGTCTGCTGAACAGATTTCCCTTGAGTCCTTCAGAGCTATCTAGCAGAACACTCAGGAAAGATGACCCCTTTTTATTTACTTCATTAATTTGGAAAATGTACCACAAATAAGAGGCTAGTAATAATAAATGGAATTTTAATCCTCTCTAGATAGCAAATTTATGCCGTTCCCTTCTTTCTGATCTGATGATGGGTTTTGTTTAAACCTCCAGGTGACCGTCCTATATGTTGTTTACTTATTCCAGCTCCACAAGAGCACTACCTTCAAGGGAATGAGAAAAAATGCAACCTCAATGCATGCCACAGACATTTTACATAGCAAGCAGGACAGCACACATCAAAGGATTTACTGTGAAATCATCTTGCAATCAGCATAGGATTGATCTCCATAGACCACTCTTGACAGCAAGCATGTACTTCATGAGCAGTTACACGCCAGTTTTTAAAACCAAGGAAAAAAAATTGTATATTGGGACCGTTTTTCAGCCTGTTTGCTACGTTTTTTGCATTCTGTCCCATGTTGGTTTTACAGATCTTAGACTAAAAAATGTAAATGAACAACCTGGATACTTTGACAAAAGAAAAATCCTAGGTATAGAACATCATCTGCGTTCGAGCCACCAAATACTACAACAGAAACCGTGTTTACAGATCACTTCTTTTTTTATTTTAAATCTTTCTGAGAGGTGTTATGTTATTTACCATATATATTATATATATATATAAAGTATATAGAGAGATTGTTTATTTGTAAATAGAAAAATCCTATGGAGAAGAATGTCAAGTTTTCACACTTAAAAAAAAAAATCATCAACATAAAGCCATGTTTAATGCTTGTATAATGTGATGCAATAAACTTTAAAATAAATTATGCATATGAAATATTTGCTGCTTAGCATTCATGAGTTATTTTCTGTTTACCTGATTTGTTCAGCAAGCAAACAGAGCAGTCAGGTGGAAGCAAATTTAAATGCAGGTGAAAAAAGGGCCAAATCTGTCACTGCTTTCTCTCCTTTGTGTATTCACAGTCAAATATTGTTCCTGTTTGAGTTCTTTTTCTCATGTTCCTACTTGTTTTGTCTCTTGACCCTGCCAGATGCTGCATGTAATTTGGATGGTGTGGAGTGCTCCCACTCCCATGGAATTAATCAGTTTTGAGCATCCTGGACTTCTTTGTTCTGTGAGCTTTTAGCCGGGAGAGATGAAGGATCAGGGTGCAGGAGTGTGATGGAGACACCAAGAATTATCCTGCTGCTTTTACACAGACAAGGCCCGGTTTGAGAGTCCAACTAGCAGAGGACAGAATGTGACCCCAGAGAAAATGTTATTCAAAATTAATCAATTGCTTTAATTAGTGATGCCAATTAAAACAAGAAGCATATAGAAAAAAAGTAAAGCAGAAGGAGTCACTTTGTAGCTCTGCAGCAATTGTGGGAGGTTAGTTAGCAAGAAATGGGGTAGTTGCGGGGGTCACCTGCAAAGCTTAAGAATGTTTGTCTCTAGAGCACTTAGAGCAAGATATTCTCCCCAGCGAAAATTCATCATGATGTGATTGTGGACCAATAGATATCACCTAGCCCAAACTTTCACTTCATACCAGAATTAGAGTTAAATGACTGCTCAGTGCTTGTATAGTGACTTCAAGCAATAAGCGAAGATAAGTTGGTCATTTACGTGTTTTCTCTGTTTTAAACAACTATGTGAATTCAAAGCACTGAGAAAAAAACTCCGTGGTGATACATTTTTTCGCTACGATAACTGGGAAGATTAGTCTACAAAACAGGTGGAAGTCACAGATCATCCAAGACCGGTTAAGGCAGTATCAATTACAGCGCAAACAGTGATCTCGGCACAGAGTGGTGCAACAAAGGCCACGCTGATGCTGTTTAACTCGGCGGTGATCAGGCACCCTCCCAAAAAGCACCTTCAGATGGGGGTCGGCATTTGTGCTGGGAGGGCTGTAGCCATACCAGCAGGCTGACAGGTCAAGGGCTTGCTAGAGGCTTCTGGTCTCTCTGCCCACAGCTTTCTCTGTGCCATAAAGCACAGGTACACAGAGGCACACCAGTCCATTTCAGCACTCTGCAGCAGCGTGGAGATATTTACCCTTTTTCAGATCTGTGGGCTGAAAGTACTGGGTAAGTACAAATTATTACGTTCCAAGGCTCGACAACTATTCCGTAGCACAAAATGCAGTATCTGTTTCTGGTTCATGAAGACAAGGCACAAGGCTGAATGAGCTGCACTTATCTTCTGAGACTTGAGAAGCACAGCCGGCTCATTCAGTCAGTGGCCTGGCTGTCTCAGAGGGACTAGGATAGTCCCAGAACAGAGACCCCCCTGTCCTGAATCCCAGAAGACTTTATTCAGGTTGCTATTGTTTGTCTCAGATCTTAGATACAAGGACACAAGGCACAACTCACGGGATCTATCCCGCTCGCTCACAGCCCTTCCACACAGTGGCTTTAGGCACTTACCTGGTCACAGAGCTGCAGCAGAGGAACAGGAGACAAGGGGCTGGCCCTAAACTCTGCACTGGATCACGCAAACCACTGCTTCAGGAGGCCAAGGGGGAACCTGTCTCCACCACGGAGTTTTGCCCTGGGTTAGCTGATGGAGACATGGCCCTGGTGACAACCCCTTCCGTGTCTGTCTGGCCTGTACTCCTCTAGTAGATGTCTGCTCCTCGGAGCCCGTTTTTTCTTCCTAATGTTTTCTGACCCTGTCAGTTCATCTTATGCAGGCGATCATCAAGTGCCCTCTGTTACAGGGGCACGGAATAAATTGATTTAGATGCTGAAGGGCCCTAGTCAAGTTAGATAAACTAGCACTGTGTCATATTCCAAGTTACAGCAGCTCAGCACCTGGCACAAATGCAGCATAACTTTTGGAAAGCATTTAAGACATGCAATCAGTTTTTCATTTGATTTTCAAGCGTGACTGCTTTATAAGCTTCACAGCTCAACTTTCCTGCAGTGGCTTTTATTTTCCAACTTGCTGCTTGCTTGATTTTCAACTTTGCTGCTGTAGAGGAGTTTTAAACACCCACGTATAGCCACAGCAAAAAGTCTGCAGTACAAAACCAACACAGCGGGTCCCAGCTGTACCAGAAAGCCCCCAGGAGAAGGAAGCAATGGGGGTTTTCACCCTCCCAAACCACCAGTACAGTGCTTGGTCCGGAGCAGATGTGCTGTTCAGCTTCTCTTGGCAGCCCAGCCAGAGGATAAGCCACCTCATGCCCTGCAGCCCTGGAGAAGCCTTCACCAAACGACATCCTCTGCGATCCCTTCCCCGTCCAGGGGGATTGCGCAGCGGACTCTGCCTGCCTGCCTGCCAAAACACACCATGTGCTCTTGCCTGATCTGGACCGACCTTGAACATGTATCCCCAGAGTGACAGCAGGGACTGGAGGAACACAAATGGCTACATGAGGTTTCAGCTCACAGCTCCACAGATAACAGCAGTGGCAGCTGCAGATGCAGCCTTCCCTCTTGTCAAGCACAGCAGCGAGGGCCCTCTTCTTGCATTAACATCTCTGCTGCGCTATGCCCAGCCCGGTGCAAGAGCCATCCTAGGCCAGCACGCTGGGCATGAGGTAGAAGACTGCTGTGGTTCTGCTATATGGCATTAAATAAAAAGCCCACATAGCTCATTTCCTTCATGAGGACCAGCTCTGTAAGGGCAAGACAGGGCAGAAGAGGGAGACGGGGAGTGAAGGGAAGGATATTACTGACTCTTGCCTCTACCCATCACCAAAGACATTGTTGAAGCTTCCAGCAGTGAGCACAGAGGAGGAGATGCAGGTAACCAGGGAACAAGTGGCTTAATAAAACCAAACACATACGACAAAACCAGCAAAATAAATATGCTCTCAGGATCAGTTCCACAAGCGAACCAGATGGCACTAAATACACCTCCTGTACTAAAAGAAGACCCACTGTTTCTTGCAATCTGATAATCTCAGCCCTAATCTCTTCATACTTTCAATGCCTTAAAAGAAAAAAGAAAGAAAAAAAAAACCCAGAAAAACAGCCATGTCTGGGGGAACAGTGCTCTTACCAAATAAAAATTTACTCTGAGAGTGAACCAAGATTAAAAGCAGATATTTTCCAGGAAGCTCAAGAATAGCAGGCAAATATTTCACATAGAAACATTGCCTTAAGGCCTGTCACCAAGATCCAGAGTGAGAGAGAGAGTGAGGAAGTGCAAGAAAAACCTGATTCCTTTCCTGACTAATGTCAAGGTCGTGCAAAGGTGACAGTGCCACGAAGCTCAGCAGACACCTGCCCGTGACCCCAGCAGGGCTGGGAACTGACCCAGCACAGGAATGTCAACAGTGCTTTACTTGACCAAAACTGTCCTCCTGGGCTGCCGGTGCCCCACGTCATATGTGAGGGCCATTGGCTTTGTTCTTATTGCTTGCAATATCCATTTCAATGGGGCTGAAAGCAGGGTTGTCAGTTCCTTCGGCTGCCACAGTAAATGGTTTCCAGTTCAACACTTCCACTTTCTCTGGCTAAAAAACAAAAGACAAAAGCTGTGCTGTGAAGTGGAAGAAACAGTCTTCCTCTCTTTGACCTGCATGCAAGCAGAGTCAGGCTTGACATACAGGATGCCTTGCAGGAAAACACATGTTGGTTGCTGACAGAGCACAAATAGTTATTCATTGCAGTAGCTGGTATTTTTCTAGGGGTATGGAAAGTATGTTATTGCATAAGGTACTAGTTGTGTAAAATGTTCTTGTCACATAAAATGTTATTGTCCTGCAAAGTGCCTGAAGTATTGTTGGGTGTGCAAAGTTCTAATTGCTGTTTTCATGTCTAGTGATCTGTCACCACCAGGTCCTTGAGCTACTGACTCCCAACCCCTGGTCTTTACCCCATCTTTGACATGAAGAGCAGATTAACATGCATCATGGCTTTGATGTTGCAGTGCTGTTAAACATAATGATATGTTGAGCTCTTCATGGACAGGAAGTTGCTCAGTTCCCCCTGATTTTTTTTTAATCAACTTTCTGCATTATTTGTGGTGCCAACCACGTGTTATCCAGCTCCTAGCTGTACAACCAGGCAGACACTTGTTTCTGACTCTGGGCATAAAATAGTATGGCCATGGACATTAGCTTCCATGTGGGTGGTTTGGTTTTCAAAAGACTTCAGGGATTAAATTCCCAGATAGTGAAAACAGATGTTGGCCCATTAAAGACAGTGAATGACAATAACCGGACTCCAGTCCTGACACAGGAAAACAGCGTTACGATAGTATTGTAAAAATCCTTTTCTCTCCCTGGTGTTCATATCCAGAAGCTGAAATACCTGAGATCATACTAAAAGCAGTTGTCATCATGGAGGAAAAACATTTTGCAAACTGGACCATCTCAAAGATATGATCATTGCCTGTACTGTAGCACTCAAAAAACACTGAACAAAGCTGAGCTTAAATGTTCAGCATCCTGAGGATATTGTTTGAAAAGTGATCTATAGTTTATTTAAAAAAAAACAAAAACAACCCACACCAAATTTCCCCTACATTCTCCCTTCTAAGGGATGTTATTACCAAATAAAGTCTCACCTTTTCTTATATCTTATGGAGGGAGCTAGGAAACAGATACACTGACTAGAAATATTTTCTCTTAAACAGTAACCAAAGTTGCAAAAAAAAAAATAATCCAGACTTTAGAGAACACATGTTTACAAACAAAGGAAGCTTTGCTAAGTTCAAAGTGTGCCTTGGGCCAGCTTCCAAGAGGCTAGTGAGGGAGTATTTTGGCAGAAACCTGGAGAACAACTGTCCTTTGTCTCAGCTGCTGCTCTGTTGTTCACTGTAGTCAAGCTGTGGCCAGACATAGCCTCCCTGCCTATGCCAGCTCCTTTACTCCTAACCGCCTTGTGCTCTGCCACTGCCTTAAAGCAGTCAGTCATATCATGCAGCATCAGGTGCTATTCATCCTGGTGGGAAAAAATAAACCAGCGATTTTTTTGCCTTTGTCCTCAGGAGGAAAGATTGATTTATATCAGCGGTGCATAATTACACTTACTGTCTCAGATTTAGACCATGAGAAGTTGGACAGGAAATCTTCCTTGGTCAGCAGGAATTTACGATCTGTGTTCTGCTTTAGTCCTCCTGCAAAATAGGCAGGTTTCAATCAGCCAGGTTTCCACATGCAAATGATATGTCAGAGCCCCGCTATGGGCACCAGGCCAGGTGAGCAGGACGGAGTCATGCAGCAAAAGCCATCAAGCAATCACGGCCTTAAGGATCATTTCTTTACAATGACGTATACCCTGCACCTCTCAAAACATAAAATGATCCCTCAAGGTCTATTTGAAATGCCTTAGCCACGTCCCAGAGTTTCCTAGATCCTCCTCAGATTTCTGATTGTGTAAAAAAAACAGTCATCAGGAAAGGATGAATCCCATACGGCGATATCTGGGACCACCCTGCCAGTCCAGGAGCTCTGGTACCAAGTGCAGCCCTGGAGCCTGAGTGCCAGTCCTCAGCTCCCTGTCAGCAAAACTCCTGTCTCCAGAGTCACCTGCAATTTTTATAACAGGGGGGATGAGGGTTTGATGGGATGTTTGGGCATTTTTAAGGTATGGAAGATTAACTATTCTTGTGGGGGAATGTGTGTGAGAAAGAAAGGAGATGCAGGTGCTAGGAATTAGCTCTGATGGCCACCTGAGGCTTAAATGGGATCTTGTATCACAAAAAGCAGGGTGGTAGTGTGGTTGGGTTAATTCTTTTGGGTTTGGTGGGGGTGACGATGACAGGAATTTCTCATCTGGATTTACTGAGTTGCTCAGTTTTCATGCTTTGTTTCATGGCTCATGAATGAGCCGGTCACAACCTGGTAAGAGGCAAAATTTGTCTACAAGCATCACTATAGCAATGGGAAGAGCTTGTGATGGGAAGAAAGGGGAGAGCAAATCCTCTAGAAACTCACAAGGAAAAGAAAATGGTAGAGGTGTAACTTGTGCTTATTAGTTGCAAGGCACGGGGAAGCTAATGGAACTGATTTTGTCTGCTGGGTTTGGAGTTTCATAGTCCTGAAGTAGGTCAGACTAATATGTCTGAAATCTAAGAGCCTCAAAGATGAGGGCTGTCATAGGAATCTGGCTGGGCATACTGGGGAAAGCTGTGAGAGCCGCTGCTTTTGTGCTATTTCTGCCATGCATGAGCTGGATGACAGGCGCGCTTTGCATCTCACCTAGATGCAAGAATAGTGAGGCCATGGGCTGGAACTGAAGTCCCTGCTCTTACCGGTGTTTTTGCCCCTTGAACAACTAGTATAGGGAAATTGAGAAAGAAGCTAACATAGCCATGCACAGGGTCTGCAGCTCTTGGGTACGTGCTTGGGGAATGTGGTGAAAAGCATGCACTGTACAGGTGCAGGTAATAACCCTTGAGTGCTCTGAACTCACTCAGAGCAAAACTGCTTTTGTCCTCTAGAAGCATGAGTGTATCTGCTTGCTTGGAGTTGTTGCCATGTTCAGAGACAATCCTTAAACCTCCAGTCCCTGCTGGCATCTAATAAAACAGGGAAGGAAAGATGTCTTTTTTTTTTTTTCCCCCCTCTGGTTAAAAAACTGCTGAAACTTCTTTCTATTTAGAAATCTGAAGTAACTTTTGCTGTGAGCAGAGACCAAGAGTGGGGTGCAGAAGGGCTGAGGGGAGGACATGACATTTAGGATGGTAACCTTTACACAGTGTTCGCAACAAGGGCACGGGCACTTCTGTGGCAATGACAGCTCTCTGGTTTGAAAGAGATCTAAGAGACATTCAATCACAGCTCCGGAACAAGTACCTGTTAGGAGGCTGGTAATTATTCCCACAGCCACTGTGATAAGTGTCCCAAGTGTGCTGAAGTAGAGATAAGACAATGAATACCAGTTGTCTGCTAGGGCAGGCCTGAAAAAGAGCAGAAAAAGTGTTAATCTGCGCTGTCCTATTCCAAGCAATTTGAAAATGTTTTCTGTTTCCAGACAGTGTATAAATACTAAGTTACTTCTGATTCAAGCAACCTGGTAGTCTTGAACTACCTCTGTACAATAAAATGTGCACTGCCAGTTCTAAAATTTGCAGGACAAGTTTCTTCATATGGGAGGAGACTGGTCAGTACCGTGATGCAATGCATGGGACAGAGCAGGTAAAACAGGCCAGTCCTGTCTCTGCTAGGAATCTAGTGCAGAGCTGAGCGCTCCAGCTATCCAGATGAAGGGATAACTTCTTTAGAAGGGGGGGACATTATTTAAAGGAGACAAAAAAAAAAAAAAAAAAAAAAAAAAAAAGGTAGGAAATCAACTCTAAACAGCCAGAAACAATAGGGCAACTGTCACAACCCAGGTTACACCTTATTTTGTTCTCCCTGATAATGTGCTCTGTCTGTTGCAACAGTTGCTTCCCCTCAGCCATGAGCAATGCTGGAGGCCTGGTGTGAGAGGTGCAGTATATGAAACTGGATGTTGGGCACCCATGTGTGTACCAGGGTGTCTCTGTTGATTGTACAGTGCTCTAAGGTGTAAGGATTGGGGATCCCTAGAAATGTGTTTGTTTGGCTTCTTTCTGTTCCTGCTGTTCACTATATTGTCATTCATGACTGTTACACTTAATTGTGATTATCCAAAATAAGACATATGGTAATTGCAGAGGGCAGAAAATCCCGTATATTTTGCCCACTACACAGATAATGCCCTCTTCTGAATTTCCTGAAAAGAACTATTTCTGCACAGACAAGCTGTTGTAGGTGGAGCTGTTAAACTGGCAAATTGCCCTTTAACTGCCTACTACTTTAATTCATGTGACAGACGATGGAAGTTAATCCAATAACTATAAATGTTATGTTTTCTTTAACACCATGGTTCCTGGTAAGGCATATTGAAGCCTTTAGACTCAAATATTGATCTGAAGCTTTTCAGATCAACAGGAAGATTCACTTTGACTTCAGTTCTGGGATAACTCAGACAAACTTCACTCTGACGGGAGGAAAAAAAAAAAAAAATCAGAGAAAACTGTTTCATCTTGAAACAGCCTGGTAGGTAAACCAGGGAGGGATAGTTACAGTAACCCAAATGCTAGGCAGATGTTTGTGTTGCTTTAAAACAAATACATGCTTTGTTGATTCCACATGACAAACTTGTATACCTCTCTGTAGTTGGTATGTTGGAGATTCTTGTTAATGGATTTACTGTTGATGTCAAATTTTCTAAAGATATGTTACAGCCTGCAGTTGAGAGATATAGTGGCTTGGTCCTCTCTGGGAGTGGAGGATAAATCTGAGATCCGATTCCAACCCAAAGTGAAATAACAAAGCCACTGGCAAGACCCACAAATGCACCCTGCAAAACAGAAAATGAAATTTGGATTTACATGAAAAATGAAAGTATATTTGAAAAAAACAACACCTAGATGAGTAGGAAACAGCCAAGATAATCTAAACTGTAGGCTCCATAGCAAAAATTAAATATATGGTTGGGGAAGAGCGGTGGAGTTTACATCTTTCCCCTTTTGGGAAATACAGTGTTTACTCACAGCTCCCGAGCATACCTCTTTATTTTGCCACTATGCCTTTACAATCAAAGGATAGCTTTGGGCCACATGGTATATAGGAAAATACTGCTTTATTTGAGGCCCTCCTTGAACAAATACAGAAGCAATTTTTCCTTTTTCTCATGTGATCTGTTTTTGCAAGTGTCTCCTACTTCAGGGTTGGGTTTTTCTAGGCTGACAGCTAGTGATTTTTATTTTACTTTATTTTACTTTTTTAGTATATACATAAAATTTGCAACTGCAAAGAGGTAAAGGTTAATGATCGGTGAACCTTACCAAACAGCAGTCCTGTCAGACTAACCCGTGGACCATATTTCCAAAGTTCGTCAAATATGTTTTTTGATGAAATAGCTTTTTCCTCTGGAAATTATACTTTCATGATACTGAAGCACTCTGAGAACACCCCAATTCAGTTTGCAAGTGCTTGGGAGCCATTTTCCCAGCCTGACCCCCTTTTGCTCAGACAGGCCAGCATCCTCTGAGTCTACTGGGTGTTCAGCTACATCTCAAGACACATTGTTCCCTGCTTCTAAAACTGTGTTTTCCACAAATCCTTGTCAAAGTTTCATTTTTATTCAGATTCTTCCCCCCCCCCCCCCCGGCTTTGGCCATGTAAATCTCTTTATGGGATGGAAATTCAAGTTCTTATACAGCCCTGTTCATCACTTCCTTGGGATAAGGATGAAAGGGAGCAAGGGGAAATGTTCTCATGGAAAGCATCAAAGACATCTCCCTTACTGCCCAACATAAAATTACTGGGGGGAAAGGGGAAAGGAGATGCCCAAAATTATCAATGAATTTTGGATGAACAGGGCTTTAAATTTCTACTTACAATTGCATTTGCAAAGGAGCAGAGGATTCCCAAGGTAAACAGTCCCAAAAGGGGGCCGCCGACCATGCCAAAAATGCTGAGTGCTGCCTGAGGAAGGAAGAGAGTCTGCTATCAGGTGCTGTGCAAGAAAGTTGAAGCCTCCAACATGGTAAGAAAGGAAGATTTTGAGAAGGAAATTATGAGGGGGGGGGGGGTGGGGTGGTTAACTGGTGCGTACTCAGCTGGCAGGACTTGGTATAGTTACATGGGTGCTTAAAGCGCAGGCTGAGCCATGGGCTGTTTGAGGTCAGTACCAAACGAAGAATAAAAACTAATCTCATAATGGTATCCAGCAATTATTTTCTTACATAATTCATGCTGGATCATTCAACATGGGCATGAAAAAGCAGCCTGACACCTACCTGCAGCAAGGTTCCCAGGAGAGATGCCACTGCAGCCATAGCGATGCAGACTCCACCATAAAATAGGCCTGTGTGGGAAAGGCAGAATGATGCGTAAATCTGCCAAAGTTTGAAAATCGCTAATGGAAATGTTTCCATCTAACTCAGCATGGCCCCTGACATCCCCAAAACAAACCTACTAGCATCTGGGGTTTTCTAAGAGAGCCTGATTTGGCCAAAAGGTCAGGTTTCTGTTTACATTAAGAGGAGATCATGCAAACTTGTGAAAATCCTCTTCCTGTGTATTACTAAAGATTAGTCACTGAATGACAGCCATGAATTCGCCATAGTGGCAACACCACATGTATTGTTCATATTTCTCAGCTAATCTCCTGTGTCATAGTCCTTATTTTGAGGGAATGATTTTTGCTTCTCATTCTAAAGTCTTTGTAACAAGAAAGTAAATGCTGGCACATGACTGGGAGGTGGTGCCGTGACAAAGAACATCCTGGGTCATCAGGACATAGTGTTTCTTCCTAGGGCCCATAACACAGGCTCATTTGGGGTTTTTTTCTACCCCTGATGAATTTTACTGCACAAGCAATAGGTTAATTTCACTGTATAATGTGATATGTCAGGCAACTCATGATAAGATCAACAATAATTTTGGCATAAACATTGTTTGCAATAATGTTTAAGAAACTGCTCTCAGGTGAATATATTTAATGCTTGTCACCTGCCACCAGTCTGCTGTGCTCACTGGTGTGGGCTATGACACCACGTTGGGACTGTGGTTTTTCCACACTTACTACAAACACTGCCTCGGGCTACACCTGCAGCTGGTCGCAGACAGTACAACTAGCAGAGATGGCAATCGCGCTTCAGAGATTTAAACCATCTGCTCAGCCTAGTTCTGGCCCTCTTCTTTGAGTTACATTAAACAGAGGAGCTAAACAGACTGAGGTCTGAGAGTATATCAGAGAAGACGTGAAGCTTCTTGTTCTCTGGAATGTTACTGGGACACAATGCTATTGCTCATGTTATCACTCAGTTCAAAAGGTTTGTTACAAAATTGTTTCCTATGCTTCTCATTTTTGACAGAAGAAAGAAAAATAGCATGTGTTTCAGTCTGAGACATTTGGCTTTGTAGTATTGCGAATCAATATTGAATACAGATGCAGTGCATCTTTCCTGCTTAAAGATCAAACAAGATGGCTTTTTTTTCCCTTACGCTCACTTGAAATAGCTTGTCCCCCATTCTGTGTAAAACCTGCACAGCTCATCTCATCTCCCCGAAGTATTTCACCAACATAGTCCCATTGGTGTGAATCCACTTAGTCCTGATTTACACTGCCGCCAGCGAGATCTTAATCGAGCCCTCACTTTGTAAAGCAAAAGTGGAAAAGGTATTTTCCAGACATACTCATCCCCATGGAAATCCATGACAACTTCTTTTCAGAGAGGGATTTGAAGTACGGTCTAATGAGGTCTTCAACAGTCACGGCAGCCAGAGCATTGATGCTGGAGGACACAGTACTACAGAAGGCAAGATTTATACAATTTTTTTGTCTTAGAAGCTGAAATCGTAGATAACAGATGAGTTACTGGCAGAGGGAAACCGCCACTATCTAGACCAGTGTCAGAAAGCTAATTTAACTGCTGTATTGGTTGAAATAACTTAGTATTCCAGGTGACACAGTTAACAGCTTACAAAAGTTTTTCTAAAATAATTGCTCTTAGTGAAGACAAGGCAAATCCTGATGCAAAGACAGGCCTGGAGAAGTCAATGAAAATATCTATTCCATGTGGCTAAGCTGTAAACACTAGTGGTATACATGATACCTTCACAAATGATCTACACAGTATATATCTGGGTAGGTAAAATTCCTACATGCTGGTCACTGATTACTTTGAATGCACTCTCAGAGGAGGATTCAGATAATCTAATTATAGTCACCTAAAAATTAGGCATCTAGTCCAAACTGAACTATTCCAAGCTCCCTATGGGGTCAGAAAAACTAGCACTCCTAAGGCACAAAGCCAGTCAGGTGATCTCGTGTCTATGTGTACCTTGCTCTCACAAGCCACCACCTTCTCCTCAGTGTGAAAAACAAATATCCTGGCTGTTGCCTCTATTTGTGTAGCTACAAGTGCTCAGAACAAAAAAATTATTCTGGTGTCACATTCTTAAGTTTCCTCATTTTTATCTGTTCAGAGCCTTCCTCAAGAGAGGTGATGTTTCTTAAAAAGATGCTCCTTGGGAAAGCTGAACAAAACACTCCCCACTATGGGATAGAAGGGGATGGATTTGTTTCCTTCAGTAAAAATACAGAGTGATTGTTGTTTTCATGGGGTTCATTCAAGGCACTTGGAAGTCCAGGAACTCTTTTGTAAACAAGACTCTAAAGATCAGGGATGAGGAAAGGGAGGTGGCTTTAAAGTTATGCAGGTTTGAAACTGGAAAATTAAAGATGAGCAGTAGGAAATTCTCCCAAACTGTAGCTCTTTTGTGTAAACACCCATTTATAATACTTAAAAATTCCTATAGCAGAGGGACTTTAAAAGCACAGAGAGGAGCATTTGTTAGATCTGTACATTGCGTGTGACCAGCTGTTTCCTCATGTTGCTAGTAGGGAACTCCAAAGAGCTTTGAGTTCTAGGACCTCAGAGAGCCACTGTTAGAAACTATGGATTTTTAAGCTGCATTAGCAAAGATCTTATAGTGCTTTTTTTAAAATTAGCTAGACAAAGAAATGAAATGCAAAAGTGTTATTATAAAAGCAACTTTAGCTGTAACGAAAAAGACACTAGGTTCCAAATTATTAAATTACCTTAATGTTCCACTGTAGGCACTAGCCACAAAAAGCCCTGGCACTCCTGGAAAATTGTGGAGAATGTCCAGCACTAGGTATGGCATTAGCTGAAAAATCCAGAGAGTAAGAAATATTACTATCTCGCCCTACTTCTTTTTGTCACTGTATTATTTTTGTAATACCCTTCTCACTGGCATTCTGCCCAGCTGTTCTGATTTTGAATGTCCCACCTTGCACTATTTATTAGTTTTCTACAGAGAAAAACCAATCCTAAAACATCCACTTGAGATACAGCAAAGTCTGTTTAGACCAGCAGAGGTGAGCATACAGCCGTGCCGTCAGGCTTGGGTTCCAGTGACGATGGTACAGGAAGCTAGCGCTGGGCAGCACGTAGTCTGTATTGTACGTCGCTCGGTTGGGCTCGGGTGCTGCAGTAGATGCTTAGGTCTGCTGTTGACTCCACAAAAAGGTTTTTAGATACAGGCCAATAACCTCAGGGTACTTGAGAACAATTTCCTTATTGGAAACTGTGTGTCATTTGTTGACCTTTGCATGATCTGAGTGCTGGAAAGAGATAAGAATTTTAAGATTTTTTTTCTTCCTGTGAACCATTTTTTTTCACAGACAAGTCGGTCTTTTTAGTATCTTGCTTCCAGTTTTCACCAAAAGAATTTGACTGACAGGAACAACTTAATTTCCTTTGGGTTTTCACCTTAGCTTTCCATATCTCATTTTATTCTACCCTTAAAGACCAGGTAGTCCTGCCTCAGGTACTCTGTTGTCTGTACTCCTCTCTTGGCCTTCCAGCTATCGTCCATGGGGTGTCATCCAGAGCCTGTGATTATAGCCCAGGCATAAACATACAAAAAAAAGACTTGCATGATTTTCTTGGGCCCTGACTCCGGTCGGTCTACGGGCTCCCAGAGCTCTAGTTCCTCAGGTAAATGTGCTGCTCGGGGCCTGTTTAGGGAGAGGCCGTGGTCGGTTACAAGGTGGTTTCCCCACAGCACGGTACAACGCGGTTTGATTGCCCAGCTCTCCTCTGAAGGAGGGAAGGATGCACCATCGCTAGTGAAGAACCGCCTGCTGGTAGCCTTCTTCCAGGTGTATGCTTCAGGCACGATTACGTTTCAAATCTGAAAAGGCTTTCGCCTCCATTGGCGCCGAGCAGTTTAGGTCGGGTGATTACAAAGCAGCTCACTAGGGCCTGCAGTCCCTCACGCGTTCCCCCTCGCTTCTCTCTGAAGCCCCGCTTCACGCAAGGCTGGCACTCCATTTCTGGGTGAAAAACCCCAAATACCCTCACAGGTGGGTGGACCGAGCAGTCTCCACGTGGCTGCTCTCCCTGCTGCCCTCCTCACCTGGCGCTGACAGACCCACAGCGCCGGGACTAAACAGTGCCGAGGATGGGTCTGCTGCTTTCTCCAGGGTTTTCCGTCCCACCACGCTCTCACCTTAATCCGCCAGCATTAGCCTCGCCTGATACGGGACTCGGGCACGTCCTTATTCGTGACCCCCCCGTTGTTACGGCTGTGGAGGAGGAATGCCCCCTCACCACCTTCCCCTGAAAGACGGGACCTTACCTGGTCGAACGCCGACACCTCCTTTGCCATCCACGGGTCGCAGTCCTTGTAGATGGAGTAAAGGGACAGGCCGCACAGCATCGCACAGACCAGGATCACCCAGAGGCCCACTAGGTTGATGTAGAGGGACCTGCGCCAAAATGCATGGACATGCCGCGTCAGGGCCTGATGTCCCGCAAGACCCCGCTGGGGGACAAGCGAGCGTCGTGCCAGCGCTGAGGAGACCTCCCGGTCGATGGCTGCCTGCTGGAAAGGGAGTCACGGTACGTGTCTCCCAGCATTTCACCTGGTGCGAGAGCGCGTTTTTAAATATAAGGAAATTACGCTTCTGGTTTCGGCGGTGCGGTCTGAGTCGCCGACCCCTGACAAAGGCTGCTCAGGTGGTGATGGGAGCAATATACGACAATGATATGGCATCCCCACGTTTCAGCACGTGTGCCGGTTTTACGTTGCAGGCAGCCAGCAAGAAGACGCTCTTCCCGCCTTGCCGCACTTCTTGGGTAAAGACAAACCCCAGACGGATTGGCAAGATGGGGAGCCCCAGATCGAAGTGTGGGTCACCTTTTAGTCAGCCCCAGTACTCCTCAGCTTCTGGAGCTGCAGTGCCACACTGACACGGCGCTGGAGTTACCCTCATAAAGCAACAAATCCCCCGTTTTCCCCCAGAACAGCCTCCACAGGAGGCAGCAATGAGGACCTGGGACCTGGTCTGGAGCCACCTACAGCTGCCGCTGCCGGAGAGCAGGGGGTTGCCACCAACCCCGGGGCTTCCCCTTTAGTAATTAAATAACTTGGAGCCTGGTACGGTCCAGTAACCCCATCGCTTCCCCGTGGCCAGACGGGAGCTTCAGCTAAGGATGAGAGCAGAAATGCGTTTTCACCAGGCGTTATTGCTACTTTTGCCACACACAACAGGCAGCCTCTATTGGCAGAGAAAAACAAATTGTTCTCCTCGCCCAGTGAGGAATTTTCCCTTCCATCTAACTACCCTATCTTCTCAAACATTTCTCAGCTCTTGATAACTCCTGGGTCACAAAGTTCTTCTCACCTAGGGTGGTCAGTTCAAGCAAACACACCCACCTGGAGCTTGGCCTTGAAAAAAAGCATTTCTTTCCTGGCAGCTGCCTCTCCGTTATCTGTGTACCATCAGCCAACAGTGATTTAACTGCCTGATAGATCACACACCTTGGACCTGTGCCAACTGCTAAGACCTCTGCTGGGAGAACCTTTGGTTTCTGAGCAAATATATTCATGCTTGCAGTGCTTCAGGAGGCCTTTTAGTGCTTTCAGTTCCCAAGAAGGTAAGGGGCACCAGCCTTTGGCCTGCTCTAGAGGACCATCAGGATGAATGAAGAAGTAAACCTGCCTTTATAAGCCTCATTAGGCATTGAAATGGACATTTTTTCAGAAAGGCGTAATGTAGATTAACTGGTTGAACCATCAGGTTCATACCATAGAAAAATTATTGACAAGCACAATGTAAACTCTTTAAAAAGACCTATATAAAGAAAAGCTGATTTACACATAGTAGGGGAAACTCTGCATTTATGCTTTGTATTTGCAATTAGGGGTGGTCTAAACACAGAACCAGCAGCACATTACATTTGTCTCTAGACTCATCTAGTAAAAATGAAGTGGTCCTCTTCTTATAGATGCTTACATATTGGTTGGATGTCTTGCATCCATTTAGCTGAAGCTGTTCCTGCATTGGCATAATCTACCTTGATATAAGGCATTCAGAAGCTGATTTAGCACAAAATTTAACCAATGAGTTAAATCAATCAAACTCTTTTGAACAGATGTAATAGCAGTATTAGCCTAGAGCCTGTAGTAAAGATTAGAAAGTCAAGAGGAACATGTGGAAGCAAAAGAAATTGTTTGTCTGAATCTAGCAATTCTTGTTTTCAGACTGCATCAGTGTTTGACAGTAAAAAGAAAGCTGGGGGTTTTTTTCTTCTGATGTACATCCCAGCTTATGGTACACCCTGTGAGTAAGCACTGGAGGATAGTAATTGTACCACTATTGGCAGGAGGTGTTCCCATTAATTCTGGGTGAGTAACGTGGGGTGGAGTTTGGGTGAAGCAGGCACTGTGACTGCGCAAGCCTTATTTTCAGTTGTTTGTTTCAGGCTGGCTCTAAGATTTTTAGCCCTGAAACATACCAGATGATGACCTTGAAAGGAGAGAAAAATGTGTTAGTAGCCCATATTTTTCAGAAAGTTTAGCTCTCCTGCTCTGAGTGCCTGTTATTGTTCATATATGAGCATTTTGTTCAAGTTGCCTAGTTACTGGTTACTGTTTGAGGATGACAGCATGTACTCCTACCTACTGGTGTGTTTCTTGAATGAGACAAAATCCTTTCCCAAAGCCTGAGGAAATTCCTACTCTTGTGCCACTGTTAAAGGCCTTCCCAAAATCTGCAACTTGGGATCTATGAAAGAATTATTTTCTCAGCTCTATTATTTTGCTGTCTCTTATAAAGCCTTACAGTAAGTGCCACAGGGGTACAAAACCCTATTACTTTGACCTGATGACATTTTACACTTTTATGTACAGGATAAATGGCACTAAGAGGTGCAGGCCACCAATGTGACTTGCCAGATGTGTCCAATTACATTTGCAAATGAACTAGTCACCACAGAATGGCAGTGTTTATAGTTGTGACAAGCCACAACCATTATACAAAGTGATTTCTCTGTGCAGGGGAAATACCCTGCACACGTGAGGCAGAAGCAAGATGCCATGGAGTCCAACCACCCACGCCAGCAGGAGAGGACTCTGCTGATTAAGGCTGTTCCACTGCTAATACGGTATGAGCTATAAATCCCTTCCAAGCCCCTCCAGAACCAGAGAGCCTCCAGTCCTGGTCAAAGCTGCTGCAACAGCTCAGAAAATCTGCCCAGAAGCTGCCATGGTGCCAGATTCCCCTTGGCCACACTCTGCTTCTGGGACAGCCTGGAAGTGTCCCTCCTTACAAAGAGGGTAGGGAGAGTGCAAGAGGAGCACAGCCCTAAGTGGAGCAGGTGCTTGGGAAAAACAGTCTCCCTGGCACACAAATCTGGCACAATGTATGCAGCTGTTTTCCTATACGCAATCATGCCAGGCAGCATTGCAGATGTGGGATGCACCTCCTCTCTCTGCAGTGCCAAGAATCTGGAACCCTGCCACATGCCAGAGATTGCGGAGAAGCCACGTGGCGTGTTGGAGATGTGGCACTGTATGCTGGAGATGTGGCTGATGGCGAGCATCAGCATATTCCTGTCTGCAGCGTAAATGGCTGAAAAGTGGATTTTCTTTATTGCCATAAACAAAATATTTCAGTTCTGAACTGTGCATGATTTTGTGGGTATTTTGCTAACTTTATGAAGTGAAAGCCTTCATAAAATTCCTTCTCTGTATGTCACTGTATTATAGAATTTATAGGGACTACGGTTATGATGTGCTTTAGGTATTTCTCCTATAAATGGACTTTATGAGCTTGCTAATAATTCTTAAGTCCTGAGTTGTGAACTACTGGAATGAAACTAAAGATAAAGGTAAGATAATAGAGTTAGTAAATGTACTCCATTCTAGAGTAAAGGCTGATCAGAAATGTTTAAATTCAAGGAAAACAGAACTCTCTGCCAGTTTCCCTCCCTAGTGAATTCCTAGAAAAAAAAAGTCATGATTATTATGAAAACAAAATATATGATTTCTCAGCAATTTTATCACTGAATAAAACATTACTGCACTTTCTCATGCCTATACTCATCGGTATGGAAAAAATTTTTAGTCTTTACTTATACAAAATTCCTACAGAATGATTTAGGTTTAGCACTGTAGCAATTCAAGATGTTGTCTTGATATGGCTTCAGCACAAGTACTGTATTATTTGGTCTTTAGGTTGCATATAAACTTAATGCAGCTATTTGTATGCAAGAATACTGGCACAGTAAAACATTCTGGCACAAAGTTCAATGTTATTGCAATTATATGTAATTCAAAACCCAGTATTTATTGTGCTGATTTGTCTTCTACCTGGTCCACAAAAGAGAAAGCAAAAATTGTTACTCTTTACAAATGGTTTTTATAGACAAAAACCATTTCTTTAAAAAAAACCTCCCTTATAAAGAACAGTCACTGCTCAATTCAGACATTAAGAGTTACTGTAGGCAGACTTACATTTTTGCATGGAACCTGCTTTTGCATGCGATGTATCTCTGTACTTGAGACTGGTTGACCCCGTATATGGCAGTCCATGTGAAAGTCCCACCTATAACAATCGTCCAGAAGGTGTGCCTTTGCAAAGGATTGGGATCAAAGCTACAAGGAGAGGGAAAAGAGAAAACAAATTCAGAATATGAAAATCTTCTCATTATGGGAAGACCTTAATGCCTAGGAGAAAAAATTTCCCCATACTTACTCTAATACAAACTCTCTTAATTTGGCCAGATCTTGAGCATTCAGATACTCCAACTTTAAGTGAAATCACAGAAAGCAAATTTTAAAACTCAGAGCTGAAATCTGATCCAGTGAAACACTCTGATCTGTCCAAAGGTGAAGTTTAACTAACTTATTTGCCTATAAACTACAGTCTGAAGTAAAGCTGTATGATGCCTGTGACTGTTCTGATGAAATGATGCTCCAGTAAAAAGTCTAATATGCCTGCTTATCTAAAGGGACATGAGTGTAACATCAATATAAAGGTGTGTTTGCACGCCCAGCCTTTGGGTACAGGGCCTCTGTAAAACATTATGCTGGTTTAGCACTAAGTGAATAACAGAGTTTAGATGGCTGTAAATATATATATTTTTTTTTTTTTAAATCACTCTTTAGCAATAAATGATACTTATCTTGGTGAACAACGTAATATTATTTCATCTATTACGTGCCTTTATTCCTTTTCTTTTTCCATCTGTGAACTCTGTGATTGGGGGAAGAAGCAATGCAGCATAACCACTGCAAATCAGCCAAACAGATTGAAAAAATGACCATTCACAAGAAAAAGAAAATACCCACAGATGAATGATTTACTGGAAAACTTCATGAAGAATTTTACAGAACAACCTGATTAATATTGTGAAATGATAGACAAAAGGCCAAAAGGTAATTAATACTTGTTGCACTAAACTTTCACTAATGGCACTGGGTGAAGTTTCTCAGCAGAATCACCTATTCATCAAAAGTACAATAACTTTTTTTTTTTTAACTTACATCAGTTTTTGAGTCAACACTGTCAGAATGAGTATTCTTGACCTTGCAAGATCATATTTCTAGGTTATGATTAGTTACAATAATGGAGGTTAAAATAGTATTAAAACTACTTTTAATTTTTCTTTTAAGGAAAAGAAGAACATTTCCCTTTTTCAGATTAGATAAAAAAATATTATTTTCCCAGTTGTTTTGGTTCAGTAGCTTAAATGACAAATCAGCTGTTTGCAAGTTGTAGGTATAAATATGATTCTCCTCTCCTATTAACCATTCACTTTCAGTGGAATCCAAAATGTATCCTTAAAACACCTACTTGAAAAAATAAAAAGGATTTTCTCCTTACAGGATTTTGCATGGTGTAAAACATAAAAAATATCCCTCAAACTAGGTAAGCTTGTTTAAAAATATATAAGAATTAGGTCACAACTCCTGCCCTCCTCCTCCTTCAGTAGCAATTTAATTTCAGAGTTAGTCACATAGGCTCTATTTGTAGGAATGAAGAGGGACATCATCTGCAAGTACAAACTCACTCCCAGAAGTTTAATCTTCCTCCGTAGTAGGAATCATTTACAATGCGTCCAATTCCCTCCTGAACCACCACAGCTCGTATAATCACAGATGAAAATCCAGCGACCATGATGCCAACTTGGAAAACGTCTGTCCACACCACTGCCTTCAGACCACCCTGCATGAGGAACAGCACGTATCAGGTACAACAGGGCAGCAGCACTCTTGCTTTGCACTCACATTCAACTAAGAGAAATGTTACTAGCCGTATTATGCATAATAGATGAATTTCTTCTTCTTTAATAGAAATAAT
This sequence comes from Astur gentilis, assembly GCF_929443795.1. Classification (NCBI taxonomy): domain Eukaryota; kingdom Metazoa; phylum Chordata; class Aves; order Accipitriformes; family Accipitridae; genus Astur; species Astur gentilis. The sequence continues at coordinate 15,763,356 of NC_064913.1, forward strand.
TCTGTACTGGAGTGTTTAGGAATGCATCCTGGAACCTATTCAGGACATCCTGGCCCTTTTTTGAAGTGCACTAGAATTTACTTTGGCCATACACATAGTTTAATTCAGTATTTCCTCCATCACATAACCTGGTTCAGAAGCTTTTATCAAAAGATAAATTGGCAGACAGTGCTCAGCTTACATGTATACAGTACCACTCACTCCAGAAGGCATACCATTCATGTGAATAAAAATAAACATGATTTAATCCAACATATACAAATAAATTTGTCACTGAGGTTCCATTTAATAATTCCTAGACACTTGGTCAATTAACACTAATCTAAAGACCAAGCTGTTCATGTGGCACTTGCTATTTTCAGTGGCTCTATTCAATAACAGACAGGACTATTATCGTTGCAATAAGCAGGTGCTTGACAAATTACACAGCTAAACACTACTAGATGAGAGGAAAAAATCACAGGAAGATTTTTAGGAAGGGAAATCTATCTTCTTGATGTTCTTTCAGCAACAACAGAAGTTTGAATGTATCAAAACAGAAAAGGTTTGAGTCACATAGTGGCTACCTTTGCATCCAGAGAAGTCCCTGGGTGAATATGGCCCTGTGGCTACAGCTACGCTGTGAAATGTACTTCCATGGGCTAAGCCAGTTATTAGGCTACTTTTCAATATATTCCCTGTTTGATGTGATTGGTGAAAGGAACAGAGGTTTTTCTCGGCCAAAGGGCCCACGTACCAGTGTGCAGTAGAAAGTGCAGACCACGCCAGTCGCCACCACTGCACCCCACAAGTCAAAGCCAGTGACTGAAAAAGAGGGAAATGGCACCAGTGTGAATGACACATTGGGGACAAAAAACCTGAAGGTGGATTTTTCACCCTGAATCCGGTTGTTGAAAAAAACTAGAAATAAGTTAAATGCAAAAGTAGGAGGTAAAAATGGCAATGAACAGATTAGTGTGTCTATACCGGAGAATTCACCCTAACCAGTTCTAAAAATGAAACAGTTGTTACAGAGATTGGAAAGTGCTAAAAAGTTAGATATATTTCAGGATCTAAGAAGCTATTTGTCTTTAATGTGAAAGCTGCCAAACAATGCATCCAATACGTTTGTAGGCCCCGAATCAGGAAGGTTTTAAAACACGTCCTTCCTCGAAGCGCCTGGGTAGTCCCACAGAGTCCTTAGGCAGGGATTTAAGCAAGTAAACAGCATGGCGATGCTCCACGGATGCAGGGTGCTTCAAGCATGGTCTGAAAGAAATGTCTCAGACTAAAAGCCTTTCTTTTATTCTTCTTTCTTTTAGGGAAACATGATAGTATGTCTATGCCAGACCACACTGTGCTGTAGCTGGCGTACAGGCTGTCACTGCCGCAGCTTGGCACGCTCTCGTGGCACCAGGCAGGGTGCTCGGGGGCTCCCCGACAGATAGCTCAGGCTAATGAGGACTGCTGCAGCAAAGCTAATGAAAAACAATGCTTCCAGTTGGGAGCCAGCTAGGGCATCGCTTGGTTTAGCATGTATTTGCAGGGCAAATGTAAACATCAAGGACATAAAACCTGTGGGACTTACACCCTGGAGGAGACCAATGCAGACAGCATTGGGGTTTTTTCCTTTTTTTTTAGTGAACAAGCCAAAAAAAACCCCAATGAACAGAACAATTGTGATTTTCATTCTAGCCAAAATGATTCATTTTTTATTTGCATTTTGTTATTGCCTTTTCTTGCCAAGTGGACAAATTAATTGTGTCAGTTTAAAAGTTTCATTTGGCTCCACATAAAAGCTTTTTTCCCCCTTTAAAAAGAAATGCGGCTCATTTTCAAAGCAGAGAGTCATTTTGAAGTAGAAAATGGAAATATTTAATTTTGTAAATATCACAACAAACATCTTAAGTTGACTATCTCTTTGCTGTTGATTTGGTTTTCCTGGCATAATGATAGGCCAAGTTAAAGAGTTCAAGGCGGCTCAAAACCATATTTACAGAACTTTTGCCTGGCTGTCCTCTTCAAGAAGAGCACTTAACCAGGGAAGTTAAATGTGTGTTTAGTCTCTGCATTGACTTCAAAATTTACTTAAGTCTTCTTAACTTTTCTGAATGTAGCCATTACCTAAGGATATTGCATGAGAGGTAGAGTAAATGAGAGCAGGCTTTCCCCTTGAGCCTCTTCTATAATTCCTTACAGGTAAGGATTAAGGGACTAGGATTACAAATGGGAGGCCTTCTATCAGAGTTCCCATCAGGATCAACAGAAATCTCACAAGACTTCACAGTCAAGCCTTGAGCTATATTTTTAGGTGTGCATTACCAAAAAAAAGCATACCAGTACTATATGCAGAAAAAATTATAGCCGTAGAACAGTTGCAGTGTACTCATCTTACCTTGATTTAGTGCTAAAGCTGGAGCATAAATGACAATACCAGTGTATAAAGTCTAGAAGGGGAAAAAAGATATAACATCAAAATAAATGTAAATTCCTGGAAAGGTGATAGCTTTCTGAGACGATTTCTTTTCAAGCATTTATGCAGTCTATATTTCCTAAATTCATAACTGTTGAGAAATAATTCCAATTGTTAGAAGATGAATGTCTGAGACAAACCAGCACTGCAGTCTCACAGGCTAGTGTTCTTAAAAATAAATACCAGGGACTCTTAAATACCAAATCCCTCTTCAGCTTCTCCTGGCCTTTATAATTAACTTATTTTATTGCTTTAAAACTGCAGTCATACAGCAGAAACAGGAGCAAGAGGAAGTTGATGAGGTTTACACACGGTTTGCCAAGGAATTTATTACAATTTATTTTCTCAGTCTTGGGATCAATATGCCTCTCAGTATGCAACTATAGTGCACGTGAGTAAGAACAAAAAATACAGCATTAGTTAGTCATTATGGATAGCATTATAAGGAGTTACACTCCTGTAAGATGAAGCCATGCATGACTATCAGCAGATCTGTATTTTCACCCAATACAGTAAAGATAGAGACAAATCAAGGAGCTACTCCATCCACTTTTGTGGGCATAATGGGATTCATACACGGATACTCTCTATAATTTCATTGTGTCTATTTTTAAATCCTGTTTGCTTTTTTACCACTGTCATTACTGTCTTGTACTAGTAGGACAAATTGAACTGCGATGTGGTTCAGAGGAATACAGCTTGCAACATGCAGACAACTTCTGCGAAGGTCAGTGGTCTTGATTCAAAGAATCTAAATCACAGTCAGGTCCCGAGCTGACTTGCATCAGCTTTCCATGGCTGAGCTCTTCTGACTACCTGATTTACAGGGGTGGGACTTGGGCATGGAAAAGCAGCAGAATCAGATGTCATCCAGCTTTCAGCAAGCCTTTGGCCTTCCTGCGAGCGTGGAGTCTGCCCTAGGCACAGGTGGTAAACCAGAGCAAGATGGCTAACAGCTGGATTACTTGCTGTGGCTTTCGAGCAGGTCAAAGTCAGTCCCTGTGGTGGAGTGGTGGAGCTCTACCACGTGCCCAGCAGCTATGCTGGGGAGAGAGCCAAGAGGTAACTGGAGTGAGCTGTAATCCAACTATGGGAGGAAATTAGTATGGAGGGGCTGCTTCACCCAGCATGACCGGGTTGCCCTCACCCTCTGCTGCACACCTGCTACAAGCACATGCCAGCAAGGATGGTGGGGCCATTGGGAAAATAGTTATTCCTACCCGTGTACCACTCCCCGCCTGTGTGTGCGCATGTTTGTTTCTCTCCGTGCCGTGAGTCCTCTCTAGGTTTTCCTATATAGCTTGTGTGCCAAGAAAGCTGCCAGTCCTGAGCAGTCCCTGGTGAATGTCTCCGCAGAACTAGCCGCATCACTTCACAGCCAACTACTGACACTTGTCACACCCAGTCAATGTTTGACTTGCTGTCCATACGGTGACTGTCAGCGTGTGCTGCTGAATCATAGAATGGTTCGGGTGAGAAGGGTCCTTTAAAGATCATCTAGTCCGTGTCTCTGCCTGGGACAGGGACATCTTCTGCTAGACCAGGTCACTCAAAGCCCCATCCAACCTGGCCTTGAACACTGCCAGGGATGGGGCAGCCACAACTTCTCTGGGCAACCTGGTCCAGTGTCCCATCACCCTCACTGCAAAAAATTTCTTCCTTATGTCCACTCTAAATCTACCCTCTTTCAGTTTAAAACCATTACCTCTTGTCCTGTCACTACAGGCCTTGGTAAAAAGTCTCTCTCCGCCTTTCTCATAAGCCCCCTTTATATATTGAACGGCTGCAGTAAGGTGTCCCCACAGCCTTCTCTTCTCCAGGTTGAACAATCCCAACTCTCTCAGCCTTTCCTCACAGGAGAGGTGCTCCATCCCTCTGATAGTTTTCGTGGCCCTCCTCTGGACCTGCTCCAACATCCCCCAGTCTGTACTGATATTGGGGATTGCCCTGACCCACGTGCAGGACCTTGCACTTGGCCTTGTTGAACTTTATGAGGTTCGCATGGGCCCACTCCTCCAGTCTGTAGAAGTACCTCTGGATGGCATCCCTCCCCTCTAGTCAATCAGCTGCACCACTCAGCTTGGTGTCATCCACAGACTTGCTGAGGGTGCACTCCATCCCACTATGTCATTGATGAAGATACTAAACAGTATTCGTCCCGGTACAGACCCTTGAAGGACACCACTCATTACTGGTTTCCATTAGGACATTTAGCTGTTGACTGCAACTCTTTGGACGCAACCATCCAGCCAATTCCTTATCCATCTAATAGTCTATCAATCAAACCCGTATCTCTCCAAGCCTGCTAATTCAGGAATTCAGCATAAGAAAGTGGCTTTCTCATACACAGCAAACAAGTGCCAGACGCTTTGAACCACCAGAAATTAAAATCTGTCACAAGTATGATCACATTTTTGTGTAAATTAAAACAGGACTGATGATACAATCTTTCCACTTCTTCAGTTGTTTTTCAGGTTGTATTACTACATATCCTTTTTTTTTCTTCGTTTAAACACATGCCAATATTCACAGAACAGTTAAAATTACACCATTAAAATCTTGGGGGGGGGTGTCCTTTCCTCACTATTCTTTTCATTATTCAGGTTAAGTTTGTAGTGATTGGCACAGAAAGACATGTATAGATCTTTAGTTAATTTCCTTGAGCATCTATTTAAGTTGTATAGAATTAATTTTCTGATCTTTGCAAGCAAAGATTATGCTTGGCTTGTTCCAACTTATGCAACTGTGATGTCTTCATATTTGCTCATGAAGCAGTGTCAGGATTGACACATGCTAGCACTCTACTTTTCCTGTGGGCTTGCGTATCTGTAACTGTCAGCTAAGCAGCACTGTTCAAATAAGTAGTTAGCACTGCATTGACCACCACCTTATTGGTGCAAGTGTGATTGCCCTGTAACTCCTGGTGTGTCTTAAAAATACAAAAACCGGCAAAAAGCAAGCAGGTAACTTGAAAAGCTTTCTGATTGTATATTCATTCTTGCTTTGAATTGCCCCAAAAGTCCACTTCAAAATTGTGAAAAGGACACATTTTTATTTCTGGTGCATTTGGCACACACTCACTGTACATTTAAAAGCTGTGGTCTCATACTGACTACCACAGTGGGCTGGCTACAGCAAACTGCACCAACAATAATTTCAGGGACTGCTTTAGTTTAACATTCCCCAAGGCAGTAATTTCCTACTTCTCAGTTTGCAGACACCCAGGTTTTTTTCCAGCAGTGGTGGTGCAAACCCTTGTGCAATAAATGACAGCTCCTGACAGCTTGTTTTGTCACCTTTCACAGACCCCTGAGAATTAGTCAGACTCCCAGAATCCATGCACCAGAGGATGAAAACTGCCGCTGTAGATAATTGGGGCATGTTTACATTTTGAACCCATTGTGGGTTTCTCCAGCAGGCAGGCGAACAACTGCTCTTTGCACTGCTACCCTGCAGTGAAGGGTCGCTCGTCTCCTGGCATGGCGCTGATGCCAAGTGATTGCTCTGGGTGCTCAACAATGAACACAGAGACCCAAGGGGCAGGTAGCCCAGCATCCACTCCCCACCTCATTGCTTTGGAGCGGAAAGAGCTTTGTTGCTCCCACTCCCAGCCACCCGTGCACTGCGGTAACCTCATCAACCATTCAGAGAAAACAGTTGTTGCACTAAGCTGAAGAATTGTGATGGCTACGAGGACCGCAGAACAGCTTTGAGGTTTACTTGCCGTTTGTATAATGAAGAGGATCGTTCCACAGAGTCGCAGGTATTTATTAAATCGAAGCTCTAAATACTGCAAAAGAGAATAAAACCCAAATGTTTATAATGAAACTTGGCAATATTGATAGGACTAGAGTGAAGCAATGAGCAATACAGGAAGGGCATAGTGTCGTTTTTATATTTTCATGAATGGCCAAAGCTCCTAGGCACCTTGACTGATATCTCTTTCAACTTGAGTTGCTATTTTTTTACAAACCTCACCTCTGGGTAATAACACGCCAGCAAGTGAAGTAGACATAAGCTAGTCAGTATACGATGGAGTCTGCAGAATGGAAACTGGTGCTACCCTGCTGCCCCAAGGCACTCAGTAGACAAGGAGCTGTTCACCGTGACCTGGCAAAGACCAGCACATATTATCACAGAATCATTGAATATCCTGAGTTGGAAGGGACCCACGAGGATCATCGAGTCCAACTCCTGAATGTGCACAGGGCAACCTAAAAGTTCACAGTGACATACCAGCAAACAACAGAACCCACTTGCGTTGTGAAATCAGAGAAAAACATTACAGCTATTCCTAAGCCTTAGTCGATTTGGAAACTCTGGCATTAAGTGTGGTTCCATCTGAACTGCTGTGAGAGAGGACAGAAGGTTTTCAGTGGTCAGTGGCACCCTCCATGGTATCCTCACCTGCACTGCCCAAAGCAGCCTGCCATATCCCAGAGGTTAAGTGGAAATCCAGCCTTTTGCAAAACAGGAACCCTCACTTTTCTATCTAGCCTGGGACAGCGCAACCTCGGTATGAATTTGTCATGCTGTAGGGCAGGTTTCTTTCCACCATCTGTCCGAACAACCCTCTAGGGTGTGTGGCTGTACAAAAGGGATCTCCTTTGCCTGCCGATCTGTTCAATCGACACAGACAAACACTGAAGTATCTCAAAGTCCTTACTCGTGAATTGAGCATTTAAAACGTGATCTGTGAGCATGTCCACGCAGGGAATCAGTGCTGAACCCCCGGACAGACACAAAAAGCTGTTTAATCTCTGAACTCTGTCCACAAATAGAAGATATATCTTTTATAGGTGCTTTACTCTGATTTAACCCTAAGATTATCAGTGCATTTCCAGTCACAATTATAAGTCTTTATTTAAAAGAGCCCTATTTTAAATATCATCATAACTGGCAGTCCAAAGATTAGTAGTTTAAAACACACTGGAAGCCACCAGAGATTTCTGTTGGTGAATTCTTATCTAAATCTACCAACAGAAGCCTTGTTTTCGGCCTCCAGTGCTTCAACACCCCTGTTCAGTGTAATAACATGCTAAAGAAACAAAGTAGCTGGCCAAGGACTTTCACCTGCACCGATGCCCCCTTTCCCAATGTCCTCTGTGAAAAGAACAATTTGCCTCCAAATCTGCAGCTACGAACTATCTCCATGCAGGAAGATAAACAGGTTGCACAGACCTTCTCAGTCAGAAGAAAGTCCTGACAAGGTGTTTCCTCACCCCAAAACAGTCAGACTTGACCTGCGATTGTCCCACCACCCCAGATGTCTCTGTGCTGCCAGCTATGGCTTTAACTTACACGCTGAGCTGAAGTCCAGCCCAGCCACTTTTTGGTGGAACTCCTGCAGACACAGAGCGCTTACTGACCTCCCTGTATAAGCATAATGGAGAAGACATTCAGCAGCGTGAACAGCCTCAGGTGGAAAGGGTGTCTCCGCCAAATCTCTAGGAACAGCACAAATATATAGTCTGCTCGAGGGGGACATTCATGGCTGCACCTAAGCATAGAAACCTATCTGGAGGGAGCGTGATGTAAGAACTCTGGTTCCTATGTTAGATGCTTTTGCACTCTGCTCTTGGCATATTAATTACACATCATTAACCACATATCACCATCCAAGCTGCACGAGGATTAATCCACATGCTGAACTGAGTATCTGGAGTGAGGGAACAAATCTGGGCATGGTGCACAGCTCCTGAGCCAAGACAGCAGGGTTGAGCATCTCGTCTCTGCGAAGGGAGTTTGGGCAGACTTGGGGACAGAGCAGGTTGCAGCCTGCTCTTGGCATTGTGGAGATATGGAGCAGCACAGAGTGCAGGGGGATTTGGGGGAAGAGGCTGAGGGGAGACACGTAGAAAGCAGGCATAAGAAGCCCCCCAGCTCCCTGAAGGCTGTGGAAAGGCGCCTTCCACTCCACCTTACCTCGTAGGTGCTGGTAATGCCCAACCTGTAGAAGACGGGCAGGAAGATCTCGGCGCTGCACAGCACCACCAGGCCATAGGTGATGGCGAAGATGCAGAAGATGGCACCGTAGCGGTAGATCTCGGCAGGGGTGCCCAGCACGGTGATCGCTGACATGAAGCTGGCGGTGAGGGAGAGCGCGACGGGGAGGGCGCTCATGCTGCGGCCCCCCATGAGGAAGTCCTTCGAGGACTTCTGGCCCCCTCCCACGAAGGCGTAGTAGACCCCGATGGCGGCCGAGACCAGCAGCATGGCCACAAAGACCACGTAGTCCCAGACGGTGAAGCTCGCCATGCCAGCGGAGGGACTCGCTCTTGAAGACGAAGACCTGCCCCAAAATCAGAGGGGCAGCTGCTGTCCCCTCAGGGCCGGCACGGGGAGGGAAGACGGGGGGGGGGGGGGGGGCTGGTGCAGGAGGTCGGTTGTTCCGCGGTACCGTGCGCCCCGCCGGGGCAGATTCGGTGCGATCCGGTACCGTTCGCCCCGCCGGGACAGGTGCGGTGCGGAACGGTCCGGTACCGTTGGCCCCGCGCAGGCGTGCGGGGCGCGGGGCTGCAGCGCGAGTGGCGGAGCCGGGCCGCCGGGCGGGCCCTTATACGGTGCCGGTGCGCGCTCCTCCCCGCGGCGGTGAGCGCCCCCGCGGAGCGGGAAGGGGGCGGCGATCCCCGCGGGGCGGCCCCGGCCCCGGCCCCGGCCCCGACCCCGGCCCCGGTCCGGGCTAATGCCGCCCGCCCCCGGCCCGTCCCCGCGGGCAAGCCCGGAGGGGGTTACGGCGCAAACGTGGGTCGCGGTGCGGGGCTTTGGGGAGAGAGGACAGTTCCCCGGGACGGTATTTCTTACCCTGCTTCGTCCCATGGCCGCTAACGAAGAAGGGGAAGACGTGGTTTCATAGATATGTTTCTACGGGTTGAGCCGTCTGGAAGATAACTCGCTGAATCCGATCTCACAGCAGATTTGCCAAGAAGACCTGCTGAGCACCGCAGGTATGAGGTAGGGGAGCCCCACCACCTGCGCTGCGTTTTGCTAACGCTCTTCAACTAATCGCAGGGCCAAGAGTCAAAGTGCACAGGAGTATCACGGATGAAGCTCCACGTATCTTACCCCCGGGCGACTGCATCAAAAACACCCGTGGGATGCCAAGGCCACAAATGTCAAACAGCGGAGATGTGCCTCTTTCCATAGCTAGCAGCGCATCCCGGACTAGGACAGCAAACACTACGTTTGGCCACTTTGCCATATATTAGCAACCCCGGACGGGGGATTAAGGATGCCAAAGGTGACTACGGTGGGTCTGACAGCAGCACACCTTGCAGCAGGGCTCAGTAGCTCCACAAAGTGCTGTGCTGGAGGTGATTTCCTGGCACATCAGCACCAGTTTGAGGATAAAAATTCCTTCACGGCAGGTCGATGAGTCTCTTTCCTGCTCAGCCTCTCCTGGCTCTTAGCCACAGCTGGATTTGCTGGAAGCGGTCTTTGCTGCAAGCGTTCTGTGTTTAGCATGAGGCGCTCTGACCTGTTTGCATCTGACAGGTTTGAGACAGTTTTCAGCAGCCTTCCCTATCTTAGACAGAAAGGACTGACCAGACACCCGACGGCCAAACCCAGCTCACGGAGCACTTCTATCTCCACGGGACTTCTGGATTTGGCTGGCCATTTGTAGGTATTTCTGAGTCCATGCTGGAAGGTGGGGGTGCAGGTGGAATTCCGGTCTGGCAGGGTTGTAAGTTGAGCTGTGAAATCATGCCTGCGCTGGTCTGGTCTCTAGATGCACACCTGGGAGCGCGAGTGTCCCTGAACGTAAAGAAGCTGGCCACTGTGGTGCAAGTGGCATGTCCTAATCTCACCACAGCAGGTTAGGGCGTCGGTCCCTCTTGCCCAATTATTCTTTAATTACTTATACAATGAGTAACAGCTTCCAGATGTCCTGCTGAGGAAGAGCAAGAAAGAAACCTATGCTGTACCCCTACCAATTAGGCTATTGAGCTATTGATTATCTGAGGTTGTTGCCCTAATTTGCTGGCGGCTTTTGACCACATGAAAGATGAGAAACCCTCCCAGCAAAGCTTCAATCAAAACCAGCACCTTCCCACACAGTGCAACTGAACTGCTGTTGTCCAGCAAAAATACATGTTATCAACAAGATCACTTGCTTTGTCACAGGAGGGACATAAGCAGCCTCCTGCCCAGACCCACGGCTTGTGCTGCTCAGCGCTCCACGCTCAGCGTCACTTGTTTGCACTCTTTCAGGTATTACGTTGCTCAAACTATTCGAACAATAACATGCATTTAAAGTATTAACTATATGGGATTAATGCAGTTTTGATTCTGCTTCTTTATCATCTTTGACATAATGTAAACACAGCAAGTGATAACATGTATTGGAAAACAAATCATGACTCTTAACTGAAATACAACAAGCTATGAGGAAATACGTGTCACTGTGGTTTCAGGTGGCATCTTTGATTCATTTCACAGGAGCGTTAAGCAAATTTGTCTTTCAAACATCAGCATGAACGATATGGCAAGAAAGGCTGGATCAGGTCTTTCCGTCTTAGGAACCAGCAGCGAATCTGTACGATGCCCATGTCCTAAATCACAGTAAGTGGACCTGGAGAACAAGGCTAAAGGTTTTTCTTCTGGATTTTTCACACAAAAAATCAAATTAGCTCCATGGAACATGGGGGGCTTGTGCTGTGTAACAGAGACAGAACTGTGGGTGATTGCTTTTTCTCATTGCTGCAATAGATATTTAAATGTCTTCCAAACTCAGAGAGCGTATTTCATTTTTTCTTGTAACATCATGTCCCATCTCTGTCGGGTCTTATGTGGTCCCTCATCTCACTAGCTCTGCGACTCTATTCTTGTGAGATCCACTGGCATCAGTGGGATTTGATGTTTAATATCAGGAAGTGTAAGATTCACATTTCTCCACCACCCTCAAGTTAAAAAGGCTGTAAATCTGCCTAAACAAACCCCAGACTGCCCGATGGGGTCCAAACTTCCTTTCTCGTGCTGGTATTGGGCTTATCTCCATTACGGGACGCCTCTGTGAGGTGTTGCTGGAAGTGTCTGTATTGCTTGGAAGGACAGTCCCTGCCCACTCCTTTTCATGTGGATGGGCCACAGCATTGGGGACCAGTGGGATGGGTTTCCTTCTATAGATGAGATAAATAAAACAAGCCCTGCATTTGGAGAGACGCTGCCCACCTCTCGGAACTAAGTTGTGGGAACACACTTTGAGGGGTCTCTTGCTTGTAGGCAAATGAGGGCACGGGCAAAAGCAACTGGAAGTGAGGTGGGAGAGCACTGGAGGCCCAGTGAATGCTGTTTGGCAGTGCTGCAAGACCCTTTGCAATTTGTCCTGGCAGACTGGGAGCTCAACTTCCAGTGATTCCTTGCTTGAGCGTGCAGATTCGGACTGTGTGGGGTTCAGCTGTACCTACACCAGCTGAGCTGAGTTTGCAGATGAAGAGCTGTTTGTGTTCAATTGCACTCCTGTGTAATGCCAGGGCTGGGTTCGGAAGTCTGAGCTGTGTTCTTTTCTGCTTATGCAGGGATCAGTTTAGAAACCTTGCCAGAGAATGGCTGCTCGTTAGTAAAACCAAACAAGCAAACAAAACCATTTCGAAACAAAATCTGCAAAAACTAATTTTTTGCCTTTTTGTACTCAGTTTGGCCTTTTCTGGGAACAGTATTATGACTTGTCATTTTGAAAAACCCTGTTTATTTTTGTTTGGATGATTTGCTTAGGAAATTAGGGGCACGGGATCATGCTCTGTGTGTTTACATATGTGTATGTGTGTGGAAGATGTTTGCCCTCTATCCAATAACCATTGAACACCGTGACCAAATTTACAGAGGGGTAGAGGCCTCAGAGATATTAAGGCGCTACCGGTTTCATGAAAGTAGATGGGCAAAAAAGAGGGATCCCATAAATGCTCTTGTTGAAAGGAAGACTGCAACAGGAGCTGAACCTCTATTAGATAACAGTGAAACCCCATGAAAGACAGACCTTAAAAACACCCAGCTGCAGGCAAAGCTTCTCATCTTCTTAAATACACAACCCAACCAACACTAAGACACAGAGCTATGGGGATCCAGGTTCCATTTATTCCTCTGTTCATGGAGCTACCTGTTAAATTTCCTTTTGCTCATCGCTATTATTAGGAAAAATATATCAAAATTAATCACTGAATCCTAACTAGACAGTTTGATTTTTCTCACAATGCAATGCTTCAAGTCAAAATGCACTTCTTTTACTTCTGGAAAATTTTGTTTCCAGCAAAATTCATAAAACTGCAACTGCTTCCTGCACAGCATCACTTATCACCTTGGAAAGCCTGCTCGGATTTTGGTGTAATGGAAGTTCATTGCTGATAGTGTTTTATATTTCTGAAGATCAGTTAGTGTTTGGCTCCACACTAATCTCTCCTGCTTGCTGTGCTTGTCCACCCACTGCTGTTCTGAATTGCTGGGCTTAGTATAGCTAGTTACCTCACTACCATCATCATTGACTTTGCTTCTCCTGGTTTAATGCTACCTTAGAGAAATCTTCCACACTGTTATTTAGTGATGTTCTTAGCTGTCTATTTTATATTTTTTTTGTCAGCTCTTCTTCTATTAATAGTGTTTGGACATGACAGAATGACCCTGCAAGGATATTCAGAAGAGCAGTATCATCATCAATATTCCTTGTGAAATTTGGATCAGTTCTTCAGAAATAGTCATGTGGCACCTGCATTTCGAGCACTGGGATTTTCTTGTACAGAGATGTCCTGCAACTGTCACCTCTTTATTTCCAAGAATATCACTAGAGTACATTTCCAAGCATACTTTTAGAAACTCCTTTCCAGCTGGTTGGATTTGCAGTGCCCAAAGCACAGAACGCTATGTGCAGCCCCACTTGCACAGACTGTGTGCTGTTTGTGGGCAATAGCAAGGATGTGATCCAACCTGCAAGCGTCTTATGCCTTAAAACACCACCATAAACAGAACAAGTTAAATATTTCAAGAAGCATAGTTCCTAATTCTATGTCTGTAGCATTTCCAATCCTCATCCTATCTGAATCCTAAATTTGAAGGGGTGTAGGTTTGCAAAACGTCTTTGCTTCAGACCCTAATCATGGGAAGTCTTTCAGGGTAACAACTTGTCTGCTTGAAGTGCTTGTCATCTCATGCTTAGCTTGTTTGGCACACAAAGAGAGAAGGAATGACTTCCAGACACATCAATAGGGGGAAAAGAGCCAGAGAGATGTGTAAAAGTCCCAGAAATAAATCATGTTTATATTGACATTTTGAATTAAGCCTCCTCGGTTGTTTGTTTTTTCTATTTTCTGCACTCCACAGAAATTTGAACCATTGCAATTTGCAAGCAAAACAATTTAAATGTGAGTGCTTAATGGTTTTGAGAAGGAAACTTCAGGTTGTGTAACCCCCTAATACCAACACACCTTTTAAAATCAACAGTCAGTGCCTTAGGATTGAAGGAAGTACTTAAGTTAGCCTTGACTACTGAGCGTTTAAATCTGAATGATTTGGAGACTGTTATGTATTTGCTGGAGAATTCTGCAATTCATTTAAAAGAACAAATTTCAAAATGTAGGGACTGTCCATGCAGTGAGATGTGGTATGCGTAATTATTTGCTGAAGAGAACAATTAGTAAGGGAATAAAATTGTGGTACAGATTTTACTTCTTTAACTCAAATGGATAAATAAGTTACATGCTTGAACTTTATTCTCATGGCTTTGGGATCTTTTGTTTATTTAAGGTGTTCAATTTTGCATCAACAGAATTACAATTCAACTAGTTTGCTTACTTGCAGTTAATGTATGAGAAAGGGCTGTCAAATGTTCACCAGAATGATCAACGAAAAAATGATTTTTTTTTTCTGAGTAGATCTTTTCTGAATTTCCTTATTTTATTTCTGTTGTTTTCCCTTTTTCCACCACCTGTTATCCAAACCATCTCTGTTGACATGTTCTAGTTGGTGTTATTTCGAGATATGTTTGCTTTAGGTGTACAGTGTAGGCACCTTGGTTATGCAGCTTGGCTCCCTATGCTTCCTCTCTAACTGAAGGAGAGATACAAGCTCTTCAGAAGGAAGCTTTGCTGCTTTGATATGCTTGCTCCCTGGAGGAGCCTGTCTCTTTCCATTTTCTACAGAAGAAGCCTCTGGAAAAGAGCCTGCTAACTTTGGCACTTAAAAATACTCTGAAAAATGTTCCCTACCACTGCCCCAGTGCCCTAACTAGCTCTTCTTTTTGATTATTTTGATTTATTCTTCCATTCATACTCCGGAGTGTCTATCACCAGTTCTGACATCTCCCTTGTTATCTGCCTCCCATCCTTCTTTGTAATTCCTCCTGCTAAATCTCTTGTGCTCCCTCAGTCCTTTCATCCCCCTGTCTCCTTACATTAAGAAATTTTCTCTTTCTCCTCCCTCTCACATTTCTTCTGCCAGAATACTTTCTTTTTTGGACCCCCAGTCCCAAGAGGCATTTTCCCCAAAATTACTGTTTGTTATTCAGTTCGTTCTTCAATTTTTTGGGTGTCTCTATTAACTGACTACCTTGCCTCTCTTTGAAACTCCTTTTTGATCCTCTTCAGTCCCTCTTCTTTCTGTCAAGGCTGCCCACGCTGGAGATCACACGGACGCATACATTGCTTAGAAATGTTTGAAGGCAGTTATGCATATTTGCACCAGCTCTATATGTTTAACTGGTTTGCTTGTCAGACATCCTCAAAGCGACATTCATTACCAAATGAAGATAAGAAAGGAGGTTTTCCCCCAGGTCCAACTGTCTGCAGCCATTGGCTTTGGTTTGGTTTGTTTCTTCAGTTTTCCTCTATAACATGGGACTCATTGCACCTATTTCTGATGTTATCTGGACATTTCAAATAGCAAAACCCTGTTTTTTTGGAGAGTGGAAACACTGCCAGTATCCTTGGTCTCTCCCAGTACGCTGCTGGGACACACCATAGTTTTTGTGGCCTCTTGGACTGCAGTCTCATGGCTGTTGCAGGATGCTGGGGAACAGTAGGTGGTCTGTGGTGGGTGAGGGACAGTGAGCATGCATTATGTGGATTTTCATGACCAGCTCCATGGGAAGGGGACATGACGAATCCAGGCACGCTGGGACTTTTACAGTGAATGTCTTTATTATTGTAGTGTATTGGTATCCAGTGTTAGCATGCATTCAAATAGGTTATTGAGGGGGTTTTGTGTCTCGATATTGTATAAGTTCTTCATTATTCTAAGCTACCCATAAATATTTCATCAAGTAGTACACACCAAAATTAGACCGCTTCATAACAGTCTCAGCTTAAGGGTATGCATCAGGTTAAATAATTTTTCCCTAAAGGGCTCTGTGGTGGTGAGATTATTAGACCTTTCCTTGAGAGTTTCAGCTTTTGTAACCTATGCCTCTTGGATCTATGAGGCCAGGAATAGTTAACCCAGGTACTATCTCTATTGGAACCTCTCTATTGGAACAGCTCAAGCTTCAAATAAGAAAGAAAAAATTACAAATTAATTAGACAAAACCTCAAATCTAGGATGCTAAATTTTGGATCTATCTTGTATGAATGAGATGGATCCAGAGACAGAAAGAACAGTATCAGTTGGTTAGTATGTTACCTTCTATTCAATGGCAGCAGGAACATCCCATTCCTTTCACTACCAAAACGCTGAGCCTGGCCTTATTTGCCCCTGAACGTCATGCACAACTGACTTTGCAAGTTTGAAGGCAGAAACTGTTTGAGAAAGGAAATATCCTTGTCCCCTTCTTTTTATGATTTCATGTTTTCTACTCACAGTTAGCTTCTCAACATCACTGTGAGAAATGGCTGTCTTGGGTTATTGATTTAGTATTTCCTCAGCAGCCTTTTACAGATAAAGGGAGCAATAAAGACAGAGCAAAAGAGGACAAAAAAGAGAAAGAAAATTGTATAGGGGAGATGACAATGATTTTGAATGAAGCATTCCCTTGTATACACCTGTTTCTAAGAGGTTTTTACCATCTTCCGTCTTCCCTCTTTTAGAAGGTTTGACTTTACCTTAAAACTTAGAGCTGTGATCCCTGAGCCCAAATTTGTCATCTTACACTGTCATTTCAAGCTTCCAAACAAACAAGAGGGATTTGGGGTGGGGTGGAAGGAGGGATTTGGGAGCATAGCTTCAGATTCATTGCTAAAGGCTTTATACTTTGTTCCTGGACATGCCAAACAGCCAGGTTTCAGGACAGTTGTCAGAAATATGAGTTAGACTGTAATCAGACGTTTGGCAGTCACAGAGAGCTGACAGCCAGCCTGTCAAATCCAGATGTCCCTCCTTCTAGCAGTGAGGGTGAAATGCAGGAGAGAATTAGCATCCCTTTTGGGGTACGAGACTCTATCT
The DNA here is from genome assembly GCF_929443795.1 of Astur gentilis. Classification (NCBI taxonomy): domain Eukaryota; kingdom Metazoa; phylum Chordata; class Aves; order Accipitriformes; family Accipitridae; genus Astur; species Astur gentilis. The sequence goes on from NC_064913.1 coordinate 15,780,169, forward strand.
TCCCTGTTCATTTTCCTTTCCGCAGCCTCGGTGGTTCCTCCTGCTGCCTCTGTTGCTGTTGCTTTCAACAAGGCTGAAGCCAGTTCTGCTGCTGCCCCTGTGGCAGAGCAGTGGGATGAAGAACAGCAGCAGTGGTCACCACTGCAAGCCCCTCCTGTCCCAGGGCCATCTGTACAAATGCTGTCTGTGCAGAAATCAGGCCCTTTTCCTTTCCAACACAAACTAAACTGTAAAACTTTCTTCCCCACCTCAAAAACCCCCGAGGTGTGACTTCCTACTGGGCAGAAACTTTGGAATAGTACTAGTTGGCATGAACCAAAATTGTGCCACGAATTGTGTTGATGATTAACTGCTGTGCATGATCCCTGTGCTCTGGCACTACTCAGTTTAATTCTAGAGATGGAGCTAGTGCAGCCCACCTCTTCCAGCTCTGCAGCAGGACCCTGACTTGCAATAGAGAAGCCACTGGCCTAGATGTCTCAAGCGGTTGAATCAGGTTGTCAGTGCTCCCTTCTGTGAGGGAAGTCCCTAAGTTCAGGATATTTCAGGCATGAACAGTCACCCACCCAACCAAATAGCTGCAGAAATCTGGGATCTATATTCCAGCTCCTTGTCCAAAACGCTCTCTGATCTGACTCAGCTAGCATTGACCTGGAGTTGCATTATTTGCAGAACCTCTGTACTTCAGGCATATTAGAAAAAACGTAGCCAAACAGTTCCACCAGTTTGCAGAACAGGATTCCAGTATCTTGTATGCTTTGTTTTTGAAAATGGAAGTGCTCTCGACAACAGGGTACATAATCTTGTGGCGTTTTTTTCCTGCAAGGCAAGGCAAAATGCCAGCTAGAAGCTGAGGAGGAAACTGGCAGTGAAAATATGTCATTGTGTTTCAAAGGGCTCTTCTTACTTTCCAGACAAATTAAAAAAAAAATAAATCTGTTCGCTTCAGTTGAAAAAGTACACCAAAGACCTCATGCACTTGTATAACCTGCCTTCAAACTCATGCCAGCTTTCCCCTTGATGAGGATTTCGAAGCGCTCCTGTGACGGAGCAGGGTTCCAGCCAGGTGCACCTAGCCCATGCACCCCAATTTGTTCTATGGGGTGACTCGAGACAGGCAAAGAGAAAGGCTTCTGGGTTCACAACCAAGGCAGGTAACTTTCACCACTTCAAGACTCCAGGTAGTTATTTAGCGTCTTTAATATTGGTTGAGGAACCTACCTTAGGGCATCCAAGCTTGGAAGTTGGTTAAATTCACGGGTGTTTCTGTTAAATCTATTTGCCTGTTTTATTTCATTTTGAAAAGCAAGATCTTCTCACAACGAAATTCCCTATGCAAACTCCCTTCCTGGCACATCTCCACCATGCCCACATGAATATAGTAGAAAAATAAAAATTTGATCTTACACCTGTGTACCTACGCAATCTACAATATCCTGTGCTTAAAAATAGGCTGTCCTGGCTTGTACCAGATAGCATGTCCTTTAGGTTAGAAACTCAGTGTCGTGCGAGCTTCAGGAGCATGTGTTGTGCTTGTGATTAATACACATAAAAATGTGATGGAAGTAGGGCAACTCCACAATAAATTGAATACTGCGTATTTATGTAGTTATTGAGCCATGTCATGAGGGGCATTCACAGGGTCAGTTGCAGATATGCACATATAATGGGGTCATGTAGACTCTCTGAGACTACCAATTCTAACGCATGATTCATTTTATTCTAACACAGATGTTTCAAGTACAATAATGTGCCTAGATCTGCAGTGAATAAAAAAGGAGCCTGAAGTGACTGCTCAGACATGTGCATTGTGACTATTGCAGGTTATGTGAGATGAATTCTGCCCTGTGACACCATCCTGAGTTAAATATTGAGGTATTTTACCCAAATTACTAAATTGACAGTGCTTATTTAAAAAGAAACAAACAAACCCCCACCCCAAACCAAACAAAAAAACCCCAACTGTAAACTGTAACATTGACTCAAGGTAAGACATATTTCCAGAGGACAAGCCTGTTTCGCTTCTACGTAGAGTGGCTCTGGCTCTTGCCGAGTCCAGCAAATCGATTTTGGGCAGCATGACTAAAAAGCCCAGGAATGGAGAAAACATAAGAATCTTAGCCCTGCCCCAGAATAGCTGATGGATTACTGTCAGGGACTGGTGGTTGTTGCCCACAGCAAGTGTTTGAAGAAGTAAGATCTGCATAGGTGACTACTCTGATAGACGTGCACGTGCTGTTTTACAAAGGTTTCCTTTACGTGCCTCTACAGGTGTTACTACCACTAAGCCATCACTTTTCAGAAGGCCATCTGCTTGCCATTAGCATGGATTTCTGATGGAGGCTTGCTTACAGCTGGGCCCACCAGATAATCACAGGGTGTTGGAGCTGGGACCTGCCCAGAGATGGAAGAGCCGCACCTCTTCCTGGTAAAGTAAAAGGGTAAGGCCTGAGGCTTGAGGGATTCCAGTCAGAGAGGAGTGTATGTAGAAAGGATATTGTTAACATAGCTGTAACTCATACAGAAGTAGGGAAGAGACTTTCTGGGTCACTGAACATTCCCAGCTGAAGTGCCAGACCTACTGTTGTGGCCATAGTGGTATCGATACCTGAGCTACTACCCTGAGGCTCACTCAGATGTATCTCCAAGTGCTGTATTCAGTGCTGGCTGAAACGCAGTTCATCAGTAGTTCTTGTGGGCAAAAGCTCTCATGCAACATCAGTAGCCGCACGTCCAGCCTGTCTCACTCTTCTGAGAAGTTGCCAGTGTACAAACATAAAGGAGCATTTGTAACCTTTTAAAAACTCTCATGTCTTTTATTTTTGGTGGTGACTCCTCTTCTGCATCAGGCAGAACACGCCTGAGCTCTTCTCCCCATTGCTGTCCATGAATGTTAGATTTTGCTCATTCCCTTGAATGATTTTGGAGCGTGTGCATCCCAGGGGGTTCCACAACTCTGCAAGATGCTATTCATAATGGGAAAAGGATCTTGTGGACAGTTTTTCACACGTTCACGGTATGTAGGAGACATATTAGGTGAACTTACTAACCATGTATCAAGACGTCTTTGTCCTCTTAAACAGCTGCATATTGGTGCCTAAGCTCTTTTGTGGACCTAGACCTTTCCACATGCTTTTAGCTGTACTTTCTCATGGAGATACTTGGGTTTGGAAACACTCAAGCCAACCTTTTCAAACTCAAGTGCCTAAGTTAGGCATTCTATTCCAACACAATGCAAATGTCAGAAGTCCTTCCTATTCCAGCAGCAGAAGAGCAAGATTTAAAGCTAACAGCTGCCTCTGCAGTTCTCTTGACTTCACAGGTGCTGGAGCAAGCACACTCCCCTGCCTGGCCAGATGGCTATCGTGTTAATGGCTTATTGCCTGCCCCTGGGCAGCTTTTCTGGATGCACCTGGCAGCGTTTAACCTGCTGGGTCTGTTCAAACCTGTGGGTCCCTACGTGCTCCTAATAGCGAACTTCAGCCATGCTCAAATCCAACCTTGCGTCTTGCTGTCTGAATAACCCACGAGACTGGTTTCTGAGAATGGCCTTGAGCCGCCTGTAAGCAGGACAGGCAGGCTAGGGAAGGACAAACTCCCAAGCCCGGTTAAGCTGCAACCCACAATGGTTCTGGACTTCGGTACCACACCTGCCCAAACCAAAGCTTCATCCAGCTTCCATTCCCCTCCCGCGTCCTCCACCTCTCACAACCGCAGCCCCAGGCAGAAGCTCCCGCAGGCCCTGGTACTGCTGTTTGCTCTCGGGTGAGGATTTCGTTTGCCTGTGCCTGAGGTGAGCTCTTTCCCTCAGGTCTGGGCAAAGGTCTGCACTAGAACGGGGGCTGTGGTAGCTGGGCGGTGGCCGCACTGAGGGCTGCGCTCTCCCACACAACTTTTTCTCCCCGGTACCGATTTCTCGCCCTCAGGAACGGCTGGGGGCTTCCCCCCCCCGCTACCGGGGTACCCCAGCCCTCCGCGGAGAGGAGGGCGGAGGTGGGCCGCTCTGCCCAGAGCCCTCAAGGAACGGCGCCTCGCCGCCAACACAAGATGGCGGCACCCAGCCTCCCACAGAGCCTGGCGCCGGGACCCGCTCGGCAGGGACCGCCCGCCCGCCGGCCCCTTCCGCCGGCAGAACCGCCTCCTCCTCCCGGCAGCCCGCGGCCGGCATGGCGGTGCCCGCTGCTTAGGGCCGCACGCGTGGTTACCGGTGCGGGGCTGCCCTCCTCCCTTCCCGCCCCGCCGCCATGAAGAGCAAGTCCTCAGCCCACAAGTCGGGGAACACGCACCGGGTGAGCGGACCGCGCCGCGTCTCGTCTCATCGGCCGCCGGGGTCGCTAGTTTTTCGTCGTCGGTGTTTGGTTTAATGGTAGCGACCGGTTCCCGAAGGAGGCGCGGGGGGAGCCGCGCCGGGTCTCCGCAGCGCTGTGAGGGGGTCGCGGCCGAGCCACCCGCCCCGAGGTGTGCGGCTTCTGCCCCTCACCCCGGCCCTCAGCGACGGCTCCAGGAGCCCAGGCACCGTCCGTGTACCCCCACCGCTGCCTCGGTGTAGGAGACGGACGTGATTTAATAAAAATAAATAGTAATAATCCCGCGGGGGTGGCAACCTAGGCGTTTTCACCACCGCGGCGTGGAGGGCTGCGAGCCTTGGTTGTGCAGAGCGAGGCGGGAGAGGGTCGGTCTTGCTCCTCAGCCTTTTAAGATTTATTCCCCCCCCCCCCCCCTCTTAAAATTCTGGTAGGAGTGTTTAGAGATTGACGGGTACTGTCTGGCAGCCCGTCGTTACAAGTGGGGTTTCTGTTGGCAGCGTGTGTGCTATTGAGAGGGACTTAGAAGGGCCGTTCTCGAGCAAGAAACCTATACATCCTTTTGTTTTACAGTTTCTTACTTTCTCAGAGCGCTTGAGCAATGTTAATATCGATATTATTCATCGGATTGACAGAACTGGAAGCTACGCTGAGGTGAGAACAGCAATTGCGGTCATTTTCTGAAATCACATTGCAAGCAGATATGCTCCGTGAGAGATTCACTTTAAGAAATTTATTCAGGAGGAAATTGGAAAGAAGTTCCTGCAAGATTTGTTTTTCCTGGAGCCTCATTTCATGCTTTGTTCCCCTTTCCTTTTTGACCTGCTTTGCAGTATTGCCATGCTGACAGTGCCACCCTGATGGCTTCCATGTGGCTGGTGGGCCTCTGGGTGTTTCTGAGCATGGAAGATGCTGCTGTGGCAGTCAGCAGTCCTAGGACCGGACTTGCAAAGATTTACGGGTGCAGAGTAGTTGCAGTACTTGCAGCATGTGTCTAAAGCATGGGCATGTGTCTTTATAGATCATAAGGGGTCGTTTATATGTGTCCTGTAGGTCATTATTGTGATTATAGTGCTTTGCAGGTTGTTACCTCCCGGCCTGCTGGATTGTTCTTCTGAACTTCCCACTCAATAGCTCTGAGGATGCCAAAGAAATCCCAAAGCATTTGTGCTGGGTGCTAGATTATCAAGGCCAGTCGAAGAGGTCTAAAAAGCAATTATGTAAACAAGTTCAGTCACCAGAAAATGTTTTCAGATGTGTTTTGAATATGGGAAGAAAAGTCTCATTTTCAGGGAAACTCCGTAGTATCTTTTGAAAGGAACTCATCCAGATTTCTTGAAATATTCTTAAAATGTTTAAGGCACTTGATAGTTTTCTTCATTTGAATCTCTTCTCTTTGCAGGCTACGTTCATTAGGGTTGGTAGCTATTATTTTATCTTTGTTTTCATAGGAGGTTGAAACCTACTTTTTCGAAGGACTGCGGAAATGGAGGGAATTGAACCTCACTCAGTATTTTGGTATGTCATTTTTATTCATGTTTCCTGCTTTCCTTAAACTGTTAAAATACGTTTCTTCTGCATCCAGAGCCCAATGGGAGATTTTCTATTGACTGGTTTTTGGACTGGGCTCTATAGACCTATTATTCTTTAACATCCTACATGTTTACCAGGATTTGGAGTAGTTTTCAGGGTTTCTCTTTTATGCTTTGAACAGTGCAATTCTACAATGAAGTGGTCAACAAATGCCAGTCCTTCAACCAGCTGGTCTATTACCAGAATGCCATTGTGCAGAGCTTGAAGACACATTTGCAAGTCGAAGGCAGTCTTGCTTATCAACCCCTATTAGAGTAAGTATATGGTAACAAAATATAGTCGGGAGCCTTGATGGTATTGCAAGTAAGCATGAGTCCTGTTGTGAGTGTTCTTTTTCTTTATTTTTACCTGAGGAAAGTAATAGCAATGAGATGCCCAAAGTGGTCGTATTTCCCTGATAGAGCTTTACAGTTCTAAGGCTTCAGAAAAAAACAACTATGACAAGGCAAGCAAATTAGGCCGAGTGCTTACTGAGTGTCAGAATATTAATGTGCTTTGTTTGATGTTAACCATTTATGTCTTGTGTACTGTTATCTGCTTGATTTTAAAAATCTTAAGATTCTTGCCGTCCACAGCTGCCTAATAGGTGATATTGAAATAAAAGTGAGAAGTAAAGGCGATGCTGTCTGTCTTTCCAAAGAGACTGTGCTGGATTATGCAACGTTTGACTAGGTTTTTATTGGTTTGGTTTTGAAATGCACTAACACTGGTGTATTTTCTGAAACACAGTCTAGTGGTGCAGCTGGCTCGAGATCTTCAGGCTGATTTCTATCCTCACTTCCCTGACTTTTTCCTGGCCATAACCAAGTTACTGGATACACAGGACACAGAGCTGCTGGAATGGGCTTTTACCTCTCTTTCCTATCTGTACAAATACTTGTGGAGATTGATGGTGAAAGACATACACAACATATACAGGTAAAGGCCGTGTTTAATGTCTGTCTTGATCAGCAGTTATTAGATGCTATGGAAATGTAAATGCCACACGAATTTGTGGCTTAATGCTTCAGTATGCTTGTTAGCATACTTATGTGGGTTGGGCTGCAGATTTGGGCCTTCCGTCCCCTTTTCTCCTGTGGGGAAGGAAGAGGAAGCATCCACTTCACCTGGGTAAACAAAGCTCAGAAAAACACTGGATTGTCAGAGCCGTCTTGGAAACCTGTAACCAAGTCTAAATTCAACACAGGTCTCTTGAGTACCTGTCAAGTACCTCAGTCATAGTTGTATCATTTTTCTTTCCCAGCTGCAGTCACCTAGACTTAGACATTGAATGGATTTCTTTGAGTCTTTAGTTGTTCCTTTCCCAGTATTTTCCCCTTTATATTTTTCTGTTCTTCCTGTCTGTTTAGTGAGAGAGCAGATGAGGTATGAACAGTTTTGTATGCTTTGAAACTAGCCAAGTTGGAGAGAGTTACCAAATGCATAGGAGCCACTTCTGGCCTAGGGAGTCCCTGAGCTGCAGGTGGTTGAAGGCTGACTTTGTATATGCTTGCCCTGTTTTTAAACTTTTCCCAGGCATCTGCTTCTGACTGCTGCTGTAGGCTGAATACTTGGCTGGATGGACCTGTGGCCTGTCCCAGTATGACTGCTTGTTCAATCTTACATTACTTGGTAGCAGGGCTCTTCTTTTTGCCATAGGCAGTGGGTCCATGTTGCTTCCTCCTAGTTTCAATTTGGAATAGATTGGAGCAAAAGAGGGGTTACAGATTTCCTCCCCAACCCAGCAAAAGCTGTCAAGCGTATTGAAAAAACATCTGCTTGGCTGTGAATCTGAGGCACCGCTCACTCAGCACTGATCATGTGCTAAGTCATCTGCAACTGTTACTGATACTTATCAGAGAACTGCAAATATTTATCACCCCTGTAAATTGTATCTTTAGAAACTTTTAAGTGGGCAGGAGAGCCTGTTGGCTCAACTGAAATACAGATGTGGCTTATCAAATCAACTTTGGTTTCACCTACTGCTGCTGAGTATATATATTGAAAATCTCGATGCTGCAGTTGAATCTATGTGGATCCAGAGATTTTAGACATATTTCTGAATGCGGCTTAATTTGCCTGGCGTTGTCATTTGACCTTTGCGAAACTGTGTTCTTCTCCACAGGGAGAGTGGGAAGGAATTGAGTTGAGGATGGTATTTGCCCTCTCTAGGAGGACAGATTTGTAGTGTTTGTAAAAGGTGGCAATGTAAACTGAAAATGTAAGTTTTAAAACCAATTGGTGGTAATTCTTGCATTGCTTTTAAGGCAGTGGATTATTTTGTGTCTTTGTAGCCTGTACAGCACCCTGCTGGCTCATCACAAACTTCACATCAGAAACTTTGCTGCCGAAAGTTTTGTCTTTCTAATGAGAAAGGTAAGGGACATGTTTGTACTCTGACGCTATCTCCATTCTGTGGTGGCACTTGGATTTAATGTGTAAATATTAGGTTTTCTCCAAAGAAGGGTTAATAAGGCCTGAATAGGCATTCAGCATGTCCTGAGTGTCGTTTTTGGTGAGTATTTTACTGAGAAGGTCATGCATTTCATATCAGCAGTGACAAATAGAGGCCTTAGCACTCTCTGTTTTCAGAGCAGTTAAACCAAAGGTCTGTGGTTCATTTATCTAAAATGACTAGAAATGGTAAGGTAATCTTGCAAAAAGGAGGCTTTAATTTGTAAATGCACATTTGCTCACTGGCGTTTTCACTAATCCTTTTAAGGCCTTTGTAGAACTGAAATTCTTGTGACAACCCTTTTTGCATTCATGAGAATCACAGTATATAATGTTCCCAGGCAGATCAGTGAAGATCAGACGGCAACCTTTCACGGAGTAAGGAAAGGGAATGGTAGTTGTTGGTTTTTATTTAGTCATAATATACAAAAGCCAGGATTCCTGAGACTGGCTACCAAATTTGAGTATCCTCATTTTTGTCCTAAGCTGAGAGATCTTAATAAAGCACATTTGTTTGATTGGTTGTTTTCAGACATTGCTGAACTTCAAGTCAAATTCTCAGAAATGAAGAGTTTTAAAAACTTGGGCCAGAATTCCTTGCAAGGTGGTTATAGTTTTGAATGACTGAATTCTGTGTTCAGCTGATACACGTCTCTTTCCACACCAGTGCAGGGACCTTTGTGTTTCAGTTGGGACTGGTTTAATGGTGCATTTATGCACATGTTTAACTCTAAAATCATAAGAATAATTGAACCCATGTATTTCAGCTGCAGTGACCTCTGTAGACCTGAGTATGTCTTGGGGCCAGGAACGCTGTAGTGACTGAATAGTTCATCATTTTTCTCCTTTCGATTTCCTTCTGTGGTTGCAGAAATAATGAGTTTGAACTGTGGTGGGAAGGCAAGACTAGGAGAGTAAAGTGGTGCCATGGAGCTGTTTAATTGCCTCTATCCATCTGGCAGCCCTGAATAGAAGATAACTTTTTTTTTCTCCTTATGTTTTGTAGGTTTCTGATAAAAATGCAATCTTCAATTTAATGCTTCGTGACCTGGGGGAGCACCCTGAGAAGGTGGAAGGTGTAGGACAGCTACTTTTTGAGATGTGCAAGGGTGTTCGAAATATGTTCCACTCTTGTGCAGAGATGGTAAAGACAAGAAAAGATTGCTGGTTTAAATGTTGCTGTAATGGAGCCTTAGGCAGCGCTCAGTGAAACTACTGAGTGTTGTCGTCTTCACCTCAGTGGATCCTTGGTGATAAGTGTGCTGTTCATTACTTAATATGATCTGAAAGCCACCTTCTAAGAATTTCTTTGAGATAGGAAGGTTGTTTTTAGTAATTCCTATGCAGTATTCCTATATATTAAAATCGTACTGCTTGCTGATATTTCAGATTTTAAGTTACAGCCTTTTTTTTTTTCTTTCCTGTAGTCATTCTAGAAAGAATTGAGATCACTGGAGTATTTTAGCAGTATATTGCACTAACTAATTTTAGGATTGTTAGGTTTATTTTCTAAGTATAAGGACATGATGTGCTTTTTTCCTGTGCAGGCTATGAAGTTAATTCTATTAAAGCTGGGGCCTATTACTGAAGAAGAAATTGAACTACCGTGGGTAACTGTAGGAGAAGCCTTTGAGCAGATGATCAGATCAGCTGTACTCCATATTCATAAGGAGCATTTTGACATTGTCTTCAAGTGCCTGGAGGTACACTGATTTATTTATTTATTTATTTATTTATTTTAATTCATGAGAGACTGAAAAACACTCTGCATTTATCAAGAAAAGTATTTGTGTCTTATTGGACCAGAATTGGTATTTTTTCTGCTTTGGAAAGTTTAAGTACAGTATCATGTGCATGGGAAAAATCCCACCCTTCTTTTGGAAGTTCACAGTGGCCCTGGTGGCTGTGCTCTGCTGTGAGAAGGGAACTGCTGTGTGTGAGACTTGGAGCTCAGTCCCATGTCTGGGCAAGGAGGTTTTGTAGGATCTGCCTTTGCAGACACAGACATCACAGACTGCTTGCTGGAGTGGGAGTGCTAGGGCTTGCTTTATATTGCTGAACTAAGTATACCGGTGGTTCCAAAACCTCTTAGTGACAGTAAAGCGGAGGCTTTTTGCCATGCAGTTCTCTTTACAGCAAAGACCTGAGCTGAACCTGGAGAGGCAAGTTTAAGCCTCAGAGCCAAGTACTGGAAATCACAGTGTTTTCAGTCTGGGTGTTCCCATGTTGCTGCTTGGGGGTCTGAGGGAGCATGGCTGAGTGCCATGGACAGGGTGATGTATAATGTTGAACAAGGGCCTGGCAAGTGGTTTTTTTTTTTACTTACCTGGTCAACATTTAGATGTTTTTACTAGCAATTGGGATTTGCTAAGGGGAATTGAAACCTCTTGCAACTGATGGCTGTGTCAGTTGTGCTCCTCAGAGGGGTGAAATGGGAAACTGGAGGAAATGGTACACCTGAGTTTTACAGAGTCCCTCCAGCATGGGTAAATAGTCCTATTTTTTCATTCTTGGAACATCCTCCCTGTGACTATCCATAGTTTTCCAGAAAAGCCCATCCTGTTCCTTCTACCTCAACCAGTATGATAGCAGTTATTGCCTAATTGTCATTAGCTGGTTTGCCACTGGATGTTTTGTATTCCTGGGAGCTGAGTCGCTCAACATCTGTAGTTGTGATGAAATCTTGGAAATTGGTGACGTAATTCCCTTTATTTTTAATAACACTTGTTTGGTTTTTTTACCCTGGGAACCAGTGGGTGCATGGGGGTATCTTGCTCAGAGGGAAATAATCACTTGGATAGCTCTCTAAACTGGGTTCAGTTTATAGAATCAAGGATGGGAGTTTATAGTCTCTGGACAGAAGGGAACAGTAATGGGAGTGATCCAGAGCAGCACCATTGTCTGTATAATGTAGATGATATGAGTAACGTCTCAGCATCCACATCAGCATAACGATGCATTAAGTGTAAAAGTACTTAAGTGCTGATACTTCCAGTGGAAGCTGGGTGCTTCCATACCATTGTGGGTCTGGGGCCAAGTATTTCTCTCTCTTCCTCTTCCTTATTTTGTACGTTGTGTGTTGGCGTTTCAGGAGACCCTCATCTTGGGAGGTATTTGTGTTTCTGTCCAAGGAATCCAGGATGTGTGTTTTTACATAATGGGAATCCCACAGTGTTTCTGCAAGGCTTAATTTGTTGAACATGAACAAGAGAGTCAACAATAGTTTGTTGGGCAGATGAGATGTTGATTCTTTAGAATGCCTTTCAAATAGCAGTAAGTGAAACAGGGTCTGATCATTTCTCTGAAACATTTCGGTTTCCCTTTTTATTTAAACAGGAGTCGCTCTTAGACTTGCAGAGGAAAATAACTAAGGCCAACTGCTGTATGGCTTCAGAGCAGATAGAAAGGATTCTGCAAGCATATCTGATCCTAGTGGAACATGCAAATGGATCCAAAATCTCACTGCCTGAAGATGTCTGTCAGGTAGGTCAGACCATCACTTTAGCTGATATGCCAGAGAAGTATCAATTGAATATCGAAGAGGTGTGGTCAGCTGAAGTACTCGTACATACTTCTGATACGTCAGCGGGTTTGGGATTTTTGTTGAGTGAACAGAGACGTTTATCGTGAGTATTGCTAGCTCTCCGCGTGAGAACTTATATCTGTACTGTAATGCTGGTGTAGTCCTCCTTTAAATGAGCAAGGGGGTGTGATGGGTTGACCCTGGCTGAACACCAGGTGCCCACCAAAGCCATTCTATCACTCCCCCATCCTCAGCTGGATAGGGGAGAGAAAATATAACAAAAGGCTCGCGGGTCGAGATAAGGACAGGAGAGATCATTCACTATTACCGTCACGGGCAAAACAGACTCAATTTGCAAAACATACTCAATTTATTACAAATCAACCAGAGCAAGGTAATGAGAAGTAAAACGAAATCTCAGAACACCTTCCCACCACCCCTCCGTTCTTCCCGGGCACAACTACCCTCCCGGATTTCACCACCAAGCCCCCCCAGCGGCACAGGGGGACAGGGATGGGGTTTATGGTCATCACACGTTATTTTCTGCCGCTTCACCTCCTCAGGACGAGGGCTGATCACACTCTTCCCCTGCTCCAGCGTGGGGTCCCACCCACGGGAGACAGTCCTCCACGAACTCCTCCAACGTGGGCCATTCCCACGGGCTGCAGTTCTTCACGAACTGCTCCAGCATGGGTCCATTCCACGGTGTGCAGTCCTTCAGGAGCACACTGCTCCAGCGCGGGTCCCCCACGGGGTCACAAGTCCTGCCAGAAAGCCTGCTCCGTGGGCTCCTCTCTCCACAGATCCGCAGGTCCTGCCAGGAACCTGCTCCAGCGCGGGGTTCCCACGGGGTCACAGCCTCCTTCGGGAACCCACCTGCTCCGGCGTGGGGTCCTCCACGGGCTACAGGTGGAGATCTGCTCCACCGTGGACCTCCCTGGACTGCAGGGGGACAGCCTGCCTCACCAGGGTCTTCACCACGGGCTGCAGGGGAATCTTCGCTCCGGCGCCTGGAGCATCTCCTCCCCCTCCTTCTTCACTGACCTTGGTGTCCGCAGGCTTGTTTCTCTTACATGTTCTCACTCCTCACTCCGGCGGCAGTTTCTCTCCGTCCCAACTTTTTCCTTCTTAAAAATGTTATCACAGAGGCGTTACCACTATCACTGATTGGCTCGGCCTTGGCCGGCGGCGGGTCCGTCTCAGAGCCGGCTAATATGGGCTCGCTCTCTCTTGAACACAGGGGAAGCTTCCAGCAGTTTCTTACAGAAGCCACCCCTGTAACCCCCCCCCGCTACCAAAACCTTGCCAAACAAAACCAATACAGGGGGAAAGCGGGCTGTTGCTTCTAGAGACCAGTTCCTGCCACTGTGGAGGAGACCTAGGCCCCCATATCAGTATCAGAGCAGTTCTACCAGATTCACATGCGTTTGACCCCATTGGGTCCAAATGTAGGTTTAGTGCCTTCAAACTTCGACAGGACGATTAGGATTCATTTCTGTGGGCTGAAGCTTAGAACACCATGCTGTCCTGCTCCAGGGACTGTCCAGATCATTCAAACCAGACAATCACTAACTTCACAGACGAATATCAATTTTCTCTCTTCTCTTTCATTTCAGATTTTAATGAAAATGTTACAAACGCCGCATCTCTCATCATCTTGCTGCAAGACCCTGCTGAACACCATTTCTGCACTCCTACTGGCTGAGAATGTTTTCTTGCCTGATTCTTTGATCAAGGAAGCTATTGAGAAGGTAACAAGGACTGCTGCTTACAGCAGAAATCCCAGAGTTCAAGTTCCCTAGAGCAGGCTGATTTCAGGATATTCCACTTCAGGCTGGGAAATCTACTATAAGGTTCCCTTTAGCCTTCTTGCACAGATAAGGGAGAAGCTGCCCAGTGCCTTAAATAATGTCTGCTGAGGTCTTGGGACTCCTTGACAGTCTTACACAGACTGTCAGTGTAGCAATGCCACTGTGGCAGACATCTTTGCAATGAAAACCAGGCTCTGATTCAAACACCTGCAGCCTCTGGGGAGGAAGGGGGGAAGAAGAGGGGAGAACAGGGAAGGGACATGTTCTGCCTTACATTATAAAGCAGGTCAGTGAGTTGGACTTAGTGGAAAAAAGTACATTTTTCACTAAGCTACCAAGCATTTAGTGAGCATGGCTTAGCCTTGTGAACAAGGTTCAGCAAGTGCAGTTTGATTTAGAAAGTACAGGGGTAGGCATATTTCAGTACTACCATTGCTCCTGAAGCATTGACAGGATTAGCTACATGCATTCCTATCAAGTGCAGTGTTGCAAAGATTAATAGGAGATGCTACTACGGAGTCTGATTCTTCAGTTTTCCTGTTACAGTACCTTATAGTTTTGCAATTTACAGTGTGGACCATAGTTGTACTCTGTATGTAAAAATATATTTGAAAGAAAAGATGTTATGTGATTTACAAGGAGAAAATAAGGCTGTTGCAATTGTTTAAAAAAGATCAAATTTCATCTGGTCTTTGGTGTTGTCTTGTGTTGAAGTAAGATTGGTTCTGCCTGTGTCACGAGTCCACTCAGGAGACGTGGTCCTTCAGACCTTTGAGAATATTTGTGTGGGCTTCTGTTAAACTGGAGAAGGCTTAAAGCTGTCCTTTTCTTCTGAAGGGTCTGGGAAATGGAGATCTGGGTGTGTATTTCTGTTGCACATCTCAGCATTGAGAAGCACTGATCCTGGGTATCTCAAAGGACTCTTCCTATCTTGGGTCCTTCAGAAGCACAGAGGTTGGCTCTGCCCATGGGGTGGTAACTTTCTGCAACCTGCTACACAGGAGAAATGCTGAATTGAAAGTTCTTTTGGGCTTAAGCTTTTTCCTAACAGCTGGTGTGTCTATGCTGCAGTCCTAGAACTTTCAGCTTACGTTTTCCACTTCACACTAAAGAGCTACCTAAGCTGTCTTTGCACGGAGCCAGCTCAGATCCAGCAAGGTTTGTTAAAAAGAGTTGTGTCAGCGGGGTTTGTTAAAAAGGACTGTGCTTTTCTGTACCTGAACTGTCACTGGAAACAGTATTGCTGTTGTGTGCCTGAACTAACAAGCCCTGCTAGCCATGAACAGAGAGCCAGGTTGGGAGTCTCAGAGTTCAAAGCATGGTTGATTCATAAACCAGAAAACATGTCCCATGGGAAATGGCAACTTGACTATGAAATGTCTCTTGTTAATGTGTTCCTGTCAACCTTTCACTTGCATCTTGCAGGTATTTGCAAGTGGATTTGAACGGCACTTTCTTTTGGACTTCTCCGAAGCAGTGTTCACAATGAAGCAATTTGAGAGGGTAGGTGGAAGCTTTTGTGCATTTTGTTTACTTTTGTTGCCAAAGAGAACAAATGGGAAATCCATAGTATATTTATCTGCCTTGTATGCTGAAGCATTTTTGTGTATTGACATGATGTTTACTTAAACTTCTGTCATGACGTGGTAAGAATGGAGAGGTTACTTATGCTGTTGTGTTGAAGTTTGGTAATGATGCTCACGGTTGGAGAAGGTGACAGGTATCTGTGATCACAGAAGGGCGCTTGCCTGTTGGGAATTAAAAGGGTGGGCTTGTTAAGGATGGGATGAAGACAAGGAGTTCTGGAGAAGGTAAGTGGAAGTGAAGAATAAGGGATGTCTGATAGGTCAGGCCTGGAACTGGTGATCTGCGAGGAATCAAATTAATTAAATGGAGTGGGAGGTGAAAGTAAAGTCAGGGATCTGTAATGTCCTGATGAGACTAGATTTGGGGCGAACTGAGTTTTTACATCAAATCACTGTTGCTGCTGGGGTAAGAGGATGTCTGTGTGCTGATGTCTTGGGGCTCCAGGACTGATAAGTCTGGTGCTTTGCTGGCTCATTTGTGAGTGTTCGGATTCTTTTGTGGCTGGTGTTACGTGTTTTTTGTGTATTTGGTCATGATTAAAGAGACTTACCAATCCTTAACACTTTTTTTTTCCCCCCCCCCCTTCAGCATTTTCTTCCTTGCTTTCTGGAGTACATTGAGCATTGCTTCTCTGACACAGATGCCCTCGCAAAGGATGAGGCGATGGCAATTCTGGCTAAACTCATTCTGGTGAAAGCAGAGCCTCCTACCATTGGTTCAATGGCATTTGAAAAGTATCCTCTCGTTTTCACTGAATCATCCGTCAGGTGAGGCTTCTGAAGTTTAGCAAACACTAGATGTGTCTGTATGGCTGCAGGCCTGAAGGCAGCGCAGAGCTACATAAAAGTTGCCCCCCAGTATTTGCTGGAGTTGTGTAAATGGCAAAGTTGTTGGCAGATTCGCAAACCAAGTGATACAGTAGGATCTGTTTTTTTCTTTCTGAGACTATTTCAGAAGAGATACTGCTCTGGAAAGATTATCACTGATATAAAAAGACTAGTGAGTGGTGTGGTAGGTGTGCGATGGGGATTTGTTACACCAAGATGCACACTGCTTCCTTGGGCAGTTAATCTTTGTAGTGAGTGCTGCTGTCCAGGTTCTTATCATTACTCACCTCCTGCCAGTGCCCCTTCTTTCCTCCCTGTATACATACATCTTGTCCAGGAGCTTTCTTGGCAGCAGTACTACAGTTTTACCATAGAGCACAGCTGGGTACCAAAGGGCATGCAATTAATCCAGATACAGCACTGTGCTGGCACAGCTTGACTGTTCTAGTTGCAAAGCTAGCTTTGTTGCAATGAAGTGGTTGCTTTCACCCTGGAGCTTCTTTGGAAAGATTTGGGGTAACCATTGTCAAGCATGAATGACCATTGCTAATCTACTGATAGTGATTGTTCTAATCCCTCTAGCTCAGATAATTCAAAACTTTCACCTGCAGAGTGGTGACTTGTATTGCCTTTTATGTAAGGTTTTATCTTTCCTAAAAATATGGAAAACCCACAGAGTGGATTGCTTTTATTTAATAGAGTGGAGGTATTAGGGTTTAGGAAACAGAAGGTTGAGTCAAAATAATTAAATTTGGGTTTGTTCTCTTGTTTTCTTTGTCTGTTGATCTCTCTGGATTTTCAGTGGTATGGAGTACACAGCTGAGAGGACCTTGGTCCTGCCTGGGACTTTTTTGTGCTCTTGCAATGTCAGTGGTACAAATGAAGGCTGGGAGACATCTCAAGAGTTGCATAATCCATCTCCTACCTAGGATAGAAATAGCAAGTCCTGAAAAATGTCTGACCAAATTGTTATTAAATGCTCCAATTCTGGAGATTCCCAAGCTGCCCCTGGCAGTCTGTGCCAGTACTTTGCTTGCTTTATGGTTACACAAGTGTTTTGGTTTTGTTGCGGTTTTTTTCCCAGTCCTCAGTGTATGAACTAAACTTCCTTTACTGTAGCTTAAATCCGCTGCTGCTTATCTTACCTGCAGGGAACATAAAGAGCAAAATAATTCTTGCTCTTTGCATCCAGCTTCTACAAATAGCAGGCTTTGATCATCAGAAACATCTGAAATCTTCTTTCTCTGGACCCACAATCCTAATTCCTTGAGGTTTATCTCATAAATTTTGTTTCTTAAATCTCTAATGATCCTTGATGCTGTCTTTTTGTTAGCTTCTGTATTTCTTGAAGGGTGGAGCATATGCAGTCTTCTAACTGGTCTTGCAAGCACTGGGTGGAATGGAAAGATTGCTGTCCATGGGGCGTGAAGTACATCTGTTCATATGTTCCAGTATGGTGTCAACCCTTTCTGCCTGCAGATAGGCTTGTTGATTTGGGCTCAGCTTGTGACTCCTTTTAAGTCCCCAAACTTTTACCTCACTGGTTGTCTTCTGTTGTCCATTAGTCTATGTTGGCATGATCATGGTTTATTGACAATAATCATGGAGACAACTCTCAGGTGCTCCTAGAGGCTCTATGTCCTAGTTGTGAGGGTATCCAACTGAGAACTAGTATCTTCCCTTCTAGAAATACTATTTGAACTTGAAATAAAGACCTGACATTTCTTGTGGGCCATGTTTTGTGCTCCTCGGCATGACTAGGTGATGTTTTGTGCTGTGGAGGAGATTTAAAAAAAAAAAAAAAAATCCCCTGGGTTGTCCTTTGCTAGAAGTAACAAATGTGATTTTGAATATCATGGTTGAATATGATAGGAGGAAAAGGAACAATCTCTGATATGCAGTAGTGGGTTACTAAAAAGTTTGGTTTTATTTTTTGCTCTAATACAAGGCAACAAACAGGTAAAAGACAAGGAGGAAAGGCAGAAGTACCGGTGTTGGATCATGTAGTGTCTTTAATCCATTTACCAGAGAAGGAAGACATCACTGACCTTTCACAGCCTTGGGTTGCCTTGGTTGTACTGCCTCATATTAGGTAAGGGATATTCTAAGGTACTATTGTCGTGTATTTCTGTAATACTGTCTAGTTCACTATCAGAAATCATTTTACTAAGGGAAGGACAATAATTAATAACCCTAGTTTGCGGAACCCAGGGTTAGAAGGCAAAAAAATGCTGTATGCCAATACCATGAGTCAATAGTAAAGTCAGGAATAGGATATCAGTTTCTTGATTGCCTACTCCCTGAACTTAGTACTCTAGTACAGAGAGATGTTCTTGACACATTTCAGCTTCTGTATTTGAAGCACTGTCCTCTCTAGGCAGTGGGCTGTTTTTTTTCAATAATTATGATGTTCTTGTATGGAAAGAATAGTTGGAAAGAAGGTGCAGTGAATGCTACAACTTAAATTGTGAATTGGAAATAGCAAAAATGGTTTGCTGTGGTTTTCAAACTTAGGGTGAGCTATCTGTAATTTAATACAAGATAGATGTGAAAGAAAGCTTTCATATGTGTGTAGGTATCAGTATAACATAGAGATAAAAGTCTTCCCATTTATTTTGGACAGACCAATGGACAAAGAAAACATTCTGCCCCGTGTGACAAGTTTTATAGACTCTCTCTTCACAGCCATTGACAAAGGAAGCCTCTGCAAAGGTCAGTTATGGTTATTTCCTATTTATTTGCTTTTTGTTGATACCTTAAAAAAATATAAAGCAGTTATTCTGATGACACAAAGCATGAAAATGAATAGCATTGGCATTGTATGCAAATTTATTGACCAGCTCAAGTAAAATTAGAAAAACAAAGCTTGAGAGGAAACGCCCTTCAGGAAACGATTCTGTGTTTGCTGTTCATAATAATAATAATTGGGTGACAGATGTTCTGCAAAGTGGAGGAAGAGATAATTGGGAAGGAAAAGAAGAAAGTGAGAGGGGGGAAAAAAAAAAAAAAGGATGGAAATCAATCTAAACCAGGTCCAGATTGAAGCAGTCAAGTGAAGGAGAGACTGTTGACTCACAAGCTCCAATTAGACTATTCCAAACCTATAGTGCAGAGCTTGGGACATCACCATCTCCAACCGAAGTCACAGCACCAATTCTAAAATGCTGCATTTTTCCTCCAGGCGTGGGTGGTCGCTGGTTGTCTTCCCTCTCTGGCCAGAAAAAAAAATGTTTTAACTGAGCTTGCATTGGGCAGGGCAGTAGTTAATCTGGGTGACTGCAAGTATTTGGCCTTGTGCCAAAGTATAAGCAAGTATTGGAATGCCCCAGGTTCATTGTTCTTTGGTTTGAAAGGGCTTGTCAAGAGTCTGGCCTTTTCCCTTTATAATCCCTTTATTAACATTCCTAAATGTATCTGCTAATTGGCTCTGCTTTTTCTTCTCTAGTCATTGTCAAGCATGGTCCTTTTTGATTTAGCCCTTTCTTCTATCCTGTTTGCAGGATTTGCGTGCTATCGTGATTATTTTAGTGGCAATATACTTATTCTAAAAAAGGAATACCCAACCTTTCTTTTCTTTGGGTCTCATCGTTGGCAGCAGCAGTAGTAGCAGCTCTGCACCAGCTCTGTGTGTGTGCAAGAGGCACATTGCTATTTCTACCTTTGCCCATAAGAGAAAAGAAAACAAATGCAACCTCAGTCCTACGCTCCTGCCTCCTATTGTCCCATCCTACACTTCTTTGCTTGATTTTCCTCACCTTCCTCCCAAACTAGGGTTCCTAGACACTTTCTTCATCCTCCAGCATTCTTTCCAGCTCCACGATCTCTACAATTCCTTTACCTCCTACTGGGACTCCAGTCTCCTCTCACTGCCTGTGCAAGGCACACCCCAGCCCTGTGCTCCCTTGTTTGACCTGCCTGCCTCCGAAGCCTGAGGCAAAGTGCAAATCCCAGAACTGGGTGTTTTTCTACAGTTGCTGTGGGGTGCAGGGAAGCAGACTTGTGAACTGGGACAGAGCAACAGCAAGTTACCCCTGGCAGCTGTTCAGGGGTAACTGCCTGTATGCGCAGTGCTTACCCTATTGATCATATAAGTGTGTCTATAGTGAGGTGGGAGCTGCTGTCTTTGTCCATCACAGACGTACTACTACCAAATGGTATGCAGATTACAGTTGGGAACCTGTGCCGTTGCACTATAGATGCAGAAAGCTTCGTCCTGCCATTACTTGCTGTTTCTTCTCCTCTCTTTGAGGAGCTCCTTGCGGAGGTTAATGGTGAGCAGGATTCGGCACACACCTGGGGAATTAAGCAACTTGGAGTAGAGGGACATATTCAAAGGAATAAACAGGAAATGAATGCTCACTTCCCTTTCTTTTCTATGGCAGCTGGCAGCACGTAAGAAAATTATATCCTTTAAAAACTTTCTTTAATTTGCCTGTTTAGGAACAGTGTTTCTTCTGCTTAGGAAGAGACGAAGGAGAGGGGATTTTTTTTTTTTTTTTTTTTGTTTTAAACAACGTACTTGCTAACTTAGGAGTGTTAGGGGAAAGGAATTGCCCTTCCCCTTTCTTGCCTGGAAGGGCTTTCTCTGCTGTGCTCCTGGGAAACCCTCTGTCCCTAAAGAAGGCTGACAGGTTTAGGAAAGAGATGCAATTGCTGTAACGAAATTCAGCAAACCCTCCTTCCGTTCACTAACAAATATTCAGACTTTAAGTACATGGGACAGCTTTGGAGATCTCATACAGTAGTGCGCTGCCAAAGTGCCAAGGTTTATAGGTGCCTGTGTGCTAGTATCAGTATATATTTTTGCTTCTATTTTCCTGCATTGGTGTCCCTTTGGGTGGCACTTCTTCATTTCTGAGTGCCATTTATAGCATAGAGGTGTCTGAGACTCCTGCAACAATGCTTAGCTCCACATCTCAGCTCTCTGTGCACACCGGTGCGAAGGAAACAGGTGCAAACTGGGCACTGCTCACAGCTTTCAATGCTGGCTTGCTGGAGTAGGCACTTACTTTGATAGCCAGAGGAGCATTTCCTTTATGGGTTACGGTTAGAAAATACACATGCCAGTTCTGGGATCCATATGTTACCCTACTTCTGTGACTCCAGCCATTTCAGGATGGGCAAGCACCATACAAACACAAGTCAGTGAGAGCTGAGTAAATGTACAGGCTGTTCTTGTTCTCTCTTTGCTCCAGGAAGCCTGTTTGTAGCCTGCCAAGCTGTAAGTACTCTTCTTAGTTTGGCAGAGTCTTCTGAAATACTCCATTTGTTACCTGTGGAGCGTGTCAAGAGCTTGTTGACGTAAGTAAACTCTGCCTGTTCTGTGATTCTTCGTGATTCTCCTTGGTACGGCAAAGAGTTGACTTTGCCTTTATGTAGGGGCTTGTTAAATTCCTCTTTGTGTGTTGCCCGTTCTGTTACGCTGGCCTGTTGCTTCAGTATTGTGGTTATGTAAGGTAGCAATGTTGTAGGCACTGTTTGTTTGGAGAGCCAGGTAGGTGTAGTGCCTGTTCAGTGGTGTTTTCTCTGCAAACTGAAGCTTTCATAGCCAGCTGCAGGGTAGCGTCAAATACATTGGTTCTCGTTTTACATAGGAGCACTATGCTTAATAACTGTGTGTTACGTTATAATGATAAAAGAGACAGGAACAGCATTTTCTGAGTTGTGTCAAAAGGCTGAACTTCTGCAGTCTGCTGGTGGTGTTGGGATTCCTCCGTGTCCTTACATACCCATGTGTGTGCTTGCTCCACAGTGGGAGGAGGTTTTGTATGCTCCATTTTATTTATTATAATTCTATTCGATTTATAATTAGCACATATAACTGAGTGGCTGAAGGGATTGAGGGAGACCATTAATCTCTCTCCAGCAAATCCTGCTGAACTTGTCATCTCCCATCACTCTTGGGCTGGAGCATCTCCAAGTCTTTGGTGGCTTGAGCTTCAAAACATCCTGTTCAGTTAAGAAATCATGGTGCCCACGTGTGAGGCACGATGGAGATGAAACAGCTTGCCCAGATCAGGCAGGAAGTCTTGGCAGGGAGCTTCAGTCTAGTGCTCTTCTGCCAGCTTTGGGCCAGGGGTGTGAAACCCGCTTGGAGCAAGGGATGTAAGGTAGCAGAAGGAGGTTTCCCTGTGGGCTGGCAGGATTCCTGGTGCCTCACCTAAGCCTGGATTATTTCTTTTCTGTTGAAGTTGGTCACTGGCTGGGCACCTGGGCAGTAGCAGCAGCCCTTGTCTGACATATGCAGATTTGTTTTCTGCAGCTCTGTGTGTGTCAGCCCAGGCTGCTAGCCCCAGCTTGACAAGCCTGATTAATACAAATGAGGAATTTCATGCCTCTTGGGCTGTCATAGGTAATTGGGCTTTGAGGCTGGAAGCCAGCATGCTGGTGAAGTCTGACTTCACCGGTCTGCTGGTGCCAGCAGAGTCTGAAGTCGTGTGGAATTTTACCTTAATATTGTTACCATCACTACTGCCTTATTTTCAAATATCTGTATTGTTGTGGTGCTGTTAGTATGCTAATAAAACACTCTGTTATAGCACTTTCCCTTCAGACCCCTCTGCATTGCTGTTGGCTGATCTCTATTACACGAGGTTGGCATTGTGTGGCTGCCAGGAACCCCTTTCCCAAGAGAACCTAATGGACTTGTTTGAGAAGTTGCGTCCTAATATTTCCACTGGTATTTCCAAGGTAATCTGCTTTTTTGAGCACGTGCAAGATAATTTGTATTTTAACAATGTAATTTAAGTAAACTGAGTTAAATGGCAAAGCCTGACAGGAGAAACGT
Source organism: Astur gentilis (assembly GCF_929443795.1). Lineage (NCBI taxonomy): Eukaryota > Metazoa > Chordata > Aves > Accipitriformes > Accipitridae > Astur > Astur gentilis. The sequence goes on from NC_064913.1 coordinate 15,803,034, forward strand.
GAGACTGTGTAAAGCTATTCCTTCCATAGTATCTGTTTAGGACTGTGTCCATTTCTAAGGCTACCATGGGTTATGAGTTAACAGAGGTTAACTTTTAGCCCTGTGAGGCTTGCTGCTTCCCTAGAGGTGAATCAGATCAGGAGCCTGATATATTCATTTTGAATTGCCTACTAGACTACAGGAGCTTATCTGTTTCTCAGCTCTAGGAGGAACCTAGCAAAATCAGCCTTCTGTGCAAAACATAAACCTCTATTTAGGTGTGTTTGTAGCCCTCATTCTCCTGCATGTTTCTGACATATGTTTCCCCTTTGGATAGGTCCGGCTATTGACTGTTCGAATTCTAAACCATTTTGAGAATCCACCTTCTACACAGATTGAGGTAGGGCTAAAACTTTCCATTTAACATTTCAAAGCCATCTGTGTTTGTTGTGTGTGAACTGTTTTCCACTTTGCAGAAACAAAGCATGTGTCTGGTAGGGCTTGTCCTCTGCTTTTGTGTTTTCACATTCCAGTTTTATTTCTTTGTGCCCCTGCCTCCTGATGTTTTCAGGTGTGTGAGTTTTGGTGCCTAAGTGGTGGAAAACAGAGCAAGTCCCTTGACTTTGTTCTTCCATCCAAAATGGCTGGGACTCTGTCGTTCCGTTGAAATACCTTTCAAAGAGGAAAGGATACTCTAACAAAATGAGTGTCACTTGTTTGTTCAGGGTGATGGCACAGGGGAACTACAGCCAGTATTTGCCATATTGCTCCAAGCAGAACTTGTGCCAGCAACAGTGAACGATTACAGAGAGAAACTTCTGCATTTGAGGAAACTAAGATGTGATATAGTGCAGTCTGCAATACCAAGTGGATCTTTGCAGGAGGTAAGCAGTTGTCAAAAAGCAGTCGATGCATTCCTTTATTCCAAGAGGATGTTCTTATTCCATCACATGGATTGCAGAGTTTTTAATAAGAGTTCATAAAAAAATCAATTAGCTCCCAGATTAGGTTTTAGAAAACTTACTTGCTAGTAAGGATCACAGCTCCCATTGTCCTTGGGACTATTGTGTTCTCTTGGATATTTAGTAGAAAAACAGTGATATCTAGATAAATGGCCCACAGCCAGATTAATCAGGTTTTGATATCATGGAAAGGAAGGCAAATGATTCCAGGGAGAAGCAAGTCGTGAGCAAATTGAAAACCATGACATTGCCATACCCTCAGCATGGCTGAACATTGGTAGGATTGCCATTGGCCTTTGGAGAGTCTAGCTTCTGGATCTTGCTGCAGGGTGAAAATCTTGCATGCCTGTGACTGTTGAATCTCCTTTGCTGCTGCTGAGCTAAAGGGGACCTTACTTTCTAGATGTTGGAAGGGTCACAATTTTACTAGTTAAATGATTGTTGTCATTTAACCCCAGCCGGCAACTAAGCAGCACACAGCCACTTGCTTGCTCCTCCCCGGTTGGATGGGGATGAGAATTGGAAGGGTAAAAGTGAGAAAACTTGTGGGCTGAGATAAAGACAGTTTCATAGGTAAAGCAAAAGTCGTGCACACAAAGCAAAATAAGGAATTCATTCCCCACTTCCCATGGGCAGGCAGGTGTTCAGCCACCTCCAAGGAAAGCAGGGCTCCATCACGTGTAACCATTACTTGGGAAGGTAAACACCATCACTCCGAACGTCCTCCCCTTCCTTCTTTTTTTCCCCAGCTTTATATGCTGAGCATGAAGTCCTATGGTCTGGAATATCCCTTGGGTCAGTTGGGGTCAGTTGTCGTGGCTGTGTCCCCTCCAGACTCCTTGTCCCTCCCCCCCCCCCCCCCCCCAGCCTGTTTGCTGGAGGGTTGGGGTTAGAAGCAGAAAACGCCTTGGCTCGAATGTTAGAAGCAGAAAAGGCCTTGGCTCGAATGTATGAGCACTGCTCAGCAGTAACGAAAACATCCCTGAATTACCAACACTTGTTTCCAGCACAAATCCAAAACATAGCTCCATACTAGCTACTATGAAGAAAATTAAATCTACCCCAGCCAAAACCAGCAAAATTATCATGGATTTGGTGGCAGGGGTTTTTTAATTATTTTTCTGGCTGTTGCTGTACCTGTATAATTTTTTTACCTTGACTTGTAAGCTCCTGTGAGGAAGGGTTATAGGTCAGTCCTACTGCATGTAGGTCAGCAAGGAGCCAGTCCAGAGGACATGCTTATAAGCCTACTGCAATGAAGGCTCTTCAGGGCAAACTTTCCTCTTTCTGAGGTCCTTAATGCTACTATGGGATCCCCGTAGTTTGAGGGGGAGGCAGGTGATCCAGATCATCTGCTGTGCTGAACTGTTTTTTGCACATTCATGGTATGTAGGTGTGGTGACTAGATCTCAGTGCAGCTTACAGTAAATAGGGTATAGATTTCTTCATGCAGCTATGAGACAAAGATGTGTGGCTTGCTTCGTTACCTGTAGTACCTCTGAGGACTTCTTTGATCAAAGTTTCCTCTGCGAGAGGAAGAAAGGTTAGAGGAGGTTGGTTGGTCTTTAACTATCGTTTTTTACATCTCAACAAGATGGTATTGTATGTCATTCTAGGTGCCTCTTCGGTATTTACTGGGAATGCTTTACATTAACTTCAGCCCTCTCTGGGATCCTGTAATTGAACTTGTAACGTGAGTATATGCAGTTGGATGCTGCAATCTGTGGTTGTCTCACAGAACATTCCTTCTATTGTTCTGTACACAAAAGCTGAGGTAAAAATACCCGATTTGGAGAGATCTGTGCATGAGAACCTTCATGTGAAATCTTCTGAAACTAATTTGATCTCTCAAATAAATCACAACCTGTGCAGACTCTTGCTTTTTAACTTTGTTTCTGATTTTTCTTACTGTTAAAGGGAACTTGGAACAAATATGGTCAAATAGCATCTGAATTTTGACTCAAAGGTAGCAGGATTTGATTAGTATTTCACAAATGCTTAAAGGAGGGAGAAGTCCCTCTCAGTTTCCCCGTCTCAGGTGTCTGCTTTCAGCATGACTTTATCTTCTTGTTTTTTCCCCTCTGTTGTATGATTAAAAAGGATGGGATTTCCCCCTCCAAACTAGTGAATTAATAAAAAAAAAATATTAAACCAGCTCTTCAAAAGATGTGTCCATGCTAATTCTTCCTTTGGTTCTATATGATGTTACTGTATAGAAGTCAGTAGAAGGCTTGAGAACATTTTTACTCAATTTGAGTTCATTTGAAGTCATGAGGTACAACCAGATTATTTTAATAACAATTGACATTTGGGATCCAGGAGTAAAGGCAAGGAAGTGCTACAGCTGTATTGTGCAGATGTCCTGTCTTCGGACACCCACATTGAAGCAGTGATCAAAGCCTCTGATTGTGTTAGTTGTTAACTTGCCTAGTGACGCATGGCTTTTTTTATTTTCTTTTTAATTTTGTGCTGTCTTATGCTTTTTTAGTTCTTATGCAAAGGAAATGGAGAATAAACAGTTCTGGAAGGTCTTATATGAACATTTGGAGAGGGCTGCTACCTATGCTGGTAAGTCATGGATCCTAAATATTATTATGACAGTAACCCAGCTAATTGTGAATGACATGACTGCGTTTTTATGTGCCCCAAATTTATATGTGATGGGGGAATTCAGAACCAGGGCTCTTGCTGTCCTGGACATGACACTGGTAGTCAATAGAGAGGCCTGGGAGAAGACTGTGTCTCCTCCTGTCCTAAACACCAAGAAGTATATAGAAAAGGCACCTGCATTACAGGAGGTTTTTGCAGGTTGCAGGAAGCCATGCAGAAGTTTCTTCCGTGCTTAACGCTGGCTCTGCCCAGACTGATCAGGAGCAATGACAAAACCTGTATAATGGGGCTGACCATCTCTCTGCTGCATAGATTCAGTGGAATTCCTGCAAACAGTGTCTGTCTTGGGTGTCCTCTTGAGGTTTAGCTGTGGGTGTATGGAATCTATGATTTCATGATAGAGCCATAAGCATGCAGCCATTTGTGGGCTTCTGTGTTATTCAAGAGAACTGAGCTTAATTGAGACGCATCAGGGCTGTAAGGCATCCTAGAATACTTTCTAAGCAATGCAGGTCTTTCAGGTCAGTGTTAAATACAGTTGTCTGAGCAGGTACCTGTCACCAAAAGTATTACTTATGTAACGGGGGACTGATCCCTTGCTAGTGGTGATAATGAAGTAACCTGAAGAGATTTTCTTCATCTGTTCTGTAGAAATGGAGCTGCAAAATGAATTAGATGAACAAGAAGAAAGCATTGCTGAAACAGAAAGCAAGAAGATGCCAGAAGGAGAGGTGGGGACTGTCTTCCTGGAGCAGCTGAGGACTAGAACAGATTGCAGTGAGCGGCTGGACCACACAAACTTCCGTTTTCTACTGTGGAAAGCACTGGATAAGTTTCCAGACAGAGTGGAGCCTAGGTCGAGGGAACTTTCCCCACTTCTTTTGAGATTTATTAGGTAAGTAAGGTTTATTTTTCATTTGAGAGGACACATTGCTCTCAGTTTATTTCCTGAATGCATGTTTGATGAGATGTCTCTTTCCAGTTAAGATAACCTTTTGATTGAAGTGTGGATTCTGTTAGAAACATCACACAAGAAGCAGGCTGAAATTAAACTGGCATTACATTTCTGCTGCTTAGTCTCTCATTTATTGACTTTCCACTGTCACAGACTCATTACACCATTAGAGAGTGATTTCAGTAGAAATAAAGTAACTTTTTTTAAAAATGAAAATACATTTTAATATGGAATCACAGAAGACCAAAATATTTTCCCTCAAGATGGGGAAAATACTGGTTTTGTTAGAGGCTGATTCAATTTCCTGTTCCTGGAGGGAGAGCAGTGGTGTGCTTGCATGTGTGCACATATCAGATAGTATGATGCACGTGGGGTTGATGTGATCTTATGGCAGGGGAAGGTTTCTGATACTCCTTTTCTATGATTAGAAAAGCTATGTTTTGCTTGCCTTCCTGGAAAAATTGAACCATATTGTAGTAGGTTAGTTTCCTCACTTACTCTCACACTGCTATACTCACTGTTCACCTGCCCACTCAAGCAAACACAACCCCCGTGTCCTCCACAGAACCTCTTTACAGACCTCTAGTAATTCAGTGATTCATGTCTCTCTTCTTTTCCACCAGGTAACTCCAATCTCCTTTAATGTATTTGGTCACTGCCTAACTTGTAGGAAAGAAGCGTATACTTACTGAAATACACTTCTTTGGGGATATTTAGCCATATAGTCTCGCAAGACACAGTGCCATCAATGATGAGAATGGTGGATTGTGGAGTTTTTAGTTGTTCTTGCCCTGAAACCCTGAAAAATGCTATGCTGCTTAATTCCTTCCTTCCTTTCTTTTTTAAACACAGAAACGAGTACTACCCAGCAGATTCATTAGTGGCTCCATCTCAGGATCTTAGAAAGAAAACTAGGGGTACAGTAGCAGCAAAAGAAATACCTCCTGAAGAGGTGAATGATGCTGCTATGGAGGAGGAGGAAGAAGAAAAGGAAGAAGGGGAACAGATTACTGTAGGACTACTGAAAAAGAAAACAAGAAGAGCTGCTGCTAAGTGAGTATTTTTTTGTTTTCCCTTGCTAGTGCTCTCATGAAAAGGCAGATTCAGTAGCTCATGTTGAGATAAAAGCTATGTGTTTATATATATTAATTTTTCTTCTTTTGCTTGCACTTCATAACTTTTCAGTGGATTATAAGCACTTGAGAGTCAGAAACTGCCTGCACAGTACTAAACATCCAAAGACCCTTCCCAGGCTTTATCATTATCTCATTACCTGCTGACAGTCTGTGGTTTGTGTTACTTTAAGCAAAAATTATGTGGTATTCTGAAGCGATTCTGAAGTTTTCAGAGGTCATCGTACCTGCATTCCCCTGGCTTCTCTGTGTGGATCTGTTGGTCTTTTAAAACCACGAGCATTGCCAAACACTTCAAAAAATGAGACTATTCAATTAGGTATTTTAATATTGGGATTCTGCCATTGCCTACCTGTTAGAAATCTTGGTCCCAGTCATCATCTTAGGGACAAAGATTTTTATTTGGTGGTGGTTTAGACTGAACCTATATGCCATTGTAATGTCATTGTTTGCAGTGCTGGATACATGGAGAAAGTGACTCTTCGTATGAACTCTCCACAACTTGTCTAATCAGAGTCTTTTTACCCTGGTGACCTCTATCAAATGTCCATTACAAATACATCATAAAGATTTGTAGTTTGCCACTTTTTCTGCAAAGGATGGCCCTTGTAATGACAGAGAACTTCAAAATGTCACCTTACATGTTGGAACATGACAAGTATTTGATATGTAACCTGAATTGTCATTTAATCCCAGGTGTCTTATAGGTGTTTCATTTTGTTCCCACATTCTGGCTTGTATCTGTAAATTAGCAGGAATTAAAATACAGTGACAGTCCAAGTTTTTTATGTTTTTTTTTGTTGTTGTTGTTTTTCTTCTTTTCAATCTCCATCTCAAAATGTCCATGTACTTAAGTGGAACATTAGTTTCTGGTAGCAGTAACAAAGGCATAAAAGATTTACTGGAGGTGTGTTAATGAGTTCTGGACTGACCTCCCTTTGCCTTCACCCTGGACAGTTCACGCAGTCAGGCCTGTGCCACGGTAGGAGAGCCCTGGTGGGGCTGCACCCCGTGGCCCACGAGGTCTGGCAGAGGCAGCAGGAGGACCCACGCCTGCCCCAAACTCGGCGTGGGGTTGCTGGAAGGTGTTGTACTCATCCTTTGGCTGAGCCCATGGGGGAGAGTGGCCCAGCTGAGTGCCTGGAGAGTTCAGTGTAAACTATCAGGGGGAGCAGCTGGACGAGGACAGCCTCTGCCAGCCCCACAGCGCATATGGTAGAGGAGATCTCACACCTTCCTTATGCTGGTCATCTCTCTCCTCTCCCACAAAGTGGACATAGGGCAGATGTGGGATGACACAGCCACTTCTAGAGGAACTGAGTCCCATCTGTGCTTGCAGCCCAGCATAAGTCCAGCACAGTCTGCATCCTGGCTGTTTGTATTCCTTTCTCGTCAAAAGCTGAGCCCATCTAGAGCTACTGAGGAAATGGCCTTCTCTGTGCAGTGAAGTGACAGCTGGAAAGAGCTGCTTAGGAGAGGGAACAAGATACCTCTCACTGTGTCTCTGAAATGGAGGCCTGTAGACCAGGGATCCTCTTGTGTAGTATTTTTTTTTCTTTCTTGTTAATCAGTTTTAATAAAAGGTCTCCATTTGTTTATGATAATGCAGGATTCTCTCTTCTGGTCATTTTAAAAAAATTTTTTTTTTTGTTTGGTTTTACAGGCAACTAATAGCCCACTTACAAGTTTTCTCTAAATTCTCGAATCCTCGTGCGTTGTATCTGGAGCAGAAGTTGAACGCATTATATACCCAGGTGATGCTATTTGCTGGCCTTTAGAATTACTGCTAATAAGTGAACTCATTATTATTTGAATGCAGTGTCTGAGACAGCAGAAGCCTGTCACTTTCTGAACCCAGGCGTGATAGCTGAAAAAGGAGCTGTCGTTGAGAGGGCTTCCTAGCAGGCTTCACGTGATATGAGCCCCTTTAGCAAAGACCTGCGTGAGATACCTGGCTTAGTTTGTCAGGAGTGGCTCATGCAAACAGATCTGGCACAGACAAGTAGTAGTCTTTGGCAAGGTGGAGGAGTGCTGTAGAGGGAGTCTGTTCCACTTGCATGGCAGAATCTGGAAGAGGATTTTGAATCCAATGCTTGGCGAAGACCCAGAGAGATTTGTCCTTCTCCTACAGTGTTGTATCTATAAAGAGTAGGGTCAGTGTGAACAACGGATCATTTTGCATCAAATAAAGAAAACAGAATTTGTTCCTGAAGAATACTCAGTTTGATAAGATTCCTTTTTGAGGGATTTCCCTGAAGGGATTGTGAAAAATAGGACTCTGAAGAGGGATTGTAAGTCTTTTTCCTACACTCCTTAAAAGGGTGTTATATTAATTTTACTAGGTTTTCTTAGTTCCTGATTTGTGGATTTGTTGAGATCATTAGGGTTTGCTCTAATTGTTCCCAATTTGTGTTCCCTGAGGCTGCAGTCAGTGGGCTGTAGAACTGTACTAAGTGGCATGAACTTGTTAGTTCCCTGGGTTTCACCTGGTACCCGGTGTGGGAGTTGGAAGGTCCATTCATTAGTCCCCAGATTTGAGAATCTCTAAAGAACATCCACTCTGTTTCAGTCAACCTCAGAGTTTTGCTTAGGAAAAGAGTTGGTCCATGTGTTTGCTTGTATTCTTACAAAAATATTGAACAGATGTGTAAAGGTTGAAACAGCGTGTGAAGAACAGCCTGACATAAGAAGAGAGATTACTTCATCACTTACTAGTTTGGGTAGCCTGCTTTTTAATCTGGTCTTCCCAAATACATAACTGGTAACTGGTTTTGGAGGTTGAAAACACAAGCTGACAGTGGTCCAAAAGACAATTACAAAAACCCAAATATTATAACTATCCTATGTAGATGGGGGGAAGTGTATATGAGCTACCAGCAGCTGTGTCCACTTTTTAGGAGTGACAGTTGTGTATTCACATCTTGGCTTTATACTGGCAACACATACATTCTGTTTCATTTTGATAAGTTAGTCCATGACCTTGGAGCCTTTGGGTTGTTTCACTATTTTCAATAAGCACTTCTGTCTTCTAGATAGGGACTCAACTTCATTCTTTCGTCATTTGCAGTTACTGTCCCATCAAGATCAAAGTGTACAGAGAATAGCTCTTGACTGTATAATGACATACAAGCATCCTCATCTACTGCCATACAGGTAAAAGCTTTTATATTATTTTAGCATCTGTGAATGAGCCTGCTGTCATATCAGAAGCCTGCTTGGGGTCACTTGCCTCAAAGAGAGATCCTACCCTGTATTTGTTGAAGATATATATAAATTTTAATCAGCCATATATTTCCTATCTAAAATGAAATAATAAGGTCTTGAGGTTGGTCGGTGTCTCTTTTTGGTTTTCAGTAAAATGGCATCACTTTCATTCTGTCCCAGAATAGTGTGTGCTTAGTAGTTGCATCATTTTCAAAGGGGTCTTTTGTACTGGCGAGTCATAACCACCCAAAGTGACAGCATAAAAACTGTAGTTTGTGTTTGAATAATCGCTTCAGAATGTGTCCAGGAGGCACTTTGCTACATAATTAGCTTGAACTTGCTGGGTTTTAAAATATTTTCTGATAAAAGGGTGGGAACGTAGTACTTTAATATTTTATATACAGCATAGATTAGATAGGTAGGTAATTAGATATAGATGCATGTGTGTGTGTCTGTTTATTTTTATAACCCTACCTGCCCTCGAATAATGTTTATTATTCTCAGGGAGAATTTGCAAAGGCTACTGGAGGACAAGAGTTTTAAAGAAGAAATAGTCCACTTCAGTATTTCTGAGGAGACCGCAGTGGTAAAAATGGAGCATCGACCAGATCTCATACCTGTTCTTATGAGGTGTGTCATGAAGTGTGGGTTTAAAAGTTTCATGTCAAAATAGCATGAGCAGAGATGTAATGCTGCTGCTTCTCATTTTAAACAGTTGAGATAAATCTATGGTTAATGGTATAGTTTGATGACTTAGTTTGTGATGTTCTGTATGGTTTCCTTATTAACACATTTATGTAATGTGTTATGCAAATGGTGTTTTCTTTAAAAACAGCATTTTGGTAAATACTCTTTCTGCTGAGGCTTACAGAGAACTGTGAGAACATTTCAGTTCACCGAGTATTGCCACTTATTTTTATTAAGATATAGTGATGCAAGTTGTGCAGATAACTAGTTTTATACCTGAAGTCTCCAGCAAAGCTTCCATTGTAGTAGCAGAAGCTGATCTTTTACTGGGATGGTTTTGGGCAATGTGTAGTAATTCAGTGGAGACCCTGAAGAGGGGACTTCCACTCAGCTTGTTCTCGCTAGAGAATATTTTATATGGAGTTTCTCCTGCAGAATAAGAGGCTGGGAAGCAGATGGCTTGCTGAAAGCTAATGCAACCTCTTTTTGGCTCTTGAAGAATTCTCTATGGCAGAATGAGAAACAAAACAGGGAGCAAAACGCAGGGCAAGTCTTCAGCGGGCACTCGCATGTCAATCGTTCTGCGATTTCTCGCCGGCTCACTGCCAGAAGAGATACGGATGTTCTTGGATCTACTCTTTGAAGCTGTGAAGCAATTCAGTAATGGTAGGTACAGGCAGTAGAACCTGGGGGTATGCTACTTCCTGACCTGTAGATATGTGGGAGGTTAAATATGTTTAGTACTGTTATGTGCTTCAGTTTGTCTCTAACAGCACCTTGGAAGGATGAAAGTAAACTTCTGATAAGGACTGAGATTCCCTTGAGTTTTTTCTTGCAAAGCACGATTGCTCTGTTTTACAGGTTCAAGGTCAGAAGAACTTAATGACTGCCACAGCTGTGCAAGTAAGCTGTAGCAGGCCAGGAATGAGCAATTGCTGGCATTGTAAGCTAGCCTGCATATGATGGCAATAAACAAAGGTTGTAAAGTGCTCTGATACTGTAGCAGTGGGAGATGTCTGAGTGTCAGAGAGAGATGGATACCTAGAGCTGTCCTTATGTAAAAAGCTGAATGCGAGGATCTGTAATTTAGGGCCAGATGATACTATTTTTCATTGAAAATTATTTTTGGTAGTGAATATCTTCATGAGGCTTCTCTAGATAAGTTGCTGTCCCTTTGCCTATTGCAGGGCCTTGCCAGACTGCAGTGCTTCAAAGTATGTCAGAGCTGGATTTAGCTAAAGTCCTGCCTCTTGGGCGTCAGCATAGCCTCTTCAATGGTCTTGAAGTTGTGTTGAAAAACATGGGACACTTGATCCATCAGTACCTGCCTGAAATTCTACAGATTCTGCTCTGCATGACGGCTGTGGTATCCAGCATCCTCCAGCAAAGAGAGAAGGTACAATATATGCAAATGATATACAAACAAACATGTAAATTAAATTCCTTTCCCTCCTTCTCCCCTTCGCTTGCACATGTACACACACCTTCACTGGTTCAGGTAAAGATAAGTTTAATGCCGGCATGGAGTGAAGTTTAGCAATTAGATGTCTGTCAAAACAGAGGCCAATGATACTTGTCTGAAAGTGCTACAGGGCTGAGGTAGTGCAGGCAGAGTTAACGTATTTAGAAAGCTGCTTTGGACTGCATTTTTGTTTGAGTTACTGAAGAGAGAGTTGGAGGTGACCTCTGTGCATTGCTACCTGCCTGCTCTGTGGAGAGATGGGTGTGAGGGGGAGCTAAGTGATTTGTTGTAAGGATGTAACAAGATTCTATGGCTGGAAGTTGAAATTGGCCTTAAAGATGTAGTTGCTTGGCTGCAAGGATAAAACATCTGAGCAGGGGAAGGAGAGGATTTAAAGTTCCTTGCCTGAGGACTTTAGAGCAAAACATCTTTGAGGTGTTTTGTTGCAGTGCTAGACCCCAGGGGAGCTCAGCATTATGGATGATCACAGTGATTATCTACAGTGATTGTCTCCTGTCATGGGACACAGGGACAATATGGCTACCAGCCACGCTTTCAGCACACTAGAAGCATGTTCAGCTCTGTATCAGGAGTAATCATGCTAATCCAGTGTCACGATTTGGGTTTCAGCCAGGTATCTGCAGAGCACTGTGAATGTGTTTTCCCTTGCTGTGCAATGGCTGTACGTGCAGAAAGGGTCAGATGAGGAAAACATTCTGTTAAGGATTGGCTTCACCTAAAGATGGGGTATGTTGACTTACTGCTGCCCTGTGCCCAGGACAGCAGCACAGAGATCCCCGAGCTCTAGCTCAGCCAGCTCAAGGGGGTCTGTTGCCAGCTGTTAAGAAACTATGACATTGAGCCAGGCTTTTCTATCTTTCCGAAACCAGTGCCTTTGCCAGGCTTCAGTCCAAATAGGAAAAGGAAAACTTGTCTGGTCCGGTGCAGAGCCTGATTGTATATTAGGTGCGAAACAAGCAAACTGCACAGTCATCATCATCGCTGAGGTGTTGAAAGGAATTATGTGATGATAGACTAAGCAAGTGGTGTGTTGGAAGTAATTCTGTGATGGTAGACTGAACAAGTGGTTTTAGGTAATGAATGTTTTGTCACCGTGCACGTGTGTTCTTGCCAAGACCCATCTGTGAGCATTCGAGGTTAGAACTTGCCTTGGAAACAGTCCATCAAACATGGCATCCAAGGTCCCATAGTTGCCTGCAGGCTGCACAGAACCTTGCAACTGTCTTCATTTATGAAGGGGATAAGCAAACTTTAGGACAGCAGCATCCCATAGTCTTGGCTTAAGCAATGGATTGCATGTGCCTACATGTTTTAAACTGGGAAGGAGTTTTAAAAGCTGCTTCATTCATCGCTGGGATAGTCACATTTTGCCATGGTTACTACGGTAATCCTGTCATCGTTATGTAATGTGCAGAGTGACAGTCTGTCATTTGTCTGAACTTAATTTAGCACTTCATTAGCCCATGAGATGTTAAAAGCTCAAGGAAGAGTGTGAGAAATCTGTTTATCTTGGCTAATGATTAGAAGACATTCTTGGAATTTGAGAGTAATTTATTGCAGGCTGATACTGCCTGGAGAGTTAAACATCACCTTTGACCATTTTAAGCCAAATTATTCATTTACCACTTCCTACTGATTGTGTTCAGCATTGAGTTTCTTTGTTCTCTCAAAGACTCGATCTCAGAGCACTGCTCTTATGGCGACTGAACAGCAGGAGACAAAATTATTTTGGTTGGGTGTCACCATTAGCAATAGCAGCCTGGTTTGTGCTTTCTTTGGCCCCTCAAGCAGCTCCTTTGCTGCCTGGAAGCTGATTGCACACCTTTAGTACACGTTCAGCCCAACCTAGGAGGTCCTGGGCAAGAGTTTGGTACACTTTCCACCATCTTCTCTTTGTCTTTTTACCTGTGATTTTGGGTGTAAAGGGGGTATAGAAGTGTATTGCATGGTAGAGGGTAGTGTCTTCAGAAGTCCATAGGTATATCAAATGAAAAAAATTATGATGTCTTTCAGTGAGGCTTTGACACCAAAGCTGCTTTGCAAAGTAAGAGATGTAAGTGTTTATTCTGTTTGGGGGATCGTGATATGTACTGGAGACTGAGGAATGCAAGACATAGGTCCAGTCTCGGACAGCAGCCTTTATTTGCTCTGATGTGGCTCTGTTGTTTCTGAGACTGGAGTTCAGTACCTCTGCACTAGGGAGCTACCTCATGTTTGTGCTGTGAGCTGCATTGCACAGTATGGAAGCATTTTAGGTTACTCAAGTCAGGACTCTTCTCAAGGAGAAGAGTCAGAATGCAGCAGTGCATGAATAACTTCATGATTAGCTGTGTGGCTGATTTTCTTACTGAAATATTTTCCCCAAGAAAGGCTATGGAATGTAACTGCGAAATGGGTACAGGAAGCATCCTCCTGTAACCAAATGCTATACTCCTCCCCTGCGCCGCTGGAGGAAGTGATTCATATTCTTGCCTTCTCTATTTCTCCCCCTTCTCCTTGTCTGTTGATTTATTTTCTTCCCAGTAGATTTCAGTGTGCAAAGTACAACTTCATTTTTGAGACCTGATTTGGGTCCTTTCCTGTGTAAAAGAGAATTATTTAAGTGTCAGGACTGGAAATGTAACTGTGGTGTAGCTTTCTGCATTTTGTCCAAAAAGGGCAGATGCTACTGCAAACCTGTCAGCATGGATTTTCATGAGCTGAAGGAGTCCTGTGTAACTGGCTCAGTGCAGGAATAGGCACCTCTTAGAAAAATTGAGGTCAGCTGTGAGAGGTAGATTGCTACTGTGAACAAGTTAAAGGAGAAAACAGAAGAACACTGTGATAGTTCCAGCAAAGGTTGTATCTGTGGTCAATGAATTGCTGTATTTAATTTCAGAGAAAATAGTTAGTAGTTGTTCTGCAAAGGTCTTACTGGGGTTTTGTTTTGTTTTTACAGGTCCAGCCTAGGTTGATTAATCCACTGAAGAATTTGAGACGTCTTGGACTCAAGCTTGTGGCAGAGTTTTTTTCTGATTATGAGACCTACAGCTTCAGTGTGGAAGAGATTGATGCAGTTTTCCATGCAGTCGTATGGCCTCAGGCAAGTATTTCTTGTTCTTCCAAACAGCTTCTGTATAACATACACCATTCGGAGAACTCCAGCTACACTGGAGTCCATGTCAGCTATGTCCGTCACAAGATTGGATGCGGCCTTAGACAGATTCTGGCATTCTGATGTGTCCGTGTAAGGCCATTTTCTTGGCTCATGTCTGATTTGTCCTGAAAGAATCAAATCATAGGCTGAAGTACAAATTAATTCATCTGAATAAAATGGTTGCCATTTCTTTGTTCTTTAAGCACAGAAGCAAACTTCTTCCCTGGATGCTTCAGGGAACCAAAGTAATACTAGTCAGTTCTAGGTGCACTTTGTTACTTTTCTGTGAGATGGTTATTGGGCCTGTGGTAGGGGACTCTTGAAACAAGTGCTGCTGCAGGAAAAGAAGGACCCAGCAGGGTCTGTGAGTGGGCTGTGTGCTCCTGTACCTGCTTGCTGGGAGTCCCGTGTGAGCACAGCGACAAAGCACAGGGTTGTGGCCTTCATCAGAGAAATTCAGATCACCTCTGAGTTGGGAAGATGCGCTATTGTGAGGGGAAGAGAGAACACACAGTATTAAAAATGAGATTGTGCTGGTGGTGTTTGTGCACTGGGCTCTGAGGTTATCGGGGAATGCCTGTACCAGCTGCTGGGTTGTCTCTGCTCTAAAGGCAGTCGCCTCCACCCAAAGGGTAACCGAGCGAGATGGGCTGACTCCAACGGAGCTCTTCCACTGAGGTTTTTGAGGTATCCAAATGTCCAACTTCTTTGCGGCAAAAAAGCCTGTCAGAGAGCACCAGGAGTAACTGCTGTGGTCTAGGAAACCCCAGATCTCTAAATGTTGTGTTTGTTTACTCCTACCCTGTTTCTCTGCTCTACCAGCAACAACATGTGATGTGTAGTATGTGTATGTGGACAAACAGTACATAAAATAGTTTCGGGCAGTGCATATAGCTCTCTATTTCACTGTGCTGAGCACCAGCGAGTTTTATGTTCCTGGTTTGTCCATGGTGTCTTTTCAAGGCCAGGGTGCCACATGGGCAAAGCAGTGAACATTTATTGCAGTCCCAGAGCAGTTCAAGCACGTGGTTCGGGCTTTAAGTCAGCAAAGCAGTTAATGCTTTCAGGGAGTATTGTGTTTGGAAACACTAAGTAAATCTGAACAAGATGTAAAATTGTTGTTAAATGGTTAGAAGTCCTGTTGTCCTTATCAATGTCAGGAAGACAGAGCTGGTTTTGGAGCTTGGATGGTAGTGTGATCCAGAAGCTCCCTCTAAAGGCAGTCTCTACTGGTGGACTGCAGGAAGATTTGGTTTTGGCAGAAGAATCATTTGACTTGTGTGCTTTCCTTTTTTAAGGCTATGGAACTGAGGTGTATAAAAATCCCTGGAGAGGACAAATTGTTTTAAGCCCATTGTACTTGGAACTGGAGTTTGCTGCCCTTCATACCCCAGGAATTTGCTGCAGAGGCTCAATATCTTTAGCCTGCACAGCAGCATTCCTGCAAGATTGGATTAACAGTTTACTCTTCATTGTACAGCATCCAGAAAAGCTCTGTTTTATGCACAGCAATAACATTACCAGCCTTTGGGGGCAGGAGAAGAAGCTTTCTAATACCCTGGCTGTGATGGTCAGACCTGCTTTCTTTTCTGTTATGTGCAGGCCTTGAGCCCAGACTGAGCTAGTCCAAACCCCACATGTGCCATCCTGGCTATTGCTGCCAAATGCACTGGAGCATTCCCTGCCTGTGTGTTCACTAGCAGTGCCCTGCTGACAGTCCAGCTGTGGTCAGGGTGGAAATCCAGCTGTGTGACTTGCGTGCAGCCTGTTGGGTTGCAGAGTGGCAGAGAGGAGGGAGCCAGACCTGAGCACTGGGTCTCTTTTGCCTGTGTCCAGTCATGTGAAGGAGCAGCAGCTACTGTGTGGGGCTGAGGCTGGGCAACTCTTAGGTGGAGTGGTTTTGGACACAGAACCCTGTTAGGAGATCCCATTCCTGGGGTGCAGTGCAGTGCTCGAGCCTCTTCTTGAGCAGAGGGGGTGCTTTTACAGCAGCGAGGCCATGGAGACACAGAGCAGGTGCTGGAATGGGAGGTGCTGCGGCCAGGGCATAGGAAGAGTGGGAGGACTGAGGCTCGGGTGTTGCGCTTGAGATCTTGTAGGTGTATGTCTGGGAGAGGTTGTTAGGTCTCTGCAGCAAATGTGAGGCTCCATGAGGAGCCAGTTTCAAGAGGAGGGCAAAAATGGTAGCTGGAATAGTGTATAAATACAAGTAAGATAATCTAAGAGTGATTCCACAAGTACTGAGGAAGCTAGAAAAACGATGATGAAATCACTTTCTAAAAAAAGTGAATTATAGATTGTAGTCAGGCCTTTGTTAGAGGTGAGGTTTTTTAAGTGGTTTTACCTACTCGTGTTGTATTGGTATCTGATTTTTATCTCCTTTAGGTCTGCAGGTTGGCTTCAGAGAGTCAGTATTCTCCAACTTTTCTGCTCAAACTCATTCACACATGGACTAAGAATCCCAGGTAAGTGTTCTCACAAAGAGGCATAAGTGCTTCTCCTGAGTACATGAAATTCAAGGAAGAGAGAGCACACTAACAGGTTATGATAATTGTGTCAGAACTTATATTTTCTTTTTCCATTAGGCCATTATTCTTTTGATAGTAGTCCAGATGCAGTTGGGAAGCTTTCCAATTTATGCAGTTACTCTCTTTTTAGTGGGCTGCTTTTCCCATATATTAACAACTTAAGCACATATGTAGCCTAAACCCAGCTGACAGGTGAGGAGGAGGGCTGACTTCTTAGAATATATCTGTGTGTTGACCAGTGACGACTTAGTCTTAGCAGGTGCCAAGTCAGTTTTAGAATATATAATTTCATTCATGTTTTTTGATTCCCTATTTTTTTCTATTTTATGAAAGAATGTGGACATGTTCAGCACAGAATCTGTGACTGAGATTCTGATACTGAAAGTTGTAGGAGAGGGTTTTTTTGATGCAGACACTGTGAGAAATTCCAGCTCGGCTGTCTTGAGTGATTTTTTGCCTTTTCCACAGACTCACTGCTTTTCCTTTGCTAGGAAGATTCAGTATCTGTTTTAAGACACATCATTTGTAGGCATGAAGAACTTGTATACAAACTTCTGTAAAAAGATGGTCTTGGATCATTAGGTTAGGAGCAAACTAACAGAAGACTTGGACAAACATCTGTGGAGAAAGGGTTAGGTTTAGATGATGCTATCTTGAAGCAAGAAAAGGGACCTGATGACATCTCAACCTCCCTTCATTCTATTTTTCATGACATTGTTGTTCATTTTCTGCATTTTTTCCTTGTTTGAAGTAGAAGATAGTCATTATCTTTTTGTGTGACTTTTTGCACAAAAGAATTATATATAAAGTTCTGAACTTAAATTTTCAGCCATCCTTTTTTATAATCTTTCTCTCAGGTATTTCCCCTTGCTGGCCAAGCAACAGCCAGATCACCCGGAGTGTGATATACTGTCAAATGTGTTTGCTGTGCTGTCAGCCAAGAATCTGTCTGAGGCCACATCCAGTCTTGTGATGGACATAGCTGATAGCCTTCTCAACAGCCCAGATTTTGAACCCACTGAGCAGGTTTCCAGTTTGAGCGTGACTGACTGTGTTGTCATGGTCACTGGAGACATGACAGAAGGTATGCCTGCGTAAGAGTCGTGAGAGGCCCGTTGGGTGCTTTGGATGGATGTGTTGGATTATGATGAGGTTGTCTTTGCACTGGCTGAGAATACCAGGGAAGGAGACCTCCCAGTGGAGATGGAAACATCAGTGTACAAATTTGTCTCGACATGCTAAAAAACTGTAAAGTCCTGCTTGTCTAATGACTGTTGAGATCCACATTTGAGTGTCAGGGTCATGTCAGGGTCTTCTACATAAGGAGAAATTCCTTATGAAGAAGGAAAATGTTTGTGGTATTGACCTGTTTTGTCTGTGAAGCTTTGACTGATATGATAACTTTCAGAGCTGCATCACTGACTTGACCCTGAGCCTAGCATCAAGTTTTATATAAAGGCTTACTCCCCATATGCACGTGGTCATGTATCACTTTGATGTTTAGTCTGTGCTCCCTGACAAGAAAGATCCACCATTGATTCCTTTTATCTTTGAGTGGTAGTAGACAGGAGGGGTGGTGTGCTGTGTTTGATGCTGTGGAGCCATCTTTCACCTGTAACAGTCAAAGGTAGTGGACAGGAGAGCACTTACTGCTGTGCCCTTGTTATGGTAGCTTTGATTTGCACAAGAGGTCGGTGCTAGAATAAAGAAAACAACATCTATAAATGCTCCAGCCATTTTAGGAGATGGTTACTACCTCTGAGGACCATCCTTGGTACCTTTTGATAAGCCCACGCTTACTGGGGCTGTTACTGAAATCTGTGAGGAGAGCTTTTATTCTCTGTGTGTGCTTTCCTTGGTCCCAGCTCAGACACAGTAGACTTGGTCTCAGCAAGTGTTGGTGCACGTTCCCAGCAGTGAGCTGCCCTGCACATTCATAGATCCCATTGATTTTCCACTGATGAAACCTCCTTTGTCTACGTTTCCCTCTTTGTGTAGGGTTGGATCTCCCTTCTGTTGCTTGCAGTGCAGAGTTGGGTGTTGCTAACTGTTTTATCCCTTACAGAGAACCTCAGCCTAGGTTGCCGCTTGGTTCTGCCTCACGTTCCTGCCATACTTCAGTACTTCAGCAAAACAATGTTAAACATGGAGAAGGTGAAAAAGAAGAAGTATAGAGCTCAAGTCAGCAAAGAGCTGAGTATACTTTCCAAGTAAGTGATTCTTTAGAGCTCAAAACACTTAAAAAGGTGGAAGGAAGGAGGAAGAAAGAGGCTTTTTGTAATAGGTCCAAATTAAAAAACGTTAAGTCTCAAACTATTTAAAATTAGAACAGTTGAAGATACCTGCAAGTTGCTGGTGACAGAGGTGAAAAGTTTACAGAAATTGATTCTAGCTGTTTCTGTTGCTGGCACTCAAAGCCAGTGCCTCCTGGGGGTAGGAAAAGGTACAGAAATGCTTGGGAACTGAATGCTTGGGCCGATACCAAGATTTTGGTGGGTACAGTCTATTGGCCTGGATGGGCTGACAAAGCCCTGTGATAGGGCACTAATGCTGATTGAGTTCTTTTTTTGCTCTATACTGGTGATTGGATTGATACGGAATAGTAAATTACCTTGTCTCATTGTGCAGGATCAGCAAGTTTATACAAGAAAAGAGTCAGAATTCAGTGCTTGTGAGCCTTCTCCTCCCTTTCCTTTATCAGAGTAACATGGAGCAGGTAGGTAGAAATTACTTTCCCTCCCTATTAAACATATGTTTTTCTTTTAATAAAGTATATTTGTTTAAGATGTGGTTAAAAATTTTACTGATTGCATGCCATTTCTCATGATTAGCCAGAAACTAAGTTTTCAGGTATTTGTCATCTGCTCAGAACGCCGTGACATTGTGTGTTGATGTGTACAAGTTACTGGATACTTTGCAGGGATGCCAGTGCCCAGGCTGATTCTGTTCCCCCTTTTCGTGGGGAAGGTCTGCAGAAGTTTTTATGCAGTCTTTACCTCCTTTGTCACTGTAGTCAATCCACCAAATTCCTTGCAGTGTTTGCAATAAATGCTTTTCTTCACTGTGGATTTTATGCACCCCAAATCCAAAGGCACAGCATCTGGACGGCAATATGAATACATGTGGTTGAGTATGTAGTACATGCTGTGTAATGGGCAGTGCTACACCAGTCTGTTGCAGGATGAAAGGCAAACTTTCTACAGTGCTATTAACATGCTCCCATATCTGCTGCTTCCATTCTGTTGTCCTTCCACTCTTAAGGATTCAATCTGTGGGTACAGAAGTGTATCTCAGAACTGAAACTTCCCTGAAATCATGAATTCCTCAGGCATGCAAAGCATATGGGCTGCAGCAGAGCCCTCCATGGCTTAGGGTTTTGTAAACTGTTAAATAAATCAAGCACTGAGAATATTGGTAGATGATTTTGTCTGGGCTTCCCTCACTGCTAAACCTTGTTTTCAGAAATATAGTCCTGTCTACAATGAATGAATCTATCGATTATTCAGCTTGATTGCTTGAATCCTTGGATCCAGGCTTGGGTCTTCTTTTTTCTTAAAAGACATACAGTTGCTTAATGAGAGATTTTAGGTTTTCAGAAAGAACTGCTAGGCAGCAACCTGTAGCTTCTGCTTTGCAAGCGGTCATTTAATTGTTCAGAGAGGATTCTTTGGTTTTAAATCTGTGAGTCATTAGGGGACCATACATGGCTTCCATTCAGGAAGATCAGACAAGTGTATGGTGCTGTTAATATTCATTTCACAAGTTAAAGAAAGACTGCTTTTTAAAGCTCTGTTAGTTCTCCTGACCTTTGAGTCATTTGAGGAGAGACACAAAAAGAAGTCTTGGTTGTGATGGCACTCTTCTCCAACACTGTGCTTGTGTCTAATTGAAAGGTTGCAAGTGCTTCTGAGAGATTTGATGATTGCCTTGTGTCCTTCTAATTTGTTCTTATTCAGTATCTGTGATCTGAATAAAATACAGCAAAGCGGTTAAGTTCGCTCTGTCTTGAAATATTTCCCAACGAAATGGAATAATCTCGTGAGGTTTCAATATTTATTGACAGTTATCTGTCTCTTTCAGGGTACAGAGATTGACATTCTGGAGACAGTGCAGAACTTGCTGAGGCATTGCTCAAACCCTACAAGCTTTCTCAAACCACTGGCAAAGCTTTTTTCTGTCATCCAGAACAAACTGTCTCGACATAAGTTGTGCTTGGTATTTCAGGTATTGCATTTTTACATGTCTTTCTGTTCTTTTTTTACTCAGTGTAAGAGATCAAGAACAAAATAAATAGCAGTATTTATCTTTGTTATACATGAGCTTAAAACCGTTTTTAATCTACATAATCTGTTAAGTGAAAGTAACAGAATTGTATATGATAGAAATTAAAGAGCTGCATGAAGATTTGTAAAAGTTTTGGCTTACAGCCTGGTTGATGTGAGCATCACCAGGGTTCTTTTGTATAAGAGAAGCCAAATAAAGCATACTTCATCCCTAACAAATCCTCTATCTTCATGAAATAAGAATGGATTTCAGCATACTGAAGATGATGTTTATTTGTATTCTTCTCTTACTGATTTATAGCGGTCAGGTTGTTTTGTACATCTTTGAAGTGACTTACATAACTTTTTTTTCATCAGGAAAACCCAGGAAACACTCAGTGTAGTTATTTAAAAACTCAGGAGCTTAAAAGATACATCTTTGAACTTAAGGAAGAATGGCTCTTTTTAAGCTTGTAACAGGAGAAAGATTGATGCTGTTGCTTGCTTTATTTTTTTTCTGAAGTGATAAAGTCTTGAGTTCTCCAAATTTTTAACAACTATAACAGTTAAACTCTTTTCTCTTATGTTTCCTTTTAGACTTTATCTGATTTGGACTGTGAATTGAAATATATTACTGATGTTGTTAAGGTATGCAGTTTCTTTGCTCACTTTTTTCCCCAAGATTGTATTGTCAAGTTTCTGGCCTTTTTAATGAATGACTTATTGCTCTGTCTTAGCTGAATGCCTTTGATCAACGACATCTCGATGATATCGACTTCGATGTACGTCTGTCAGCATTCCAGTCAATCACAGCCCACATCAAGGAAATGCAAGCAGTGGATATTGACTTCCTCATCCCTGTTATGCACAACTGCTTCTATACCATCCAGGTTGGCTGAATGTTCCTTCTGTTGTTTTGTGCACCATGTGTCTGTGATGGATCTAACTTCCAAATTATTTCCACTGGCTGGTTTTTGACACTCTGAAACTTTCAGAGAGCATATTTTAGTCTTCTTACAAACACCTGTTTTTAATTTTTGTCCACTTGCCTTTTCATCTGTGTGTCTGGATGGGCAAATACAGTGCAGCAAGAATGCTCGCCTGAGCACGGTGCACCTTTCTGTCAGTGAGCCCTGGAACTGTTCAGTCCATTTGTACTGTATTAAAGGCATATTACAGTCTTGAAAAGCTGCTTTTCTTTTTGTTGCAGCATGTTCTGGTTACGTGGGCCTGCTGGTAAATGTAAAAGAATTTTTCCTGATTGGAAGGGTGGGCATTAATTTAGGACTAGAACTTCTACAGGAAGGATTTCAAGAGTGACTGGGTCTCTACAGGCCTTGTTATGTTGTGTCTGGTGGTACTGTTCCGCCCAGTCTTTTGGGGAGAAAAAGGTGTCTTATCCAGACTCACGTGGTGTAATTTCTTCATCCACTCAGCTAGGGGATATGGCTCTTAGTGACAATGCAAGCCTTTGCTTGACCAGTTTTATTCGCCGACTGGCAGAAATTGACCACACAGAAGACGACTACAAGGAGTTAATCCAGCACACTCTCCTGGAGTCTGTGAGAAGGGGGCTGAAGAGTAAGGCTGAGGTAAGGCAGTGTTATCTGATTACACATCTGCATCTGTCTTCAGGATACCAGGGTACATGAGGCATTTATGGATGAGTTCTCCGAGTCCCTTGCTGGGATAAGAAGTACAGATACCCACTGTAAACTTACCCTTTGTTTGAAATCTTATTGAAATCTAAAAAGTGATAGAACTCGTCTGTCTTCTGTTTCTTTGCCATTGTTCAGCTTTTCTTAGTTGTAGTTTATGCTTTGGAGGGGAAACTTTAATTAATGTGCAGTCCAAAATACGGGTGTATTTGCTGTTACCAAAGAATAGGACTTGCTGGCCTGAAATATTTGTAAATGACAGCACTGCTGTTCTGAGGAGTGTGTAGCAACCTCTCTGAGGGGTACTTAATGTTCACTGCTTGCCATTTGCAGAGCATCCAGCAGGACTACACATCATTGCTTTCCTGCCTCATTCAGACGTTCCCAGCAAATCCTGAATTCCGGGACTTGGTCCAGTTGACCAACTGCCATGATCCTGACATGGACTTCTTTGAGAACATGAAACACATGCAGGTAAAAGGCAACAGGCATTCCCTACTGCCTTTCTCCCCCTGCCAAAACAAAAGTATTTTGCTGTGGGGTAATGTTTTCCAAAGCATCTGTGCGCTGTTTTTACAGGGAAATTGAACCTGTGTCATTAGATACTGTTGAAAAAAAGGGATGTGGGCATTGTCATATGGGTGGTCGTGAATCAAAGTCATATTTCTGTCTAGAAATTTCTTGGGTTTATGATTTAGCAGCACTGTTTTTTACCTCTTCCTAATTTAGCTAAAATAATGGCTTTCATTTTAAGTGATTGTTCATGATCTTGAGCAGGCAACTCCACATTACAACCTGTGTGTGACCTGGCCCACAGTCAGCGCAGTGCCCTGAGGATCCCTTTGACACAGGCAGGGAACAGGTCTTTGTTTTTTCTGTTCCCTGTTCCCAGCCTGTTCCCTGCTGCTCTCTGTCTGGAGGCTTTGCAGCCCCTTTTCATTCACAGACCTTTGTAAAATAAATGTCGCACAAAGCCTCATCTCCTGTTTTTTCGTGCAGTATGAAAATACGGTGTTTCTCCTGCTTTCAGAAATGCAATCAGAGAGTGTCTTTCTTAACATCCATAGTTATAAGTAGAGTCTAAATTTTTTCCTTGTAGTTTTATCAGACCTTATCTTGTGTCAGTTCCCTTCCCTGTCTGAGACCTTAGGATGGCACAGTCTTATGATTGTGAATTCACAGTGAAATATCCCATTGAGTTGGAATATTTATTGAGGCAAAAGGCTAGTGAAAGCCCAGAGACTGAAGGAAAAGGGCCTGTCCTGTCCTTGGAAATGACCATAATATGTTTATGTCATTACTTAAAATTGAGACATTTTCAGAACTGCTGAAAGTATGTGCTCCCTTGTGCTAGCTGTGACTCAAAGGCTTCATTCACTGTCTTTCGTGTTTGGCTCAGATCCACAGGAGGGCACGAGCTCTGAGGAAACTGGCTAAGCAGCTCACTGAAAAAAAGCTTGTGTTGTCTTCTAAATCCCTGCAGAACTACATCATGCCTTATGCTACTACTGCCATTTTTAATGAAAAAATGCTTAAGGTAGGCTTTTAGATTGAATGCATCCATTTGAATATTTTCACCTTTCTTGTATACCATTCTGCTTAAAAGACTAACCTCTTTGAAATGCTGATAGGTTTGTGGAGTGAGTGTTCCCCTTTCAGACAAGAGCGCTGTGCTGCCTTTTGTGGCAGAAAGAGGGTTTGGAAGGTGCAGATGCAGTCTGCACCCAATCCTATATCTGCTAAACCTGTCCTGTTTCTCGAAGGTGGATCTCTTAAGTGTTTGGTGGTTGGGGTTTTTTTTGTGGTTTGGGTTTTTTTACTTGGGTTATATTTGTTTGCTTTTTTTGTTATCAGGTAATTATTTTTTTCCCCTCTGCCTCCAAACTGCTCTCTTGCTGTTCACTTGTGAGTTTAGTTACTGTTTGGCAGCAGAATGTGTGTGGTGGGGAACATAGGCTGTGCCTAGTAATTGAGGTGGGAATAAATGCTGGTTTTTCTGGAGTTACAGGAGAGCTGCAGGAATCTGCTGAAAACCTCTGAAATCATTAGCAGCTTTGTAATTAAAAGTTTGAAAGGTGACATATTGTTTGTCATTTCCCATACATTTTATTGAAAATATATGCAGTGAAATTACCTGTGATGTCAATGTGCATAGACTTTCTAACTGTGACTTGGAAAAGCAAGGTTTCATGCTGCTGTAGTTCCCTGCACACTGTCAGGAGAATAGTAGAGCTGCTTACGTCAGACCAAGCAAATGCCTAATTGCTTACTGTCAGCAATATTCTTTTGAAGCAGAAACAATTAGAGCTTAGGCACAGGACCCAGCACCTGCAGCCCTTCAGACTGTGCCCATCAGTAGAGTGACTGCAGTCACTCTTTGACCAATGGGAGGTAAAATGTGTTGATTGAAACCTTGGTGAAGAAACAAACACATTTTATTTTGCATCAGAAATGGGTTAACGGTGTGTATTTCTAGTTGATCAGCATAGCCCAGCAATGTACCATGTGTCTGTGGTTAGATATCTTGACTGGTTTTTAGTTCTTCACGCAAGTGAGCCCATAGATTGAGTTATGTGAGAAAAGTTAAAAGTGTGCAGAAATATTTGGAGGAGGTGGGTCTGGAGATCTGCTTGGTGAAGTGTGATATTCATTTATTTATTTATTTTTAACCTGGTGCTTGGGAGGAGATCTAAAGGCTGAGCACCAAGCATCCCCACTAGACAGACATTACTTCTTCTGGCTCTTGTTGCTTTAAGTATGCTTTAGACACATATTCATCATGAATGCGTAACAGTAACTGAATTTTTATCTTTTGGGCAGCATGAAAATATGGTAACAGCCTCAGTTGAAGTTGTTGGAGCTGTTTGCCGACATCTGTCGTGGTCAGCGTACTTGTACCACTTAAAGCATTTCATCCATGTCCTGCAAACAGGACAGATCAGTCCAAAGCTGGGAGTCAGGTAGGTACCATGAGCAATGCTGCTCTAGGTTTAACCAAAGACTGCTAAGGCAAAATTCAGTGTCTTAAGGAGCATCGCATGGATTTTAGCCTCTTCCCTGGGATGAGGTTGCCCACTTTGAGGTGGCCTTATGCAAGTGAAAGTGGGCATGGCCTTGCAGCCTGCAACTATGAAGGATTAACAGGTCCCTACTTTCTCACGCTGTGTCTCAGAGTGCGTGCCAGCATTAGCAGCTTCTGCTTCTGTCAGGCTGTCTCTGCTCTTGGGACACCTCCATTGCTTCAGTACCACCGCCTGTGAGTTTCACAGTGAGCTAGGTCACAGAATGCATCTAGCTGAAAAGCAGCCAGTTTTTATTACTTGGCCTGTTATTTCAGGGTAAACCTCCTTATGCTGCAGTGTCACTGGGTTTGAAGTTTTTCAAGAAGCGCTTGTTAAGATTTTCTGTTGTATTGGTCTATACAGCCTCCCCTTTTTGTGCGGAGGGCTGATCTGTCTTTGTGTTTTCCTTCCACAGCTTGTTAGAGACAGTGCTGGAAGCCTTTCACTTTGACCATGAAACACTTGAAAAGCAGCTTCTGACCATTGACAACCAAGGTGAGCTTTCTGCTCCTGACTGTAGAAACACTACCTCTGACTGCTCAAAGTGCAGCTTATTGAAATTTTGTGTTTTGCTTTTGAGGTCAGCTACTCCTATCTTTTTAAAATGTGCACATTGGAAGCTAGTTTTGACTTGCCTCCTCAGGAGCAATGCAGACTGTCCTCCTGTGTGTTGACAAAGTGAGGAGAGGTGGGGGGAACCATCTCCACATTACCTCTCCATCCCAGGCCTCCATAAGTCAAAACAGCCCTAGCTGGGTTTATGCAAATCTGAGGGGTTCTCCAAGGTCTGCATCCACCCATGTGGCTGCTGACACATCTAAGATTTTTGTCCTTGATGTTGGCTGCTCTCATGGTTATCTGCAGCCTGAAAAGGGTGCTGTATGTCCTTACCTTGCTTCCTCTGTCATTTCATGGGAAAAAGTAGCATCTTTGGCTTCTTCACTGTTATGGTTACCTATGTTATGGCTTTGCGATATTCTGAGGAAGGAGGAGGATATCTCACAGCTGTACTTGTCACTACCTCTTGCCTTGTGAAATTCTCAAATGTAAGTGAATGGCAGTTCTCTAAGGTTCAAGCACATTGACCTTTGCTAAGCTGTCTATGAAGTTCAGCTGAAGAGTAACCTAGTTGTTGCTTTAAGCCTAGCCCTGAGGGGTAAATATCAGAAACTGGCATGCCAGAGCTTCTCTCCCCCGTAAAACAACTCTGATGCTTACTGATTGCTTGCTGTCATTGATGATAGGTCCTTGTCCAGAACAAAGCCATCACAAGAGCCTCTTTTAAGGGCTCGATTTTTCTGGCCTCCTATATTTACTTGTGCTTTTGACAATTACTTGACAGAAGCTGCTGCCATGGACCTTGAGCCGGTGGTGGAGGCTGAAGAAGCCATGGAATTGGAGCAGAGTGAAGGGGAAGAGGAGGTGATTGAGGAAAAGAAAGGGAAAAATCTCCCTGAGGAGCTGGCAGAACCTAAGCAAGCAGCTGAGACATCTGAAGATGCTGAGCAAGTGACCAAACCTGTTTCTTTCTTACCCCGAAATAAAGAGGAGCTGGAGTGTTTGATCAAACACATTCAAGAGACAGTGACAGTCAACATCTTGCCTAAATTGCACAGGTGTATTGTTGCAAAGGTGAGGAGTTGGCACTGGAAAGATGTTCTGCAGGCCTGTGCTGCTACTGTAAATGTTGGGGTGCTACTTCAGAGCCCAGTGGAAATGCAGCACATTAAAAATAGACACAACTGGAGAGAGACCACCTGAAGACATAGAAAAGGCTTCATCCCCTTTGTTGTGTCATGGAGATTATTGACAGACTGAAACGATTCACTTTGTGCAGCCTGTTGAAAAGTTCTCAGCCACTTGCTAGCACTCAACGTGGCTCCTATATTGAAAACACAGGGATTCCTCTTACTTGTCCTTTAGCTGTCTGGGTTTTTCCTGTAGTCAGCAGAGGATAGCAACTTGCCTTGTTGGCCTCTTCTAGGGTTAGTTGAGAAAAAGTAGGATTTGTTTATGTATATTAAAAGCGCATTGTGTCTTGCTCTCTTAAAAAGGTTAAAAGAGATGAGGAACACAAGCTTGTGAAATCCAACGTTGTGAATGATGATGAGGTAGTTCGTGTTCCATTAGCTTTTGCAATGGTCAGGATGATGCAGTGTCTTCCCCAAGAAGTGATGGAAGCCAACCTGCCAAGGTAAATCCTGTTGGAGCTCCTTACATGCTGTTCGTTGTGCTGGGAATGAGTGCAGGCACCTTTCTCAGGCTGTGGTTACGTACAAGGCTAAATCCAAGAGGGGCATCCTTACAGGCCTCAAATACTTTTTTTTTTTTTTAAACTCATTTTCCTAGTGACATTACCCTTTGTCAGCATTTGACTTCTGTAAAGCTAAGTTTGAAAGGAACTTGGTCAATCCTTAAGTAAGAGCAAAACTGTGATGCAAGGTGCGGAGGTAGGGGTGGCAGAGCTGGGGAAAGAACAATGTACAGAAAGAAAGAACAATCAGTAAGATTCCGACAGCAGGTGTGTGTATGACTATAAAGCTTTTCTGTGAGGCTGGCTTTGAGTATAGCTCTGGTTGTGAAACAGCCCTGAAGAGCAGCCCCCTTAGCTAGCAGTGTAATTAGTTCTGCTCTGTTTGGGGCAGAGTTTGGGAACTAAGCTGTCTATCTCTGTTTCCAGCATCCTGCTGAAAGTTTGCACGTTTCTGAGGAACAGATTTCAGGAAATCCGGGACATCGCCCGTAACACCCTCATGAAAATCATGGAAGTGTTGGGAGTCCAGTACCTTCTGTACATCTTAAAAGAGATGCAGTCCACTCTCGTCCATGGGTACCAGGTGATGCTGAAATTCTTCCTCTTCTGCTCTCTGTAGGTTTTTTTAATGTGTTAGGAGGAGAATCCAAAGGGAAGTTGCTACTGAAATTGTTTTGCACTGGTAGAACAGCTTGGTATAATACACTAAATCCTATTGCTAGTGTATTATGCATACTGTCAGTCTTTGTTATGCTAAGTGTCAAATGAGGGTCTGTACCCAAAGAACTTGGAGTCTAAGCAGGGAAGAAGAGAGGATCTCCATTTTCCCAGTGAAGAGTTGAGGTATGGAGGTAAAGGATGAATTTCTGGTTCCAGTAAGATTAGTGGAAATCTTTCCAGTAAGGTCATTAGGGCTAAGTATCGTCTGAGGTGGGTTGCCACAGAGACTGCACAGACAGTATGTGGTGATGCTAATTGAAGTCTTGCTTCCTAGATCCCGAGCCAAGGCTCTGACTATTAATTCATCTTTCCACGGTGGTTGGGGTTAAGAATAATTTTCTAGGTGAATTACCACTGTGGAATAGTGTGAGCTTCTTGCTGCTGTAACAGTGAAAGTGCCAGTTAGCACAGCCTAAAAATATCAGTAAGAGCACAGGGGAAAGAGGAGATTCCAGCCCTCCTGCCAGTACGTGGAGGGACAGGGGTCCTCTTCCTGCTGCCAGTACATGGATTCTTGTCCTCCCAGTGATTTTTTTCCTATAATGAGAGCTCAAGTACTGTGTATGAGTTGTGATGTCTCTGCCATGGGAGTCTCCCCATCCACTATTATTAAAGAGGTCTATGCAGGGGTTTGGAAACATGATCTGTTCTCTTTTTCTCTAGCTCCATGTGCTGACTTTCACTGTGAACTTGTTACTGAAGGGCCTTACTACCAGGCTCAGTGCTGGTGATTTGGACCCTTGCTTAGACATCCTGATTGAGGTAAGAGCTATTCAAGATTGAAGGAAAGAACATCATGAAATGCCTGGGGCAGCATCTGGGAGGAGGAGGTTTTGTGTAGCTTGTCTTGGACTTGGTGGCAAACAGGGCTGATTGTGTGTGTACTGCAAAGGAAGGAGACTGTTTTCTACCGAGGCATCAGCAGACCCCTTGCAGAGTAGCAAAGTATCTCTGGGGCTGTATCATGAGCTCTGCATCCTGAGAGGTAATGGGTTCAAGATTAAGATACCTAACTATGTTTCTGTGTTCTGTAAATGGTTGAGCAAGTCAACAGTCAGTGGAGCCTAGGAGCTCAGCTGGCCACCAAATGGGGTATATTCAGATATCTTGGTCTGACTGCAGTCCTACTCTTTGTATCACAACACTACAGAGGGGTGCGAGAACAGCATCCTCATCTGGTGTGCTCAGACTGGTGTGTTTTACGTTGACAAAGGAAAGGTAGACATGATTTGTGGGAAACCTGGAGAATTTATTTTTTTTTCTGTGACTGGGGAAAAATAGTGGTGTATTGCTGCTACTGGAGGAATCTGGCTCTGCTTTTCTGCTCCTCTCATTCACTTTCCTGATTTCCAAAGATTTTCAACCAAGAGTTGTTTGGGAATGTGGCTGAAGAGAAGGAAGTGAAGGGAATTGTCTCCAAGGTCATGGAAGCACGCAAGAGCAAGAGTTACGATTCCTATGAAATTCTTGGAAAGTTCATAGGAAAGGGCCAGGTGACGAAACTTATTCTGCCACTGAAAGAGGTAAGAAAAGTCAGCCAGAGTCTTTAACTCTGAGCACTCTCAATTCTGTATGGTCTAAAAGAAACTCTAGAGCCTCTGGGTCGCTACTGTGAAATTACGTATATAATCCTGCTTTGGCTTCCCATTTTTCTTTTGGAAAGCAGTATGCACCCAGCTCATAAAGTGGGACTTTACTATGGGTGTCCAGGGCAGGGATTGGCATTCTGGGAAGCTTTCAACCCCTGCCAGAGAGGAAACATCCCGTTATGGGTTCTCCATGCCCTCTCCCTCTGTCAACTCTTGTTTCCTCTGGAGCTCCAAAGTCCTGCAAGGCTGCTCTGTGGCTTGATCTCTTGTGCGTGGAGGAAATGTCACCAAAATGTATTCAGGGTCTGTCCATGTGCAGTAATTGCCTTTTCAGAGATACAGTTTTTGAGTAGAGTGTGAGTGCAAGCTCATGCAGAAGTGGAACCCTGGTTTGCTGGTGAGCTCTGGAGTGTCCTGGTGGCGATAGGTGAACTGGCTGGAGGCTGAGAAGGCGCTGGAGAGAAAGGGAAGGATTTGGGGGCAGAGCTAAGGCGATGGGATGCTGTTTATGTAGAGAGCTGGGGACTTAATGGCAGCATGTGATGAGGGAGGAACTGCTCTGGCTTTTCCCATGATTTCTGAATACAGATAGCAGATCATTGCCCTCATGTTGCCTGCCTGACTCTCATGGTTGTGCCTTTGCAGATTCTGGAGAGCACCACGAGTTTGAAGGTAGTCCGGAAGGTGCATGAGGCACTGCGTCACATCATGGCAGGGCTGATCTTCAATTCAGACATGGACGCAGCATCCCTCCTCCTCCTCAGTCATGGTCTAATCAGTGAAAACTTGCCTCTGTTAACCGAAAAGTCCAAGTGAGTTCCAGGATGTTAGTCAGATGGTCTGTTGTCAGTTGGAGGTTTGCTTGCAGAAACGGCAGCTCTCAAATCCAACTGATGAAATGTATGAGAGTTTCCTTGCTTTCATTTGCCTTTTTTTGTCAATGTGAGTGAGTTATTTGGGCAATCAGAGGGCAAGGAGAAAGCTTGGAAATGGGAGTGAGCGCTTCCTGAACTCACAGGAGTCTAGTCTTGCAAGTGGTTGGGGCCTTCAGCAAGGCTTTTTCACCATCTGGTAAGCTGGTGTATGCATTTGGGTGTTCGGATGAAGGGTCCGAGGGGCAGTGTTTAGAAGCGAGCTACAAACTGCCATGTAAGAGGTGTTTGGGTTCCTGGACATTTTCATTGGGTCAGGAACAAGAGAAACTGTGGGCTGTCACTTTATTGCTTTGGTGCTGGTGCAGAAGTCAGGGAGAACTGTCAGATTTCCTCTCTGTCTGGTGGTGTCACTGCTCAGAGCTGGCTCTGGGTGTCTTGCATTTCCTATGTTACGTAGGCTGACTTGCTCTAGAATCTGACAACTGTTTGCAGACTTCTTGGAGCAATGTTTATAAGGCATCAGAAACTGAAGTAAATATCTGAAGTAAATGAAGTGCAGTGAGCAGTGGCAGGAGGTATATTTGCTTGAAGGAACTTAACAAAACTGGTCTATCCACAGAGAAGAAAAAAGTCGGGATGTTATGCAAATCTGTGTGCATTTATTATCTTTGTAATAGTAATATTGTTCTCAAGGCTGAGAGTCCTGTCTGTCATGCTGCTCTCAAGTTTTTGTTCTATTTCATTGTGTTCTGGCTCTGACCTGCTTTTGCTTGCTGTGTGGCAGCTGAGCATGGTCCAGCTCTCTTCACTCCCAACAGCAAGCTTCTTGTGGAGAGGGTTGAAATCTGAATATTCTCCCTTGCCATACACTGCTTTTCAGAAAAAAAGTTGCCCCTCCTCCAGATCCTCGGCTGCAACCAGAGAGCTGCCTGCTGCTCCAACCCACTCCCACGAGAGGAGGGCAGAAAGCATGTGTCAGCAGCAGGACTAACACGTATATCTTGGTTGATTCAGGACTTCGGGTAAGGTTCTCCTCAGATACAAAGCTTTGCAATCAAAATTTTTTTAGAGTATTCAAAGGAAGGTATTCTGGATATATTGTTTTAACAACACAGCCATTAGCCTTAACTTTATTTTGTATGTGGTAACTCCAATGGTGCCTCTTGCAGACCTATAAAAAGTGCTCAGCCTGTTGCAGATATTTGAATGGGATATGGCATAAATTCTACTACAGCCTGAAACAGTGTGGGACCTTGCTTGACTTATTTGAGTCCCAGCCTGACTTTGAGATGAATGTCCTGTGTTTTCTATGCCAGCTGCTGCACATGAGCCTGAAGAGGTCCAAAGTAAATTCTTCTGAGGATCATGTTTTGGAAATGTTAGACCCTTTTGTTCAGCTGCTTATAGACTGCCTGAAATCTATGGATGTCAAGGTACACTTCTGAGCTGGAGTCTGTCTATTCTGTCTGTTCTACTAAGAAAAGTCCTGCCCACAAATGTCATCTTGCAGTTGATCTGCAAGAGAAGAGAAAGTCATCCCGTTTTCAAACCTGATTTCATAGATGTGCAGATTAAGTTCTTTGAGGAGATGTTATCTCAAGGGGGAGGAAGGATTCTGGCTGATGGAGGACTCAATGCTCAAGTATGGACAAGTTCTCCTGGAGCATGTTCATACAAGGACTTTGCTTGCAGACTTCATAGGCTATCTGTGAGGAGGTTCATGAAGTCCTGTGGCAGCTGGGAGCAGTGTTGTTACAACTGTGGTTTCTTCTGATCCAACTCTAACGACTTTATTCCCAGCACAATAGGCAGCGTCCTTTTAGGGCAGCTTTGAGTTTAAGTGAGCCTAGGAGGAAATCTGTTAAACCCTGAGTTTCTAAGGAATGGAAGCCATGTTTCATATGTTATCAGTTACCTGGAGCAGGGCACTCAGGTGACCTGGGTTTTTGGCAGAGCAACTTCTATGCCTTGAAGGCACCTCTGCTTCAGAAAGAGTTCTGGCCATCTGCTGAATTAGCACTGTGTTAATGTCTTTACATAGTAATATCAAAGTCAGAGAATTAGGGAGTGGCAGATAGTGCTTTTAGAACTGAGAAGCCCTTTTACATATGAATAGTTTGAAAGAGGTTGATTTTGTTAGCTAATTGCCTTTTATCACAGTTGCAGTTAGCCTGACCCTGTCTGTAAAAGAGTGAGAGAAGTGTTCCCTCAGTGTCATTATACCCATGTGCTGTCCTTTGGCTCTTTCTTACAGGTGATCACTGGTGCTTTGCAATCCTTGGTATGGATTTTAAAGTTCCCTTTGCCTTCTGTCAGTACAAATCTGGAGTCACTGATCAAGCAGCTTTTCCTCTTGCTGAAAGAATTTGCCAAGACAGGAATAGCCAAAGGCCAGAATTTCCACCTGGTTGTGAGCTGTTTCAAAGTAAGTCAGACCCAAATCTGCTCTTTTCTGCTTCAGGATTAACTTTGCAGAATGAAACTCTTCCAAATGCAGATCCCTCCTGCAGCTGTCCCTGGAGAGGTAGTCTGGAAATCACAAGGTAGTGAGGGAGATGTGGCCTTGCTGATTCTTTCTCAAGTGTGAACTTAAAGTTATCCCCCAAAAATGCACAGCTTGGATCTGAAGTGTTTTTATAGAAACATATTTGCCTTCTTTCTTCCTTATAATAGTATCTTGTTACCACCCTGTCTTTTGAGAGGCGTCAATTCTATGCTTGAATAGCTTGCTTTTAACATGATTCATTGGAGTAAACCCTGGCAGCTGAAGTGAGACAAAGGAAGGGGGCAATTAATTGTAGTAATAACTACACTTACAGTATGCAGTGTCTTCATGAAGATGTCTTCTAAATGTGTTGCTGAATTAATTACAGCTTCATGATCATAAGGGAAAGTTAGAGTAATTCCTGCTGAATGCCAGTGCCAGAAGAATTTTTCCTTCTTCCTGGCAGTGTTCCTGCATCATGGCTCATGTGTTTGAGCATCCCCACTCATTTCAAAGACTAGTCTGAATTAGTGTATTTGCTTGTGTTCAGTTTTTGTCTCAAAATTGCCAACTGAAAGCAAAATGTGATGAGAACAGTATTAGCTGCAGGTTTCGGAGCAGCAGTTTGTCTTTTCAAATCTAAGTGATATAAATGAGTCAGGCTTTGGTGCAGCCTTGTATTTTATGGCACTGCATGTGTATTGACAATGTGCAATTTGATTTTTGTAGTGCGTAACGATACTTGTGAAGAATGCAAAGAGTCAGATAACAAGCAAACAGCTCCAAGTGTTGCTTGGCTTTGCTGAAGAAGACATCTATGATTCATCACGCCAAGCCACTGCCTTTGGCCTTCTCAAGGTATTTCTGTGCAGCAGGCATATGGGTTCTGTGAGCCACTGGAATGGCAGTGATTCTGCCTGCTGGTGAAAGGCTGTATGATCTCATGTCAGGAACAGGCCACAGAATGCTGTTAAGGCTCTCCGTTGTACGTGGCGGGGTAAGCAGCAAAGCTTTCCCTTTCGACTTGTAGTCACTCTTTAAAGTGTTTGGGAGGCTGGTTTATACACCTTTTTTTTTTTTTTTTTAAAGTTGCTCTGGCTATGTTTGAAGATGTGAAGAAGTCAGTGTTAATACACCACCTGAGACCAATGTATCCCAGGTTACTGTATTGCATCTCACACCGTGCAAGCAAAATTACATGACTCCAGCTGTGCTTTCATATTTTTAGGCTATTTTATCCAGGAAGCTGATTGTCCCTGAAATTGATGATGTGCTGCAGAAGGTTGCCCAGCTGGCCATCACGGGTCAGAGTGAGCCGGTACGAGTCCAGTGCAGGCAGGTTGGTAGAATGGAAAGTCTCTCACTTTACTTACAGCTGTCTAACAGGCTAGAGGTCTTAGTGTGGCCATCCCAGCTCTCACAGACATGTGCCTTAGCCCTGTTGAACCCCTAACCCCATTTCCCCTTCTTGCTAATCCTTGTTCCACTTGTTATCTGACTGGCTTTAGTTCTTGTGACTGGTACATAGCAGAATCACAGACTGCTTGCCTGTAGTGAGACTGCTTGCTCCAGAGAGCTGCTCAGCAGCAGTGACACAGTCCCTCCCTTAGAGGCTTTTAGGCCCACGTAACCAAGAGCCTTGCCCTTTTCTGAATCCCAGCAGATGAGAATTTGCCACATATCCGTGATTCCTTCCCACTACTTCCTCATTCTTTCCAAGCTAAAAGCCACCAAAAGGCAGAATTGGTTGCTTCATTTCAAGCATTGGGATACAGCTGCATCAGGAGCTGTGCGTAACCAAATAGTGCATTTCCATAGTTATAGGATGAATTTTGAAGGATGCAGAATCTCTCGTAACAGAAGCCTGCACAAATCACAGTAATACTTTAAAGACTGATCTGTCAGTTGTCAAATGCCTGCAGATCCTGTTCCGGGCACAGAGCTTGAGAGCAGTTGTTGGCACTTTTGGGATGAAAGGGATGATTCTCATAAACTTGCTGTTGCATCACTAAATTTTCTTCATAACCTTTCTACAAGCTTTCCTGAGAGTTTCTTGTAACTACACTCTGTGTTGTTGGTTTTTCTTTCCAGATTTACTTAAAATATATTCTGGACTACCCCCTTGGAGACAAGCTGAAACCCAATTTGGATTTCATGCTGGCACAACTGGAGTGAGTTTATATTCCTGACATCTCTGTCAGAACAGAACCTTGTTGCTTAAGTATGACTTCAGTGGCCACTTTGCATGCCAAAGGGCTGTTCAGGAGGAGCAGAGGGTGTGGCTGAAGTCTTCACTTTCCTACCTGTAAAACACTTCCCTTTTTTGGAGAGGGGCTGTTTGATAAAGCAAGCCCTTTTTCTCTTCCCTGTTTCACAGCTGGCTTTGTTCTTCATCTCTTTGAAGACGAAAGTTCTGTTGTTTGCCTAGTGGTTAACCAGCTCCACTGGTTGTAAACCAGGTGAACTGGAAATCCAGAAAGATTAAGGGAAGGGGCATTTATATGACTGCTGTCCCATGGCAATGGTCTCAACTGTAGTTGCAGGCACAGTTGAGATCAACTGCACCAATTCAGCAGGAGCAGTGTACCTGAAACCTCCTTCTGAGCATGACCCCTCCCTTGCTTAAGGTGACAGTAGTTTACTGTGTTCCCCAGCACCATAACACAAGCGTTGACTCAAGTTGACTGGAGCCCTTTTTCTCCTGTTTGTCTCTGTGCCTGTCTCTGGGAGATGGAGCCGATGGGCCTGTTGCTTCTTTTCTCCTAAGT
This sequence comes from Astur gentilis, assembly GCF_929443795.1. Lineage (NCBI taxonomy): Eukaryota > Metazoa > Chordata > Aves > Accipitriformes > Accipitridae > Astur > Astur gentilis. Next base: position 15,839,384 of record NC_064913.1, read on the forward strand.
ATCAGACCAGGTCTGGTAGCTGTTGTAGAAAGATCCCTGTCAGTGTGTGTTTCTGGCATCGGCCATTCTTGTAAATTGCTAACAACTTTCTAGAGTACTAACCCAGCCCTAACCATTAATCATTTCCTCACAGGTACGAGTATGAAACTGGAAGGGAATCTGCACTGGAGATGATTGCGTACCTCCTTGACATGTTCCCACAGGTAACAAGCGCCCCTTGGTGTTCCAAGCATCAAGCAGTTACTGTGGCTTGCAGTAACAGCATTTTCAGAGCAGTTTATTTTGGGAGTACTTGGTAGTTCCTATTATCTCTTACCGTGAGCAGAACGTTCACTTATCTCCAAAGAACCTGGCTTTGCTCCAAAAGAGAAATGACATGCTGGAAAGTCTGCAGTACTTCTTTATCTAATGTGCTCAGTCTGCAAGTAAAATAAAGCTCTGTCAGCTGGAGTTTAGATAAACTTGATGGTGATTTATGCCAGGAAGAAACACAACCCGCTTAGGAAATGGGGTATGAATAAAAAGTGAAGTCTAGAGTTTTTTCATTGTGGGGTTTTTTTTCAACATTCATGAGGGATGTTGTTGATTGAACTGGTATGGATGTACCACATCTGTTTTGTTGGCCTAACTGGAGAGGGAGGACTTCTCAGTGGACTAGATCAAAATGAAAGCTGAAAAATAACCATGCATCTATGCAGGATAACATATGCAAAATGCTAAGCTGCCTTGAAGCTCTGCAGCTGGAGCTTGACTGATCATTCAGGAGACTGAGGAGTGCAATCAGGCAAGAATTTGGGAGGAAGGAAGAGAAATTCTGCACAGTGGGCTGTGCTTCACCACTGCCTGATTAGATTTAGTATCTCAACTTAGTTCCCATCAACTCTGTAAAGTAGCAGGAGCTGCTATCTCTGAAAGAAGGGCCTTTGGGCTGATTGCTGCAGTGCTGAGGGACTTAAGCCTGTTTCAGTGAGAGTTAGGCATAAAAATGCCCTCTAAGGTTTGACAAGTTGCTGTCTCAGGGACATGTTATCAAATCGGAGTCAGAGCAGGGCTGAGGCTGCTGTACACTCCCTGCATGCTCCAACAACTGGATCATCTCCTCCTTTCAGTTCACCTGCCTTGATGTGGACCCCAGTCAGGGCTGACATTGTTCCTGTATGCAGTGCAACTAACACCCCTCTTCCCCTTTCAATGCCAGGAGCTCCCTGGGGATGTGTGGTTGACTAATGGTTGTTTCTTTCTAGGATCTCCTCCACAAATACTGCGGGCTGTTTTTTCTCTCTCTTTGTATGATGATGATAAATGATGACTCTGCCAAATGCAAAAAGATGGCGGCTTTGACGTGTAAATCTCTCCTCAGTAAGATAAACAATGAAAAACAAGATCTGATGTTTTCACTGGTCACAGAGTGGTTTCACAGCAAGAAGGTATTCTTTGGTCTTTTCACTGACCAGGTCTGGACTCTGTTTGGGGGCTGATTGAGATTAAGTGAGAGATTGCTAATACCAGGTCTAGTGCATTGGTAGGTTCAGTTATGCCTGACTTAGTAGTTTTAGGAAAGGAGTATGAGCAAGATTCAGCTTAGAATAAAAGCTCTTTAAAGCTATGCTCAGCACCATAGCTCTTCCTAGTAAGAGAGGAAGAAATGATACAGCTTCATATAGCTGCACGAATGCAGGAAACTGCTCCTGCTGTCGGTCAGCCTACAGACTTCCCAGCTGCATTGCGCTGCTTTCTAACACTTTCTCTGTTGGGTCAGGTATTTCACCAAGTGCAGTCTTTGCTCAGGTTAAAGGTTTGAGCAAATTCCTTAAAGCTCTTCTGATCCCAGTAATTGGGCTTTTGTGCTGTCTTTAGCTCAGACTTGCTTCATTCTGTCGCCAGCAGCTGGAAAGTGGCAAACCTAGTCTTACAGATCTCCCGTTTTGATCTGGGTGCCTGGATGTTTAGTTATTCTCAAACTGGACATGGGTTCTGTCTCTCTACACTAGTGGAGTAAGTGTTCTTCAACACTTCATCCTTTTCATCCCTAATATGTTCAATTCTGGTTTATAGCTGTGAGCCGCCTGTTGCGTTGTGAAGAATCAAAGAGTGCAAAGTAGCCCCCAGAGCTTTGCAGCTGGGAACCGGGCTGGAAAAGGTCTTTTGGCATTCAGTTTTGGGGTGTGTTTTCAGGGATAACTTGTGCTGCCAGGTGCTTTTTTCCCTAGCTGGCAGCATCTCCTTTTTCAATAGTACTCTGAAAACCAGCTTCTCTTAAGATACTGTTGCTACAGGCAAAAGCACGGGTTGCTACCAGCTCCTGCACGTGGGAGCTGCAGGATTTGATGATCAAGAAGTAACAACGTGTGTTATTCTTTCTTTTGGCAGAGTTTACACAGGAGGTTGGCTGCCCAGGCATGTGGTTTATTTGTTGAAGTGGAGGGAGTAATGTTTGAACGGCGGCTTGAAGCTGTCCTTAGCTTGATTGAAAAAGAAATCAACCCAATTAAATTTGAACACGTAAGTCATTTTTTCCCATGTGTGAGGTTTGGGGAAAGACAATTAAGAAAATGGAAAAAGGGAATAAGTGGGGGAGAGACTTACTGTTGGAACTACTGTTTGGGACAGAGGAAAGACATGAAACACACACATTTGTTCTGAAGGGGACCTCACTGACCTAGAACCACATTTTTTGTCTGTAAGCCCAAATTTGATGTCATGTGTCACAGCAGAAGGGGCAAAGGAACTTTGCAAAGCCACCTGGGCTGAGCCTGCAGCCATAACCAGCAGATATATTGCTCTTTGCCCCAGCCTTTATCAAGATCTCTGTGGGTGCAAGGGGTTCTTGAGACAGCCCTCGAGGTTCAGGCTTTTAGCTTACAGCATGCAGCAGTATGTATGTTGAGGTAGGTTTCCCTGCTTCTGGTCTTTCCTGCAGTGGCAGGAGAGAAAGATCTTCTGTTTTTTGTGTAAAGTGGAGTTACAAAAAACACCGTCAGAAAGAATGGCAGGTTGCGCAGGTAGCACTGGGATGGGTTAGAATCTGTTTAGTTGGAAAACAGCCTGACGATCACACACAAACATCCATTTAACTGGGAAACGTGTCTGCTAGCTGCAGAGGTTTGTGTAAGCGTGGGAGGTCAGGAGTGCATTGCTTGTGATTTTCTGCATTGTTCAGTGTTGTCTACAGCTTTAACTTTCAAAGGAGTTCCCTTCCTGTACTTCAGACTGTGGTTTTGTTTTATGGAAAATCTTTTTCGTGCACATGATTAACTCAGAATAAGATTGAGTAAGGCCGATTGAATAAGGCTGCCTCAGATTCTGCTTGATGTGATAATCCCAGAGGGATCCCAGTCACTGCGCCTGGGGAGTGGCCGTGTGTTACTAATGTGCAACACGCTGAACAAGAGAGACGAGCCTCGGGGTATGTAAATTGGCAAGAGAAGAAAATAAAATACCTGCAGTGAGGAGAAATTCAATGTAATCACCCCCTGTGCTGTGACATGTAGGTAAAGCACTGACTAGTTATAAAATAAAGCCAGCTGGTGATTGCAGGCAGGGTGAGGACCTGAAGGCAATTTAGTAAAACACGGTGCACAGATTGTCATAACAAATGTGGGGCTTCCCAGATGACACAGGCAAATCTGAGCTCATCTTGGCTCTAATGAGAATCAAGCGTGCACAAATACATGTATAGATGTCAACAATATACATTCAGTGTGTGCTTGCTTATATTTAGAAAAGTAAGAGTTTGTTACAGTAACATCTGTATAAAAAGCAAGAATGATTGTAGTAATAATCTGCAGAGGTTCAGTCTCCAGAGGAAGTACTTCAGTGGAGCAGCTTCTCTTCTGTTTATTTTGGGAATTGGGTACAAGTCAGTCTTCTCTTTCTTGGCGGGGTTGATCTAAACTTTATCTAGTAGGGTAAATAAGCACTGTCTTCAGGTTCTCATAAGCATCTTTCTTGACTTGCTGATTTTATTAGATAACTGAAGAGGAGGAGGAGAAGGCTGCAGACAGGCTGCTATTCAGCTTTCTTGTGCTGGTAACAAAGTTAATAACAGAGTGCAACTTGATTCAATTAACCAAGAACAGTGATGTTGTGAGCAATATCTGGGGTAAGTATCAAGAATTATTACAGCTGTGTTACAGGGAAGATTCTTTGTGTGCCATCTGGTTTTTCACACCCTAATACAAACAACTGAACTGTGTCATACAAGGTTTGCATGCTGCAAAATGCTAATACGTGGCAGTTATTGGGCAGTGAAAGAGAAGATGTCAATGGAAAAGGTTACATGGTTGATGAAAACAACACGCCCTCAGTCTTAGTTGCTGGGAAGTATTTACTATTATCCCAAGAGGAAATAGTTGCAAACTATTGCATGTTTGACCATAATTACATCCTCTTGGATGAAAATGTTCAGTTCTCCTGGGAAGATGAGATTTTCTTGATGAGATCATACATACCAGCCAGCAAGCAACGACACATTGTAATAGTGCTGTAAATACTGTGCATCTGCTGGAGGTGTTAAGGCCTGGAGGTCATTGCATTCAAGCAATTTCCCCATGAGTGAGATTGTACAATGTCAGGCTGGCTTATTGGCATTTTGTTGCCTTGTTTTTAATTGCTTCATTTGCTGCTATTAGAAGGCCTGGGTCTGGCTGGTTAATGTCTTTGAAGAGTTCAGCCTGCCAGGTGCCTTTAGTGAGATGAGAGAACCTTTGTAAGTCCTGGGTTGCTGGGTGATGTGCAGCTTGGATAGAGGTGAGACAAGAGGGCAACTCCATCTGTTCTCTGAAGCATCCTCATCCTCCATCCAGGGGTTTGATCTGACCATCTGCAGCAGGGCCAGTTCACCTGAGTCTCACAGCAGCCAGTCCCCCGATGGCTGCCCAGTCACGGGCAGATGAGCTGTGGCACTGAGTCCCGGAGGGGACCACAGTTGCTGCAGAAATGTGACTTGTCAGCCAGAATCAGAGCAACTGTCTTTTTGAGCCGTGCCCACTTTTCCTGCCCAATTGCCATTGCTTTCCAGCAACGGCCCTGTCTTGAGATGGTTGGAAGTGCTGTGGGTGCATTCAAGAACGCCTGGTCACCGTGGGGACATTTGTCTACCTGTAGTTTTTTGCCACTTTCTGGCTGGATAGAGTTGCCAAGAAGTCTTTGATTATGTTCTGAGCAGATGAGCACAGCTCATTTCCTTCACCTTTTTATTGTAGCATGTGCTTGGAGGGACCTGGTTCTTCTTCTGCTCTCACTGGACCAGCTCCTGTGCTGAAAGAGGTTTTCTTTCCCCCAGGTCATGTCCAGTCTCACCTATGGTATCCTCACAGCTGGGTCTGGCTGACAGCTACTGAGATCTTTGGCTTGTTGTTTGCATCCAATAAGCCAGAAGATCTTGTCAACAAGTGGAAGGAAAGAAAGGCAGGAAAGAGGAAAAAGACGTCAGTAGAGCTGTCTGCATCCACAGTCTTCTTGACTGCTGAACTGGACAAAAAGGTAATGAGGTCTGTACCACTCCTTCCACCCCACCTGTGCCTATTCCCTGGCTGGGACATAAAAATAGTAGTATAGTTTGGCACGCACATTTCTCTGTTAGTTGTTTGTCTGCTGCCTAATCCTGATCACTTAAAGCATTTGAGGAGGTGTCTCTGCTGCTGGGAGGGGGCTTCTCTGGGCTTTTATTCTCATCAGCACAAAGATTCCCCTCTAGGCTGCAAGATGCAGGCAGAAGGTGTGCTGAGCCGATCCCTTGGCCTCTCCCAGGAACCACCTTTGGTGACTGCGAAACACTGCTTTGAGTTTCTGCTACTGGCTCCCTTTCATAGAGTAATTTCCTTCTCCTTTTTCCTCTCCCCAGATGAAGGAACTCGCGTTTGCATTCTGCCATCAGCTGCAGTCCAAGTTCCTGGACCTGTCTCTGGGAGAGCAGGTGAGAGCAGGAGCGGGTCTGGGGCTGCAGGAGAGCACAGAGCCAGCCCTGGCCCATGAGGGAGTCTTGTGTCCTAGTCAGGACAGCAGTGCTGTGGGCTGGTGGTGGCTCAGGGCAAATACACAGTGCAGGGCCAGCTGCTCCGTGTGAAGGCATCTGAGCAGGTGCATGTCTTGAAGGGGCCCAGAAAAGTCCCTCTCGTGTTGTCAGCCTGCTGGAAGGGCTGAGGGGTGGCGGGGACAGAGAAGGGAGGCACCATGCAGGGCAGGACTGGGGTCCCTTCTGTTGGGGAGAGTCTGGCTCTGCAGTCTGGACTGGAGCAGGTTGGGCAACCATATCTGGGAGCAGGGATCCAGATCGCTGGTGCTGGTTGCCTGCAGCTGCACTGGAGCCCTGGCTGTTTGCTGGGAGCATTTAGTCCAGCTTTACGCTGTTGCTTGAAGGTCTGACTCCACCGTGAACCTGGTCAGAGATTTCCTTGTGGAGACCCAGGTTGTGCCAGAGGTGGAGAAGACAAAAGGAGCAGCCCTGCCTCAGGAAGTGCTGGAGCCCAAAAGTCACAGTAGCTCATGGGGAAAGACTCCCAAACTGCAGGAGTATACTGAGGTGGGCTTTCCTGTTAGGAGCAACATGCTCTGTCCTGTGGCTGGGACAGCAGTGGGTGAAGTCATTACAGCCTCCTGGGTTGGCAGATTCCTCTTTCAGATCTAGTCTTGGCTCTTACATACGCTGGTGCTGACAATGAGGGAACCCACAGTGACTGAATACTCTGTTTTTGCACTTCAGGTTATAAAGAATTTGCTTTTTGTGGCCAAAGTCATTTACTTGCTAGCCCCTGCCTCAGAAGAAGGTAAAGAGGCTGAAGGAGAACACGGCTGTGAAGTGGAAGAGCAGGAGGCCTCAGAAGATGAGGAAGAGAAAGACATTTCTGCTCAAGGAGAGGCAGAAAGAGAGGACACAGAAGAGAAAGGCCAGCCAGCCACATTGCTGTGGTTAATGAAGAAGCTCTCTCTCATGGCAAAGCGAGAAGCAGCATATTCCCCTAAGGTGCCTTTGAAGGTAAGAACAGGGTTAGACTGACTGCTTTTGATGTGGTAGACACTTCCACAGGAGAGTGTTGCTCTGGCTCTTTGCTTCCAGGGGACCAGCTGCAGAGGGTGCTGGGAGCTGGCACTGAAGCAAGGATTAGTAGGTGCCAAAGAAACAAGCATTTCAGTTTGGGATTCTCAGGAAAGGCTTGTGCCACTATGCGTCTCCTTGCTGATGCTTCCAGCCTTCTTGTGGGGTGGTGGAAGGGTGGTAAACCCCCAGGCACCAAGCTGCAGGGGACAGAGCACTGTCTTTCAAAGCCCAAGAGTGCTAAGTTGATGCAGGCAGGGGAATGGCAGTGTGGAGTTACTTGCTAGAAGGGGAGGGTGTGGGAGAGTGTGAGGAAAAGCACTGTGGTTCCCTGTGGTGCAGAGTTGGAGAGGTTGAGCTTTCATGTCTTCAGCTGCCTCAGTAGAGGACAGTGAGAACAAGCCCGTTGTTCAAACCGTTAACAGCTGCCAACGCAGCGGAGTCACAGCTCACACACATTTACTGGTCCCGTGGGGTTGTGTCTCATCTAAAGGCTGTACTTGGTTGCAGTAAGAGCTTGTAACAGCAGTGAGTTTCTGACTCAGGTGTCTGAAACCACACCTTGTACATTGAACAGTGATGCGCAGCCCTCCTGCAGCAGCTCAGTTAGGCACTGTCCTTCCAACCTTCCTTACTTCATGTCCCACACGCTCATTTTCAGAGAAGCTGCATCTTTAAGTTCCTGGGAGCAGTCTCGGTGGATCTGGGGAAAGACAGGATCAAGCCGTACCTTCCAACAATTCTCACCCCTCTGTACAGGGAGCTGAACAGCACCTATGCGGAGCAAGGTAAGTGATTTCCCTCACAAAGACTAGCAAAGAGGAAAGCGTGTCAGACCTCTGCCTTGGCACAAACACCGCCCGTCATTCCTTTTGTCTGTTGAGGCATAGATGTCGTAATCAGTGAATTTCACCTGTTTGTAGTCTAACGTATCAGGAAAGGAGGAGAGTGTATGATAGCTGAAAGAAAAATCTATGTGTTGACAAAGACTGGAATAAAGTTAGGCAGGCTCCCGCATGCAAGTGAGTAAAGCCTGAGTATGTGATGTAGTGGAAAAAGCTCAGTACTCGTAGGTGGACTCGTGGTGGCAGACTTGTGGAGTCCTTGCTGAGGAGTGGAATGGAGCATGGCTCTTCAGGAAGTCAGAACAAGACTTGTCAAGCATCATTATTTTTGCATTGCCGTATTATATCTGCTGTGAGGCTTCGGGGCATGAAGATCCATGCCCTGGGGTTAGAACTGTGTTTCAGTTTTAATGTAACGCAGGGTATGTCTTATGGCAGCTTGTGTTACAGTAGAGCAAGGAACTGTACAAGTTGGAATTGCCAGTTCGGTGGTGGTTGCTTGATGTCTTCCCCAAGCTCCCCCTTTTGAAATAAGAGAAAATGACCTTTAGCGTGTGGCACATGTGCACAGTGACTGAAAGAAAGGAACCTCTGCAGGCAGGGGAGGAGAGCTGTCTGCTGTGGGAATGCAGCAGGGGCTGTGTGCGGGCAGGTGTATGCCTGCGGAATGGTGCGCAGAACTTCTCCCTTCCTCCTGAATGAGTCCAGGTCGCTCTGTTCTGCTAGACGCTACCTGAGCAACAACACTCGTTTCTCCCTGGAGATCTACGTTTGTTTAAAAGATCTTAAGAAGCTGTGCCTGGTGGGGGAAAGACAAACCAACTTCCCATTTAACACGAGGGACTCTTGGCTTAGGAGCAAGACACTGGTGTTAGGTAGTTCATGAAAATATGTTAAGTCCAGCAAAATCCAATGTCAGGAAAAGAACAGACAACAAACCAAAAAAAAAAGATTACTGTAAGTCTGTGGTTTGTATATGCCATGAAAATCCAGTGTGCAGCACTGGGTCCCCACATCTCAGAAAGGATACAGAAGAACTGAAAAAACTTGGAGTGCAGTCACAGTGTTCTAGGTAAGGAACAGCTGCCTTGGCTATTATTTTTTTTTTTTTTTTTTTAGCTAAGCAAATAAGAAGAGATTTGGAAAAGATATGGTAGAAATTGACAGTATCATGAGTGGATAAAGATCAACTTTTTGCTTTTTCCACCAGCACAAGAAGCAGGAGCCTTCAAATGATTTTTCAGAGTAACTGCAGAGATGGTTTTTCACATGATGGGGGCTGTAGACCCAGGGAACTTGTCACTGAAGGATGTGGAGGCGAGCAGCTTACAAAAGCTTCTCTGGAGGCTGTATAAGCACGTAGAAGAGGGATCTGTTGGAAGACTGAGGGAAACATTTGCCCTGCTCTCACTTTTCCCTTAGCATCTCTTTGTGGCCTTCCCCCCCCCAGTATATTTTTTTCAGTGATTGTAGTTAATACATTGTAATTAACCAGTGATCCTAACCATTCAGCCAGGCCTTACTGTGCATACTGGGCAGAGATGCTGACTGACAAGGCTGGAATCATTTTTATTTCCAACAAAGCCTATTCCAGAAGAGCCCTGGTGGCTATACACTTTTAATAACCTCTGGGATTCCATTATCCTTTTGAAAAAAACTCTTGCTTCTCAGAAACGTTATTTTTTGTTTGTCTGTGTAAAGGGCCCCTTGTGGTCCTCTGGGAAGGCTGGTGAAGAACGAGCAGATTTCACAAGCGCCCTTGCTCTGGTCTCTACAGCATATTGGGCAAGACAAATCAGTATAGTCATCTTCCAGTAAAGAAAGGGGAATCCCTACTGGGCTCTTGGCTTTCACTCCATATGCTGAAAAGATTAAGCAAGTTCATTTTGTTTTATTAGATCCAACACTGAAGAACCTCTCCCAAGAAATCATAGAACTGCTCAAGAAGTTAGTTGGACTGGAGGCTTTTTCGCTTGCCTTTTCTTCTGTGCAGAAACAGGCCAATCGGAAAAGAGCCATGAGGAAAAAGCAGAGGGCGTTGCAGGTAAGATTCTGCTTTCTTTTCTGGGAAAAATAAATAGGGTTTCTCTGAAGGCTTGAGCTTGAAGAAGAACTTCATCCTGAATTGGGACAGTTTCCTTGTTTCATTTCCAAAACTCCACAAGAAACTGTTTTAAGCTCAGCCCCTTGGGCAGGTTCTGGCTGACAGTGCACTGTGCTTTCCCGCTTGCCCGAAGAGCGGAGGTAAACTGGGGCAGAGCAGCTGGAATCCCCTCAGTTTTGAGGAGCCCGAGAAAACCTGTGCATTGTCTTACCAGTCACCAGTTTCTTAGGAAGTACCTGATGTTTACAGGGACAGTTGTTCGTTTAGCTGCAACAAACAAATATGTTCTTTTTCACTAGACTGTAGCAAACCCTGACATTGCTGCAAGGAGGAAGCTGAAGAGACATAAGAATAAAGCAGAAACCAGGAAGAGAAAAATAGAATCCCTGCGCCCTACCTACAAGGCCAAGAGACCTCGAAGTCATGCGGTGAAAGATTTAGCAATGGTGGAATGAAAAGGCTTTTTCCTTCCTTGAGGATTAATTTATAAAGAGTAATTTCAAGCTAAAGAACTACTTACTGTTTTTAAAAGAAAAAGAATTTACATATTTTAATTATATTTATTGGTATTTTTTCATGTCCTCTTTGTCATCTAGGATCTTAACTAAAAGCTTTTCAATTTGTGTATTTACCACAGCATGTACAGATGAATGGACAACCACCATGATCTTTTATATAAAATTTTACTTCATTTTTAAAAGATAGGTTATGTGATGACTGCGTTTGTGCCTGTGCACATCCTAGCTCCTGGAGAGAAAACAATCTGCCTCACGACTTTGATTCGTCTTTCAGTTTCTGCAGCTATACTGAGCGACTTAACTGTCATTTCTGGATGAGCTGAGAGTATAGGAATAACAGCTTATAAAGGTGGAAGTTAAATCCAGATTGTGGCCCTGGCACATCAGGGCTGTAGGTGGCTATTGAAGACATTTATTTTCCTCTCAGAAAACCAACACTATGTTAACAGCTAGGGCTACGCTAATTATCTCTGTTGCTGTCCTTCACTCTGAACAGCACATCGATGCTGAAGGATTCTGAGGCATAACAGCAGCAGCTTCAGGAGGCTTCCTTAACTGTTCAGCTACATGGCTGTTCGTTGGTTAGAACTGGCAGCAGCCGGACTTGTTTCTGTAAGTGAGCAGCCTTTAGCAAAGCAACACACCTATGAGTACAGCTGACAGTTCCAGATTTTATTAGTGTTTTAATTACATTAATATCATAGCCACTCAAACTTAAAACCACCAAAGGGGGGGGAGGGACACACACAAAAACCCCTTTCCCAGCCAGTAAGACTTCTATACAAATTAACGTAAGTACATCTTTTTTAAACAAAGAAAGAAATGGAATATCATACTGTACACAGACATTCACTTGGTTCAGTTTTACAATCAAGAGAGGCATCCATGTTACAGGAGTCAAACTCAGATCTGTCCTATTTACAAGCATTTGTGGCCTGAAAATACCTGTCTGCAGAAAGAAGGATGGTTGTTGGATATAGCTGAAACTTCCTTGCAGTGGTCAGCTTTGTATCACTGCCTGCTCTTCAAGGCCTCCACCAGCCTAGGAAAAAGGTTAAGTCACTTTACTGGAAAATCATTTCAATTATGTTGAAATACTTTCAGGAGAAAGCTACTCTTTCTTCTAATATGGACTCTTGTCTTTTATGTCAGACAGACCTTCTACCGATCCAGTCTTCAAAAAAAAACCCCCAAAACCTAAAACCTGTAACAGCTATTTTTCTAATGAAGGTAGGATAACAAGACTGTTACTCACCACTCCATTGCTTCATCAAGCCCTGTGCCTTTAGTCGCGGAGGTTTTGAATATCTGCCATTTTCGGTCCTTCAAAGCCGGTAAGCCAAGGGCATTTGCCATCTCTGTGGGAGTCATGGCCTGTTCCATGTCCTGCTTATTTGCAAACACCACCAAAATGGCTTTCTTCAACTCTTCTTCCTAAAAAAAGCAGAATCATACAGGTTGTTAAAGAGACTTTTATTGAATTTATTTAAGCAGAGAAAATCCATAGAATGAAAAGAAGCTTCAGCAGCTCTCATAATGATTTTCAGTTTTCTGATTTTTGTTTTTTACAAAATTCTTCAGTGAAAGAATGGTACTTACTTTCACTTCCAGCACAATACCACATAGGAGCAATTTCAAAATATGGCTATTTATGCCTGTTACATTATGAAACAAGCTGGTAGTTGGATTTAACAAGGCCTATCACAAAACTTGCAGGAATTCGGGGGGGGGGGGGGAGCAAGTTTTGCTCAGCTCATCTTCTTGCTCATATTACCCTGTTCTACATATGTATGTTCTTCAGCTTCAGAACACACACAGTAGGATACTAATTACTGTTAAGCCTTCAGGGCCTGACTTTGCCACTGCTGAAGTACCGAGCAGCTGTCCTTGCCAACAGATAAATTTTCACACGAGCAAAAGGCTACAGACAAATGCAGACAATGCTGCACAAAACTGAAACATCTGCAGCGTAGTTAGTGTTTTTCAGTCAGAAGTGTTGCACAGGCCTATTCTAAGGGCTGAAGTTTCAACAGTGAAGTTGAGCTTCGCTTGATTCGCTGAATCAATATCACATTTGCTCCAAAAAAAAATTTCATTTCAGTTGCTGTTCAACTGGTACAATGTCATCATCCTTGTTTTCTTACCTCTAACATAGCAACAAGCTCTGATTTTGAAGTGCCAATTCTGTCTCGATCGCAGCTGTCAACTACATAAATGACTGCGTCTGTATTTGAGTAGTAACACCGCCAATAGGGCCTGCAGAAGAAAGATAAGTTCCAGTCATATCATTTGCACTTTTAGCAGTGCTTTTTAGCCAGATAATGAAAACCAGATTACTCGGAGAAAGTAAAAACTGTCTTTGGGGTGAAAGGCCCCAGGAAGCAAGGAGAAGATATCTTCAAGAGGCTACAAAATGGAACAGACAGTACAAATACTTTCAATAGCAGAAAAAAAAAAAATAACAAGCAGCTTGAAAAGAGGGGAGGACAGAAGTTCTGGAGACAGATTCATTTGGGACTCAGCCTGCAGGACATCAGGTCCATAACTGAGGGACAGCGAAACAAAAAGCTTAAATGCAAGCTTCTGCCATAGATAAACATGGTCACCAAAGTACAAACAGAGAAATCTTAAATGACTAATTTATACAGGCAAGTAATCAACAAGGATCAAAAAACCCTACGTTTTTCAGAATTACCTTTCTTACTGAAGCTAAAAACAGAAGGAACCTGCACCTTACTAACTGCACCTTACTTATTAACCTAACTACACTGCACCTTACTACCTGGCATGCAGAAAGGAATCACAAAGAGATCATACAGGGCTACTGAAGAGATCACTGCAATTATGCATATAATGAGTCATTACAAAACTTGCAAAGCTAAATTCAACCTAATACCCAAATTCAACTTCCTAGCTTTGCATTCCTAAGAATATTTAAGTATCTTTTTAGGTTTCCATCACTTCCTTCTGTCTCAGAATGCTACACAATTGCCTACTACACAAGCAAGCTCATTTTGCAAAGCAAAACTGCATACAAGTGAAAACAGCCACTTGTTCCTTTCCAATCTGTAGTCCAAAACAGGTTTTACTAACTGAATTCTGTCAGATCAAAGTGCTCTTCTGATGCTGGGCTGTTTTTAAACCTTAACCAATTTTCCAAACGGCCAGCTGTGAGAATTCCAAGAACTTAGCACTTTTTAGAGAATTTTGATTATATCTTTTAAAAGAGATCCATTACCTTATGCTTGTCTGTCCTCCCAAGTCCCAAACTTGAAATTTCAGATTCTTGTATGTCACTGTCTCAACATTGAAGCCAATGGCTGAAATAAAGTTAAACAGTTTCACTGTTGGCGATTTTTCTTTATATTTCTGAAGAACATTACAGCAGTTACTTAGTTTAAAATTTTCAGGCCTGAAAATTCTCTGTAGCTACATAACAAAGTTCATGCCCTTTGAGAAGTTAGCCCAACAAACATTTATGGCTCAAAATAATGCAGTTAAGTTTTTTCTTTGAATGATAAAAACCACATTGTAAACATACTGTAGGTTTGTAACAAATGCTAAGGTTGTTAAAAATCAACAGAAGCCTGCCTGAACTCACCAAAAGAAACAGAGCAAGGGTTAAGGGAATGGTGGCCTGGTTTGATAACCAAGTACATAACTGACAGTAATAGAACACTAAGGAACATGTCCTTCCTGTCAACACCAGATCTGCGCTCTCCTAAGACCACAGCAGAACAAACTTCTCAGCAGAAGACTTGACGCTGTGGTATCTGGAAGATGGCAATAAGGTTACAGCACATCATGTATGCCTTCCTTCTCCTGCCGACCCAGAGAAACACAACACAGGGAAGTAAACGATGGATGCAAACTGCCTAAAATTTATGGAGGCTGAAATAAGCAAAACCCTAGGGCAAAAGGATTATAGCACAGCAAACTGCTAGCTTCTTTTAAAAGGTGAAAAAGACGACTAAAGTCAGTTTATCATGGCCATTCAGGAGGAACCCAAGAGACATGACAGGGACTCAAAAGCCAAGTGTCCCTTGTCCTTCATGTTACACAGAGCGATCCTGGCCAGACCACTTCGGCACATGCATCTGGGTGTTCGCAATAGGTGAGTATGGCTGCATAAACACTAAGACAATTGGTGAAACCAGTTCCATTTTTTAAATAAGCATCATCTCCTTCCATGAGATCTCGCATTGAGTTTTGTTACACCTTCTACATAATGTAAACCACCTGATTTCTTCTTCTCTGCATTAAACAGAAATGTTGATATAACAAACTGAAGACCCTTGTCAAAAAAAAAGAAATTAAATGGGTACGACTCACTGACATCATCCTATGTAAATACTTTTTTGTACAGTAATAATGATCTCTGGAGTTCACATTATAGCTATATTTAGAGACAAAAGACTTATACAGTCAACAGTTACCATTCAACCTATGAAGAAAAGCCTGCCAAATCATGGTAACAATCTTAAGGTCAAATATTTTTTGCATTCGGTAGGGCAGCATAAAATATTCCTTTATGCAGTATTCCTATAGCACACTGTAATACTGTTATGCAAGAAAGTTCTTAAATACAACAGTGCAAGGCTCCCACAACGTAAGGTCCTTTTGTTTACGACAGAAGCGTGTAGCAAGTTCAGCTGACAAAGCTCACGGGTTAGAGTTACAGGCAAATTGGCTTTTTTCACTAAGGGACTTATCACTTACTCGGAATGGTGGTAACAACTTCTCCAACTTGTAACCTGTAGAGAATGGTTGTTTTTCCTGCTCCATCCAGTCCCAGGATGAGAATCCTCATCTCCCGAGTTCCAAACAAACTGGAAAAGATGGTAGAGAAAAAGCCCCCTACAAAAATCAGAACAGAAAGATGTTTCAGTGTCAGTTAATAATATGGAGGATATGGAAAGGCAGACAGATTGACCCCATTTCTTACTGAGCAGCAATATGTTGCTTTTCTCCAGTGAAAACAGACAAGTTCAGGTTGTGGCCTAGCTATCCGTGTGCTGAACCACGTTGTATTTCCCTGGGTTTATGCTGCTATTTTATGGTGGCTCAATCCAGCAAAATCATGTTGCAGCAGCATCAAGCTTCCTCATTGTGGTTAGGATTTTTTTTTCCTTTTCTCTCATGTACCAAAATCTGAGCCAACTTCTTTTTTGTTTGTATTGGACTCTATCTTTTCAATGCAAGGGACTATACAAGGACATGCTGAAGCCTGAAAGAATTCTTCCTGATGTTTATGGTCTCCCACAGGACCATCCACCACTTCTTTTTTCTTAAAATGAAGTATAAATCAGTAGGTACATGTCAAATCACAGTCCATTACAAACTATGAAGCTGCACTAAATTAAGTATGTTAATGCTACAGAGAAGTCTAGGAGCTGCCCCCCCCCATTTTTTTTTTTTTTTTGAAACTGGCTTGCCCCAACATCTTTTATCCTTTAAATGCATGTAAAAGTGCTTGTGGCCAGACTAATACCTGATTTATACCTATTAGATGTTTAAGTGTGGAAAGAATACTAACATTCCAAGCCAGTAACAATGACATTTTTTCCAATGGTTTTTATAACAAATATATCAAATACTACATAATAATTTTTCAAGTCCACCTAAACCCTGTAAAAGGTAATGAAACACCACGTGAGCTAGAATCACATTTGATAAATGTATCGGAGAAGATTTGCAACCAAAATCTTATCTAAAGAGGCATTGATAAAAATTATTGCCTCTGTCTGCCTTTCTAGGCATCTGTGATGCCTTTCTAGGCATCTGTGATGCCTTTCCAGGGAAAGGAGGGACCAATGTGCTGCGTGCTTATGCATAAGGAGGAATTCAAACAGATAACAGGTTGCTTTACTTCTTCTAAGCCCATCCCATCCCAGAAGCCATGCACAGTACAGACCTGGAAAACAAAGGGAAGGCGTAAGGGACCAGGCGTTGCTGGTTTGCAGAGTGCTGTGCAGGGCACTGTTCACTGTGAGACGGGCACATAACCTTTACAGAACTGAGCTGCAAAAGGGATTTCGACAGCAACATTTCAAGTAGAAGGGTAGCGTGCGATACATGGAGGCCTAAGAGATGGTAACTCTTTCCTCTGTCAGTAACTCTGCTTACTGTCAGGCACCTCCCATTCCCTCTTTTTATATTCCAGTATGCTTTTCCTACACATCCTGGTTTTGGCTAGGATAGAGGGGATTTTCTCCCTAGTAGCTGGTACGGTGTTATGTCTTGGATTCAGTATGAGAAGAATGTTGATAACACACTGATGTTTTCATCAGCGTTCCAGTGTTTAGACCAAGTCAAGGATTTTTCAGCTTCTCGTGCCCAGCCAGCAAGGTGGCTGGAGGGGCACAAGAATTTGGGAGAGGACACAGCCAGGACAGCTGACCCAAACTGGCCAAAGGCGTATTCCATACCATGTGGTGTCATGCCCAGTATATAAACTGGGGGGAGTTGGTTGGGGGGGATCGCTGCTCGGGAACTAACTGGGCATCGGTCATTGAGTGGCGAGCAACTGCATTGTGCATCGCTTGTTTTGTACATTCCGATCCTTTTATTGTTCCTGTCGTTTTATTACGGTTACCGTTATTAGTTTCTTCCTTTGTGTCCCACGAGGCCGCTCTTCTCTCAGCCCACGAGTTTCACCCTTTCCCCTCCGCTCTCTCCCACCGAGGGGGCGGCGGGGGGGCCGCCTGGCGCCGACTTTCCGTCGGGGGCGACGCTGCCTCAGACACGGCCTCCCCCCGGGACACAACCTCCCCGTCCGTCACCTCAAACCTCCGACACCGGGCCCGGCCCGCCTGCCCCGCCGCTGTGTCCCCCCCATCCCGTCCCCTCACGGCTCCACAGGCCGCCGGCGGGAAACGGCCCCCACACGGACGGGCCGCCGCCTCCCCGCTCCGCTCCTCTCCTCTCCTCACCCATGCCGAGCCGCTGGACGCCGCGGGCTCCTCCACCCGTCCCCGCTCCGCTCCGCCGGCCCCGCCGCCGCCCGGAGGCTCCACGTCGATCGCCGCGGCGAGTAAACGAGGCGCTTCCCCCTCCGCCGCCGCCTCGCCGTTTCGACACGGAGCCCGGACGAGACAGCGGCCAGGAAGGGAAGGGCCGAGCGCCGGGCTTCCCTTGCCCTCCCCTGCGCGGATCCAGCCGGGCGGGAAGGAGTAAAGGGAGGAAAGATTTAAAAAAAAAAAAAAAAAAAATAATAATAATTAAAAGAAAAAAGAAAGCGTGGCGAATCTGCGGCGAAGGAAGCGCGGGGCTGAGGGGAGGGGCGGGGCTTCCGGCTTCCCGCTTCCCGCCCGCCGGCGCTTCAGGCCGCCATTAAGGCGAATCAATAACGGCGGCCCAGCGCGGCCCCGGGGAAAGGAGACCCGGAGGACAAAGTCACGGCACGAACGTTCCCCACGTTCCACACCACCACCAGCCGGTTACCAGCACGGCGTTTTATAAAGTGCAGCGAATTCCTCGGAGCCGGCAGAATTCCCAAGTCACATTCCTGTAGTTAATGAGAAACTCGGTTCGTTACTTCCCGTTTTCTGCTGAGGCAGTAGAGAAGCAAGAAAAACCCTCTGGAGAATCAACAATGTCCAACTCTGTAAACCATTAATATCGAGCTGCTCCTGTGGAATAGCTAATAACCATCATCGGAGAGCAGGGCTGTCGTCATCCCTGCATAAAAGATGATGTAATTCTCCTTACTAGTTTGTGCAGATGAATAAGTATAAAATCGTAAAAAAACGTGAAATACTAAGTAATGAAAACACAGGGCAGACAATTTAGAAGGCACACATGGAGAACTGGGCTTTAAGATCAGACTCTAATAAGAAATCTGACAGATCTCATGTCAATAATCAGTGGTTACGCTTTCTTTTTTTACATAAGAGACGAGGAGATAGGAATATCTCTTATGAGAACAATCTAACTATAGAACCAATCTACCACTCAAGCATGTTGCCTTCCTCCTCATGCATTTTATTCTGTATTTATACTCCTGTTCCAGCAAGCACAGCACGGAAAACTTTACTCCCCCAAGCCATAAGAACCAAACCCAGGGCAGTCACCTTCAATGACTTTCCCCGTTTTTTTTCCCCCTTATCTAGACTTGTCCAAAGAGAAGCAGCTTCTACTTCTGTCAGCTGAAGAAAGGCAGGACAAGAGGGAGCAGAAACAAGCAGTTCACACTGCAAAACGATCACCTTTCGTACAGAATCTACACCAGAGTGATCACAGTCCGCAGGTGCTGAAACGTGAACCCCAGGTTTTCATTAAACCTGTGTGTGAAGCAAGAGCAGCGTAAACAGACACAGACATTCTCGTTTTCTCTGAAAGCATCCACAAATATGGTATCACCACAGCTGCAGAACTTTTGCTTCCTTTATGTCCTCCATCAGAATTCTTTCTTGCTTGAATTTTTATATTAATCATAACTCCATTAAAAACAATCCTTTATTTTTCCTGTCAAGTTGGGAGCAGTAGGAAAGAATACACAAAACTGATCCATAGGGATAAGAAAAAAAGTAACAAAATATTTCTGACATTATTTAGAAAACGTATGATCTATAAAATCTGATGATCCAGAAGGCCTGCGCTAGTACACTGCTTCAAGAGGCAAGCAACATGTATCAGAGTCTTTTAGGTCCTTGATATCCTTAGGAGACCACGGATACGTCTAACAAGAGCTTGAATAAAGGTGTATCGTGACCGAACCTTAGAATATAATCCTTCGATGTCCAGGAGCTTCTTCTGCAGAGATTCACCAAAGCTGTTCGTGGCTTCTATCTGAAGCTGAGAAACAGATTTGTTGCAGTCATCAGTACAAAATCTTCTCTTTCTGGAATGTCAGCTTATCCATCATCAACTACCTGTCAACTATGATTTATTCTCTAAGCGACTTTCAAAAGTATGTTTTTTCTGACTCCCCTAATAAGTACTGCTTGCATTCTTCCCTTACATTTTTTCTCTCTAAATTGTATAATGGATAGCCTTTCTACAGAGGTTTTTGGGTGACTCAGAGCATTTACAGATTACCCAAATATTACCACCTTACAACCCCTCCAAGTTTTAGGAATTAAACAGTCTCATATAATTCAGCTTCTTCAGTTACAATCATAGAAACACTTCTTCCCATTAAAATTTACCTAGTCCTTTAAGGACTGTTTAGGAGTGCAGAGTTCATGTGCATAGACAACGTTTTTTCATTAATACATAGGTAAACAATCCCTGAAAAAAATTAATTACATTCTAATTATTTTCGCAAGATGTTACTGTATATTTTGCTTTTGAACAAATGAAATAAGACAGATGCCTTATCAGAAAAAACACAACTGTTCTTATAATTCTAGATCTTATAAGGGTACTTGAGACTGCACAGGTTTTGAGCACATTTTTCTGCACAAACAGCAGTAGAAATGTTAGTGGGATTTATTAATGGTATTTTTTTTCTGCCACCTCTGCATCAAATTTACACAAACCATTAAATCACTGTGTAAGCAGAAATCACTTCTTTGCTAACATTCACATTTTATAGTCTCCTCAGTTTCTGTTACCCTTTTCAGTCTCATTTCTCTACAGCCCAGCTGCAGGTGACCTGTAGTAAACAGCTATAGTATCACAGAAGACTGGGAATCCTGCCCTCATGTTGCGAGTCTTTCAAGGGTAACTGACATTTTCAGAAAGCTATTACTAAAAAAATACATTCAATTTGACTGGTTTACAAAAAGAAAAAAGAATGATTAATTTTTTTCCTAAGCCTAGCTCATTTTTCATTTAACTTTTTATATGAAGACTCAAAAATGTGTGCAGCAGCACAACTGATACCTGCATCATAATACTTCCCCCCCCCAAATTTTGCAACGCTTCATTAATCCTAAATTAAGTTACATGCTGTTGGTGTTACCACAGGTTGTTCAGAGGTGGGAAAGCTACAGTCAGACTGCTCTCAACTGTCACATCTCACCTGTTCAATATCATGCTGGCTCACTCGATTCAGTCCGCCGCTGAAATCCAAGTTAGGCTCTGAACCAAAGGAATCTAGTGATAGAAAATGAGATGTTAAAATTATGTTGGTTGCTCCACACTATCTTCTCCACATCAAGTTACAAAATGATTTTAAAACGCAGTATTCCAAATTGGTCAGTAAACTTGTGCATTAGAAATTATACTCATTTTTAGACTTAAATTACTCAGAGAAAATACCTTAAGTAAGAGCCATAAATAACTTTGATCACACAACATGGCACTGTAAGCAAAAAGCTCTTCTCTAGGTCACTTCTCCCTTTCTGGCTGACTTCCATTCCTAATTTTTATTTTTTTAAAAAACCAAAATTCAACAAACTTCAAATCTTCTGTTGAATCAATAGGGCCTACAATTCTGAAAATACTTTTAAACCCACCAATATTAATTTTAGTTCTTTATTTCATCTTAGATTATTTTATTGAAATATTTTCCTGTAAATTGTTTTGAATCACTGATCTGATTATATTATTTGAACTTCACTTGGTTTGAACAACAGAAATAAAAGCCTTAATTTTACCTTCCTTTGGAGGTTATGTGTAATAGACAAAACCCAAAAGTCTATGACTCAACAATATTTGTATTACCAATTCTCCAGTGAGAATACAAAAAAAACCACAACCAAAGGTATACCAAATCGAAACCAAACCTCTTTTATTAAATATAAATGGCAAAATATTAATAGTAGCAAATCAGTTTTAAAGTTAACCATCAGAAGTTATTCAAAGGCACTTTGATGTTTGAGAAATTTTACCTTGCAGCCTTCCTTTCTTAAATGACATCCTGGAGGACAGCAGCGGGTCTTGGGAGTCGGTGGGTGTGCAATGCAGTAGATAATGTTCCAGATGACGCCAAAGAATGAAAAGACATGTTTCTATAATATCTGTAGACACATCTAAGTGAAGGAGTCTGATTTTGTTGTCTTTAGATTGTATATTTACTGTATGAGCATATTTATACACTTTGAAGCAACTGAAGACGTTAGCTCAACCATTTGTCACCTCCTCCAGGAGAAGCTTCTCACCCTCACCGCTATGGCCTGGCAATGGATCGCTTGCACTCTCCGTGCCTGCTTCAAGAGCAGTGCCGGCGAGGTTGCTTCAGTGACTGCTACTCACCCTGAAGAGGCTTTAAACCAGCGCTGCACCACAGCAGGGTGTGAGCGCTCGTGTGATTTGTAATGATAGCTCAGCTGCAGAGACAGTGAATTAAAGCTGAGGTTATAAAGCTGGGGATGGCAGTAACATCTTAAGTTACAACAGGTAAGTCTGCAAGAGCACACCCTTCCCAAATTAGCTTTCAGAGGAAAAATCTGATCTACTGCAGACAATTATTTTGTGTGTGACTATCTGTTTCCATAGGATTACTGGTGTTTATGAGATTAGGTTTATGCAAGGTTGACTGTGAGACTGGAAACTCCAGTTGCTCTGACAGGCACCTCAAAATTATTTGTCAAAATATTTCTTCCACCAAACTTGTACACATGCAAATGTTTAGTGGGTCTGGATACTGAATTGAAGAGCTGGGCCATAATAACTCCTCCATTATAATGTTGCAGAAAGTCCTAGCAGGGTCTCCATGATGGGAATTACTAACTTGAAAATATTTACATTCTGACAATAGCAGAACAATACCCTCTCACTAATTTAATTTTCAGAATTTCAATTTTCCTTTTTGCAAAAAGCATTGTTCAAAGTGGTCAGAAATCTAGGTAAAAAGAACCTGTTCCTATTTCTCTGCTTTTTCTGGAGCATCACCTTGAAGTCATTTCAATTTTAGAAGGATACAAGAACAGAGAGAAAGCAGCTTGGCTCGGTTGTTTATCAGCTTCACCAGGCGTCGCCTTGCCAAAACGTATTTTTGGGAAGTGGAGATTTTGTCAACCCCAGCTGGCATAACTGACTGACACAGCTGTTATAAGAAGAAGAAAAACAAGAAGATTGTAGCAAATCACAGAGCATCAAAAGAATAAGCAAATAAAATTACTTATCAATACCTAGAACTTCCTTGTCAGCTATTATTTCTTTAAAAATGTGCTCTGCATTTTGAATTTGCATAACCTTGCTGACTAAAAATGGAGAAATTAAATGTATCCCCAAGCAACTACAATGAAAATCACAACTTTTACAAAGTTAAGTCCAATATTTTCCCTGAAGTTTTAGGTCACTCGTTCTATGGACCCCTTCATCAACAGTAGAAAGGAATATGCACAAAACCTGGAACTATTTACTTATCCAAGATGCTTTGGAGTCTGTTACAGCTATGTCTAAGTTACAAACAATACAGAGACTATGGAGTCAGAAGACCTATTACCTCTTTTATTTCATCTGGTGGGAGTTGCTCCACATTTTGCAGTTTGTTAACACTCTGACGATGGCTATCATAGTAACTGAAGAAATCACTAGTGCTCTGTTTCAGCAGGTAGACGATAATACCCAAGCCAGGCAAGTGCCAGTATGGGACCACAGGTGCTTGTGGATCTGGAAAAGATGGTGAACAAAATATAATTTAAGAAAAATTTAAAAAAGAACAAGAAATCAATAAGGTATGGTCTCTGTCAATAAAGTAGTGAAAGACATGAAAGCACTGACAAGTTTGTATTTTATACTTCTGTGGTAGAAGTAATACAAATGAAAGTCTAGGCAAGAAGTTCTGTGGGTACAGTACTAGAAGGCAGTCAGCACAGTAAGTACTGAGCGTAACACATGAAATGTAACTAGACCAGAAGACTTACTATTTAAGTATTTTAACTACTCAGCTGCATAATAGCATGCTGTAAACGCTTAACAAGTGGCATAATGAAGAGTTCCAGTCATCATCAAAACACATCTTACATGCCATAAATGAGGTCCTAGTTTCACAAAATGTAATCCAGCACAGAGGCTGAAAAAAAGAAATCCTCACCTTCCCCTACCTTGTGCTATTTATTTACATACAGTCTTTTTAACTGATATATGTGTTTCTGAGGCTGCCACGGGAAGTGAATTAAAAAGGATTTTTAGTCACATTTGTTTTAACTTGGATTATTTTCCCGATTTGGCTTAGTGCAAGGCTGCAGAAGCATGTGTTCCAGAATTAGAAAATGGGCAGCTACAGTACTGGCATAAAGTGACTTAAAGTATATGTGAAACTACAGTCTCTGGTTCATTCTGGTGATAAAAGAAAGTCTAGGGAAAATGTGGACCCTCTCCAGAAGGAAATGGGAGACCTGGTTACCCAGGACATGCAGAAGGATGAGGTACTCTGAGCCACACCATCCAAGTCACAGAAGGCAAAGGCAGGGACTGGGAGAATGAAGAACCACCCACCACAGAAGATCAGGTTCGAGACCATCTAAGGAACCTGAAGGTGCACAAGTCCATGGGACCTGATGAGATGCATCCACGGGTCCTGAGGGAACTAGCGGATTAAGTCGCTACGCCACTATCTATCATATTTGAGAAGTCATGGCAGTCCAGGGAAGTTCCCACTGACTGGAAAAGGGGAAACAATGCCCATTTTTAAAAAGGGGAAAAAAGACAGACCCGGAGAACTACAGGCCAGTCAGTCTCACCTCTGTGCCTGGCAAGAAGATGGAGCAGATCCTCCTGGAAACCATGCTAAGGCACATGGAAAATAAGGAGCTGACTGGTGACAGCCAACATGGCTTCACTAAGGGCAAATTGCGCCCGATAAATTTGGTGGCCTTTTACAATGAGGTTACAGTGTTGGTGGATAAGGGAAAAGCAATGGACATCATCTACCTGGACTTGTGCAAAGATTTTGACACCGTCCCGCAAGGCATCCTTGTCTCTAAATTGAAGAGACATGGATTTGATGGACGGACCACTCGGTGGATAAAGAATTGGCTGGACGGTTGCACTCAAAGGGTTGCGGTCAACTGCTCAATGTCCGAGTGGAGAGCAGTGACAAGTAGCATTCCTCAGAGGTCAGTATTGGAGCAGGTCCAGAGGAGGGCCATGAAGTTTGATCAGGGGGCTGGAGCACCTCTCCTATGAGGACAGGCGGACAGAGTTGGGGTTATTCAGCCTGGAGAAGAGAAAGCTTCGGGGAGACCTTACAGCAGCCTTCCAGTACCTAAAAGGGGCCTACAAGAAAGCTGGAGAGGGACTTTTATCAAGGGCCTGTAGTGATAGGATGTGCTGGTTTTGGCTAGATAAGAGTAATTTTCTTCACAGTAGCTGGTATGGGGCTGTGTTTTGGATTTGTGCTGAAAACAGTGTTGGTAACACAGGGATGTTTTCATTACTGCTGAGCAGTGCTTGCACAGAGTCACTTTTCTGCTTCTCACCCCACCCCACCAGCAAGGAGGCTGGGGGGGGACGGGGGGCGGGGACGGGGGGGACACAAGAAGTTGGGAGGGGACACAGCCGGGACAGCTGACCCCGACTGACCAAAGGGTACTGCAGACCACAGGATATCATGCTCAGCATACAAAGGTGGGGGAAGAAGGAGGAAGGGAGGGGATGTTCAGAGTGATGGTGGTTAAACCACAACACAGGACATGGGGTAATGGCTTTAAACTGAAAGAGGGTAGATGTAGATAGATAAAGAAGAAGTCTTTGCTGTGAGGATGGAGAGGCACTGGAACAGGTTGCCCCAGAGAAGTTGTGGCTGCCCCATCCCTGGCAGTGTTCAAGGCCAGGTTGGATGGGGCTTTGAGCGACCTGGTCTAGTGGAAGGTGTCCCTGCCCATGGCAGGGGGGTTGGAACGAGATGATCTTTAAGGTCCCTTCCAACCCAAACCATTCTATGATTATTTCCTACTGGCCCAAATGTCACATCATTCAGTCTCACCAAATATCAAGCCAAAAATCTCACCCTGACGAGGCCCATCTCGGTTGGTTGATTCTGACAGGCTAGGAGTAAACAGACAAACAGCGTGCTGAAAAGTGGGTGCGCTTTGCAACATAAGTGACTCACAGTATTCCATCACGTTTGCACAGATCTGCCAAAAAATATGACAGCATGTCAGTTACAATATCTACAGGCTTTGGAGCATTAAATTTTAAATGGATAAATGTCAATAAACAACATGTTTTGCTCCCTCTCTTCTCACTAAAATGTGATGATTCTCTTTTCTGAACAGTTACAGCCTCTCTTCTATTTCAAGTCTAGGACTTGCAACCTGGCCTCTTTCCTAAACCTGCTAGTTAAAATTTCTGGTCACTTTTAAGTCCCCTTTGGCTCTAACTTAGTGTTAGTCATTGCCCTCTATACCCAGCCTTTATTTTGAAAATTTCTCATCAATTTAAGTTCACAGAGTTTGTACCCAAAACAATAATGGTTGCTAATGCAAATTTAAGTAAACAAATTTTCAAGGTTTACTTTAAATAGAAATAAAATGTGGGATCTCATACCAAACTAAAAACAGTGCAAAGCATTACCAATATCATATGAAAGTATGACAACTAAACAAATCTGCACCGCAGGTAAGAAATCACAATTTGAGACTGAAGGTTCTAGCAGCTTCTTGTGTCCTTACCTGTTGCATGGCCAACTCAATTTCATCCCTCTTGTTCACTCTGTCTCCCTCTGCATTATCATCTTGCAGTTTAAACTGACGTAGTCTGTCTGAACCACCAAACCGACTTAGAAGTCCTAAGCACTGGCGCTGCCATAAGAAATGAACATATTAATTAATATCTCAACAAATGAAGTGCACAATTCTTTACACTTAAGTGATACATATCCCTTAAAACACAATAGCAAGACAGCAATGCAGATAAAACTCTAAGTGAAATTCAAATTTTTAAAACAATTAATAAATTAATGGCACCCTAAAACAGTTTCTTGAGAAATGAATGCAATTCAAAAGTGTACAACTCTGTCTTATGTCTATTCCAGACTATTATACTGACTAGCATCAATATTGCCCATTCCCACTTAAAACACCTTTACCTATACAGACAAACTAACAAAATCTAGATATGAAGATAATAAGCTCCATGAAAGTAGAGTGCAAAAACCAATTCAATAGTTTCATAAAAAGAAGTAGCATCAATAAATTTGTTTTTAGTTTACATGTGGCTGTTAAGATCACCAAAGTGCTTCAGACCGTACATCAGTTTTGTGTGGGATGGCAAAAAAAGATACCAAAGATTAAAGATTTTTTGGTAATTACTTTTGGGGAAGAGTACACTTAAATGCTCTTATTACGTGATGAAAATAACAGGACAAGCTGGAGAGAAAAGTTGCAATAATAGATGACCGATTCACACAATTTCGCTCAGAACAGCTCAGGTTTCAAATCAACTAATTAAAACTTCTTATTAAAAAAAACAAACAAACAAACAAACAAAAAAAAACCCCACCAACTTTCTGCTTTCCCATGGGAACTTCTTGCTGACATGATGCAGCAGAATACAGAGCACCCCAGCATTACAGCCATCGTTTACAGCTTGCTACTCTGCATCAGGCTGGTCAGCCTAATAGTTACTATCTAAGTGTCTAAAGAACACATCCTTCTCTTACAACCAGAAGTATCAGATAGGGCAGCCCTTTCTATAGATAGTTTTCAATTACATATTTCTTTACGGAAGTCCTCGCTTACATGAACGACAAAGCTTCAAAAACATTGCTGGATGCTGAATGCTGAGCTGTAAAGAGGTCTGCAGTGATAGCTTTTGAGCAAGACTTACTCTATCGGGGCTTTCATTCTGCTTTCTAAGGGTTATTTTTAAAAGGGGAGGAAAGAAATAAAACACTAGCATGCTTGAGACTCCAAATTGTTGAGCTGAAGACATGCTTGTGGCAAAAGCAGTAACAGTATTTCTGCATTACTTCACGTACTTTGGTGTTGACCTGAAATTCTTCTTCTCCTCCACATAAGTGGAATCCTAAGCCAGGGAGGACAACAGAGTCCCTGACACAACTCTGATGTTGCCAAATGTTATCTTTTCTACTTGGTTGGGAGACAGGAAGCCAACCCCAAAAAACCAAAGCACCAAAACCACACACCACACAAACTACCACACTCACACAAACCATCCCCACCCTGCCAAAAAAAAACCCAAACCACCACACACTCTTCTTAATGATAGAAAACATCCCTTTTATAACTGCTACTACTCAGAGTACAAAACCAGGAACTCATACACATACACAATTCTAAAAGGACAAGTGTTAAACATACACTAAATATACTGTTGTATACAACACCTGAAATCGGCCTATATGTCCTTGTAGCTCCATCAGCGTCCCTTCATTAACATCAATGTCCATCTCACTTAGCACTCCTGATAAAAGGTACAGCCATTAAATTAACTGTTTGGATGTTGGGGTTTTTTGAAAGAAAACAGATTTATGCAGTAAATCCATTTAAATACAAGCATTGATCAGAAAAATTTCAGCCAAACATACAAATTCTATTTTGCACACTGTTTGAGGAAAACATTCATATATGAATGCAGCTACTAGGAGATACACGAGAGCATGCAGCTTAGCATGAAAATTGCAGCTGTTGTCCAAAGCTCAGTATGCTGTAAGCAAAGAAACATTTGGGCTCAACCTACAGCTCTGCACCCCTTTCTATTGTAGTCAGACATCTCTCGTGAACAGAGCAAGCCACTAAATCAAAATAGAGAAGTTATTTTGAAATAGTAAGCAAATCTTCTAGCATGCAGAAGAAATCACTATATCCATCACAATAATTATCAGTCCTCTGTGAAGATAAGTCACCCAAGAGAAATATCAGTACACTAATCCACAGTGCTTCTCCCTGGAAGTTTTTTCTTCCAAATAGATAAAAATGGAGAGGACCTTAACAAAGATACAGGTATGCAAACAATTTTCTGTCTTCATTTCCTCAGTAATAGAATTTGCTGAATGAAAATTCTTTTTAAAGATACCACACACACTTTGAACACTACCATTTGCAAGTCATCTCAAAGACAAAAAGTACTTACTCTCAGGTAGCATAATGAAAAGAAAATTGGGAAGTCAAATGCATATTGATAAGGGCACTATGTCCACTGCAAATCCATCATACTTCAAGAACAATTATTTAACATTTCTTTTCCCCAGAGCTCTACACGACAAGAAAATTCTGTATCGTAGTAGATATTCCTTTATATGGCTTACTATTTCTTTACAGAAAAGAAAAGAAACCCTGAAATTCATGCAGATGGGGCTAAGAGACTTCAAAACTGCAGTTCCTACCAGGCAAAGCTGCCTTGCTGATTATTCCTGTCAGGCAGGCCAGCTCCTGGAGAGATCCAACACTAACATCTTGACACCTCAGGATTGCCTGGATAGTATCTGAATGGGAAATTAGGAACTGCAAAACCTGTACCACAAAAAGAAAAGGGAAAATATGAATAACTCAACATTTAGCAGTGAGCAGAGAGGAAGCAATGCTTTAACTTTTGGAGAATTTTAAAGTGATCTCCCATGCCAGTGAGGATGGGATTTTGTTTTAAAAAAAAAGCTTACTTTCAGAGCAAAAGGACACATAATTTCTTTGAATGACCGGTAGCTGCGATACTCTAGCATCTTTTAGAACTTACCTGTCCTGCTGCTTGCAGGTGCTGTGCCATACTGGATGTGAGAATAACTTGGCACAGTTGAAGAGCTGGAAGAAGAATCTGGCGGTAACGTTCCACTGGAGCAGGAATGAAGACTGGGGGATCTCTCATTCCATACATTCTTAAGAGGTTTAAAAAGAAAAAAAGAAAAAGAAAAAAGATAAACAATGTAAGAAAATTGAAGCCCACTAGTGAGGCAGAGCCTCAGCCTACAATCACCCTCAAGAATCTGCAAATATTCATATTTCAATAATAGGTCTGTACCTGAACTGAATTTATATTTGGAAAAGCAACAAATTTATGATACACAGCTGCTACAATTTACCTAGAAAGCTGCTGCCAGACATTTTCTCTAAGCAGAGAAAATTACTTCTTTGTACTATACTACGTTAAATCAGATTACTTTTTTGTAGGAACATGACATGTGTTTTCTCTACTTACATGAAAAACTAAATAGTCTCAAATATTTTAGGAAGAGGTGTGCTTAATTCTAAAGCAACCGATAAATACAATCTTCTACAAATGCCCTGTAGGTTCCATACAATCTTATACATCTCGTTGGCACTTTTAAACAGAGTACTTGTCTAAGTCTTAAATTCTTCCAAAGTGTTTGAACCCCCAGTGTGTCACTAAGAACCGTAAATTTAAAGCAAGGACCAAGGTTTGAAATCAGCCAAGGTGATTTCCCCTAAATATGCAGTTTCCTTCTCTGAGATCTTCTCTTGGTCATCTCACAATGACTAACAAGATGACAACACATCAAGAAACTTGTCAAGCAACATATAACTGTGATTTTTAATTTTTTTTCTTAAAAACACATAAAATATTTCTGAAATGTCATTTACTTGACTGCTCACTCATTAGTGCTTTATGGGGGAGGACAAACTGCACTTTTTGTTCACTAACTGCAAAGCCCCCAAAATAAATTTACACTTTAGGCTGTTTTTCAAACATTACAGTCTAAATAATATAATAATAATAGGAATTATTATGATTATCTAAGGTATCAAACAAATAAGATTTTACATAGTCTAAGTAACTGGACATGCAAGTACAACTTCACACCCACTTATCTGGAATTTTTCACTCAATAAAAGGTAGTTTTAAACTGAACTGATAGATTAAAGAAACACAAAAAGAATATACCCACAAATACTTACTCAAAAGCTTGTGGCTATAAAAAGACATCATATCCTTCCAAGACTATATTACAGTTTCAAAATCAGCCCGGGAACCAACACTTACCCCTGATGGTCTGTTTCGGGTCGCATGTCATACACTTGACACTGTGCCAGCCTCACAATTACTCCAGACCGCAACAGCTCTAATGCCCCTTGCTGACTTTTAGCTACTCTAGTGAGGAATGCCTAGAGAAGAGAAGGGTGAGTATTGGAGATGCACTATGAGACTTATTATAACTATTTTCTCTCTTGATTTTAACATAATTTCAAATAATATTATTTTAATAAAGTATGTCTAAGTACAATCAACGTGAAGTATAGACAAACAACTTTTATTTAAAAAAACCCCACCACCATACCACAAAATTGTTTCTGAAGTACTATTACCATTTTGGACTCATAGGTGTACAGCGCTTTAAGTAAAGGGGGCTGAGGTGTGAGCAAGCTCTGAAGAGTCAGATCATCATCTGCTAGGCTATCCACAAGCACCTTCAGGTAGCCACTGTTGGAGAGATACAACAGCCACTGCTGCTGCTTGTCTACTGAAACAATACGATCAAGCAAAGCCAATGCCAGCATCTAGGATGGAGGAGGAAAAAAAAAGAAAAAAAAAAAGGAAAAATCAAAACAATTAAATCTATGAGATCAATGAGATTTCTAACAAATACCTGGAAACATGAAATGCTAAGCAGTTCCTTCTAACAGCTTCTTAAAAGCAGAATGCATTTCTGCACTACAATCACAATCCTTTATGTGGAAAATATTTTAAGATTTCTTGACATTTTAGTATAGTATGAGGCAACTACCTTTTCTCTATTACTCTAACAAAATATCACAGATATTGTTGAACTATTCCAAAGTATTTTAATGAAATATTGCTACAAGCACAATTGCTGTTTAAAACTAGTTTGCATTCTGACTAGATTCCTGTCCACTGAAGTTAATAGCAGAAAATATTTCTTCCTGAAGTCACCAAAACTTCCCAGAGTGGGAAAATAAACTGCTAAGTCCATGATTTAAAAATAATAACAAATAAATGCCACAGCAATTCATACCTACAATCTTTAGCAGCAGTTCTTGCCACCCTTAAACAATAGGACACATAGCTTCTTTGAGAAAAAAATTAATATGCATGTATGCCCCTACTTTCAACAGTTTGAAGGATGAGTGGGAGGACAGAAACGTGAAAGAGATTAAGTACCTACAAAAAACGTTCTAGTTCTACCTCATGAAATTTCCCTTTCCTGCACAGTAGTAAAGTGTTCTTTAAAACAAACTGAACAGCAATTTCAAAGAAATAGATTTACTTACCCGGCCTATCTCATGACCATCACAAGCATCACGACAGACCACCTCCATGAGAGCTGCCCCATAACTCTCAATAATTGCCATGTTTTCCCGTTGCAATTTACTAAACACATCTTCAGGAGCTGTCAGACGTTCCCACATTGTTTTTTTAGCTGTAAAAAGATGTAAAACAAAAAATGAAAAATGCAAAGATGGACAGCTTAGCATCAGGTTAGCTACAGTACAGCTGAGGCTACATCCTTCAGAGCATTCTCTATCTTAAAACAGAAATGTTCTGAACATTGGATGGGGTTTTTGACTGAAGTGCAAATGTTTTCCTACAAATCCATACTTTCCTGAATATCACACACAGGCCAGCCAGCACAAAAAAATGTGTGTGCCTGTATACATACACCACCCTTGCAAATATATATTCTACATTAGACATATTGAATCTTAGAATCATTTTAAGCAGACTACTAGGCCTAAGAACTTTCACTGGGACCAAAACACTCAATTTTGAAGGGATGTAAACAAGGTAACTTAAGTGGGAAAGGGCCAAATCCAAAGCCAGTAATAAACTACAATGGGGTCATAACAAATTCAAAGGTACTTTTACTACTGTAGGTCAAAATGCTGATCAAGTAATAGCAGTAAAAGTCTGCATGCACAGCTACTAGCCTCAAGTTTGTTTTTCAATCATTGTCCAAGCTCTAAGATGAAATAATGATTAGAAACACTGACAAATCAAGTATTTAAGCCATTAACAGAGAGAGTGTGATATTCACCATAAGTTCTCTTGGTTAAGCACCAACTCTGGCTGTCTTATTTTTTTATTATTTTGGGGGGGGTAGAGGTGATGCTTTTTTGTTTGTTTGTTTTCCCCCTCAGGGGTCTTCAGCTAAAGTAACAGAAATAATATTAAAAAAATCTTTGGGTTGTTTCTCTTTTAAATAGGATCACTCTGGTATGAGCGTACACACAGATATGGAGGCAATACATTTCTACAGTTGTAACTGTTCTCAAGTAGGTCCAAGTAATCTATAGTCCTTTGACAATTTTGTAGCTATGACACATAGCTTTAAATCGACACAAATTAAATATCTTTTTTAGTGCTGGAGGTCACAAGTCTAATATCCTCATCCAGAATAATACATTTTGAATGCATATGTAGCTAGACAGGTCAGAATAGAGGAAGATTTGCATCATTTAGCATAAGCAACTAATTTCAGAGGCTCTTGGAGTAAGATGGTTTTTATCTACATAATCTGTTTCCAGAAGACAGCTCAGCATGAAGAAACTGTACCGTTCAGGGTTAAATAACCTTTTTTTTTTTTCCTCTTTTCCATAATACAGTTGGACCATACCTGCTTCTAAAGTGTCTGGTTCATCTGGTCTCTGGGCAATCTGCAAATAATAAAGCAGTGATCCATAAAGGTGTGTTCTCACTCTCTGGAAGCCACCACCTGTTCACGAGAAACATTCATAATTAAAACCAAATAAAAGTAAATTCTGTAACACCATCTTCCACTGGTACTTAATTTAACTTTCCTACGGCAATGCTGCAGAAATAAATAAAACAGATTCCTTAAGTCAGAGTTCTGCTGTTCACACAAAAGTGTATTTGTGACAATTCAGCAAGTTCATGCTGCTCCCAAAAAGTGGCAAAATTTACACGTCTTCTGCTTGTTGTTCAGTTTAAAAAAATAATATGCCTTTATTAATTTTTTTCTTGTTAGTAACATCACTTAGATTAATATTAATCATGTAAGATCCACCTAACTGACTGTAATAAAAATCCTCACTGCAGTAACAGGAAGTAGCTCAGTCCATCTTTCTGCTCTTGGTGGCTGGAATTCCCACACATGCACTGCAAAGGTCAACACACCTGTTTTCAAAATGAAATCCAACAGTTTTTTTAAGATGATGTGGAGGGAAGAGTCACCAATGGAAGCAAAACCCATGGATATGCTCTCAGAGCCAGGTGATGAGGTAAAAGAACCATCCAGCATCAAGACATATTGGGACTGTCCTGCCATGGGGAGTGCAAGTGGCTGTTTCTGCTCGGTTTTCACGGACTGGCTCAGGTGGGCAGTCAGGGTGAACACAGCCCCTGCCACCACCGGCATCAACTCCTGAGCTGCATCATCATCTAGGATCTTAATACAGAAGAAGAAGAAAAAGAAAAAAAAAAAAAAAAAAAGAAAAAAATGAAGTCGAAAAGTGTCTGATTTTATGAGCTATTAAAGCAATTAATTTAGCCTCTCACAGCTATTTCATTTATGTATGCATAAAGATTTCATTAACATGGCACTATTTAAAACAAATCAAAATCAGTGGTGTCAGAAACTTTCAGAAAGATGAGTTGAACACATTTTAATTGAGAAGATCATTAGCCTTTTTTTTATTTACACAAATCACAGGCAGGATAATAATTAAATATGGATGGGGAAGAGGGAAGGAACATGCTGATGTTTGAGTTGCTTTATTAGTTAAATATCTAAACCTAAGGTAGGAAAAGAACAACTGACACCCTTTTGGCTTTACAGTTCTTTAAAGAAAACTACTTCCATTAAGAACGCGAAGATACAATTTAGAAAACTCAAAGGGGTGAGCATCAAAGAAATAAGCATCAAAGGAGCATTTAAGACAATGTGGAGAAACACTAACGAGAAGTTTCCATTTATTATTCTAGTTCACCATTTAAAAGGTAAACCTGGTATCTTTATCACTGACACTCAAGGAGATTTCTGTTTAAGCAATATAGTTATTTAATACAAGAGATCAATTATTTTCAAAAGAAAAGAATGATAATTGTTTCCTCAAATTAACAAAATCTTCACTAAAATTAAGTATTAGAGAAAATTAAGAGTCTGAAATTCCTTCAACTAGCAAAGGCTCCCTTATTTCCCATTTTTTAAATTTTTTTCACGAAAAAAAACAAAACCAGCACTCCACTAAAAAGTAGGTTTTAGGTAACTCCTACAAAAAAAATAATGGAAAGAACAACAACAGAAATCCAAAAGGTTACCTTTTGCTTGAAAAAAATATAATACTTTCACATATATTTCTCAAAACACAGCTCGTCTAATCAGGAAAACTACAAACAGCATAAATCACAATAAACAGAGGGAAAAAAAAAGCCACAGCAGCCTAAACAATACAAGGATCCTTCATTAAATTTTGTCCTTGAGAATGGCTGAGTCAGTAGTAACTGCCTAGTCTGTCTCAAAAATTACTATTATAATTCAGCAGTAAACCAGCTAGACTTTAAATATTTCAAGACAAAGCAAATTCTTGCATTTCCAAAAGCTGTTCTAATTGTAAAATCTTTACTTTTTCTACTCTGAAGCTTCATTCAACTCCCTCATTTTTTAAAAGAAGCAGCAGTAGGATTTTCAGTGAGTTATCTAAATGCAGTAAATCAGCAACTGCAGTACTGTTTGTCTTCATCCCTTCCAGATGAGTTCTCCTATTTTCCTCATCAAAATGGGCTGTCTCTTTTTCACACATCCTTTCCAGACTACCATCGTACCGGACTATACTGAAGTGTCTTTGAATTTGTCAATACATGGTTCATAGTTCAACAGTAGCTATGCAAGAATACAGAGTATCCCCTCTGTCCGCAGTGCATTCAACTTTAGCACAGTAGCAATCAGAAAACTAAAAAGAATACTAAAGGCAGACAAATTTTTTTTGGATTACAATCAAGAATGCTACTGGAAGCATAGTTTCTCTTTCACGCAAGAAGATACAGCTACAAAGTTCAAGGAGACAGTTGATGTCCAGTATAGCATTACCTTATCATGCACATCCTGCAACAGATCACGGATAATCAGTTGTCTGTCCTCAGCCTGTATGAGATCCTGGGGGCAGGCAGTGAGTATAATTTCCACCAGTTGTCGCCACGACTCTAAAGCATGCCTTTTAGCATGGAGGCATTGCAGCAGCTTGTTCCGCTCCACTACATACTGTAG
Organism: Astur gentilis; assembly: GCF_929443795.1. NCBI lineage: Eukaryota > Metazoa > Chordata > Aves > Accipitriformes > Accipitridae > Astur > Astur gentilis. Next base: position 15,874,881 of record NC_064913.1, read on the forward strand.
GATAGTGTTGATCTCCTGAACACCCATGACAAAGAAACTGAATTATAATATGCTAAAAGAGTTAATGGCAAAGACAGATTTCAGGATGACAGTTTTATCTATTGGTAATAGATATGGGGGGGAGAAAAAAAAAAAGAAAAAAAAGGGTAAGTTTTCAGCTTATCAGAAACAAGCTGCTATTAATCATTTTAACAAGATGGGCCAAACCATTTCTGAGCTGACATTCACAAGGCCTTTCCATCGTGAAAGTCTCAAGCTCACAGTAATTAAAAAAAAAAAAATTTAACCAGGGAAATTATTTCCCAACATACACTTTAAACAAAAACAACTATGAAAAAAATCTATTTGTGCATTTTCTTCCCATTTTAGTCTCTTCTCATTGAACTTTCAAATCCATTCAGCCAATTTCAACTAAATTTAAAAGATGGCAAGAATCTCAGAAAATAATTAAACTCCAAGTTCACTGAAACTATAGCTGTGTAGAATAAAGGAGAAATAAATTGGCATCCCCTGTGAGAGAAAGGCAAGATGAACTTGGCTGCTACAGACTGTACTTGTCAACAGCCAATCTTGACATCAATATATACTGGTTTCTGTACAGTGGGGTGGGAGCTGCAATTGTTATCAGTAATGGGGAGGGAAAAGGTTCAAGAAAAAAGAAACCAGATTCCATGTCTGCTGTTTAGAGAACAGTACATTAAGAAGTAGTTTATCTTACCAAATTTTAATGAAATTTTAATGTCTTTTTTCCCCCCCCTTCCTTCAGGAATTACTAACTCATAGTTAGGACTCAAATCCACAAGCTTTCATAGTAAAGCTTAATGCTTGACAGTATATGAAATCCACCAAGACCATCAACAAACAGTAGTTTACTTTTTCTATACTTACCTCCATAAGTAAAGGTCTCTGGCCTATTGCTGCCATTCCTTGAAGGGCATTGACTTCTGCAACCAGAACCCTGTGAAGGTACTGAAATTAAAAAGTTAAAATAGAAACTTTAATGACAAGGAAGATGTATTTGTGCCTCCTAGAAGTGTTTAGGAGATGCCTACATTATGAGATGCAACTGAAGGACTGAGATTCAAGTAAGTTTTACTCATTTCTTTAGGTTTCTCCAGTATTTTGCTCTCTAACTGCAGTACTTTTAGCTGTCTAGTCTCTCTCCCTGCTCACTACACTTGTCATTTTTGCACTTGTTCATTTCCTTCTGATCCTAAGTTGCTCTGTCCTTTCATGAACTCTTCTAAGACATCACACTCCCTTTCCTCTTCAACCTCCACTGTAGTCCTCTTGCACAGAAGGAAGGGTTTGTTTCCTCTCAAGTCTAAAATACATTTTACAACATAGAATATCTGTTTCCTAATATGGAATAGCTGCATTCCTATCACCATAAAGATCACTTATACATTACATTCCGCTCCTGCTCTGTCCATTGTCCCTCAGATCACAAATTTTTCAGGACTACTTATTGTCAAGCACTTATCACAATGTGACACTAACTAAAGCCTCTAAGAACTACTACAGTACACAACTATGTTGTGTATGTAATTGTGTACACATACGTAGTACTACATAGTTGTGTACTGGAGACCAATGAAATATGCAAGGTGGATGTCATATCTGCAATACCACTTGGGTGTTCCAAGATAGGAAAATCATTATGATAGAAAATATTTCCTGAAAGTGTCCTAAACTGATGCATCTGTCTACTGCAAATGAGAAATCAGTGTGTGCAATGCAGAAGAAATAAACTAATCAAAATAGTTTGCATAAATTATGCACATATCTGAAACAGCCATACTTTTTATGTGAAAGGAAGTTTCAAAGTATTATTAATACACTGATCATTATTATCAAGATACAAAATAGCACATGCAACTTGAGAACATAGACCACTGCGCACCTTGACATTGCAGACCACTTGTCCACGTGCATTCTTGTGCTCACAATTAGCAATGACTTGTTCAATCTGAACCCGGTCAAAAAAATCCAGTTGTAAAGGCTCTGGAATGTCCTGACTGAAGTCTATTGAATCCAGAATATTTAAGATCTTCCTGCGTACTGGAAATGTAAAACAACTCAAACTGTTTTCAGAAATATCAAGGGGGGGGGGGGGGGGGGAAATGACAAGAGGAGCCTACCTTTGTAAATCCAAATCTTAACATTAAAGTTTCAAAAGAAAACATTAAATCTTCAGAAAGTGCAATCAGTCTGTATGAGGGGCTTAAAAACACTTTCTAGAGCCTTAAATTCTTAATTTGTTTTATACTGTATTGTTCTCCTGTTATGTATGCATATAATCCAATATTTACAAATACAAGATTCTAATTTTTTTCTCCTAAATAAAAGCAAGCTGGTTTTCAATTAGAACCACACAGTCTTTTGTTGAGACTTAGAAACATAGTAAGGAATCTGAAGTTACTTACTTGGGTTTTACATTCTTTGCCATGAAAATACAAATATGTTCACCCGTAGCAACAGCCTCACCAGTTTTACTGTTAGCAGTAAATTTATGGACTGCCATCCTCCCATTCTGCCCTTCCATAGACACTTAAACACAAACTCTTCTAACTTCCTTTCCAGTCCAGTATTTTCCACTCACTCCAACCATCTATGTCAAGGTTCTAAAATTCATTCTCTTCACCACACTAAATAAAGTTGTTCTGCATACTGCTGCTGTTTAGAAAGTTTATTATTTTCTTTTTCAAAGTGTCCTTTCTAGAGGCAGCCCTCCCCCCTTCAGGATCAGAAAAACTTTACTGGGAAATATCAACAGCCATAATACTTACCTTTGGAAGCAGTGTCAAAGTGGAGAAATCCACTGACCGATCGACTTTCATCTTCCATCCCTCCTTCACCATCAGCTGAAGGTAATGAAACATAGTAAATAAATGAAAAAGAAATCGAAGTGAAAAATACCACCTACTTTATTAATACTGAAAGACAAAGATGGATAGAGCACACACTGACAAATCTCTTCTGTTAAAAAAGTCTTCCAATACAAATACAGACTTGACTGTTAATAAAATGAAAACAATAGGTATCTCACAGAAGCTAGCCAATTATCAAATACAGACTAGACAGTACTAGATATTCCTAAAAAGACACCCCACCCTCCAGTATGATTAATGCAGTTGGATGAACCCTAAAATGAGTAGGCTATCTGAACACAGTTTCCCATACTCAGATCTCCACATGGATGAAGAGACAGTGTTCAGACCTATAAAAATGAGGGAAAACACCATACTGCTGCAGCCCATTATGATATCTTCCAGTTATTCTGTTTATTTTCTTCACGTAAAGAGCTTTATTGCCACCTGTTTTGATTTCTTGGTTCACTTTTACTCTGTTCTGAAACTCTGAAATCTTGCCTTTTTATTTAACATTGCATTTTATGTCACATTGGGATGAAATATCATTTTTGTCACGTTATAATGTCAAAAGCCAAATTGACCTGTTGCTACTATCTTCTGTGAAAGAGGGTTGAAAATGTGTGACAGAGAGACAGAAGGTAAGACTGAGAAAACTTTGTCTAAAACTGTTTACCGAGGAAGACACTCCACCTTCTCTATACAGTAACAACTCTGGGTAGCATCCCAAAATAAATTACTTTATAATTTTTATAATTTTTTTTATATTCTCCTCTCCTACCCCAGAAACTATGTTTATTTTTTGTATCAGTGTATACACTGAGATGTTTGAGATACAAAGCAGCAATGAACAAAAAGATGCCCTAATTTCTTTCACTTTGCAGTCTACAACCACCATCATCTTTCTTCCCATCCCTCCAATGGCAATTCCAGACTCGATATCACACATTAACTGTCACAAGCTTATACGGAAAGGGATTCAAATAAAGTCTCTCATACTTCCATTTATTCAACTTATTTACCCTCACAATAAATTCCTCTTACCCAAGTATGGTTTCACAGGCATGTCATCAAGCAGCAGATGCAGCAGTCTCTGTGTGTGGGAGCGCTGGCGGTTCAGCGATGTCACTCGCATTTCTATAGCTGCAGTCTTCATCAGCCAAGACATTTGGTTTAGTGTTGAAATCTCATGTTCTGGGTAAGGATAAGGAAACAATTATAAAATTGAACATAAATAGTATTACTTGCTTCAAGGAAAGCACTCTTCATTTGAGAAGCTTTTAGAGGATGTCATTACTTATTATCTGTTCACCATTTGTTTATGAGACAGAAGGACTGAGAGATCTGACAAAAGCCATTAAATGAACATGTGGTTATTGTGAAAACAAATCATACACATACATGCAATTAAGACTATACATATACACAAAAAACCTGGATATAACCTGTACTAACAGTCATTGTGGAGAATGCAGTGCTTCATGAGCAAATAGGGTCAGTTATAATTTCAGTGAAAATAATCAGACATTTACCCAAAAATGAACTATAACTTTAATCAAAGTTGATAAGGCTTAAACATGGATCTCCAAGAATCTTCATATTATATAACTTAAGAATCTAAATTAGATTAATATAGAAGAATCATCTAAAGTGCTTTACCCATGCTGGATACATGTATCCGAATGCTAAGTTTACTATCATTTAACAAAGGACTAGGGGTCAAGCACCTGATAAAGTCAGTTCAGTTTGAGACACCTGAGAAATATTGGTCTGAAACTTTAAAAACCACATCTATTAACTTAAAAATCAGTGCCATCACCAAATAAAAAATTCTTTGTTCAAAGGAAGGGAAGAAACAGTTGGTTACAAGCACCAGCCTTCTTTACCCTCAGTTCTTCGTAGCATTCTTACTTTGCAAAATATTTTTTCTGTAGCATAATCTAACAAAACTACAATGGTAACTGAAATATAGATTAGGATTTACTTTTGGACACTTAATGCATTCCAAAATTAACATTTTTTTACAAAATCTGAACTTCCTATATAGGCAGAGTTGAATCTTTGCTGAATTAAAAGGTTAGTGGAGACAGTAATTAATTCAGTTTAATAATGCTACTTATGTTTCTTCTATGATTCCTAGGGAGTCAAAAGATGCATTGAATTTTAAGCACGCACAATCTTATCTTAGCACAAAAGTTACCTTTGATAGAAAATGGCAAATACTGCAGCTGAGTGAATAAGAAATCCTGACTGGTCCTCAGATATCTCATAGTTGGACCTGATGTGTCGGAACATGCACACAACTGATAGATCACCTGACAATCAAAAAATAGTAGATACCCATTTATGGAATTTATTTTAAAAACAAACCAACCACCAAATCAAAAGATGCATAACACTATTTTACTGCTCAAACAATATTACCTGTATTTACAGTAAGTTTTCCATCAGCTTACTCCAAAGCTGAACATATTATTTGTAACAGACGTTGAATTATGACATTAAAGGACTACCAGCATGTGGATGATTCCAACAGCTATTTGCCCACAACATGACACCACATAAGCCTTTCTGTTTATTCAGCTCACTTAAAAAATGAGTGTGTTTTTCAGACTCCAGGCTCACCAAGACAGGAAATGTAATCTTTTTTTCCCCTCCTTCTACAGTATGGCCTCTTTCACTTTTAATAGTGTTTAAAATCCTTTCTAGATTCCACAGATTTTTTCAACATGATACAGGTGTGTAACCATATGATTATATGATTTAAGGCCAAATATCAGCTACCTTGCATGTACGTCTAATTCAGCTGTCTTCCCCATCTCACCCCCTCAGACATACATATATACATTCTGTCACTGCTACAGAATAAAGAAGAGAATTTTATTGCCTTATTTGGGATTATTTGTTATCTTACTTGCTGGCAAACTGCAGTTCCAAAATTAAAAAAAAAATAAAAAAGAATTGGCGTATGTCACAACAGATTCAAAGGATCACCAAAAATATTTAGAACGTTAGTTTTCTAAGTATATCCCAATTCCAAGTTCTGACATAAGTGCAGATTTTTTATTTTCTGCGCTGCTACAAGATAATACTTTTTCACACAGAAAAAGGTAAAATAGAAAGAGTTCAATGTATATAAAAACCTGACAGATGCATTTTAAAAATGAAACTATTACCAAAATCATCAGCCATCTGTGTTCACCAACCAAGTAGCAGCTTATTTACTTAGAGCCTACTTTCAGTATATGCCAACAGAAAATACACTGAATACCTGGTAACAGAGTTCTGCAAGATGAGGAGATTCCTGAACTGCTGTAGGCCCATTCCTTGTTTCAGTACCCTTCTCTAGTATGTTCAAAATAGCATGAAGGCAAGTCCGTGGGCAACCCAAGACACCTTAAAAATACAAAAATAATTTCTTAACATTACCGATGTTACTTGCCTCCATAGCAAAGATAAGCCAGTACACAGAGTTACGGAAACCAAATTGTTCAGATACCTTGTGCTTCACTATACTGCTCCACAGAGCTGCAGCAAAAATATCTGGCAAAGTTTTTTCTCGTTAGTTAAAATAAAAGAAGGAACTGTGTTTCAGCAAAAATCTAATGAAAACATTTATGGTTAGTCTGTAGGCTTTTGAGATACTGGTGAAAGAGGATAAATTATGCAATCAAAATTTATTCAAGAACTTTCTCTTCAGTTCTATTAAAAAAAACCAGATTGATTCTTTAATATTCTGCATGAACCAAATGAAAATTTGAATTCTTGCTCTTAAACTTTAAGTGAATACTCATTTGACAATTTCAAAGAAGAGCTTTAAATTCCTGTCTTTATTTTACAATTACAGCCATTTTATGACTAACGCTCCTAGAGGCACCTGATACTGCAGCCAAGGGGAATGGGAAGGAGACTTCAATACTGAAGTCAAAATCCAGTCTTTTTGCATTCTTCCTTTAGCCAATTAATTCTTTAATCAACTCAGAAAGATGTCCTGAAGCAGTAAAGGCATCAATAACCGTAGTTCTTACAGGGAAAATAATCTTCTCTGTTTGGATACGTATAATTTATGCTTTAGCAGGAAATTACTATCTTGAGGCAAATGGCTTATGGTCATAATTTCTTCACATTATTAATGGGATAATTCAAAGAGGTGTGCAAGGCTCTCTCATGGCTTTGAGATGAAGTCCCCTATCACTGACCTAACGTGCAATATCCTGTAAAACTGTGTTGTTGCAGATCAGTTACCTGTATTATGTAACTATGGAATTTCAAAATATCCAAAACACGGTCTGCAATCGTAAGCTACTTTGCAGATGAAAAAAAATAGGTTGGCATCTTTTTTTCATCTTTCTGATATATCAAATAATTTTAAGACTTCTTTTTTTTCCCCCAAATATAATTCAAGTCCTATCTACCCTTCATTTAGAACTATGAAGGACTAAAAACTGCTGGGCCACAGAGTCCAATACAAACCTAAAGATAATGAGAAATATTCTTCTCGAAGTAACTAAAATCAAATGTTTGTTCAAACATGTTCATATAAAACATCCTTTAAAACAGTTGAGAAAGAATCTCATGCTTCAGATTGGAAGGGACTTCAGGATGTCTCAACTCTAAACTACTGCCCAGTTATGGTATCAGACCAGATTGTTCACAGCTTTATACAGTTGGGTCTTGAAAACTTCCAAGCATGAAGACTGCATGACCTCTCTGGCCAACCCACTCCACTGCTTCACTGTCTTCATGGTGAAAAAGTTTCTCCTATATCCAGTTGGAGCCTCTCATTTCAGTTTATGCCCACTGTCTCTCATCTTCCTGCCACACACCTCTGAAAAGCCTGGCTTTATCCTCTTATTAACCTTTTTGTAGGTATTTGAAGACTGCTATGAGGTCCCCCCAAAGCCTTCTCTTCTCCAGGCTGAAGAAGTCCCATTCCCTCAGCTTCTCCTCATAGGCTGAGTACTCCAGCCCCCTGACCATCTCTGCTGAACTTGCTCAAGTTTACCAATGTCTGTCTTGTACTGAATACAAGTTAGAAGCTGAGGAGGCAAACAAGACACATACTAACACACTATTTTTCTCACCAATTCAAGAAACATTAGATATGTCACTCCTGTTGCTTTAAAGTTCATATTCTCACATATATCTGTACATATGAATATATAAATATATTAATATACCTAGCAGTAAAATGAAACCCCACATATTCTAAAAGGTTTTCTTCTACAACATTAAACAAAACTGGTTTTCTTCCCTATAATTAATCTTAACAGGAGTTTGAGGAGGGACAGCATAGTAGTCAAATAGTATAACTAGTTCAAAGTGACAATCTGCTTTGTAGATTCCCATGTTGTCATATGTAGGTACTTCTTGGATCATCAAATCAATTTCTTTGTACTGTGGACACAACCACGCTGCATAAAATAGTAAATAAATTAATGTTTCACTTCTAAATTATCATTGTCCTGCACAGCTTTTTATTTCTAGTCTGTTCCAAAATCCAACTTAAACAAAGGATCAAATCCTGAGGCCATTTAAATGCTGCATTTGGGTATCAACATAACTTTTAATTTAGCTTTTGAGGATTAGAGCAAGGCCTGTTGTCTTAACATTAAGAGGAACTGCCTCTCCCCATGAACTTTCCAATAAATATTCTCAGTGTTGGTAACAGAACCAATTAAATGCCAGATCAACTTTTCCTCTTCATACCTGGATCTTGCAGATTTGTGGTGCTGACAGGTTTCTTTAGTTCATATCCCAAGAGATACAGAGCAAGGCTGGGAGGACTACACTCAAGAGAGGTGATAAGGAGATTCAGAATATGGATCCTTGTTTCATGATGGATTTGTGCCCGCTTCTTTTCAGGCTCCAGCTCTTGATTTTAAAAAAAAAAAAGTGAATAATGAAGAGAAGAAAACCATTCAATGGAATAATCCTCAGAGCCTTCAGGTTAAATACAAGAAAACTAAGGCATCAACTTATATTAATACAGAGGGATACAAGACCAAAATTTTAAATTATTATTAATACAGCTCTAAATACATCCAGAGCAATGTTAAATACTTGTCTTCTGAAAACAGACTCAGTTTGTGGTTGGCTTATCATACTGCGGACGTATCTTTACATGACATTGGTGCTTTTCATTCTGTTAAAGGTCCAATTGTCCAGAATACAACACAAGAAAGGGGTTTCCTGACTTAAAAGCACTTTCTTCACCTCTTTCATTAATTTCATTCTATGCAAAAGGCAACAGTGTAAGCCATTTTTAAGAAGCTTTTGACATACCCTCATCTGGATTAATTAATTCTTCTGCATCTTCATTGTCCAAACATTCCACAAACCCAGCCATCAGCTTCTGGCTAATACTCTGTATTCAACAATGGAAGGATGGAAATGAAGAGGATTTTAAGAGTGTTAAAAACAATACCTTTCATAATACCCTCCATATAAATTGACAGAAGTTCTAGACAAAAATTATATAACCTAGTTAATAAGCAGAAGTTCAGAGTTGCAGCTGTTCTAAGCATAAGTTAGCAATTAGCTACTGAACAGAAGAAAATCCACTGTTACATATGCTAAATTATCCTCACAGGTTGAAGACTGTAAAGTCAAGAAAAAGTCTCAGAAAATTGTCTTTTTCCTTCTTGCAAACATTCATGATTTTGGTTTTTTTCCAATTAATGAAGTAGTTGCTTTTCACAATGCCACAGTAAGACTTTTTAGAGGTAGGTAGATATAAGACAAAATATAGCTTTAATGTACTTGATCTAGAAACCTATCCTTTAAATTAACATTATGGAGCAGTATTTCTCCACCAGTTTCTCCTTCCAGATCCAAAGAAACTGACACTTACCTGATCATGTGTGAAATCACCAACTAGCTTTATCTGGATGTTGGAATTATAAGAAATACAGCATAAAATCTTTGCACTTTCAAAAGCCAGTTCAGGATTGCTGTTTCCATGATAAAGATACCTTCAAAAATACAAAATTATTGTGATGAAATTGTTGATAATTTCACTACTTCAAGACAGTAATGCACAGATGAGAAGTTAACGTTTAGAACTAAAACATTTACAAATCAAACTACATGAGATAACATTAAGCTACAAACAAAATTTCTCTCTACATGAAGCGCTTAACACTCCTCCATCAAAAGCAGGGTAGTAGGCTGAGTATGGATAATACTCTCTCCTGGAATTTTTATCATTGTTTTTATCCAAAATCTGTCTCAAACACTGCAGTGTAAGTTAAAACAACCGATCACAGGCTCACACAAGAAACATAGAGAAAATACCCTCAGATCATGCAGAAACAAGCGTCACTGAAGACCAAAACTAGGTAAAAATCAACTATTGTATGTACCCAAAATAGGAGGGGGAAAAAAAAAGCACCTTAAAAGGCACACTTCTTTTGAACTATTTGTCAACTACTGTTATGTGAAAAAAGTAATATAAATGAAAGACAAAAACACGTATACAGAAAGAGTTCATTTTTTTCATCCATTCCACATCAGAATATCACTGCTTTTTTATGCACTCAATTCTACTGTTCATCAGTGTTGGTTTGTCTGTAGAGTTGTTATAAAAACAAACAGTAACAGACGGTATCAGTGGGAAGTGGAAATCCTAAAGTTTCACATTTGAAACGGAGTTTCAGAGTACTAGCCTGATACTTTTAATATAGTAGCTAACGGACAATACTGTAAAACATTTAGATGGCCAATAGCAACCACATGAAGTTTTACTCTCCCACTCTATGACAACCAAAGTCTGGGGCAAACTGAAAATTATATGCGAGGGAATCACTGCACATAAGGCAACCAGGAAGAAGTCATGAGGGTAAAAAAAAAATTCAGAAAGAAAAACTATAAATGCAGATCCCAATCTTGCACTAGAAAATACACAGATCATACCACCTGTGAAGACACCTCCCCCCTCCAAGAAAATTTCAGAGATGCTCTGTGCAAAGAAGCATTGGCTAGCAAAACTAATGAAAGGACCAGGATCCAAATGCTTCGTGCCTCCAAAACTCTTCCCTTCGCAGTATTTTGCACATACCTAGCAATATTCACCACATGATCTGCCTTTTTAGTGCGAGGATTGATTCCTTGAAGCAGCTGTTCCAGTGGTGTGACAATAAGGGAAAGGTGGCTCTCCCGCAACAGATCCATAAAAAGATTCTCTTTCTGTAGGGTTAAGTTTAGAAGTGCAAGGCAATACTGTACAGCTTTCTCTAAATGCTTCTTCCCTGCAGTACACAAACAACAAAAAAACATACGGAAAACAAAGGAGCAGTTAAGACTACATTCATAAACCTCATTCATCAAGCCTTGCTCCAAGAACGAACTTGTCAGTTGTCTACTAGTAGAAAAATTCCCCCCAGAACACAATTTTTATATGCAAGAGACACAATATCAAGTTGAAGATATGCAGCATCAGCTTTAAATCCTACTTAGTATGCATTTTAACTTCACATGAAAAATAAATTCTAGGCACATACCAGGAAACGGAGCGTAAGTATCAAGCTGCTTAACCCCTTCTTCTAGCAAACTAAGGGACAGTTCCAGCATTGGGGACTCATTCAATAGATGATACATCAAATTGAATCCAGGGGGTTTATATGCTATTATTTCTTCTCCTAAAGAGAGGAGTGGAAAAAAAGAATTAACATCTAATAGAAAAGACTTTCATTACTCAAGCTAGCCACCTGAGCAACAAAATATAAGTCCCTGTTGTTGTAAGCAACATCTAAATAGGTGAAACATACTGCATATAAAGTCTTGAGGTTTTCTTTACACATAGCCATTTAGGTAATTTTAAAAGCTTGGGAAGAGTAGTAATGGCAATTACCATTACTTTTCAATATCTAATAGCACAATTTCAACTTTAACCAGTTAAGACTTTCCCTAAGTAGATCTGACCTTAGATTCAAATCAATGCTTGGACTTTATACCACTTGGAGCTATATTAAGTGATTTTGCAAGACTGAAAAGTAACTGGAAAAAGTTTACATCCCCCCCCAAACCTGCATGAAAACCCTGGGTGAGGGAAAAAGCATTTCCAGAAATCAAAGCTGAGAAGGTCCACTGAACCCCTAATGCTCATAGTGTATAGATACTTGCATGTCTGTTGCAACAATGTATGCAACAATGAAACTACTAGCCTAAAACTCAAACATCCTCATAAAACAAAACAAAAGTCAAGACTAATGTTTCTGGTTTATCTAGTCTCCTAGTAAACTATGGTGGATAAATGGTGGATAAAAGCAGGAGAGCAGTAAGAATCTTTTTCAATATGCAAGTGAGCACAAGGGTGATTTCTTTTGGCATCAGCTTCAACAATCCCCTTCTCCTTCCATTCATTCCGTGTCTGTGCTGCCCCATAACATGCCAATAGACATGCCATGCCACTATGGAGCCACACACTGCATCAGTTAAAGAAGTGGATCTAGTAAAAAAGATCGGTTTTAACCCATTTCTCCAATATATCATGTAACCCATAAATAATCATACAAGTTGAGGGACTAGCTGAGGACAGGAATGAGCTCATAGAAATTGCTCAAGCCAGTTAAGCTACCAAGAACTGTTTGTCAAAGTACAGGGCACAGAGGCCTCCCAGACTGAGGCGAGCTCACTGGAGAAGTATGTCTTAAAGTTGTTCACTTAAGAAGTGGTTCTTACAGCTCTCTGTTGCTACAAGCAAATCCACAGGCATAAGGCTGGCATTCGAAGTTAAGAAGAAACTTCATATTACAAAAAAAAATATCTGCAGCCCAAATAAGCCTTAAATTTCCTACAGTGAGGCAACTGCCATCTACTTTTGCCTTTTAAAGAATAGCTGTGCAGAATTAAATGTCTTCAGATCATAATTCCACTGCTACTGTCTGCTCTGAATAATTAATCTATCAATAATATTAATATTAGAGGATATATCAAATACACTGACACCTTTAAATTAACCCTATGAATAGTGGTGATTTAGATATAGACCAAAGAAATCCAGAGGAACAAGCCCGAAACCAAGGTATTTTTTAAGCATCAAATGCTGCTCTTTGATCAAACCAGCAATGCAGGACAGACAGAAATCATCCTCTTAGTAAAGCTAGGGAAATAAGAAACAGTGTACATGACGCCCTACTGAATTAGCAACAGAGTTCCTGATAGTACGTGGACATTTTTTGAACATCTTCCTATCTTAAAGCCATGGTCTAGCTTTCCACCAGCTCGCCTGCAATACTGAACAAGATCACAAGATAGAGGCAAGAGAGCAAAGCAAGTTACAATTCTGTTTGTCAGTGAACAAGTCAACAAGTTAACCTTGTAACTCCACATATTGGTCCACAAAGTCTTCAAGTTGAGGTTCATAGTCCCGCAGCAATTTGTAAAACACTTCCAGAACTACCTCAGCTACTTCCCACTGTAGATAATTACAAAATGAAGACAAAGTCATACACAGAATAAAACTGATACTGCAGCAACAAGACCAGGACAACAAAGAATACAACAGGCAGTGCAGTGATGGATCCGTAGTATGGCATGACTATCTAATTCTGAAATACGATCCAACAACACTTATAATTCATCATGTCAAATAATTTGAAAGGCCAAGCTCTCCTTCTGAAGTAAAATGGAACACCAAAACAGATTTATTGCCTATTTTAGGCTCTGTGATACAATATACATATTAGTTTATTGAAACTACAAGCAATAAAGAGTCTTTAACAGGTATACAGCTAGTAAGACATCATTAATCGATTCCAGGATACAGTTTAGCATGCACTTTAATCCAGAAGGATCATAAAGGAAACTCAAATTCCTCGGTTTAGCAAGTCAGAAATATTCTCTGAAGTATCATGAAGAAAAGACAAATCTGACTTGTAGATTTGGGCATGTGATGTTCAGAAGTCATTAGCCATGTAGGAGAGCTGTGGAGTCCTGTATAGCAAATGGAAATTTAGCAATAATATAAGCTGCTTCTGTTTTTTTAAAAAGATACTTTATACAGGCTCCTTAGAAGTAGTTCACTGATCCCAATGACCCACGAGTTGAAAAATCACCTGTTTACAGAATCAAAACACTATGAACTGCTCCAGGTTATCTCTGCTCCATCAAACTTGCACAGCTTCTCAAACAGATCTAAGCCACATCACCAATGACAAATCATTTTAACTACATGGTAAAAAAAAAAAAAGTTTTCAAACAAAAATTACTTTTTCAGCAGCTCTCCGGTAAGCTCTGGTGCGGAATCGGAGAAACACAGCATCCCTGAGGAACTGGAGATAGGGATCAAAGCCTGGTGGGCGGAGACCTGCCCCCAAGTTCGAGGGGAATGAACTCTCCACTAACGTGCTGATGAGTCGACAGAAGGCACGGGTTAAAGGATATTCCTCACATCGGGACTCAATCTCATTCAGTTCCACCTTCCCAAGAGGACAGCAAAAACAGAAGAAAAATCAAAGATTTTGAGGAAGAAACATGTGAGAACAAATAATGTAAGGGCATCATCTGTGAATTACTTCACAGTGAATTGACTTTGCTGCATTTTTGGCGACAGTACACTACAAACAAAGCAAAAGCTGTGAAGCAACAGTACTGTCATTTCAGTTCAGCAATGCGCTCTTCATCCATTTCTGAGCTACTAGAAGGTATGCCTCAACACTAACATACTTTGCTTTTATTTACCACTTTTATTAGTAGTGGGCTGTACTAAGGTGTAACAAAAGTGAGGCCAATTTAGGAAAATAGGAAAATGAAAATCTTCGTAAGAAGTGCTCATAAGGAATTTGAGAATTTAGATGCTGCTTTTTTACTAGTACAAAGCTGCACTAGATTCATAAATGGATAAAATTTCCAGAAATTACAAGCAGGCCTGAAAGTAATTTAAGAAGGACTGAAATGACAGCACCTATTCCAAGGGTTTCCCGTGGACACAGCAGCATGTACTGTGTCTGCAAGCGTTTCCCAGACTCATACACAGATGGTCAGAGAGGCTGCCTAGGTACAAAGAAACCCCTACCTCAATACCAATTGCTTGTCTCTGCCCTGGACTTCTCACAGTTTGTAGTATCTTCAAAAGAGAAAGAGAAATGAAACAACACATTTCACATAATTGTAAGTGCGTCTCTATCGTTTCTGTCAGTACTAAAAGGTACTCGTCACTTTTAAGCTATAAAAAGAGGTTTCCTAAATCCTCTTAAAAGATGAAAAGCTAAGATTTTTCTGTCTGAAAGGCTGGATTATATGTTGTACACTTGTATGTTTCTAGCTTTACATCCTCAAAGATCTGCATCATGGTTATTGTTAAATGAAAAAAAGAACAGAAATACTTTCACATTAACAATTTTTGTCTTATATTGGCTAGGGGAAAGATGTTTCCCTTGTTATCTCTTACAAGGGCATGAGCATATTTTAAGGAATATCATAAATTAGGAAGCAAAGGTGGTGAGCATTTACAATACTACCATTACAAGATGTCATTATTGTCAGGGTCTTTCTATTAGTAATTAACAATAAACCAGCAGTTGCAGTTCAAATCCCTCAAGTTCTTCCAAATAAAACAGCAGTTAGTCTGAACCATAATATAGACTATAAAATAAGCCCATCCTGTTATGGTTTTTGAATTAACAAAATTGAGAGCATTTACATTTGATATTCATCTTCCTTAGATGAATATTTAAAATTTTTAAAATTTTAAATTTTAAAATTTACATTTAAAATTTAATTTAAAATTCACATTTAAAATTTTTCTCTGAAATCAAGACAGAAGGGAAAAAACCCTTTTAATATGTATCTGACATTTGCCACCTAAATGTGAAAGTTAGCAACAATATCCTGTAAATTACAATTAACTTCCTCTGAAAATTAAATGCCTGAAAGTGGAGCTTTTTAGCCAGTCCCTTCTTTCTATGAGCACCACTCACACTGGAAGAACTTTATATACCAAAAAAATCCCCAAAACCCAAACAGAAAAATATGTAACCTGAAGAACATTTATTACTGATGACATACACTGAGGAAAAAACATACTGAACACACAGGACTGTGTTAGGAAATCTGTATTTATGTAAAATAAGCACAGCCAATGAGATCACTGAGGCATAAAACCATACTGTCATTTTCAAAATCGTTTCAAAGTAAGAACTGCATTAACTAAATGAAAAAAAATTTATATTCAACAATGGCAACAAGAAAATTCAGGAGGAAATGCAATACTATTTCAAATACACTGACAATTTCAACAGATTGGGATGCTATGAGTTCTAAGCACTGAAAATCCTAAAATACCTGTGTATATTCCAGGGACTGCCAAAGTGAAGCAGCTATTTCAGGAGATTTTCCAAAAGCAGTAAGGGTTTCTAATAGTTCCGCTTTCAAAATAGGAGGAATGCTGCACTGCAGAAGTCCCAGAATGACCACTACTGGTGTCCACTGAGGGTGCTCACAGAGAGCCAAACGAGCGTTCTCACTCTACAGAGTTCAACCGAAAACAAAACTGCAGATTATTACTTTGAAGATTATTCATGTCTTCCAATCTCTAACTCACAGTTCAGTATCAACAACTCTGCTTCGTACTTGAAAGTACACAAAACATCAGAAAACTGGCAGACCATTCCAAAGCAAACAATTTTAATTAAAAACAAGCCCAATTTAATGACTCACGAGTACTAAAATTGTGCTTATCCATACAGAAAAATGATGTGCATAATATAACTTTCTTATAACAACCCAATTTTTTTTTTTTTTTTTTAGGTAGACACACATTCATAGAATTAGTCTTAAATAAGTTTAAGTACTTACACTCTAGACAGCTTCTCCAAGCACTGGTAGAGGGACTTTATCAATATTTCTATTATGAACTTAAATTGCATTTGGACATTTGCTAGGAACTTAGACAAATTTGTTTAAGTCTAAGAGCAGGGTCATCACCAATGTAAGCTCATTTAAGACTCTCAGATGAACTACTGGGCAGCCTCTAGCCTCTGCAAATGATAATTCCCTGCAGCCTTAGAACAAATCTGCTTCTTTCCAGGTTATGGTTTGATGATGCCAGGAAATATTAGTTTTAAGAGTTCCTTTTTCCCCATGCTTATCTAATGCTGACATGATAGCTCACATAGGAACACTCCATTATCACCATCACCAAGGATGATTTTTAAAAAGCCTAATTAGTTTCACCAATCTGTCTTGTGTTTGCATCAGCAAAACCAAGGGCATCTCACTACATCACAGAATTTTTAAGCTGCAGAGGCTGCTGGGTACTGAAGAGCTGAATTCCACACTACCCAGAATTATCCAGACAACTCACAATACAAAATCTTCATCGCAGTTTTATTCTCTTGGAATCCTCTTCCAGTCAATTCATGGCACATTTTACTCTTTTAGTTTGGGGACATTTTAAATCTAACTCTGGAGGCAAGTTTCACTGTTGATCAGTTTCCTTGCCAAATTTCTACCATTTCTTTTTAAATTCACCTATTATTTTTGCCTTTTCAAACTCATAATTAAATGCAAAGAACTTTCCTACTCCGTAGTCATTTCTTCTGAATATACCTCAATTCTGAAAGACATCTCCATGACACCAAAGCATCAGGGCAGCAAGAAAATCAATAACACCAGCAACACAGGAAAAGGTGTCATCACTTCCTGCTTCACCTGGACTGTGTGTTTGGTCATAACAGTTATTCCTGATGCTTCCCGTACTTTTGTTCCAATTACACAGGTAAATTTGCCCTACATACCTTTTTGGTCAAGTGAACTTCACAGCTGAATGATGATGTTTTGCAAGAAAAAAAAAGTATTAAAAAGAAAAACAAATAAAAGGTTGCTTACCCAATTTACTATAACAGTGGTCAGCTGTAAAAACGCAATTAATCCATCCTGTTCTTTCTGTGTGATTCCTCGGAGAGGCAGATGACGATACTGGACACTATCTGCACTCGGCAAGTCTTTCCTTAAGTGCTCATGATAAAGCATCAAAGAGTGGAAGAAATGCTCCCAGGAGACAGGGCTGCCACCTGCTCCTTGAATGTTTTCCGCTAGAAAAATGACAAACAGGTGACAAGAATTGTTTTCTACTCTTTCACAGGGTAACAAGCAGAGTAGTTAAATTTAAAAGGAAAACTTTCTTACCTAGAGGAAAAAATAAAGTTCAAAGTACAGCTATTGTTTCCAAAATTAGTGGTTCTAGTTTGGGAATATTTCTTTGTTGTTATTGGGGGTTTTTTGTTTGTTTTTGTTTTTTTAATAGAGACAGAAAGGTGCTAATATGAAAAGCCAGTACAAATAAGTTCTCCATTCTATGAATCAGAATATGTGCGGCGTTATTTCTATCTTCAAAGTAGGGTTTTTTTTCCCAATTTGATCAATGCAAAATTAATGCAAAACACAGGACTAACCATCATATTTTACTTTCAGAAAGTGCTATTATATTACATGTATCAAAAAATTGTAACAGAACAAAGTGCGTCTAAAAAAAGTCAGCTCAGGAAAGATAACTTTAAGACATTATGCATTTAATAGTTTACAATAAGCATTACTGATGTTCTGCATCTCTTATGGTGTTAAGACAGAGCTTTTTTAAGAAGTGCATTATTTCATTATGTGAATTACTTGCTAAGGTGCTCAGACATTTAATTACCTAATCAGTCTTTTTTTTCCCCAGATTACACTTTCAAGTGAAGCCTTCCAGTTTCATCTTTGTACTAATAATGAACGTTAAAAGTATGAAGCCACAATTCATCTCAAATAAGTCTTTGTACTTTTCTAAAGAAAAAGAGTTGAGAAAGAGCTGAAGTGTCATTTTTCTTACCATGACTACTGCCATTGACTTTTAGCAAACTGAAGCAGTAATGAGCACACTGAGGTCCACTAGCCAGTCCCCGCAGCATTTTCAAGTATGGGATGTAAATTGTGGAAGGAAGTAGATCTCCCATTTGCCTAACAAACTTTGACAAGACAACCTAGGAAAAATAAAGATCAGTGTTTTTTTAAAAAAAAATAAAATTAAATCTGAGTATTTTAGAAAAACAATAGGCAGCTGAAGTCAGAAAACAGATTCTAATGTAATCAGGGCAGGATAGAGGGGTAGAATCACAACTGAAAAAAAAAAATCCTTTGTAGATTGGCCTATTTAGTTTCCCTGAAAGTGAGAATATGTTTCAAAGACAAAATAAACAAAACAAAATAATGCATGCTATTGCAAATTATACTAACTCTCCAATTCTGTATTTCTAGTGATAAAATTTACTTCAGCTCACAAGTGCTGCACAGCAGTATTATTAACACATCTCACAGTGCAAGTTAAGTGATACTGGGAAAGAATTCACTATGTTTGTCATACCCCTGCACAGTAACTCACACACACAGTGGTTCCTCCCAGGGTCATATCAGGGTGTTTGCAGATTACACCAGGGCCTAACTGATTCTGGGTGGGTCTTGGGGTGTGTCCAGTATGTCTTGTACTAGATTTTGCCTAACACTGCACGGTCCTTCAAGAAGCATTGAAGGCTGACAGCATCCCAGTTATCTAAAGAGTTTTGGAACATCTGCTTCATCTGTTCAGACTGCTGCTTCATTCTAATTTTAAGTTCTGTCTCTCATGGGCTATAACCTTTGGGATTTGAATAATTACAATACTCTTATGGATTTTTATACCCCAAAATACTGTCAATGACAGTTAATAAAGTTTTTTTATAGTTAAGGAATTTAACTTCTCAGTTACACCAAAAAGGTATGCAGAGGTCATCTGACAGAAAACACAAGAGCACTGTTACCAGAATTCATTTAGCAACTGCAGTAAAATCAGACCTAAACAAAATTTTCAAAGAGTATTGTTAGGACTCTTTCTTACTAAGATCACTGACAACCACGAATGACTGGCAGTAGCTCACTTTAGAGCAAGCAACAATAACCATGTCATGCAAAGCAGGACACATGCAGATAAGCCACTGATAAAAGATAATGTCTTCTTAGATGCTAGCTGTAATAAGGATACAAAAAACCAGGCAACAAAGTTTTTGATTACTTTAATTTCAAGTAATTAGTAATTACTCCAGAAAATCTAGATAACCTGGCGCTGAGGGGGTCGCTGATGAGCTACTCCAAGGTAGGACCCCATGATGGTAGATGACTGCAAAGGCTCTGATGGACACCAGTACTCAAGCGCAAGTTCCAGATTAAAGGGATCTTTCCTATACAATTCAGCAATCTATCAGAGAAAGGAAGATGTTAGAAAAATATCAACTATATAAAGAATAGATGATTACTTCAACAATAAGCACTGCTTCTAGGTAAGCTAAACACGTCTGAGAGGCAAAGCATTCCACAGCAGCTGTTCCATTCCTTAAAACTCTCTGAAAATGACAGCTTCTAAATAGCAATATCAGAATAAATGACAGCCAGAGAAATTCAAAATGTACACAGAAGTAAAACTTTCATAACTTCTAATTATTATAGATTAAATCATTGCTAAGGAAACAGTGTCATTTCTCCTTAAACAACCATTTGCATACCTTGATATATTAACTTAAAAACAAGTTAGCCAGTATCAGCATTAGAAATCTTACCCATTATCTGAACATACAAATTTCTCAGAATAAATTTTAATTTCTAGGTCTTCATTTAAGTTTACTATATATCTCAGAGCTACTTAAGAACACATTTCACTATAAATTTTCCTGTTAATGTCCCATAACCTAAAGGACTAACTTTGGAAAAGGCAAGTAATCCCTATATTAAAGACTGCTATATTGAAAATTGCACGCTTGTGCATTTTCATGTTAAATAAGGGGAAATATGCAAGTTTTTAATTTATTCATGAACAGAAAATATAATATGCACCAGTTCAATATGCACATCTGTTTTCTGATGTGGGGTTTTTTTGAAAGTGCAGTTAGGTAACTTTAATAACTAATACTTAAATAAACAATCATTTAAATTTTCTTTCATTTTTATTTTATTTCAATTTCATTTCTTTTATTAAAAAATATAACAGAAAGAGAAAGATCTTTCTTTTAAATATACACTTGTGGTCAAAATTCTACTGAAACTAAGGAATTTGTAATTCCAGCAGCCTTAATGGGGTCACCTTGCCTAGCCTACTCTACAGCAAATACCAAACAGTCTTCCAAAATTCTCATTACAAGTATATCAACACATGAAAATTATTTGAACATTCCAATTCTTTATCAGAATAATTGTCAATAGTGGGTGGAAACCCCTAAAACCTAATTATAGTTTACCCACAGTAAACAGGGAAAAATTTGAAGACTTACAGAAACATAAAACACTGTGTAAACATAAAAGTCTAGATACACAAAGGTGTTCCATTCCAAAGAACTTCCATGCATTTAGCCAGACTAAACTCCAGTGACAGCCTGTAGTCTTAAAATTCCTATTTCTAAGTTACATTAAAATAAGATGGCTTATGATAATAGATATGCTAAGATAATCTTATAAATTTTAGATATTTTGTAAAATAACTTCAGCTCAAGAATTCTTCAAACATAAGAAACAATGCAGTATTTACTTACTACACAAGAATTAAATGACACTTCATTAACATCAGAAGCCAAGGCAGTAAATTAATTCCTTTACATGAAAAGTTACAGTAAGTGTCTATAATGAAGAAAAAAAAAAAAATCCCTCTAATCCAGAAAGGGAGAGATCCAGCACTGTATGTTATCATTCAGATACGGGTTTTCTAATGAAGAAGGAAAGTCACAATCAGTTTTTGCCACAGTAATTTAAAAGAAAATAGGGCTTACTAAAAGCATTAAGTGCTCCAGATCTCTCCGAAGGGAAATAGGTGGATCATTACCCATCTGAATACTCATGTGGATCATGCGAGCATCTTCATCAGCACGGTTTCTCAGCTGTTTCACCTACACAGTTTATGAAGTGGAAAAAAACACCGGTCTTTATTTAGCTAAGAATGAAACAGAAGAGAAATAATGGAATTGTCTAAACAGCCTATTAAAAACTAAGAAATCAAATGAACTTGCACATACATGACAAGAATATTCAATTTTATTATTTTTTTTTTAATCCTCTCCCCTCGAAGAGCTTACATTCAAATATACATTCAAACACTTTTCTTACTGCCAAGGCCCTCAGTTCATAGCAAAACCCCTGAATTTATACTATGGGAGTTTTTCCCAACTGACTTCACCAGATACTTTAGTTTGGCCCCAAAAGATGGATCCTTTTCCTCTTTTTACTTCAAAAGCTAGATGAGTTAGCGTCAAACAAAGAAAGGTGGACCATTATCCACAAGGAGCAAAAATAAACAGAAAACACTGTAAAAATAATGTTTTCTGTATATAGATCTGTGGATTGCACCTTTCTTAGCATTTAAGCCTACTTCTACTTACAGCTGTTTTAAGTTTTGGATTGATGTAGTTACTTCAGACCCAGTCTGTCACAACTAAAAGCATTAACCACAATAAATACAATGGGGCAGGGGGTGAAGAGAGCAGGGAGGGGAAGCACAACTGCAGCAATTAAAAAAAAAAAAAAAAAAAAGCCTTCAATCTGTATCCTAAAATTCTTTGTGTTGAAAAAAGTAATTGGTAAACAAAAAACAGCTGACATTTAGTTCTAATGTCAAAGAGCCTTTGACAAAACACCCCACCAGAGGCTTAGAGAAAACAAATAGCCATGAGATGAAAAGTTAAGTTTTGTTAAATATTAAGCAGACATTGAGGAACAAAAAACAGAAATAAGCAACCAATTCAACACACCAAAAATTAAAACATGGTGATAGTCAATAGATACCAGTTCATAGTCTATAATACATCTTAATTTGCAAAACCGAATAAGCAGCAAAATAATTGTGTATCATCAAGAAAAAAATAGTTAAAAACTAGAAAAAACTGTGGAAAGGGTCAGAGCAAACCAGCCAAATTAGTATACTAACAAAATTAATACACAGACGAAACTGAGTTGATAAGTGAAATAATGAATTATATGAATTACTGAAGCTAGTTACCAAGTTCTGAATGTAATGCGGTCAACCAAAAGATTTACCCAAATTATCACTGGCAAGCAGCATAAATGTTAAAACTATACAGAAGGGTTAAGTAAAATGCTGACTTAAAGATTTAAATAAAATTGAACAAAGGCTACAGATATATAAAAAAAAAAAAGAGATCCTGCAAAGCAGACACTTCTCTGTACCTAAAATTTGAGATCCAGTAGAAAGAGATGAGTATATAAGCCAACCACTAACTAACAGCAGTTAAGACAAAAAATTCCCTTGTAGGGCTATATCCCAATTGCCTGCTAACAAAGTCTTTCCTGTAAAACAGCTAGCACTGGCCTCTATCAAACTAGAATACAAGCCCACAGTCAGATTTTTGCTTATATCCTGTATTACAAAATCCTACTTGTAATGAAGAATATCTCTCTTTATCTCTAGGCATTAGCTGCAATCAACTGCAGATCTGAGCCAAAGCCAAAAAACTGAAGTGGAAGAGAAATACTCTTCCCAGAGATAAAGCTTCCAATTCCATAATGTAGTGAAGATGAAAGATCTACCAACAAACCAACCAACAGCCTTGAGATTTTCAGGCCGTTCTGTGAATACAGGAGACAAGGTCACATCTGTTCTAAATCTAGTATGGCAGCAACCTCAGCTTGGGTCATTCTCCAGCTCTTTTACCTTCATTCAAAAATCTACCTTGTATCTCTTTCATAAAAACTGGTACCATTACAGGGAGACACTTCATCTTTCGTAAAGCAACATCATCCAATGAAGAACTGCCTCATGAAAAAGTTCCCAGTTCCAAACCTGTTTGTACTTCATTGTTTAAGGAACTTCCATAAAATACACCTCACATATTCCTCATATATTCAAAAGACTCCCAAGGGCTACTGTGTCTATGTAACAGAAAACACCATTGCATGCAGCCTTCAAAGGATGTCCAAAGCCAGTTAACAACATGGTAAGTGTTGTATGCAGGCAGGCTTTGCAGCAGAAATATAGCTGTAAAGTTATCAACATGAACTTGCTTGAACTGACGTTATACTTGTTCTATGAATATTCTGTGGGTTAAAAAGACAGCTTGAGAAAACAACATGCAACACCAACAGACTAAATAAATCAGGATTAAACCTAAAAGCTGTCTACAACATGTTCATATATGACCTCAGAGGTTCTTAAGGCTCAAATATTGGTTTTCCAGCCAATATTGTTCTCGTTCTGCGAGGTTACAATGAACAAAATATATTTTTAAATCCTTCTTGCTGCACATTGAAAAAAGTAATTATTTGGCAACTCCAACTACAGCTCAACACAATGAAGGTCACAAAATAAAGCCTCCATCAAGTAAATAAAAGTGTTTTCATAGAATTTTTATTTTCCATGTCTAGATACAAATTCTTGCACAAATGAAACAGTTGTAATTGCTTCAAACTTTTTTTAAAACCCTTTTGCACCATTTCTGCTGTTCTAGTGAAAACAGCTGCTCATTTTCCCAACAATTGATCCTACTGAAAAAGCAGAATCCCTCCCCTTAAATATGGAAAAGATCATTAGTAACAGAATAAATTCAAAATGAGAGACAAAAACCATAAGTTAATTTAGGTTACACTACTGTCTGTATCAAAAGAAAAAGAAAACCACCACCGCCAACAACAAAAATCAATACCTACATGCATTGCTATCAATTTCAGCATCCATTTAAATTTTAATCATGTATAACAAAACAAACCCACTACCACCACAAAAGCTTGCTTTGCAAATCTCACCACACCGACATGTTTTAAAAATCACATTCTACTTCAGTGTGGAAAACAAACCCAAAACCATATCGGTTCCATAAAGTCAACAAGTTTTCTGAATTGCAGCACCTCAAGGTGAGGGTCACATCTGAATCTCTATGCTACCTGTCCTAGTGTTAGAAATATAGAAGAGATGCCCACATTTCTTCAGAACTGCTATTCACACAAACCACTTACTTTCATTGGCATGAGTGCAAGGAAGTCTGTGACAAGGTTATGAATTTTGCGAATGTAAAATTCCTCCTGGTAGAAATTTTCAGACCCCACAACTGATTCAGTTAGAAACAGGAAGACATTATCAGCAACCGCTAGCTCTGCCATTGCTTCATCTGCCTCAGTGAATTCTGCAAGAGCTGGGCAATAAAAATCACAAGAGGGGAAAAAATAAATTACAATTACCTGTTACCAAACGAAACATATTTCAGAATACCTGGCTGACATGCAAATTGACATGCTTCTATCAACTATGTTTTTTCTACTGTACAGGGAAACACCAGAATGGAAAAGACAAGTTAATGTCAGGTGATGATCTCAACTTTCTTTGTTAGTAAGTGTTAAAGTGCATAATCCATTTACCCACTCAAATTTAAGGCTGTGAACCAAGAATCACAAACCAACCTTAATTAAACATCAATTATAATGTTTACATTTTCTTTAATAGATATTCTAGAGCAGACTCAATTCTGACCTAGTAGGGAGCCTGGAAAGACTGTGAAGTACAGAGAGAAAAAAAAAAATTAAAAATAGTTTTGTCCTCTCAAGATACTGAGGTTTAACATTTACAGATGTAAAAAGTCAGGAGCGTGAACCTATTCTTAATTTAAGTGTTCAAATGATACTAAGGCTGCTAAAATGCAATCTTTCACATTTTTCAGTACATTAAGCTCTCTTTCACTTCAGTGAGACACTGCAATATCACTGTCTAATAACTAATTATTTCTAAATCTGTGTACATTTCGGAGCAATTGAATTCTCGACAACCATACTCACATACTGAGAAAGCTTTAACAGAGTGTCAACAGTAATTTTATCATAAAGATAAATACTAACACTTCAAAAAGGTAACAGATACTTTGACTTATGCCACTTGCAATATCTGAATACTAATATGAAGCAACTGCACTTTAGGGTAATTTACCTGTCACATCGGACAATTGGGATATTCCTCGTAATGCCAGCGCCCAGGCTAATCTAACAGTAGCTTGCAGGCCGGGTAATTTCCAAGGCTGAGACTCCTGAAGACGAGTGTGTATTGTTGCTATATACTGTCTTTCTGCTAGCAGAGGGAGCCGGTGCATCAAATCTTGAAGAACAGCAAAAACAAACACAACACCAACACCCAGTAAATGAATGTGAAAACAAACATGCAAAACCTTACCAATTTGTTACTGATCAATAACAAAATTGGTTAAATAACAATTTATCCATCTGCACAACATATCTTCTTTGGGAAACCTGCCAGCATTACCTTCACGATCCTCCGTGCCTTGTTCCAGAAAGCTGACATCAAAGCAGTAAAGGAGAGCCATAAGAAGAGACAAGTTCACGCCATCCAATGAGCCATCAGCTTCCACTGTTACTTTCTCCAGATAACTTATGAGGATTAGAGTGTCATCCTTACTCAGTGGTGACTGGCAGGTCCACACAAACAGACTTTCAGCCAAGGACTGTCGGCATTCTTTAATGAGGTCAGAAACCTTTAAAAGAAAAAAACAAACAAAAAAACAGTGAATATAAATATTCTGGCAACATGTTCAATTTCTCCTTCTCAGTCAATCAGTATGACTAGCTTAAGCTAAAAATTAAGGACGGCAGCTACAGAAAATGTTGGGCTTCTTTAGTTGCTAAATAACAGA
This sequence comes from Astur gentilis, assembly GCF_929443795.1. Taxonomy (NCBI): domain Eukaryota; kingdom Metazoa; phylum Chordata; class Aves; order Accipitriformes; family Accipitridae; genus Astur; species Astur gentilis. The sequence continues at coordinate 15,901,387 of NC_064913.1, forward strand.
AGGCACACTTCTGCTTGTTAAATGCATTCATATTCCCATGTATTTCATGTGAGCTGTGAGTAGAGATCCTGCAATGACTACATGCAAACCAGCACCTCTGTCAAGGTCAGGAGACATGAATCTACACGGGACTTTTGTAGCTGTAAATGTGCCACACCAAAGTCTCATTTCCTGTCTCTAATACACAACAGCACTGGTAGTAATATCCAGATAAGGTCGTAGCCTTCCCCCTTGCCCCAAGAGATGCTCTCAACTGACTATACAAATACCTAACTTTTAAGACACCGAGAAGTATGAACAACATTTAAAGTTAGAACTGTCTTCCCCCAGACATTTTACATCAACTTCAGAATGTAAACATAAATGAAATCTATCATCCCCTATTACATATGGAACAAATACCATGCCCAACAAAGACTACCAAGCATTTTCGTACTAAAAATATTTTCTTTCTTTTAATTAGGCAAAATACTGCCATGCTACGATACAATTAAGTACAATGGCTCTTGAAAATAAAGCTTGTCTTTCTTCTAACAGTTACACCAAAAATTACCTGTTTTCAAAGAAGGACAAACGTTTATTTAATTTAACTTCCTTGGTCCCCCCCAAGCTGAGTTTTAACTGCTTTAAGTCTTATGAAAACAGTAGAAGTTAAAAAATAAAAAGCAACTAATGGCCTTTCATAATGGTATTTGTAAAACTGTATTTTATTTAGCTAAATTATGAGCTTCTAACAACATTCTTGCCCTATACCCACTGTACCCGGTTAAATAAAAAACAAAAAACCACCACCACCAACAACAAAAGAAGAGCTATAAGCATTCTATCTCCAGTAAAATCACATGCATGGAGATAAAGAGAAAAATGTTTCAACATATAACACAGCAAGAGATCTGCACACAGACTCCAGCAGAATAATAGTTCTAATGAATACAGAGGGAAATATGGTAGTCCACCTAAAAGGAAGAAAAAAAACAAAACTTCTAACATTAGAGTGTTAAATGAATTTTAAGGTAAAATTAAGGCAAACAGGTAATTTAAGGTAAATCAGAAGGATATTCTTCGCATAGTTTCTAGATTAACAGCAAAAGTGTAAAACTAGTTCTTTATTTGGTGGAAAACAGATTGACTGATTATAACCTAGAATAATTTTTAGACAGATCGCCCATTAGAAAGAAGTTCAGAAATTAAAACAATAATGTTTAAAATATTCCTACTAGAAACATACTCTGCAGTTAGTCACAGTCTCAATTAAGTTCAAGGATTATAAAAATGAGAACTCATTTCAAGCAATTCTCACTATTAGAAATGCCTCTGTTCATATGAACACAATCGGATTAAGTTATTAATAATTTGTGAATTTTAGTTTGCTGGTTTTATTCCAATGGTGCTGCTAATACTAGTACTGACAGCAGATGATTTAATACACAGTCTTTAGAATAAAAGTGAAAAAAAAAAAAAAAAGAAATTTACACATATTGCAAATATTAGTCTTACTTTCTCACTGTCTTTGATTACACTTCTTCACTAAAAATAAGGTATGCCCTAGCATCAGGGAGCAACTGCAAAACAGAAATGCAGGAAGTAATCTGGATCCCACACCGGCATAGCACAAGCTGTGGAGTAGTTATTATGATCCTTCAGACAGTAACAGAGCTTGCAAAGGCAGAGAACAGAAACTGGAAAGTTAAAAAAAAGAAAAATCACTCCATATCTCTTGGCAGTCTAACTGTACTCTAATCTGTGCAGTAATTCAGAATAATATTCACACCCAGTGAATATTTACCTCTTTGCGATGTTTCTCACTGCCCAATCCTCGTTCTCTCTGGAGTTTATCAAATTCATTGTTCAAATCAATATGAGACACAAGAGTGAGGATCTTCTGAGTCAAACCCTGCTCCATTAGGTCATCTGTAAATCGTGTTGTCATGGTCATTAACTCTTGACTAAAATGGAAAGAACGTAAATTTAACAATTAATCATACTATTCCCAGTCACAGAGGAAGTCTAAAATAACAAATCCCATCAAATGTATTCGCTGGCAGAAAATGTCCAACTACATTATATACAAAAAGTAACTAAATGTGCATTGTTAATCAGTAAGCAGTGCCCTCTCAAAACATTATGCTGAATGGATACAAAGTCTTTAGGTAACTGTAGGTTCAAGAGCATGGAATACGAGAATACAACATGGATCAGCTAGCTAAGATCTCCGTCAAAAGGAAAAAGTACTAAACCTAAGATGTACACAACTCACAAGCTCACAGCCTCTTGAGCTGTGATTCATGTGGCTGTGGACAATGCAATTGTCCAATTACATACACCCTACTCAAGTGGTGGAGCTAGTTCTAAAGTAATCATTTATTTTATGTTTCAGAATTTGTATTTACACTAGAACACATCTTTTAATTTTTCTCTAGTCAAGCAATCACTGCACATTGGAAGTAAACAGTAAGTACTGTTTTCTTTTTCAAGTCAAAAAATGTTAGCATGTTATGTTCACCAGTAAATAGTGCACCCATTTTAAGCAAAGGCAGGAGAACAATTCTCTGTTTCACGGGACACGGGAAGTCAGAACACAGCAAAGGCAGAAACTCAAGTCTCTGAAATACTGAGTAATCATCACTAGTTAGAAGAACACTGACTGAAAGGGTGTCTGAAGCAAAACACTGCTAAAAGGTGAAGTAGCATGAAAACTGAACGTAAAATGGATATCCTTATAATCCAATAAAAATATGTGTAAGAAGAATATCACGCTTAAAAAAAAACAAATGTGAAAGCAGCTGCATCAGGTTATGAGAAACAAACAAATCTGAGAATATTTGTATTCCCTTGAGTCTAATCAGTCCTAAAAGCACTCAAAGCAAAGAGCTTTGATCAGCTCATCACCCTAATACAGACCTGAGTTCCAACGTCCATGTCTTGCCTTGGCGTGACTGGATGAGGGTTCGTAGTGAATTGGCAATGCATCTTTTCCCATCCCAGTACAACAGAACAGCCACTAGGCCTCTTGTAAGGCCAGGAAAATGAGGTTGCTGGTGTTCTCCTATTGAATGAAAATGCATAGTGTCGTCACAGGAAGTTGAACACGCACACTTTGATAACAGCTCTATACCTTTGCATTTCTAACTGAAATACAAGTGTAGCATTCAAAGCAAACATGGTTATTCATGATCGCTTTGATTTGTTTCAGTTACTTAAAAGAAATCACAGACATTTTGGGTTCTATTATTAAAACTGATATTCAACTATTAGAACATCCAAAAATTTAAAAGAAATAGAAGTGCAAGTCCATAAATATCCTGGTCCAAATGGTATTTGCAACTGATATCTACCCATCTTAATAATCAATTCAAGCTGATTATCAGCAAGATCTCTTTTCTTTATTCAAAATAAAATTTCCTGTCTGAATTTACACCGAAAATTCAAGCTCAAAATAGAAACCAAGGCTGACTTGAAGATGGCTTTCCAAAGGTGACAAATTCACAAGCTAGTTATTTAATGAATTTTTTAAAAGTTAATGATGAACAGTAGCAAGTAATGGTAACAATTATATTTTAATAAGTCTGAAATCAATTTTCTACATGCAAAGCATGTATCACTTTCCAGAATACTTCTCCTCCTAATCAGTTGCTAGATTATGATCCAAATAGAGTCACATATCAATCTATAACTAATACATAATTTGAAGAACCAGTTTCTATTACACTGCTTTATGGAGAAACTCTCAATCAATTATCTTTAAACTATTTTTAAATTCAGTGATAGAGAAAGTAAATCATAAAAAAACCCTCAAATTATTCCCCCTTTTGCAATCACTGCATAAAATATGAACATTAAGGTTCAAAACACTGTTATCATATTACATTACAGTGACAGCAGATTTCTTTTTAAGAACATTCTATGTTAGGAAGCTAAGGCCTTGACTGAATCATGCATTCATGTTAAGCGTACACTGAAATAAGAAGGGCCTATTTAAGTTTTATTTCTCCAGCTCTTAAATATTTTCCCTTCTCACCAGCTAGAAGGAGCTCAACAGCTGCCAACTCTCCGATATCAAAAAGGTCACTAAGGATAAAGGCTTCTCTGATGAGTTGCTCTGGCAAAAGCCTAGTTCCCTGCTGACCCTGGATAGCAACCCCTTCTGTACTTGCTTTCTGAATTTTCTCATGCTGCTGAACATTCTTTGGCTGCAAGAGAAACAAGCATCGGAAGTTATTCAAAATGGCAAGATCAAATACTGAATAAAGCTTTACACATTAATCCTTCCTCGCAAATACAGTTCTGACAGGTTAAGTTGTCATCATAAAAACAAAGGCAGTGTTTTTAAATGCAGAGATAGTGAAGGCATCCTAAAAATGCTTCACACTTGCACAGCAATGGGCTCTTTGTGGCAACATACCAAAAATAATCTTATATAATCAGTGCTGACATTTAGTTTACTCAGGATAATGGAGACTGAAAGTAAATTTTGATACAGCTCTCAACAGGAATTGGTATCAGCTCAATGAAAAACATCTGGGTCGTTGATCAGACATGTTGTGTTACTCCAAAGCACTATTTTCTACATCATTCTTTTTCTGTTAAACTCAGATGCTAAAATATACCGACAAAACTCTATAGCTGACTGTTAAATTTTCTAACCTATCAGTTTAAAGAGCCATCTACTACTTCAGAAGTAACACCACCGAGAAGACATATTTCTAGTTGCTACCTTGTGATCCATCAGCCAAGAAACAGTGAGTTTTTCCACATCATCTCACATTCCTAACAAGACACATTCTACATTTTTAAATTCATGTGTTCACCTGTTCTGTGTGTTCATTAACCTGACTGGAACATGGACCAAAACCAGAAAAAATAGTTTTCTGCTTTATTTCACACACACAAAAGAGTAGCAAAAAAAGCTAATACTGGACTGATTGTCCTGATTTCAGCTGGGACAGAGTAAATTGCCTTCCTAGTAGCTGATATAGTCCTATGTTTTTGAGTTAGGTATGAGAAGAATGTTGATAACACTGATGTTTTTAGTTGTTGCTAAGTAATGTTTAGTCTAAAGTCAAGGATTTTTCAGCTTCTCTTGCCCAGCCAGCAAGAAGGCTGGAAGGGCACAAGAAGTTGGGAGGGGACACGGCCAGGACAGCTGACCCAAACTAGCCAAGGGGATATTCCATAGTGTGTGATGTCATGTCCAGTATATAAACTGGGGGGAGTTGGCCTGGGCTGGGGATCACTGCTCAGGGACTAACTGGGCATCAATTGGCAGGTGGTGAGCAATTGCACTGTGCATCATTTGTACATTCCAATCCTTTTATTATTAATGTTGTCATTTTATTAGTGTTATCATTATCATCATTAGTTTCTTCTTTTCTGTTCTAGTAAACCATTCTTAGGACAACGAGTTTTTACTTCCTTTCCCGATTTTCTCCCCCATCCCACCGTGGCAGGGGTGGGGGCAAGTGAGTAAGCAGCTGCTTGGTGCTTAGTTGCTGGCTGGGGTTAAACCACGACCCTGATGGATTATCAGATACTTTTACTATTCCTTTCAAAATAGCATTCAAATAATGAGAGGAAAAAAATACATTATACATAAAATTATCCTGTGCAAGACACAAAATAATATGTATTATTCAAGTTATTTGTATTCTTACAGCAGAACAAGATTGCTATAACACATTTGTGTTATGTACTGTAAAAATGTAGAATGAAAAGAATGGTCAGGGCCTAAATGGTATGTAACACAACAATATGAGACAGAGTAAATCATCAGCTCTCCAACTCATTCCACAAGAGAGGATTAGTCCAGTACCGGATTTCTGAAGAGAGAAATGAACTCAGATTTGTGTTTCTTTAAAACCTGGTCGAGGCGATGAATAGCTTCAGGTTGCCTTTTCCAAATGGCATTCATTACAGTCTGCCATATGTCCTTATATGGACCCCACAAGCTGGCAGCTAAAAGAAGAAATAAAACAATATATTTGAAATGGAAAAAGAAAGAAAACAAATTATTTATACACTATTTTCAATAAGTAGACTTTTTTAACTTACTGTTAGCCTCTGCTTGACAGTATAGACTTATGCCCATTAAGCAAAGCTTATTTTCCTTTCTTAAGGCCAAAATAACAACAACAGTGGTCTCATATAAAACCTAATTGCATTTAGGGAGCTAGAAAAGCAGAAAAGATGATGTATGCAGCTAAGTTCTGGGACTGAAAGTCACCTTATAAAGATATTTGATACAAGCTCTGTAATCTTTCATCCTTACATGCCTAAGAAATTCCATACAATTTGGTAAGATTAAAGGATAACTAAGAACTGGACAGCAGACCCTGAATCTGAATGGAGCTTGGCAAGGCAGGCTTCCTGTTCTCCATTTTTGACAGAAAAATCCCAAACAAAAAAATACCTAATATATGAGGGACTGAAAATGAACAGCAGTGCTATCAGAATTTGTCACACCATTGGATCAGTCTGTGTAGAATAAAATAAATTAAAAAACAAAAATGTAAGATTAAAGGCAACATTCCATAAGAAACAAAAATCGTAAGTGTAAGACACTTCCCTTCATATTTTCATTTCTCATTTTATTTTAAAAAATAAATACAAGTACTTTTGATCCCTGAGAAACACTTGCTGTTAACATTCTGTACAAGAGATATGAATAAAGATATGAATTTCCTTTACTAGAGATAGACAGATCAATATAAATAATTACCTGACTATGTTTAGAAGAGACCAGATTATTTCTGGAAACTAGCAAGCACAAATATATTATATAAGAGAAGTCTGACCCTACTCTAGAAATAAAATCTCTCTTCTTCCTCAACACTGAAGTTTCCTTTGCATATTTCAAATCCGAATTTACTAGTACAGCTGAACAACCTCTTCCTCACTAGAAGTTGTATCATTCAGAACCCAAAGTCTGCAGCATGAAGACTGCAATAGAAGTTTCCTTATCATCAGATCTCATGAAAACAGTATACCAAACTAACATTCAGACTTCAGCCAGAATCATTGTCTAAACTGAAAACCTTAGACATGGAAAAGTATCCTTACCTCCTAGTATTAACATCCTATTTAAAAAAAACTAAAAATTTTAAGACCCACATTAAACAAAAGTACCAAAATGTTTCCCTTGCTAAATACCATTCGTATTTCTGAAAATTTCAGATTCTACACACCACAAGTCACTGCTAAACATACCAGCTAAATTTATTACCAATTTTATTATTTGCCTGCAAGCTACCACGTAATACCCACTGCCTGATTGCAGGTAGTTATGTGTTTCTGAGCATCTAATGAGATGGTCCCTGACCCAAAGATTTTATAAGCTAGCGGTGGTTTTTGCATGCTACAATTTTGCTAGTGGACAAGCTACTTTAAGAGGTTGCTGCTCTCATTCATTCAGAGCCACTTGTTCCCAACAGTACACATGCCTGCTTCATTAACTCTGATGGACTGCACTATAAGTCATGTTAGTCAAATGATCCAAATTAGAGAAGGGGAGGAAGCAACATTTTCCAGAGTTCTTCCGATCTTGTTTTTAAAAATCAGAGTGTTTCCTCAACAGAGGTTACAAAGTAGCCCTGCTAATCATAAAACCACTGAAAGAATGAAAGAGCAATGCCTAAAGCACAGAGGGAAAGAACAAGTGGGTAGTGAACAGCAGAGACCTCTGAAACTGGCTGTTTCTGAAGAAATGAGAAAATAGAACTATGCCTTGCAGAGTAGCCTATACACAAAAGGTACTAGCATTTCACCTAAAACTGGCTTAACTCCCCCCCCCCCCCCCCCCCCCTTCTTCTTTTTAATGTACAAGTTAACACTGTGGTATAAAATGAAGTACAGAGGCAACATTTTATCTTCACGTAGCTTGCTCTGACCAGCTCCAACCCTTAAGGTAAACCTGACTAGGTGCATCAAAGTCAAACATATCTGCACCTCTTCTTGACCAGGCTGCTTACATTAAAACAGCAAGCAAGAGGTAGCTACTCCGCTGTGAAGATGCCCCTCTTTTTCATACAATCAAGACACCACCTCAAAATAATGCAAAATGCTATGTGAATATCCTGAATAATAAAGGCAGCATAAGCCAAGTCGAAGTGTAGCAAGTGAACATGGAGACAAGAGCAGGTCTCAGAGCGAGACCCCTGGTTTCCAGTCAGTTTTACCACTACCTGAGGTGTCTTGCAAGCAGCAAACCAAGTAAAACTTCGTCAGTTTTATTCTGTTGCAAAGGAAGAAATCACACAAAACAGAATAAAAACAAAACAAACCCTCTCACCCCAAACTCAGCACTAACAAAAACTACAGTCATTTACAACACAACTAGCAGTGCCAGTAGAGCTGTATCTGACAGGACAGCCTGTAAAAAAAGGACAAATCCTCTGTCCTTTTTAAGCATCACAGTGTTTTAATCATACAATGTTACCCCTGCCTAGACTAATTCACTAAAAATAATTTCACACTCCAGACTGTAACTGGCTCTCCCACATAACTTCAGATTTCAGAGATTTACTTCCACTTGAAATGGTCTTTTCACTCTTATTAAATTAGCGAGTCCAATAAACACCAGCAGCAATCCACAGTGCCTGCCAAAAGCTGTTCAACTATTTTCCTGGCCCGTTTGTTTGCTCTTGTCCCTGCAACATCATTGCTTTGCACCAGCCCAAATACATGTAGTGTAAGGCATTAAAACGAATAAAGAATCTAACTTTTCTAACTGAAAACTAATTAAAAAAAAAAGTTCATTTTCAGCAGGATCACATCTACAACCCAGTTTGCTCTGTGATGGCACAAGCTATGCTAGCACAAAGATGCAAGTATTTCAGAGAAAGGAATAAGCAACTGGGATGGAAAAAAGGTTGGACTATAGCAACCATGCTGACTTTTTCCCACTTATGCTGTTTCTACTATTATTACAGTTTTAGTGTCCCATCAGGGGTAGCAAGGAAGGACAGGCTGGGTTGCTTCTTTTAGCAACAATAGCAGTTATCGCTTACGCCTGAACTTTTTGCCAACTTGTAGACTTGACCATGCTATGTCTGTCCCCACAAACAACATACTATAACCTAAGGCAAAATCTTCATTAGTTCTAATGCCACATCTGCTTTAACTTTTATCTAAGCTTTCATATACAAAACTTCTTCTCCTATTTGTTTTTAAATTATAAGACTATAGAATCTCTGGCCATGTATTCCATACAATAAAGCACAGTCTCAATTTTCACTTTAACCAAGCCACATTTCAATTAAGGATCTTTGCTTTATTATGGCTTTGCTGTGAGGGGACAGAGATGCAGCTGATTCACTTAGATCAAACTACCTTCTCTGTAAGATTTACTCCTTGCTTGACACAGGAATGGAGCTTTTAATTTTATTAACTAGTCACTATGACACACACCACCTTAGCTGCAGACCTTTTGGCCATGCCCATATTCCAGTCACAACTGCTTTTCAGAGGGTCTCCATTCTCCCTGTATTAACCTAATGAATCTCAACAATGCAAATGCAACGTTTTGCACCCGAGACAGAATAACTCCATGCAACAATACAGGCTGGGGGACCAAGCAGCTAGAAAGCAGCTTTACAGAAAAACACCCAAGTGTTCTGGTGGACAGGAAGCTGAACACTAGTCAGCAGCACATCCTCATAGCAAAGGCGGCCTTTATGCACTGGGCTGTATTAACAGAGTTGCAGCCAACAGGTGTAAGGAAGTGATTATCTAGGCCTCTCTGAGAGTCCTTCACTCCAGTACCGTGTCCAGTTTTGGACTCTGCAGAGCAAGACACTGAAACAGGGAGCCAGAGAACAGAATGAATGAGGAGAGGCTGAAAGAACTGACCTTGTTCAGTCTTATGAGAAGAAGACTGAAGAGGGATGGGAGATTTGTCATCTTCAACTACTGAATGGCACTATACACAGAAAAGAGAGACAGAGGTACCCCAGGAGAAGATGAGCAGCAACAAGATGCAATACCTGAACTTTCAATTAACCATCAGGAAAAAAAAAAAATAATTACTGTTAGGGTGGCCACACATTGGAACAGAGGCCCAGTGAGGCCTTTAGGAGGATCTTCATCCTCACAAGTATTCAAAACTAGTTTAGATAAGGCCCTGAGCCACCTGATTGAGCTGGCCTTGCTTTAAGGGGGGGAAGAGAAGGAGTGCTGGGCCAGCTGACCTCCGAAGTTATTCTCCGACTATCTAGTCATTTCCTTTTGTATTAGACTTACTCCCCAGTTATACTGGATAAGCGCTGCCTCGGTAACCTGAAACTGCTCCTCATGACAGGCTCCGAAAGGACTACAGGTGCTCCTGATACTCCTCATCCTTGACAACACTCAATGCAAGAGGAACCAGCTCAACATCTCCAGGCTCCTTGTGCAGCAGAGGGCAAAACTCAGGACGTCCTTCTTTCTTTCCCTTTTCCCGCACACAGCATTAAAAGAGAGGAACGCAATCCAGAAGCGATGCTTAACCACACGTGCACCCAGACACCACAGCCCTCTCGAACCAAGCCGGCCTTTGCCACCTCACGCCGCCAGCTTCACGCACTCCCCGCCGGCACCGCCCAAGCACGGCGGCAGCTCTGACCGCGGAGCTCCATCGCCTTTGCCCGGCCCGAGGGCCCCGGGTGCCCCCGCGGGGGAGGAGGCCCGCACCGGAGGCCGCGCTCCCCGCCGCCCGCTCGGGCCGCGCCGCCTCCTCACGCCCGCGGTTCTCTGAGGAGAGAAGGGCGCGGGCCCGGCGGGGAAGACGACGGAGCGCCGCGGCCTCGCGCCCGGGTTCCTCTTACCCGAATTTACCGCCAACGGCGCCGCCATCTTGGGGAGAGGGAGGCGCAATGGCGGCGCCGCCGCCCGAGGAAGGCCCGCCGACAGCCCGAGCTGCCCGCGGCGGCGCCTCCCGAGGAGCCGGGGCGGGGGGGGGGGGGGCGGGCAGCGTCCCGCCGCGGAGGACAGGGAGGGGGGTCCCGCGGCTTCCTCGCCGTTCCCGGCTTTGAGGCAGCCCAGCCGGCGAACGTTAACTAAATGGCCGTTTCCTCGCCGAGGGGCGGGCCGGCGGCCGGGGCAGGCCGGCCTGGCGGGGGGCCCTGCTCTGCTCTGCTCCGCGGACTGACGGGAGTTGTGGTCGCTTGCGGCGGGCTGGGCGGCCGCGAGTTACAGAGCGATCGTGCGTGGGCCGGCTTCGCGTTGGTGGTGGGAGCTTTTCGAGGTGGCTGCGGGCAAAGGGAGAGCGCCGGCGTTCTGCAGTCCCGCGTCCGCTCCTCCGCCGTGAATGAGGCATCGCCCCGGCGCCCTGCGGTTCGTCTTCTGCCCCTTCCTTCTCCGTGTCAGGCTGAGGGGAGGCTTTGCTTCCAAACCCTGCCCTGTAACCCGCGTTCATTGAATCGGGCAAAACGCCTGAGGACACTGCACCGGGAGGTAAACTTATTAGAACGCTTTCTATATTTTTTTTTTTCCATTTTAAAAAAATAAAAAAAAAGTGCCACTATTCTTTTTTGAAAACCAGAATGGTTTCAGACTGAAGTCTTCAAACAAAAAAAAAGTAATTTGTAGATGTTTCAATGATGGATGATCCTTACACAGACAATTAAAACAGCACTGATCACTGAAAACCAGTAAATCTAAGTTTCTTGTTCAACTTTGTTAGCAGGCGTGTGGCATTTGAAATTCGTGGATCTTGGGCTTTGATCGGTGAACTAGGGTTTACAATCTTGTCTAGAAAAAAAAAAAAAAGCAGCCCTGATAGGAGTTATCCTGTGAAGAAAGCTGCATTTAAACTCAAAGTAGGTGCAAGAAAAAAGTACCAGGAATGAAGAAAAGAAAGCAAAAATGACATTTGTACATGTATGTATCTGGAGCTAAGGAACAAATATTAGCACCTTAGAAGTATCCCATATCTGAAGTCAATTTACCACTCTCTGTCCCAGTAGTAATCAAGTCTCCTCCAGAAATTCCCTCCTCTATTACCTTTAAGATAAAAGATTCTGCCAGAAGTATGCATTCATTTTTAGTGCCAATGGTTTCCCCTCTATGAACTTTATTAAAACAGTATTTCATGGTTGCAAAACCACGTCCAATGAACTAGACACATGGGAAACTGGCAAAATAACTATCTTTGCTTCTCTAGATCTTCCCTATAATGGGATGGCAGAGGTGGCAATACAGAGAGAGCAGTGGTCCTGGGGTGAGAGTGAATTGGCAAGGCAGCTGTAAGAAAAAAAGAGACAGAAACCAGAGAAACAGTTTCACAAGGATTAGTCAGAAGAGAAAGAGGAGAGAGAAGAGGAAATTTAAAGGGGCAGGGAAGTCTGTCCTGTCAAGAACAGCTCCTCTCAGAGTTCAGTAGATGAATCAGTTCTCATTAATTCGGCCTTATTTGTTCATTTAGTCAGAGAGCTCGTATTTCCTTGAGACATCCCGTTTCCTGCTCTTAAACATGAACCAGAACAGATCTATTGCGATGAGGATGATAGTGAATTATTTATTTTATTCTAGGGAAGGAAGACTGCCAGGCAGGAGGTGAAAGCAGAAAATAAGTGAAGTTATTCCACAAGCAGCAGAACTAAAGCAGCCTCAGTACCTGGGTACAGCATTCCTGTATCTTCTCCCATGTACCCATCACTGCAAAGCCATAGTTCTGCTCCTACACTGCCCATGTGCCACCCAAAGACCCATGACTATGAAAAGCAGGTATCATGATAAATTTGGAGACGCATATGCTGATCGCCTGGCTACAGCAAACATAATGCATAGCTTGAGGTTTTGCTTCAGCCTTTCCAACCACAGACGTCCTAATTTTGATCTTTTTCCTTTTTACATTCCCTGATTTTCACAAAGTATGTGAGGACATAAGTTTTTGAGCCCTTTAGCCCTTGATCAGATTAGGTTGGAATTGGTTCAGGAATTGCAACAGGTTCAAAAGTTACTGAAAAAGTTTGGCAGACAGAGTGTGATTTCCTAAGCCTTGTTTCCTTAAGAAATGAGACTGTAAAAAAAAAGAGAGAGAAAAAGAAATAAATGAATCCATTTTTTTTAAAAAGCCTTTCCCAGGCATTAAGAGCTGTCATATTTCTTTTGGCATTCAGATGCAGCCAGATTGCTGCACTTTTTTTTAAATCTCTGTTGGAGGAAAAAATCCTTTCTAACCACCGCAGATTTAATATTTTAAATTTCCAGATAATTCTTTCCTCTCCTTGCCAGTTGGCCAATGGTCACGTAGCAACATGGAGAAAAAAAAACCCACCCTGAAAAGAATAGATGGCATGGGGTAGGTCACTGGGCAGCTGAACTTCAGAAGAAAAATACCACATTTAGCTCCAGCTGCACAGCATTTATTATACTCTTTCTCTGTCAGCAAGGTGATATTTTAATGCAAAATAGTTGTGACAGTATAGCTCCTAGTACGGGTGATGTAAGAGAGGTATCTAGATACACCATACCATACATTCTGCACATACTTATATTGACATAACTGCATCCATCCATGCTTTGATGAGTAGGCAAGTCCATGAATAGTAACGCTTTGCTTATCCTCGCTTTATTTGCTGTCCTTTAATTTAGGATCTTATTGTTTACCTAGGATCACTGGCTCGTTTGGTAGACTATTTTTGCCATGTCACTATAGGGAAAGAATACCTCATTCCTCTTCCTAACAATAGTTCTCAGCAAGTTCTCCAATACAGCTGGGTTCAGTGAGGGACACCGGCTTCTTTCATCCTTAATTACTAGACAGAAATCTGCAAAGTATCAAAGGTAGGCTGACGCTAAATGCCTTGGATGGATATTAATTCCTCTGGATTGCAGGGAAAGAAGGTCCCAGATTGCCTGTGGGGTAGCGAATTCTGCTTGTGTGGTGGGAGACCTTCGTGTAAGAGATGTTATTTTCTGTAAGCGGAAATAACTACTAGTAATAATTAAAATGAGCTGCACAATGGGAACCTGTTCTTCGACTGGACTTCTAGGTGGTTTGTGATGTACTAGAGGTGTAACATTCTTAATTTTAATAATACTAAATTTAGTCACTGGTTCGTAGCCAAATCACACATCAAGATATGAAGGTAATGACGATGATGATATAATTTATTTTCTTTATATTTTATTATGATCAGGAAGAATAATTATTAGCAAAAAAAGCATTACTCAAACGCCCGAGAGGCCATGCTTAATTTCCTACCTTTAGAGTGTCATCATGATCACATCCTGCATGATGGAGTAAAATGCAAATTAAAAGGCTTTTCTGCATTGCAGCTGAAAAAGATGCCTTGTAGAAGTGCATCTACATAAACAGACCAGTCTTCACATTGTGAAATATGCCTCCTTACCCAAAAAGTCAAAAGCATTTCTGGCTACTGATTAGATCATAAAACTTCCTTGAGCTCTTATTTTGACTGACACTAACTCTGTCTGTGCATCTCAGCTTACTGGTCTGTAAAAATGGGTATAACATTTCACAGCAGGCCTGGAATGCTGATTGACTGGATCTTTAGCCTGGCCCCATCTGAACAGAGAAAAAGAATGTGTTTTGGGGTTACGTTAAGTTGGCAGAGTAAAAAAACCTGTTATTCTCTTATTGTGCTGGCTAATTTTCCTGAAAACTTCTTAGATGGCTATAATCCTGTCTTCGTTGCAAAAAGCATGTTTTATACACCAAGATAGTTAGCTCAGTGTCAAATCTTATAATAAAGTCTAAGACCTTTCCCTGCAGCGGTTCTCAACAAAATAACTTCATAATTTCTCTGTCTTCCATCCTGGATGTTTCTACTGTCACCATGGTATCTAAGCTCATCACAGAAACTGCGTGAGGTTCTTGCTAGCTTGGGTAAGCAAGTGGTTTATCTAGTCCAAGGCAACAAAGAGCTAAATGTTCTCAAAGTTATATGAATACCTTCCTCGGGGTCTGGGAGCAGGGGGAGAGGAGCTGAACAATAGCAAGTGCTGGCCTTCCTGTGTAGGTGAGGACAATTATTGATTATAGGCATCTGACCAGAAATGAATGCCTTGATAAACAGTATCAGTAATTTTCCTGCTTGACAATTGGGTCTTTATCATCCCTGTTCAGGCTTCAGAGAAAATACTATGAAAATACTGTTCTTGGCTGTGTGATGTATTGTGAGTTAATTTTTTCCTAATTCCTGCTTTGGAGCCCTTAGAGCTATCCGTCTTGTTATTCTTTCTGCTCTACCCCGGAATGAAGAATAGCTATTCTTTTTTGTAATAATTTCTCCGTTCAGCTTCTGAAAGGAACGAGGCAGTTACTAGCCAGGAGATAATCTGATTATTGTAACGATTTAGCTGCTAGTAATTGACAAGAGGTGGAGAAACATACAACAGGGAAAATGATGGAAAGACCAAGTATGAGCAAAGTGGAGATATTTGATATAGTAAGTAGAAGTGTTGGCACATCAACTGCCTTATTGATATTCATTCTGTTCAGTGATTTCTGTATCAGATTTACAGATGGTTGATGTTTTTGATAGTTGCCAGTTCCACAAATTCAGGCTTTGTCCTGAAATTCATGCTGAGCTCTTGCCGAAGCATGTTGTATGTATTCTGCAGGCTGAATTATACACTTATTGCATCCTTTTGGGTTCCCATCAGAGAATGGATGTGTTGGAATAGGTATAAAGCTACAGAAGTATGAGGTCACTTGGGCAGCACTGAAGGTGTGTAAAGTTGCACAAAAATGTCTGCGCAAAGAACGTAAAGCGCAGGGTTTCTGTAAGTGGATATAGTACAGGAGATGGGAGAGGAAGTATCTCGACAGTCAAGCTAAATTGGAAGAAATCATTACTTTATACTTACGAACTGAGTGAATTTGATATGGGAACCAGTGAGACTCAGGAAGAAGGGCATCTCGCAGTACCATCTCTACTGCAATGTAAAATTGCTTCACAAATTATACTACCATTCTGTTAATTATCTTCCTAGCACTGTCCACTTCTTTGGAGTTCTCTGGGTACAAGATAAGAAGCTCCTGTACACCAAAGATGTGTACAGAATTTAGCTTGTGCACTTCTGACAGTCAGTTACTGAAATATTTTCCCTGGCCTGATGCTCTGAGATACTTTGTTGGAAGGAAAGCCCTGTTTGAATAGGTAGCATAAAAAGGGTTTGCTTTCTGCTCCAGTCTATTTTTGTTTTGTTGAAGTTTCCCGAGGATCTGGGAGAATTATCCTCAGGAGCACGAATCTGAAGGAAATGGACTGAACAAATCCAATTTCTGTATTAATTGGCTCCGGTGTCAAAATATTTCACTGGAAGTCACATGTCTATTAAAGTCTCCTCCTGCCTTATTTGGTTATGACTGCGCTGCAGAAAGATAATGAGAAGCAGTATTAGCTGTTCACAATTAATGGGGCAATTGTTGAGACCACATGTTCAATAACTCCTACGAAGGTGACACCTTAGACAATGGAGCACTAAACTATATTATGTGATTGAGTGATCAAGGCTGGAGTTTATGGCTTAAGCTCATTCAGTTGCTAGAGTGCTTAAGAGCAGAATAGTGGAAAAGCTTTATCTTATGCGCAGGTTTCTGAGGTGCTTGGCACATATAGCTCTCATACCTTTCTTCTAGATGGTGTCAGATGGTCAAAATTAATTTCCCTCATCATTCAAGAACATTCCTATTCTAAATCAGACAAAGCTAAATCTCTGTCTTTGAAATGTAGTGCTGAAAAACACCTGGTCAGCTAATCTGAACTCTCAGATAAAATGAGACCTAACCAAGGGAGAAGACAAAATTCTCAGAGTTAATTGTGTGTGTCTGTAGATGTCCAACATAGTGAAATGGTAATCCTTTAGGTCCTTCTGCAAGCCAAAACTACTACTATTGTAGATTAACTTTAGTGGAATTATAATGAAGCATACTTAGGAGAATAGTTAACTCCAAAGTTAATAACCTATTGAAAGCATGCATACAAGAAATACTGATTTGAAGAACAGAAATTCAAAGGTCGAGACCTACATTCATCATTATGGTTGGTATCTGCATAAAGGGTCATACCAGTTCTCTTTAAGTAGACAGCAGTAAATTGTGATTATGATCTCAAGATAGCTTTACATCTTGTGCTATCTCTTTACAAACAACAATCAATATTTGCTTGGAAATAACACTCAGAATGTGTCACTCGGCTCCATTGCTAGGCATCTGCCTATTAACAATATAATTTTGTTTTTCTTATGCATCACTCTCAGTCTTATTTAATGTGCAGTCTGTCCGCAGAAACAAGAAGTTGCAGTGAGGTCCAGCCCAGGAGAAGCCTGAGGTACTGACTCATTTTGAGACACTGAGGGAAAGGTTTGCTTGCAGGTATATTTAGACTATAACTACACAAGGACACTAAGCTATGAGAAACCCCTAAAAATGAGGTGGCCTTATTTTTAATGAAGATTTGATTGTGCCTTTTGGGTGGCTTAGTTTGACATTGTTTTATACTGACAGATGGTAAACGTGTTTCAAAGTCTGATTTCCCAGAACTTCTTAGAAATTCTAGTGTCAATTTTAAGGTAAGATCCAAACAGCATTATAGGAAAGATTAGTGCCTCTCTTTCACTGGAAGAATGTAGATCACTTGTTCAGGTTGTGAGAGGCTTGCTAAGTTCTGTCCCCCAAGCTTAACATACACCTCCTACCTCCCATAAAAGTTGGAGGGGACTCTGGCATTGTATGCTCTCAGTCTCTCATTACTGCCACTGCATTTTGCAAAAATAATTAAACTTTCACCAGATATGGAACTGAACCTGCCAGGGAATGGGCTAGGGATAATCCCACCATTCAAAAGACTAATCTGACGACCAGGTAAAGAATATTTTGCAGTTTGTCTCCATGATTAAGTCTTTTGGACAAAAGTATCAGCATCAACCAAAAGAATTGAGGGAAGCACAATCCAAGGCCCTCAACTGCCTAGAGCTCTTGCTCAAGTAACGTAAGACCCAAATTCTAATTCACTTTCTGCCTAAATCACAAAGAAATGTAACTTAAGTGTCTACTACTTCAGAGAATTCTTGAAAGCCTGAGCCATATGTGAAAGGGGACACCACTTCCACCAGCTCTGTCAACCTGATCAGCTATAACCTTTTTTTCTTTACAGGTATTCCAAACTAAGGTAATCTGCATTGTACAGGTGGAGCAAGAAAAAAACCATGGGTTTTATTTTTATTGATCAGAGCCACTCTTTGAATACTTTCTGGTTGGTTTGCCTACTCAGATAAATCAGTGAGTCATATAGTCCCAGTACTCTCAATAAACTGATTTCTTTTGTGAAAGTTCTGTGTCTTTTCTCTCTCTTCATGGCTTCATAAAATAATGATCCAACTCCAAGTCTTACCTCACACCGACTTTCATGCATAACACCAGAAAAAAGACTTTTTGAGGAGTTAGTCTCCCTCCAGAGCTAACAGCCTTCTGCGTTGCTAGGACTCCCCATTCATAAACAATTTACCTCCTCTTGAAATACTGTGCAAACACAGAGAAAGTTAAGAGGATAGTATTAATTGTTGGTATTTAAAATTAAGGGGAAAAATAAGAGGACAGTTAGTACACACACAGCTAGTATCACCCAGGGCAGCATATGTTCTTACTCACATGATGTTGCTCTGCCCGCATCCTTCTCATCCAAATCATGGCTGCAGTCAGCCATGTCCTAGTAAGAAGTTCTTCAGTGGAAGCTCGGCTGCCATTGCTAGAGCCCATTGACACAGGGACTGCTGTGGTACAACAGGAGTAATCACCTTTCTGATAACCTTTTGTCACATGCTGTGACTTGAACAAACTGCCCAAGCTCAGCCTTTTCCTAGCAGGGCACACCTCACAGGTAATTGTTCTGTCAATCTGTTCCATGGCAGTTGTCAGCCCTCTGTGCACTGAGCTGCCAGGGCTTACTTTTAGAGCTTTTATTTAAAACAACTGCTTGAATTTCACATGTGCAAAAGCTTAAGCACTGGTGCACTTCCTAAAAAGAGGGCTTAGAGCCACCATCCTTTTGAACTTCTGTGTGCTGAATTTTTTGGAGACTTCTTTCATGAACTGGTTGCTTTGTGAAATGCAGAGCTGTTTTATCCGAATTTAAGGAGGACATAACATGCTACTAAACTTTAAAGGTCTATACAAGATGCAGATGAGCCATGAAAACCTAAGGTGGCTCTATTTATCCTCTTAATTCCTCAGTTATCTGAGATGAAAGGTACTAATTAAAGGTGAATACTGTATCATAGCAAAGTTTTCTTAAGGCAGTACACTGCTCAGAATATTAGCTAAGCACCTTTTACAGTTTTGATTGTTCAGTCACATCAACAATTAGAAAGCAATGCCTAATAAAACTCAATTAGGCCATCACATTCTGCTTTTATAGGAGTACAACAGAACCATTGTTATTCTTTCAGTAGTTTTACTTCACATTTTGAGACCTACGTGCTTTGTTTCTGCTCTTTTTGTGAAAATAGTCATACCTCAATAAATAGATACTGTACCTATTTAACTATTTTTAAATAAAATCCACAGGGGTATTTTCACTTACATTACTAAATTGAGATAAACTTGGATTTCAACTAGATCTTGAAGATGAAAAAATAACTCACTTGTCTTTACTAAGATCTCAGCTGAGACAACTTACTGTTTACCTGTCCTGATGTGAGAATGTATGACTTCACTCTAGTGAGAAAAAGTCTGAGGGTGCTCCCTCTGATTTCTGTGCCTTTGAAGTAGGCCTGCAATGAGTCAAGGTACATACTGCTCAGAAGAATGAGGAAAGGTATATATTACTCAGAAGGAAGAAAGTCCAGTGTCTAGATTCCTATCTGCAAAGAGGACTGAAGAAGCAAGCAACCAGCAACTCGCTTCCCTCTCGTCCCTCAGTGTGGCAAAGTCTTTTTACCCAAATGGGAAGTAGCTGGCTGCCCACCTAATCTTAACGCTCTTATGCTGCTGCTTCTGCACTGGAGAGTGAAGAAGGTGGTAGCCCACCATGTTGGCTGAATGAACGGGTTGCCTCTGAAGGACAACGAAGCTGTCCACATGCTTATGGCAAAACCTACTGTTAGGCATCGCCCTGTGCATCTTACTCCATAGTACATTCCCTACTCTGTTCTCTCAGGAGATTCTTCATTACCTACTATTCTGCTTAGTCACAGCTTTACCCTGAAGTCTTTTCAAAATTTATTCCAACATAATGCACCCAAGAGACTAAACATGGAAGATTCTGGATACATTTGCTAGAATCTGGTGGGTGCCCAACTTTTTTTTGTATCATAATACTGTACCCAGTATTATCGACAGTGTAGGTCTAATACGCAACATGGAAATCCTGTGTGGGAAACCTGCAGAATGGAATTGTCTTTCAGAGAAGAGGAGTTTTCATTGACCTCAGGAGAAGTTACAAATGCTCACCTGTTTTGGAAATCAGACTACTTTCATGGGATCCCCTGCAAATATAAACACCTAAAAGATTTGAAAGTTGTGGCTTTTAGACATTACACCATTTTATTGACTAGTTAGGAGAAATACTGCTAAGTATGGGCTAAAACCACAGAAAAAAACACAGTATATCATTCTGTCGTGGTTTAACCCCTGCCATTAACTAAGCACCACGCAGCCACTCACTCACTTCCCCCCACACATGGTGGGATGGGGGAGAGAATTGGAGGGAAAACAGTAAAACTTGTGGGTTGAGATACAAATGGTTTAATAGAACAGAGAGGAAGAAACTAATAATTATAATAATAATAAAATGACAATAAAAATAATAAAAGGACTAGATTATACAAAACAAGTGACACAATGCAATTGCTCACCACTCGCTGACCGATGCCCAGTTAGTTCCCAAGCAGTAATCCCGCCCCAGCCAACTCCCCCCAGTTTACATACTGGGCATGACACCACATGGTATGGAATACCCCTTTGGCCACTTTGGGTCAGCTGTCCTGGCTGTGTCTCCTCCCAAATTCTTGTGCCCCTGCAGCCTTCTTGCTGGCTGGGCATCAGAAGCTGAAAAATCCTTGACTTAGTCTAAACACTACTCAGCAACAACTGAAAACATCAGTGTGTTATCAAAATTCTTCTCAGACTGAACCCAAACCACAGCACTATACCAGCTACTAGGAAGAAAATTAATTCTATCCCAGCCAAAAGCAGGACACCTTCCTTCTCTCCATGTCACTCCAACAACTGTGCAGTACATTTTAAGGCCCAGCATGCAGTGAGTTTGCATAAAACAAATCATAAGCACTTCAGGCAAGCATGACACAATACACTATCAATGGAAGTGCTGGTGGCACATCCTTTCTGAAGCTTTCCATGAAAAAATTCATATTGGTTTCCCAGGTATGATACTGATACAAGGAGAGTAAGGAGAAGAAAATAAAATGAAAGTAAGTTCAAGTAAAAATCAGCACATGATTTACAAGGTTTAGCAAAATACGGCTCCTGTTACAGGCTGACTGGCTACAGTTTAAAATAACCTATTTAAGAGTCAGAGGCAATTTATCACTCCTTAAAAAAAGAAACAAGTGCTAGATTATTAGGAGTAAAACAAACTAGGTCTGCCCAGGGCTTTAATGCTATGTCTGGCTTGTTGGCAGGAAATTCTCCTATTCATGCAGTAATTTGCCAATGATTTTAAAATGTTGCAGGGGAAGACACAGCAAAATTTTAAAATGCCTATGAAAGAATAAAAAAAATACATTAAAATAGAAAAATATCTACCGTCCTTTAAGTGTCTTGGCTAACCTATACAGCCTAGGCTCTGCTCCCCCTGGATACGATCCCTGCCCTCGGTGGCTCTCAGCCTGACCCCGTCACACTGCAGGGCGATGGAGGGAAGATGGACCAGAAGGGGAAGGGGAGCAGAGCAGCACAAGGCACACAGCACAACCTTCGCTCTGTCAGCACGTCAAGCCCAGGCTGTTAAGAAGAGGAAATGTTCTCTATCAGAATATAAGGGCCCAATTTCTCTGTACAACAAGCACATCTATGTCATACAGAGTCTCAGTTACGGTACTGCCTATATGCAAGACTGATCTTATTATTCTGGGATCTCTCATTTGTCATCATTACAGTCGGGTTCCTGCAGCTCCTTAAGGAACATACTCGTATTTCTGATTAACAAATGCTTTGACTTTCCTATTTAATCTATTATTTTGCCTATCTAACCTACCTAATTTCAGGCTTGTCTCTCTATCAGCATTATTTATATAGCATAAAATGAGCTGCAGTAGCTCACATTCCTTTGGCAAAAGGAAGTAGATCTGCCTGGAAAACTGCAAGGTTGCAGCTGGAGCCTGGCTGGTGCAATACATTTACACACATCAAAGTTCACCCCAGCCCTTTGACGCAACGTCATACTTTCTTGACAGGTGAGCTCCTGTCACACCTGGCCTATGCAGAACTGGAGCTCCAATGCCGATAAAGTCGGTGGAAATTCTTGTAGCTAACAGCCCCTGTTTACACGGTGGCCATAGAATCAATGCACAGGATCAAGTATTGCATTTTCTCAAGTCGTGTACTTTTTATTTCCCCTCAGCAAATCCCATACGGCTGAGGCATTTTTATAAGAATGAGAGTAATTCTGAGCTCTGTGGAAAATGCTGAGTGCTGTCAGATGCAGGCAGAGAAGGGCAGAAGAGAAAAAATACATTCCTTTGAATACACTAATACAGAAGGCAATTAAAGAATACGACAACTAATGTATGTTGTGCTTTAAAGAGCAGGTGAGGACTCCCTGAAAACAATAACAAGTAACATAATGAAGTCCTTTCTACACAGGAATATTACTTCAAATATTTTACATGAGTTGGCTTGAGTGCATTCGCAAAGATTGTTTTAAAGTGGCTGGGCTTTCTTTTTGCATGAATGAAACCCAGGCTCACCAGCCCACGGCCTTCAGCTATGAGCTGCATCAAGCTCATGAGAGGATTCTGTCCATTTTGAATGATTTTCCCTCATTGTATAATGTGATAAGGTTTATCTGCTGTCTGGCCCCTGAGTGCCCTTTTCTGTTACAAGATCATCTGGATTAGGTATGTTATCACTCTCGCTGAATGCTGATGGCTTCCTTTGCAATTCCAGTGTGTGTTCCCCCCGAGATTCACACTTTTTTTAGAGCAGCACCTCTTTTCCTCCCCCAATACTGTCTCCTGGGTTTGTGTAGCATGTCCAGCCCCAACTCTATGACACTGCCTCAAATATTAGGATTTGTGTGAGTGTTGGCCAAACTAAATGCATTCCTGAGAAATGGACCAGTGCCGCTTTAGAGCAAAATAACGCTCGCTGGTCTACAGGAGAACAAGGGATGTGAGCAGGACCTCCAGGACTTCTAACTGTTCAGAATAGGGTGAGCTGTGAAAGATTTATGCATGTATTGTAACATACCCAGGTGATTTACCACAGCTGTCAAATGATGTCACTTCAAATTGGGAGTTGTAGAGCTAATACTTTTTTTCAAACCACTAAATTGAAATGCAAAGACTGAGGTTACAAAAATGCTGTTTGAAATCCAGATAGAGGGTCAGCTTGAAAATGCTGCAGAGGGAAATACTCCTATCGTGTCCTGTATTATATTGTAGCGCTGCATCTCTAAACCAGGTAGTATCTGGATGCCATCACCAGCGGTGGAAATGAGCTGTATGAACCATGAACCTCTTTCCATCCGTTTGGCACTACCTTCCCTAGTGTGGTAATTGTGGTGCTCCACAAACAAGAACTCCATCTTCTGTCCCCACCTTGCACTTCTTGACTACACATCTGGGCTCGCTGCTACTCTTCCTGCCACTCAAATAACGTGGCAGCACCGCATGAGTTAAAGGGAATACAGATTGCAGGGCAGGCATATTTATTGCAACAGAGGATACAGAAAAAAAGCAATAGCAAATATACTTCGGTTCATAGTTTGTTCAGCACTCTTTAGCTCCTTTTACATTTTATGAGAGGAATTACCAAAATTAAACATTTCAAAATGCTGAGATTATAAGACACTTATAATCAAATCTTTAGCAATATAAAATTCTTGGATGCGGGCCAATTGTTCTAAAGTCTGTTCCCTTCCAGTGCACATGATGCTGACCTGTGTGTGTTCTAAGAGATCTTTTAAGGCAAAGACTGCACTCCATTTTACTATGCACAGAGCAAAGCAGTGCAGCCTTCTCGGTTGCTGATCTGCATGATGTCTCTCTCTCGCTTCTGCAATTGAATTTATTTCAGTACCCTTCTATGGAATGCTACATATCTTTCTGATTTATCCATTGCCTTTTTCAGTAAGACTTTTTCTAACCTCTTGGAAACACAATTCAAGGTAACATTGCTACAGAGGTGCACATAAAACTGCTAACTTGAATCCTGTTACTATTCACCTCTCATTAGCCCAGCATCTTCTTCCCTCCTTCCCATTCCAACACCAGCACAGGATTTCTATGGAAAGGAGATGTAGAGTGGGAGGCATCTTATTTTATTACATACTACTGGGTTCCTTGGGAACATCCATTTCCTAGGGAAGCCCAGGCTAGAAAAACAGATGGGAATGAAATTCCAAAATTGAGAAAAAAAATGAAACCTGTTATCATTGGTGCTGAGTTCAGTGTAGAAATGACAAATATTTGCAATTTGTCTCTGGCAACTGAGGCACCATTATGATAAGGAAGGTGAGCCTTGCAAGCTGCTTGATGCATAAAAAATGTTTCAAAAAGAAAAGGAGGATAGAAAGGAGAAGTCCAAGGATTCTGTGAATCAATTTCAGCCCAGGACCCAGAGGGCAAAAAAAGAGCTGGAAGGATGCTTGTGACAACTTGTGTTAACTTTCACATGAGTGTCTAGATTCAGAGGAGTTTGGGACAGGGAAAACAACATACAGGAAGATTTGCCGTAAATTGTGCAGAAGGAAACAGACCTCTGAAGAATATTTGGACATTATACCGCTACCTCAAGTGCACCCTCATGTTAGCAAGGGTAGTGGTAGCTTCCCGAAGGTCCCCACTGCACCCTTTCCATAAAACAGGAGTGATTTCTGCTTTAATTTGCAAAGATAGGTGCACTTAGCAGATAAGGAGCGCCGTGCCAGAGTTATGCTGAGTAAGTGAAGATTATCGTGAAAAAATTGGCTGAAGCATCCCGCTAAAGTTCTCATTTTCCTCTAATAACACAAAAAACATTAACAAAGATGCATCTCCTTCATATCTTTGGCTATAATACATTCATTTTTCACCACTGTATTCTCTCATTTAAGAAAGAGCAGGACAAGTCCCTCATCCTGTTTCCCTGAGCAGCATGGACAGACACCTCCTCCTTCCCTCACAGATTTCAAACAAGACATGGTGAACATCTGCCACTTGCAGCAAATATTGATCAGAGTGTAAGGCTCCTCCACCTGCCCTTCAATTTCCCAACAAAGCCCTTCATTGTTATTCTACAGTTACTCAGAACAGTCGTACAGTTCCTTTCTCCAACACATTTGCCCAGTAAAAGGCATCATTAGCCAGAAAAGCAGAAAGACGTCTGGATCTCCCAGAGTGACAAAAGGAATGGACAAATCATTAACATCCATTGCAATCCGGGGAGCAATTCATATTTTTGTTGCAGTAAATAAGGCTGAATTTCTAAAAAACCTGTCATCAACTATTGTATATCATTCTGCATTAATATCTGTGAACTTTCCATAGTAATCAATGAGGCTTTGCAGAAGCTTGAAAAAATATCTTTTTTTTTAAACTATTTATGAAACCTGACTTTCAGTCTGCAATATAGGCACACACACATCCAGCCACTGCTTTCAGCACAACTCAGGATCATGACCTTTCCAAATCTGGAAGTATTTTCTCAGTACCAGCACAGTGAAACACACTGTAATACATATTTCCAGCACACTCTGGTAGACCAGCACCAATCCAGTGAGCAGCAAGCCAACTAGATTGTTGGCAAGCACCGAGGCACTAACGGTTACACAAGTCCACATGCAGCGGTGCTGCTATACTGGTTTTTTGTTGCCAAATATTCAGACTGCAGTCCGTACACAGATGCTTTGCAAACTTTACCATCCTGAAGACCCAGCATAATTACTCTTCATCCCAACCAGGCAAAGGAATGACTCGGTCTCCAACTCCTCCTTTTCTGCCCGTATCGGTACACCACCATCGTGCGTCTTTCTAAGCCCTTCTCAGCACACTCCACTGTCAATCTCCTCCATACAGCTTGGCAGCCATTTGAAATGGCAGTGACTTAATACCGGCGGAGTCCTGAAAATAGCTTGGTTTCATCCCAAACTGCAGAATCCTGGTAGGTTCCTGTATTTGTTCCGTAAGGCAACGACCATGGAGCATTGCTTGGGAGAACATCTTCCCAGCACGCGGTATGAATGAATACACAACAGTGCGTATGCAACGAATCACAGGGAAATGGGGGCTGAACCACAATAAATAAATCATATGGATACACATTTTTACTCTAGCTAGTACACATTGGTTGTATGCAAGAAAATATGTTCTGAAAGCTTTTCCTTGTAGATATGGAAACGATTTCTTAGAAACAGTCCCGCTCAGTTATCAGACCTATTCAAAACAAATGAAAAACAAACATTTCCAAAAACAAATAAGGTGTCAAAATGTGGCTATGTAAGACTAATCTAATGAAAACAATTACAATTATTTAAAAGCAAGAAAATAATTAATTTAAGGACATCTCGAGTCTCACAATGGCCACATGATGGCCTAGTGAATTATTCTTACCAGATTAAAGCAGAGGTGGAAGCAGGTCTATGTGTAGCCTTCGGTAACATCAGCCAAAGTAACCTTCAGCCATGTAGATTTTTTTTCTACGTTATTATGGATGCTGCTGAAATTTGTGTTCACGCAGGACTCAGCAAAGGGATATGAACAGACCCTCATTAAGGGAAAGACTCCTCAATACTGGATTGAAAGAAATCACAGGATTCCCTTAATAAACAGCCTCAACTCTAACCAAGAATTGCAGGTTTTAGATATATTATTTTTAATCTTTCTTTCCGAGTCAGAGTACTTGCTTTTATTCAACAGGAAACGTTGCCAGGTATTAGGTATGTCAACAAGTACATTACTTATATAAGTTACTTACATAATGGGTACTTCTGGAATCCAATGGTTTATATATAGGTTGGAATGAAAATGTAAAAACTATAAACTTTTTGAGAAATATATTATTTTTTATCTATATCTTCACCTGAATTTGATTAATATGTAGCTCTATATACAAAGTATGTGTTACAGTTGAATACATATGGAGAGAAACATGGAATTTCTCACATACATAGGTGCTTATATTCCATTGTATGTGTAGTTTTCAAAAGAGCACTGCATTTGTGTTCACTTGTCAGGACTGCTACTGAAAACAGCATTTATTTTTATGCAGGCCTGGGTCTTGCCTACAGTCAGAAGCGGTAAAGTTAATTCATAGAGCTTTCCTGTCGTGGATATATGTGTATCAATATAAAATTTAATATGTCCAAAGTAATGTTAACTTGTTTTAGGAAGGAGAATAAGCTATGCCAACACAAGGCACTTTACTGTTAGTGGAACGGGCGTATTTTACGAGGCTGTACTAGTACAACACTTCAACCTAAGACACAAAAGTAAAGAAGAAAAACATCATGCCACTAAAAGAAATAGTTATGCCAGTGCATTCTGTGATGAACACCTCTCTTTCCTATCAATTGCTGAAATAAGTAAAATTCTCAGATGGGTATTGTTATGGCAAAAGTAGTAACAGCTTGTGCACTGGGGGATAACTGATAATTAAACACCCAGGATGAGGCTGCCTGTTTGGACAGCTCAGGATGCCGGTGCAGGATTGCCACTGGAGAGCTATAAAGGCGGTGAGTAAAAGTGCTCTTTTTGTCTGTCAGCTGAGGTGATGAGGTCCCTCGAGTGGCACAGGGATTACAGGAAAAAGGAGGGGAGAGTTACGGGTTCAGTCATCACAGCCCTATGGCCCAGGGTGTCTGCAATAGAAAGGGGAGACAGAACCAATGTGGTTTGTGTGCCTTTCTGACAATACAAAGACAGGAAAAAAAAAAAGCCTTTTTGGCTGGGGAGAGATCCTCTCCTTGAGAACCTGCAGGAAGTTGCTTCTGTCAAAATTACTTACAGCCCCTATGCATAAAAACAGAATTTGCCTGGATTTTCTAAGCGAAGAGAGAAAAGCAAGAAAAATACCTTTTTCTGTGCCTTTGGCTTCTGTTCCAAACGGCGGACAGACCCGGAAAATCCTAGTAGTAATAACAAAAATCTGTTTAGCGAAGGGTCAGCACGGGTCAGCCGTGCCCGGGGAACAGAGGGGTGCCGGGCAGGTGGGGGGAGGCTTCGGTCCCCCGAAGTTAGGCCTGGGGGGTCAGCGGGACAGCGGCCTGAGAACCGGGGACGGACGGGACGTGGAAGGGGTCTCCAAATTTTGCGACTTTAGAAGGAGATGTCCTCGTCAGAGAAGCAATCCTGTCACACCAGGTCCTCGCGGTTGGCGCCTGTGAGGATTGGGGGGTGGGGGGAACAAAAGAGAAAAAAGCGGGTTGAGGTGGGTCGGGGGTCCCCTCCCGGAGGACGGGGGGGTGGCCGGGGCAGAGTCCCGCTCTCCCGGCGCCTGAGGGAGATGGACGGGGCTGTGAGAAACCCCGGGACCGCGCCGGATTTAGTGGGAGCAGGTTCAATGGCCGGCAACAGGTGGCTGGAACGGCCGGCGTCTCCCCGGGGCGGTGGGCGATGGGACGGCCCAGTCTGCGGAGAGGGGTTGGGGTCCCCGGCCTTATCCAGGCGGTGGAAGGGGACCGGCCCCCTCCCCACCGGCTCGGCACTGCCCAGCAACCTCCTCCTCCTCCCGCTCTGCCCAACAACCTCCACAGCCTACAAGTCCCGCCGTGCCCAGCGCCGTCGCGGTTGTTACCGTCGCACCCCATCCTTCCACCCCCCCCCCCCCGCGGCCTTGCCCGCCTTTGGTCCCGCCCACTGTCGGCGGCGCAAGCGCAGGGGAGGCGGCGTCCAGGGCAAGTCTCCCTAATGTAAGATGGTGGCCGGGCTGGCAGCGGAGCGCCCCGAGCTCGGAGATCGCCCGTCTCTCGCTTAAAGGTCGTCGGAGCAGCCGCCCAAGCGCCCGGCTCGGCCGCCGCCGCCCGCAGGTCCCGCCTCAGGAGCGTCGCTGCGGTTTTTTTGCCCTTCTCCCACCCACCACCACCACCGCCACCTCCTCCCCCCCCCCACTCCGCCCCGCTTCTCCTCGCTTTCCTCGCCGCCTCTCTCCTTCCCTCCCCACCCTTCTCCTCCTTCTACCCTCAGCCTCCTTCCCCGCACACCCACCCACCCGGCCGCCGCCGGGCAGCGTGAGGGAGAGCCGCGCACACGCACCGCGGGCCGGGCAGGGAGGAGGAAGGCGGGTGAGTGCGAGCTGAAGGCCGGGCCGGGGAAGGAAGGAGGGAGGGAGAGGCGAGGAGGAGGAGGAGGTGGAGGTGGGGGGGGAGCCGGGCCGCTCTGACTACGAGAGCGCCGAGGCTTCGCTGGGACGGCGCAGGCCTCAGCCCACCCCCCGGTGCCAGCCCCGGCGGCTGAGGGGGACGGACGGACGGACGGACGCGGCGGGCCGCTGCCGTGCGCGGAGGGCACCGGGCCGTGTGGGGAGGGCGAGGGGGCGGCTCCTCCCCGGGGGGCGCCGGCGAACGGCGGCTCCCTCCGTGCCGCTGCCCCGGGGAGGGGGGGGAGAGGCTTTAGCGATTTCTTCCGAGCCGCCCCGGAGCGGCGCGGGGGAGCCGTTGGGCCGGGCCGGGCCGGGGGGCCGGTGCCCCCGGAGCCGCTCGTCTCTGACGGGGGAGGCCGGGCGCGGGGACCGCGGCGTGATTCACTTAGGATTTGCGTGGAAATTTCCTCTCTCCCCTTCTTCCTCCTCCCCGGAGCCAGGCTCCATTTGTTCTTGTGATCTGCACTTTTTTTTTTTTTTTTTCTGAGAGAGAGAGGCAAACAGATGGTAAATGGCAGCCTCTGATTTGGGGTGTTATTTTGGACGGTCCGTGTAACCTCCCGAGATTTGTCTGTCGGTAAAATAACCGGTACGTAACTTTCCATCTCCTACTCGCAAAATACGAGAAGCTCTTTCCATTTTGTGCGTTAGCAGAAGCGAATGACGAGGCTGCGTACGGGCTCTCATCCTACTTCCAGCGACGGTCGTACAGCTCTACCTGCCAGTCTGAAAGTCAGCTGCCGGTGCCTTCGTCTGTGCAGTGAAAGGGGAGGGAAAATACGCTAGATAATTATCTTAAAATACTTCGTTACCGTACCTGAAAGGCTTATATATTTGTGTCAGTATGGTAATATCAAGTACGTAGCTCATAGGAGAAGCAGTTTTCTCTAGAGCATACGTTAATGTAAGCAAAACCCATCAGCTAGTTAAAGCTGTGGAAACGCTAGGCCTGCAGATGTTAGCTTACTCCTGCCCCAAAGTTTTAGAAGTTAATGTTGGCCAATCCCACGTTTATTGAGCTTGTACAGATTTCTAACTCGCTGTGTTTTAATTGTCTGTATTTTGTTTTAGTTTTAAAATGTCTCGACTTGAGCATCCCTGTACTTTGACTTCATATTCTTGTGAACATGATGACTGGCAGTAACAGAAGAGAGACCCGTACCGCAAGAGGAATATGCAGGAGAATTAAATTCCTTCTAGCTCCTTTCTCTCCCTGCTTTAAAAAAAAAAAAAAAAAAAAAGAAAGAGAAGAAGAAAAAATGAAGTACAGGCTTATGAAGAGTAGAGATTAAAATAGCTGTTTGGCTTGTGAGGGTGAATTAGTTTCAGATGGCCTACAGATACTCAAATATACTTCTAGTTTCTTAGCATCTCTCTAATAATGTAGTGAACTAACGCATAGTCTAGGATTCAGATCTGTTGTACTTCAGGCTTTTGGGATTCTGTGATAGTTTCCATTTCATAAACAAGACGAACACATGCAAGTGTTTAGAAATGCTTGGCAGTTGAACTTGGCTGAATTGCAAACAAAGTTCATTCTAGGAGAAAGGATTGTTTTGGAAAGGGGGAATACAATGACAAAATGATCTCCGCTTTTAACTTGCGTGTTTCTTCAGGTGTCTCTCTTTATTAGCTTTTAAAATTATGAGTCTTGGAGGATCCTAACAGAGACTAACAGATCTTTGCAGAGACAAGGTGATGAGTGCCTGTCTGGAATATTGCTCTATTAATTCCTTAGTACCTTTTCTTCAGCCAGTTTAAGAACAGGTATACAGTGCCCACAAAATAGAAGGCTTAGGTTAGAGAAGCTGGTGAGAGAATATACACAAGTGTGTGGCTTCTTTAATTAAAAATATTCATTATAAACAGATACATGTTGTCCTTCCTGGCTGTTGTTCAGGAAAGGTAGGATATTCTTTGCGAGTGGAATGTTTTGAAACTACTCTGACCAAGATCTTAAGTATGGGCCCTAAAGGCTTAACTCTGGTGACTATTTCTCAGAATTTTGGCTACCTCTTTGAAATAAATGAGATTGTTGCAAATAGGCGGTGTTTTGTAAGCACAGGTAACTTCTAAGTGGCTGATCATAGATTGCATCTTAGGCCTTGGAGAACAGAATTCATTGTTCTGGTAAGGTGAGGCTGATCTATAAGCCTTACCACAGATTGGAAGGAAATTACTTGCTCAGCAAGACGCTAGGATCAAGGGTTCTTAAACTTTAACATGGTGAATGGTGTCTTGGGTTGTACCAACCACCTTTTATCCCACTTGGAGTTGTATAGTATTGCTGAGATAACTTGAGTAAGTGCACGTGTGAAAGACTGTGTAACTTACCTTGCTTTAATGTCCTGAATGTTTCAGCTCTTTAAAGATTGTTGGTGCTTTCTTTGCTTTCCAGTGTTTTGTCTTGGTTTTTATGGGATGGAAACAGTGTAAGGAGTCAGAGCTCTATGAATGAATACAAACCCCATCTATCTGGGCCCCCCTCTTCTGGTTCTTGGAGAATAGTCCAGGAATTTATTCTTTTCAGGAGATTGGTTAGCATTTGTCAACATTTTAACAAATGTAAACACTTATCAGACTTAGAAAATGAAGTATGGCAGCGAATGGTTTGGCATAGCTTGAGATGCTGCTCAGACCTGCTGGTTCTTCCTGTAAGCAAATTGGGAGGGCAATATAAGTATCTAGCAGGAAATATGAATATAACCTCTGTAAGTAAAAGCATGTATGCGCTTTTGCATTATACTATTTGGATCAGTAAGGTGCGTGTTTTCATCAAACTGGGTTTTGTTATGTCGTACCAGAAATTTCGATGATATGCTTGGTTTTGTCAGATGGCATTTTTCTTGTGTGAGCTTGAAAACGGAATCCTCATCATTTTCTTACTTCAAAACTGTATCAGAGATTCTACTAATTCAGTGAACATTCAGCATACACATTCTTGACTTCTGGCTAGCTGTTATTAGGCTGGCTACACCAGCTTAAAAGAAGGAATTAGTGTTTAAACTAGTGATTTCCACATAGTACTAAGATCAAGTAGGTTTTGTGGTGTTTTGTTTTGTTGGGTTTTTTTTCTTCTTTCCTTCCCTTTGGCTGTTCTGGGAACATGACAAACCCAAGGTATTTCTTGTAGGAGTCTATCATTTAGATGGAGCTTAGACGTGTTTTCTAAACACATATGTACAAAGTAATGCATTCATAAACTATCTTAAGCGCATGCTTTAACAATTTGAGGAAGCCTGCATCTAAAACCATCAGGAGAGTACAGGCTGAGAGAATGACACTCCTTCTTGTCCCTTGCTGTGTACCCTGAAAGCTAGGTACTGTGTTTTTATTCTGGAGCAGGGTATGTCAGTGTTAATTTCATAATGATTAATCAATCATTTGTGTATTTTTATTGAGTACTTCATCTGTTGCTGGTTTTCAAACTGGGGAAAGGTGGGTTGGGGTCCGCGTATGGGGGATTTTTTTATCTTTTAGTCACTGAGTTAAAAATAAAGGTGGATGTAGAGATCAAGCAAACATGCTACTGAACTTGGTGGAGAGGGAGCTTAGCTCTTGGCTGAGCCTTGTGCCCTGAGCAGTGCTGTCTGCTTTTGATCGGGTTCTGTTTTCTTGCAAGGGAAGAAGGGAAAATCTCAACTGTCTGTGAGTGGCTTTCTAACATACGGTGATCCCATCATCAGTTTCTTCTATCTTGCTGCTATCTCAAGAGGAATAGATGCCTAATATGAAGTGGATTCCAACTGACTGCAGCACCTGATATCACGTAACTGTACTTCTACATGTCTTGATTGTGAGATGGAGGGTCCCCTGTTGTAGTGCAGATCCTTGGACCGTACCCTTCTGCGCTTTTTTTTTCCTACTTGTCACAGCTTAGCAGTTCTTGGTTGCTAGAAGGTAACATTGCAGTGTCTTCTATTTGATTGCAAGTATTAATTATTAGCACTAGGAATTTGGGGTTGTGTTTGGTTTGGGGTTTTTTCTTTTTTTTTTTTCCCCAAAAGAAATCAAGTGGATAGAGAAAGAAACTGTAAAAATGATAGCGTACTTCCCTTTCTTGACTTTGAACTTCTTCTAATTAATTCTTCAAACTCTGAACAGAATCATAGGAGCTTTGTAGGAATGACCAAAAAATGCGATAGGAGTAAGTGAGAATGTACTATGGTTTTCAAGTAGTGCTTCATCTCTGGTTTTACTTTGGCACATTTTTAGGCCTTGTTTGTGGTGGACTGCAACCTAATCTTATGTTTCGGACTACTGAGCTCTAATCTTTTCCTTGCTTAAGAGAAGGGGCATTTACTTTTCCTGGTGTGGGTGTTCTTAAATGGTTTCTTCCATGTGAGATTGCTACTCTTTTAGTTACTACTTTTCTGTATCAAGTCTCACTCATTGTAGGACAAAATCCACTGCATAGGAAGACTCGCTACCAGTTTCCCAGCTTAATGCAGTGAAAACATGAGAAGCTGGACAATTTGTTTCAGGAACACTGAATACAACAGAAGAGATTGATTCGAAAGCAGGCTACATGTTGGGTTTTTGTTTATAGCTTTCTGTCACCAATGGGGATTTAATGTGAAGCCTGTTTGAATGGTGTATGTTTTAAGTTGCAACCATGGGCTAAGATACCTAGACTGTGAAATACTGTACTTGCAGATAGAGTAATTTTATCACTTCTAAACCCATCTCCTATTACATATTACAATAACTTACCATCTTAAAAAAACTTAGCAGAATTTGAGTGCAGGAATGGGAGGGAGGAAGTAATTAAATTATATTTATATGTGCTTTGGAACTACCTACCTGAGGGACTTTAAGTGATAGAAGTTTTGATGAAGACAGTGTCCCAGATAGGTAAGCATGTGTTGACTGTTCACAGTTTCTGTTTTGCAATATAGCTTAGAAATTTAGAAAAATAGGATGGGGAAAGAAGTACATAGCAGTAGTCACTAGATATGTGGAGAAAGTGTTCAGCTACCTTCTTTTCTTTCTTTACCTTCTCACCAAGTATAATGAATGAAGGTAGGTGTATGTATCTATAGCTGTGCCTGTCAGTTAAAGACCTAAAGCTTCTCTATGAGCTGTCAGAGTTGCCTTGGGCTGTTGGACGTTGCAAAAAAATCGAAACTGTTCCCTCTCTTTGAATACCTACTGCTTTATTACATGTGACTTCTTCCCTTTTTTTATTGAATGAAATCTAGAATTAGTCTTTGGTTTGTTATTCACGAAAAGTGTCCTCTGAGAACTCCTAAACTAGCATAAAATGAAAAGCCAAAACTTGCTAGGTCAAAATTAGTGTTTATAGGTCAACTTGACCGATAATTAATTTGAATGCGTGTTCCCCAATCAGTGTGAACTGTAGGAGCCCCTAAACTGTTGGAGTTATGTTAAAAGCACTGGTTGGAATGAGAGAGGCCCAGTAGCATTAAGCCAATTTGTCTAGTGACTTAATCTTACTGCCATTTATCATACAACTGCTGCACCTCTGAAGGAGCCTGCTTGCATGTGCCTCTGTTGGCTGTTTAGCAAATTGAATCCCTTTTCTTAGAGAAGGTAAGGCTTCCTTTTTATGAAACTTCATCCTAGGTTAAGGTTCAAGGAAGTTATAACTGAGGAACCACATTTGAGAAGTTGTAGCTTCTTTCCATCTTTGAAAGCTTCTTTGCTAATCCTTTCATTTATTAAAGCATATATTTAACATAATGTTGTGGTTTCACAGTTAGTGGCAAACTGGTTCTAGAACATCAGGTGGCAAGTCTGAAACTAGAGGATGATCACTGGTTTTCTTTTGCATAACTGTTAGTGTATGTTGAAAATATGGAAGAACAGCTGGGGAGTTTAAGGAAATATCAGCTCTTATACTCATCAAGCTGTCTTCTGCACATGGGTAGTGTCATCTTCTGGCGGGATTACAGTTTCATTTTTGTCTTAACAGTGGTTATAATTGTAAGCATGCTTCAAGCTAGGTCCATTCTCGTGTTTTCACCAGTGTAGTGGCTTCCTGCTCTAATTGAGCCCTTTTAGAGCCATTAATGTCTTAATTCTTTTGCTCATGGTCTCATTCTGATTTAACCTTGAGGCTTGTGATTCCCTGGGGGTGGGGCAGCGTCATACCTTGTATGAGAACTATTGCTCTGGTTACTACTATATAAATACATAGCACAGTGAAACTTGGTAAGAACCAGCTGTGTTGTGTGACCATATGACTCTGATGGTGTTAAGAAAACACCATCCCTCAGGCAGAATCTGCTTGGAATTGGTTCTGTAGACAACCATATCTTTTTCTGGGAAGCCAGCTAACTGCTTTCAAGTTTGGTGACCAAAAAGAGAAGACCAATACAGCCATCTTTATAAGGAAGCCTGCAGTGGCATCACTTTTATTTTTTTGAGCTTAGTTATACAGAGTATAATTGAAGTGAAGAAGCAGAAAACAGGCACTTAGAAGTAAAATGCATATTCTGTCTCTGCTAATAATTAATACCAGTTACCATAAGTCTTTTTAAATTCTTTGCACATATATATATTAAACTATTGAGTAGAGGTGAAGCAAAATTTGTTTTCAAACAATCTAATTTGGTAGGACTAGGTGAGAGAGGCAGGTTCCTTTTGGCACTTGCAGTGCTGTAGTCATCCGTGCTTAATAAATGAGCCACTTACTGCTTGAGAGGAGCAACCAGCTGCTGTTTCTGCTGTATTCAGTGTGTGCCAACTCTGAAGCGTGGTGAAGGTAACTTCCATAGAGGTGCAGTGTAGCATCTTTTGACAGTACCATTTTTTTCTGAGACTTATAATGGACTTGGGAAGGACCCTAGTATATGGAAGTACAAGAAAGGAGATGGACTCAGTGTCATGCTCTTTTTTTTTTATAAATATAAACCCAGATACTACAGAGCAGCCCCTCAAACAGAGCTGACATCAGCATAAATGTTTCTGAGGCCTCCTTAATATTGTCTTAATTTTGTATTTTTTTTGTTTTTTTAAAGAAACTTAAATCTAACGGACAGTTCTTCATTCTCTTAAGGCAGTTATTTGAATTTCTTACGGGTTCTGGTTAGTTTGTGTCTCACATGGGTTTAGGCTTCTCCAAAGGATCTGCATTCAGCTGTTCTTGATCAGTAAAAACTCACAACTGCCTCTGTTAGTATTGAAAAGTCACAGCATTTAAAGGATATACTGGGCAAGTGCATTTGCAGTCAGCTTGAACTTCTGTGCTTTTTATACCCTATATTTGTCATAGTCGGACAGATTATTTGTTTGGGATTTAAATCAGTGTTTTGTACATGCCAAATGACTCCTTAACTTCACCTGCCTGAGTTAATGCAGCTCTATATAGTTGAGGTAGCAGTAGAAGGAGTTTATCTAAAACCAGTACTACATGTTGTACTGAAGTTTGTGGAAGCTGATGCTCTGCTTTTGAGTATTTTACTAGATTGTTTCTTTTTAGAATACTAAATCAGTTTTCCCTTTCTGCCCAGCCTTTTTAGAAAATGACCTGGAAATCTATTTCCTCAGGATACTTCTTAATGCTCTCCCTTTCCTTTTTTTTTTTCCCTTTTAAGACAATTGCTTTGTATGTGACTGTCTCTAGAATTTGTTTACTACAGCATATAGGTTATCTTCAAGCAGTTAAATGTTCTGTTCCCCATTGAGATAAAGGTACTTCCCTGAATGCAGGTCTTGATCTTTCTCAGTGTTGTTGTTTAGTAGCAAATATGTATTTCCCTGAAAAGTAGAAGCAGAAGATTGTAGCTTGTGTACCAGGTATGTGGGGATGGGGATTTATGATGCCAGTGAATATTGTGTAAAACAACTACACTTCTGGATTTCTAGCAGGTATGTGGAGTGAGTGATCTATCCTCTGAGGCTTTTCTGTGCTTCTAGGTTAAATGTTTGAACTCTGGTTTGCTTCTTGAAATAAAACTCAATTTGTTTTTGCAAATACAAAATGGATGTCTACAGTAATGCTGTAAACTTATTTTGACCAGTTTTAGGCTTGAGTACATGTAAGTGGTTATACCTTGTTGTTGTTAACTTGTGAATCCTGAAAACTTCCTAGTTTTTATCCCATTGGGGGATGCAACCTTCACTTGAAGGCAGTGATGGAAGATTCTTATCTGGAGTCTTTGAACTCCTGTGTTTAGGTATAATAAATACCAACTTTTGAATAATTTAAGGTCTTCCCTAATTCCTGCCCCAAAGGAATGGAGTTTAGTTGCTTGTAATGTAACTTTTATCCTTGGGACAGTCTTGTGATTGTAGCTTCCACCTTTATTTTCATTTGCGTAGACTTTAGAATTTCTTATCCTTATTTCTGTCTGATAAAAGTCAACCATAATCAATAATTTCTGGTAGTTGTTGCCTAAAATACTTAGGCTTGTAGATCTGACTTCTGCTTTGTACTGGTTTTTGTTATGATGACAGTCTTGTTGGCTAAAGAATGCTGAATTAAGTGTAATCTTCCACCTTCTGAAAGGTGTATTTTATAGAAGACTACAGTGTATGCTGAAGTAGTAGAAAGGCTGGGAATGGAGTGGCTACTTCTGAAGTGAGTTTCACTCTGCAATTCCTAGTATTTCTCCTCCTTGTTCCAGCAGTGTCTTCAGGCTGTATAAGATTCTGAAGTACAATCCAGAAAAAAGTGAGCATGGGGGAGAGATCTAGGGTTTTTGTTGTCCTGTTTTCCAGTTCTACGTTTGTGGGGTGGTGGGTTTTTTGGTTGTGATTTTTTTTTTTTTTGGTTTTTTCTTTTTCCCTACAAAGTAAAATTCAAAGTATTCTCTCTTTAGAAGCCAACAACAACCCTGAAGTGTGATTGAGTGAGACTGTGACATGGTACTTTGTTGACTCTGATGTCAGTGAATCTTTTTAAAGCAGCATCCTGCTCTCATGTATCGCAAGCAGACAATGTCCTAAGCACAGTATTCTCGTTTCCCATACTTAAACTGAACTCTGAATCAATGTGGGTTTTTTCTTTGTTTTTTTCTTTTTTTTTTTTTTTCAGCCAATAGAACCGATAGATCATTGGGTTTATTTGATAACTGCATTTTCATAGAATCATAGAATGGTTTGGGTTGGAAGGGACCTTAAAGATTATGTAGTTCCAACCCTCCTGCCATGGGCAGGGACACCTTCCACTAGACCAGGTTGCTCAAAGCCCCATCCAACCTGGCCTTGAACACTGCCAGGGATGGGGCAGCCACAGCCTCTCTGGGCAACCTGTTCCAGTGCCTCACCACAGTCCCAGTAAAGAATTGTTTCCTAATATCTCATCTAAATCTACCCTCTTTGACTTTAAAGCCATTACTACTTGTCCTGTCGCTACAGTCCCTGATAAAGAGTCCTCCCCATCTTTCCTGTAGGGCCCCCTTTAGGTACTGGAAGGCTGCTGTAAGGTCTCCCTGGAGCCTTCTCTTCTTTAGGCTGAGCAAATCTCAACTCTGTCAGCCTATCCTCACAGGAGAGGTGCTCCAGCACCCTGATCGTCTTTGTGGCCCTCCTCTGGACCTGCTCCAACAGGTCCATGTCTTTCTTACGCTGGGGGCCTCAGTTTTTCAACTAATATGCTATCTCCAAATTGTTAACGTGTTCATTTGCCTGTGGCTTAAACCAACTTGGCTGCTCCTCTCTGGTGAGAGGCAAGCATTGTCACTTTTGCAAAAGTCAAGTTTGCTTTCTTTCGCTCTCTTGTGTCTGTAAAGATATTAAGAGTGTGAATAGCTAAGAATTAATCTGGGGAGCGTGACTGCTGTTTTCCAAGTTTTTGCACGGGATTGAAGAGACTGACCAAATCCTCCTCCTGCTGTGTGATTCTTGGTAGCTTCTCAAGGATTCTGAAGAATTATTTTTTTTTAAGCAGGTGCAAGGATTTGATTTATTTGTAGGTTTGGGTGGGGTTTTTTGTGGTGTTTGGTGTTTTTTTTTTTTTAAGAGGCTGGATGAGGAGTACAGACCTTTCTCTGATATATTTGCTCCCCTTTAGCTAGGAATAAAAGAAAGGACTTGGGTTTTCCAGCGAGATATGGAGGTCTGTAGAGAAGATTACTTTTTCCATTAAGGAAGCATCATTGCTTTTTCCAGTATCTGTAGGTTCTCCACCTTCCACCTTTTGAGAAAAAAGGGCTGGTACACATCTCAATTACTGCTAGGAGATCTGAAGTAAATCTTTGGATACATCTCTTCTGTTGTCCTTTACTCCTTCCCCTCCTGTCTCTGGGATTCATTGGCTGACTAGTCATGACATGGATTTTCCAGTAGTTAACAATTCTTGATGTTACTGGCTTCACCAAAGAGTGAGTGTCCATGTCTGAAGAGCTGATACTGTCCTGAAATATCTTGCCATTAGCCTGATAAGTAACTTTGTGGGACTGGATGGAGGATTGGGAAAACTGATAGAGGAACTCTTGCTTGTAAGTGTCAGCAGGGCACTATACCTTACCAGAAAGCTACTTGAGACGCTGGAGTACTTGTGGCTTCTCTGTTAATGTCTTTCACTTTTTTTATAACAACTTAGTAGTTATAACAACTTAGCTCTAGTAATGTACTCCTATTTTCTTTCCTGGTGTATATATGACCTATGTACTTTGAGGTTTTTTTTGGGTTTTGGGGTGGGGGTTTTTTTCCCCCCTTCAGTTCTGGGCATCTTCCTAACTATCCAAATATGTGTGTGTATATATATATATGTGCCTGTAAAACTTCTGCTCTACTCAGCAGAACTGTCATTCAATTGTGTGGGTTTTTTTAGAAGTTCTTCCGTAACTCAAATTCTAGTTTAGAAACAGAGCTACAGGCTGAACAAGAAGTGCTCTCTTTCAAGCTGAGGTATGCCCTAGAGAGGGATTATAGTGAGCCTAGAAAGGCAGTGTACAACTCATTTCAGCTTGTATTGGAAAAGGTTTTAGTATGAGGTCTTAGCTCCTGCAGTTGTATCTGAGGAAGTACAGGGATGAAGATCAAAAGCCACCCTGAATCAAAACTTTACATTGTAATGGAAGACAAAGTCTAGCAGATGCATATGAGAAGAAGTAAGAGTTTGCTAAAATTCTATCAGTTGTTAGGGAAATGGGTCTTCAGCCTGCAGAAGAGAAGGCTTTGGGAAGCGGGGGGAACTAATAGTAACCTTCTAGTACCTATGAGCAGGCTATTGAGAATACTGACCCAGGTTCTTTATAGCAGTGTGTGGAAGGCAGGCAAGAAACAGCAGGCATGCATGAAAATAGCCGCATTTAAGAAGAATGCGCTTCACCATGGAGTGGGACAATCATTGGGGCAGGTGAAAGAGGTTCTGCAGCATCTGTCCTTGGAAGTTTTGATGCCCAACTGGATAAAGCCCTGAGTAATCCAGACTGATTTTGCTGACCTTGATTTGAGCAGGAGGTTGACTAGAGAACCCTAGAGATCCTTTCCAATTGGAATTATTCTATGATTCTGTAGTGGAAAAAAAAGTAAAAATCCTCAACTTCCTGAATATAAAGTTGTGCATGCTGGAGCTTGAAACTAAGTATCAGTAATGGGCCAATATTAATAGCCTTGATGTGTGGCTTCAGTGGAAATGCAAGAAGGTTTTTAAATTTAAAGGTACTCCTTGATATAAACATTGAAGCTTATGGATGTAATAAAGAAGATTGCTGAATCTCTTGTGCTGTCAGAGGATGTTTGTTTGTTTGCTTAAAGTTTGTGCTGGTTGCTTAAAAATTCAGTGACGAAATTACCAGGAGTGAAAGAATTCTTCCATACACTGTCCATGGTACTGCAGGTGCAGGCGTTGCCCTTCCACAGTGGTAGTCAGTCTGAGAATGTGTTGGAATACAAGTGATTTAGTCCTGAAGTTGAGAGAGGCTCTGTGTGTGGTGGGGGTTTTGTGTGTGTTTTTCATTCTCTCTGTCCTGTAAGATTTTTCTTTTCATTTGTCCTTTGGGCTAGATACTTCTGTTCAAAGTGTTAGGAGTATTAACAGCGGTGTATGTGGCTAAATGCTTGTTTTTGTAGTCGTGTCCCTGCGAAAGGCAGGAGAAACGGACTTTGCTTCTGTTGGTTAAAAAGCACAGGTTTATAGTAGATAATCCAGAATAACTTCTGCAATTTGTAAATGCAAGTATGCTATAATTTGTTGTATGGCAGAACTTAAAGTCTCGATTTTCTACTTAAACTAAGACCTTTTAGGTAGCTTCCTAGTGATCAAGATTATGAATAGAGTCCTGAATGAAAGATGAAATTAAATGTTGAACATCGTTATGGTGGTTCACAGCTTCTGCAGTGTCCCCTGGGAGAGTGTGGGCAATGAAGGAAATGTGGTCCTAGCACCCAAAATTTGCTTTCTTAATCTCTGCACTGTATTTATGGATAGTGTCATTTACACTAGTTATTCTAGATTTTGCAGGTGTTTTTTCTCAAGCTTGGGAATTTTGTTTGGGTAGTTAGAAGAGTGTTTTTAAACTAACCCTTTATGTTAATATTGCTGTTAGATGAAAGTGAAGGACACAAGTTTTCAGTACCTTAATACTTCCTTTATTTCCTTTAAAAACAAAACACTGGACAATAATTCTTGCTCGTTTGACTTGTATATATTAAGACTTGTGATGGTTTAATGGCATTTGCAAACTAAAACTAATTAGGGATTGATGAACCCGTATAGGTGTTTGTAAACTATCTAGTACCTTTATAGAATGCTGTAAAGAAAGAGAGCATGTTTGAGAGAGCTTTTTGTGTGTCCTGTAATATTCTTCAGCTCTTTGTCAGTCAAACAAGTTTAGCAGGAGTAATATAAATAATCATAAAAGTGTACCTGAAGTCTGGCCTGGAGGAACGTGAAGGAAGTTAATTTTTCAGGTTGACTTTTTTTTTGGCTTCTCCCCACAACTCATAACTTGGTGTGGTATGGGCAAACTGGGGTACTGTGAGTACTGAAGACCTGGACTCTAGCTGATAGGTGTAATAAGTAGTTTACATGTCATGGTCACCACTAACCCTGAACTAGATCTAGGTGCCAGCTAAAAGGTCAGAGTTCTAAAATATTCAGTGACTGCTGGAGAAGTAGTGCTCTGCAAACAACATAATTTTGGTATTCTGTTCCAAGAATAGCAGAGATGATGAAGGATGGGCTCTTCACCTAAATGTATGATTTTTTTTTTCTTTTTTTAATTGGAAATGTTGAACATAACAGTACTATTTCTGTTGTTGTGGATTGTTGCAGTTTGCCTCCTATATAATTTATCAGTGAATTCCATTTGGTACTTTGACTGTTGCTAGATATATTGAAAATAAAATTTAAATAATATTGCCTTTCTCTATCTAAAAATGCAAGTGTAATGTTTATCTTAAGATTTTTTTGAAGGGTAGAGGGGGGAAAGCTATTTATACCATATAAGCAATTCTACATCATAGTCCTTTTATAGATAAGTAGTGTGTAAGAGAACCATTCTGAAAGACAAAAATTCCTTTTAAAGGTTGAGAAAAGTTGAGAAGCAGACCCTGTATGTTTTGTGGAGAGCAGTAAACTCCTAAGCTTTTTTCAGTTTGAGTTTGTGTCAGTTAATACTTTTTTTTTTCTGTGCCAGGTGCATTGTGATAACAAATTCTAGCAGTACCTGACTGCAGTTTTGCCTAAAATACTTGGCATTGTTTACACACCCGTATGTAATGGATTTTGTCACCTATACCTCAAATTTGTGTTGAACTGTGAGAAAAGACTAAATGCAAGATTTGTAAACACGTTTAAATAGGAAGCAAATGTAGTTGGGACGTTCAGCAACCATAATGCTGCCTGTTATGGACACTGTGCAATCACTGTGTAATAAGTACTTCAGGGATTTTTTGATCCTTTTTAAACTGATGCAAGATGCTTATTTTACTGCTCAATATAGTATGCTGAAGGGTCTATTTTTCTCCTCCAACCTTGTCTGAAAAGACTTTGGTATAGTGGGTAACTTATGATGTGTTTTGTTCTAAGAGTATCTTAAAGACCTCTTCTACCCCCCCCTCCCCCCCCAAGTGTAGCTGTTTCCTCTGCTATGCCATAGTTGATCATAATGAATTTACTTTCAAAATGACCATGCTTTTCTTGCTGTTCGCTGAGAATAACAAGGTAAACGACTACTAATTTTTAATTCTTATGCGCACACTAAGAACAATTTTTAAATTAACAAATTCTTTATTCTGACAGTTTGGTACATCAGAACTTGGGATTAAGTGCTGTATATATTAAAGACCCTACTTATATCAGTCAATAATTACTGAATTTTGGAAGTGTCAGATTTTGTCATCCTGTCCCCCTGTGCAAGGTGGGGGATGCAGAAGTAGTATCTTGTTGGATGCAGAGATAGTATCTTGTGTTAGACCACTATACCAGTTCATTAGACGTGTTGGTCTAATAAAAGATACAATCTCAGCCTACAAACCTTGTGGCTGCTTTGGAGGAGGATGAATGCAGGAGCATATGCAAGGCACAAGGATGTAGTTTCTCCGTCTTCGGCAGCCTCAGGACCCAGCGGAGGTGCGCAGTGCTAGAAGGAGGACAAGTTTTCTTTCCATCCATGCTTGCTCTCATCTTCTCCTGTGGCCGTCCTTGATCCGTGTCCTGATATTTAAGAAAAGTTGCTATGGGGACATGCTTTGTCTTTGGTATTGATACCTCTGTGTTCA
Organism: Astur gentilis; assembly: GCF_929443795.1. Taxonomy (NCBI): domain Eukaryota; kingdom Metazoa; phylum Chordata; class Aves; order Accipitriformes; family Accipitridae; genus Astur; species Astur gentilis. The sequence continues at coordinate 15,945,482 of NC_064913.1, forward strand.
GGTGTAACAAAGTGACTTGTGACTTCATGTTGAAAACCTTAATTCTGCCTATGATATCTTATGCTATTTTATTCTGTCTATGATCTTAATCTAGAGAGAATATTCTGTGTGCTCTAGCATTCTTAGTCTTTTGCATAGCCAAGTGTTGCAAGGAATGAAAAAACCCTGTGGCTATAAATGTCCCTTTAAAAGTGTTTAGAACAGTTTTCAGGCTTTCATTGAAACTATTTTCATATGAAAGTTGAAAAACTAAACTGGAGTTTTCATTGAAAGATGATTTCTGGGAAGTAGTACTTTATTTCCCCCCTGCAAGGAGTCCCAAGGTAATGTGAATTCTGTGTGTTGTCAGTATGGAGCTCTTGCCTTGCAGAGAAGGAAGCTAACCTGGCAGCTGCTGTAATCTGTAACCCTAAGGAACGGGGCAGTGGGAAGCACGTCCCTGCTGCTGACGTCGCCAGGCTCTCTTCCTCCTGGGATAGGATGTTGCTTTTCTGTTACTCTCTGAATTTGGATTTCTTCTCTGCACTACCTACTCCACCCAATGAGCATTTCCTTCCAGAGGGTCTGGGAATTGAATTGCTGACGTTCCAGCAGCAGCAGGAATACTTCACCCCTTTGCAAAGGTTTGCTGTTTGTACGAGAGCTGGGAATTTGACTGACGTTCTAGTGTAAATTTGGGAATGATGATGTAGTTGAGATGTGCATACATAACCAAGTTTTAATAAACAGAGTGGAAAAAAACCAGGGGGGATGTAGGGGGGGGGGCCAGAATTACAAAACCAAAGGTGCTGTTTATTCACCCTGACTATTCATTGTTAGCTAACTATTGCCATGTTAGTACTTTACGGGCAATCTGAACTACCCGTGTCTTTCTATGTGCATTATGTTATCAACTAAAACTCTGGAAAACGTCTGATTTACCTATCTGTATGCACAGTACTGATCACAAGCCTTTTCTGTTAGAGTAGCTAAGGGGAAAACGCTAATGTGCTTTTCAAAGACAAATGTCCCTTCTTAAAAAGCAGATAAAATCTGTTGTATTTTATTGAGTCAGAGCAGCAAAGATATTCACTGTATGTGGTGTTGTGGTCTCTACAGATTATTTTACATCCTCTTCATTACTGTAGGGATCTGGCCCTTATGCAGATGGGTATTAAAAGAACGTGGAACATGTAGCCTGTTCCCTGTGAGATGGCTACAGCACTTGTCAGGAAGCAGATAACCTGGGTGCTATGTCCCTGAATAATATGATAGCCCCCTCCCTCTCCAAGTCTCCAGGAAAGATGCTTCTATAATTATGCTCTTTACTAGATAAATATTGAGAAATATCTTTTTAAAACCCAGGGAGTGATCTCTGGTGCGGTGACTTAGCATTATTTTGGAAGTGCACATTTCTATTAGAGACAGCAAAACCAATCCACTCTAATGTAGGAACACTAATAAGGGTTTTCTGGTTGCTCTTTAAAACACTTAATTACTATTCAGCACCTTGCAGATGAAGACTAAACCACACTGTAAAGTTTCTATTATAGGTTCGTAATCACATGCTAGCCCACACAAAAGTGGCAGTGCAATATGACCCATTGTTTTATTTTCTTATTTCTGCACACACATTTCAAATGGAGCTTCTGTGGTTTTAAGATTAATTTTGGAAGACTTTTTCTCATCAAATTAAGCGTCGTGCTTAACTGTTCTCCTAAAGCAAATATAGCATGTCAAATACCAGCTAGTGCTGTCTGCCCTGTAGTTAATACACACGGTAAGCATCAATGTAAAAAGCACACATTTGTATTTCTTTCTGGTTCATTACTACATGGCCTCCTGATGCCAAGACCCTAGAAATTCTGAACACTAAAACAATAGACTGAGTGGATTATTCTTGTTGAATGCAACTACTGAGCTGATTTAGGTTTATTTGCATATTAGTATTTCAAATACCTTGATTAGTGGGGGTATGTGGCTGTTTATAATAGCTATGTATGCTAGCCATTTTCCCTTTTAAAATTGGATTTCCAAATGATTTTTCTCTAAACTAAAGTGTCACTTGGTTTTTTTTGAGAATCAATTTTAGGAAATGTGCGAGTAATGCTGTAGTTATGTCCAAGGCTCAAATATCATAAAGCTTACCAGTAAGTGCAATGCCCTAATGAAAAGAGAATGACGTTGTCAGAAGAGTATTCATAAATGGTTGAGCTCTGAAAACTGAAGGGCAAGAGTCAGTAACAACACATCTCAAATATGTGATCATAGCAAGGGAAAAGGATGTTGTTCTGATGCTTGCTGGATTCTGTTCTCAGGGGCCTTGTATGTGAGTGTGGACATGCTGAACAGCTCTGTCCTCAGGAGCTGCTGTACTTGGGCTGGGCTACTAAAAGAATAAGGAAAAGTAAGGGTGCAGCTGCTTCTTGGTTCTCTCTTTCCTGAATTCAGGACTTACTGTTCAGATGTGGGATAGATTATATGGCTGCTTTTAGTGTGAGGCTTGTTTGGAATATATTGTTCATTCAGATTGCTGTTTGGTGCTAATGACTTTGAGAATAAAGCACCTGAAACTTTCGTTTTCTTTTTTTTTAAGAAATCCCTGCAGCTTGTAACTTTTTCTTGATGACCTGCTTTGATGAATTTTTGTATGGGTTCAGCTTCTCTGGAAGGAATGTCAGGAGAGCCTCCGTGAGCCTGTAGAGGCCTCTCGCCCATGACCAGTGATCTTGAAAGAGAAAGTGTTCTGCTCAAAGGCTTATGACGGATTGCCATACTGATCAAGAAACTAGTATGTTCTTCCTGCATTTAATCCTCTATACCTACTTTGAGACTTTTTTTTGAATCTCTGTTCGTGACTTTTTATCTAGAGAGGACCATGATGCTTCTGGCACTGTTTTGCACTGAGGAGTTTGATGCTTATCACTGTGCTGGCCATGCAGAGTCTGGCACTGGAGCAGATCACAATAAACAAAGCTTTTTAGTTGTCTCAGAGTGGAGAAACTTGGAGCGAATATAAGGGTAGAGTCTGAAAAATTCCTTTCCTAATGTGAGATACTAACATCTCTGGCTCCAAACAAAAAACCCTCACACCGTTACTAGTGGAAGACAGTTGTGTTTCTTCTTGTGCTGCTTCTTCCCATGGGGTGCAAAAGGGCAGTGATAATCAAGCCAAGGATTTTCAGAGGGTGCTATAGTTTTTCAGAGACAACATGATAATATACTAGGTTTTTGGTTTGTGGGTGGGTGGTAATTTTGTGGTGTGGGTTTTTTGGGTTTTTTTTCCTACTTGCCTTTTTTGATGCTTCCACAATCTTTAATCATATTAGCTTGGATAGTGTGAAACCTTAATGCAGTAAACTACCTTTTGCAAAGGCAAGGATCTCAACTACTCAGGAAGGCTAAGGGGCAAACTCATTCAGCTTAATTCGTAGAAAGGAAAGAAATATTTTACAAGTGCATTCAGATTTTACTGAGATCTAAACATCAGCCTCCTAAGTCTATTTGCATCAGTCTCTAATACAATACAATTGGAATGAGTTACAAATTTTCCAGGAATGGAACATACTTGCTAATATATTCTGAAAGTTGTCTTTGGATATAAGGGCTGTGGCACCTGACATTGGTATGAGATTTCTGTTGTTTCAAACATTAATTGCTTCAATAGCAGCCTAATCGTTCAATGACCGTAGAGAATATGTTCCCCTTACAAGCAAAAGTTTTTCCACCTTTGCTCTTGAAATCTTGTGTAGCCCTTTCTCAGGGAAAATCCATGGTGTTTTCTCATGAGGCGGAGTGTTACTACAGTCATCTCAGCTTTATTGTTAGTACCAGCCCTCTGAATTCCTCTTCTGCAAGACAGGGTCTGTAGACATAATGTATGGTGTCTCCTTCATGTCTAATGCAATGGTTGAGCACAGTGGACCTAGTTTAGAAGTGACTGATTCTTTTGTAAAAAACAAAACAATTACAAAACAAACAAACAAAAAAAACCACAAAAAAACCCCAACACCCCCAAAGCAACCAAAAAACCCACCAAAACAAAAAACGAACTGTGCAAACAGCCTACAACTCAGGGTAATATGCCTGACCTGCAAGGTTTAATGTTTCTATTTCACAGGATAGATGCATTGTGGGAAGGCAAAGAAAAGACCTCATCTTCATGCAAGGTGGCATTTAGCTGATGGTGCTAACTGCAGCCTTTTAAATGTTAAAACAAAATTCTTGTATACTGACTTCCCTTGCTGGAGAGATTCTGTGATAATTCTTTCCAGGATTTTCTTGTAAATGAAAAGTTTTGGAACACATTGAATTAGTTCTTAGAGTTGTGGCTCTGGGCTGTGATTGGTAGTTTTTCTTCTCGAGGAACTGATTTAGGCTTTTCTCAAATTTCTGTGATATGACCGGATTTATAAAAATGATCAGATGCTTGTGTGCTGGCTGTGTGAATGTCTTTCTAGAGACTTACCTCTAATTCCTGGTTGTTATTGTTGTATGTTTGATCATCTCCAGAAGTGAAGAATTTCTTCACACTTCTTCATTGTGATACTGACTTCTCCGAGATGCTTGCCCTTGCTGAGGAGAGACGGGCTTTCTCTGAACCTGTTCAGGCTGCACAGGATGATTGTTCATGTGATGCTGGTTGAAGGATGTACTCTGTGCTTCTGCCATTCTTCCCATTACAGCAGAACTCCTTTTCCGTGGCTTTTTGTCCATTGTGGGGTCTTCCCCATGCCTTGGATCCTAAAGATTTGGATAGTCTGTTATAATCCATGGCAGCCTGCTTCCTCTATTTTATACCGATGAGGGCAGAATACAATGAGGGCAAGCTTACTCTAGCAGTTAACCAGAGGGTTCGCTGGGATACAGGCTCTTGTAACTTGGCTGTGATTTACTTTTATCGTAACTATAGTGTTACTGTAAAATCTGGCCCTAAATTATTGGCAGAAGTAGGGTTGAACTCTTCATCTGAACAAATTAATGATTAACTAATTTTCTTCCCAGAAACCTTACTGAAGGCAAAGTGAAAACGTGTGGATTTGAACTACTGATGATATTGTCCAGCTGAGAGGATACAAGCAGAAAATGTTTGAGGATGACCTTTTTCCACCTAGTGGGAGTCTTGCATGTGATAAGGTTTGCTACTGGGTGATAAACAGGGACCCTCCCGGAGGCTGCTCAAACTGGGCTTATGTAGCCTCTCTTGGTTTTTACTTTTCACATTTCCCATTTAGCAGTAGCTGTAATTCTCTGCAACTCTGAGCTCTGTATATTCTGATGCTACCCTTCTCCAAAATTGACTTCAGTCACTCTTTAGATTAAAACTGTACTCTCTCTGCTGAAAGCCATTTGCTAATGAGAAGGGACAGCACCTGTGTGAAAGACACAAGAGAGTCCTAACCAGGCAATATGAGGCCATGAAACCTACTGACTGTAGATGTGTTGTTTCTTTTTTTTCTTCAAATGGTTAAGATTTCAGTTGTGGTTGCCACTACAGCTTTTATATTGTATTACATTAGGAGGACGAGGTGCTTGGATGTGGTTACTTGAGATATTGCTGTGTCAAGAAGCTAAGTTTTGTTTATAATAACAAGTAAACAAACCAAAAATAGTATGCCTGCAAACAGCTTGTTCCAAGTGATATTAGCAGTAGGTAAGTAAGTCTCTTCTGTGAATGCTGACGCTTTGGACCTGGGTTATAGCTGCTTTTTGTTTTGTGTGTGTGTGTAGTGTTCTTCAAGTAATACTACAGAAATGGCTATCTACTCCCACTTTACAAGTAGATTAAACCAATCTTGTTCTAACTAATGTCTTCCTCAATTTTTTCAGTTTTAAGAGTCTAGAAAAGCCTACTTATGGACAGTATCTCAGTGCAATGACTTAGTGTTTCTCTATCGTAATACATGATATTGCTGGACACAGATGCTTTTCACCATAGATTTGCTCATGATGCTTTTTAAAGGCTTGTAACTGAAAGCATCACTAGACAGCAGTGAATTCTGGGAACCTCAAGTAGTACCTATAGTGCGAAAACAAAAGTGGTGCAGCTGTGATTCCGCTTGGGTAGTATATGTGTGGTTACCTGGCTGATGCAGAGATTTGTACCATTAAACTAGCTTCTCATAGGTTTTGTTAATCAAAATTAGGGAATGTTTCTCAGCAGTTCAACATAGTTTCCTGATGTACTTCTGCAAAGAGCTGTGAAACTTCACAGTTTCTGTATTTGCTGCCTGGGTAACTGGCTTCAGGACTTCTAATGAGGTTATGGTGGGAGAACTTTTTTCAATCCAACTTAAACATGAAAGTCTTTATATACTTGCACTGTCTTTTCTGTATGGTGTATTTCTTTCACTTTCTTGTGTTTAGCAAATGCTGGGTAAATAGCTGCTTATGCTTATAATTGCTCTGTCAAATTGTAGTTGTAAAAGTGCGTTTATAAAAACAGTAAAGTCAGCTCTAGAGATAGGAAATAAAAATAAAAAGATGTGGAAGGAATCCAGTGTCCAAAACCACTCAGACTCAGTGGTATATAGTAATGGTTCTTTCCCCCTTCTTTTTATGTTTCTAAAAGTGTGAAACTTCCTAACAGGTTAGACCAATACCATGTGCAGGAACTGCTGTGCTGGATCAGAATGAAATTACCTAGACCACTGTCTTGCTGTGGTTGGTGGCTAGCAGCAGATGCTCTGGGGAAGACTATAAAATCAGGGTGAACATAGTGATAACATCCTAGGATGCTTTCTGGTAGCAGTCCCTAAGTCTGTGGACTTCTCCAGCCCAGGAAGTGTCTAGCCCAGCTACTTCCTTGGCAGTATATTTTCTGCTTAATAGTGTTTGAGCTACTCACTTCACACTGCATCTCTGCCCTAGTCAGTTGTCTGATTATTTTTAAACTGTTTAAATTCTGTCATCTGCAACCTTTGATAGGAAGGAGTTTCATGGTTTAACCAAGCACGGTGTTACTTTTTTATATATAAATAAAAATATATATAATGTAACACATTGTTGTGGTTTAACCTCAGCCAGCAACCAAGCTCCATGCAGCTGCTTGCTCACCTCCCTCACAATCAGATGGGGGAGAGAATCAGAAGGGTAAAAGTGAGAAAACTCATGGGTTGAGATAAAGACAGTTTCATAGGTAAAGCAAAAGCTGCACATGCAAAAAAGGAAACCAAGGAATTCATTCCCCACTTCCCATGGGCAGGCAGGTGTTCAGCTATCCCCAGGAAAGCCGGCCTCCATCATGCAAAACGGTGACTTGGGAAGACAAATGCTATAACTCCAAACGTGTGTCGTCGCCCCCCCCTCCTTCCCCCTGGTCTATATGCTGAGCATGACGTCCTATGGGCTGGAATAGCCCTTGGGTCAGTTGGGGTCAGCTGTGCCAGCTGTGTGTCTGTCCCGTCCCCCCCGTCCCCCCCCCCCCCCCCTGCAACTCCTTGTGCCCCCCCAGCCTGCTCGCTGCTGGGGTGGGGTGAGAAGCAGAAAAGGCCTTGGCTCTGTGTAAGCACTGCTCAGCAGTAACAAAAACATCCCTGTGTTATCAACACTTTTCAGCATGAATCCAAAACATAGCCCCATACTAGCTATTATGATGAAAACTAACTCTATCCCAGCCAAAACCAGCCTGCATATATAAAGGTGAATATATACATATTCTCTGTCTCTTCCATTCTACTTGTGTACCCACAGTACCCATTTTCCAGTGGGTCAGTTTTGTTCCTTAGGATACACTTGGTAATTCTTGTTATTCCTTCTATACTTGCTAGTTCTTTCTGCATGTGGGGAGAGGAAAGATTTGTCCTGAGTACAGGATGCATGTGTGCTGTAGACTTCTATAGTGATGTTGTTTGGTGCTTTTTTTCCTAATGATTCCTTGTATTCAATTTGGCTTTTGACTGTGACTTATTACTGAGCTGATGTTACAGGAGATACTTATGACAGTTCAGAGAGCTTATTCCTTAAAATTACTAGGTAGATTGGCACATCATTGTGCTCATTTAGAAGTCGCTTTTCCTTGGTTGCATCATTTGGCATTTAGCAACAATATATTTCATACTATTTTATCACTCTTCAATCTCATGAGATCCTTCAGATTTCTGTGCTAGTCTTAAATGGTAAGTCCTTTGATGTAGTAACTTTTGTCCACTTCCTCCTCACTTTCTTTTTCAGATCAGTAGTAAATAGAATGACTTATGTCTGATAGCAGAGAATCATGTGGAGCTCCCATGGTTGATTTCCCTTGTTCCTTCTTTTTGCTTCCAAGTTTTTAAAATCAGTTCTTAATCCATGAGAGGACAGACACTGCTGATGGCAGCTTAGTTTCTTTAGAGAGCTCAGCAGAACCCTATTGAAAGCCTTTTTGAGTTTTAAGGAGAAAACAAATTTGTTCTGGTCCACATGATCTGTGACTTTTTCCTCAGAAAATTATTTATGGGTGGTGACTTGTCTCTCCGTGAATAGTTGGATATTTTCTCCTTTTGTTTTGACTACCTCCTAACTCTAGCTCTAACTAGTGTGGTCATCAGACTTGATTACAGACTAAATCTTAAAAACTGCAGGCTTTGTGGTATTTGTTCACACCTAGAGAATCTGATGTGTTTCTGTTTATGAATGGATACTTCTTTGGATGGTTCATACCTGGCTGGAAGCTGCAATAATGTGCAGTACTGTAAGTACCGGTGTATTTGATTCTGTAAACCCAAGGGGAGGAGAGGCAAAGAAGTTAAATCTACTTATTTTCTCTGAAATATCTTAGTGCTTTTCTAAGCAAAACCTTTCCTTTCAGTAAAGGACAAATATGCAATGTCCCTTCTAAAACGTTTTTGCTATCAATTCCTGTTCTTAAAAATCTACTGCAGCTACCTGTTAAAAAGCAATTGTGTAAACTCATTAGCAAAAGTTTTGAAGTACAGGCTCAGCAAGGAAGAACTGTGCTCCTCCCTGGCTGCCTGATCAACATATATAACTGACCAGACTCTGTGAAAGTAAACCTGCAAATAACTTCTAAACTAAACTTGTAGAGACAAACCCAGTCAAACTCTTAAGCAAAATGGCTTTAAATATAGACTAGAATTTATAGCGCTCTCACATAAAAAGTTTGTGAAGAGATTTATCCTTTACCCCACTGAAATTTGATTCAAAATTGTCTGATCAAGCATAAATTACATTTCACTTTATAAATTTGCACTCATTTGTAGCAAGTAGAGCTTGTATTGAAAAAAGTTACCAGATTAAAAAAGAATGTATAAGTATTGAGGGGAAAACTTTTGCCAATTTTTCAGGCCATGTGTATTAACATGTTGGGGCTTTTACAGTGAGGTTACTGCTCATAGGGCTGACCTTGGTGTGCAAACTTCTGCCTTGAGAGAGGTGAAGTGTGGGTCCTGCTAGCTTTCCAGGGGAGCAGTTTCAGCTCTGGAGGAGAGATGTCTCTGGAGTTCTCTCCATCATTCTCTGACTCTTTAAAAAGAATGTAGATTTCCTTACACGCACATTGAGTTGGTTCTCCCTTAGGGTTTTTTGTTGGGTTTTTTTTTCCACTTCTGAGGTCTGTAGAAACTTCCAGGAATGAGGCATGCTTCTTGCTGATACTGAATCTGTACCATTCAGTCTATTCAGGTTATCACAGTTCTTATTTAAAGAAGTCCTGTGAAGGCTTGGTTGCTTCATGGCATCCAGCAGGACACTTTGAATTGTCAAAAGTAAAGACACAGCCTGGAGAATCAGAAGATGATTTGAGTTCTTTGTAAAGCATTCATGTAATTCCAGAGTGAAATGAAGATCAAGAATTACTGTGGTTTATTTTTTTTTCATAGGTTAAGGTTAGGCTTAAAGTACAAGCTACTACTAGAACCGAGGGGACTCATTGACATAGGTGCTTCACAGTTTCTGACCAGGGAAGTGATGACCCTATCAGTTTGTGTTTTACTTGTATAAGAATAAGCAGGCATGTTCAATCTAGTGCTGTACGTGGCTGTTGATTTGTTAATCAATGTGTCATACAGCGTACTTCATGCCAGTCCTCTAATCTCTGGCATCAGCTGCCAGTGAGTTTCAAGATAGAGTTGTGGGCACTGAGGAGTGCATGGACTTTCACAAAGAGTTTTCATTCTTCCGAGCTCAATGCTTTGCATTATTGCTTGATTAGCAGAAGCACTCAAGCTGGAATCACTGCTCATCCAGAACCTATAGATGAGCTGTATAAGGCTTTCTCTGTGCAGATTTCTCAGTCTTAGACTTGTTTTGGTGCTTCTCTCCCCTCCAAGCCAATTAAAAAGTCTTTATTCTTTGACAGATTATGGAAAAACAAGGGAGACCTAATACCATTGTTGCTAAGAAAACAATAATTAGGTTGATATTATGTTCATGTTTACTGTTTAAAATGACTTGAAAAGCGTGTAATACGTCTGTCGCTCTGCAACACTTAAAGGTCAAGTTATCCTTTTTGTTCTCTTTTGAAAATGTTGAACTGCAGGAATTGAAGCCTAGAATAAATACACCATAATTGAGAAGCTGGGGAGAAAACAAATCAGCATTAAGTAGTTCATCATCCATTTTCTGAAGGTTATTTTAAACAAATTTTAAAAATCTACATAAAAAGCTTTGAGAATTACTTAAAACGTGTTTGCTTTCAGGTTTTCTGGTGTCTTAGTTTATGCTTTCCTAATTTCAAGGATGCTATGAAGGGGGAACTGAGGGGTTGTTGCTAACCCTGGCTGGATCTCCCATTCACTAGATCTGAAGTGTATTCAGCTGTGTTATTAAGCTTCAGAGTGAATAATTCTTAGTTTTATTCATGTCTTGGTAACACAGAAAAAGGGTTACCTAGTGCATTCACTTGCTCTTCTTGAGCAGAAAGAGTGTATCTCAAGCAGTCTGTGGAATTAAGAATGATGTTTAAGGGGCTCTCAGCTAGAGGCAAGGCAGGGTGGGGTGCTCAATCCCCCCTGCTTATGCGTAAAGAGAAAACTTACTATTTGCCATGTGCGTTGTGTGAGCATTTTTTAGCAATACTAATGTGACTGATACACTTTTCTGGTTTGTTGCCACTTAATATTGCTGTGACAACTCAGCAGGTCATAAGGGAGAGTTAAGGAAATTGGAAGGTTCCTGAGATACTTAGCAGGGAGAGACAAGAAGCCATGACCCGTGATCACGCAGTCTTCCGTTTTATACCTAGTTTTCTACAAGTAATTTTGGGAATTCTTATGTGCTAAAGGAGTATGTGTGTGTCTTTATAATGCATGGTGCTACAAATAAGAATGTGTATCTCTTTGGTGGTGTGATCAGCTTTTATCCTCCTTTTCTGTGCTTCTTCCCCCCTGCTCCCAGCAGCTTTAACTTTTAGTATTACTCCCAAGATTTCAGAAATGTGTGTGTTAACTATTGGATACTGTTCATCTAAGACCAAAAGGTAGTGCTGCATTTATAACAATTAAAGATCCTTGAATTTTCATAAAAATAGAAAGAGAAAAATGTCATGTGTAGTGCACCTTAGCTCCAATGGCATTTTCCTTAGTTATGCTTTCTGTGGAAGATAGGGCTTCTGTAACAGCTTCTTCAGGGGCAGGTAACAGATAATCCTTTTGCTATAGAGGAAGGTATTTATGTAATAGATAATAAAAAAAAATAATCTCTGGAGATCTATTTGCAGGAGGTTTAACTGAATATTCTTTTTCCTTCATTTGGATAACATAAATATCCAGGAATTAATAAGAAAACTGTTTACAAAATTTTTGAACTGATAGTACAACTATTGTAATTACTGAGTACAGCTGGACAGGCAGGCTAGGACTTCTAAAGATGCTGCAGTGGTTTTGTTTGTGCTGCACCATGAAAATGCAAATGAGATGGTTTTTAATGCATATGCTTCTTTCCGAGCATACTGCATTGATGGTGCTCTGTGCTAGATTGTACTTCACTAATGGTATGACTCCTTGTTCTTCAGGCATCCTTTCAGATCAGACCAGTTGTAATACAAATGTATGTGAACTTCTAGTAAATTATCCAGAAGGTGGCAGCTGCCAGCAGGGTGTTCCAAACTGGGTTATATTCAAATACAGTCTTGCAACCTCAAGTAGGGTGACTTTTTTCTGTGTGTGTGAGAATTTCTGGGTCGTTTCTCTTTAAAGGTTGTGGAGCTCTTCAGAGCTGAGCTTTTCTTTATAATTGGATCTGGGAATACTGGCCATTATTTTTAAGTATGCAATCTAATACAAGCTAGCACAAGAAGTTTTCCTTACAGAATGCAATGCTCTTACCTCTCTTCTTCAGTGAAGAAAGGAAGAGACTGATAAAAACTCCAGTAGCCGGAAGCCTGGAGCAAATGCTGGTTTTCTCATCTTTTGGATTAAGGCATCCTAAGAAAATGTGAATAGATTGAACGGTACCAGGGAGACTGATGAAAACTGGGAGATGGTGAGAGGGCTGCCTAGGAGACAGGCAGAGAGCAGAGCTGTGTCATGGGAGAGGGAGGAGAGCAGCCTGGACTGTTGTGCAAAGGGAAAGGGTAGCGCTGGTGTGGTGACCGAGGCAACATGTGGTTTTTGGGTTTTCTGGAGTGGGGTGTTTTGGGTTTTGTTTTTTTGTTTGTTTTCTTTTTTAAAGTTTTAAATTGGTTTGTAGATCGTGTCTCTTAAAATAAGTTTGTTTGCTCAACTCCCTCATCAAAATCAGTTTGACAAGTGTTATAATGTTAGTCTTCTACTTAGTGATCTTTGTCACTTAAATTAGCATTTCCTCTAGTAGTCAACACATTCAACATATAATCAATACACATTGATACTAGTACTGAGTTCTAGCATTAATTATATTAGTAGCGTTCACTAGCTAAAGAACTGAAATCTGTATACCTGCTGTACCAACTTCTTTTGTTAACGGCACAGTCAGGCCATGTCACTTTAATTGCTAGTTCAATGATGTGTTCACTTTCACTGGAGGAACCTCTTAAGGTGAAAAAGCTTTTTTCTTTTTTTACCCTCAGGAAAGGAAAATGAGGATATGCTATACTAGTTCTGAAATCTTGAAGGATTTGGAGATACCTAAAAGTAGCAATGTTAACAGTAGGTTATAACTTAATTGCTTTCAAGTTTTGCGAACATAGTCTTACATTACCAGCATATCTAAGAGTTTGTATGACTCTTGTACACTATGCTAGTTTAAAAATTCCATGTAGATTTTCTAAACGAAGTTATTGAATGCACCAGTGATACTGGTTTAAGAAACAAACCCTCAAAAATCAGAGGAACATGTTACATACTGAAACAGCAATAGCATAAGTGTGAGTAATGCAGACTTTCTCCTGAGTTAGTTTAAAAAAATGTGTTCTTGTTCAGTTGTAGATCAACATATATAGTTACTGATAGGAAAAAATACACTTTGTAGTTGAAAAGTTAACCCTCCCCTCAATTTAAACTGATATTAACTTGCAGTTTGTCTGAAAATTGGTGATTTTAAGTCACAGTGAGTAAAAGACAGCAGAAGGATAAGAAATTCATAGATAAGTGAGATGCTTCAGTTGCACAGAGACATGGTTCAGAGGATTGCAACATGGGATAAGTTGAAGCTTCAAGCTGTTGAACCAGTGTCCCCAAGTTTACTCAGGATAACACCAATGAAACATCTGTGTCTAGGGCTTTTAATCTGCAGAGGTAAAAGCACTGGAAAAACTGGATGTTGGAAACTTCTGTGAAACAGATGGAAGTGCAGGTCAGTGGGGTTGAGCTGCCATCGCTCATCCAGCCTCTTGCCTTGCTGCAGTGAGTTTGAGTGGCTGAACAGTGTTAGCCTTTATGTTATCATGAAAAAACTGAGTCTGCTGGGGTACTCTGCACTGGTGCTGAATGTGCTTTATTATGTTTGTGACTATGTTTACAATTAAGTGTTATCATATCATGAACAAATTACTGCATATGTATGTGTTAACAAAGCTTTTCATCTCTGTCACCTGTCTTTTAGAAAACACTTTGTTTTTTCAAAGCAGTGCTCCAACTGTCTGATAGTGCTTCTGTGCTAGAATGAGTCTTCTACAATGAAATCAATGCGCTAGTCTTCAAAACCAGAGAAAACTGGTATACTAGGACATGGAAAGAATAGGAGTTTTCCAGTGCTAGTAGCGTGTTACAGATTTACAAGGACGACAAGTGCATATGTGTCACCTTACTAAGGACTAAATAGAACATGGCATTATGGAAAAATTGAACTATGGTATGCTGATGTGTAGGTACCCCGACTGCAGAATGAGTGTTTTGTGCTAGGGTGCTGCGTGAACAGAATAAAGACTCTCCATTCCCCAAATAGCCTGTTTAATAGCTGCCTGTGGTTGCTGCATGATTGGCAAGCTGATCTTTCTAGATCCTCTTTCTGACAGTGACTGGTAGCAGATGCTCTGAAGAAAAAGTACAAGAAATGGAGTAGCACTCTTTTTTTTTCCCAGTAATGAGAGATTTAGGGAATTCAGGATAGTTCTGATGGAACATACTTCATGTTTAACAGGAGCTGGTGGATCTATCTTTTGACAGATTTTTTTGCATGGTATGTTTATGGTTTCTGCAACCTTCTTTGACAACAAATTGTGATACATAATTTGCTGTTTGCAAATCTATGTAGGTATGGCAATTATGTTTTACCTGTTGTTTGACCCTTTCCTGGTAGTGTCCTGAGGAGTTGGAAATAATTCTGCTGCAATATGTATACCAATATTAGATGCTCACTGTCTGTGACATAGGCTTTTAAAATATTTAGTAATTGTATAGCCCACTTCTAATTCATTATCCAAATTCTTTTGGCATATCATGCCTATATAGTGGTGCTATAGGTACAAAAATGGGGGCACGCAGAAAGAGAAAATAAGGAATATTAGCACTCAAGTTCTAACATGAATGAATGTGGGAAATTAATTTAGACAATTACAGAGCAATATTATGCTTTTAATTTCATTGAATAAGTTGACCTAGATGTTAGGATAGTGTTGTCATCTTGGATAATTGTGTCCAAAACCTTATGTGCTTGTGGATGTATTTGTCAGGATCTTATTTGGCCTATTTTCTTTCTAAATAAAATTTAACACCTTCATTCTGTTCATGATTTGTAAGAAATTAGAGTAAATAATCTCTTACTTGGCATTCATGTGTCACTATCAGTATGCAGCCCTTTATGCATAAAAGCTCTGACTGCTATAACAATAAGCCTACAGTGGCCCGTTCTTGGTTCAGTGTAAATGAGAAAAGCATCTTTTTGTGGTACATAACTTTTTTTGGCCACATAACTGTCTTGAAATAGTGTGTGTTCACACTGGGTTTATAAAGAATTATTAATTCCTCTTTCATTTAGCAGGTGGCATCTGACTCTTATTAGGGTGCGTTGAGAGCATTAGGTTGAAACTTATCTGGTGAATTCTTTGGCTGATATTTACACTGTTGCTGAATATGCTACTTGAGCAGGTGCTACCCCTAGGTGCTCATTTCTACGTCTTCACTGTGCTGGTGCAAGCTTCTGCATGGCTGTGTGATGAACTGGATGGAGGACTGATTTAGGTAAAAAAAGGACCCAGCAAAAATAGTTATGTTTTGGTCTTGTTGGTTCCCATGTTAGTACAACTACAGCTACTTATGCTGGCAGAATTCAAAGTCTGAAACCACAAGAGAGAGCTCCCTAAGCACCTGCAGGGAGCCTGAAAGCAGAGGAGTCCTCTCTAGAGACTTCAGTTTTGACCTCTTTGCGCTAAATAACTTGGGGATAATCCCAGTCAGTTGTAATGCCGTTTTTAGAAATACTGAGATGACTACGTGATTCGTGGTCATACTTTATAAACATTCAGGACTTTGTCTACTTCTTACTTTTCTTAACCACTGTTTGTACTGTGATCAAAATGTAGCTGCAGACCACAGGCAGAATAATAAATATTATTCCAGAGAGAAGACGTGAGAGAAAACGAACTGTATAGTTACTGGGAATGATTTTGCAATTAGTAGTACAGTTTGACTTAAAGAACATTTTGCTTTAAATGTTCAGCGTGGTCAGGAAAAAGAAGTAGGAAGTAAACTTTCCCTCTGTCTCAAATGAAAATTAACTTGGATGAATTCAAGAGCCTGCATGCTTGCCACTGAGGTGTCTTTGTTCTCAGTCAGTAACAGTGCCATAAAACTTTAGAAAAGCATAGCCCGTTTTCAGCACTCCTGCTGTCTCCTATATCAGTGTTGCTAACCAGGCGATTGTAAAATACCACTGTATTTTGATGTGAGTGAAGGGCTGGTGGGAGAAAGGGATCGCTCTCCTTGTGCAGTGCTCCAAAAACGACAGGCGAGTAGAGGGTAGCATGTCAAGGAGGTGGCCTGGGGAAGTTCCCCAGATTTATTCTGAATTTTGTGGATGACTCGCTACACAAGACTAGATGTTTTAATGACTAGACCATCCATCCATGACTTAGGACAGGCATTTGTGAAGTTTCTCTTATATGGGTTCTCCATGAGGCCCTGAACGACTAACTCTGGATCTCCCTCAGTTCTGTGTGCTTAAAAAAAGTAAAAATGGGCTTTTCTCTGCAGCCTGCCTATGAACGGTTTTGATGTAAACCTTCTAGTGGTCAGTGCAGTACAGCGATAGCCTTTCTTATGTTCAGAGACCGAAGGAGATCAAGGTTGCCGTCCTTCCAACAGAGTCACTAGTGAGAGGAGGTAATCCAAGCGTGGGCCTCGGTCCGCTGTGCCCTCATGCCAGCCTGGAGGAGAGCCCTGCGCTGACAGAACTGCTCCTGCTCCCCTGCCTGAAGGAAGAAGGGATAACCCATTACAGCTGCTGCTTGTAGTCTGCTTTTTGTCTCTAGCTTGTACGTGGGATCACCACGGAGGTGACGTGGGGAAAGGGAACTGATCCTTCAGCAGGGTGGGAACGGGGATCTTGGGGGGCTGCCTTCCCCATGGGGTTACACAGGCAGCGTCTGCAGCGTGTTTTTGAGACTGCTGGGGGCTGATGGGTTTCAAAAGATACAAGGCCATGGAAACAGTATGAGTTTCTGTTTGCGTAAGTTTAGTGAGCCCTTACTAAAGGTTTGGTGCATAGACTCCGACCTGTTTCACTTCAAGTGTCAGGTATGTTTGAACTTTAAGTGAAACATTAGCTAACACGTGTCTGGATTTTTTTCCTTCAAGAGGCCCTAAGTCTCAAAATACTTGCTGGGATGCAAGTCCTTTACTCAGATTTTTCATGACTAGATTTTGACAATTTTTGGCTGTGACACTTTGAAAGCAAGTACCAAGGCTGGATTCAGCCCACTGCTTGAGGGGGGGGAAATGTGTCTGTATCCCCTGGATCTAGCTGCCCTCCTGGAGGAGGACTTAAACTTTAAGGGACACGTTTACCAAAATGAACTGCTAGCGAATGGATGGATATGTTCTGGTGTCTACTGTGGGGAGATGAGGGGTAGTGTGTGTCAAGTCTCAAAGCGGTGCACTTGAGGAAAAAGAATGGGTAACAAGCTAGTTGGTTTTTCCTCTGCCCCTTTTAAAAATAAATAGGGAAGATAAACTGCTGGAAGCTAAACTCGCTCACCTCAAGTGAATAAGGGAAAGGCAATGCCTGCATCCTAAATGGACTGAAATCACTAGCTATATTAGAAGTAAAATTGTGTTTAGGTGAGTACCCTCAAATAGCAGGATCTCTTTTTCCCAACTGCAAAATTTGGAGGATTTCATCAAAAGAAACAATTGTACAGTGAAGCTGATTAGACACAGCTGTCAAATCCACCAAGTAAGCACTTTTAAAAGTCGATGGAAAACTATCTTTTTTTTTCCATTTTGCGTATGTGTTTGGAAAAGAAAGGAACTTATTAGTTGGTATGGTGGAAGGGATAAGACACAGAACTATATATTTCTACATTTTGGTTACTACCTATTACAAATTCACTAAATCTAAAAGATGCTGCTGGACATTGTCCACCTCCGCTCCATCCCTGTGTGCATTAATGTTTTGGCAGTGTCTCCTGTAAACAGGATGTGGAGTTGTCGGAGCCCTGTTTGACTGCAGTTGTCGGCGTTTTGGAAAGCGTATGGGCAAAATCCTAGCTGCTTGTATTGTGTGTGTACATGTGTGCAACCTTTCTCCTTTTCTCCTGAGATGCTATTAACTTAATCTCTTTGAACCTGATCCCAAAGACCAAATACTCTGGATTAAACACAGCATGTAATACTGCCTTTTGTTTTTTTGCCATCTCTGTGTTACTTTTCCTGTGACGTTAATCTTGAATTGTTTGGAATAGCCTTAGAGCTGACTAGTTACTCTGTGTTTCTTGGTAGCACTATATGAACAATGCGTTAATGATGCCTCACTATGCATGTTATTCCGGTTTTGAAAAAACAGGCATTGTTCTTATGCAGACTTGAAACACAGACCCTGGTATATAAACCCTCCTGAAATGGAGACACACTTCAGTGGAGAATCTTTAAATGGGATGCTTGAATGGTCTTTTCCCAAGTAAGTAAATATTGCCTCTTGCTTAGTTTCAAGAAACATGGCACACAGCTGCTCTTTACTCCTTGTTGTAAAATAATGGGCCATTTGCTGACTGAAGCAAGCTATTGGCATTATTGCTAGCAGCAGCTGAACTCAGTGTTAACTTAAACAGCTCATAAATGTTAATCATGTTGCAGTTTTGTTAGAGCTTGTCTGCATATCCCAGAGGCACTAGCTAATATGTCACACTTTTTTTCACATGAACTGATGACATTTCTTAGCGGAAATTCCAAATAGTAACTTCATAAATCAGTAGTTTTACTGTGGTGGCTGAAGTTTCTTCAAAACTGCACTTTTAACTACAGCTTCACTAGTACTAGTATAGCTTTATTTAGACGTGTTTGAGTAGGCTCAAAGCTGCTGAGCATGCGGTGGAATGAGTACACAGTCAAAGGGAATGTGCTGTCTGCTTACTGACTTGTTGTTTGGAGATCTGTGACAAAGTCAAATCCAAATCTAAACTGAACAAAATCTGTTCAGTTTATCCTGTGCTTCGGTTTAAAGTCACTTTCATACTGTAATGGTTTTGCTGCTGTACAAGTGTGAAAAGTTTATAGGAAAAGTAAAGGTTGCTGTAGAAATGTGTGTTATCTGCATGATAAGCAATTAAATAATGTGCTGTGGCCTTTTAACAGTCCCTCCTGCTCTTCAGCCAGTGGGAATGTGTTCTTAAAAACAAGACAAAGCTCCCAAACAAACTAATCCTTTCCTTCCTTCAGGTCGGGTTCTGCTAGTGTTCTCTCTAAAAAACACTGGTAGGGTCCCAGAACCTGGTTTTGGGCCTGTCAGCATGATTGTAAATATAGCACTAATGAAAGTGTAGATAATGAAGTAAAAGCTGCTGTATTATTGTAGGAGTTTAACTTTTTTGATTTTAATCATTGTGAAGGTCAGAAAGAGGCCAGTGTTGTTGCTAGTGCATGCCATATAGAGAAATTAATGCTTACAACATCTAAAATCCATTCTGTCATTCTTACTTTTATGTGAGAATCCAGTGGAACTTCTCTCTAGGGTAGTGGTACATGTTTACCAGAACTGCGCCTTGTGCCTAGAGGCTACGCTCCCTACCAAACTGGTCAAAATTGCAATTTGTCTAGACTTCTATCAGCCTGTGAACACAGGTTAACCTAAGTACCACACGAGCATTCCCATACAAAGCTATATACTCTCTGCTGTGTATTTGGATGGTGCTTTGGTTGCGTGCATGTATGCTGTTCCTCTTCAGGGTTCTCTCCGGGCTGCTTGCAGACAAATTTCTGTCCCTGAAGAGATGTGCAGGACAGGGACAAGTATTGCGGGCTGATGCTAAACGGATCCTACCCTGTAAGGTGGGAGGTCCCAACTTGAGCTGGAACCTCTTGGGCTTTACAAGATAGACTTCACGCAAGGAAGCATGGTTTAGTGTATGGAAGATCATAAACAGGACTGGTTTGTTGTGGTTAAAGTATCAAACCAAAGATATGTAAGGCTAACACTACAGCATACTGAAATCTGTGAGCAAGGCTTTGATCTCAAAACATACAGTCATCTTATTTCCAAGGACAGGAGTAAATGTCACTCTTTGAGTAGGTGGATGTGAGAATTTGTTTCTGGACTTGCTCCTAAAAGCCTATAGAAAGAAAGATTGGATTGTATGCAATCTAGTAGGTTTTGGTTAGAAATGAGACAGAAAACTCTCAGAAAGTAGAGGGGACTCCAGATCATGTGTATGGTTAAATTATAATTGCATGACCAATGTTTTGGGAAAGGCATAATTGTAAAAAGAATTCATTTTTTTAAAAAAACTTTTGAGCTCACTTATTTGTGAAGAAGTGGCGTAGTTTGTTGCAGATAGAGTGACCATCCAACTATCAGTTCTGGTCACATCTTTTTCAGTGGGTTTCTAGGGTTTTTTTTGTTGTTGTTATTGGTGGTGGTGTTTTTTTTTTTTTCTTCAAAAGGTCTACCTAAAAGTTCTACTATTGCCCTTTAATTCTATCCCATCTACATGCATGTCTCATGCAGCAGATTGAGATGGCTTGCTGAGATTAGATACAACTTCAAATATCCAAGGAATTCCTTGGTTTTGTTTGATAATTCTGTAACCCTAATGAAAAGTTTTAATGGATGGCCTAAATGTTGTTCCAAGTCTCTGAGCAAAGGAATATATTGATCTTAAACATGAAGTCCTGCATTCAAGGATTTGACTTTGGATTTGTAGAAAACTTCAAGAAAGCAATAGTTAAAGGAAATGGCAGAACTTAGAAGCAAAGTATGGTATACACTGTTAAGCGTTTCTTTGCAACTGTACAGTTTGAAACACAAATAGGTTAGTAAACTGCTGAAGAAGTGCTTGCCTATCCAGGTAAGGAGGTACATCACCAGTACCATCTTTCACATAACTTGTGTGACTTGTAAGTAGGAAGAGACACTCAAGTTTATTAGGGAGTAACTTGTGTGTTAGTACGTAATTTGTGTGGGGAGAAGGAAAGTGGTGAAGAACTGAAATACTAAAAGGTGCAAAAGAAAGGTTGTCAAAAGTACTAATCACTTTTTTCTTTCCTGCCTGCCTCTCTCTTGCAGACCTTCAAGTGCTGACCTTCTCGGTCTATTAAGTTATTATAAACTTTTGCTGCTCTGCGAACATATAAAGATGTCTCGCAGCCCTGATGCTAAGGAAGACCCTGTGGAATGCCCCCTTTGCATGGAGCCTCTGGAAATTGATGACATCAACTTCTTCCCTTGCACCTGTGGCTACCAAATTTGTCGTTTCTGTTGGCATCGTATCCGCACTGATGAGAATGGACTTTGTCCTGCTTGCAGAAAGGTAAATATCCTGGAACAGCGGCTTGTCTTGCACATACCACAAGGCTCTTGCATTGTGTTGGTACCAAAGACATCTTTTTCCTTCGGGGAAACATTCGTCTAGTCATGGCTTAGATCAAGGGTGAGGTGTTGGATCTTTCAGATTCTATCTGCGTATGTGTTGAAGCTGTTGTGCAACGGCTAGTCTTGTTTGTTAAATTTAGAACTGGATTAATAGGGGAAGCTGTGGATCAAAACCAAGGTGTGCTGATGCTCGTTCTGCCAAAAAAACCCCCAAAAAAATCCTTTGAGTTGGGGTGCTCATGCACTGACAAAGTCCTTTCAGGAAGGACGGTGAGGATTCCAGCGTCAGGGGTTTGCTCAGGGCCAAGGTTCAGCTAAACTAGCAGAGTTGTCTGAGGCAAATTTATAAAGCACCTGTTTGCTTTGTTGGTGGCACTGGAGCTTTTAATCCATATTTTTCTGGACACTAAACATGTAAAACCTTTGGAAAATATATCCAATGGTGTTAAACTTTAAAGCATTTCAAAATTAGGCTAAGTCTATTTGTCTAGTATTCTGATCTTGTTGCCAAATGCTTAAAGGTAGTACTTTGAGAGTTACACTTAATTTCTCTGTCTTTTAATTGATGTCTGGCTGATACTTTCGTTGGCCACAACTATAAACTTCAGCTTCGCTAAGTTGCCTGCTTTTTCTGTTGAATTATTTTCTTTCTCCTTCCAGTGTTTTGCTTAACCTCATTATTTCCTTATCTTCAGTGTTTAATAAAATTCTCTCTTAATATCATCTTCTCTTCAATGACTTCCCTTGATTGTAACTTTCTTGCCTGGCCTTCCTCCTCTTGTAATAGCAGCTATTTATGTCTCCTCTTTCTCCTGCTACTTAATTGTGAACCTGTCCTTGGTTTGTGCCTTTGTTGGCTTCCTGTCTCATAGCTCCCTTTTCAGACCCCAAGTAATCTTACTTGGTTTCACTGCCACAGCTTTCTATAAGCACTTCCAGTAATTTTCTTGCTGCTCTTTTGGCCTTTGGCTACACTAGAGCTATCGCTGCTAACCTGTGTTTGGATACCTCTGCAAGCCTGAAGGCTGTCCCACAGCAGCATATGTTTGTTAACAAATTGCGCAAATTTGCTGCAGTATTTGAGCTGTATGTTCTACAAGGAAGATCTACCTGTCATCAGCCAAGTCAGCTTCTACATGTGATACCTGCTGTAGATGACACATGCTGTATAGCAAATTTCTGCTCTTTTGGTACAACATGAGATTTCTGGAATTTCCTTGTCTAAGTTGCTTCATTTACCTGGATTTATTAAGCTACTTCTTGCCAACAACGATTTGATTCATCTCTGCCTGTTCGTTATTGGAAGCTTGTGGATTCATTATTGGAAGCTTGTGGAATGTATCTGAAAAATCACAGAAGCGGCATGCTATTCACTGCCTCTGGGTATCTGAATTGTTTGAAATATGGATACTGCCACAGCTGAACTTTCTAATGTGGAATAATACAGCATGTGATTGGATGTGCAAATACTTTGTGGAATTGGATACAGTTTGCTCAGAAAAACACTTTTGGGAGGAAAGCTAGAATGAGTGCTACAATTGGAATGAAGCACACCAACAATTCCAGGAGAGGAAGGAGACCTCTTCTTTCACAATGGATGAGGATTATGTTCCTGATATTTTCTTCATGCATGGACTGCAAGATGTTCTTGAGTAGAGTTGCAGCTGTATCGCTGGATTGTAGGAGATTTGCATGGAGGAGGCTGAGGAGTACACTCCTTCTGTGGCAAAGACAAAAACATTGTGGCACAGAGACACTGTTAGGATCTTGGGAAAAAATAATTTTGAGCTACACAATTGATGGCAGCATCAAATAAGTCTGAAGAAGCTACCTTTTGAAGTGTGCTGGACCATCTGAACCAGGTATGTGTTTTTGTGTGCAGTGTGCCTAAATATTTCTTATCTGTGTGTAGTAAGGTTTCTGGCAAAAAGATCTAAGCAGTTTTCAAATTAATATATACTGTGGTGTGTATTGGTTGTGACCAGTTAAAATGCTGGAGCACAAAAAATAGC
Organism: Astur gentilis; assembly: GCF_929443795.1. NCBI lineage: Eukaryota > Metazoa > Chordata > Aves > Accipitriformes > Accipitridae > Astur > Astur gentilis. Next base: position 15,968,851 of record NC_064913.1, read on the forward strand.
AAAGCAACAAAATTTTTACAGGAAAGTTTATAGTAGGTGCTATGGTTTCAACAGGTATGTCATGTTTATAATGTGTATACCAGTGCAGGATACTGACTGCGAAGCGGACTGTGAATAAACATACACTAAAGCAAGGCTGAGTATGTTATGCACAATTACATAACAGAAAACTGCTATTTGTACCAATGGTATTGAATGCAGTGCAAGTTCTCCAGTGGCTTGATCACTAGTCTGTGGAGAGGAGCAATGAAGAAGTTGACTATCCAGGGATTTTGGTTGAAAGGTTTGGGGGAGATTTTGGAAAAGTCTGTGATAAAATAATTTGGGTATAGGCTATAAGTGGCACCTATGCCATTAGTTTGATGGATCTTAACTGTGCATTGCATATATACCATTATTTTCCTAAGCTTCTCTAATTTACTTCTCACTGAAAGGATGTTAGTTTTTTCTAAGGAGAAAATACTTCTACATGCTTCAGCTGTTACATAGCTTAACACTTGCATGTGCAGATATGTTCAGGTGGTTGCAGTCAATTGAGTTAGTGTGTCTTAAGTTTTCTCCTGCTAGTAACAGTAGTAGAGAAACATTTGCTTTGTTCTGATCTGTGACAGTAAGGTGCTAGTATGAATTTAACTTGAGTGGTGGTTGGAAACTAGTACTTGTTAGTCATAACACATGAAATGGATTTGGAAATTGTTTCTGTTTAATTCCTTAACTACGAAAAGTACTTCCTTTTAAAAAATAGAATTGACCTGCTTTGAGTTCCTGATGCCCTTCAGAATTGTAGGTGTAGTCAGTTGTAAGATGCTAAGTAAGCCTTCCTGTTTTTTCCAGTCAATTGATTTCTTAACTGTGAGTGAAATAGCCACTAACTAGTCAAATTAGAATGAAACTATGCTGTCCTCAAAAGAGACTACTGTAGCCAAAAGCTGGTTTGCAGGTCACCAGACTCTGGTTCTGGTTGTAAAGGCAGTGATTTTTATCTTTGTGGTGATTCTTCCCCCCCCTCCTGCCTATGTACTGTTTGTCGTATGAATAATATGTACCATTTCAGTCCCTTGTGTGGCTTTAATACAGGGTAACACTCTCAGACCTTAGTGTCAGTTGTTGCAGTTTTTAAATCCAATGATTAAAAAACCTAGTTCTTTCACACTTCTTAATTGCATTGCCCTTCTACCAAATAATATAGCTTGATACACAGCTGTTCCTGTGGTGTGGCTTTGCCTCGTTCTCCAGTTCCTTGACTTAGGGGCCTTTACTGCTCCTAGCACCTTGTATTAGAGATGGAGAGAAATAGTAAACTGCTATGTTTATGTCCAAGACACTGACATGTTTTAAGCTTGCTTTTGTCCATGTTTCTCAGACTCGTGGTTCTGTGTAAAAGGAACACCTGGTCTTAATGCACAGTCTCCAAATGTCAGTTGTTTCCTCTGTTGCTTTTAATCCCACAACTGAGTAGTTTGGTGCAACAACTGATACTTAGAAGTATATAGGAAATAGCTATTTTTTTATTCTTGATATAAGTAGTATGGTGTATACTATGCATAAACCTTATTGACTTTCTCTGTGTTTCTCATTTCAGAACCTATTTGGTAGCAAGGCAACAACTGGCAAATGTTGGTACATCCATTGTGTGGAAGTAATGTGACCCATCTGGGAATGACAAAAGCGAAGTGCTTGATAAATCCCAGCTCAGCTTTCATCAGTTGGGAAAATGTGGGGAAAAAAGCCTGAAAGAAAACAAAACTTAATGACAAGACAAACTTAGGAAGACTGAGAATTCATCAAGGGCCATCTCTGATTAAAGAAACAAGACTACAGAAGAGACATTTGAACTTTGATGAAGTTCTTGTAGGACTACCAGCAACTTGCAGTTAGCGTAAACAAAATCCAGTCATTTTCCATGTTGGCACATCTTGTTCAGGTGGCTTCCATGGTTTTTGCTGAAGAGGATTTGTATAACTTAAGTGGAGGGCATCAGCTAAACTTAGTCAGTGAATCAGTAGTGTTGACATCTCTTAATGTCTTGCATCTGAAAATACATAAATGCTGATAATACTTGATCTAGCTACTCTGCTTGGATCTTAAATCCTCTACCAGCTAAGGCATTAGTAATAGTAGGTTAAACAAGTATCTTATACTTCTTGTAACAAAAAAAAAAAGAAAAAAAAAAGAAAGAAAAAAAAAAGAAAAAAGAAAAAAAAGGTATGTAAGTAGCATTGCCACTTTAGCTGTTGCAAGACCTGATTGCTTCTGGTACTTGTGGTCCTACCCCTATTTTGTAGGGTTGGACAGAGAGTAAGCAGATGAAACAGTACTGTAAGATACACCAGCATTCAATCCACCTTACTTGGGTTTGAGGCGTGTTCTGCCATCCTTACCTGCATGCATTCTGTCTGTAGTTGAACTATCATCTGAGTTCATGAACTTCAACACTGTGGGCAGCTGTCACTCTGAAGATGAAATAACTTATTGTCATATTTGTAGACTGACTTAATGTCGCTATTTGAAAGGAACAGGATTTCTAATACTATTGTTTAGAATTAGCCTCTGAAATGTTGGTGCTGTGCTTACTTGCCTTCCTCCCTCCTTAAATTTGCAATATCTCTTATCTGTTATGCCGCACATTATATATAGATCGGAAAATCATCTATCACTTCTTAGGATTGGGTTTCTGTTTTATTCTTGGGATTCAAGAGGTGCACACAGATTAATTTACAGGTCCTGCAAGTCAGGATATCCAACTACCAGTATTCCTTAGACGCATTAAACATGTCATAAGAGTTATAAACATACATGTGAAACATTTTATATATTATAAAGCTCTACAGTATCTAGTGAGAACTTTTGATGATTCTGTTGCTCAAACAAGTGCTGTTATCCATGGTGGCAAATCAACTGCTGCTACTCCTTAGTGATTGAAATCCTTATTCAGGCAGTCTTGTACTTTCTGCTGAGATGAAGACATTTCTCTTCCCTGATTCTGAAGTTGCTCTTTAGTTGTGTGTCTCCCAGCAGTTCTTGTGCTCTCCTGTACAATTAAAAACTACTAGTTTTACTATGGACAAATAAATGTTCTGCTCAGGGTTATACTTGAGCTACCTGGGATGTTTCGTGACTAATGTTCAGGACCTTCAGTAGCAAATCACTGTACAGAGAAGGAACGTATTGTCTGACTTGCTTCTCATTTGAGAATATGCTCTGAGTGTGGCTATACTTGGCAAGAAAGAAGCTGATGAACATGTTAAGAACTTAGTTGTGTACCTTTGGCTACTCCTAAAGTATTGTACAAGTTTAAATTCCTTTGTGATACTAAAAACGTGTTCCAGAGGACTCGGCATTTAACCATGAGATGCCACCTGCTGAAGTTGGCTGCAGCATATTTTCAGAACGTGTCTCAAGTATAGCATAATGGTACTGAACTTTAAACTCTGTAAAATCGATCTTGTTTTTTTTGAGGATGTACTCAGAAGACTGTCAGGTCTGAGGACTTGGTGGCTCTTTCTGTAGCATCATGCAAGTATGGGAATATATGCTTTTAACTTAAACCTTATTTTCATCTGCTGCTGTAGATTTTTCTCAGGTCGTTTAGTATGACTGCTAGTTTTGTATTGTACCATTAACAAAGGACAGTGAGGAAACAGTTTAATTATTGTTGGACTTGCACACTGAAACCTTTGGTTATGGTAGTACAAGCAAAGAACTTAGTTCAACATATTGGTCAGCTTAACTTCTTTATCTTAAGTCTTTACCTTAATGCACATCTCCTGTACTCTTCTTATTTTTTATTTTATCTCATTGTTTAGAAACATTTTTTTTGTTGTTGGAGATAGTTTTTATATGCTTGCTTCTGTGCTTAGCATTGCTTTGTATATGAAGTGTGAAATCTAACTTTTCAGTCTTGGAAAACTAGGACAGGTAAGGAGTATTGGACTGTTTTGAGGACCAATCTGGGGCAGAGGACAGTGCACTGTAGTCTACAAGACCAGGCTAAAATAATGCCTTTATAGCAATGCTCTGCATGAACAGAGCAGTCTTTCTAGGTAACTCTGAGGACACTTGTACTTCTGCTAGATACTTTTGAGACTAAAATCTGTAGTGTTGTGTCTGTGTTTGAGGAGTTATCTGTAGACGATAATCTTGAGGTTAAAAAATCACCTTTGTCCAGGGAAGGTAAAGCCCAGGTTTCAGACTGATACACAAGCATGGCAAGAATACTTTTAAATCAGTATGCAGTAACTGTATTGAAACTGCCTCTTCACTAGAAGTTAACAATGTAAAAATGGAGCTGTGAAATGGTGTTACTGTCTTGTAATTTCAGTGGCCCGCAAAGTTCGCTTGTATTTTGATTTCTTATCCTGTAGTCTTTACTTTAATACACTTAAGTATTCAAATCTGTATCAGACAAGAAAATAAAGTAAATATGCAGGGCATGCTTTCATCCTGCTTACTATCCTGTTAGTAAGATCTTAACAGGATGTGTTGACTGTCATGTTGCAGCTGCTTGTAGTGTTACCAAAGTGACCAGGCAGCTGAGTTAAAATGTGACTATTGCCCAAATCAGTATTATGCCTATAAAAGGAGTATTTCATGAAAATACACAAGATGTTCACCTTTCCCAAAAGAGTGAATATGCCACTTCTAAAATGTGGCTGGCCATAACAATCAGAACAGTGTAACAGAAGAAATAAATTTGTGCGTTAAAACATCGAGATTAATGATTTTCAAATGTGTTGTTTCTTATATGGGTTGTTTTTAATGGTATTTGTTATATTTAGCCATATCCAGAAGATCCAGCAGTGTACAAACCACTCTCCCAGGAAGAGCTGCAAAGGATAAAAAATGAAAAGAAACAGAAACAAAATGAGAGGAAACAGAAGATATCAGAGAATCGTAAACACTTGGCCAGTGTACGGGTTGTACAGAAGAACCTTGTCTTCGTGGTAGGGCTGTCTCAGCGCCTAGCAGATCCAGAGGTGAGTGGTTCACACTTACAGATCTTGCTCATAACCTACGGTCAAGGAACCATTGGAATACCCTTGTACCCTCCCTTGTCTGTCTCTGATGGGTACAAAATGAAGCAGCATTGAAAAGGTTCACTGCTGCTGAGGCCCCCACTTCTTAAGGGAACCTCCTCAGCTTTCTCCTCTAAAATAAGCTCAATAAAGGTTTTGTCTCTGCTTTTGGGAGTACAGATTCTCTGTTTGTTAAGGAAATTGTTCTTTGTATTTGTTTAAAAATGGCTTGTTGATAAGCTAAAAATAAACTTACGGATTTTTTTAGGTACTTATTTTCCTGGGCTGGATCTGCTGGGACTATACAGCTGTGTCATGCACCACCAATTCCAAAATGGGAGCTTGGTTGGATTATAAAAAAATATGAAGTGTAGCACCAACCTGTAGGGATGGCAGAAAAAAAGCCAACACCTGAAGTGTAACTAGGAAGGAGCGTAAGGCTGATGTCAGTTGAGGGGGGAAAAATTTAGCAAGAGGAAGACACAGGAAAGAGTTGGCTTGCTAGTCTGCATCATCAAAAAGAAGCTTTTAATTTGAGAAAACTGATTGCGTTTAAAATGTTTTATTTACTTCCATCATCAGCCAGCTGCAGGTGGCAAATGGAATTAGTGCTAATGAGTAAAAGTACCTTGAATTAGAATATGGAGGAAATGTACTACAGGGTAAGATAGATGTCTTCAAAATGACTGTGCCACATTAAATTCACCTGATTGGACTAAATTGTCTGGAGAAATCTCAAATAGAAGTGGTTGTTTCTGAGGCCTCACAGAGTGTGGGCTGCATTTTGGTAGGCTGGGAAGGAACAAATGTAAAAAGCTGCTTTTAGTGGAGGGGAAAAAGGGGATATGAAGGGAAGAGAAAAATCAAAGTTAAACTGATCTACTATTTAACACTTCAGTTTCTGCAAGAATGTAGCAACAAGTATTTGCTAGCAACTGTCAAGGCTGGCTTGGTGCTATTTATTACTCAAAAATGTATTCAGTTTCTTTGACCAGATAGAGGATTAGTGAGTAAGAGAAATAATAATATATACAGTTAAATATATATAATTTTTTTAACCTCAGATAATTCCACACTGAATACTTGAAGTAATTAGAAGTGGGTTTATTGGTGTAGTAAGGGGGGTTATGTGTGTGTTGTACTAGGTTTGGTGGTAGCAGTATTCTCACTGACGTACCAGAAGATAATGTGTACTAACTGAATATTGCATATAGCAGAAAGATGACTTGATTTCCAGGAAACCTAGCCTGAAAGAGAGAGGTGGACTGAAAAAAAAAAAAGTATTCAATATATTCAATTTTAGTTTTCCACCTAAGCAAGCAAAAAACTCCTGCACAAATAAAGATGAATTAGAAGGGGAGATTGGCTGCTATTTACTGTTTCTGGGAATAGATCTGTGGATCATAATGGACTACAGGTGGATCCACTTCTGTTGACATGCTTTTGTGAAAATTGTGAAGGCCGTGCTGCCACATCTCATCAGAAGTATAATCTGCAGGACACTTGAAGAAAGTCTTCTGCTTTAGTCAGGATTGTCAGTTTCCTCTGGAATGCTCCAAAGAGTGGGTGTAGGATCTCTCAAGAGGCTGTAGATCAAGTGAAGAGCAGTCAGAGACCAGCGAGTGACTGGTTATCTACACAACGTGCCCTGTAGTTCTACAGGATGTTCTAAATGTGATTAATGCTTTTACATCTTGAAGACATTGATGCTCCCTTGAGAAGGGAGAGGAGGTGGTTAGGTGAAGAAGTTCTTGGGTTAGTACAGTTTAACTGTACTATCCAGTGTTAATGTGAAGATGGAGCTGGGGAAATTAATTTTCCATTTTAACTGCTGAGGTTATTCTCTAGAACTAGAAATACCCGTAGCTTATCTAGCTTCAGTCTGAGTAGTCAGTACTTCTGCACCTCCTTCTGTCACAGGGATAGAAAAAAAAAAAGAAAAGGCTTTTGGGACCAAATGTGTCAGATATATTGCCAATTCCATTGGCACACAGGTAACCGTTATTCAACAGAGTTGCTTAATATGCTAGAAATGTTCCTGCTTTGCACAGGATCCCTAAATGCTGTGTTATTACTGATGCAGGGAAGGGCAAGACAGGAGTGGTTTTGGGTTTGTTTTTTTTTTTTTCCTTTCAGGAATGTGATAGTCGCTCATTTATTTCAGCATGATGTTGATTCTGAAACGTTTTTTCTTGCCCATGGCAAGTGCCATATATTGTTTTCCTGTATTTAGTCTGGTCTTCTGAAAACTTGAGGCTATCTCAAGCTAATTGCTTTACTCTCTTTCTCTTTGGAGTGGAGCAAGTGAGTCAGGATTCAGCATTTTGTTCCTAGCAGTTAATATATCTGAATGCACATATAAGATGGTTGTTTATTTTAAAACTGGAATGAATGTGATTTCTATTTTTTCCTCAAATTATAAAGTAGATACATACAGGAATATTTCATGCTGAATGGGATGTATCTTGCCAGGGTAGGGTTTGGGTAGTCTGAGTACCAAAAGAAGTTTTAAAAAATACAACATAAAATGTGGAATACCCCTCATTTAAGTTCTTTACTGCAGTGGCAACATACTTTGTATTGCACGTAGCCATGTTTTATGTTGGAGAACAAATCTACGTATTCTCTTCCTCTTTGTAGAAGAGACCTGTTTTTTATTGAAGTTGCACAGTTACACAGAAGAATACATACAGCCCTGTATGAATTAACTTTCCAGTATACCACTTTAACTTTCTTCTCTTGTAGGTTTTGAAACGACCAGAATATTTTGGGAAGTTTGGTAAAATACATAAAGTTGTCATTAATAACAGCACATCATATGCGGGGTCACAGGTAAGTCAGAAGCCCTTGTGATTTTCTTATTACTTTAGAGAAAATACATGTGTGCAGAGTAAATCTGGGGCTCCCTATTTCTGATTAAGCAATGTGTTGAAGTAAAAAGAAAAAAAAATACAGCATTGCAAAAATCAAATTACTGTTAAGTTACTGAGACGTTGTCCAACCAGACTTTTGAAGTTGGATGCAGGATGCAATGTAGAAAGATTAAAAACTGGGAGACAGGATGAAAACCTTCAAAGAAGCAGCAATGTGGCATTTATTGACTAATCTGCATTTCAGGGATAGAATACCTTTAATTATTTTTAGAACTTTCAAACAACTTTTTGATGCACTTCTTCTTTTCCTCATTCTTTATGCATCACATCTAAGTTTTTATGAATTCTACCATTTTTGTTAGTTTTCATGTTAAAAACATCTAGCTGTGAATATAGCAGTTTATGAAGTGAGCTGCTGAAAAGGCAACTTAATGTTCAGATCTGTCTGGCAGGACTTAAAAAAAAAAAATGCTATGTTTTCTTTCTAGGGTCCAAGTGCCAGTGCATATGTAACCTACATCCGGTCAGAAGATGCTCTCAGAGCCATACAGTGCGTCAATAATGTGGTGGTAGACGGCAGAACACTTAAGGTGGTAATATTTTTACATTCTTTTGTGTATGTGCTAGGACACTAATATCAGGGCATAATATAAAATTTTACTTGTATCGATATTCTTGTGTTGATGAACAAAAATGTCCAGTTTATTGGGGTTTGACCTATTTTCATAGCATTAATCACAACGTGGAAGTTCAGTGAGCTTCCAGCAGGTTCCAGGCAGTTAGCAGGTAACTCCAGGAGATTAGCAGGTAACTTCTTAAAACAAAAGTCTGAGACAAAGAAAGAGATGCACCACCTTCCCCTTCCCACAGCGGCTTTTTTACTGTGTAACTTAATAGTACAGTGTGAAAACCTGATTATTTGCTTTTACAGAGCAATTCTGTAGTCCAAATACCACGCCTCTCAAAAGCTCCCTGGGAAATGCAAGTTTTTTCCTTTTAGTATTTGTGTAAACAGGTATTCAGGCTGACTTGGCCACATTGGTGGCTACAGAAAATCATCTAGTTAATATTAATTTCCTGACCCTGCTACAAAACATTAACTGGTTTCATGTAATACAACTTCTTAACTATTTATTTGGCTTCTTATGATTATGAATGCAAATATTTACTGAGGCTCTTATTTTAGTGTTTAGTTTGGATGAAAGTAGAAATACATCCTAATTATCTAATCCTCAAGTATATAGACTTCTTAGAAATGGACTTCCTAGTCCATCTGCATCAAAAACTGCATTATGATGGAACTCCAAATCTTGGGAAGGATTTTTTTTTTGCAAATATAACTTTTTGTTTTTCTTGTACTGTAAAAAGCATTCTTAACCTCCAGTACTTAAGTAATGATTTTTTTCTTCTTCAGGCATCGTTAGGTACAACAAAATATTGCAGTTATTTTCTAAAAAATATGCAGTGTCCAAAACCAGACTGCATGTATCTACATGAGCTGGGAGATGAAGCAGCCAGTTTCACAAAAGAAGAAATGCAGGTAAGTGTAGTGAATGGGAAACACATGAAATGTGGCATGTATGTATTTTATTGTATATCATCTAGTCTAATATGTGTATAATGTAGCTTTTTGCTGAATGTTATGGCAGAGATTAATTTTGAAATCGAAAAGGTGATTAACAAGTTGGATATTGGAAGTGAACTGTTAGTTAACTTTTTTCATTGCATGCTGCTTTTAAAGGCTGGAAAATCCACTGAATGTTCATGAGTCGAAAGATGGAGATAAACTCAGCCAAGAATTCAAATAACCTTGAGTTAGCTACTAGCCCTTTGTTCACACCAACTCAAAGTAACATGTTATTTTAAATCTCTGTGAAAGAAGTTAGTGCAGATCTGGGTTTTCCTGTAGGTTTTGTGTGTGTGGCCAGTTATGACTTAACTATTGTACTGTGATTTGACCATGCTGTCTGAATTATGATATCCCTTTTAGCCTGTGAAGGGTATAGAAAACATTTGGAAATAAAATATTGAGGGTAACTCTAATAGAGCATAAATACTGATGTGGGGATTTTTTGACTCATCTCAATATCCAAATGCTTTTTAGCCAGAGTAGGGAAGTAAGTGAATGGAAAGCTTTACTTTTTCAAAGGTGGTGCATTCTGAGGTCTTTTGGGTCTGCATCTGTCCCTCTACATGAGGTATGGTAAAGCTTTTAAACTCAATCTCAAGTATGCCAGCCTTGCATCCAGGTTGTAACTTTTGCTTGTGGTCTGTCCATGAAGCAGGTGGTCCCTGCACCTAGTACTAGCACAAATGTTGTACAAGTAAATTTTATTTCATGTTAGTCTGATGGAAGCCAGAGAATAAGGAAGAATGTCCATATCTATTAAAGATTTTTTTCCACAAATTAGCAGTTATTTCTGAGGATTTCAGCTACATTTTCATAAATTAAAAAATACCCTGCTGGTTCAGATTAATAGTCCCCTGTAGTATATATTTTGTCACAGATAATGGCAATAGGAGGTAAAATTCAAGGAGAACTTGCAAACCAGGCCACCTTCCCTGTTCATTTCACTGTATTTCTCCCACCAACTAGATCTGTTATATCAATACATGTTTGAGGGTATGTTCCTGTCTAGGCTTTTTAGGTTTTTTTATAGAGCTGTCAGCCATGAATTTATTTAATCCATTTTGAACCTGCTGATACTTTCAACCCTATAGTCTTTTGTGGCAGCAAGCCCCAGAAGTTCACCAGCTGTTTTGTAAAGTGCTTTCTTTGCCTGTGTTAACCGATCTCCAGTTAGTTTTGTTAAGTGTTTCCTAATCTTAGCATTGTAGTACTTGCTGAAAGCAAACCCCTTATTCACCTTATCCATTGCCTTTGTCGTGGTGTAAAACTTGATCTTCTAACTCTCAGCCTTCTCTCTAAATCACACAGTTTCTGGGCTTTTAAACTTCTTTTTAAAGCAGTTCCTCCCTTTCTGTGATAATTTCTGTTGCCCTTCTCTACCTTCTAACTGTATCCTCCTTGAGATGCAGAGGTCAGACACATCATACTCATGACATGAAGGAAGCAAAGTTTGATACAGCAGTCCTTAGGGGTTTGTTTTTTTTTGGGGGGGGTGGGGGGGGGGAGGGCTGTTTTGTTTTGTGCTGTTTGTGGTTTTTTAAGTGCCCTTCCTAATGATGTCTAGCACCCTTTTTGTGTTTGGCTGCCAGTGCCTAATCAACTAATAATTTGAGATCTGTTGGCAGCAACCTCAGTAGCTCTTCTCTGAGCCATAACAGCCAGTTCACAGATCAATACAGCATTAGTGTGGTTTAGGCTACTTTTCCATTGGTGTGTTACCTGACATATCTCTGGTAAAGCTTTTTTGCCATGTTTTTGCCTGCGAGTTCTCTGGGGTTCTTTTGGAGTTCTTAGTAAACTGCCATGCTGATAACGACCCAAAGAGTTTGGTATTGTCAGCAAAGAATTTGTTCTTCATTCCTTTCTCATACATGCTGATGATGTTGCATAAAACTGATGCCAGTCATCAGTCATCCTTTCTTGCTTCTGCAACCTCAAGGAGTGACCAGTAAGTTTTACCTTTGCCTTTCTATCTTTTGAACCACACAAGAACCTTTCCTCTCTCCCAGGGCACCTTTGTAAATAACTTCTGGTATGAAACCTTATCAAAGGCTTTTTTGAAAATTTTGTGGATCCTCTTTATTTATGCTTATTGACTGTTGTGGTTTCAGCCTGGCCAGCAACAAAACACCAGGAGGCTGCTTGCTCACTTCACCCCTGCCTTGGCCTGAGTGGGATGGGGAGGAGAAAATTTAAAGAAATGCTCATGGGTCGAGACCAGGACAGGGAGGGATCACTCACCGACGATGGTCACGGGCAAAAGACAGACTCAACTTGGGGAGGAAACGAAATCAATTTAATTTACTACCAATCAAATAAAAATAAAGATATTGGGAAGTAAAACCAACCCTTAGAACACCTTCCCCCCACCCCTCCCTCCTCCCAGGCTCAACTCCACTCCCAGTTCTCTCCACCTCCTCCCCACCAGCAGCACAGGGGGACGGGGAATGGGGCTGGGGTCAGTTCATCCCACCTTGTCTCTGCCGCTCCTTCCTCCTCAGGGGGAGGAGGACTCCGCACTCGTCCCCTGCTCCACCGAGGGGTCCCTCCCACAAGAGACAGCCCTTCCCAAGCTGCTCCAGCGTGGGTCCCTTCCACGGGCTGCAGTCCTTCAGGCACAGCCTGCTCCAGCGCGGGCTTCCCCAGGGAGCGGCGGCCATCTTGTGGGGCATCCACCCCCTGCTCCAGCATGGGCTCCTCTCTCCCCCGGCTGCGGGGGCATCCCCTCCTGCTCCCCTCCTTCCTCGCTGACCTCGGTATCTGCAGAGGGGTTCCTCTCACATTCCAACCTCCTCCCCCACTGCAGGTTCCCCTTCTTAAATCTGTTCTCCCAGAGATGTTACCACCATCACTGATGGGCTCGGCCTTGGCCAGCGGCAGGTCTGACTTGGAGCTGGGGAAGCTTCGAGCAGCTTCTCGCAGGAGCCACCCTGGCAGCCCCTCTCCTGCTACCAAATAACCACCACACAAACCCAAACAGTGACACTGTCATAAAATTCCATCGTGTTAGTGAAATAGGATTCCCCTTTACAGAAGATGTTCACGTTCATTCCCATCAGACTGTGTTTATCCATGAACTTATCTCTTTTTTGTTTGTTTGTTTTTAAGGTAGACTTTATGATTTTAGGGGGGATGGAGGTTGAGTTTAGCAGTCTATAGTTCACAGGATGTTTTCTACAGCCCTTTTTGTAGGAGGCAATGGCAATCTGTCAGTCCTCTGGCCTAACTACCAGTTAAAATTGATAGGCTATGTGGCTTGGCCAGGAATTCAATTTCACATATGAGTTCCTTCAGATGTCTTGAGTGGATTATACTTGATCTTGGTAACTTAAATGAATCTTCCTTTCCTGTTCCTTTTTACATTCCTTAATCTTTCTTCTTGATTTCATATCGCTTTCTTGGAAATCACTGGAAATTACGCAACTATTGAAAAGTGCATTTGCTTTCACTGCACCAGCTTTCTGGAGTTTGAGTTAGTGTGAATGAATTTACAGGTCCATTTAATGATATTGAATGTTCATTGTCACAGACTTTGATTCTCTATTTTTAAACAAAAAAAAATTGTCAGCGGGTGAACGTAGGTTCTAGGCTCAATAATTGTTAATAGAGCTAAATGTTGTGACAAATGGAAAAGAACTGGCAGAACTCCAGGAAGTCTCTGAAAGTGAAACTGGGAATTTAGGTAAGGTAGGTTGGAGATGCTAAGTATGGTCTCCATATTGCTTGTTAAAAATAAAGCATCATTACAGCAAGCTCCTATGTAGGATTTTAATCTTGTTTCTTTCTTACGTTTGTGACAGGCAAGTGAGCTTAGGACTGGCCTGATGTTCCTGGCCATGACGTTCAGTCTTTTGCCACTGAAGTCTTAAGCAAGATGAGCTATCCAGGGAGGTTTCTTCTTACTCAGCTGCTTAATGTTTGCAGTGCGGATCTGTGCATCTAAGCTAGTTGCTTATATTCTATTCATGGTGGGTGGCGAGAGAAGCGTTTCCAGGGTGCAGTATATCCCATAACGTTTACATTTAGGTGAACCACACTGTAGGACCACACTTTTTTTCTACTGTAGATAGTAGCTTGAGTGTAGGCACTGACAAAGTTGGGTAGGATGACGCATACACCAGATGTTTCAGAGTCCTTTTGAGGGTTGTGTAGGTTGACTACATAAAGATGCGTTCAGAATCAAACAGTAGAGAAGAACTGGAGAACTAAGTAGCAAAAAACTGGAGACATTTATAGTGTTTGATTGACTTGGAGTATTCAAATGGGATATGCAGTTGGCCTTCTAAAGGAGCCCATAAGGGAGTTTAGTTTAGTTTCTCTGTTTCTCTGTTTTTTGAATTTTGTCAAATATTCCTGTTTAATTTTTATTTTTTTTAAAAAAGTAAGTCATAGTTGTCTTTTAGGTTGTAATGTTTTTCTGGGAGGATGTCCACATTGCCTGTGCATCAATTCCATTCCTGTTCCAACAAAATATTTATAAAGGGAATGAATTAAGTAATGTACAAATGTTAATTTTTACGTGTACAAGTAGTGTGCGGGCTTTTAAATCAATACTGAAGATGTGATAGATAATAACAAATGTGTTCCAGACTTAAGATTCAGAAGGCCTGACCATAAGTCTTGGCACTTGTTTGCTTTGCGAAGGGACATCTCTAAGTATGTGGAAACTCTAGACAAAAGCTGTTGACAACTTCAAATTCGCTGTTCTATTTTGCATCTTGATTCAACTAATTACAATACTTAACTTGCAAATAGTAATTCTTATGTTGGAGTGGTATAACAGCCTACAGAAAATATGAATGCTCATCTTGAATTTGTTTCAGATGTCACTTTAAAGGTTAGGAAGGAGGGTGGGTATTGCTGGTTTTGTTTTAAATATTTAGCCACATGTTATAGATAAGCTAGACTGAAAAATACTCTCTTCCTTCACTTGCCCGATTCGGTGTTCTGGAGTGGGATTGGTGGTCCTCAATTTCTGAAAGCAAGAAATTGTTCTCAATTAATTGAATTGTTAAAAGAATATTTCAGTTTTTAAAAAAGGATGATTTATCAGTTATTGCTCAGAATATACTCCTTGTCACATGATAGTTAACACTCAGACCACCTCAGCTGTTTTTATTAGGCCAATAGAAATTACTTCCATCTTGGAACTTTGGGTTTAAAAGAGAGACTCTTTGCTCCCTTGTATCTTCTGAAAAGCTTAGTATGGTTGATATATCAAATGCAGACTGCCTTGGAGATTTAGCCTTTTGTGATTTAGAAGGTATATTGTGAAGCTCTTGATTAGAACTGAAAAGCAAGTTCTAATAAGGTTGTAACTTCTTTTCCTGCTTTGGAAGTCTGCTTTGGTAATTTATAATTGCCAAAATTATAAATTGGTAAATACATCCAAGTGATTTCTAGGCAAGCTTTAGATTAATGGAGATCACGTCTGTGCTGAGATTGAGAAGCACTAATTTAAGTTTCATTCAGGAGTGCCCTGTTGAGTTGTTAAAGCTCAATTAATAAGCTTTAGGACTTATGTATGTACATTTATATATAAAAAACTTTTTTTTTTAATCTATAAAAACATATATTAAAGCAGTATTCATTCATTGTGAGTGTCTCTTTCCTTAGGCGGGTAAGCACCAGGAATATGAACAGAAACTACTGCAAGAATTATACAAACTAAACCCCAACTTTCTCCAATTATCTACGGGTACCGTTGACAAGAACAAGAACAAAGTGACAGCACTGCAGAGGTATGATGCGTAAGTACTGATGCTGGACTGCCTGGCGATGTGTTCTTTCTGGTTATTCCCAAAGAAAACTTTTTTTATTCCTACTGCATCCCCTAAGTTGCCTGCTTTTTTTAGTGGCTACTATATGACAAACTCTGATACTGGTTTTCTCCATGCAGAGACCTATGCACCACTTTGTTCTCATACAAAGTGAGTGTAAGTCTTACTTAGTAAAGAAATGTTTTTCTGCTGTGTGCATTTGGATCACTAGTTCAGAATGAGGTGGTATTATTCTGAAAGACAACCTTGTATTTCATATTTGCATAAACACATATTTTTTTAAAGACCAGATGTCAGCTTTCTTGGTATGGTGTCATGATGAATGCAGTCTGTACTTTTACAGCTGAGGCACCTTACAGTCTCAATAGGTGGTTTTTACGTCATGATTTGTAGTGCAGTCCTTACATTAGGTGTAAGGACCTTAGAAATTAGAAGTAATATCAGTTTGTTTCTTTTGTGTGAGTAAAAATTCACAAGATATGAGTAAAAGGTTCCTTGCTTTTATCTAGTGAACTTAAATATTTTTCACTGTGTTTTAATTGCAGATATCACTTATTACAGCTTGTTAAAATAATCTGTTGAAGTAGTTTGTTCAGTAAGTTATGAAGAGATTTCTTCCATATGAGTACATAGACATACAAAGATAAATGAAAGCCTAAGCTCATCAGTTCTTATGTGAATTAACCACTCAAATGTCATATTTAAGATAAAGAAATGAAAACGTTAACGATTTCATCCACTCCTTGTAGGATTTTCACAATGAGATGGGCAGAGTGGAATGTAAAAGTTAGACTGCACTTTGCATGCCCCTTGGCCTTGTAATCAGGGTTTGCGTTGTGTGCCAGTTTATCCACTACTGAATTTTTCAGACAATAATTTGCCATTGGCAGCACCACTGCACAACATTTTAAGCAAGAAAGTGGGTACTGTATCTAAAATATTGCCAATTGAGCTTGAACAAGCAGAATATAATTCTGAGAACTGGTATCCCAGCTGGTGTGTCTGGGATTATTTTCTTTAACTTCTGGAGGATGCATCATATGCTCTTTGACTGCAAGTGGTCAGGACCTTCAGTTGGATCTTCTCTTAAGGACTGTGCCACTTCTTATTTCTTGGGCACTGGTTCAGTATTGACTTGGAAGGCAGACTGCAGTAAGTAAAGCAGATACACCATTTCCTGCATTTGAGTATTGATTATTTTATGTTCAAAGTCTGAACTAATCTTAATTTGAAACCTAGTTAGATCCTAGCAAAATAAATGATACCAGCGGGGAAAGAATGCTTTATCTGAAATTGCAGCAAACTTTTAAGCCTTCAGAAAGAAATTACAAATTGGAGCTTGGCCAGTCTGTGGTGCCATCATTTTGGCACTTGTGGGGGAAAAAATGGCATGTTATTCCAAAGGCAACAAGTCTAGAGTTAATTTCTCTTTTCAGCTGAACAGCATCATAATGACATAGACTGTTCTTTGCTAAAGGCTAGGCACTACCTTTTGGGTTGCAAAGTGAATTTCCTCTTGCAGCTAGGATTTTGAAATGTTTCTTCAAGTCCTGTCTCATCAGTACAAAATGTAGCTTGTGAGCTGGTGAATGCATGTTGTTCTCCTTCACAGCTTTCTACCCAATTCAACGGGTTGTTGTTTTTGTCTGATTCATTGATATGATATTAATATATTTCTGGCAGTTTGTCAAAGCCTCTGACAATTTTGTGGTATTTCTTGTGTTTCTGGGGTGCAGGATTTCTGTTTCACTCTGGAATTGAACAGAAGTTGAGTTCTAAATAGTAGATGTTTAATTACAAATATCCAGTAGTAGAAAACATTTCCGAAACTGTGCATAAATGCTTTTTCACAATTGTGTCTTAATTTGAAAGGTCCTATTTGCAGACCTTTTTTTTTTCTTGCTGCTGAAGGCAAATGTTAATATCCCACAGTGCCACTTCACTTATGTCGGTACTCATCTCTTGGTGTGTCACTTGATAATCACGGTGACTGCATTCTCTTAAAATTAGAGGTGTATTCTACATTTAGAACAGATAAAGGTCTTTTTTTCCACCCCCCTTTTTTCCTGCTGACCTTTTCCTAAAGAACTGAAATGAATGCTTTCTTATGCTACAAGTGGAAACACCTGTTAAGCACTTGCTGGTCTTTTAGAGAACAGCCCTTTAGAAGTGTGGAGCTTTGAACTTAAACAAAAAAGCCCACATGTGCAAAAGCCCACCCCAAAACATAAGCCACTTTCTTTACCTTTCTCCTTGGATGAAAACTGACTTTTAACTGTGACATTTTAAAGTTAGTTTTAGTATAGAGATGGCTTTGCACGGCAGCAGACATGAATTTTGATATTTAAAATAAATCTGTTAATGTATTGAAAATCTTGTTACATCTAGATTACAGCTCGTTTTTGTAAGAGTGAGAATATTAAAGGACTGATATTGGTCTGATGTGTCTTCATTCCTTGATGTTCAATATCTGATCAACTTGTGATCTCTAACTTATTTCGAATGTGTACAAAGCAAAGATGAGATCTGTAAATTGGGTCAAGGCTCTCATCTCTGTACATATTGTGTAGTTATGTGAGAAGATGGAGGTAGAATAGCAAATCTTATAATACTGAGATTTGAGGGTAGCTAGTAATACCAATTTTGTCTGAATAGGAGTAGGAAACACTTGTGTTGCTATAAGCAGCTATAGGAATTTCCAGATTCTGAATGTGAACTTACTAAATTGACCTAGAGATGTAGAGTTAATGTTGGACCATGTAATAAGAACATACTAGTGAAGGGGGACATCAGGAGGAACTTCACGTATTTAAAAAAATTTTTTTTGAAATCTTGTTCCTTATGAAGACAGCACTTGGACTCAAAAACCAGCATCCTAATTGAAGCAAATGAAAAGCTAAAGTTAATATAAAAACTGAAGAACACAAAGGCAAATCTTTTATAGTAAGATTGTAGGGTTAGCAGATGACACTGTATTCGAATGCATTTGGTTACAGATGATATTCCAGCTTGCTTCAATTTGTATAGAATGTAACTATTTTTAGCAAAAACTTGGGCTTTGAGTCTTCTCTTGAACTTCTTTCAGATCTAATGTGCACTCTGAAATGAAATTTCATGTTACTTTATAAGAGGGAAGTAATTATGGCTTTAAACTAGAAATGAAGGGAGCAGTAACTTGAATGAACAGTGTGTTGGTCTGACTGGTCTCATGCTCTGTTAGTAAAGTGGCGGACTCTTGTGTAGGTGTAAAACACACTCTGTTGGGGCCAGGCTTGATAGGGCCTCAAATATAAAACATTTATTAAAAAAAAAAAAAAATCATTTAGTTCATGAACTTGCAAATAATTATGGGATAAAGCAAATAATTCTAAATGAGGTATCTGTAGGTCTGGATACGTGAAGCTGTTGATGGATTTTTTTTTTTCATTTTTTTCTTATCCCCCAAACAGACAAGTTTGGACTTCAGCATTGGCAGAGCAGCTGTCTATTCAGTGAAGAAAACGGAATTCCCCCCAGTTTTCTCTCTCCATTCCCTACCCCACTAAGTCTTTTTTTTAAGTCATCACCATTTAAAATCTGAGAAATAACATCCAGATAAATCTATTCTTATGGATTGTCTGGCACAAGGATACATTTCCCCAGTGCTTACAATTTTTAAAAACACTTTCTTCATAACTTGAACTATTTTCTTTTTTTTTTTTTTTTTTTTTTTTACTCTTGCCTTTTTTCAGACCCAACAGTAATAACAAAGATGCCTGGCCATCATTACAGAGTTCAAGTAAATCAGCCAACGGTTTAACAATGGAACACAGGAAAACGCCTCCTATATTAGAAAATGGCACAGACCCAGAACACATGACTCCAGATGGTGCAGACTCAGATTTCGGGTAATTGTGCTGCCTTTTATACTTCAGATAGCTTGCTTTCTCTCTCACTGATTGGTGTGGAGGGAATGATTCTCCAGTCTCTCTCTCTGGTTGGAGAGCTGGATTCAAATCCTGATCAGGTCACAAAAACCTGGGCTTAGTCTAGCCCATGTCAAAAAGACCGATTGGCAGATTGTACAGGAGAACCCTAATGTGAAGTTAGTAATTGATGGTACAGGTAAGGGCTGAGGGGAACTGAATAACTGGCGGATCAACAGCTTACATAGCTGCATGGTCCCAGCCAGAGCTGAGCCCTTCATTTCTATACAGAAGCTTCCACAACAGTAACATGCTAGTTGCTATACATCAGGAGGCTTGTCACTTGGAAAAGCATCAACAGAAGGAAGCTAAATGTTAGGACTGAGTATTTGTCATCTCTTTACAGTGGTGTGTTCCAGAAACACAACTGCAGAGGTAAGGGTTCCCTGATTATCACTCAGTAATAGGAACAACAGGCCAGCAGATTCAACTGAGGTTTCTTTGTGCAGAAGTAGTAATTCATCTGCTTGCAATAACTTCCTTATTGCTAGCCAACATTTTTTCCTCTTTTGGTGCCCTCCTTGAATAGAACTGATGTCCTCTTCCATCATAAGCATCACTTGCAGTTCCAGTGGCAGTCTGTAGTCATGCTGGTTTGTTTTTTATGGACTCCTTGAGGTAATAACGGTTGGGCTTATTCAGGTGTTGGATGGGAAAATAACAAGGCAAACTCTTAATATTTCAAGAAGTGGTGTTGCCAATTAGGTAGCTTGTCTTCCTTTTAAATCAATATTGAACCGATGCATTAATGTTGAGTGCTGTTGGAAGTGGTACCTTCTTGTTAGGCTTGATAGCAGTCGCATTGAGGTGTGATCAGAGATCCTATGGTTGCATCTCAGTAGTGACCTGCAGCTTCCTTACCTTTTCTGAAAAGAATGTGTTGAATATAGGTAAAAATATTATAGCTAATAGATAATTAATCTTGTCCGTTCCTGAGGGCTGGAAGTCTGTCTTACAATTAAAGGGTTCTTAGGCAGATTCAGGTATAATAAACATTTTCAGCATTTAGATTGTCATTAAAAGCTGTCTTACACATAGCTTTTTAAACTGCAGCATTGTGACTTTCTGTCAGCAGCTTTGGGAAAAGAATTTGGCTGGAATATCAGCTCTGCAATCAGAGTGATTGTGTAGTGAAAAGTCTACATCAAACTTTTGTGCAATAGGTATTCAGAAATTACTAACCCAAGGCACTTTGTTTCAAATGGAAGAACTTTATTCATGCTGTTCAACCACTGAGTAGAAAGTATTTGTAAATCTTCACTGGAGTAATGCTTGTTTGCAAGTACATTCCCCTGACTTTTATAGTCATAAATATTTCAGCTTCAGTTATCTTTTTGAGATACCGACTCAGTGTTCTTTTACACAAAAATTGGTTTTATTGATGGATTACTTGTATGCAGTTTCTTTGGAATGGAGAAGAATTAATTCTGCTGGGTTTCAACTCCAGTTATTTTGGATGGGGAGAACAAATATGGAGGGAAGCAATCTTAAGAATTTTTGACCTTGGTTTGTGGCTTTATGCAGTATTTAAAATTTGCAGCAGCAAGGGATGTTTGAAAACAAGGTGTAGCTAAAATCTGAAGTCTGCACACAGTTAAAATAATTACTCTCTATATATTTGTCTTGTAATTTGCCTGTAATTTGACTTGTATCACATTCTGGTCTCGTAATGGAACTGAAATTCATGTTCTTACTTCTGGTCCTACAAGGACCTGTGGTTTGGGCTGTGCAGTCTGATGCTTGTCCATCTTCTCTTATGGGTAGATAAAAATGAAAGTACCTTGAAGTTGTAAAGCAGAGATTTTAATCTGAACTGGAAGTAATACTGTTTTGTTAGTGTGGCATTTAGCATAATTAAGGCAACTGACAGATGCCTGTCAGAATCTTGAATCCCTGAGATATACTATTTCAGCCAAGTCACATTAATTCCAGTGAATAGCTTTGAGGTGGTCTTCTGCTGTGTCTTATCTTTTATTCTCTTTATGTTTGTTGGCAAGTTTTTATGCTATGTCTTTTCCTGTGTTTTTACTCTTTTGTCATCTCAAAACTGTTTTCTTACTTGGAAGTAATTCCTGCTAGTTAAAGCTTGAAGGCTGGTGGGAAGCTTAACTTGCTACCAGGATTAAATAGTTAATTTAATCTTGTATCTCTCCCCAGATTTATTTAGGACTTGTATGGGAATTTACAGCTTAGGAATTTGGAAAAGAAGTCTGTTCCCAACTTTCTCTCTGGTAGTAGCATAGATGGAACTGACTACTATGGAATACTGCCATAGTACAAGAATGCTGGTTTTTTGAATGGCATAGAGTTACTACGAGAGTGTTTAAAACTTTCCTTTTGTTCCTTAACAGGGCAGTCAAGCAGAGTGGAGAGTGGTGGGAAGAAGTATTACAATATATGACAAATGCTTATGATGAAAAAAAACAGTCTCATAAATAAAAAGTGGATTTTTTTCCTTCTTGATTCCTCCTAATTAATTTTTGTCTTTATTTCAAGGCTTTTCTACCACTACGAAAGCAAATGTTGATTTTCATGTTGAGTACTTTTGTGTCTTATTGTCTCTTTTCCCCTCTCACTTTTGCAGCCCTATCGACAAACCTTCAGATTCCCTCAGTATAGGAAATGGTGACAGCTCCCAGCAGGTAAGACCTAAAGATAAATGCTGTGAAAATAAGAACTGAGTTTGAGGGATTGGTACAACTTGTAGTTGGAGAAGCAAGTACTTTCTGAGGTGTATCATAATATTAAACAAAACTATAAAAATGCTATTGCTAAGTTGATTTTTGTGTTTGACCTTGTACTGAACTATATATTAATGTAACTGTAGCCAAAAATTTTGAGGTAGTTTTTCAGCTGTATTAGTGAAGAATATTTTATATATAAACACTCATGTCCTAACTGTTTCTCCTCCTTTCTTGCCTGTAGATAACAAACAGTGACACACCTTCACCACCGCCTGGTTTAACAAAACCCAATCCAGTCATACCCATCAGTTCATCTAATCACAGTGCACGGTCTCCTTTTGAAGGGGCAGTAACAGAATCACAGTCGCTCTTCTCTGACAACTTTCGGCACCCTAACCCCATCCCTAGCGGGCTTCCTCCATTCCCCAGCTCTCCACAGACTTCAAATGACTGGCCCACAGCACCAGAACCACAGAGCCTCTTCACATCAGGTATGTACAGAGGTTACATGGCTGGGTGTTGGTTTTGCAACTGATGTCTAAAACTGTGTAGAACCAAGAACTCTAGGACTTGTTCCATACTGGTTTTCCTCCCTTCATAAATGATTAAAATTTGTCACTAACTACAAATTAATTGCACTGACCTAAGGGTTTCTTCTAAAAGAAACTTTGACACAGTTTTCCACCTGCATGTCTAAATTATCAGAGTGCTTATTCTAGACAGGCACACAGCTAAGAAAAACTAAATAATACGATGTGGCATTTGTGCTTAATATTTAATGTTACAGGTTTTTATTGAGAGTGGGGAAAATACGTGGTGTCAGTATGTGTTGGTGTAATAATCTGTTATAATCTGTAATTCTAGCATCAGAAGCCGTGCAGTGGAGTTCAGAATTTTCTTTAGTATCCTGCATAGTTATCTGAAGGTGCCTAATGTGAAGGTGCAGTGAAATTATATACATACAGAAAAGATAAAAATATGGTTAATTGCATCAAATGAAAGGTACCTGTATTTTCCGGGTACTTTCATATGAAATACCACTTCATATGAATGAAGCATCATTTTAGGTGTATTTATATAGTCTTGGGAGTCGTTAACAGTACTTAAGAGCTCACAAATTATAAATCTGAGGGAGTTGTTAGAAAATTAAATGAAACAATATCAGTAATAATGTAAACAATACTTTAGGACATGGTTTACTTAGTGATTAGTCATCTTTTGATGTTTATCTGACTTCTGGATGCCATAATCCTGTTTGTAAACAATCTTTATTACCAAGGAAATGACCTGCTGTTAAGGTACTATATGCACCAATTTTGTGAGGATTATACAGTGAGAGACAATTTCCAGGTAGTAGAGATCTTGTTTGGTTTATAATCAATATAAAATGGATGGTTGCTATTTAAATAAGAATACAAAGGACAAGTTTTTGTCGGTCTAGCAGGTCTGTTTATCTATCGTCATGGATTTTAGAATGAAAATAGAAGTGTAGATTCCTTTTCTAAGAGAGGATACTGAGCTTAATTTTAACTACTTCAAGCAGCAGACCAGGTTCCCTACCAGCAGAGGGAGATAATGATGTGAGTGATACTACCTTGTACTCAAATCAGCTTGCATTACCACAGTTTTGAGGAAAAACTGAAACTAGACCCAGCATTCACTGAACCGTAATAAGGAACTTAAACAGTATAATGAAATGAAGTAGTAATTGAAAATGCAGGGAAATTCTGATAACCCTTTTTTGCAACACTGCCTCAAAATATTTAACAATATCCTGTAATGCAGTTCCTTATTTCCTTTTGTTAAGGCATATACTCAAGAATTTGGCTTGTTTTTCTTCATAATGGTAGACAGTGGGGTTTTGTGGGTTTTTTTGGTTTTGTGTTTTGTTTGGGTTTTTTTTAACTCCTGCTCAGAGGTTCCCCCTTTGAGAGGGAACATTTCCTCCCCACCTTTCTTGCACAGCAGAGCTGAAGCACAGCATTAATACTGAAAGCAAAATACTGAACTGAATAACAACCTTATTTAAACTCTGCTTGGTCACTTTTCTGTCAAGTAATATGGGTGTAAAGAAGGTTCTAAGCAAGTGTTTATTGGTCTCTTTCTACTTGGTGCTATTGCTGAAAATACTTACTTGACAAGGTTTTTCTGTAGTTCAGGAACAGAGCAATTCTGCAGTAAAAATACTATTTCCTAGTTGTACCACTTCCCCTTAAGTAGAAATCTGACAGCTCGATCTGAAAATGGCATTCTGAGCTGATGAATAAGGTGTCTTCTGGGGATTGTATAAAGAAGTATTAGATGAAAGACAACTGGCAGCATAGATTCAGATACACTGAGGCTGAAATTTTTGTATGGGTAAATAGTTACTAATTCTTGTTCTAAATCCTGTTCCTCTCTGACAGAAACTATACCAGTATCCTCCTCCACAGACTGGCAAGCGGCTTTTGGGTTTGGTTCCTCCAAACAGCAAGAGGACGACTTAGGGTTTGACCCCTTTGACATCACCCGCAAAGCCTTAGCAGACCTGATTGAGAAGGAACTGTCAGTCCAAGACCAACCTTCCCTCTCGCCCACATCTCTTCAGAACCCTACCCCACACACTACAACTGCCAAAGGGCCAGGCTCTGGATTCCTGCATCCTGCTGCACCCACAAATGCCAACTCTCTCAGTAGCACCTTTCCAGTCATGCCACAGAGGTTCCCTCAGTTTCAACAGCATCGAGCAGTTTACAACTCCTTCAGTTTTCCAGGCCAAGCAGCTCGCTATCCTTGGATGGCCTTCCCACGCAATAGCATCATGCACTTGAACCACACAGCAAATCCCACCTCAAATAGTAATTTCTTGGACTTGAATCTTCCACCACAACACAGCACAGGTCTGGGAGGGATCCCTATATCAGGTAGGTGAATCGGCACAGCTGTGAATATGACTTAATTCATGCTTTCAGCTTCTTTGAGCCAGGACAGGAAAAGGAAATAGCCAGCTGCAAGTGGTAGAGGGGTATCTCTTGACGGTCTTACTAGGTTTATGAACAGAGGGAGGAATATTGTTTTAAATAGGCCCTTTCCTTTTTTTAAAAAAAGTGTATCTGGATCTTTAGCCTTGTAATACTGAGCTTTATAAGGAAGGTGGAGTATTCTGTGCCCGCTTAATTTTGTGCCAAAGCAGATTGCTATTTTGGTTCTTCAGTTTTGCCAGACTGGTTTTCCTTAAGAGTAGGCCCTGGAAGCGTGTTGCGACTTCCACATTGACATGCAGGTGCTGACCAGAGTTCTTAAAATTGTGCAAAAAATTGTAATGATGGTAATTTGTGCCAGATGTCTTGGCTGGGTTGTTCCCTCTTGCGCATAACCAAATGGCTGCACAATAAAACATTCAGTGCTGTTCATTTCTGTACTTCAGATGGCCTTAATATTATGCTAATCTTTCACTGAATGGATGCTTGCAATGTGTGTAAGAGGATTCATCCTCATTGTGAGGGTTGTGATGTTGGAGGAAAATAAATGTGTAGTCAGGCCAGTTCAGGCTGCCCTGAATGGAGTGATGGGCTCTTGCAGAAAAAAAAAATTGTATTAAGTGTATAAAGAACTACAGGTAGAAAGTCTTTGTAAGCTCTTTGTAGCCTTGAGATGGAGAAAACTGCTTCCTGAGGTGTTGCCAATGTTATTTTCTTTTAATGGGTTTTGAGGGGTACTAGCTATACTGTAAGAAAGTGACCTGGAAAAAGTCAGTGTGTTTTTGATGCTTTAGTACAAGAGCTAATTTTGGCTGTTACTTCCCTGTACTTTGTCCTCTTTGAAGGCTTGTTGAAGCTACAGTACTGCTGTAGGGTCCTTAGGCTGATTCATAGTATAAACAGTTGGTCCAGACTAAAAATGCAAGTAGTTCAAAACTCTTTATACTGGTAGTGGCAAAGTTTTTAGGCTAAAATGACTGATACGGGTTACACTGAAGTGTTTACAAAAAAAACCAAACCAAAACAAAACCAAATTATTTTTGACATGCAGCATTCATAGCACTGCAAATTGTTTCTCCCTTTCCTCTAAACTACGTAAGAACTTCCAGGAACATTGCAGGACATCAAGTTTCAACTTTACCACTGGCTTCTAAAAATTGCTAGTTCAAGGGGCTGGTAACAAGACCATCTTCTGGACTAGGGGGACCAGAAAAATCCTGTAGTGTTGAAAAAGTTCTGTTTGTAGTACCGGTTGATTGTAGATTTGCAAAAGTATTATTTAAATTGCATTACTTTAATTGCCTGTGGCAGTTTGAAAGTGGACCTCTTTGCGTTTGTAGAAGACTCCATAGATCCTTGGTATGATTACTGAAGAGCCAGTTGTGTGGTGTTGGTTGATGCACAGCCCATGCCATGTACTTCCCCCATATGTTTTAAGGCAACAGAGTTGATATTTAAGTATATTCTTTTTTTTTGTATGCAACTGCTAGAACCAATTAATCTCAAAATATTTTTGGCAGATACAGTGCTAAAAACAGAAAATAAACATCTGCTGTAGTCTCTATGGAAAGTTCCTTTGAGTTGGTCTTAATCTCTTGTTATAGAAAACATTGTTAGTTGCCTGGCTGACAATTAGATAGCAGCAGTTGCTGCAGTGCAAACACTTCTCAGCTGATCTACATGTCAGCTTTGATACATCTTGGAGAAAGAACCATTTGCACAAACACAGATTACTCCTTTTTCTTTTCCTGTTGTCAGAAATCAGCTGACGTCTCAGTTCTGGTTTTGTTTGCTGGTTATGGATTTGTATTATTTGTATGGTATTTAGTGCCTAGGGTTTTCTTTAGTGATCTAACTGCTTCAGAAGTACAAATAATTTGAAAGTCGGGAGATACACTCATACTTCTTTTTTGTGTGCTGACTTAATAGTTTCCAATTTATTGATTATTCTGTCTTTTCAAATTCATATCTAGTGTACGTGTCTCTCAACGAATTCCTTTTATATTCTTTTTGAAAGAGTAATTACTGTTCTTTAAGCCTGCTTTTAATCTATCAGTAGCAGGTATATAATCACAGAATTTTCCTAGTTTC